>NW_023416368.1:61588178-62811928 GCF_014108235.1 Myotis myotis
GGGAAAGAAGCATGGAGAATCATGCTTAAGGAGACTTAATTAGTCATCTTTGAATGTGACACATGCGACCTCCAATGATATACTATTGGGAAGAAGCCAGCTTATACAGACAAACCTGACTATAGGGAAATTGAGTCTTATTCTACGCCAAGAAAGCAGAGGACAATGGATTTCAATGAACCTCTAGCAGCCTTTGCCACATTTTAAAATGGCAAAGCCAACACTTAGTTGAAATGGTTTCTGTATTCACGGGTTACTTTTGGGATATTTGTCAGAGGCATACAATTTGCTGTGCTTCAATTTCTGGATGTATCACCTCCTGATAAAAAACTGAGACACTATATCTTAAGACCTGATGTACTACCATTGGTAAATGTTGACAAGAATATAAGGGGCAAAAAGGAACATATGTCTATTGTTTGAAAATTGAACCTAAGTGAAACCATTAACCCATGGCAATTTCATGTTCTCTTAGGTCACCATGGCAATGGAAATAAATCAGTTTTTCATGGGACAAAATATGTACTTCAAAAATATAATTTATATAGGGAATAATTTGTTTTTCATTTTCATGTTCATTTTTACAAAATGAATGCCCTCCTGATTTTAACCCCTTTTCTGCAGTGTTGCTACTGTTTTCAGTGAATGATGTTGCAATTATATGCAATAAGTAGTGAGTGGGTCAAGTCATTTTACTGTTTACCCTTATGTTTGGTGAAAATTCATACAAAAGATCTCCATCCTTTTTTACTTGGTTAAATTTATATAGAGAAGCAAAATAAATTGATACATGAAAGAAAAATACGAATCCATTTAGGAAAAAATTTTCTAGCTAATTCAGTGGCTATGGAGTTTGAACCTTGAATGTCACAGAAAATGGCCTTGGTTTTCCATTTTCAGGTGACGTTTCATATAAAAGCTCCGATAGCTTGTCACTTTGCTTTTTTGCTACTCTCTAAACTCTGTCTGAGACTATACATTATTCTAAATCAGTTTTTCATGTTTAGTATCCACTGAACCTAGCAACTATCTGGCATTTATTGAGAATCTAATAAGTATAATATATATCAGAAGTAGGTACTTTATGGGATACAAATAAGTACAAAATAAAACAGGATTCCTATTCTGAAGAAACCATCTACCATGAAGTCTAAACCATAGAAAGCTAATTAAAAATAAATTACAGGCCTGGCTATTGTGGCTCTATGGTTTGAGCATTGGCTTGTCACAGAAGGGTCACAAGTTGGATTCCTGGTCAAGGGCACATACCTGGGTTACAGGTTCATTCCCCAGCCCCTGTCAGTTGGGGAGAGTGCAGGAGGTAACCAATTGATGTCCCTCTCTCTGTCTGAAAAAGTAGATACTGTTTTAAGAATGAAAAGATCACTGAGATGTGTAATAAAATGAAAAGATTTAGACTTTACATTGTTGATGTCACCCTTGCTAAGGGCATGTAAAGTGCAGTTTTGTTACATACTAGTATATCCTGTTACTTATTAAATAATTCCATTTGATCACCACCATGTGTAAGTATTTAGTTAAATGCTGTGTAACAATGAATAAGACATAGTTCCTGACCCCAGGAAGCTTATAGCCTAGAAAGGTGACAAACAATAAGTTACATTCATCACCATCATAGTTTCAGAAATCTTTCTTATGATGAGGTCTTTTAAGATTTACTCCCTTAGCAACTTTCAAACATATGACACACTATTATTAACTATAACCATTATTCTGTACATGATACTCCCTAGACTTAATTTATTTATTTACTTTTAGATTCCACATATATGAGGTCATATGGTATTTGTCTTTGTCTGACTTATTCTACTTATCACAATGCCCTCAAGGTCCTTCCATGTTGTTGAGAAAGGCAAGATTTCTTTCTTTCTTTTTTTTTTTTGTTAGCTGAATAATATTCGTGTGTGTGTGTGCGTGTGTGCGTGTGTGTGTGTGTATCACATTTTCTTTATTCATTCATCCATTGATGGACACTTAAGTTGTTTCCATATCTTGACTATTGCAAATAATTCTGTAATGTGCATGGGAGTTCACATATCTTTTTGAGTTAGTGCTTTTTTTTTTTCTTTGGATAACTACCCAGAAGTAGAATTGCTAGGTCATATAGTAATTCTATTTTTAATTTATTGAGAAAACTTTATAGTGTTTTTCATAGTGGCTGCACCAATTTACATTCCCACTAACAGAACACAAGGGTTTCCTTTTCTCCACATCCTCACCAACACTAGTTATCTCTTGTCTTTTTTATGATAGACAAGAAATAGATTATTTCAAATTCACATTTTATTATTGATTTAATATATTTTATATTTTTATTAAACTTATTGGTTAATAAAATTATATAGGCCTCAGGTGTATATCTATAATAATAAAAGCATAGTATGCTAATTAGACCAGACATCCTTCCAGACATCCTTCTGGACGACCTTCCGGATGAAGCTGGGGCTGCGAGGGAAGCCAGTGCAGGCAGATGGGGGAAGGAAGGCCTACCCTTGCATGAATATCGTGCATCAGGCCTCTAGTAATTCTGTAATACACCATCTGCATATTGTATTGTGTGTTTGCCATCCCAAGTCAAGTCTCTTTCCATCACCATTTATCCCCCCTTTATCCTTTTCTACCTTCTCTCATTCCCTTTCACTCTGGCAATCACCATCCCTGTTGTCTGTGTCTATGAGGGATTTTTTAATTGCCTAATCCCTTTACTTTTTTCACCCAGTCCCCCAGCTCCCCTCCCCTCTGACGGCTGTCAATCTGTTCTCTGTATCTATGAGTTGTTTGTATTTTGTTTGTTAGTTTATTAGATTCCTTTAATCACGTTAGAATTTTCTTTTTAACTGTCAGTTGATTTCTTAAATGCTAGAGGATGTAAGCCATGTACATTCTGGCTCTAGCCCAAAAACATGAAGCATTGTCCTAAGTAATTAAAACGGCAGTCCAGGTATCTAACCATAAGCCCAGAGTATAGTGTGATAAAGACGTTAGTGCTCAGCTATATCCTGTTCTCTCCTTCTCTAGCACATGAGAGGAAACCATTTCCCAGTCTCTTTCACTATTTAGGCCATATCACTAATTCTGGCCAGTGAGATGTGAGAAAAAATTCACTAAAGTGAATTACTTTCAAGCTGAGCCTTTAAGTGTAGGTTTCTACCTTTAGCTTCTCTCTCCTTCAGCAGGGAGACCCCAGATGGCACGTGTTAAGATCCCAGAGTCATCATGAAATGGAAAGATACTAGATTCCTCAAACTCACTGCATAACATTGAAATAAGACCATTGGTTGTTTAAAGCTGCTGACATTTAAGACTTTTTAAAAATATTTTTTTTATTGATTTCAGAGAGGATGGAGAAGGAGAGAGAGATAGAAACATCAGTGATGAGAGAGAAGCATTGATCGGCTTCCTCCTGCACCCCCCACACTTGGAATCATGCCTGCAACCTGGGCATATGCTCTGACCAGGAATTGAACTGTGACCTCCTGGGTCATGTCAATGTTCAACCTCTGAACCATGCCGTCTGGGCAAGATTTAAGATTTTTTGGCTACTGTAGCAGAGCCAAGCATGCATTATCTTGACTAATACATATTCAGTTGGTCCTCAGGTTACGTTGGAGATCCGTTCCTACAGTGCCACATAACACGATTTTCACTGTAATTCGGGACACACCTACATAAGCACCTACGTCACTCACATGGAGCACATACACAGCAATAATGAAGTGAAACAGCAAAAGAAATTTAGAAGATAACAATTTCTGACCTTTACTTGTGGTAAATAAATAATAAAAAACATAAAGCACATATTTACATACGTCGAAATGATGGAACTTTTTTTTCTTATAAATACTGTAAATGGGAGATGGTGACATAACCACAAAACAACATACATTGAGTCCGACATAACCTGAGGACTGCCTGTAGTCAGAAAATTAAACTCATCTATATATATAAAAGCCTAAACAACTGAACGACCGGTCGACAGATTGCTATGACGCTCATTGACCTTGAGAGGCAGATTCTCAACACAGGAGCTGCCCCCTGGTGGTCAGTGCACTCTCATAGCCAACCTTCTGCGTCTGACCAACCTCCCTCAATCCCTCCCCCCAGCTGGCCAAACTCCACAGTCCCTCCCTCCTGGCCGGCCAGCCCCTCCATCATTCCCCTCCCCCTCCAGTCAGCCCCAATCACTGGCCAGGCCAATAGACCCCCCTCCCCTGTGCACGAATTCATGCACCAGGCCTCTAGCATAAAAATAATACCACATATTGACATTCCAGGGTAAAAAGTTGAATCAGGATTATTTCAACAACATTTGTTTTGTGCCTAATGTTAAACAGAACCTCCATGTACATAAAAATATATATCCACAACAAACTTTAAGTTAGGTATTACTAATCCCATTTTTTATAGATGAGGAAACTATGATGTAGTGAGGTTCTGAATGGCTCATATTTATACAACTAAAAAGAGCCAGAATCGAACTTTGAAGCCAACCTCACTCTCTTCATTTACTCCACCTCGCCATCGTGTACTGAGAAAAGGCGTCATAGGTTCTATCTATCCCTTATTACTTCTAAGAATTTTTTAGACAGGTAATTTAGTATCTGATTTCTTTTGCATAAGAGACTCTGAGCATATTGCTGTCATACCTTACATTATTTTTACAGGCTTAAAAATTTTCATCATTCTGTATGGAGTAGTTATTCAACTCATTTTTTGCATGCCACAATTTTTCATTTCATGCAATTCCAATATTTTGTGAATCTAAGTCCCCAAATTGCATCACTCAACTTCTTCCAGCATGAAAGTATATGTAGCACAGAGCTGCATGGTGCTCCCTTCATGGTGGTTCATCACTCACTGTACAGCAAGCATGTCAAACTCAAAGGCTAACACTGGCCAAACAAACAAGGTTTAAGTTTATGTGGGCTGAAAAAAAAACAAAAGCTTCAATTTTCATAGAAATACAGGTTTATTTTGATAGAGACATGCTGAATACAAAGGGCTGAAATAAATGAGTAATCAATCGTTCACATAAAATAATAGAACATTTTAATAAAAATTAATGTTTTTTCTTGAACATTAACTTGCCAGACATTGAATAACTGCACAAATTAATAGGCATAACACAAATAAACCTTTTTTTTTTTTTGTTCTCCGAAAGCAAAATATTTCCTGTTGCGCACTCCAAACAAGTCAGTGCAAGACTAATGATGTGGCTATCAGCTGCTAAAATATCCACTGCTAGTATTAGTGGAGGGAAATGTGCACCTACGAATAAGGCGCATAAGGGAAATGAATGCAACAAGATTATAGTAATCAGTCATTAGCGAACGTTGTAGTTCGTTATTAATAATTATGTATAACAGGATATTGTAAAAATTAAATTATGAAACTTTTATTAAAATGTTTCTTACATACCGTTATATTGGCTGGGCTACAAAAATATTCGTGGTGGGCTGCATGTGGCCCGTGGGCTGTGGGTTTGACATGCTTGCTGTACATCCATCTCAGGAAGCAGACATTAGGGAATTAAAATCTGGGTGCTTATTGTGGGGCTCTTTCTTTGCAGGGCTGCTGCAGGTTGGTAGTGTTCCTCCACTAAAGGCTCCACTTAGTAGGTAGTGCTGCTCACAACACACGCTCAATTTTCTGCTCCCTGTCCATGCACCTTCAAGCCTGGATGTGATAGCAGTTTTAGCTATTGCAAGCACTGGAACACTGCATTATCCCTAACTGATTTCTCTAAATTTTGTTCATGTCTTCATAAAAATAAAAAAAACATTTATTGAAATATCTTCTTTTTTAAAAAATATATTTTATTGATTTTTTACAGAGAGGAAGGGAGAAGGGATAGAGAGTTAGAAACATCGATGAGAGAGAAACATCAATCAGCTGCCTCTTGCACACCTCCTACTGGGGATGTGCCTGCAACCAAGGAACATGCCCTTGGCCGGAATCGAACCTGTGACCCTTCAGTCTGCAGGCCGATGCTCTACCCACTGAGCAAAACCAGTTAGGGCTGAAATATCTTCTTGTGCCTTGTGCTAATCCACCATCTTTTTCCTTCCAGGAATCTGACTGATTCAATAATGCAATAGTGATATAATTTAAATACCTATTAAAATGATTGAACATTATTGTAATACTTGACAAGTAGAATTCCAAATATTGCATACTAGTTTTTCCTAAACTGTTTTCCTTGATGCTCTAAAGTTCCATAATCTACTAAATGTTGTTTTTAAAATGGGGAATGTCTTTTAAAGATACACCCATTAATATTTCACAGAAGGCTATTAGCATACCTAAAAAAAAGAATTTGCACAAAAAGTCTCTAAATAATTTTATAATGTTAGGTATAAAATATCTCTCCCTCTTTTGATTAGTTTTGTAAGTTTGCTGGAGCATAGTTCTTTTTTTAAAAAAAAAAAAAAAGGAAAAGAATACCGTATTTAATAGAAGAATAAGGGCAACAAAACAATTAAATGTCAAAATTTTAACACTGACTATTAATATTAAATTAGTTTCCCAAGATTTGTTGCTCAGGCTTCATTCTTTAAATAATTTAATTTAGAATGACATGATCAATAGCTGTTTTATTTTGTTTTAATCATTTATTAATAGTTATTAGATTAACTATTAATTGATATTAATAGTGAATGGTCCACCTCCCAGTAGAACAACCACCCTAGGGGACAATTTGCATATTAGGCTTTTATTATATAGAATAGGTCTAAACTTAAGCTTCTCCGCTTCTATACTGGATATACCTGTCTCAGAAAATGTATTTTTCCCCTCTTTCACTAAATTTGTTTAATCAATCAGTCTGATACATCCTTTTTCTGGCCTATTTATGTTTACTTTATGGATCCTTCTTTTCTACTAAATTTTAAACAGAAGCCTAAATGTAACTCATTTCCAACTCTCCTTAATTAACTTCCAGCTGACCTTTCCACTTAGCAGATAAATTCAGTCTTCTCAGTGTAAAACATGTAGTTACGCTAATTCAATATTCTTCTGAATTAGGCCAGATCCATCTTCAATGAAATTTGATGTTAAGACTATTTTGTGTCTAGAAGTATCACTGTGGTCTCCACACACATACCATACATTAATTTTTAAACTCAGTAGCAAAGTTTGATATTACTTTGCCAGCTTCATTGCTTAAACTGAAGAGCTGGAATAAGCTCTTTGGAAATTGGCTGTGAATTTTAATTTCTAGCTTTCACCAAATCAGTATTTCCTTGGAAGTTTTTAATAAGCTTACTTTAAAAATTGCCCAACCTGATTTTTCTCTATTTTTTTTTCTTTTCTCTCTCTCTCTCTCTCTCTCTCTCTCTCTCTCTCTCTCTCTCTCTCTCTGATTAAGGATCAGTGACTCTCTTCTCACCAGATGACTATTATATTGTCAAGGAATAAAAACTTAAAAAAAGGTCTTATTGTTGATTTTGTGATTATATAACTGTACTAGACTTAGGAGAGCAATTCACTTCAAGATTAATAATTTTATTAGAGAGTAGGTCCCATTAGAATTTTCTCAAGATTGTATTCAGAAATATAAATATGTCAAGAAAGGGTAGAATTAATTAGTATATCCTTTCCAGAAGTTAGGATAAAACTTACTTTTTCATTCAACATTATATTATGGTCCAGGCATTCGCCCTCTGCACTGCCCCGCCCCAATGATTATAGAACCAGCTGTTTGGATCTGAAGTGCATGTTGTCACTTTTTTCCTTCCCAATCATTCACTTGAAACTTTTAAGTTCTGAAATCCAGAATGTGAAAAAAATTAATGGGTAAAGGTAATTTTGATCTCACCACATTGGTAGACTTTTCACCTTTCTAACTGCATTAACCTAGGATCTCTCTTTCTTCTTACTATATTCTTAACTAATTTAAAAGTGAGACACTAATTGAAAAGTGCTGAACCTCATTTGCAAAGTTTCAGTCCTCGATTTGGGCCTCTCCTAAAATCAGACTGCCATCTACTTAGAGAGAATCCGTTTTAAAGGGGGTCACTCTGATCTTGAACCTAATTATGTGCTTTCATGTGATGAAACCATCAGGAAATGTTATATCATCAGGAAATAATATTCAGTAACAATAAACATTGTCAAACATGTTTTTGAAACTTCATCTCCTTCCACCTGTTTGTTGTAACTTGTGGGCATTCTCAAGGTTCATAGATATGCCTGTCATTACTAATAATTCGCAACGTAACATCTGATTCGAAAGTTCTTAGATTTGAGGCAGCGTCAATCTAAGAAAACGAGAAGGAGTAGCAGCTGTAGCTGGCTATTGTTGAATGCTGACACCTCAAATACAATGAGGGCATCAATAGATAAGACTGACTTTATTGCTTACTGCAAGAAACAACACCAGCCCTACAGAGCATTACCAGTGTCTTGGGCTGGGAAAAGTCTATTCGTTTGTAGGGTAACAGTGTCCCATAAGCTGAGAGGCTTAAACAATAGGAACTTATTATCTTGCAGTTCTGGAGACTGGATTCTGAGATCAAGGTGTCAGCAGGGTTGGTTCCCTCTGGAAGCTGTAGGGACACTCTGCTGCCTCCCTCCCCTAGTTTCTGCTGCTTTGCTGGCGCTCTGGGAGGAAGCACACCCATGTTGGACTAGAGCCCACCAGAAGGAACTCATTCAAACTGATTGCCTCTGGGAAGTTCCTATCTCTAACTGTAGTTAAATTCTGAGGCCCTGGGGGTTCAAAATTCAACATATGAACTGGGGGTGGGGAGGTAGGGAGACACAATTCAATCCCTAACAAAAAATAAGGCCAAAATTTATGGATAATTTGGAAGTTTCACTTAAGGCTAGTGTTTCAATGTAGGAGACTAGATTGGTGTTGGGTAGGGTCATACCACAGTCTAGGATTGGAAGAAAGATCAAGGCATGCATATTGAGGTGTAATAATGACATTCTCCATTGAAGAGTTGATGGGTCCTAAAGGAAGTTCTTGTCAAGTACAATCAAACAGGTTGGTTGGACAGAACCTCCAGGGAAAATATAATGTCGATAAAGGCAGTGAAATAGCAAAGTCGTGTTACTGTAGGTGTTTATGGGACAGTAGTTTCAGTCCTCAGTGTCCACGAGTGATGATCTTGGTTCTCACTCTGAAGACTAAACTTTTAGGGAAACAACCACCTCACCAAAAAGGAAATTTACCTATTTGTTTATTTTTACTATTTTGCTTGTAAAAATGCTTACATAAGCAGTACATAGGATTCAAAAATAAATATAAAAATTAATTCTAGAACAAGATTATGTCCATTTTG
Organism: Myotis myotis; assembly: GCF_014108235.1. NCBI lineage: Eukaryota > Metazoa > Chordata > Mammalia > Chiroptera > Vespertilionidae > Myotis > Myotis myotis. The sequence goes on from NW_023416368.1 coordinate 61,597,487, forward strand.
CTCCCAAAGGATTAACATGAAATCCATTTCCATTAGAGTACAGACAATAAAAATTTCCAAAAAAAAAAAAAATCACTTTTAGAGCTTCTACAGATTACTTTTTCTGAATGATTAACAGAGGATTCCAGCTGTGTTTGTTAACCCCTATTAACCAAAAACCTTGAATTGCCATGTTGCCATATGTAAAACTCTGAAGCAAACTGCTTTCATGTGTCTCTATTCTCTGCTCAAATGATTAAATGGGAAAAGAGAAAATGTAAATTTTCCGTGCTGGACTTAAATCAGCACTTCCCAAAATATGTTTCATTACTATAGTCAGCTTGAATATTTTTTTCAAAAATCCTCAGTGACTCTTCACAGTTGGGAGTTCTGTTCTGTGGAACACTAGCATCATTAGGATATTAACAAGTAGTTGGTAAAGTGTTCTCAAAATTCAAATAAATTTAGAGAAAATTAGATCAAGCAAAAAGACAAATTTCTTGACTGCAAGATATTTCATACATTTTAATATGCTACTGTTAACATATTAACTTTTGCATTTATTGATTATTATTAATATTTAGCATAGTTTATTATTTAGGATATATTATTGTGAATTTTTAAAACAGAATATAGTATACAGTCTCCATTACTTTTCTCTCCCTCCCCACTTTTTAAAATAGAACATCCTATATGGGTTGACATTTAAGAGAATGAACATGGTAGCTTAGTTTAATATGCCCACTAACCACTACTTTTCTACCCTGTTTTGAACTGAAATATGTAACCCCTTGTATTCCCAAGGCATCCATTAATTCAATTCAAATCTTAGATTAAAAATTAGATTAACCAGTGTTCTTCTGAAAGGGCACAAAGCCCATCTTTAATACCAAATGGAATAATTCAATACAAATTTCTCTTATCAGTCAGCCACATGCATCTTTTCAAATGTCCGCTGATGAAATATTCATTACTTATTGTCCTGACTGTGCTCAAGACTCAAGTTTTATAAGGACTTCTGATCTTCTGAGACATTTTCTCTTGTTGGAAAATATAATTAAAAACAAAATCTCCTCTCCATCCTCAAACCTTTGCATAATAAACGTAGAAGAGAAAGAAAACAACCTTATTAGTGAATAAACATTAAACTAGAATGTAACACATATCACAGACAATCAGTTAAAGGACTACAAATATAGAAAGAAATGTCACCCTTTTAAACAGCAGAGCAGATGCAACCCATTGCATACATATTCCCAAATAATAACTAGTCTTCAAGAAAGGATTTGATAACACCTTTTGTCTTGCATAGTTTATCTGAAATTCACATGGTTAACTGTGGTGACCATCTGGGTCAGCTAATTGCCTTTATCCAACAAAAACCTTGGTTATGACAGGAGGTACTTGTGCAACTGGGAGCAAGGAGCCTGCTGAAGTGAGGCTCCTTGATTACATTTTAAAGAGACGTTTGTTTTCTAGATCCTTAAGAAAGAGGTTTCTGGCTCATAGAGCTGACAAGAGGCTTTTTATCTTTAAAATGTTTTATATATGAAAGTACAATACGATGACTGTCGTTAACAATGCTGTATGATATGTAAGAAAGTTGTTGAGAAAGTAGACCTTAAAGGCCCTCCTCACAAGGAGAATTTGTTATTCTTTCTATTGTATCTATATGAGATGATGGACATTAACCAAACCAAATGTGGTAATCATTTCACAATAGATGTAAATCAAACCATCATGCTGTACACCTTAAACTTACACAGTGATGATGCCAATTATTTGTCAATAAAACTGAAATAAATAAATATTTACATTCATTTCAAAGGGACAGAGAAAGAACTCATAATTACAGGTTTTCTAAAGGAAATGCTTTAGGAGAGAGGGGAAATCCATTCCCATATTTTCAAAAGGTAGAATTAAGCCTCTTGTTTTAAATTTGAAACAAGATGTGGATGACCTCTATAATTATACACACACACACACACACACACACACACACACACACTGAGTGGCCAGATTATTATGACTGGCCAGATTATTATGACCACCCCATCAGTACTTCGTTGGGCCACCTTTTGCCTTCAATACTGCAGCGATTCTTCTTGGCATTGACTCCACGAGATGTTGAAAGATGATGCGAGGAATCTGACACCATGCCTGATGAATAGCACTGTCCAGTTCTGTGAGATTTTATGGTTGTGGAACCAGCTGCCTGATGGCTCTTTTAACTTCGTCCCACAAATGCTCAATTGTATTGAGATATGGTGATTGTGGGGGCCACCTAAGCAAGGTAAAGTCTCCCTCATGTTCTTGAAATCACTCCTGCACAATACGAGCACTGTGGCATGGTGCATTGTCTTGTTGGAAGAAGCCACCTCCATTGGGATACGCCATCAACATGATAGGATGAACCTGATCAGCAACGATACTTAGGTATGTTGTGCTGTTCAGACGTTTATAATAATCTGGCCCTCTAGCAACTTCAGCCCGAAATTATAGCTAATTTGCCTACAAATGTCAGGTGGTCATAATAATCCGGTCACTCAGTATATATATGGTCTTTTTTATTGGTTATTTTTTTGGTGTTATATAAAGAATATGGCTGCACACAATTTACAATAGCTAACATTTGGAAACAACCTAAGTGTCCATCAGCAGATGAGTGGATTAGAAAACTGTGGTACATCTACACAATGGAATTCTACGCTGCTACAAAAAAAGAAGGAATTCTAACCATTTGCAATAGCATGGATGGAACTAGAGAGCATTATGCTAAGCGAAATAAGCCAGTCAGAGAATGATAAATATATGATCTCACTCATTTTTGTGGAATATAATAAACAACATAAACTGATGAACAAAAATAGAACCAGAGACATAGAAGCATCGAACAGACGGTACAACCTATGAGGGAAGGCAGCAGGGCGGAAGGGGGGGGGGTGAGGGGGTAAGAGATCAACCAGAGGACTTGTATGCATGCATATGAGCAAAAACCAATGGACACAGACAGTAGGAGGATGAGAGCTTGTGCTTGGGGGAGGGGGTGGCGAGGGGGAAGTCAATGGGGGGAAAGGGAGATTCATGTAATACTTTAAACAATAAAGAATTTTTTTGAAAGAATATGGCTGCACATTCTTCTGAAGTATTTTTAAGTTTAGAAAGCAGTTTTAGTTGCTCTATAATGGAAGCACAATCATGACCTCAGTTTGTCTACTACCTTTACATTTTCAAAGCACTTTTATGCTGATTATTTTAAATAATCTTCCTATTACTGCTCAGAAACAGATTATAAAATACTTTTTAAACCTTAGGGTTAAAAATAAAAACACAGAATACAATGATATAAGTGGAACAGAGATCATAAATTATTGGTGACAGCACGACGCCTGGAAAGAGTGTGAGAGATGTGGGAGTTGCTTCAATGCCCAAAGAGAAACTCTGTATTGACATTTGAAACTCATTTGATAGAAAAAAAAGGAACCCCTTGCATTTTGGGATTGTTTGAGAGGGAATAGGACTTAACCTAGTGGGAAGAGCATAGGCCTTAGAACGCAGTGAATCTGAGTTTAAATTCCACATTTACCCTTCCTGGCTCCTGCTTGCCTTAGAAAGCCTGGAACCTGCAGAGAGTTATAACATGAAGACAAAGATACCTATCTCACAGGGTGATTGTGAGAACCAAATGAGATGTATGAACAAAGGGTCTGACAACCCGACTCAGAGTAAGTCCTCAGTGAAGGCTATTCCTTTCATTCTTTTTAAGAATTCTAATTAGTGGCAAAAGCAGAACTAGACTTTGGATCTCCTCATTGCTCCTGTGCTCCAAGGTCCTTCATCTAGTCCAAGCTATTATACTGTTGTTCATGTAGTATAACATATTATACTATAATATAAAAGGAGTTGCAAAATTTAATCAACCTAAACAAAGGTTTTAGTTACTTTTTTTTAACTTACTTTTTAATTGAACTTAGTTTTCACTTACAAAATTAGCAGCCTTATTCAGATACATATTCCCACCAAATTTTTGACAGATTTTTTCTTCCACTGCTGTTTAATATTTTAATCTAAAATGTTTTCTAGTCTTTTTTAAAAAATATATTTTATTGATTTTTTTCAACTATTTCATTAATTTAATTTCTAGTTAAATTATCATGGAAGGAAAAATAAGGGAAATGTACAGAATTTGTGCTGCTGTGAGGACATATTGACAAATGACTGAGCACATCACCCCGTGCCTCTCCAGGTCATGGCAATGATCTCCGGGCTCCGTGTAGTTGGCAGTGCTAGGACAAGGCCTGGATGAAGTACTGGAGGGACACGTCCTCGTGGAGCAGGTCAAAGTGCACCATCTTGTGACTCACGATATTGCAGATGCCCCTTGTTTATATTTTATTGACTTTTTACAGAGAGGAAGGGAGAGAGATAGAGAGTTAGAAACATCGATGAGAGAGAAACATCGATCAGCTGCCTCCTGCACATCTCCTACTGGGGATGTGCCCGCAACCCAGGTACATGCCCTTGACCGGAATCGAACCCGGGACCTTTCAGTCCGCAGGCTGACGCTCTATCCACTGAGCCAAACCGGTTTCGGCTAGTCTTCAGTTCTGAAGAATATAAGTGTTAAAGGATTATGTAATAAACAAAATGAACTAACAAGCAAAACAGAGACAGACTCATAGCTAGAGAGCAGGCTGACAGCTGTGGAGTGGGGAGTTGGAAGGCTGGGTAGGGGGCATGGAAGGATTGAGCAAAGAAGGGGCAAAAAAGAAAAGAAAAGAGAAAAAAACTCAGGGACACAGACAACAGTATAGTGATTGCTAGAAGGTGGAGTGAGCAAGGTGGAGGCGGACATAAGGGGGATAAATGGTGATGGACAGAGACTTGACTTGGAGTGGTGAACACACAATACAGTGTACAGATGAGGTGTTGTGGAATTGTGCACCTGAAACCTATATGGTTTTTTAAAAATATATTTTATTGATTTTTACAGAGAGGAAGGGAGAGGGATAGAAAGTCAGAAAGACTGATGAGAGAGAAACATCTGTCAGCTGCCTCCTGCACACACCCTACTGGGGATGTGCCCGAAACCAAGGTACATGCCCTTGACCAGAATCGAACCTGAGACCCTTCAGTCCCCAGGCCAATGCTCTATCCACTGAGCCAAACCAGTTAGGGCACCTATATAGTTTTATTAAACAGTGTCACCCCAATAAATTCAATAAAAAGGAAAAGTACAAATTATGTAAAGTAGAGCACATTTATTTGGATTCATGTTTTATTGCTTATGATGTAGAGTAAGGATATCCTATCTGATAAAGAGGGAATATGCTAATTGACCCTCACACTGTCTCAAAGATGGCAGCACCCACAGCCAATAAGGAGGGAATATACTAATTGATTGCCCTCAATGATGGTGGTGCCCACAGCCAATAAGGAGGGAATATGATAATTCACTGCCTTGCCCTCAAAGATGGTGGCACCCACAGCCAATAAGGCAGGAATATGCTAATTGACTGCCCCACCCTCAAAGATGGCAGTGCCCACAGCCAATAAGGAGAGAATATGCTAATTCACTGCCCCACCCTCAAAGATGGCAGTGCCCACAGCCAATAAGGAGGGAATATGCTAATTGACTGCCTTGCCCTCAAAGATAGTGGTGCCCACAGCCACAAGATGGCAGCGCCCAGTCCTGGAGTCCCACTCTGCACATCTGCCTCCAGAGTTCCCCAGTCCCCTCAGCCCCCCAGCCACCTAGGGCTGCCTGAGGCTCAGGTAACCAGGGCTGGCCAAGGCTTGCGCTGCCAGCAGTGGCAACAGCAGAGGTGTGATGGGAGCATCACCTTCCCTGATTGCCGGGTCACCTCCCGCCCCTGAGTGCTTCCAGACTGTGAGAGGGGGCAGGCCGGGCTGAGGAACGCCCCCTCCAGTGCATGAATTTTCATGCACCGGGCCTCTAGTTTACTATAAAAAAGGATTTTACTCTATATTATATAAGAGTAAACCTGAGTGAGGTCTTCTGCCCTTTCCAGCTGCTGACTAGAAGGCTGATTTTATTATCCTTTCCCTGGTGATTCGGTGCTTTGCTGAACTGGTACAGAATTTTTTATCCACTTACATAACCATCAACTGCCACAACTCATTTCCAGACGTCTCAAACTAGAACTGAACCACAAAACTCATTAGTTGGATGTGAACTCTGTCATCAAATGGCAATTGGAAATTGTGTAGTATGTAATCTTTTTCAAGGCATACATCCAAATACACATTCAAAATCAAGCAAATAAATCTACTGTTTCAGTAAAACAGTAACCAGAGATACAAGTCTGAAAATGTCAGAAAAAGAATCATGTGAATATCTTTTAGCTGGAGAAAAGAAATACAGTTGCTTTTGCTTCATTTTACAAAGGGTAAACCAAAAAAAGTAAATAAAAGGACATTACAGTTTCTCTTTTTAAAATAAATTTTTAGAGAGAGAGGATGGAGAGGGATAGAGAGATAGAAACATGAGAGAGGAACATCATTGATGTGCTGCCTCCTGGGTCCAATCAGAACTGAATATATATACTCAGGAGCTGAGGAATTGTTGGGAACGTAATTTAAACTACATACATCTTTCCAAATTTCAGGCACTTTCTGTCATGCCTACCAAAATGATGAGATGGCCCAATGAAACTATCTTTGCAGAAGGGCTGAGAAACCTTGTTCGTGCTTAGTCATTGAGGAGGAATATAAGTTCTGTGCTTGATGACTGGTACTTAAACCTCCTGGGCCAACCTCACATGCATTATGGGTCTTGTGAAGAGAGCAAGATAGAATATGTACAGGCAGTCTCTGTTTTGCACAGTAGTGTGGGACCATAAAGAAACCTTCAAACTGAGACCAGGCAAAGAATTCTTAAAAATTAATGGTAGAAGTTATTCTGTGATCTTTAAAAAATAAATTGTTAAATGATTACAAAGAATTTTTTTCTATTGGTTATAAATGTGTAGGGAAATGACACATAGTAAAACAAATATTTATTTATTTACTTACACTCCACTGCAAAACATTAGACACACTGAGAGTAAACATGGCTTATTTCTTTGGAAAAACTTATTAAGGCTAGTCTGAAAAGTGCTTGCTGTCTTCTCGTATAACTTCCTGTATAATGACACAAAGTAAGCATCTTTTCTATGCCTTTGCAAGTGTTTGTACCTTTTTTAAATTTAAATTTTATTTATCAGTTGCCGTTTACATTCAGTATTCTTTTGTATGGGTTCCAGGTGTACAGCATAGTGGTTAGACACTCATATACTTTACCAAGTGTTCCCCCTGATATTCCCAGTATCCCCCTGGCACCATACATAGTTATTATGATATTGTTGCTATATTCCCTGTGCTGTACTTCACATCCCTGTGCCTATCTTACTTCTTTCTAAATTTGGATCATCTCCCAACATGTTATCGTAGTGCTTTCCCCATCATGAAACACCTCTGAGAGATTCTTGAATGCGGAGTTTACTGTTGGTGTCATGTCCCCTGGGAATTTTCCTCACGACCACGCTCCTCATTTATGTTGATGAGCCCACCTTAGCAGGTCCCCCTGGCTCCAGATCCAGAGTCTCTAAACAGCAGCAGTACCAACATTCTCATTATTAGCTATTTCTTCTCCAACCCTATTTAGGTTTGATTTGAATTTCACTTCCAGCATTATCATTTTTGTTTCTTTGCTGTTCTTGCATCTTTATTGGCCAATTTCCTCTTTCAAGTATCCACTTTCGTAAAGTGTCAGAGGGGTCTATCACCAGGAGACAAGGAGGCAATGCAGCCACAGGCGTTGCTGTCTGGGCACTAAGCGAATGGCAGGCTGTGGGAGCAGTGATGCGATTGATCACTAATGATGATGCACATCTGTTATTTACACAGTGATCCGTGGACTGAGGGGCTAGCAGTGAAGTCTGTATTTCATGCAATTATTCAAAGTTAATAAACCATGGTAATTAATTTGAGCTGTGCTGTTGGGGAACTAGGGTTATTTAACTAAACCATAACTGAAATTCATGAGTAACAGAACCACGAAAAGAGATCTTTGCTAGTACCGAAATAGCTGCTTAATTTGTATAATACATTGCTGCCCAAGCAACACTACTTTGGGACCTTTCTAACAAAGAGAAATGCAAAAAGAAAGAAGAATGTTTTTCTTTGCATGTAGTTGTTAAGATCCAGCACCTCAAGTGTTCAAGGCCTCTAGCAGGGAGACTCACTATGGCCAGCAAAGCAGAGTTGCTGCGTGCGTGACTGGTCAGAATAAAAAGCTCTAGGGGAGCAGGAACCAGGCCAGTCTTATACTCTGTACCCTAGTCACCTGGCACAATGTGTTCCTCACAGACATTAAATAAATGTTTGTTGATAGAATGAATTCATTGATAAGTATCAGTATGGCTAAAATTTTAATAAAAAGACTGAAGCCTAACATTTTATATTTAATAAAATGATATAACATAGATTGGAAACATTTTTTAAAGCTTCAAGACAAAGATTTAAGGTTAAAATAAATGGTCAAGTAGCGTTCAAGAGTCCCTCTGACTCAAGAGGGAGGTTATCCATTCAGGATTGCATATTTAGAGCTTTATTGCAAGACGTACTGTTCTTTCCTTTCCACAGAACTCTCAGTCCCAGAGAAGAAAATGTACCGAGGCCACCATAACACCTCTTCTCTCTCTTTAAGTTGGGAATTTCCTTATCTCTTTTGAGAAATGTAAAAAAAGAAAAAAAGCAGATTATATACAGAAAGTAGGAGGCAGGCAAAATTGAGGAAAAGACATAGACCATCAAGCATGGCCAGCATGAAAGCATTATACCTATCTTAGCATTTTCACCATTCCCTTAGTGTGAGGAACTCTAAACCAGTGTTAGCCCCACTCTATACTGTTTGATAGTCAATTGTGCTGAGTGAATTACACTTTATATAGCAATAGGGTTCTCATTCCATGAATACATAGATGGGGAGAAGTCCAAAGGGCTAGTGCAGCCAATACTGTGTGGTTTCAAATGGGCAGAATAAGAAAATATCACTTTTTGCAGAATGCTGCTTTAATAAGATTTCTTTCTGCCTGGAAAAATTAAACATCACATTACAAAGATTGGTGATATTGAAAAAAATTAATTTAAATTTGAAATCATGTTTGTTTTAAAACTTCCATATTCTGGTATTATTTTATGAAAAATGTTATATTTGATTGTCATTAAATGTTCTCTGCTTCTGCTCATTAATGCTGTTGAGTGGAAAGCATGTAACATTCTTTTTTAAGAGAATATACATTTATTTCTTTTAATTAGCATTTCTTTATGACAAAATTAATAAGTTTTAGAAGTTTTGTCTATACAGTTACTTTCTCTATTATCTCAAAGAATAAGAATCATATAATATTTTGATTGAGAGGAATAATTACTATTGAAATAGAATGCATATAAGAATTTATAGTTTCTTGCAGAAAACTTATTCACACTTTTGACCAAAATTCCATTATGCAATTACAAATTATGTTTCCAAAAACAAATTACAAAACAAAATACTTTTCTTTCTTTTTTTAAATTTTTTTATTGATTAAGTTATTACATATGTGTCCTTATCTCCACGTTACCCCCTACCCCCCCCCACCACCACCACTCATGCCCTCAATCCCCTGGTTTCTGTGTCCATTGGTTAGGCCTATATGCTTGCATATAAGTCCTTTGGTTGATCTCTCCCCCTTACCCCCACCCTCCCCTACCTTCCTTCTGAGGTTTGACAGTCTGATCAATGCTTCTCTGTCTCTAGATCTGTTTTTGTTCATCAGTTTATGTTGTTCATTATATTCCATAAATGAGTGAGATCATGTGGTATTTATCTTTCTCTGACTGGCTTATTTCACTTAGCATAATGCTCTCCAGTTCCATCCATGCTGTTGCAAATGGTAAGAACTCCTTCTTTTTTACCACAGCATAGTATTCCATTGTGTAGATGTACCACAGTTTTCTAATCTACTCATCTGCTGATGGGCACTTAGGCTGTTTCCAAATCTTAGCTATGGTGAATTGTGCTGCTATGAACATACGGGTGCATATATCCTTTCTAATTGGTGTTTCTAGTTTCTTGGGATATATTCCTAGAAAGTAGGATCACTGGGTCAAATGGGAATTCCATTTTTATTTTTTTGAGGAAACTCCATACTGTTCTCCACAGTGGCTGCACCAGTCTGCATTCCCACCAGCAGTGCACAAAGGTTCCTTTTTCTCTACATCCTCTCCAGCACTTGTTTTTTGTTGACTTGTTGATGATAGCCATTCTGACAGGTGTGAAATGGTACCACATTGTCATTTTGATTTGCATCTCTCGGATGATTAGTGACTTTGAACATGTTTTCATATGTCTTTTGGCCTTTCTTCTACGTTCTTTCGAAAAGTATCTATTTAGGTCCGTTGCCCATTTTTTGACTGGATTGTTTATCTTCCTTTTGTTAAGTTGTATGAGTTCCCTGTAAATGTTGGAGATTAAACCCTTATCGGTGATAACATTTGCAAATATGTTCTCCAATGCAGTGGGCTTTCTTGTTTTTTTTGTTGATGGTTTCCTTAGCTGTGCAGAAGCTTTTTATTTTGATGTAGTCCCATTTGTTTATTTTCTCTTTAGTTTCCATTGCCCTAGGAGCAGTATCAGTGAAGAAATTGCTTCGGCATATGTCTGAGATTTTGCTGCCTGTGGATTCCTCTAGTATTTTTATGGTTTTCTGTTTTATGTTTAAGTCCTTTATCCATTTTGAGTTTATTTTTGTGTGTGGTGTAAGTTGGTGGTCTAGTTTCATTTTTTTGCATGTATCTGTCCAATTTTCCCAACACCATTTATTGAAGAGGCTGTCTTGACTCCATTGTATGTTGTTGCCTCTTTTGTTGAATATTAATTGAGCATAGTGGTTTGGGTCGATTTCTGGGTTCTCTATTCTATTCCATTGATCTATATGTCTGTTCCTGTGCCAGCATGTAACACTCTTATGGTAGGTGCTGTCAGTGGGTTATAATGAAGGCACAGCCTCACTCCTCCTGGTGGCAGCACATCTCAGTTACAGGCAAAGGATGAAGTGCTTGTTGTTGCAAACTCAAGTTCATAAAATAAAAGGAATGTCATGGAAAACCCTGCCCAGTGGGCATGGCACCAGTTTATTATTTACTTTATCTTAGAATTATGCCATAAAAGAGAAGAAAAAATATTTTTATGGCCCCAAACACTATCTTTATGCAATGTTTATCTCCTGAATTCACATTCCTAGGTGCTATTACTATCTAATAACACAAAACTATTTCATAGCTTTTAAAATTCCTAGCTTTACATGCAAACTTTTGAGAATATAAAGATTAATGTACTTGGGGGGCGGGGGTGGGAAACAAAGCTATTCTTTGGTTGCAATAAACACTTCACGTTTCCAAAAATCATACTTTTTATATTTAAATTCAGTGAAAGAGAAATAAAGCACACAGCTTTTTTTCATTCAAATGAAGCCTCTACATTTAAAACCAAGTATATCTATTCTTTTAGGCCAATTTTATAAAATATCATAAAACTTCTTTGTCCAGAGAAAAAGATCAGTTTTAATGCGACAGGGTAAAATGCCAAAGTTATATTTGTTTATTAGAAATACTGCTATTTTGGGTGTGTTAATAAAAATGGTGACTAGAGGATACCAGTTGATGAATTGTTAAAAATTTAGAATAACTTCAAATAAAGCTGAAGTCTCCTAGCAGCCAGTATAATTTATTATATGGAACCAAAATAAGGCAACCAGAGGAAAACGTGCGAGTACAACAGCAATGCATGTCATATATGTGTGGCCTTTTGAGAAAGGGCAATAATATTTAGCCTAACGGTGAGTCAAAAGCCATCAGAATAGTTTATGGTTGAGAAAAACAAAAAACAACTGTCTATCAGAATAAGCAAATATTAGTTTTAAAATGATTTTATCGCCTCCAAAGAGGAAAGCACTGTCAACTGTACCTCCTTCTTCACAGTCGTCCACCGTTACCGCTTTAATCATTGTCGGTGGCGTCATTCTATAATCAAATAGACATGCTGAAGGTTTACCAAAAGGATTTATGTCTTAGTGATTTGCATTAAACAAATCATGCTGCTTGCTAAATGCCTATACTTATGCCTTTTCACACATCATCCACTTATTATTCAGGAAAAATATGATGCAGTGAATCACAGCAGATCTCTATCAAAATGCCAATTCAATCAACACCATGGAGCTATTATTCATGAACCTTTCTATCATTCTTATTTTTTTTTCCTGATTTCAATTTTTTTTTCTAGGATAAAATGAATACTACCAGGTGGCATATGAATTTGCCTCAAAGCTATCATCATTACTAAGTGTAAGAGAACACTATTAAGAACACTGTTATTTGATGATTTCTTATTATTTGGACTACAGACTATAAAGGAAAGCTTGAAAACCTTAGCTATATATTTTTTTCTCTGTGACTCTATGTTCTGTATATTTCTATTCCAAAGTGTAAGGCACAACTACTTCTGTTTAAGAGCACCACTACTAACCCAAGTGTCCATATATTTCTTGCTCAAGCTTCCTTGTCCATCCCAGTAGCAGAGGCGATCTGACCCACAAATGGTGAGAGAAACTGCCTCCTGCAGAGCCTGGAAATGAATTGGTTCAATTTCATCTGATTCATGGCATTTTCAAAAATATATATACAAAACAAAATACATACATATGGCTAATTAAAAGTAAAAATATTCCAATAGCACAGGAGGGTAACACATGAAAGAAAAGGCTCTTCTCTAAGGCTACTAGTATTTTCAGTCTTTCTAACCATTTGGGAGTCCTTCCAGAAACTTCTCCAGGCATACATGGATTTATCTCTATGTATGTATGAGAGGCCATTTCTTCCCATTGGTTCAATCCTGTATTTGTTTCCTATTGTTGTTGCAACAAATTACCAAAGACATCGTGGATTAAAGCAATAAAAATTCATTACCTTGTAAGTTTTGAGGTCAGAAGTCTAAGGTTGATTGACAAGGCTATGCTCCCTCTGGAAGCTCAGGGGAGAAACCATTTCCTTATCTTTTCCAGCTTCTACAGGCTGCCTGCATTCCTTGCTTAGTGGCTCCGTATCCCTTTGACTTCTGCTTCTGTTGTCACAACCTCTCACTCTGACCCATTTGCCTCCTCCTCCTAAGGATCCTATGATCAAACTAGGCCCGAGCACTCGGCCCACCTAGATAATACAAGATACTCTCCCCATCTCAGGATCCTTAACATTCTCACATCTGCAAAGTCCCTGTTGCCATGTAAAGTAATTTATTCATAGGCTTCAGAAATAGTTCAGAGACATCTTTGGAGGGTCTTTAAGCTGCCTATAATAATGTTTCTTAGTAATGTTTAAGTTGTTTTCATTCAGGGCCTGTATTTCTCTTATTTTACTTATTCCTAATTATGTTATCTTTTTTTGTTGTTGTTCTTGTTGCTGCTAATTATAATTTATACTTAGATTCTCATCTAACATGTGTTTTTGGTACCTGAGAAAATATGACTTTTTCAACAACAGAGCTCTCTAAAGATCCTCAATTAAACGTACAAAATGAACTGTCTGCCCTGAAACCTCTTCAAATCCAAAGATGTATTTCCTGGAAATATCTACCACTCCATCTTCATGTAACTACAGCAGCACTAATGGGTTACTACCTCCTGTTTCAAATGCTTTTTTGTTCTTGTCCTCAAAATACCATCGTCTCAAGGTTTTCCTCCTTCACTAACTGCTCCTCCTTCGTCTCCTTTGCTGTTTTGGCGACATCCCCTCTGCATGTGTATGTACAGTTCTCACATTGCTGATCTTCTGTAGATGCATGTAGTCAGCTTCTGGATAATTTCCAGTCTTTAGGCTTTATATGCCCAGAAAAGTCCTAAATTTATGAATTCAACCTCTCCCTTCGTTCCAGACTTGAAAATTCAGCTGCTTTCCTTGGCGTCCCTACATGAATGTGTAATCGGCATTTCAGACTTCAATACCCAGTGCAAAGTTTTTAAATTTCTACCCAGTACTTCTATCAAATAATCCTCCCACCCCCAACCTTCCCCATCTCAATAAATGATTCAGTTAATCACACACACACACACACACACACACACACACACACCACAAACATATCTGACTCCTCTTCCTCTCTTACATCCTCATCCAACTCAGCATCAAATACTGACAGCTCTATTTCTGAAAAGTATCCAGTGTCTCTCCACTTTTCATCACCGCTATTAACATTCCAGTCTAACACACCATTTTCAAGCATCACTACAATATCTTCCTTTTGCTTTCACTCCTTCTGTGGTCTTTCTCTAATGTTTGACAGGTCATATCACCTGTTCGCCAAAAAACTCTGGTCTCGAGTCTCACTCAGACTAAAAATTCCCCCCTGCTTGGCATTTGAGTTTGATTGGTATATTGTCTTTAGGAGGATGAATAGCCACTCCTTGACTAGGTACAGGACACGTGGTGTTCTTGGAGGGGGGAGCTTTCTAGACAGTGAAAGAAGTATTCTATGAAGAGGTTTAGGGTGTAAACAAATGATCTGTCAGCATAGTGTAAATGACAGATCAGGGAAGATGCTAGGAGCATGTGCTTGGACTGTGTCCAGCAGTGTCGAAAATGTGAAACTTGGTGGGAGTAGCTACTTCTGAGGCTCCATGGGAATTTCTGGTGTCAGAAAAGACCAGAGCGCCACAGATTAAGGTTCAGACTGACAGGATCAAAGCAGGGGCATGCCAAAGGAAGGTCCTGGGAACCAGACCAGCATATTCATCGCATTGGAATCAGAGAGGACCCAAGAGAGTAGGCAAAAATCAAGGGACAGAATTGGTGCCACTTGGTTCCGCTCCCCTTTTTGGTCTGTTAATTCTACAATCAATGTCAGCTGTTGGAAGTTCTGAGTTTCATTGTATTTAAAGGGGTAATTTCACTTCAAAAATCAATTTTTATTATTTCTTTTTCTGGAACGCATGTCATATTCATCACTCTTCTAAATCTCTTTTTCCATATCAATTTTCTTTGCAGCTTTTACATTTTAAAAGTAATTTGTTAATGAAACCTCCAATCAATAGAAAAACATACACACACAATAGGAAGGACTTCTTCCACTTTGATGTTTTTCAAAATAGCTATGCGGCCTGAGTACTTTATAAGTCCATAATGTTCTGTCCCATGTACAAGTGTATATTTTGGTCAGTTTGTAGGCTTTTAAGCCATTAGTATATTAGGGCAGTTCAATTTCTCATGACTAATGTTCTCAAAAAGGTCGATTACTGTCTTTAACCTTGTCCCCTAGACAGTAAGCTGAGCAGAGTGACTGTTATGGTGTCTTACATCCACAAAAAGATTTTGCCCTGGAAAACTTACTGTCTAGAAGACAACATTAAAAACATTCACATGGAAATATTCCATAATACCATATTTATGCAGAGATAATTTCACTTGTATCCTATTCTTAACTATCTTAATTATAATTGTAAAATAAATGTATTCTAGAGAAGCAACCACCAAATGATCTGTATAATAATGCCTTAGGACTGATGTACAAAACATTTTTACCTCCATTTCATCTTTGATATCCAGAAGAAGACTGTATGCTAGACCCTGATCATTATGCTGTTTAGAAAAAAAAGAGAGAGATAGAAATCAACAATGTTTAGGAGCTTGCTAGTAAGTATCAGCAATATAACTGGAGCCCAGACTTTCTGATTCTTAGTCCATTTTTTTTTTAGACTTTATAATGCCTTGGCTACTAGTTGCTTAGCGAGAAAGATACATGAGAAGATATAATTTAGGATATAAATGCTATTGCATTGCAACTATTACGGTATCCATATTTGTACCCAATGAAGATTCCTTTTCAGTTCATGCCCAATAAGAAAATTATTCTTGATGCCAAATTTTGACAAAATGGGAGGGAGAATAAAGTGTGTTCTAATGGCAGCCATACAGAAAGAACAGAGAGCAGGAGGGCATCTGGCCAAAGAACAGGAAGCACTCAGAGTAGAGAAAACCCACCAGTCACAGCAGCTTGCAAATGGAGAGCTCACGTGTAAACCTGGCAAGAGGTATTCCTCAGAGCGAAGTGGAGAAAATGGAAGCCTCACAGACAATGCAACTGGCAATGACTCTGTACTTTAAATGAACTTTGTGTCGTTGTAGACATAGAAACTAGTTCTTTTCTACAGGGAGTTAAACAAGCTTTCTCCTAAAAGTAAATGACATTCAAACACAGACAGATGTGGGAAAAGAACAGTAGAGAACACGCATAAGACTCAGCGGAGTTAAGCAACAAAGGAAACGTAGGTACGAGATGGCATCAGAAGCAATTATCATGCCATCGTTTGGTTAAGGGTTTTCTCGAATTCCCAGGGAAATGGAAATCGGCATCTCATTGTAATTATACGGCCTTTGGAGTGACTTCTACATGTATCTAATTATATGTTTGCAATTGGAAGACTCCTCCCCAGAGGATGAACTCTCTCTTTAGTATTGTATGTGTGGGTTGTGCCCTGCACACCTACAGGGGGCGCCGTTCATAGACAAGGTTGTGAAGCATCTTGCTTAACTGCATTTCAGCTGCTCTTGTGAATGTAAGACTTACATCCACTGCTCATACTAACTATACGTGTGTGTGGTATGTGTATCTTCTTATCCTGTTTCAGCTCAGTGATCATTTCAGAAAGACTTTCTTTCACTACTTGATTTAATATTCCATCCAACCTTAGCCAAGCTCCACTTTCTTACCCAATTACATTGCCTTCAAAGCGCTGTCCACCACCTGAGATTATCCTGTTCATTTATTCATGTTCATTTTCATTTTCCTGCTTCACAAGAGCGCACATCTTCTCTGCAAATAAGCCATAGGTACAGAGAAGCATCTGGCACATAATGGTGCTCAACAAATATTTGTCAGATAAGATATATGAATATGATATCTCGTTATGTTTTGAAGATTAAACGAGATAATGAAAGTAACATATCTGGCACAAAGTGTCTGGAACTTACTAAGTAATTTTTCATTTCCTTGTTTGGGTTTTTTGTTTCCTCATTTATTTATTTGTGTTCCAACATTCTAATCACTGCTTTACCTGCAAGCTCGAATCCGTTGTCCTCTTTTGCTTCATCACGCTTGCTGGTTAAATCCAGCTCTTCATGTACTCCCTGCTGCACCCACACACACATCTGACCGATGCTGGAAAATTACACCACCTTGCTGCGTGGGGTCTCTTTAGAGTCATGACTGTTAAATTCAAGTGGAGCTCTGGTTCATTTTCTCTCTCACTCTTTCTAAATGATTTTTTCATTTCTCCTCGCTCCTGAAATCACCACCATATCTTTCCCCTTCTGCCTCTCAGTCAATAACCTTGTTCTATTGAGAAAATAAAAGCAATCAGAAGAATTCCACAAATGTTGCTAAAACATGTGCTTATCTATCTCCATCTGGGTGGGAACATGCTTCTGGGTGTGGGGTCAGTACTCATATAGGGACCCACACTCACCAGGGTCCTGCTCTTTGGGGTTAATGCTTTGTGATCCTTGTCTTAAGATACAAGTCTTAATTCTTCTACCTTTGAATTTGTAAGTGAAGTCCAAAAGAAAAAGGACCATGCTTCAAGAGATTGGAACCTGGGTCCTGCTTCACATCACCCCCTTACCGCCTACAGTGGGTTCCTGGTTACTGAGTTCCTGCCCCGAGCCACTCTTTCCCACTCCTGCACTCCTATTATCTTCCCCACTACTGCTGCCATCCTCCACTAGGGTTACAAGTTGCTTTGGGTCAGCAATCTGCATTTCCCTGTCAGTCTCCACCCCATGCAGAACACCTGTGCACCAGTGCAGTGTGGGCCAGGGCTAGGCACACACCTGTAGGATCTTGGGCAGAGCAAGGCAATGGCTGGTTTGGCAGCTCCACAACTCATTCTGAAGGCGAATAGGTGGGAGGCCTTCAGCCCTTTTTTGATCCCAGATCTGAACTCATCTGAGGGAGATTGCCATATCTTGGGGATCAACGATTGGGAAGTTTATTTTATGGGTCAACTTGGCTGGGCCATGGTGCACTCAGACATTATTGTGTTTCTCTGTGTGTGTGTTCTGAGGTAAGATTTACATTTGAATTGGTGAACTTTGAGTAAGTCAGTTGTCTTCCATAATGTGGATGGACCTCTTTCTATAAAGGCCTCAATAAAACAGAAAGACTTTCTCTGAGCAAGAGGAAATTCGGCCAGCAGATGGCGTTTGGATTTTGTGCTAGTCCAGCTTCACCAGAGAGAGAGAATGAATAGAATATATAAAGATGTGTAAGAGATTTATTATGAGAATTGGCTCAAGTGACTATGAAGGCTGAGAAGCCCCATGATACGCTGTCTATAAACTGGCGAACCAGGAAAACAGGTCTAATTCTGAAGGTCTGGGAACCAGGGTGCTGCTGGTGTATGGCCTGGAGTCTGAAGGCCCAAGGATGAGCTCTGATGTTCAGGGTCTGAGGACAGGAGAAGATGCACATCCCAGCTCAAGAAGAGAGATCCTCCGGGTATTAAATGCTCCCCACCCACACTGGTGAGGGTTATCTTGTTTACACAGGTGATCGACTCAAATCCCAATCTCTTTTGGAGTCACCTACACACACACACACACACACACACACACACACACACACACACACACAGAAATAATGCTTTACCAGCTACCTAAGTACCCCTTAGACCAGTCAAATTGACATATGAAAATAATCATCACAGACTTGAACTGCAATATCGGCTCTTTCTGGATCTTCAGCCTCCTGGTTGGACTATTCTACGGATTTTGGATTTGCCAGTCTTCGTGCACACATAAGCCTATTCCTTTAAATGGTTTTCTTTGTATTTTATAGATACACCTACACATAAACATTCAATTGGTCCTGTTTCTCTGGAGAACCCTAATATACTGATCCATCATGGGTTGGAGAGCCAGCTCCTGGAAAGGAGAGATTGACTATGCCCTTGGACAGGACTCTGAATTTTCATTTTTCACTTGGGCCACCAATGATGTAACCAGCCATGATCTGTCACATACATTCTCTGTCTTCTTTTTGTTCCTATAAATGAGTTTTCATATCAAGGTAACCCCTCCACTTATGCACCAGACCCCATTTTTTCTTCTCTGCTCAAGGACACTGCTTCAACAATTCTTTCCACTTTATCTTGTGTGATTTCCATCCTCCTACTGAATCATATCCACCATCAGGCCAATTTTCTCTCATCTTTGAAAACAATCCTGTTCAGATTCCATAACCCCCTGTGGTCATGCCCGATTTCTCCACTATCCTTTAGACCAACGATTCTCAATAGAATAGTTTATACTAGCTGCTCCAATTCTTCCCTTAATCTAGAATTAACTCACTGGCATTGAAATTTATTTGGTTACTCTACTGGCCTCTAAAGTACAACATGTATAAGGTTCCTATAGCAACTCTCACTGTCCAGTGCTGATGACATCTTTGCCAGCTTTAACATGCCTGCTGACTTTTTGCACAGGCTTTCCCAAGGCAGTCAGAGGGAGTGAGTAAAAACAGAGAGTGCACCATTACACCGAATAGCCTACAACTACCGTCTGTACAGGGAGCACATTGACAAAGATGCAACAAATATAATCTTTAGCCAAGCTGATAGCATACCTCATGCACATATCTTATTTGGCAACTTTTCTGAAGCAGTTTAGAATGCCATTTCTTCATTTTCCTTATTTCCCATGTTCAAGGAGAAATAAGTCCTATATCTGAAATAAAGAGCAACCTATCAGGGTCTCTATTCAGCTGGCATTTCAGTGTTTTCTAAAAAGAATACCCTGTTAAATGAATTTACCTTTCCATTGACACAAATGCAGTGAACAGCAGGAAATAATCTCCCACCAGAATAACTAATATTTGCTCTTTTGTCTTTAAAGGTAATGTTGGTTTTCAAGGTAATGTTGGTTTTCTTTCTTTTTTTTTCCTGTGTGCTCAGAGACCAAAAGCTATAATTGATTTGGACTGGAGGCTTTTCAATGAGTGTTTTATAATAAGACATTTATTCTGAGGAGCCACCTGCCCAAAATATTCAGGTCTCAGAGTTCATATTTATCATTTCATTTATACTGGAGAATAGAGGCAACAAGAGTACAAAGAAGCTGACAAGCCAAGCTATAAGCAGGGTGAACACATGAAAATCTACAGGAGAACATGAAAGAAAATGAGGCAAGAAGTGATCCAGCAACATAAAACCCAGAGAACAAATATGCACATGGCCTCAGAGGGCAAATAAATATTTGATAACAATCAGTTATAAAAGCATCTATCTGTAGTTGGAAAATTCATGTTCCTTTCTTTCCCATCTCTCTGTATCCGAAGACTTTCCCTCTTTCTAATTATGTTTCTTTTAATTTGATGAGTTAACATCTTAGTCTCAACATTCTATGACACTCTATATACATAAACATTTTTCTTTTATTTTAGATTCTCAGCATGATTGAACAGAAGGTACAAAGATTTCCCATATCATCCCTACCCTTACACATGCATAGCCTCCCTCATTATCAACACCTCCCACCATAGTGCTACATTTGTTATGACTGATGAACCTACATTGACACATCCTTATCACTCAAAGTCCATAGTTTACATTAGGGTTCACTCATGGTGTTGTATATTCTATGTGTTTTGACAAATGTATAATGACATATATCCAACATTATAGCATCATGCAGAATAGTTTCACTGTCCTAAACACCCTCTCTGTATTGTCTATTCGTCTTCCTTCCCCAACCTATGGCAACCACTGACCTTTTTACTGTCTCCATACTTTGGCCTTTTCCAGTATGTCATATTATTGGAAACATAATAAACTTTTTCAGATTGGCATATTGCACTTAGTGATATGCACTTAAGGCTCCTCCATATCTCTCTAGATCACTTATTTTTGCATGCTAAATAATATTTAATTGTCTGGATGCATCACAGTTTATTTCTTTATTCACAGACTGAAGGACATCTTGGTTGCTTCCAAATTTCCTGTTATGAATAAAGCTGCTATAAACATCTCCGTGCAAGTTTTTGTGTGAACCTAAATTCTCAACTCATTGGGTAAATACCAAGGAGTGTGATTGCTGAATCATATGGTAAGAGTATATTTAATTTTGCAAGAACCTGACAAGCTTTCTTCCAGAGTGGCTGTACCATGTTGCATTCCCACCAGCAATGAATGAACGTAACTGTTGCTCCACATCCTTGCCAGCATCTGGTGTTCTTAATCCTTTGAATTTTGGCCAGTTTAATAAGTGTGTGTGGTTCACTCTTTATATTTTTATAATTTACTTCCCTAGTATTCCGCTTGTACCTCTTGGGAACAGAAAATTTTAATTGCTCAGGTTTGATCTCTATTTTTTTCTTTTGTATTTGGCTGCCCCCTTTTTTCTCTCCAAATATAACTCTTTCAGCCCACACACAAGAGAAAAAAAAGGAAAGAAAAGGAAAAGAACCAAAGAAAGAAACTCTGACATTCATACATTGACAAGGATGTAAAAACACCCCTCTACCTAAGGATGAGGCATATCTCACGTACAAGTGTTATAATTGATTCAGCAACTTGTCTGAAGTGCTTTCAAAGGCAAAGGGTGAACAGGATCTAAGCTATCACTTAACAATTGCTTACTTTTTAAAACTGAATTTACTGGGGTGATACTGGTTAACAAAATTAAACGGGTTTTGTAACCAGAAACGTCAGCGTTCATGCTACCAAAACCATTAAGTAGAGACAAGGATTGAATCTTCATGGGTGCTTTATTCAGATGGCCAGTGATCTGAGAAGACAGCAGCTTATGTATCCCCAAAAGATCATCTTACCTCTCATCACAAGCTGACCTTTATTAGAAGGAGAAGGAAAGTGTAGGTAAAGGGTTTGGAATTCAGGAGAAAGTAGGTATGGGATTTGGAATTCAGGCAAAAAGGTTAATCAGATAAAAGCTGGAGCCCATTGATTCTTCCGAGCATCCCTTCATCTGCTGACCAGTGATTCTCTATCTGCATCCTGGGCATTGGACATTATCTCCCTGGTGCACGATGTCTCAGATACTGTCTTGGTCAACTGCAGTTCTCCTGGGGTACAAAGGTCAAACTGCTTGCGGGTCTCCTGAAATCAGGGCAGGGCCAGTCATACATTCCAGTCCCTGGAAGGATAGCTTTCTACATGCATTAATTACCAAGCCTATTAACTATATAACTAAAGCCAATTTTTTTTAACTTCTCGAGTTCCCCATCAGCTTCAGTTGCACAATTCTATATCATCTGTAACCTGTACTGTACAATTACTTACTTTTTAAACAGAGAGTAAGGATAAGTTGGTGCTGAGATGCTTTTTCAGTGTAAACTCCTGCGAGAAATGTAACTTGTGTTTATCAGCTTTAAAAACAGCGGCTTATCAGGTACTTAGGTAATGTTGTTCAGACATAAACATATGTATCTGTATATACATTACCCTGATAGTAAAACCAAACAAGGTCACTCCTAGAAAGAAAATTACAGGCCAATATACATGATAAACATACGTGCAAACATTGCATGGTAGTCCAAACCACTATCTTTGTTCTCAGTGACTCCCAACCTGATACGTTCGGAGAGTTCATCTCAGCACTCTGATTCAGACAAGACAGACATCAGTTCCTTGAGCAGCCTCCTGAAAAATCCAAATGTTGGATTTATGGTCTAGTCCAGCCTTGGGCAAACTATGGCCAGCGGGGCGGATCCGGCCCGTTTGAAATGAATAAAACTAAAAAAAAAAAAAAAAAAAAAAAGATCGTACCCTTTTATGTAATGATGTTTACTTTGAATTTATATTAGTTCACACAAACACTCCATCCATGCTTTTGTCCCAGCCCTCCGGTCCAGTTTAAGAACCCATTGTGGCCCTCGAGTCAAAAAGTTTGCCCACCCCTCCTTTCCTTCTCTCCCCAGGGAGAAGCTGGGAGATAGGGGTCTCTCCCAATCTTATGCTCTGTGCCAAGGGGAGAGATTTTGGAAACAAGGTGTGTCTGGTTTCCCTACCAACTATGATGTGGCAGTTTTCACACTCACCTGGGATACAGGAACCTCTCCACTGATTTCTGGCCTTTTCACAAAGGAAATATGTGCATGGATGGTCATTGAATTGGTGGATTTGTCCATAAGAAGTCCAGGGCTTCTTAGTCTGAAATCTTGCTGATGTTATCTTCTCTTAAAAAATTAACCTTAACAGTCCCCTGTTTGGATATTCTGACTATTTGCACTTTTGAAATTATATACACCTTTCCATCCTATAGCTGATTTTGTGCACATTTCTGTTTCTTTCCTTACTAGAAAAAATTATTGGAATAAAATTTCTGGATCAAAAAGAATAAACTGCTTAAGGCTTTTGAAAGGTATTTCCAAATTATATTCTTGAAAGGTTGCATGGATTCATAGTTCTCTGAGAAGTATGTAAGAGTTATCAGACAATATGTAAAACATCACTTAATAACACCATTTAGGAATTAATAGGGTTAGATATAGGAAAGACATCAACATATGGGAGAAAAGAAAATTGGATTGAAGGGTAAGTGAGCAAGGACAGAAAGGGAGTCCTAAACCTCATATCGACAGGACATGGAATTGGTCTTTAGATTGTAGAGAACAGATTATGTCTGCTGCCTACTAATTTATTGTGTACTTGAATTCTTGTGCAAACTTTTTTCTGAACATTCCTACCTTATAACATTTCAATAATCAAAATGCAGTTTTCTTGGAAGCAAGGACATGAACACTCAATCTTAAATTTTACTCTTAATAAACCTAACTCTGAGTCTCCCATAGTCCCCCTTTCTAATCTATTCCATTAGTACTGAAGCCATTGAGATAAGATGGTGGTTAAGAGTCCATTTAGCTTTTGGCCAAAAGTAATTTGCTATTGGAATTCAGTGTAGATTCTACTATAACATAATCCTTTCCTTAGTGTAGGGAAAATTGGACAATTATTTGGGGATGATTTATAAAGAAAGCCATCAAATAGCCGGTGCCTGCTAGCTTTTCAATAATACAGCTGTCACAAACCCAAAATGTCTCTTTCATCTCCCTGAAATTTTCTTTGTTTGTTTCTCTGTTTCCTTCTCTTAGACCAGGCTGAAATCCTATGGGAAAGAGAAAACTAAAACACTAATAGGAATAATGTACAAAGTTGAGAAATGTTTCTGTCACTTCATTAATAACTCTATTCAGTCTTCTTAATTTTTGTATGTGTTTGGCACAGAAACAAGTACACATTTTTGGCTCCAACCTTGATCTGGAAATTGCAGAAAAGGGATAAAGGAAAAAAGCAATACTCCTTGATTGGAAACCCTTCACTGATGGGAAAACTCACACATGCCTGGGACACAATACCAGAAATGAAGCATAGGAGAGAGAGCTTAGTGTCTTTGAATTATTTGTATGACTGTGTATAGCCACCTCATGTGAGCTCTGGTTTTCTTAACAGTGAACAAAGAGACAATGTGTATACACTGAGATTGTAATATCATTCCATTTGTAACTTCTGTCTAGGTAATACTGATAGTGTTTGAAGTTCTCAGGCTGTGTCCCTATTCATATTCAGCCTGAACACTGTAAGAGTTCTGATTTTGGCCAAACACCACTTATATGAAAAGATGGTTCATGCTAACCTAGTAGTTACTCTTCTGAGAATAATCAGATGACCTTGCCATCATGCATAGTCCTTTGGGAAACACTGCTAACATTGTTCTTTAATACCTGGCATTGTTCACTTTTCAGGACATGACCAATAGAGGCAAAGTTGGACAAAGTCAGTATTTTTATTTAGGATGAGAAGGTGCCAGGGGTGTGTGTGTGTGTGTGTGTGTGTGTGTGTGTGTGTGTGTGTGTGTGTGTTTTAAAGACAATATAGGTTAGAACAAAGAGAGAATAATGACCTTGAACTCAGACAACTAAGCTTAAAATCCTGGCTCTGCCAGTAGCAAGTTGTTGACATGTGTAAGTAATTCGGTTTTTTTGTTTGTTTTTGTTTTTTGTTAAATTGATTTCAGAGAGGAAAGGAGAGGGAGAGAGAGATAGAAACATCTATGATAAGACAGAATCATTGATTAGCTGCCTCTTGCATGCCCCTTACTGGGGATTGAGCCTGAAACCCCGGCATGTGCCCTTGACTGGAATCAAACCCAGGACCCTTCAGTCCACAGGCCTACACTCTATCCACTGAGCCAAACAGGCTAGGGAAGTAATTCAGCTTTATAAGCCTCAGTTTCCTCACCTCTAAAATGAGAATAACACCACATTAGGTTGTTGAAACAATTAATGAGAAATTATAAATGTTAAAATTTTGAGTTCATCTTAACTCTTTCCTTTTCTTCAGATTTCTGATTAATCTTATTATACTGGTAAGAAAAAACTATGACACATCACCAGTGAGAAACTTAAATCAGATCATCCAGATGGTTAGGTAGGTCCCAAAAAATCTGTATCTTCCTCATCCCAGTCTATTTCTATGTTCTCTAGGACATATGATTTGTTTTAAGGGCCAATAGAATCTTTTTTCAGTCATTCTTAAGAGTAAGTTTTCTTCCAATTTACTGGTAAAAAGACTGCATTTAATGTCACAGTGTGAAAGAGGAAGAAGTCTTTTGTTGTTCTCTCAGATACTGAATCTAGCTGTTTCTTAGGAAAATAATTCATTGTATCCTAATGGGTAAATGGCATTCATGTGCTCTACTCCTATTCAGGAAATGAAAGTCCCAGATCATTAAGTAAGAGGCAGGTAAGCTGACTGGAGTCCAGACAATATGATTGCCAGCAGGTCAAAGATTATTAAGGGAAGAAAATGCAGGGGATTTCAAATATCTGAACAGTCATAGTCATGGCCTTGTTGCGTTTGTGTGAGAATACCCATGTAGCCAGCTGTGAACAGCTTTTGGTAGAAAAGTCCAAGTAGCATTTCTGATATGACAAATGCATGAGATCTTGTTTCTATATATGAACTTAAAAACAAAACAAAAAACACACAAAAATACATTTTGAGAAGAAAAGCTTATCAATGAGAAGTTAATTCATAGGGTAAAGGTGAATGTACAAAGACTATGGCAAATTCTAGGAATTTTTTGTCTTATACATGTCCTCGGTTCATTGTGTGCATCTGTTTAATTCTGACATTTAGAAGTTTGGAGTTGCAGCATCAATCTTTAGTAGTGGTGGTGGTGGAGGTAATAAGGGTGGTGATGGCAATAGAGTACCGTTCTACACTTGCTGGCTCAGGCACTCTATCAGGAGCTTCTCATACCTACTCTGGCTCACTTACTCTTTACAATGTCTAACAGCAGAAATAGGACAATAGATGGAGAAGACATTCAGTGCAGGCTTCTCTGTGCTAAGTCTCTTACATAAACAATCTCCTTTCGTTTTCATCTGAATTGTATAAAGTTAGTGTCATTTTCTACTTTATCCATGTGGGAACTTATTTTCAGATGTGTTAAGCAACTTACTGGAGGTGTGAATGTATTCTGTGTATTTACATAGCTTAAAATTAGTGCAACTAAGACTTGAAGATCCATGAGATGACACAGGCTGAGCCTGTTTTTTTTAATCGTCAAATTGCATTATTCAGATTTTTTATTATTGTCTTCGCTATATTTTTACATGGAGCCAATTCAATGTACCAAGTATTATACTAGACACTTTATTGTGTGATACTGATTGACATATTTGTCTATATTATGCTCTTATTCCTATTTAATAGATGAAGATACTGAGGTTCAGATAAATGGGTCTTATAGGTGAAAGTTACACATCAATTGAATGACAATGGTGAGATACTGATCCAGGCCTGTATTTTTGTTCAAAGTCCATGGTCTTTCCACTAAACCTGACTGCCAAGTCGACCAGGTAAAAAAAACACACACACACTCACACACATTAATGGTGACTATCCTTTTTTAGGTATACAGATATCTAGTAGAGAGTTAAAATAAGTGTTAGATTAATCTCTAAGACTAATGAGGTAGCCATACTAATTGTGAAATCACTAAGCTGCACTGACAAAGATAAAAATACCAAAATTTGGACACTGATATTGTATTTTGTTGCCACTATTCACTAAAACCCCTGGCTAAATATGTTTGAAATACCCCTCAAATTTCACCTTGTAAATTCAGGTGAAATAAATAAGACATAAAATGTATTTTATCATGATATGTTGGACACCAGTATGCAGTGTTACAGGAGTAACATGACAAGTCTTCATTTATTCATCTAATTTGATGTTTTGTACACCAAGCATAGATTTTTGCATAGAAATAAATATGAATACCTTTCCCCTGAAATTGGCAACAAGACAAGGGTGCTTACAACCACCAAATCTATTAACATAATACTGAAGAACTTAACCAGTGTGAAAAGTAAAGGACAATAAACCAAATGTATGAGCATGGGAAAGGAAGAAATAAAACTATTAATTTTGAAGACAACATGGTACTCTCTGTAGAAAATCCAAAATAACCCACACATAAAACAGAATTTGTAAGCAAAATTAGTATGGTTGTTGGTTAGAAAGCCAATAAAGGCATTGGTTTATTTCTGGGTTCTCTATTCGGTTCTATTGATCTATATGTCCGTTTTTATGCCAGTATCATGCTGGTTGATTACTATGGCCTTGTAGTATAGTTTGATATCAGGTGGTGTGAATCTCCAACTTTGTTCTTCTTTCTTAAGATTGCTGTGGCTATTCAGGGTCTTTTGTGGTTCCATATAAATTCTTGGAACATTTTTTCTAGTTCTGTGAAATATGCTATTGGTATCCTGATAGGAATTGCATTAAATCTATAAATTGCTTTGGGTAATATCAACACTTTAATGATGTTAATTCTTCCTATCCATGAACACAGTATATGCTTCCACTTATTTGTATCATCTATTTCTTTCTTCAGTGTCCTATAATTTTTGAAGTACAGGCTTTTTTACATTCTTGGTTAAATTTATTCCTACGTATTTTTTAATGCAATTGTAAATGGGACTGCTTAGTTTCCCTTTCTGATGGTTCATTATTGTTTATAAAGAATGCAACTAATTTCTGGATATTTATTTTGTATCCTGCTACTTTTCAGAATTCATTCATCAGATCTAGTAGGGGTTTTTTGGTGGAATCCTTAGGATTCTCTATACAGTACACAGTATCATGTCATCTGCAAATAATGACAGTTTTACTTCTTACTTTCCAATTTGGATGCCTTTTATTTCTGTGGCTAGGACTTCCAATACTACGTTGAATAAGAATTGTGAAAGTGGAAATCCCTGTCTTGTTCCTGATCTTAGGGGAAACGCTTTTAATTTTTCCCCAATTTAGTATAATGTTTGCTGTGCATTTGTCATATATGGTACTTTATTACGTTATGTTCCCTCTATTCCCATTTTACTGAGCATTTTTATCATAAATGGGTGCTGGATTAATTTTCTTTAAAAAGCATTGTAAATCCTTTCTCTGTCCACTTGATTTGTAAATCTTTTTAAAACCCTGAAAGTCTCTTGCCAATTTTACAACCCAGGAAATTTTTTCTTAAGGGCCGTGGAGTCCTGTCTTTTGAATTAAAAATATCAAGGTTTCACCTGATCTCCCTGTCTCTGTGGGAGCTTACCCTGGATCCTGCTTGGCAGAGAGGAATATGGCATTTTATTTTCTGTTGAATAAGGACAATTATCTAACACAGATGTCAAGCCAATTCCAAGTGAACTTAGGATGAACTATCTAGAGCAGTGGTCGGCAAACTGTGGCTCAGCAAACTGTGGCTTGCAGCCACATGCGGCTCTTTGGCCCCTTGAGTGTGGCTCTTCCACAAAATACCAACTTCTGTGCATGGGCCACGAAGTTTCAATCACACTGTATGTGCGTGCCCACACGTGGTATTTTGTGGAAGAGCCACACTCAAGGGGCCAAAGAGCCGCATGTGGCTCGCAAGCCACAGTTTGCCAACCACAGAAGAGTAAATGGTTCTAGGAAGTCCTCCTACAGCAGCCCTAGGAAATGAATGCATCTATGTATATACATCTATGCATCTATGTATAAAAAGTCTCTTGCCAATTTTACAACCCAGGAAATTTTTTCTTAAGGGCCGTGGAGTCCTGTCTTTTGAATTAAAAATATCAAGGTTTCACCTGATCTCCCTGTCTTACTATTGTATTACTATGCAATACCCTGTTATAGTTCTTATTACTATTGTTTGCCCATCACCTGCCACTGACTCATTGCCACCAAGAAGAAGGCAAACATCAAGGAGCAGGGGTCTTTTTCATTGGTATAACCCAAGTACCTAGAAGAGTTCCTGGTACACAGTAGGTATTCAATAGATATCTGAATAAAATAACCCTCATATACATTGTTCATCATGTAATTGTTCTAGTTGCTTTTTGTACAGTTCCCAGATTTTTCTTTTCACTTAGTGCTTTATTATCTACAGTAATAGGCAACACAGCTAGCAGGAATGATTTAACCATTAAAACACAATTTCACATCTCTTCCTGAATTAAATATTTTAAAATAATTGTTCAAAGTAATGATGTTAACTGTTTAAAATTTCATCTCCATTTATTTCCCCTAGCCATGCTTTGTGACAGTACTATGGAAAAAGAAATCAAATCAGACACCAGGAGAGAATAGGAAAAAAAAGTTAGATAATCAGCTCTTGAGCAATGGGAAGTTGATTGAACATAAATTGTTTAGCTCACTAAGCAAGTCTCCATGGAAGAAATTATTACTCATAATAGTCATCTAAATCCATTAATCACCTTCTTAATGATTTCTATCCACCAACCCATTCAAACTTCTCAGTTTTCAATTATTAAGAACATTTAGTCATTTCTGGTTAGGGAAGATAAATTGCTTCCTCTGCATTCAATATTTGAAGAGACTCAAATTAATTTATCCAATTTAAGTAAACTCATCTATCAGTAATCATAAAATCTGTGAGGTTTGAGTTATTGTATGTTTGCTCATGTAAGTTACTGTAACAGTATAAAATACCTATGTATTTATATTTGCCCTATCTGTGAGTTCCCCGTCCCCCTTAGCCACTAAGGTGAAACCTCGCAATTGATTGCCCCAGTGAAAGTGGAAATGCCTATTGCTTTTAAATAAGAGGTAGCTCTTCAGCTTAGACTTCAGTGTTTTGGGTCAGGGTGAGACAATAGTCTTACATCTAAGCCTTGAAAGGGGACGGTTTTAAATCACAAGAGCTTTGTTTTCCAAAAGCAAACCTTGATGTTCAAAACATGGTTTTACTGTAAGCTATAGGGCAGAGGAAAATGAAGATATTGTCAGTAGGGGACATTCTTAGTAGGCAGGGAGAAGCAGAAAACCTTCAAACAAATAGGACTGGGGGCGGGGTGTGAAGCAAACGGGAACCAAAGTTCCTTCACTTTTTCTACCTGCCATCACAAAAAAACTTGAGGCGGATACTCATATAGCACCAGATGGATTGGAGGGAAGCTAAAAGCAGAAGCTTGCACATGGCCTCATATTTAAAAATTTAGAAAGGGTCTGGAAAGCAGAATGCTTTTACAGCAACACGAGGTGAAAATGCAGCAGATGTGGCAGCTTATAGTATTTGGACCAAGAAAGCCGTGCTGTCTCTCTCAGTTCCTGGTGACCTATATGAGGAGTAGAATGTCCTAAGTTCCTGCTCAGTTCTTGGTGATGAGTTTAAAGTTCCTTGAATAATCCCCAGACTTGGCCAGGGCAAGACCCCCATAGGACAGCCCAAGCTTAGGAAAGAATGGAGAACGTGGCCAAGACTCAGTGACCCCACAATGAGAGATTATATCTGAATGTTAGCAGGGGAGGGGGGCTCTGGGGCTGGACTCTCAGGCCCTGACTTGCTGAGAACAGACCATACACAACACAGCATGGTCAGAGGCTGATGTACATGGAGACCAGGCAAGATGACTACTGGACTGGACTGGAGGTCAGCAGGAACCAGCAGAAGGTACTGAGTGGACCAGCTTTCCCTCCGTGGAGACATCAACTAGGGTGGAAGGAGGAGGGGTCCAAAGAAAGCCAATATAGAGATGTTGGACTTGCAGTTGATTAAACAACTATCAGACTTACCCATTATTTGCAAATTAAGTTTGTTTTGTTGTTTTCCCCTTAAGAACGGGAATCAAAGCAAGGAATGGTTATAGGAACTGAAGACAGCAATCTGAGCCATATGTGCAAATATTCAACTATTTTCAGGGAGTCAATTAAAAAAAAACACCCACAAAACAGGCAAAAAAAAATTCAATTGAAAAGCTTGACCTCAATTAGTAAGATAGTATATTAGACCTCAGTATTGAATCAGCATAAATTATATTAATCATTCTATATCTTGTCCCGCAAAAAAAATTAACTTTTTTCCCTGTGGACACTAAGTATTCTTTAAAAGTATTCAATACTTGGAAGTACAGATACCATTCATACTTCACATTTTAGAATATAAAAGATGTATATGAAAACAATCTTCACTTGAAAGTGTTAATGCTGTGGTATAAGTCTAGAAAAAATTAAAATCCATTTCTATTTGGTAAATTAATTGTGTATTACTAGGACAATGGAGATAAATTGACAATTTGAGCAATTATCAATAATAGGAGATAAACACATTCTTATAAGAGTTCTAAAACTGTCCCCAATGTCTGCAGTTGTAATCCTGACTTGGGCATACATCTGTCATTTATTTATGATTTGCTGGGCATACTAAACATTTTCTGTATATTCACAAACCAAACATTAAGAAGCCAATGAAATAGCCCTAGCCAATTTGGCTCAGTGGATAGAGTGTCGGCCTTCGGACTGAAGGGTCCCAGGTTCAATTGTGGTCAAGGGCACATGCCAGGGTTGCGGGCTCAATCCCCAGGAGGGGCGGTGCAGGAGGCAGCTGACCAATGATTCTCTCTCATCATTGATGTTTCTCTCTCTTTTCCTCTCTGAAATCAATAAAAATGTTTTTTAAAAAAGAAGCCAATGAAATGGAAATGAAGATCAAGAGATAGAAGATATCCCTCACATTTTTAATTAAATGTTCCTCAGGAAAAATATTTTTTTATAATTTGAAACAAAAAATACTGAGTTGGTAAATACAATTTTTATTTTAAACAAAAAATACAATGCACTTGTTTATAAGGCAAAGGGAAAAGAAAGGTAATATAACTACTTTTTAAGATGAAATCACAGATTGGACTGACACTGACATTATACAACTAAATGAATTCATTGTACTGTAACACAAAATTATCTTTCATATATGTACTATGAACTGACATTCAAGTTCAGAACTCATACATAATTTAAATTCATAAATTAATAAAACTTGTTTATTATATACACAAAGTTATCATGAATGTATTTTAGATTATCCTAACATTTGTTCTTTCTTTGGGAAACAATGAGAATTATGACATATGAAGACAGTGTATCAGGGACAGCAACTCAGCTTTGATTCCGTTATTAAGAAATCCATATAGAATCGGATTAAGACAACAAGACATCATGCCTAACAAATGACAAATGCAATACACCAACTTGAAATGCCTATTTGAAATAAGGTTATCATTAAAATCAGTTACCACATGGAAAAGGTGGAGTGGCATCCAACTAACAGCAAACACTAATATCAATATGGTCAGTCTGTAGAAAACACTTCGAGATCTCTTTTTTATTCGCATGATAGAACGATTTACTCTCAAGTCATGAGCCTCTGAGTTTTCTTCAGGTTTCATCTCAAAGCATGTGGGGACCCCTGGTATGGACTTATTAGATGAAAAGAGCTGAGTTTTCACAGAGCCGAAGTTTTCTGGAAGTGTGCTTGAGTGATTGTCTTGAGGAGATCTTGCTGGAACAGGTAACACACATACCTTCTTCTTGCTGTATCTTCTTCTGTGTTTTCTGATGAATGAATAACTCCATTTATGGCTGCTGGAGAGTTTCACCTGGGGTCCACTCTTTTTGGATGGATGAAGAGTTAAGTTGATCATCTCATTTTCTTCTAATTTGTTTTCTTTGTTGGACAATCCACAGCTTATACTCCTGCAGACACTGGTATGACTTATAGTTAGGCAAACTAAGGGCAGAATATACTGTACTAGCAACAAGGAGATAGTAAAAGCAATTCTGTATGAATCAGATGGCCACGATTCAACACATAAATACTTGCTGCTCAGCAATGCTGAGCCAAAAGTTTCCTGAAGTTCCACAAAACTGTGAAACACGGGAAGGGGAGAACAAATCGCAAAACCTAGTGTCCAGACAGTAGCTACCAGGAAGTAGCCATGGTTTGCTGTTAGATTATTAGATATAGGATGCTTTATCATATGATACCTGACAATGGCAATTGATATTAAAATTAAAGTTGAAACCAGAACTGACACACATTGAAGGAAAGGCATAATATGACACATAACTTTGCCAAACATCCACTGATCCAGCAAGACAGAGGTCAGTGTGAAAGGTGAGCAGAACAGCACAATCAAGATATCAGAGAAGGCCAGATTTCCTATGAGGAAGTTTACTGTAGTGTTCTGATTACGCTTTCTCATGAGAGCCATTAAAATAAGCAGATTCCCCATGAAACCAAGAAGACTTACAAGTGTATAGAGTCCAATCAGAAAATACTGAAAGTCATCTACACTGCTTTTATAGTCATCCCAGACGGGGAAATCGGAATTCCGAGGGGCAGCAGTATTGTTCTCTGTGGCAAGTGTCTGGTTATAATAATCCTGGAGCTCTAAATCCATAGTATAGTCCTGCTTGGAATAAAAAGACATTAGTTAGCAACTTGAAAAAAAATTACATGACTACTATAAATCAATCCACTGAGAGGATAAGTACATTTTACAATTTGCTCCCATTATCTTATGAACCTCTTAAGGATGTTTAGTGAGGTCTTCAATTGGTTCCAAGTGCGGTGCAAATTTCAGCCAATAACAAATACAGTAAGTTTAAGTCTATAGTCACTTCTATGGGATATTAACTTGTGTTAAAATAACAAACTTGGTTTTCAAAATTAATGTAGGAAATAATGTAAGGCAAGGAAAAGGCAGATGTAGATAAGAACTTCAGATACTCAATTTGCAGTAGCTCAGTAATATTCTTCTCCAGTCAAGGTACCTAATACCTGGTGTAGTCATATAACCTACCTTAAACATTCCTTCCTTTCCTACTTGAATCAAGACCAAACTTAAAGAGACCTATCCTAGAGTATTCATTTGTCTACTCAATTGAATGTGCTCTCCTTTTCCCAACCCACATAATGCTCTGTTTATAACTGTCTGATGCTACATGTCACAATCTGGTTTGCATTGCAATTATAATGCAAACCATCTACCTTGTTTATTTTTAAGCAATAGAAAAGCAGAAACTGTCCCTTACCTAGGTATCTACCATAATACATGGCACAGGAACTTCACCACTGCAGATGTTAAATAAATATTTATGAGAAAATACAAAATTCAAATAAAAACCTAGCATCCTAAATATGGTCTAGTTCGTAAACTGTTAAAGCTTCTTGAGTGCAGAAACACTCTGTACCTACGTGTATACAGTAGACACTCAATAAATGTTTATCAAGTTGTACTTTTGACTATGTGAGCACAATGCTGGATGGCAAAAACATTCTATGATCAATTCTCAGTCCTTGAGATATGCCAGATTCTCATGAATTAACACAGCCACTGACCAGCAGTGTTGCTGGTGTTTTTAAAAACAAAATTTACCTGTTAGAAATTGAAAATAGATTTTATCTTTTTAAAAAATATATATATTTTATTGATTTTTTACAGAGAGGAGGGGAGAGGAATAGAAAGTTAGAAACATTGATGAGACAGGAACATCGATCAGCTGCCTCCTTCACACTCTGTGCCCGCAACCAAGGTACATGCCCTTGACCGGAATCGAACCTGGGACTCTTGAGTCTTCAGACCCACGCTCTATCCACTGAGCCAAACCAGTCAGGGCTAGATTTTATCTTTAAAGAAATTCAATAAGTTCATATTGTTTAAGGAAAATATTATATATTAAAGTCAAATGTAGCAGTTATACTAACATAACACCTCATTTTTTTATTTGAAAGGAAACTAAGATTATATTATTAATATTACAATGGTATTACTTATTTACTGTTGTATACCAGATTTGACAGTACTTCCTGATGAAGTACAAAACTGTATATAATATAACTTTAAAATTAAAAGGAACTCCTCCTCCACTTTAAAAAAAGTAAGTACTCTTATTTAATAAAAATTTCCCACCCAAGACAGCAATAGTTCATTCTGAAGAATATACATTGTTATAGAGACCTTGATATATATGTGTCTTAGAAAGCAATATATATTTATCTACTTATTGCCAGATTTAAGTTGGATAATTATACTTAAAATTATAAAGATACATAGATATTTAAATTAACAGTAAGTACTATTATCTTCAACTTATAGGTCTTGGTCCAATACATTTCCAAACAGGAAATCCTATTGTGTACATACATTCATTATAAATAACTTTAACTTTAGTTTTACATACAGCAAGTTTCAAATAGGCACCATTGTGCTATGAGAAAGATTGAAACTAAGTTTTTCACATCTACAACCGATTCTATGTTGACTGAATTACTCTCTGGTAGCTAATTACATCCCTTTAAAGATAAATTAATTAAAAAACCCAGGATCTTACTCATTTATTCTTAGATCCTAGTCAGTAATTTACATTGATATTACCTCAAGTGAGAAAGTATAACTGGTATAAAAGTGGCTCGTAAGGCCTACTGAATCATCTTATTCATCACATTACTAGACTACGGCCTCCCTGCAGCTACCTGGATAGTAATGATGCTTAATAGAGGATGCTAAGTATATTTGTTACTAATCATTTCAGAATAGTTTCATTTCCCCAGCTTTAAAATATCAGAAATGAATCATCCTGGCAATACTGGAAAATTCAGGTTAGAGTATGACTCTGTGTGTGTGTGACTGTGTGTGTGTGTGTGTGCACATGTGTATGCATGGATATATATATATATATATATATATTTTTTTTTTTTTTTTGAAAAGATCAAACTTAAGAGTGATATATATATGTGTGTGTGTGTATATATATATATATATATATACACACACACACATATATATCTATCTATCTCACTGAAATTAGTCTACATGGACAAATGTGATAGTTTAACACTTTAAAATTTTAAATTAGATACCTTGATTGATAAAGGCTATCACATAAGCAACATAAATCAAAATTAGCAAAACATATTTACAACATGCTTTTATTTAAATGAAAAAGAAGTACATCAGATTGTATAGTTTGTCCCTAAACCTTTCCTATTTTAAATATCTTATATAATAAAAGCCCAGCAACCCAACAGTGGAACAACCAGAACAACTGATCGACCAGTCGCTATGACATGCACTGACCACCAGGGGGCAGATGCTCAACGCAGGACTTCCCCCTGGTGGTCAGTGTGCCCACACAGTGGGAGCTCCGCTCAGCTGACCGGGATGAGTGGCGCTCCCACTGCAAACGATCCCCGCAGGTCACGCCCCCCACCAGTGCATGAATCCCATGCATTGGGCCTCTAGTATTCACATAAAAAGTATTGAATTCATTCAATTATAAAATTACAGCTTTTTTTTAGTAAGCAGAAGAAGGAAATGCCATCCTGAGGATTTAATGAACATAGGAAAAACTGAGGATAACAACACTTTTTGCCTCCCTAAAAGACACTAATCTATATATAATTTAAAGAGGAGGTCCCTTTTGTTAATGAATAGGTAAGAAAGGTTAGTTGTTCCTTTCTTTAATCATTCAACTAGCATTAATTGAACAACTAATAAAAAAACAACTAATACAAGGTACTATTTGAGGAATATTTGATGAGGGATTAATTAAAGTTTACATTGCAGATTGCAAGTGTCTGAGATATAAAGGGCCCTAAATAGATGATTGGTGAATGAATGAGTGAGTGAGTGAGTGAGTGACACTCTCCTAACTGCCAGTGACCTACTGTTTTCACTACAGCATGGCCACTTGCACTGTTCCCAAATATAATGGATACTTATCTATAGGTAGATTAATAAATTATCATTTTTTCTTATGTTTATATCTCTCCCAACATTCATTAACTCACTTTGTTTTGGTGTGATATGCAAACAATCTTCTCCTGCTCTTTCTCTAACCCCACTCCTCCTACACACAAACATACACACATAAAATACCTGATATGCTCTGCCCTAAATGAGCATTCTGTGGATTTTTGCTCCAATGAAGGACTTCTCACAACTAAGTAATGGATATTGCAAATGAGAGGATGCTAAGCAGTTTCTTTAAAAGTGCCTCATTACAGCCAGGGGGTATTTTAAGCATTAGGGAAATTGAAAATCTAAGGTAGAGGAACTGTTGGCAATAAGAATGGCACCAGGTGTAAGATTGGTGGGGTCAGATCTGACCTGGGTTCAGCAATCTGGGTACTTGCGTTCTGACTAGGAAAGAATTCAGAGCCAAGACTCAAACTATAAGAGAACATTCCTTTAAAAAGTCACAGAGGTAGAAGAAGTGAGCTGTAGAAGAAAAGGGCTCAGGAAACAAGTTCCAGAGGCAAAAGAGGGCCCCTTGGAGCTTTGGGAGAGAGAAGGGTAACAGTATAAGGGAAGAGGAGGGGGAAAGGTGAGGGCCTACACACCCTGGAGGGAGAGTGCTGGGTCCTCTGTCCTAATGGCTTTTAAGGGTGGAAATTTTAGGGGAGGTCCCAGGGGAGGGTCTCAATAGAATATTCATTAGCTTTCTAGGTGTGTCCTTTCAGGATCACTCTCCATTGACTGGTAGGTGCCAGGGCAAGGGGTCATTAATCAATGCACCTGCTTCTGAGGTCAGCCCTTGGGTCACTTGTCTGGTTTTGCTGCTTTTCTGGGCCTGGAGCTGAAACACAACTGAGGCCTAGATGTATTTGATGTGAGTCAGAGCCTCATTGTCCTGGGGGCTTAGTACTTAAGGGCTATTCTCTGGCCCCCTTGTTCACCCCCACGACGGGGGGGGGGGGGGGGGGGGGGAGGGGGGGGGGAGTCCTAAACTGAATGGCTAGCAACAAGCCAGGGGAGGAGTGGTCTGGAGAGGGACAGATGGACCAGCCATCACCTAGGGGAGGAAAGGTTACCCTGAGGAGGAGGTCCCTGTTTTCCCAGTTGCTATGCACCAGGGGCTTTCCGCCCGGTGACTTTCTGTGCCTGACCTCTGGTCCTTTTATTCCGCACGTCTGTCTAACTGCCTACCACACGCCACTCTAAAATGGAAGAAAAAAAAGCACAAAGAATTTCTTTCGTTAAACTTGCCACTTCGCTTCCTTTTTCCTGAAAAGTACAATAAGCAAACTTATAATGGAAATGCCAGTCTGTAG
The DNA here is from genome assembly GCF_014108235.1 of Myotis myotis. NCBI lineage: Eukaryota > Metazoa > Chordata > Mammalia > Chiroptera > Vespertilionidae > Myotis > Myotis myotis. The sequence continues at coordinate 61,635,962 of NW_023416368.1, forward strand.
AATAATTCTCCGGTTTCAACAAGTGTTCGAATGAACGTGGTAGAGTTTTATACAACATAAATATTTTATGCAAAATAAAAGTAAGATTCCTAGAGAAAATGTGAAATATAACCAAAGAGAAAATGTTTTCAAAATGAAATGTTATTTGAAAAGAAATCTGATATTGACTGTGGGAAATCACTATGGTGGCTAAATAATGTGTAAATAAAGAGATACTGTTCTTCTCTTTTACATCTAATTTTATCTCCCACCACCTGAATTACCAGGCTGAACATCAAACCTGAATCATCTGAGTAAAACGTGAAAAAAATAAATTCTTTATCAAATTGTGGCAATTTTTAAAAAGCAGTGTCTTTGGAAAGACTTATTGTAATTTTTAAATAAAAAGTTTGACCTATAGCTGTCAACAAGACAAATGAAATCTCCTGAGTAGACTTTAAGTATGTTAAGTAGATAGTTCTCAGAAAGAATAATAGGAGGAACTGCAGGGAGCTCAAAGGATATTAAGAGGCTTAGCTTGTACATTTAAATAATGCTTATTAGATTCATTTCCTGCCTAATGAAAATGCACATCTTTCTTCTCACAAAGGGTGCCATTCACACAAAAGGATAAAGTAAATGTAAATGTCCCCTCTAACAATGATAAAATATCGGCTCTGGCTTATTTTGCTGTGATCCTGAAACAATGGTGAGATTCCAGGTTCTCAAATCTCCCCACGATTTATTTTTAAAGCCAGAATCTGGCAAAAAAAAAAAAAAAAAAATCTTGAATTGGAAGGATAAATTCGGCTCTGCTTGCTGCTCCGCTGACGAACAGGCAGGCACGCGCCACCCTCTCCCCTCTGTTCCAACAGCAGAGTTTCTCTTCCCTTGAGAAACCCAACATTTAAAATGCACTCGGGCTGCACCATCCTGCTTGAGAGGGCTCCAGGCTATTTCCCTGGCCTCTGGCAAAGTCTCCTGGCTTCGCTCCCACATGATGAATGGGTGCGTTTCTTTCCATGATAAGCTAAAGGTCGGTACATTTGGGGATAAAATGCCCTGTGTCTGTCATCCGAGGTGTATGGATGGATGTTATTGATAGCATTTGTCCTAGGAGGCCCCCTTGCAAACCCGAGCGCAAACCTGGGGGCGCAGCTGCCTCCGGGTGGCGGGCCAGCTTCGGGAGGCGCGGCGGCCGGCCGCCCCGAGCCGGGCGGGGTGGATGGCGGCTCGGGCTGAACACCGGCCGGGGACACCGTTCCCACCACGGACGCTAGTGGGGCAGCGGCGGCACCCGGCTCGCCGCGCCGAGGGCGAGAGCTTTGTCCTCCCCGATGCCCCCGCCCCTACTCCTTCCCGCCCCGGCTCCCGCACGGATCCCACGCGCGCTCCTCCGGGGTTTGGCTCGTGCCTTTCCCACGCGGGTGAGTACCTGCCCCGCTCGAAAGAATGCTGCCCCGTCCTGCCCCCGCTCGCCTTTCCCGCCCAGCAAGCACCTGCTCCGCCACCCAAACCCCGACTGTTCCTGCTCCGCCGCCTGGGGCTGCCCCACCCCGCCTTCTAAGGAGCCCACACGTCGCCCTAGGACCCGGGATCGGGTGCGGCTCCCGGAGCCCCGCGGGACTCGCCCTTCCCCGCAGGCCACCCCCGCGGAAGGGGCAGCGGGAGAGGCTGAAGCCGTACCTCGGGGTGCCCCGGCCGCTGTGGGCGCCTCGCCTCCCGGGAACTCAGCAGACCGCGGTGGCTCCTGAGCGCGGGCGCGGCGGCAGCTGGAGGAGACCTGGAGGTGGCGGTGGGGAGGAAGGAGTGGGGAGCGCGGGGGGGGGGGGGGGAATTAGAGGTGCCTCGGGAACACGTGACGGTTCCGGCGACCCCCAAGACCCTGCTCCAGGGCGCCTGCTCCACGCCGGCCTCTCCCGAAGCCAGGGCGGGGCATCCCACCCCCTACCTTGCTGTTTGGGTCTCCCCGCCCCCGAGCCCCCGGGAGAAGCTGCTGGCACCCCGTTACCCTGGCCGCTGGTTCCCCGCCGAGGACAAGTTAACTTGCTGAGCAGGAAGATTTCTGCCCGTTCTGACCCAGGCCGGTGAAGTGAACTCGGGAGAGTCTTGAGCTGATCTGGGGGTGCGGTGGTCTAAGAGCTTAGGCTCCCCGAGCAAAAGCTGCAAGGCCCCAGGTTTTCTTTTTGTTTGGAAAAATAAAAATAAGACCAAAACAGAACGTTGCTCTATCTTGCACCTTTGTGGAATGAGGAAGGGAAAAGTCTAGGTAGGGAGGCTGACCTGAATGAGTATGGCACACAAAGGAGTCAGGGTGCTGCGCCACGCAGAATTGGACAAGTAATAACCCCCAGTCCCCAGGAGTAGCAGTGTGGGTGAGGGCAGGCCTGGAGCTGGTGAGTGAGAGTGACCTGGAACCCACACTTTTCCAGATTGTACTCAGTGACCAAAAGACAACGAAGGGGTAAAAGGTGTTGCCATAAATTTAAAAAGACAAAGAAGAAAATAAAACTTGGCCTCCTGTTTCTCCTCAATGTCATTTCCATCTCCAATGTTTCAAATTTGTATTGTGCAGGTTTTACTTATTTTTAGTCGTTAGGTGTGTGTGTGTGTGTGTGTGTGTGTGTGTGTGTGTGAGAGAGAGAGAGAGAGAGAGAGAGAGAGAGAGAGAGCGCTGTCTTTGACTACAGCCTGCCCGAGAAAGGATGTATTTATTGTATACTTTAAAACGGAAAACAATTAGTGACAGTCACAGCACTGTGTGTCTGCTGATGAGTGCATCCATGTGGATTGACACTGTGAACTGGAGAGGCCTGTATCCTCTGGGAGCAATGAGACTTGTAAACCTAATTTCTGGGGGCAGCAAACTTTGTTACCCAGAAAGCAGGCAAAAATTCTTCTGTTCCTTTTTTGGTGAATTTTAGCATACTCAGGTGATCTGTATAGGTTGTTGTATCAGATAGCATTTAAATACTTCAAGTCAACCCAGTTCCATTCTTTTCCTTTTTGTTTCTGGAATACTAGTATATTTCCCCCAAAATGTTAACACAGTAGGCAGCCTGAGCAGGGGATTCTGCAGGGGGGGAGGGAGGGGAGGGATGGAAGTGTTAAGGGTGATCAGTGAGAAAACAAAGCTTGGTTCTTAGACTTTCTTAACTCCAACATCTGAACAGTTAATGTACTATACATTGACACATAACTTTCCATCCTTCCTTGCACAGTTATAATACACTAGAGGCCCAGTGCACGAATTCATGCACCGGAGGGGTCCGGCCGGCCCAGCCCCAATCAGGCGGATTGAAGCTGGACCTGTCCGGAGGAGGAGACAGCCCGAGGTTGGCCGCTGGGCCCCACCCCCGATTGGGGGGGCCATTAAGGGTCAGTGGCTGGGGGAGGGGCCTTGGGAGGTTGGCCAGCCAGCCCCACCCCTGATTGGTGTGTGTGTGTGGGGGGGGGGGGGCGGGGCGATTGGGGATGGAGCTGGCTGGGGGGAGGGACTGTGGGCCGATCAGGGTGGTGGGGGCCCATGGGGCAGAGCCTGCCTGGGGGAGGGGCTACAGGAGGTTGGCTAGTTGGCCCCACCCCCTATTGGGGTACAGGGGACAATCAGGGGCAGGGCCAGCTGTGGGGGGAGTGGCTGTGGGCTGATCAGGGTGGGAGAGGCCAATCAGGGGCAGGTCAGGTGGGGGGAGGGGCTGAGGGAGGTTGGCCAGCCGGCCCCAACCCCAGATCGAGCTGGTTTGCTGGCTGCAGTAGGCTTCATAGCGACCAGTCATTCCAGTCATTACAGCATTCCAGTTGTTACAGCATCTGGTTGATGGCTTTTTATATATATATAGATACCCATTTTAAATACACATTAGCTTAAAAACAACTTTCAAAGGAACCCCATTGTGACTACTTTCTAAAAAACTTGTCTATGCTGTAAGCTTTTGTATATTAAAAATAAAGATAACTTTTATTTTTTCTTTTCCACAAATTTTCTTGTACTTTTAATGATATGAACCTTTAGGTTGAAGTAACTGTTTTTACATGTCATTGAGATGAAGAGTTTGATTAACCCACCATTTTCCTTCTCATCACATACACATGCAAGTCTCAAAAGAGGAGTCAGAATTTCTTCTTTAACTACATTCAATTTACAAAGAGTAAACAAATTATTATTAAGCATCCTCTTGGGGGAAGAAGAAATTGTCAATTTAAAAATTCCAACAGCATGCTACAAAAAGAGGAAGATATGAAGATATATATTTTTTCATCTTCCAATTTTCCAGGAAGGACTCAAGACTGAGCATCATCATTCTTTGTAGAACATAATCCCTTGCTCCTGTTTTATGGAGTAACATTCAAGCAGGGAGCATGCTACCCGGAAACAGAAATAGTAATGTCCACCTCTCCAGTGTTTTTCTTATTCTGTAATTATAAAATGCTTATTTGGGAAATTAAGTTGGATTTTATGTGTGTTACAAATTTAAACTGGCTGTTTCCCTGTAGTCATGGTTTTATATCAGTTATGAAAGGCAGCTTATCTATAAAGGTGAAAGTTAAAATCACTGGGGACTCCTAAGACAAATTATTGAATAATAAAACATTCTCCAGACAATGCCTGGATAACATTTCTCTGAGGAACATAACATGTCTGTTGTTTTTTTCAAAGTTATTGCTGTATTTTAATAACAGCTACTATTTGTGGAGGATGGTTACTAAGTGTTTTGTTATAATCTCAGATGATATATGATCTTATTAGTTACAGGATAGTAGGGGTAAATAAAGTAGAGAAAATAGTATGATTATATTTGATGTATTTTTTCCTGTGATAATCTTTTTATATTCATTAAGAGTAACATTTCCTTATCCGCTGTTTCTATCATGGTAAAGTTAAATCCTTAATTCTTAAAAGATGTAGAAAGAGCCATTTCTGCATGTTATCAAAAATACTTTATGATGCTCATTGCTTCATTGATATCTTTGGATTAGTAATACTTTGTCATATAATCAATATATAAAGCTTAAAACAATGAACTAACTTATAATTGTGAAGTAAATACAATATTTTTAAGGAACAAAAGCTATTTTTTAATAAAAGATAAAGCAAACCCAAATTATTTGCATGCATAAAGTCATTTTCCCAGGTAATTCAATGATAGTTTTGAGGTCCTCAGGAAGCACTATAAACATTTCATTGCTTTCTTCTAATAAGCACTGTGATGCTTAAGCAAAACTTTATCTTTCCTTTTGATGCAGTAATGATTGCATCATTAAATATAAGAGTGACTGATTTCCAGAGAGAATGTGCAGTTCTTTTTTTAAAGTAAGTTTTCCATGTCAAAAATATATACACAAATATGTGACACACACACATATTTTATTATATATTAGAGGCTTGGTGCATGAAATTTTTGCACTGGTGTGGGGAGGTTCTCTCAGCTCGGCCTGTGCCCTCTCGCAGTCTGGGACTCCTCGGGGGATGTGTGCCTGCCAGCTTAGGCCCGCTCCCCCTGGCAGTCACACATCCCTCTCGCAGTCCAGGACCCCTCACTCCTTACCGCCCACCTGCTTGCTGCTCCTTACCACTTGGCTCGCTGCTCCTTAGTGCTGCCACGCAGGCTGGAGAGGCTCCCACCACTGCCACAGTGCTCACCAGCAGTGAGCCTGGCTTCTGGCTGAGCAGTGCTCCCCCTGTGGGAGCTCACTGACCTCCAGGGAGCAGCTCCTGCATTGCGCATCTGCCCCCTGGTAGTCAGTGTGTCATAGCGACCAGTCGTTCCATTGTTAGGTCTATTTGCATATTAACCTTTATTATATAGGATTATATATATATGTTATGTTATATTATATATATTTGTGATTATATATATATAGTTATACAATCATATACATATTTGTATAAGGGACACTTGTCAGAACATCTGAATTGCAGCCAGGTGTTATTGCAAGTTAATGGTGTGGCTTTAGTCAAGAACCTGATGTTTTTAGATTTCACTTTCTTGGACTAAAAATGAAATGCTTTCACTAGCAGATCTGGAGCCTCCTTTGAGCAATGAATATCCATGACTTTATGCCATTAACAAGCATGCATTATAGGCATATGTGTGGAATATAACCTTTTTCAATCTTCAGAAAAATTTAATAGTCATAGAATTGTTTGTCTCCCCTTCATATTTGGAAAAAGAAGAAGAAAGAAATACTCTTGTTTTCAATTAATACTAGCACATTCTTTTAAATACAGCTGTAACTATATAATATTTGGTTCCTTCCTTTAAAAGTTGTGGATATCTTACAGATCAACAAATCATTCTTTAGCTGGTTATATTATTTTTAAAATTTCAGCACAAAATATATAGAAAAAGAGAACATGGGTTCCTTTGGAAAAATAACATTCTATCATGTAAATCCACATTTAGGCTGTCTATTTTCTTTTGTGGATCAAAACTCCTAACAAAAAGTAGTATTGTTGGGAAGTATAGCCCCAATATGGTGGGTGTATTTTTTAAATAAAATTTTATATCCTAGCTAATTTTTCATGGTTAAGTTTTTAAAAATCTAGTTGTAAATCTAATTATAGCTCTTAAGTGGAAATGAAAGAGAAAGTTTATTTATTTTTGTTTTGGTATGTTGTTTTGAATAGTCTTTTTTAAAAATATATTTTATTGATTTTTACAGAGATGAAGGGAGAGGGATAGAGAGTTAGAAACATCGATGAGAAACATCAATCAGCTGCCTCGGGCACATCCCCAGTAGGTACATGCCCTTGACTGGAATCGAACCTGGGACCCTTCAGTCTGCAGGCCGACGCTCTATCCACTGAACCAAACTAGTTAGGGCTTGAATAGTCTTTAAAAAGAATATTTAGAGAACTGTTCAAAGCATAAACCCAGAATCAAAAGTTGAGATAGTTGAATAATATGCTCTTCAAAAGTGCATCTGTTTCCATGTTCTTACTCTTATTATTCTCACAGGTAATTCAGCTTTAAAAGTATATTATTCATCAGATAGAGACATTTTCTTTCCTAGATATTTACATTTTCAAAGGCAGTATGGTCCATTATTTGAGTTTAAACCTAATGGGGAAAGCAAAATCAACACATAAGAAAATCCAAAAATATAAGAAGAATCATCAAGAAAAATACAGTAGTAAGCCTATATGTGTATAAAATGTATACATGTATACTAGTATTATATGTATATATAAAAATAGCAATAGTCCACCATAGCTAAAATGCCAAAGACATTTTTTAAATGTTTGAGATGAACAACTAGTCTTGACTTGTGATGATCATAATTTATGTAATCCTACTTTATTTCTTGTTTTTAAATCCTTCAACAACACTTTTTCAGTATCCTATGATATGCCCAACATTGTTCTAGGCTTTACATTTTAAAGGGTGAAAATAGCAGTCACTGCCTTCCAGGGATCACAGTGTAGTTGGAGGACTCTGTAAATAAATAATAAATCGCAATATAGTGTGATAGATGATGTGTTAGAAATATTCTTAGAGTGCTGTAGGAATAAAAATAAGACAAACTCAGCTTATGGGGGTTTTGAGGAGATGGCAAGATATAAAAGAGGGTTTCATAGTTAAGAAGATACTTGAGCTAAATTTTGAGGAATTGGTGAGAGTTAAACCAGCAGATGGAGGGGGTGGGCAAGTAAGAAGTGAGAAAACGGCTTGAACATGAGAGTGTAACATCCAGAGAAGTGCACATAGTTCAGTGTGACTGAAATGTGTGGGAAGTGGCAGAGGATGATACTGAAAATATTGGTGAAAAGGGACATTGAATTGCACTTGAAGGATCTGGAGAGCAACTAGATGATATAAGCTGGGGAAGGATATGACTGGATTGCTGTGAAAGCAGCTAGTGGTAGAGAGGTCATTTAGTAGAGAAATAAGTAGAGCTTGATGGGTGTGAAAGAACACAATTGAGAGGTATTTAAGGAGTGAAATGAATGAGAAGCTGTACCCAATTGAATCTGAGAGTGAGAGAGGGAAATGCTGGGGACAATTCTAAGATTGGGGCTTGTGGGATACAGATCATGACAGTGACTACGATCCAGCCCACTAGCTGAGAAACACATTTCCAAGGATATGGGAGATCTGTACTTTAGATCGAGATTTAGGGTTAGGAGCATACCAGCATGTAATTGATGGCAGAGGGTATGATTATAAATTAAGAATGGGGAAAAAAGGAGAAGATTAAGAATGAAATCTCCAGTAAATCTGGGCAATTCAGGTCAATCAAAGAAGGGACAAGACCACAAAAGGCAATAACACACAGCTTTATTTAGGTGGTCTTGGATGGGGTTGCATGACAGGGAAAGCCTCTCCCGGCAAAAGACCTTCCAGAGACTACAGTGTGGGGCTACCACCCAGAAGGGGGATAGGACAAGGGAATTCAGGGAGGAGAAGGGGAAAATAGAGAGGAGGCTTAGGAGTCTAGGTCAGCAAGGTGGGTCGATTTGGCTCAGAGAGCTCAAAGGGCAGCAGTAGATTGGAGTCTTGATGGCTACAGGGTTTGTCTTATCTCTGGGTACGGAAGTAGGCAGGCTAAACATATATTTATTTGGACTACATTTAAAGCAATTAGATGTCTGAGAATTTGAGTTTGGTGCTGTCTGGCTTTGGGCTAATAATCCTAGCCTGCTGTGAAGGAGTAAAGAATATGGGGACCATTTTAGGCTACTACACAGGTGCCATCTCTGACCCAATTATATAACAGGATCATAGGGAGAAAAACATCTAAGAGGTTGATGGATATATCTGATCCTGGGGGAGAAAATTGAGGAACAGCCAGTAAAGAAAGAGAAAAGCCTATAGTGTAGAGTTAGTGATGTCAAAGGAAAAGAAGATTCCAGGAGGATAGGATGGTCAAGAGAGTGAAATGTAACATAAAGAACATGTGGAATAAGACTCAGTTGTGTCTATTGGCTTCAGCCATTGATGTCTGAGGCAGACACAGTTTCAGGTGGGCCATCTTTGAGGAGCCAATGAGAGGACAATAAACATACCCTATTCTTAGAGAAGCTACCAGGCAAGAGAAGGCACGAGTGAGGGAATTACAATGGAAAAAAGTGAACAATTTTGATTTTGTTTTTATTTTAGTGTTAAGCCAAGAAAATGGAATCCTATATAATAAAAGGCTAATATGCAATTGTCCCCTCAACCAGGAGTTCAACCAAGAGGGAGGGGCTGTCAACCACCTGCAGCCCCTCCCCCCCCCCCCCCCCCCCCCCCCCGTTGGACCGGCCTGATTGGCCCGATCAGGGCTGGCCAGCCGGATCCTACCCATGCATGAATTCATACACCAGGCCTGTAGTTATTGAATAAACAGGTGGTATAGTTATGTTACTGTTGTTTAACAAGCCTCCTCAAATCCCAAAAATCTAGTAGAATGAAAACAACATGGATTTTATGCTCACGGACTGAGATGGAGAGCCCAATGATGATGGTTTGTCTCTGTCCTGATGTTTGGAGTGCCAGCTGGGAAAACTCTGTGGGTTAAAGTGACTCAAAGTCCGGGGCCTGAAACAGCTATGCTGGAGGATCTGCTGCCCAATTGAGGGATGTAAAAGTTAGGGAGTAAATACCCTATGGTTTACTAGTATACTCCCTTTGGAAGGAAGGGAGGAATCCATTGAGACTGAAGGTATGGGGTAGGAGGCTGGAAGAGAGTGGTAACAATTTGAAATATCTTGTAAGGGAGAAATTGGGAGTCACCCAAGTGCAAGAATTTCAAGGTAATATTTGAGGCTCAAGTCAGGGTTTGAAATTATAGTTGTAATAATCTGTGCAACTTCCCCTACATGCTATGCTAGCAGCTAAGTAGTCTCCTGGGTTGAGAAGAGTCAGGTTAAGCCAGAGCCCATTCTTGGATATTTATCCTCTTCCTAAATTTATATGTATCTCGGGAAAGAAAAGCAACAGCTAGACCTTAAACAAAGGAATGAAGAGAGGATAACTTACCTAAGCAAAGGGATACCTGGGAACACTTCATACCACCTCTGTGCCTAATAGTGATCTTATTTAGGGCACATAAGGAACATTTTTGCTATCTTTGGGAGAAATTGCCCTATCTCAGGAAGTGCTGTGTTTTGAAGGGGTCTAGTACCAATCACAAGCCTGAGAATTCAGAGGTGGGAGTGGGTTGGGGAGTGGGAGTGAGGCAAGATGAACAGTGAGAGATGCTTGGCACAGATGGTAGAAGGTTCAGTGGTAGCATTCATACTTTCCCTTTTTAGCAGCCAATCCTGCTGCACATCTCTTTGGAAAGAGATATGAAGGAAATAGTAATAATTATAACTTAAAAACAACAACAATAGTGAAAATGCCAAATGTCTTTTCATTAGGCATGCAACAAATACAAAATGCTACACTTTTGTAAAATAGCATTATACTTTTGTTGAATGTCCAAAGGGAGTCTGACAAGATGAGATCTGCAGGGAAATGTTTGGATGTTTACTAAATAATTTTTAATATCCCAGTCCTCTAGAATCTTTTTCTGACAGTTTTAAACAAATGCTCTAAATTTATAGCCTATGTAACCAAGTGAGAACTTTTGTTGAAGTGCATTCCTATTTACAATCAAGAACAAATCCATAAATAGCAGCTGGTGTCTTCTACACTAGTAAGTTAATTGAATTGTTTGTCTATGTACTTGTACACTACCATTTTAACTACATTGTTATTTCTTTTTTTAAAAAAATATATTTTATTGATTTTTTACAGAGAAGAAGAGAGAGGGATAGAGAGTTAGAAACAGCTGCCTCCTGCACGCCCCCCAGTAAGGATGTGCCTGCAACCCAGGTACATGCCCTTGACTGGAATCGAACCTGGGACCCTTTAGTCCGCAGGCTGACGCTCTATCCACTGAGCCAAACTGGTTAGGCTACATTGTTATTTCTTTCTGCTAGTTAATTCTCTCAAAAAGACAATTGAGTAAAGTGATTGTATACACTATATGTACAAAGCAATTTGGTTAAAGTCTTTACTGACTACATTTCAAAGATTCTAAGATGAGGATTATTTATTTAACATTTTAATACTCTACCTTTGAGATTAATTTACAATTAAATGTATGTTATTGCTGTACTGGAAGCATTCTTTTTCTTTCTTAGTGGTCCATAAAATAACATTGCAACTTATATTTCATAGGATTAAACTTTCAAAGAAATGCAGTAGGGAAGTCACAGAAAGAAAGGAAAACTGGCACATAATTAATTCTTAGAATGTGAACTGACTCATCAATATGCTGCATAGTAAGTTCTACCCCAGTGAATTTCTCCCTTATCAATATCACCTATATTCTAGTTTCCCAGTTACATATCCAGTTACATGCCTATTGAGATTTTTCTGAATGATAATTTATTATGATTTTCCCATTCCAAGCCCTAATAGCATTTCAGGAACCTTAACCTTCCCAGCAGAACTTACCAGGTGATCAATAGGGCAATTGCAGTGAATAAATTTTTATTACCAAGTATAGTGACACACCTTTATCTAGACAATTAGTGAGTCATGGAATTTAAAAGTTAAGCCCATTTGTAAAAGATAAAACTAAGATCTACACAGATTCAATGAGTAGATTCTATCCCTCTGTTTAAATGACAAAACAAGATGATTGCCCAAGAGGACATGAGAATAGGTCATTAATTATACTAGTCATGGTTTATAAGGTCAGGCTGTCATGAAATTTCAGAAGGAAACACACACACACAAAAATGCAAACAATTCTCTCTCCCTAGCAAAGGTTTTTATTTGGTTTAATTCCTAAATAGAAAGTTATATGACTGGCCACTTAAGAGGAGAAAAAGAAATTATCTTTATTTAATATATATCTTCTCTTCAACACATCTGTTGACATGTATCTTCTGAGGAACTCAGACTATTTTATTTCAAACTTTCCAAGATTATATTATAAGAATATCTTACATTATATGTGATGATTTTACTATGCTTTATTTTACTATTTTACACCTTGGAAAGAGTACTTACTAAATGATATATTCCTAGAGAATTAAATGATTTTGCTGTTGCTGAGGAGCATTTCAAAACTTCTGTTTGCACCTTTAAATTTGACATAGAAAAGTCCTTGAGACCAATAATCTTTCAAAGATGGGTATTTGATATGACTATCTCAAGAATGCAGCTGTATAAATTTGCCTTTGGGGGACACTTTATAAAAATTAAGTTTATAAGGTGACAAAGTACATTCTTACAGACATGCTTTTATTAGTATTCTGGGGGGGAAAGAAAGGAATGTGTCCAAATTAAGGTCTCAAATCCAAAATACTTGCTGATAAAGCAAAAATGTTTAATAAAACGTGTTCTTCATAGAGAATTAAATTATTTCATTTGTAATTCTTGCAATAGGCTAAAATTGGCCAATTTGATGATCAACACCTTGGGATAAACTTGCTTCTAAGAACAGAATGTGACTTAAGTGGAGTGAACAGAGGTGAGTGGAAACATAAATGAGTTATTGCTCTTTAAAAGAATTGAAATTCCTAAATTATGCCTTAATTTTCATCCTTGATAAAAAGAAGAAAAAGGAAAATATATGTTATACCATATTATTCTGTTTAACCATTAATGGGACATTTCTAAATGTATTCTCATATTATAGTACATTTATTACATAATTACGATATTTTAATTCTTGATCATGTCTCTTCCCAACTATATTAAAATGCCTAATGACAACTGGCCAATGAAAAAGCTTTCCTGCAACAAAAAGGCGAGATTGTGTACATCATTCTGTATAAATAAATGAGTTATGGCTTATCTTGAGTTGTAAATAGTGTTTATTCAGCCTAACAACCAGGAAAAGAAAACATTTCTTAACAGTGTCTTGGAATTTTGTTTAGTTTTTAGTTTTGAAGACAGAATGCAATCATAGTAGTTGTGCAATAAAACCTTTATATAAACCCCTAGGCAGTGTCCTATATCTTTATTCATAAGACTTTAGTTTTTGACAGTTTGATTTGGAAAAAGTTTTATTCATCTACATCAGTAAATAATTGGGGTGTGTGAATGACAGCTTTGACTTGTCAAACTAGAACAGAACTGTGTGAAACATCTGAGATCAGCAGACCATTAATTAGCCTGAATCATTGGGCACCATGATGGTTCTGCACCATCCATACTCTGTGCACATTCAATTCTTTTCTTCCTAATGTTCAGTACAGTTGTAGAGTAAGCACCGAGGAAATGGCATTAACTCTTTGACCACCCTGGAAATGTTTCGTTCATCGTGCTCCCCGAAAAAAAAAAAAAAAAAAAGGCAGCCAGACTGTGGGAACAAATCGGACTCAATGCATTTTCTCAGTGGAAAGAAAGGTGGAGTAAAAGACCAGATTCTCCATCCCATTCGCTTCTTGTGCTTTTTTTAAAGTCTTCTCTTCACTTTTAAAATGAGGGGGGGAAACCTCGGCACAGGCAAAAGAAACATTTGAACGTCACAAGAGAAAGCAAGAAACATATAGAGGCATGTGGTGGCTGTGAACTTCATGCTTCCTCTTCCCGTCAATAGTCAATAACAACCCCTTTCATTCTTGAGCGGGGCTTGGGCGCCGGGCTTTCCGAGTATAACTTCGGCCACAAGATGGCACCGACCCGCAAACAAAGGAGCGCAGTGGCACCGACTTGTTAATGCCCTGCCAATTGCCTGGCCTTCGCGGCGGCCAGGACCCTGCGGGGATGAGCGCTTACTCCCTCCACACCCTGAGTCTGTGTCTAACAATGGGCGCCTCTGCCGAACAACGTGAGCATTCAATTGCATTTCTTTCCGGAATGCCTAGGAAACGCACCCCCGAGGTGCACACCCAAGGTTAGGTGTTTGTGGGGGGAGCTCCCGGCGCGCTCCGGGGGCGAGTCACGTGACCCGGGGATGAGGTGGAGTTCGGCTTTAAGGGGGCGTCTCTGCTGATCTCCGTCAGTCTTTAGGATTTGAGCGAGAGAAATACCAGCGGTTCTTTTCTCCCCTCCCTGCTTGCTCCCTTGCATAGCTATCCTTTTCCCGCTTCGATAGACAGCGGGGAAAAGACTAATCCGACAGAGGGTAAGTTTCAAGTTTACACCTTTTCAGGGACTTGAGAGAAACCGCTCATTGATGGAGTGAAGGGTGGGAGAGGAGGAAAAAGCCCCGAAATGGGCTCCGGGGTCCGAGGTGGGCGAGGAGTCTGCCTTTTTGTTCAGGTCCCGGTGCGGGCAGGTGCAAGGTGCTTCGAGAGACCGGGCAATTCCAGGACTCCGGCCGCGGTTAGGGACGTGGGTACCCGGGACTTGGCGCATCCGCGAGCCGGGCTCCTGAGGATTTCTGGACGGGATCCGAGTTCCCCTCTCCTCGGGTTCTCCGAGGGGGTGGGCAGGTGCCCTAGTGATCTTCCCCGCACCTTGCTCCTCGGCCGCATTTTTCTGGAGCCTCTGCGGGTGGCTGCACTGGAGTTTTCGCGGAGGAGCCAACACTTGGATGCTCTGGGGAGGGTGCGTTTGGCGGGCCATCCTGCTTAGACCCCCTCCCTCGGCACGGGGGGCAGGGAGGAGGGCTCCAGCTACTCCCTAGGACAGTTGGGGGTCCCTGCGACTGGGCTGGGATGGGGATGGACTCCATCCCCTCCCAAGCTGACCCTGCGCTCCAGCCCTCTCTCCCCATTTCCCAGTTCTCATCGTCTCACTCTTTAGCTGCATCGAGAACAGTGATGGTGGGAGCCTGGCTGGGTTGGAAGATTGGGCTGAATGAAGGTGGAGGTGGCTTAGGAATGAATGCCCCTGTGGTCCCCAGGTAGACTGGAGAGAGGCTATGGTTTTAAGGGCTGATGTTGGGCCGAAGAGAACTGACCCAGTGTGGACTCTGCTCGTTTGCTTTTAGTTAGATTGGATGTTTTCTGTTTTGCCAGCCTCTCATCATCATCTGCAGAGTTCTTCCCGAATAGATGTATGGCAAATGTGTGTGTTGGGGGGTGGGGTGGGAGTTAGAAATGAGGAAAACTGGGGGCAATTAACCTAGTTACACAATATAAAAACGGTGGGCGCCTAAGAGCAGGGAGTGTTCTTGGACATCCCCCCTTCCCCCCTTTTTTAAAGAGCTCTCAGATTTGCCATGCCCACCTGCACCCTAGGGGAAAGGGTAACTGGCTAGGTGGCATACAGGCCTGGGGAAGTGCGGAGCTTGTCTGTCTGTCTCTCTGCTTGGATAGAAACCGTAGCTGTCAGTTCCAAGACTCCAGGCTGTCTCCTGACGAAGCAAGAGAGAACAGAAAGCTATCCAGCTCAGTTCCCCACCCATGACTATCGATCAGAGCCTGTTGGTGGGTGACTGGTTTATCAGTCTTCCTTATTCTTTTAAGGCAGCTGTCTGTTGAACAAGCCCTCCTTGGAGAGGAAGGAACAGAGAGTTATGTAACTTATGGAGTTAAACTTGCAGTAACTTTGGGAGGCTGCGTGTGCGAGACTGATATTTCTTTTCCAAAACAGATGAGGTGAACAGCCAGTTCTGAGACCATGAACTACATTTATCTGCCGCAGGCTATGAAATGCAGAAAGCTGTGCTTTCAGGTAGTAGCAGCACTAAGAACAGCAAGGAAGGGGTGAAAGGCCAGTGTTCTAATAGGGAGGGAGAAAGAAATGTCCGTTTGGAAAGGGGCTAATTTGCCAACTGGTGAAGTATGTGGTGTCTCTATTTTGTCTGTAAATGCACATGGCAGCTATGAGATTAAACAATCTTGAATTTTTGCAGTATCTGTAGTTGCATACCTTATTTTAGAAATATATGTTGGAATAATAAATATTAAAGTATTTTTTTGCAAAGATAATGTATGTAAATCCTTTCTCTCCTAGTATTGTTTTCTGACGATTACTTTTTCTTGAAATTATACTAAGGTAGGCTGAAAATATACATTTTACTCAATGGGGAACTGTTTTATCCAATTGGAATGACTACCCAACAATTCACTTAGCAAAGGAGGCTTGCAAATACTTAAAAAATAGTTTTCATTCTCTTTCTAGCTAAGTTAACTTCTTAGTAGGAACAATGCTATTCCCCACAGGAAATGTCCATCAAATATAAATTTAAAGATATTAAAGTAGAGTTTCAGTATATTTACCTAAAATCACTTGTGCCGTAGCCGGTTTGCTCACTGGATAGAGCATCGGCCGGGGGACTGAAGGGTCCCAGGTTAGATTCCGGTCAAGGGCATGTACCTTGGTTGCAGGCACATCCCAGTAGGGGGTGTGCAGGAGGCAGCTGTTCGATGCTTCTCTCTCATCGATGTTTCTAACTCTCTATCTCTCTCCCTTCCTCTCTGTAAAAGATCAATAAAATATATATTTAAAAAATAAAATAAAATCACTTGTAAGAAGGCTATCTTTGTAGCCCACACATTGTGATAGTTTAATAAATGTTTGCATTCATTCCCATACGTATTGAAAATGTCCATTTTCCTTCCTTTCCTCTGCCAACACCTTGGTCTGCACCTTCATTATCTCTCACCTGGATTAATGCACTAGCTTCTTAATGAATCTCCCTACTTCTCTTCCTTGTTCTTAAGTCTGTTGAAAACAGCAGCTAGAGTAACAATTGTAAAACAAGTTACGTAACTTCATGCCATTATTGAAGACTCTCCAGTGACTCCTCATCTTTCTCAGAGAAAAAGTCAAAGGCTGTCCCATGGAATAGGTCCCTACACCATCTGTTCCTCCTCTGTTTACCTTTTCCAGTGCTATTTAGCACACCAGGTGTACAGCCTTAAGGATTTTACATTCCATCCATATGGGATGCAATCCGTGAGATCTCTGTATGGCCTCCTCCCATCTTCTCAGGCAAGTGGAGGCCTTTCCTACCACCCAGGAATAATTGCAATTCCCAACAATTCTAGTTTCTCTTCCTTGATTTAGTTTTCTCCATAGCACTTATTATCATCTGGCATAGTTTGTTTGTTTGTTTATTTGTTTATTTTTGTCTTTCTCTGCCCACAAGACTAGAAACTCAATGAGAATGTCACAACTGTTTCCACTAAAACCATGTCTGACACAAAATAAGTGTTCAATAAGTATTTATTGGATGAATGAATTTTCTTTTAAAAAGTTTCCTTTTTAACACAAAGTGGAACATTTTTTCCTACATACCTGACCTAACTAAAAAAAAAAATCTATTGGTCTTGGCTGGTGTGGCTCAGTTAGTTGGGCATTGTCTTGTTCAGCAAAAGGTTGCCAGTTTGATTCTTGGTCAAGGCTTGTGGCCAGGTTGTGTAGGAGGTAGCTGATCCATGTTCCACTATCACATTAATATTTCTCTCTCTCCCTCTCCCTTCCACTCTCTCAAAAAATCAATCAGAGCCCTGGCTGGTTTCGCTCAGTGGTTAGAATATCGGCCTGTGCATGGAAGGGTCCCAGGTTCGATTCCCTGTCAAGGGCATGTACTTCACATGCAGGTGCCCCAACCCCAGTAGGGACATGTGGGAGGGACATGTGGGGGAGGCAACCAATTGATGTGACTCTCTTACATTGATGTTTCTCTCTCTCTCTCTCTCTCTCTCTCTCTCTCTCTCTCTCTCTCCCCCCCCCCCCTTCCTCCCTCCCTTCCACGCTCTCTAGAAATCAATAGAAAAAATATCCTCAGGTGAGGAGTAAAAAAAGTAAAATAAAATGGATAAATAGAAATAAAAATCAATAAAGAGAAAAAAAATTACAGTCTATTGAATTAGCATCCATTCTGCTTGTAAAAAGATGGATGGAATTCAGCTACTGGTGTTAAGACTAATTCAGAGAAGAACCTGCTCCAATCATTCATCTGCTGTCAGTCAACTCATAATTATCCTTAATCTAATATTTGCAAGGCACTATGAGGTATGCAAAGTACCTACCCAAAAAAGTTTATATTATAATTGAGAGGAACCAATTAAGGATTTGAGGGACTAAATGACACTTTGAAAGATGGGTAGACTTGGATTGGTAATGAGACAGAATAACCAGCAAGAGGAATGGCAGAGGCAAAGGTTGTATATGTTAAAACAAGCAAAGAGCACTGGTGGACTGTGAAGAGACTGGCCTACCTGGAACAGAGCTCTCATAATGGGGTTATTAGAGCAAGGGGTACAAAGCAGAAGAGAGTGAGAATGTAGAGGTCTTCAGGCTGAGGCATGTACTCAATAGTTCAAATCTCATACCTGGGTACTCATTCACCTGGTGATACTCAGTGAGAGGGAGCCATGAGAAGTCAGAGAAAAAAGAGGACATACTTTCCTATTCAGCTATTTTTACTTTTAATAATGAGAAAAACTCAATATATTTAACATTAGAAAACCTAATGTTAAATATCTTGGTAACATGAAGCATGATGCAAAGTTTTCTTGAGTTCTTTTTTTAAATTATTGTTTAAAATTGTTGATATGTTTTTATGTATTTCAGAGAGAGCAAGGGAGACAGAGATAGATTAAACGTTAATGATGAGAGAGAATCATTGATCGGCTACCTCCTGCATACCCCCTAACTGGGGATTGAGCCCAAAACCTGGGCATATGCCCTGACCAGAAATCAAATTCTGATCTCCTCGTTCATGGGTTGATGCTCAACCACTGAGCCACACCAGCCGGGCTTCTTGAATTCTTAAGAAAGGCATTTCCAAAGAATTTTTAAATTAATACTTGTTTTTTCAAGGTTTGTTTTCAGAAACCTGGAGGCAGGTGATTCTCTCTTGCCTTTGGCATTCTTGAGAGCAAAATTGTGATTACCACCTAAGTTTAGGAGTCATTACAGGTTGTTGCATAGAGGAGAGAAGAACTATATTTCTAATAACATTCACAGTTGAAATCATTCCTAGTCTTTAATACTTTCTCACATAATGTTAGCAACCTTTATTTTTATTACTTTTGTCTTATAAATTCAAGTTGTGGTTGTAAAATAAAAAACACTCCACATCCTAGAAAGCAAAACACTTCAAGTAAAAGTTCATTGGAGACACCACTTAAAAGGCAAACATATTGTTGGTTCATTAAATGTCTTATCTTCTTTTTAATGGAAGTAAATCTACCTGATTTCCTTTATTGTCTTCACATAAGCGAGAAATAAACAAAATTTCCTTTCTTAACATAGGCACAATGGCCTGTTCGTTGACATGAGAAATCTCATGTCATAAATTTACTTAATAATCTAGGGTAAATCAGATTTTTTTTTCAAAAGGAGTTTTTAGTCTTTACAAAACTATGGTCTGTCATTTGTTTTGTTGGTAAAAATGCTGTGAAGGATCAAAATTATAACCAAAATTAGATCCTGCATTGTATCTGTATACAATCTAGAGGGAAGGGAGGATATTTATAAAAATAGAACCTTAGACATCCTTTGAAAGCTTCTGACATATTAATAAACTCATACAATCTTAAAGTTAGAAAGAACATCAGAGCTATCCTACACAAATGCAAGAACCAGAAAATCTTACAGGTAGTAGTCATACTGTAAACTTGGGTGTATAGACACTTGCTACATTTGCAGGCAGTTCATTCCATTTTATTAAACATTTGTTCCTCATAATGATGTGAAATTTGTTTTCTTTTAATATAATATACTTCCTTTTGTTCTACTTCTAAATTGTACATTTAGATATAATTTTCAAAGCTCAGTTTCTTATGCCAGATGCTACTCAGTCAAATATGAGAAGACATCTATACCATTCCTGTTAAGTTTTTTCTGGATTACACATCTTCTATTCCTTCAACAGCCCTTCATATGACAAGGTTTCTTGATGTTTCACTGTATTAATCATTTCTTTTTTAATATTTTTGTGTTAAATAATGTCTGCCTTAAAGAGAAGTTCAGTGTATGATAGAGCTATTATTACAACTTGATCTCCACAAGAATTCTTTCATTTCTATCGTAAGGGAAAGGATTAGGTAGTTTTGTTTTTGTTGGTTTTTTTTTCTTTGCTTATTTCATGTATTTTTCTTATGTCTCAAGCTGTGCATTAAGTTGGTTGTTATATATTCATATTCTTCATGTTTAGGAATGTGCTGATAGTACTATTTATATTAAGATTTTGAACATGAGATTTACATACACCTTACTAATATACAGACCACTCACTATGTTTTGCTGCAACTCAATGTGTAAGCACATCCAATGAAAAATTTTGAGATTTTTTTTGCACTGTGACTACTATTTTTATTTTTTTATGTTTTTAAGATACTTCACTGGGCTACTATTTTTAAAAGATATTTATACAAATTTCATTTTGTTTATTTATTTCAGTGTCTTCACTTTAAACAGTGCTATAAGTTAGAATTCATTTTGCCTGCCCTCAATAAAATTAGTAATGCAGTTGGTCATTTTCTCTTTACAGATTGTTCAGTTCAAGGGGATGAAGAATTCAGAATAATTTTGATAAGTGGATGCCAATATGGGGAATAAGAATAAGCTGAACATTTGATCTACTTTGAAGAAACATACTGTCCATTTGTCTAAAGTGGTTGATAATAACCAAACCAATCAAAATGAATTCAACAATAGTTTTCCAGGTTGAAAATCATTCCATCAACTATAATTTTTCAAAGAATAATTCCCAGTTTTTGGCTTTTGAAATTGATGATTGTCATCTGCCTTTGGCCATGATATTTACATTAGCTCTAGCTTATGGAGCTGTGATTATTCTTGGGGTCACTGGAAACTTGGCCTTGATTGTAATCATCTTGAGACAAAAAGAGATGAGAAATGTTACCAACATCCTGATTGTGAACCTTTCCTTCTCAGACTTGCTTGTTGCCATCATGTGTCTCCCCTTCACATTTGTCTACACAATAATGGACCATTGGGTTTTTGGTGAGGCGATGTGCAAGTTGAATCCTTTTGTGCAATGTGTTTCAATCACTGTGTCCATTTTCTCTCTGGTTCTCATTGCTGTGGAACGACATCAGCTGATAATCAACCCACGAGGGTGGAGACCAAATAATAGGCACGCTTACATAGCTATTGCTGTCATTTGGCTTCTTGCTGTGGCTTCTTCTTTACCCTTCCTGATCTATCAAGTCATGACAGATGAACCACTCAAGAATTTTACACTTGATGGCTACAAGGACAAATACGTATGCTATGATAAATTCCCATCGGAATTTCATAGGTTGTCTTATACCACTCTCCTCTTGGTGCTGCAGTATTTTGGCCCACTCTGTT
This sequence comes from Myotis myotis, assembly GCF_014108235.1. Lineage (NCBI taxonomy): Eukaryota > Metazoa > Chordata > Mammalia > Chiroptera > Vespertilionidae > Myotis > Myotis myotis. Next base: position 61,657,093 of record NW_023416368.1, read on the forward strand.
TTATATTTATTTGCTACTTCAAGGTAAGAAAATTCCTCCCTCCCTCACCATTTCCATTTTTTATCTTCTTTTGAAAGAATTCTTCATTAAATGAGTGGTTCTGTTTGAACTCACTTTTTTTTTCCTTCCCTCTATAGATATATATACGCTTAAAAAGGAGGAACAACATGATGGACAAGATGAGAGACAACAAGTGCAGGTCCAGTGAAACCAAAAGAATCAACATCATGCTGCTGTCCATTGTGGTAGCATTTGCAGTCTGCTGGCTGCCTCTTACCATCTTTAACATTGTGTTTGATTGGAACCATCAGGTTATTGCTGTATGCAACCATAATCTCTTCTTCCTGCTCTGCCACCTCACAGCAATGATATCCACTTGTGTCAACCCCATATTTTATGGATTCCTAAACAAAAATTTTCAGAGGGACTTGCAGTTCTTTTTTAACTTTTGTGATTTCCGGTCTCGGGATGATGACTATGAGACAATAGCCATGTCTACCATGCACACAGATGTTTCCAAGACTTCTTTGAAGCAAGCAAGCCCAGTCGCATTTAAAAAAATCAACAACAACGATAATGATCTGAAACTGCTGTAGCCTATGGTTCCAGCTCACATCTGTTTTGAAACAAGCACAACCGGCAACATCTTTTATTGCCTGCTCAACCAAGGAATGGGGTTGAACTCATTGAGGAAAGATGAAGATCTTCCTGTGTTGATTTTCACTGCTTTTCTTGTAGTTGTCACAATTACATTGGGGGGAAAAAAACGTATGGGCTTTGGAATCTTCTGATAAAAGTTTTGACCAGACATCCTTGAAATGCTTTTTGTAAATTTATGCATATACTACAAAAACTTTTTATATTGTATTTGTTGGAATGAACTTTCTTTAAAGTATTACTACTAACAACTTTAGAAGCACTACATCTGATATTCTCATTACATTCTTGATTAGATTGTCACTAGGTTGGATGATCCTGATGTAATGATAGGCATCATTTCAGTCTGTTACAGAGGTGACAGCATGCAAATAGCATCCAGGATGTGGAGGTAAAAGAGAGTCTATGTCTTGCATACCTATAGTCTAAAGTCATTCAGGAGTTATTTGTTGTTGTTTTTTTTTAATTTTAAGCAGGATTTAATTTGCTTCTAATTATCACTTATACAAGTATACTTCTCTGTGAATACAATGGGGGATTGGGCCACCCACAAGAGTTAAGTGGGAAAACAGTTCCCTAACTTTAAAACTGTTTTGGTACCCAACAATCAAAGGATTTCAAAGTAATTAGTTTGAATTATATTTATTTGAATTGATGGTCAAAGGGTTTTCCATTCTTCACAAACTGTTCAGTATTTGCAAATTGTCAAGCTTTCTAGCATAAATATACCTGCAATTCAAAAAGCATTTACAGCTTACAATTTATAAAAACACTAAGTGTATTTATCATATATCAGTGTCCATATAGTATTTCATTTTTACTTTTCAACGTCCATCTTCAAAAAAAGACACCAAGATACAATGTTAAAAGAATGTTCACCCTGGCTAGCAGGGATAAATACCTGAAAGCTGAAAACACTTCATATAGCCCATGTTGATCTGTATAAACTATGTGGAGTCTTTTAAATAATGCACTATATAGAATCTTGAGTAGTTGTGTCATGTTAATACACTTAATTTCATGTATCCTGTAATCATGATTGAGCCTCAGAATCAGTTAGAGAAAAGATATTTTAAAGAACAAGACATATCTTTGATGTAGTATACACACAAAGTATTAAATGTGTTTATTTTAGAAGGGTAGACATTTTCTTTATTAAAATTGTTTTTGCTTTTTCTGAGTCTCTTTTGTGTTTCTCTGCAGCTTATTTTCTTCTTCTTTTTTGTGGTTTTCTTCTTCCCTCCCATGGTGTTCCCATAGCATCCTATATCTGCTTGAGAATGAAACATTTTCTACACTGTGGTATAACCATTGATGGCCCAGTCTTCCTTTGCTTCTTGAAGACAGGACAGTTTTACATGAGTCTATGTCCCCACTGCATCTAGCACAGTGACAGGTACTTAGAAGTTTTTAAATATATATTTCTAAAACACACACATGAATAAGTAATGACCAAATTCCCTTCTCATTTATGAGCATATTGACTTTATATCCTGACATTTACTTGGACTCGTCCTCCTAAGTTCATCTTTACCAAGGAGGTGTTTTCTCTTTTATTAGTTATTTTCCCACTAAACTAAGCAAAAAGGACAACAGTGTAGATTTTAGAAACTTGAATGATTTGTCATGTAAGTCAAGCAAATAGCAAACCTTTAATATTGAATGTAACCTGAATTCAAATTATGCCCAAGAATGACTTTTAGTTAACTGAACAAGAAAAAAATTCTAAAACAAACTGTGAATATATAAGGAAAAAATAAAGTTTTTCTTACCAAAACCTGGAATTTAAACTACGTGATGTTTTTCTGCTTTGAGGGTTTAACAGGAAATATTGTCTTTCTCTACTTAGGTGCTACTTGAGAAAAGCCTTAATACATAGGTGCTTTTTTGTAAGCACGTTTGCTAAAATGGCCATTTCTAGGATTTTCATTCAGCTCTGTAGGCTGCTGATTCCTTAGCTTTACACAATTAATGAACTGAATATCAAATTCTTCTCTTATCCAAACCTGTCGACGAACTGTTAGTAAAGTCTAGGGTCCATAACAGATCCATTGTAATTCATGAAGAAATAAATGCCCATGTTAACTACAAGCTACAGAACCACTGGATTTTCATAAATCCAAGAACAAAAGTAAACTATTGACTTAATACAAGAGCATAGTTATAAGATAACATAAGTTTGGAATAAAACGATCATAGCTAGACTTGTTAAACACTCAGTATGTGCTAAGTACTATGTCAAGTCCTTAAGTACCTCTGAGGATGTGTGACTAATATTTGGCCACTTCACGTAAGAGGAAACTGAAGCTCAAGTTGAAAAATTTGAGCTACACACTGAGCAACAAGTGGAGCAGAAATCAAATGCAGGTCTGTTTAGTGCAGTGACGGCGAACCTTTTGAGCTCGGCGTGTCAGCATTTTGAAAACCCTAACTTAACTCTGGTGCCGTGTCACATATAGAAATTTTTTGATATTTGCAACCATAGTAAAAGAAAGATATTTTTGATATTTATTTTACATATTTAAATGCCATTTAACAAAGAAAAATCAACCAAAAAAATGAGTTCGTGTGTCACCTCTGACACGCGTGTCATAGGTTCGCCATCACTAGTCTAGTGTGAGTAAATGAATCAATGAGCTGAACCTAAGATAGTTTTAGAAAATATTTTATTTTATGTCTTTACAAGTTACATTATTAGAGCATTAGTGGCCCGGTGCATGGATTCGTGCACATTGAAAGGAAATTAATTAGAAGGTGGCCGACGGGTGGGACTTGCAAGACGGACTGGACACGCCCTGGAGCCAACCTCCTGCAGTCCCTCCCTGGCTGGCCGCACCTGGGGTGGCACCACAGCTTGAAGGGCATCTGGGGAGTGACCCCACCTCTGGCAGGTGGGGTCCCTCGGCCTCGCCTGTGGGGATTGGGCTGAAACTGGCTCTCAGACATTCCCCTGGGGCTCCTGGAGTGCAAGAGTTGCTATAGCTGGGCATCTCCTGCGTTCAGCGTCTGCCCCCTGGTGGTCAGTGCACTTCATACTTACCAGCCAGGTTGGCTGGTCGCTTAGCCATATATATATACTAGAGGCCCGGTGCACAAAAATTTGTGCAGTTGGGGGAAGGGGGAGTCCCTCAGACCGGCCTGTGCCCTCTTGCAGTCTGGGACCCCCCAGGAGATAACGACCTGCTGGCTTAGGCCTGCTCCCGGGTGGCAGAGGGCAGGCCCAATCCCTAGGTGCAGCCCCTGGTCGGGCTCAGAGCAGGGCTGATTGGAGAGTTGGGGCGCCTTCCCCTGTCATGCACAGAGCAGGGCAGATTGGGAGGTTGCAATGCCACCCTCAGTCACGCTCAGGGTAGGGCCGATTGGGGGTTGGGGCACCGCCCCCTGTCACACTCAAGGCAGGGTTGATGGGGAGGTTGCAGCACCACCCCCTGTCACGCACAGAGCAGGGCCAATCCGGGGGTTGGGGAGCTCCCCCCTGTCATGCACAGAGCAGGGTCAATCAGGGGGTTGGGAGCTCCCCCCTGTCATGCACAGAGCAGGGCTGATCAGGGGGTTGAGGAGCTCCCCCCTGTCACTCACAGAGTAGGGCCAATAGGGGAGTTGGCACACCGCCCCCTGTCACACTCAGGGCAGGGCGGATCAGGGGGTTGGGGCGCCGCCCTCTATCACCCACAGAGCAGGGCCGATCAGGGGGTTGGGGCGCCGCCACTCTCATACTCAGGGCAGGGCCAATGGGGAGGTTATGGCTCTACCCCGTCACACACAGAGCAGGGCCCGTGGGGGGCGGGAGGTTGTGGCCCCTCCCCCTGTCACACACAGAGCTGCAGGGCGATCAGGGGGTTTGGGCGCTGCCCCCTGTCACGCTGATCCTGGTGCCAGGAGGCATATTACCCTTTTACTATATAGGATAGAAGCCTGGTGCATGGGTGGGGCTGGCTGGTTTGCCCTGAAGGGTGTCCTGGATCAGGGTGGGGGTCCCCACTGGGGTGCCTGGCCAGTCTGGGTGAGGGGATGATGGCTGTTTGCAGCTGGTCACACACCCTTCAGGGTGGGGGTCCCCACTGGGTTGCCTGGCCAGCCTGGGTGAGGGGATGATGGCTGTTTTCAGACTGGGACTGAAGCTCCCAACTGCTCCTTTTTTTCTTTTTTTTTTTTTTATTCTGGGCCAGCTTTAGCTCTGAGGCCTCAGCTGCTGAAAACAGGTTTCTGGCCTTTGTCTACCGCCTGTATTTGATACAATGTTGCGGTCCGGCTGGCTGAAGCTCCGCTGAGTAAAGCAGGTTTCTGGGTTTTTTTTAGCTTCTTTATTCGCAACATAGTTGCTTAGAGTTGCAGCTGAGAGGCCAGCAAGTCAGGCGGGGAATGTTGGAGTTCTCCGTCACTGAAGCAAGCAAGCCTCCCTGTTCGCATCAGCTGCCTGGCTGCCGGCCGCCATCTTGGCTGCCAGTTAATTTGCATATCTCGGCCCTACTCTGTGAGTGACAGGGGGATTAGCCAATGGGAAGGGAAGTGGTCATACGCCAATTACCATGTTTCTCTTTTATTAGTGTAGATATATGTGTGTGTGTGTGTGTGTGTGTGTGTGTATACCACCCACTTCCTTTCTGATTTTAGCTGCCATAGGAAATGGAGTGAGGTGGAAGAGTTGAGAGAAACTGGCCATTATGATTATTTGTTTCCACAATTCCATTTTGAATTGGAGGATTCTACTTAAAAACAGAAGTTGACTATTCATATTAGCTTTATTATTATTCATATTATTTATTGTTAACTGGATATTCTCATCTCCTTTTTTATTGCACAACCGTCCAAAGAAATATACATGAATGTATATTATACTGTAATTTCAAAATTTGACAGCCAAATGCATATTTTCCCAATGAAATTGTTTCTTTACACACACAGCAAAAGTGGTAGAAGTGGTGGATTTAAGCTGGGGTTATAAGGATAACTTGGGCCTTGTTCCTTCACTGCAATTCAGTGAGTTTATGGGCACTGCTAAGTCCTTCATCACAGCCAGGCCTGCTTTTCTCAGCAGTTTAGGATTCTGCTGGAGAATGTATTGTTCGGGGAGACACGAATTCTTTCACAGGTTCCATATTTTCTTCATCTACTTATCCCTCTGGTCCATCAAACACCACGTTAGATTTAAGAGTCTGAAGCCTTCCAGCTTTCTAGGGCAAATTAATAAGATTTCCTAGATTTCTTTCATTTAATGATTCCTTTATTGCATATTTGTGTGTAAGTGTGTGCAACACATTGCATGGGTATGAATACATACACAGAAATGTATAATTCAGCAATGATTTATTGCTACTCATTTCCTGACTTCTTATAAAAACTATCACCTATATAGCACTATAACAACTGCCTTATAAAGAACTACTATTGTTTTCCTCATTTCACAGAGAAGGAAAATGAGGCATAGAGAGGTTATGTAATTTGTCCAATGTCACTGAGCTCCTACATGACACCCAGGATTTAAATCCAGGCCATTTGGTTTCTGACCAGGAGTCTTTAACCTACACTGAAAACCTTCCCAACATGCCATACTGCCTGAATTCCCAAACCCTCCCCCTCCAATCTTTCCATTATTGGAACGCCTCAGAACCTCAATATGCAGTCCAGGCCTGCCCCAATTCTAATCAATCTCAGAAGGGTGAAAAGTAGATATTTTTCAAAGCTGTCCTCTGAGTTCCAACACAAATTCCTAATTATGGTAACTTAGGCACAGCTGCAGTATTGAGACACAGATCTCTGCCACCCAAGGATGATCAGTCCACACCTGTATTCCTTTTCTCCAGTTTTCTATCTCCTCTGCCTTTCTGGTTTCTACAATCTCTAGTTTTTCTAGTTTTTCTGGTTTCCCAGCCAATGCCTGAGTCATCTTCTAGGATTATTTTCCCAATAATGTTGGAAGCCGATCCACCCTGGCTGCTTGAGGCAGTCCCTGCAGGGATGTTTCAAGGAACCTTGAAATGGAGATGAGAAACCACCCTAGCCTTTGGAATGGAATGGATGGGATTAAGATCAAATAGGATAAATGCAGATGTAAGAGGACAATCAGGGGAGGAACCTGGCTAGGAGAAGAAAGGTTGTTTCCCCAGGTGGGGATTTTTACCAGTAAAACCCCTTAACTGAGTGCCAGAGGGGTGGTTGGTCGCTTTGATCTTTGCTGGGAGTGACCTCCTTCAGTTATGTCCTTGTAGCTTAGTGGAACAATAGAGTAACCTTTGAATGGAGATGGGAAGCCCCCTGGCCTTTTGAATAGAATGGATAGGATTGGGACCAAATAGTATAAATACAGATGTTAGATGACAATAAAAAAAAAAGAACCTGGCTATGATGATCACCTGAACACTGCCTCCGTGTCATTCCTTCCTCGCGGACTCTGTCCACACCTTGGGGAACCCCTGGGCCCGCTGGGGCTGGACCCCAGCACAATAAGTGGGTAGGGTTTGAAAACTAAATGGTTCTTACCAGCCTTCCTTTTTTGAGCCATAGTATTACCCTACATGGTCTCTTACTCTACCAGCCGTGGGCAAACTACGGCCCATTTGAAATGAATAAAACGATTGAAAAAAAAAGACCGCACCCTTTTATGTAATGATGTTTACTTTGAATTTATATTAGTTCACACAAACACTCCATCCATGCTTTTGTTCCAGCCCTTCGGTCCAGTTTAAGAACCCATTGTGGCCCTTGAGTCAAAAAGTTTGCCCACCCCTGAACTGACTGTGGAAAATAGTATGGAGTATTTCTATCCTCAAGAAATTAAAAATAGGAGAAAAACAAAGATGGCAGCATAGGTTAACACCGGAGTTTGCTGCCTCGAACAACCACTTCACAAATACAACTAAAAGACGGAACGGACATCATCCAGAACCACAGGAAGGCTGGCTGAGTGGAAATTCTACAACTAGAAGGAAAGAGAACAGCATACCGACTCAGAGGAGGCGCAGTGCTGAAGTAAAATACAAAGGTGCGGAGGTGCGCGCGGAGCGGGCTGGCGGCTGAGGGTGCGGTTGTCTGTTTCAATCAGGAGGGAGTCTCAGACTCTGAGCTCCAGATCTGGGCAAGTCTCTAGGGACCCAGACTCAAACGGGAGAAGTGGGACTGTCTGGCTTTGGTCGGAACTCGAGGGCAGCTTTCTCTCCGAGGTTTGCAGTGGTTGCTGGGCCTCTGAGAGGCAGAGCCCCTGGGGATGGAACTGAGAGCAGCCATAACTGCTCGCTCCGCCCGCCCTGCAGATCCCCGGGGACCCGCCCCGCCCAAGCCCTGCACAGAGCCATTTGCCGGATAGCCTCAGGCAAAGGCTAGATTAGCACCTCCCCAGAGGACAGATGTTTTCCCACTACAGACACAGCTGACTCTCACAGCCAGTTGGCCTGGAGGTCAAATCGCCCCAGTATTAACTACAACAATCAAGGCTTAACTACAACAAGACTGCGCACAAAGACCACAAGGGGGTGCACCAAGAAAGCATAAAAAATGCGGAGACAAAGAAACATGACAGAAATGGAGGATATAGAGCTAAAAACCGCACTTTTAAGGTATTTCAATAATTTTCTAGAAACTGCCGATAAATGTAGTGAGATCCTCAAGAAATCTAATGAGACCCTCGATGTTGTGATAAAGAACCAACTAGAAATTAAGCATACACTGACTGAAATAAAGAATATTATACAGACTCCCAACAGCAGACCAGAGGAGCTCAAGAATCAAGTCAAAGATTTGAAATGCGAAGAAGCATAAAACACCCAACCGGAAAAGCAATCCGGCAAATACCTCTGTGCAGGGCTTGGGCGGGGCAGGTCACACAGGATCAACAGGGTGGGCCGGAGAGAGCAGTTATGGCGGCTCTCAGTCCTGTCCCCAGGGGCTCTGCCTCTCTGAATCCCAGCACCCGCTGCAAACCTCGGAGAGAAAGCTGCACTCGCTCTGACCGAAGCCAGACAGTCCCGTTTCTCCGGTTTGAGTCTGGGTCCCTAAAGACTCGCCTGTATCTGGAGCTCAGAGTCTGGGACTCCCTCCCGATTGAAAACGCCAACCGCGTCCTCCGCCGCCAGCCCGCTCCGCGCACTCCGCACCTCAGAATTTGACTTCAGCACTGTGCCTCCTCTGAGTGTCCGTATGCGTTTCTCTTTCCTCCTAGTTGTAGGACTTCCACTCAGCCAGCGTTCCTGTGGTTCTGGGAGATGTCCGTTCTGTTTTTTAGTTTCACTTTTGAAGTAGTTGTTCAAGGCAGCAAACTCCGGCATTAACCTATGCCGCCATCTTGGTTCCTTCCTAAACTACATTTTTAAAGATGCACACATAATTAGGGAAACTACCAAGAAAGTGGTTACTGTAAAAGTCACAGCAATAGTTACCTCAAGATGGAAAGGAGCAGGATCTGGAGGAAACAGTGAGGTGGATGATGTCTCAGACTGTAACATATTTTATTTCTCATACTGGGTGTTCTCTTCATATTTATTCATCATGCTCTTCAATGGTACCTTATGCCCTTTTCGATATGAGTGTAATGTTTCACAATTTTGAAAAGGCTAAAAAAATAGCTGTGTATGGGGCCAGGTAGGTGCTTAAAGCATTGGAGGGACCACTCTGTAAAGAACATATTTTCTGGCCACTGTGCTTTACATCTAAAACTAATGCAGAATGGTCTTAAATGTAGACTATAATTGAAAAGAAAAAGAATTTTTAAAAAGCCTGCTGAAGCAGAAAATCTTGTACAAATACCATTGAACTTGAACAGCATAAGAATTTGGGGAAAGTAATTGAAAAGACTAAATCACATAGGTTTGGCTTAGTAATGAATATATATATATATATATATATATATATATAATTATTAGAAACTACTAATGTGTGATTTTTTTATTGTCATGTGGTGGGGAGTGGTTGGTGATTTTGAGGCTGCTTTTTCAGTTACAATAAAACATTTCAGACAATAATCACTAGAAATTAGAGAATGACAATACAGCTTTGCTGCTGGTGAAACTAACAATGAAGAGCCTGCAGGCAAGGCATGGTGAGGGAGGTTTTAATGAATCAGCATGCTTATTTTAGAATAAAGGACTCTCCCATCACTTCCTGTGTCCAGAGTCTATTATCGATATCTCTATGGGTGACATATCTTCCAAGACCCCGCTCCTTTCTTTATTTGTTGTCTTGAATATTTAGGAAAGGTTTTGTACGCTGGCTGATTCTCACATGAATCTTTCAACAAGAAGTATCTAATAAAAAAGGATAAACTAATGGATTCCTATTAAAATATAAAAAATAAAATCATGGGCAGCATGGCAACAGATTTGGTCATAAATCCAGGCGCTCACTATGTCAGAACTAAAACATATTTACACATTAAATGAGAACATTGTGAACAAGTACACAGAAAATAGAGCTATCAACAATAATATAAATGAAAACCAGCCCTTATCTAATTTGACACTTAGAGAATCCTCTACCCTTCATCATCCAGGGAAATAGAAAAAGAACTAAATGACAAATAGAGGTGTTCTTTTCAGCACCTCTAGATGATTTTTCCTTTTAATCTTTATTCTGATTATTGGGTCATGGTTCAAACAAAAGATGACTTTTCTGCAATAAGAACAGATTTTAGCTCCTTAACCCAGTGCAAAGCCAACACCTATTTATCACTTAATACCTGTCAAGTGCCTTACATATATGATCTTTTAATCCTCATAAAATTTCATATCATAGGCAAGATTATGCCCCCCCCCCCCCCCAATTCTTTAGAGGAAGAAACTCAGGCTCGGAGAAACTGAGTATTTGCACACAGCAAACCAGAGTCAGAAGGCAGTCCCAGGAGCCTGATTCCAGAGGCCACAGTTAAACCGCTACATCATATGAGATGACAACTGCCCTCCCATCATCAGAAAGTCTCAAGAGACCCCACAGAACTTCCTGGCACTTCTGAAAATGCATCGAATGTGCTGCTTTAACGACAATCCATAGAACAGTGCCTGGGCAGCATCCTTCACATCTGAAAGAAATTATGGCAGATTTTAGAAGCACATGATTCATTCCCAGAAATCTTATCCAGGCAATCTATTACAGCAGATAAAGGATCAGAAACATTTCTAGAGGTCTGCAGCAATGGCAAGATTTTCAATTATGAAAGCATCAGAACACTTACTGTTGTCTCATCTGCTATTCTGTCTTCATCCCCCGAGGCTATATTCCCACGTGCCTCATCACTGCACTTTTCACATTAGATGCCATTTGTTTAGGTTTCTCTCCTCTCTACTAGATTTTGAAAACCAATAAAGCAAGGAACTTCAAATTCTTATATTTCCAGTACAGAATCTGGAATGTAGCAAACACAATAAATATTTCTAGAATCCAGGATTAAGCACTAATGTAATGTGTTAGGTGCTACAGGAGATATTTTTTTTTTATGTTATCACATATATTCCTCAAAAGAATTTAACAAAGTGAAATACTCATATTAGCCTTATGCTTAAGCATATAATTACAGGCTCATGTTTAACTGCAGATAACTTGCTCAGGGCCATGTAGGCATTAATGGTGAAGTCGGAATTTGAATTCAACACTGTCCTATTCTGGAAATTTCCCTTCTCAAATTCTGTACTGTCTTGTTCTCATGCCTTAAAATTAGTAACTTTTATAAGGAAAAGTTGATCATATTTAACTAGTAGACTCTCTTTTTATACAGCTTTATGATCATTTTCACTGTTTTGGCTAGCATGTATTAATATTCCTTTTGAAATAGCTTTAATTTTCTACATGGATAATTCCTTAAGAGTTAGACCTCTTAGCCCCATTGTAACCCTCTTCCGTGTCCGCATATGCAGAGAAATGAAGAATGCTTGTTCTTTCTGGATTGCAAAGACTGAAGAGCTGAGTAGTGAAAGCAAGTTCCTGCTGATTGTGTGTTAGATAGTAATATATAATGGCAGTGGAGTTACAGAAAACACAAATTATTCTTCTGAGTTATAGCTACTTCATTTTTAATAATTCCAATATAATCCCTAGCTATTTAAGGAAACAGAGATTGATTGATGCAAAAGAACACTCCAGTTTGAGGCAAGAAGAAAATGAAAGCTTTTTATCATTTTGGAAGGCTGCAAAGATAGTGACAGACTTTGTAGGTGTGGTTGCATCTAGGATTAGCTGTTTTTATTAGAGTTATTTTTTTCTATACAGTTTGCTTCTGTATTTTGTTTTTAATGAGAAGTTAAAGGAACATTACCAGAGCTGTGGGAACAATTTCACACTTCAAGTAAGGGCTTGGGGAAAACATCCAACTATGTATTTGAAATAAAACACCCTACTCATTCTGGATTTTTTCCAAAACTCAGTCACAATAATGTGAACTTTTGAGAACTATAAAACAGTTCTCTTTAAGGTGATAAAATTAAAAATAAATTCAAAGAAAAATGCTTACCAAGAATTGCTTACCCATAGCAATTCATGGGTTCTGAGGTTAAATTATTTCTGTAAATAAAGCCAATGAAATTATGACACTGTCTAACCATTAGGACAAGATTTAGACAAGAGCTGTTAATAGGTTCTTTTTTTTCTATTATCCCATTTACTTCCTGCTCAAACCATAAAACACGAAAGTATAAGAAAATTAAGTACAGGCCTTAATTAGGAAGGACAGAATTAGGAAGGCAATTAGGGAGGCAGAAAAATTAAACCATTTATTCTGGGAGATAATGAATTACCCATGATTGGGGCTATAAAAGCAGAGAGTCGACAACCTCCATTTAGGATATAGTGGAATATTGAGGACTAAGTCATAATTAAAGTCTTTTTCCAAATCCAAAGATCTGTGATTCTAATGCTCATTTGTGCTCATGGCTTGTACTTCCCTGCTGTGAGGTCATCCTACCCTCTCTTAGTTTAACTTTAAAAATATATATATTGTTGAAAGTATTACATATGTCCCCCATTTCCCCCCATTGACCTTTCCCAGCCTGCCCCCACCCGACCCCACCCCCATCCCAGGCCTTCACCACCCTATTGTCTGTGTCCATGGGTTATGCATCTATGCATACAAGTTCATTGGTTATCTCTTCCCACCCACCCACTCACCCTCCCCTACCTTCCCTCTGAGGTTTGACACTCTGTTGGGTGCTTCTATGCCTCTAGGTCTATTTTTGTTCATCAGTTACATAGTTTCACTTTTTAAGAACAGGATTCACTGTCAGCCTTTGACTCCTGCCTGGCTGTAAACCATACCTCTGGGCCCATGAGCAACTCTGTCCAGATGGCAGTTTAAAATGGAGTGGAGAGTAAAACTACCTCTGTGCTTGCTCTTAGAATTCTATCCAGAGATTACCTGCCCTGGTCCTCCTTCAGTCCCGATCCACTTATCTATCTATAAACATAACTAGTGAGAGGAGGGTTGGGAATCAAGGTCTGGCTCCAAATCCCATGTTCCTATTGCACCATATAGCACCCATTATCCTAGATGTTTGGCAAGTGAGCAGTGGAATTTCAATTTGCTGCTGCTTGTGCTCTCGCTCAGCTCGCAGCCTGGCAAAGTTGCCTTGCCTAGAGTGTGCATAGGTCAGGGTCATGGCCAAGCCAGGTTTTCACAGCTGAAAAGATTCTCTGGCCCATCATCCAGGCTATCACTGATGTCTTCAGGGTATCAACTGTGTCCTTTCAAAGAAGTGGAACTATGTTCCTGCTGATAACATCCCACACGAGGGAACCAAGTGAAATGAAATTATGACACTGTCTAACCATTAGGCCATGATTTAGCAAGTAAATGTGTGTTCCCCCACTGGATTGGAGAAATCACAGAGCCATTAAATTAAACTCAGAAAGTATCTTGGAAGTTTTTTATAACTTACTTTTTAGAGATGGAGAAATGAAGGCTTAGCAGAGTTCAAGTAGCACAATCCAGCAGATGCTGCTGCTGGGAGCAGGGCTCCAGTCTGTCCTTCCTACAGCATGGTCCTTCCACACTCACCATGGAGGAAACTGCGGGTGAGTTACCCTCTGAGTGCGTCAGAGGGAAAGCAGGCACTGATTTTTCCACAGGAGCCAAAGACCAGCAATAACAATACAATAAGCTATTAATACACTTCTCAAAAGATAAGCTGTTCAAAGAAAAGTGCTCAAAACAATGTGAAAGCAGATAAGATCAAAGAGCTGCTAGAGGAAAAGAAAGTTGTAAATTTAAAGGACAGTTGACTCTTAAAACAACTTAGGTTTGAACTGTGCAGGTCCACTTATATACAGAAACTTTTCAATATGTACATACAGTACTATAAATGTATATTCTCTTCCTCATGCTTTTCATAGCTCTTTTCTCTGGCTTACTTTATTGTAAGAATACAGTATATAATACAGATGACATACAAAATATGTGCTGATCAACTGTACATGCTACCAGTAGGGCTTCTGGTCAATACCAGGTTATTGGTTGTTAAGTTCTGGGGGAATCAAAAGTTATAAGCAGATAACTGTGTTGAGTAGAGATGAGCACCCATAACTCTTGCACTGTTCAAGGGTCACCAGTATATAGAATTTGAAACACCTGATCTGACTTCAGTAGGCACATTCTCAAGTATTAAATGTTTTCTTAAAATATATTTTTATTGATTTCAGAGAGGAAGGGAAAGGGGGAGAGAGATAGAAACATCAATATGAGAGAGAATCATTGATCAACTGCCTTCTGCACACCACCCACTGCAGATGGAGCCTGCAACCCAGACATGTGCCCTGACTGGGAATCAAACCGTAACCTGGTTCACAGGTTGACACTCAACCACTGAGCCACACTGACCAGACTGATAAGTGTTTTTGTTGTGTGACATATATATATATATATTTACACACATAATTGATTTCAGAGAGTAAGGGAGAGGGAGAGGGAAAGATGGAAATATCAATGATGAGAATCATTGATCAGCTGCCTCCTGCACATCCCCTACTGGGGATCGAACCTGCAACCTGGGCATGTGCCCTTGACAGGAATCAAACCTGGGACCCTTCAGTTTGCAGGTCTGATGCTTATCTACTAAGCCAAACCAGCCAGAGCTAAAAAATGTTTAAATGAACTTCTCAAATACTTTTCTTCTTTGCAGCAAATTTACCTATAAATATAGGATAAAATCTGGCTGTTGGAAAAATGAGGATATAAGTTAGCTAATGCTAAAAATATTTTAAGCAGTGCTAAATATGGCAACAAGAGCATGACGTGAGTCCATTATTCAAACAACAGGCTTTATCCTGTGAAAATTTCAGCCCCAAGTGAAAATTTCAGCCAAAAGTATAGGTGGAAAGGCATCATAACAATGAAAAAATGAAGGCATTTTCCCCCCTAAGGTTTAAAACAAACTCTTATGACATAAAACTCATATGATACATGGTACCGATGTAAAATTTTTACTTTTGATATGATATAATCTATAAATATAAAAGCCTAAGCAACCGGAATGCTAGAACAACCCGTCACTCTGACGCGCACTGACCACCAGGGGGGAGACACTCAATGCAGGAGCTGCTCCCTGGTGTTCAGTGCGCTCCCACAGCCAATCTCCCCTGGTCTTTCTCCTAATTATATAAGATGTAACTGTTGGGGAGAAGTTGGTGGAAGGCAACTTCCTATGAATCTGTAATTATTTCCAAATAAAATGTAAAAAATACTAACTTTTGAGGAAGTTGGCTAATAAAAATAATGCACAGTTATTGTACATCATTTCATGACCTCTTATTATTATGATCAATTGTGATTACTTTAGTGTACAGTTGGTCTCTTGCTTCTGCTGTTACATTATTTTTTTAGCCCACGTTAAGCACTATCAGGAATACAATGTAGATTCATTTCCAATATCAGCATCAAAAGCAACTCACTAAATGTCAAATATATTTTTCCATCAATTCAGGCTGCTATTTTACCATTTAGATATCTGAACCTTCACATTGGTTCATAGTTTACTTTGCCTGATGTTCATTCAGAAAATTAATCTCAAAGCACAGAAGACAGTCCTCTGCATTGGTTCATTTAAAGACTGCCAATGTTGACAGAATCTTTTTTGCTGTTATATATTGTGATATTGTGACTAAATTCTGTCCTTAATTGAAATGGCAAAAGGCCTGATCTTAGACATTTTTAATTTTATAAATATAGTCTAAATGAATCATGATTCCTATGCCACATCCATAATGTTCAGTTACTTAAGGACATTAATATGTGCTTCTAATGGAATGTTGGAGTTGGAAAAGACCAAAAGAGTCATATAACCCACACGCCATGCTTTATAGATGATAAACCGCAGGCTTAGTAAGGTCAGATGACTACTTGCTAAAGCTACCAGTTATAACTGACAAACCTGGGACATCTTTATCATTATAAACAATTTGTAGCTAAATTTTCTTTGCCTGAGTTTTTTTTAAAAAATCACCTCCCCCACCTGGCAGCAATGTGACTTGAGGCAAGTGATGTACTTTATCTGTGCCTCAGTTTCTATACCTGTAACATGGGGATATGTATTAATAGTGCAGTTGTTGAAGTTTTTCTGAGGTGGTTTGATACCTTTAATTCTTGATATGCTAGGTTTTAGCTGAGGTGATTTTATAGTAATTCTAGATATTCTTTTTTAAATTAAATTTATTGGGTTGCATTGGTTAATAAGATTATACAGGTTTCAAGTGTACATTTCTATAATACATCATCTGGATGTTGTATTGTGTGTTCACCATCCAAAGTAAAATCATCTTCTGTCACCAAATATTTGACCCCCTTTACCCTTTACTATCCCCTACTACCCTTCCCTCTGGTAACCACCATACTATTGTCTGTGTCTATGAGTTTTTGTTTATTTTTCTTACTTGTCCATTTGTTGCTTTCAGTTTTATATCCCACATATGACTGAAATCATATGGTTTTTAACTTTTTCTGTCTGATTATTTTGTTTAGCATGGTATTTTCAAGGTCCATCCATGTTGTTGCAAATGGCAGTATTTCATCTTTCCTTATGGCTGAAGAGTATTCCAATGTATACCATATACGCACCACATCCTCTTTATTCAGTCCTTTACTGAAGGACACTCTGGTTGTTTCCATGTCTTGGCCACCATGAATACTGCCGCAATGAATATAGGAGTACATATATCTTTGTGAGTAAATGTTTTCACATTTTTTGGGCAGATACCCAGAGAAGGGATTGCTGGGTGATATGGTAACTGTACTCTTAATATTTTGAGGAACTGCCACACTGTTTTTCACAGTGACTGTACCAGTTTACATTTTCACCAGCAATAAATGAGGGTTCCTTTTTCTCCACAAACTCTCCAACACCTGTTATTACACGTCTTGTTGATAATGGCCATTCTAACAGGTGTGAAGTGGTATCTCACTGCAGTTTTGATTTGTATTTCCTTAATAGCCAGTGAAGTTGAACATCGTTTCATACATCTGTTGGACCTTTGTCTGACTTCTTGGGAGAAGTATCTGTTCAAGGTATTCTGCCCATTTTCAATTGTTTGTTTGTTTGTTTGTTTGTTTGGAGAGGAGTTATATGTGCTTTATATATTTTGGATAGTAACCCCTTGTTGGAGCTGTTGTTTGCAAATATTTTCTCCTATTTGGTTGGTTGCCTTTTTGTTTTATTGGCAGCTTCTTTCTCTTTCTTTCTAATTATTTATTTCTTTATTGTCTGTGTTTTGTATATTTGTATTTTCTGTGATACCAAGGATCATATATATTTTGCTAAAAACTTTATACTGGGTACCAAGCACATGATTAGTATAAATGAAATTTAATTAAGTAAATAAATGTGGATAAAAAAGTCCAAGGCATTGACCATCTTAAACGGAGATAATTCATGTATATACATGATTGCAATATAAGTAAATATATACCAAACACCATATAAAGGACAAACTAATTATCCTGGGAACATAGAGTATAGAAAGATATGAGGGCAACATTAAAAAGTATTTGATGTTTAAATGGAGCCTTAAACTTGACAGGCAGAGATGGAAAAGAAGACATTTCAAGCAAAATCAACTTTACAAGTAAATGCATGGAAATGGAAAAGTTCTATTAGGTATAACCAAGATATAAAGCAGGTTACGACAGTAGAATTTGTAGAAAGATAAGATAAACTGTGATCAAATCAGAGAGAGATCTGAATAATGGGTTGAGGGTTTTGCACTTTGTTCAGTAGTAAAGAAAAAATTATTTCAAATTTTAGGCTGGATAGTGACATATTCAATAGTAAACTCAACAAGAGAGATTGAGAGAGGATAATACAGACCAAAAGGGTGACACTGGGGATGAAAAATAATAGATGACCAGAGGTTCCAATCTGGCCTTCTTGAAATGGTAGTGTCCATCGAAATGTCTCCAGGGATACAGAAGGCCCCCTGCATGTTTATGTAAATATTTTAGTGTAAGTATATTTTCAAGAGAGAGAGAGTCATAGCTTTTTCAAAAATCTCAATCAAGTCTCTAATCCAGCCGTGGGCAAACTACGGCCCATTTGAAATGAATAAAACTAAAAAAAAAAAAAAAGACCGTACCCTTTTATGTAATGATGTTTACTTTGAATTTATATTAGTTCACACAAACACTCCATCCATGCTTTTGTTCCGGCCCTCCGGTCCAGTTTAAGAACCCACTGTGGCCCTCGAGTCAAAAAGTTTGCCCACCCCTGCAATCTCACAATGTCAAGGAGGCTGGCTTACTTGCATCTAGTTTTCTCTTCTAGGGATACTTGATGCTTATCCATGGTCTTGGTCTTTCCTGCTTTGTCTGAATCATTTCATAGAGTAAGACACTCTACCTAAATTAATGACAGCAAAAAAAAAGAACACTCATTAAACACAATTATAATGCATGTATATCATTTATACTTATTTGTTTCCATCCAGAAGAGAGTATTTTTTGTCTTCTCACTTATCTTAGCTTTTGAATCCAAGGCTAAGAATTCATATTCAGTGGATTAAATATATCCACCAGCCCTTTTAAAACTAACCTCCTCTTGACCTTATCATGAGATTTATAAATTTCGTTCCGTACGTTTACTACAAATTACCTCTTAAAGGGCATATGCAAATACTCCAGCCATATATCCAGATTAGTTTTTTAATACATAGATTAAAGAATCCTAAAAGCAGGTTTCTAAACAAAGAAGCAAAGTACTTCAGATTTCTATTCTGAAGACTATTTAACTCTTATAGATTTTCAGGAATTGTTTATTTTCTACTAAGGGGATTTTAATTGGTAATGGTTTCTTGCCATGGTTTTCCTAGGTGTGAATATTAGCCATGAAGCCTGTTTTCTCAGTCACTGAAAGCATAATTTAGAAATGTTGGTATTGATCTGTTCTTGCAGTGCAGGCTCTGGCACCCCAGTCAGGCAATCTCTCTTACAGGACTCAGGCATTCATTCCCTTAGCTGTTGGTAGCTGGTTGATTTTAGGTCTTGCCCTTGACAATGAGAACTCCTCCAGCCATGCTTCACCCATAGTGCAAGAAGTCCACAAGCCAAGGGGACATGCTCACATGGAGTTCGTGTCCCTCCTTCTGTACTACTGCATGGCTACTCAGGGCCTTGAAATCCCTGCTCAAACAGACTAAATCTCACTTCCTTAGTAGAAAGTAGTATAATTACGACAATTATTCCATGTTTCTGTACATTTGACAGAAGATGTTTTTGTACTTGCTTGTTTTACTCAGTATAATTTCCTGGAGATTCATCAAGGAAGTTGTAAGTATCAATGGTTCATTACATTTTAGTACAGAGTAGTATTTTCCAGGATGAGGCATTACCAGTACAGTTTGTTTAATCATTTTAGGACATGAGTTGCTTCCTTTTTGGGGTTATTATTAATAAAGTTGCTGTAAACATTTGTGTATGGGTTTTTCATGTACATAAATTTCCATTTTTCTGGAGCAAATGCCTAAGAGTGCAAATGATAGATCACATAATAATTACATGTTTAGTTTTTTAATTACATTTTTATTGTTGACATTATTACAGTGTTCCCCATTTTCACCCCCTTTACTCCCCTCCACCCAGACCCCACCACCCCCTCCTTCTGGCCCTCACCCCATTGTTGTCTGTGTTACTGGACTATGCATATATGTTATTTGGCTATTCTCTTCACTTTTTGCATCCCATCCGCCCCACCCACCTCCCCTCTGACATCTGTCAGTTTGTACATTTACACAATGGAATACTACGTAGTTGTAAAATGAAGGGAACTCTTACCTTTTGCAACAGCAGGAATAGACCTGGACACTATAATGCTAAGTGAAATAAGCCAGTCAGAAGAAAGACAAATACCACATGATCTCACATGTGGAATCTAAAGAACAAAATAAACTGATGTACATTTTTAGTTTCATAAGAAACTGCCAAACTGTCTTCCAGATTGGCTGCACCATATTACATTTACACCAGCATTGTATGAATGATCCAGTTTCACATCCTCACCAACAGTTGGTGTTATCACTATTTTTATTTTAGCCATTCAGATATGAATATAGTAATTGTCTCATCATGGTTTTAATTTGCATTTCCCTAATAGCTAATAAAGTTGGACATCTTTTCAAATGCTTATTTGCCATCTGTATATTTTCTTCAGTAAGATGTCTGTTCATGTTTTTTGCCCATTTCTAATTGGATTATTTATTTTTTCACTGTTGATTGTTTTGAGTTCTTTATATATTACTAGAGGCCCAGTGCATGAAATTTGTGCATGGGGGAGGGGGTGTCCCTTAGCCCGGCTTGCACCCTCTCCAATCTTGGGGGATGTCCGACTGCCGGTTTGACCGGCAGTCAAACATCCTTCTCACAATCGGGGACTGCTGGCTCCTAACCACTCACCTGCCTGCCTGCCTGATTGCCCCTAACTGCTTCTGCCTGCCAGCCTGATCACCCACTAACCGCTCCCCTGCTGGCCTGATTATCCCCAACTGCCCTCCCCTGCAAGCCATCTTGCAGTAGCCATCTTATGGTGGCCATTTTGTGATGACATGAGGGCAGACATCTTGTGATGACGTCATGCGGAGGTGCTTTTATTATATAGGATTCCAGATATTAGTTCTTCGTCAAATATGTGCTCTGAAAATATTTTTCCCAGTCTATAGTTTATCTTTTTCAATCTCTTAAGAAAGTCTTGTGCAGAGTAAAATTATTTAATTTTGATGAGGTCCAACATATCAAATTTTCCTTCTATAAATTGTGCTTTTAGTGTCAAGTCTAAGAATTTCTTTGCCTAAAATTTGAAGATTTCCTCTTATGTTTTTCTTAAATGATTTATAGCTTTATGTTTTATTTATTTATTTTTAATATGTTTTATTGATTTTTTACAGAAGGATAGTTCGAAAGATTGATCAGCTGCCTCCTACACACCCCCTACTGGGGATGTGCCCGCAACCGAGGTACATGCCCTTAACTGGAATTGAATCTGGGACCCTTCAGTCCACAGGCCAATGCTCCAAACCAGTTAGGGCTAGCTTTATATTTTATATTTAATGTCGATGATCTATATTTTGAGTTAGTTTTTGTATAAAGTGTGAGGTTTCAGTTGATGTCCATTGAATTAGCTTTTGCAAAGATAAATTGGCCGTATCTGTGTGGGCCCATTTATGTGTTTTCTATCCTGTTTCATTGATTTAGATGTCTACCCCTTCACCAATATCATTCTGTCTTGATTAATGTATCTATATTGTAAGCCTTAAATATAAGGTAGAGATATGTCTCCAATTTTATTCTTCTTTTTCAAGAATGAATTAGTAGGGGTAGAGAGATGGGTGGAGGTGGAAGAGGGCATAGAGAGGATAAATGGTGATGGAAAAATAAATATAAAAAGGGATGAATTAGCTATGCTAGGCCTGTACCTTCCAATATAAATTTTATAATAAGTTTGTCTATATTATTACAGATTTTTGCATGCTGAGAACTTTTACTTAAAGGTAATGGTTAAGCATAAAATGTTCCTTTTTTATAGTTACTATTACTAACTAGAAGATAGCATTGCAGCTAACAATATAGTAAGCACCTTTATTAAAAATAAAATATGTGCTATTATTACTACAAATCTTCCATTAAGAATAGAGCTTTTGGGACCATGTAAAATTTTGGTAGCATCTTATACACAGTGCCAGTTGGTTGAGAATGATTGGAATTAGAAGAGACGTACCATGGTCTCTTGTAACCACATGTGCATCAAGCTTAGAAAAGTAAAGCAAAACTCAGTAGAAGAACATCGTTATTTGAAACTTCCATTTTTCTATTTCATTGGTCTTGTGAGGGGAACGATGTCATTTAAGCTACCCTGCCTTTCCTTGACCTTGGATGGAGAATAAGATACCTCTGGGTTTTCTGTTTTGTCGTTGCCACTATGCTGTGTCTTCAAGCTTAGAGAGCAATTCAACAATTTTTTTTTTTTAATCACATCCCAAGCATATATCTCCCAAACAATTTATTTCCCTGATTCTTTTTTTTTTTTTAATCCTCACTTGAGGACATTTTCCATTGATTTTTAGAGAGTGGAAGGGAGAGGGAGAGACAGAGAGAAACACCAAAGTGAGAGAGACACATTGACTGGTTGCCTCCCGCATGGTCCCTGCAAATGAGGTACGTGCCCTTGACCGGAATCGAACCCGGGACCCTTCAGTCTGCAGGCTGATGCTCTACCCACTGAGCAAAACTGGCTAGGGCTTCCCTGATTCCTTTTAATCCCATTGGTGAACGAACCCTGGTTAGAACCTGTAATAGGTAATTTTGGAAGTTCCCTCTCAGCCCACTGCCACATGTCCTTGAAAGCTGCCATGCTTTTACTATGCACTCCTATTCTCCCCTCTCTCAACTCTAAGGCTGGCCGCAGGTGGATGAACTAGAGATGGATGCTTGACCTTCGCTCTTCCTAATCTACTGTATCTCCCAGGAGTTTGGAATCTGAATTAGAACATGCTAGTCATCCTGAGGGCATAGCAAGCTGGCAGCCAAGGCTGTCACCATGGGGAAGTCTTTTTTAGCCAGCACTCCTGGAATCCACTTTGCCCATTTTCTGTGAGGTCAAAGATAATAAATACTGAGTTTGTATTTTGCCGATGGAAAACTGCACTGAAACATAGGCTAAGCCAAGGGAATGTCTCTTAAGTATAATTCTGCCTCTAAAAATGAGGAGGAAATGAAAAAGGTTTCTTTGAACATGTGAACATGAACAAGGATAAATTATTTCTGGCAAAAATTCCCTAAGGATTTATTTCCAAAGTGAGAAGTGTGGGTGGTTTCTCAGGAGCAAAATGTACTATACAGTGGGTTTTCCTTTGCTTATGTGCTGTTTTCTCCAAAAGATGTTTCTAGTTGTTGTGCAAAGTACAGGAAGATATATAGATAGATAGATAGATATAGATATTAATATATTTTATAGAGAGGAAGGGAGAGGGAGAGAGAGATAGAAAAATCAATGATGAGAGAGAATCATTGATTGGCTGCCTCCTGCATGCCCCCTACTGGGGATTGAGCCCACAACCCAGGCATGTGCCCTAACCAGGAATTGAACTGTGACCTCCTGGTTTATAGGTCAACACTCAACCACTACCACAGCCAGGAAGCTATATTGAGAAGGCTGAAATATACTTTCAGAGTCCTCTTCTATTTTTACCCTCCCGTATCCTCCACATTGTACCTTTATCTTTCATATTTTTAAAGTAAGGCTTTCGTCAGGAGAGGATCTACCAAATACATACTACATACATATGTAAGAGAGAAAGCGATGTGAGAGGCTGCCTTGTGGCCTTTTAATATACACAATATTCAACAGAGCTTATTTTGAGAAAACTATAATCTAAGACACAAAGCTTTAAAAACTTGTTGACTATTCAGAGGAAGGCCTATAATTATCTAGAATGTTAAGAGAAAGAATTAGTTCATGCTGTAGTCCAGAAGCTGAATTGAGCATCACATAGCAGGGGATGCTGCTGCTCCTAATTCATCACACAGCTCTTCTTTCTGTCCCTTAACACAAGGAAGATGGATAGGGATTTGGGGTAGGAGGGGAGAGGAGCCCAGGTATTCTTTCTGTTTTTGATTTGACACTTTTGATTGGGTGTCCTTTATTTTTTAATTCGCTCATTTTCTGAAATTTTTGTTCCCTTCCTCCAATGCCACGGGTTTCTGCCCACACCCTCTCTTCTAAGTGGGGAGGGAGCTGAGTTTCCAAGTGAATTTTCTCTGCTTCGGAAGGCATCACAAGGAAGCCCAAGAACAAACATCGCCCTCTGTTTTTCACAATTAAAGCTTGTTAATTGCATGCGTTTCAGTTTCTAACTTTTATGATCTCTCCCTTTTGTCCTTCACACAGTTGGTTTAGTAAGACTGGGATTGCATCCAAATTATTAGGAAAAACTGAACTATTAGCTGGCTGATTACTGCAGGCAATGCCAAACAGTTCAATTTCCCCCACATGAACATATACATATTTTATAAGTACTGCGCGCTAACCGATTGCGCAACTGGAGCTCCACATATACATATTTTAAAATATTGAATCTGCTCTTGTTTTTCTTAATGCTGGAAAATATCTCCATTTTCCCTAGAAGAAAAATATATGTATGCACCTTATATCAAACCCCTTTATAAATAAACACAATTTCTACTTAGGTCACGTACCAGCTTTGGGTTTACTTGATAAAGATGTAAATAAAAAAAAAGCCACAATAAACAAAACCTTGCCCTAACCGGTTTGGCTCAGTGGATGGAGCATTGGCCTGCGGACTAGGGAGTCCCAGGTTCGATTCTGGTCAAGGGTACGTGCCTTGGTTGCAGACACATCCCCAGTGGGGGTTGTGCAGGAGGCAGTTGATTGATGTTTCTCTCTCATCGATGTTTCTCTCTGTCCCTCTCCCTTCCTCTCTGTAAAATCAATAAAATATATTAAAAAACAACAACAACAAAAAACACCTGGAGATCATTCTTCATCATTATGGGTAAACTTATGTCAGAAGAATAACAAAAATTACTGTTCATTTAAGGTAATAGTAAATAATGCTTATTGAATACTTTCTATATGTTGGCTTTCTTTTAAATGCTTAACTTGTAATATCTCATTTGATTTTTACAAAAATCCTGTATGGTATGTTTTCCTCAAGTTATCATTGTCATTTTCCTTGTGGGAATCACTGAAGCCCAGAAACCTAAGAGAGTTGTTTAAGATCACAAAGCCCAGAGGGACAGAAGTGGTAGTTAAATTTAGAGTCCATTCTGGAAAATATGCCTTTAAGCTCAATTCCACACTTCCTTTCAGTGATCTGAGGAATGCATAAAGAATTTAAAATAACCCTGACTAGTTTGGCTCAGAGGATAGAGCGTCGGCCTGCAGACTGAAGGGTTCCAGGCTCGATTCCAGTCAAGGGCATGTACCTTGGTTGCGTGCACATCCTCAGTAGGGGGTGTGCAGGAGGCAGCTGATCGATGTTTCTCTCTCATCGATGTTTCTAACTCTTTATCCCTCCTCTCCCTTCCTATCTGTAAAAAATCAATAAAATATATTTTTTAAAAAGAATTTAAATTATCTCTTTTAAGCAAGTAAGTATTGTGTTTAAGTACAGCTGTTAGAGGATTCATTCTCAGCCACTGTCTTTGCATTTTTGACTTCTAAAAACATCTTTTATTATGACCCCATTTACTTGGTTCTTACTCATAAAAGCATGATAAATTGCTTCATATTCAATAGTACAGGAGTAAGGAAACGGTACATTTTGATAACAGATGATTGAATACAGTGTGTAAGATTATCTACATGAGATTCAACTAGATCAATTGTGTCTCTCTCCATCCCAGATTTCTTGTCTTTAAAGCTCCTTTTCTAAAAGCCTCTTTGCCACATCCACATGGATCACACAAGCATTGCAAATCTCATCCATCACGGCCACCAGCAGCCTCCACCTTGCACACAGATCCAAATCTACTTTTTCTTTTCGTTTTCCTTGTCTCCCTTTGCGGAACCACCAATTACCAGGAAAAGAAAACAGAATTATCTTAATTTCCCCTCTCCTTTTTGCCAAACATTACCTGTATTTCCTCTCTCTCTACCTCTGTACCAAAGCTTTACTTGAAACTCTTCTCATTTCTTGATCAACCTTCTCTGGTTCTTCTAGGTTGTCAGTTCCAGTCTACCTTCCAAACAGCTGCCAGATTTTCCTAACATGCAAATCCTATCCTACTACTCCTTTGCTTTATTTCTTAGCAGCTCCTCCTACCTTCAGGATGAAGTTCAAACTCCTGCTATCCTTCCAGACTTACCTCCCCAAATGTACGTACACACCTTTCACTTCAATCACACCAATGCACACTCAGTCTCTTATAAGGTCAAATGTTTAATGACTGCTATAATCCCATGGTTCCCAGCCCTACTTAATTGCCTGATTGAATTCTATTCTTCCCCCATACAGATCAATCACTACCTCCTTTTAGAAATGTTTTTCTCATCAAAATGCCACAGCCCCCAACTAAATTAAGTATTTTTTCTGCATGCTTCTACTTCCCTCCCACACTCTATTTACTCTGTTATATATGTTGAAACCTCTACTCATCATTTTGATTTATATATTTTTGGTGCATCTTCTCAGTGTGAGGCTTTCAAAGACAGGGACTATGTTCATCATCTCTCTATCCCAGCACCTTGATTTGTGCCTGACACCTTGTAAGTGCTCAAACACATGCTTGTTGAATTGAACTGACATTTTAATGCGTGCCCTAAAATTGTGATTAGCAATAAACAGAACTATTGTTGGCTGCCCTGAACAATAAGAACAAATGCAAAATGACAGAAAATTGAATATAACAGAAAATAACTTTCAGGGCTGTTATGGCTCTCTGCACATTACATTTAATTACCTCCATATTCTATTTCTACATCTATGCTAATTTATAATATAAGCAATGTTCAAAGATTTATGATTATGGGACCTCACGACTTTGAATCACCAAGCTTCAATTATTTCCGATATAGTTTATCTTCTATCACACACATCTTTTGTGTGCACGCGCACACAAACCAGATTACATCAACCTGAAAGTAAAAACTGAATCACAATTATTATTATAAGTTCAGTTTTTTCCTCTTCTCTACGCTGCTCTGCAGAAACTTTGGACTCCTCACAAATTCCTCCTGAATAATTCTGGGAGAACTCAAGCAGGTTCCCACGTGTGCTGAGGAAACTAGACGTCTTGACTACCTCTTGGACCTGCCATGCTCCTCCTGTCCTGCTCTGGCTTGCCCTGGCTATGCTTTCTGTTGCTGTGGATGCCTTCTGTGTCATAGGCGGTTTTGTGTTCAGCAATATGGTATCTGTGCCAAGAGTGCTAATGCCCAGCCCTCTCCGCTCCAAAAAGACTGTGATTAAAATCAGCTTGGATAACCTAAGACAGGGTCGGCATATGGTTAGGATATTAATAAAATATAGGCATCAAAAATATTTGGTAAATCATTTTACTTGCTATTCAAAAAATTCATTTATTTTGTTTTTATAGCAAAAACATAATTTAAATTTTTTTCTTACATTTATTTAACAATCTGGAATTACTACTACTACTACTATTATTATTATTATTATTATTATTATCATTATTGGTTGTCCACATGGGAGAATCATACTCTCTGCAGTCTCAGGGCCTCAAGAAATCTGAAGGCAGCCCTTATGAACACTAAAGTCCACTGCTGTCCGAACAGCACCTATAGGTGGCCAGTGTGAAGGGTGCTGATGTCCATGCTGCTAACTCCATCTCATCTTTGAAGCCCAAACATATGCTTGACATTTCCCAGATCAATTTTTCTCTTTATTCTATTTTTTTAATTTTTTAAAAAATATATTTTATTGATTTTTTACAGAGAGGAAGGGAGAAAGATAGAGAGTTAGAAACATCGATGAGAGAGAAACATCGATCAGCTGCCTCCTGCACATCTCCCACTGGGGATGTGCCCGCAACCCAGGTACATGCCCTTGACCGGAATCGAACCTGGGACCTTTCAGTCCACAGACCGACGCTCTATCCACTGAGCCAAACCGGTTTCGGCTATTTTTTTAATTTTTATTGATTTCAGAGAGGAAGTGAGAAGGAGAGAGAGATAGAAACATCAATGATGTGAGAGAATCATTGATTGGCTACCTGCTGCACACCCCCCACTGGAGGTCAAGCCCACAACCCAGGTATGTGCCCTTGAATGGAATTGAACCTGGGACCCTTCAGTCTGCAGGCTGACGCTCTATCCACTGAGCCAAACCATCTTCTAGGGCCTCTTTGTTCTATTTTTATTGCAACTTTCTAGTTGTCAGACTTGGGTGTGAATTCATGAACACTGAACTGAAGGACCAATTTGAAGAACTGGATCAGAAATATTCTTTTTTTTTTTTTTTAGATTTTGGCCTTGGCTTCTTAATGGTCTTTCCTCTTGAGATAAGTTGCTTATGGGGAGGCACCCTGGATAGACCCTCCTCCCCTGAACCCTACCACCCGAGGGGAGGTGGATTTATAGGGAAGGCCACTGAAACAAGGTTCTGTATGGAAACCCTGACTCACTAATACATTTCTAAATATTTTTGGTGACAGTTTTTGAATGAAAATAATGTTTTATTTCATCAAACTCTAGTTCACAGGACTACTTCTGAAAGCAACCTGATTAACTGAGATGTTACTGTATCATTTTGATCTCAGAATTCAAAAAAAAAATATTTGAGGATTTTAAAAAGAATCAAGAAATGCACAGTACCAAACATTAAGGTAGCCTGTGTTAAAAATAAATAGGACAATTTAGGTGATACAGACTTTAGTTAACACTTCGTGAAGACAGTCTCTGTTCCCAAGGGTCCAGAGAATTGCAAAATGGGGTAAAAGACGGGAAGCTTTTATAGGAGAAAGAAAAAGGAACAAAGAAGAGAAAAATAGAAAATAACTAAGAACAAGAAACTATAGAGCCCAGAGTTGGCTTGTTTTGGAATTGGATAACTGGATATACAGTATTTCTGGTCAAGTAGAACATTTACAGGGATCTGAAAGTTTTCTAAGTTTCACCCTGTAACACCCTGGGCAGGAGAGGCTCCATTTTGGCCTAGAAGTTTATTTTAACACTTGCCACATGTAACTCGTGTCCAAATTGTCCCTAGATAGTCAGGGGTTGAATCGGAGCTACAGAAGTCAATTGAATACATCATCCTTACCTAATTATTCCACATGCAATGCTCAGTTGGCCTCATCAGTTAATGGAACAAGGATGAGAGGATTTCTTTCTAATCCGTATCTCAATATCCAGGTTTACCCGAGTCTATAGGAAAATTTCCAAAAGCTAACTATAATGATTTTTCTCATTTAAGAGCAAAAGAAGTGGCAGTAACAGTAACAACGAGAGCCAAAGCTGTGTTGATTCTTTTTCTAGGCCATCTGCTCTTCTCTTTGTGCTTTGTATGGTAGCGGCTGTGAGATCATTGAATAACATAATTGAGAATAAGCAAAACAGACTCTACTTTACTGAACCATAAATTGCTAAAATACATAGTCTTGTTTAAGAATTCATCTTTAAATATAAAACTGAACATTTAAGCTATTTTGTGATAAATGCTGTTTATTAGTTTGGGTAAATCTAAGCTGCAATGACAGGAAAGAAATGGAGTGTATTTTTAAAAAGTGGTAGTTTATTTCTCTGTCATATAATAACCAATGTCACCCCCAAAAATAAAAAAATATAAGTAGAAAGTTTAATGAGGAACAAATTGCTTTATCAGAGGTCAAAATTCCTTTAAATATAATGTGATCTAAACAGATATTGCTAAGCCACATTTAGTATCCTATATAATAAAAGCTTAATATGCTAAGTGTCTGGTCAGCCATTCAACCAATCAAAGTGTAATATGCTCATGATATGCTAAGGCCACTCAACTGCTTACTATGACATGCACTGACCATCAGTAGGTTAGCTTGCTGCTGGGGTCAGTTGATCGGGACTGAGGGAGACGGGCTGGACACACCCTGCAGCCCTTCCACGGTCCCTGTGTCCCTCCCCAGCCCCAATCGTGCACCCAATTCTGAGGCCCAGGCTCCTCACATGTAAACAAGGGGTTGTACTAAACTCTTGCATGTCTAAGATTTTGCAAACATATTGACTTAAAAAATAGTAGTTAAGAGTGTAGGTTCTCAAGCCCATTAGCCTGGGCTTGAATCCCAATTCTCTCACTTACCATCTGTTGTCACCTTTGGTGAATGACTTAATAATTATGTACTCAGTTATCTCATCTGAAAATGTGCCAATGATGGGCCTTACCTCATAAGGTTAAATGAGGAGTAAATGAGGCAATATGTGTATAGTGAAGAGGGTAGTGCCTGGAACATGTACGGTCCAATTAGCATTTAATTATGCTGTACATAAAACAACTAGCTTTTATTTTATTTTTATTTGAACTAAATATTTTTTATTTTATTTTTAAATTAAATTTATTGGGGTCACATTGGTTAATAAGATTATATAGGGACCTGGAGAGTATTATGTTAAGGGAAATAAGCCAGTCAGAGAAAGACAAGTATCACATGATCTCACTCATATGTGGAACCTAATGAACAAAACAAACTGACGAACAAAATAGATCCGGAGACATGGAAGCATGGAAAAGACTGTGGAATCTTAGAGGGAGGATGGGGGTAGGTGGGTGGGTGGTGGGAAGAGATCAACCAAAGAACTTGTATGCATATATGCAGAACCTGACACAGTCAATAGAGTGGTGAAGGCCTGGGGTGGGGGGCAGAGGCAGGCTAGAAGGGGTCAATGGGGTAAAAAGAGGACAGATGTAATACTTTCAGCAATAAAGATTTTAAAAATTTTCTACCAAGCTCTATTATCAAGTTATAACATTTTTTTAAAGTTTTTATACCAGAGTTTCTGATTAATGTAAAAATAACCAATATTACCCAAGGAATCAATAAAATTTCAGTTTAAATAAATTAGAAAAAAAGATTATAGGTTTCAAGTGTACATTTCTATGATATATGATCAGTATACATCATGTGCCCACCACCCAAAATCAAATCATCTTCTGAACTAAATATTTTTAACTGAAAAATTTAGTGAGCATTGGTTGGCTTGGCTTTAAGACTTCACACAGCCAATGGAACAGAATTCTTTTTAATAACTAAACAGTTTTCCTCACACCACCTGCTCTTTTCCACCAAAATAATTGATTGCCTTAGAGGAGTCCAAATGAGGTCAGGATTCATGTGTAATGGTTATCTCAGATATTGTTCCATCAAATATTATACAAAAATGACACCGGTGATTTTGGATGGATCTTTGGCAATATGCAAAACAAAATTATCCTAGTT
The DNA here is from genome assembly GCF_014108235.1 of Myotis myotis. Lineage (NCBI taxonomy): Eukaryota > Metazoa > Chordata > Mammalia > Chiroptera > Vespertilionidae > Myotis > Myotis myotis. The sequence continues at coordinate 61,688,084 of NW_023416368.1, forward strand.
TTCTGAAAAATTGGACATCTTCTTAGCACATTTATTATTACTATTGATGTTCATTAGATGCTCAAGAGTTCAGAAACCCAAGGCCACAAGACTAGTAAGTTGTGGAACAACATCTCAACCATGGTATGGTTAACTACAAATACCTTGTATTTTAATATGCATACCCATATAGTGTGGCTTATTGAAAATTCTAGGTAATGGCTATCTAGCAGTATAGCATATCCAAATCTTTAGATTCACAGAATTTTTTGAAGGCAAAACTCCTGCGTCTGTTATTATTATGTTCTCCTACTTTTTCAGTGTCGCTTTTTGGCAAGATTTTATGTTCCTTGTTTTTCTTTGTCAGTGAGAGCCTCTTACTTTGTTTTTAGTTCCATTTCTGAGAAACATTCTGAACCCCATAGTTCAACGCTTTCTTCCAGGATTTTCCCAGAGGCACATACCAGAGAAGAGAATGATTTGTGTCCTTATATTAGCCAAACAGTCTAGACATCAGCCATTTCCAAGTTAACCTTTTATATACCAGCAGGATAATCCCTTTTATTCATTTATTTTTATGACCTGGACAAAAGAGATACACAGAAAGACAAGAGGGTAAGTTATTCTGAGTCAAATGAAAGAGAAAGAAGAAAAAGGACAGACTAGGACAAAACCAGGATAGCAAAGACTAGTAAAACCCTGTGAATTTGAATAATGCTCATCGCCTACCTTTTTTGAACTCCAACTCCTAGGAGTGGGATCTGTGATCCCCATCAATTACTCAGAGCAGCACATACAAAATCAACCAAACCATGGGTGAAGTTTTCAGCCCCATTTCCCCCTCTAAGAAATTGAGAGAAATATTAAGTATGTTCATTGACTTCAGATATTATTTCAAATAATGATGAAATGGTCTTCTGCTCTTATCATTTTCATTTATTTAAGAGAGCTTTACCAAAAGCTAGCCTGTGCCAAGAACCTGACCTGGTAGTGGGGGCGAGGTGAGGGCGGGCTCTAAGACATATGCTATCCAGGCGATTAGGCACCTTAGAGTCTGGTAAAGAAGATGGACATGTGGTATGATAACAGTAATATAAGGGAGTGGAAGAAAAGAGTTGTTTGTTGTAACCTGATTGTGGAAGAGCTCCTAATTGGTATGCCGCTGTGCGTGAGTGGTGACAGAGCATTTTCCCCGTGTGGTCCTTCTGAATTAGTCAATGTTACAAAGATCTAACAAGGCCTAGCAGCAGGGGTGATACTTTAAATGCCCTCTCAGAAGCTTATTAGATGCTAAAGGACTTTTTTGATTAATAAACATAAAATCAAGCTATATTTCTTGAATAAACACAGGCTGGGAGACAGTCTACTTCAACTAGTAATGAAGGAAAGCGGTATATTAGGCAAAGCCTGATCATTTGCATGTGGCTAATAAGAATATTGCCTAGAATCATCAAAGTAAATAAAATAGGCTAATGGAACAGTCCTCATTCACAAAGCCAAAAATAAGCTAGGGCAGCTGAGGTGGTCCTGGGGGAAATGATTGAAGCAGGCAGAAATCTGACTTTGCAACCTAGCTGTGTACTTCCAGTTCCTTTTCCCCTTTGCCTGGCAACCAAGGTACCCTCCAGACCCCTGGTCTCTTACCATCCTTTTATCCTGTTGACAGTTAGTTGCCCAGAAGTCGCCCTCCAAAGCCTTGGATTCTTTAGCCTCCCTCCTTCTGCCTCACTCCTTGGCTTTTTTTGGGGGGTGGGGCTCCTTTCTTGTTGTGTGGGTTTTTTTTAATTTAAATTCTTTATTGTTTAAAGTTTTACATAAGTCTCCTTTTTCCCCCATTGACTTCTCCCCATCACCCTTACCCCCCAGCATATGCCCTCACCCCCCGCCCCCGCCCCATCTGTGTCCAGTGGTTATGCTCATATGCATGCATACAAGTCCTTTCCCCCGCTTTCCTTCATAGGTTGGAAACTCTGTTCGATGCTTCTATGACTCTGATTCTATTTTTGTTCATCAGTTTATATTGTTCATTATATTCCACAAATGAGTGAGATCATGTGATATTTATCTTTCTCCGACTGGCTTATTTCGCTTAGCATAATGCTCTCCAGTACCATCCATCCTGTTGCAAATGGTAAGAACGCCTTTTTGCAGCAGCGCAGTATTCCATTGTCGCTGGGGCTTTAAGACATGGATATATAATGGTGGGTATCAGGCTGCGGTGGGAGTTATCTGGAGGCCACAAGCTTTTCTGCCTTTTGATGCCCAGCACATGGGGAACAACTTACTCTGGCACCTCTGTCATGTCACCTGTGTGCCAACTGCTCTTGGTGACAGGGCTATCCAGTTACAATCCCTTCAGTCTTCAATAGCGGTCTCTTAGATAAGGACTCTTTTGATCTATTGTGAATGATGAAAATCAAATTCTCTCCCTTTTGTGGTAAAAGTCTGAGACATAAATGTCAAGGACAAAATATCCTTACAGAGCCTTGTAGCAACAATATGAGTGTCTTTTCAAAATGGCCAAGTCACTGAGCTGCAAAACAACTCATCATTCTTATGAACCTCAAACATGCTCACTCTCCTGGGTCCTTACCCTCTTCACTCCACTTCCATGTGAAAAAAAAAAATAATTTTAGGGTGCACTTAAAAGTGGATCACTGAAGGATTTATCTAAAGCATTGTCCCACTTCCCATAATCTCCCCCCATACCAGGATGTATATTTAAAATAACTTATTTACCGTATCTTAGCAACTGACTCACAGCACTAGAGTGTGTTATCTAAAGCAAACTAATTCTGGCCACAAACTATAACAGCAAAGCAACTAAATGTGATTGGTGTAGCTCTCCTGTGATACTGCGAGCCTGAGGCGTTACAGGAGATTAAAGGCATATTTTTCAGACCTGAGATGATCCATTATTCATGTTTAGCACAAGGGATGGGCAACATACTTTATTCCTAATTATAGAATCATAAAATTTTAGAGCTGAAAGAGATATTGGAGGCTGCCTAGTCCAGCCCTTTGATATTATAATAAAAGAAAATAAACTAAGAAAAAGAAACATAACTTGCTTTCTTCAGAGCACACAGGTGGTTACCAGCAGAGCTAGTTCAAGAAACCAGGTTTTCTGACTTTTAGTCCAGTAACTTTTTAGTAACAGTGGTCGGCATCTTTATTCCACATTGACCCATTTAAACTCTCACTTTTAAAATGGGCTTCTGAATGAATTGTTTCTACATATATGAATTTAGATTTGAAGAAGCTTGTTTTTTTTTTCTTCTTACTTTTTAAACATATATTTTTTATTGATTTCAGAGAGGAAGGGAGAGGGAGAGAGAGCTAGAAACATCAATGATGAGAGAGAGTCATCATTCAGCACTCATATTGTTGCTACATGCCTCCTACAGTCCCCCTACTGAGGATTGAGCTGACAACCTGGGCATGTGCCCTGACCAGGAATTGAACTGTGACCTCCTGGTTCATAGTTTGACGCTCAACCACTGAGCTACAAGAGCAGGGCTAGAAGCTTCTATTTTTGTTCCAAAAATAAAGAGATGATCAATTCATTTTATATAATTCACAGCCTACTACTACCTTAGCAGATGTCATTGAAACTGAGAACTTCATATGTTAGTAAAAATCTAAGTGATTGCTTGTGATCAATGATAGAATCCATTTGCTTGTGCATGTCTGAATTAAGAGAGACTCATCCAGTTGAGATATGATTATAAGTGCTAGCTCTAGAGCCCAATTTCCTCAGTATAAATTCCAGCTCTATTTGCCACTACTCATGTTACTTTAGGAAAGTTGGCTGACACCTCTGTGCATCCTTGTCTCTAACTAAAAAGCTGAAGATACATTCATATTTATAGGGGTTTTGAGATAATAAGTTACTTTATTCAAAATGCTTATAACAGTTTTTGGTAAATAGTATGTAATATCTGTTAGCTATTTGAATTTGTAATGGGAATGAAGTTATTAAGAGGATACTTAAGGTAAATTCTGACCATATCTTTCTTCTTTGATCTGAGAACCTATATTCAAATTTTGAGCCTCTAGCTTTATTATTAAGGATACTCTCAGTGGCTGTTCCATAATAATGGCAAAGGACTTTCACTCATTTTCCCAGGGTTTTGGTTGTTTTTAAAATTCTTCTGATAAACAATAGATGTATTGCAAGATGGCTAACCGGTAGCCCTGAGTAAAGGCCAAAAACACCTTTAATATGATTTAAGAACCCATGACTTCAACCCCATTAACTAAATAAGCCAGCTTTTAAAAAATACTAGAAGTTTATTTAATTGAAAATAAATGAATAAACAAACTGAGGTCCTGAAAGTTCAAACCACTTATTCTAAGTATAAAAACAAATCAAAACAAAACATTACAGTCATCAATTTTGCTACATCAGTGAGTTAAAAGCAATGTTAAATAAAAAGTCTGAATTTTCAGCTTTTATTCAGGCATAAAAGAAGCAGTCTCTTGATATTTTCATATGTACCAATAAAGTCTGAAAGCAAACATTGTTCTACAGACTACTAGGTAATCTATAAGATGAACCAAAGGTTCAGAAAGAATAAGCAATATTGATAATGGAGAGAAGATATACTTTGTACACTGACACATTATTGATAAATCATTAGAGCTGTTGCACTAAAACTACTGGAGTATGTAAAAAATCATTACAAATAATAAAAATGTTTATATTTTATGGTTATAAATGAAACATAAATGATAACGTAAATGAGAAAAATGCTTACTTTGATCTTTAACTAGAACAAGGAATTATGTACTCTTTATTTAAAGGCTACATTGACATTTAAGAGTAAAAGAAATGACATAATTTTTTCAAAAACAAAGACTTAACTGTTTGCTGGTATCCATTAATACTATATATTCTCTAATTTGGATCATATCCTTGATTTAGCCAGTCTGTAACATTTATATAATTTACCATTATAACACTTCCATTTGAGTTGCATAAAGCAAATATTTGAAAGCATTTTAGCTTTATTATTTATCTACTTAGAAGAAAGTTTCACAATAACTACATATCTATCAACAATTACTTTAAATGTAAATGGACTAAGTGCTCCAATCAAAAGACAAAGGGGTGGCTGAATGCATAAGAAAAAAAGACCTATGCATATGCTGCTTAAAAGAGACTCACCAACTTACACCATACACAAAAATAAACTCAAAATGGATAAAGGACTTAAATGTAAGACAGGAAACCATAAGAACATTAGAGGAATCCATAGACAGCAAAATCTCAGACATATGCCAAAGCAATATCTTCACCGATACAGCTTCTAGGGCAATGGAAACTAAGGAGAAAATAAACAAATGAGACTACATCAAAATAAAAAGCTTTTGCACAACAAAAGAAACCATCATCAGAACAACAAAAAATCTCACTGCATGGGAGAACATATTTGCCAATGTTATCTCCAATAAGGGTTTAATCTCCAACATTTACAGGGAGCTCATACAACTTAACAAAAGGAAGATAAACAACCCAATCAAAAAATGGGCAATGGACCTAAATAGATACTTTTTAAAAGAAGACATAAGGAAGGCCAAGAGACATATGAAAACATGCTCAAAGTCACTAATCATCTGAGAGATGCAAATCAAAACGACAATGAGGTACCATCTCACACCTGTCAGAATGGCTATCAACAAATCAACAAATGACTAGTGCTGGCTAGGATGTGGAGAAAAAGGAACCCTTGTGCACTGCTGGTGGGAATGCAGACTGGTGCAACCACGTGGAGAACAGTATGGAGTTTCCTCAAAAAACTAAGAATGGAACTCCCATTTGACCCAGTGATCCCACTTCTAGGACTATATCCCAAGAAATTAGAAACACCAATCAGAAAGGATATATGCACCCCTATGTTCATAGCAGCACAATTCACCATAGCTAAGATTTGGAAACAGCCTAAGTGCCCATCAGCAAATGAGTGGATTAGAAAACTGTGGTACATCTACACAATGGAATACTACGCTGCAGTAAAAAAGAAGGAGTTCTTACTATTTGCAACAGCATGGATGGAACTGGAGAGCATTATGCCAAGTGAAATAAGTCAGTCGGAGAAAGATAAATATCACATGATCTCACTCATTTGTGGAATATAAGGAACAACATAAACTGATGAACAAAAACAGATCCAGAGAGGGAAGGCGGGGGGGGGGGTGGAGGCTAGGGGGAGAGATCAATTAAAGGACTTGTATGCAGGCATATAAGCATAACCAATGGACACAGACACCAGGGCGGTAAGGGCATGGGGGGGGGGGGCAAAGGGGGAGATAAAGACACATATGTAATACCTTAATCAATACAGAGGCAGAGCTGCCTCAAACAGATTGTCAAACTGCAGCAGGAAGGCCGGGGAGGGTTGCGGGGCAGGAGGTAGGGGGGTAAGAGATCAACTAAAGGACTTGTATGCATGCATATAAGCATAACCAGTGGACATAAGACATTGGGGGATAGGGGAGGCTAGGGGACTGTCTAGGGCGGGGGGATAAAATGGACACATATGTAATACCCTTTGTAATACTTTAAGCAATAAAAAAAAAATAAAATAAAATAAAATAAAAAATAAAAAAAAATAATAATAAAAAAATAAAAAATAAAGAAAAAATTTAAAAAAGAGACTCATTTCAGACTGAAAGACATTGAAAGTAAAGGGGTGGAAAAAGATAGTTAATGAAAATGGGGTAAAAAAGCTGGGTCAGTAATACTTCTATCAGACAAAATAGACTTTAAAACAAGGTGTATAACAAGAGATAAAAAAGGACCCAGAAATTCCACTTCCAGTATTTGCAGTATTATTTTTTATTCTTTGCTAGGAGACCAGCGCACAAAAATTCGTGTACCTGGGGGCGGGGTGGGGGGGTCCCTCAGCCCAGCCTGCGTCCTCTTGCAGTCTGGGAGCCTTCAGGGGATGTCCAACTGACGGTTTAGGCCCGCTTCCCACAGGGAGTGGGCCTAAGCTGCAGTCTGGTCTCCCTCTGCAGGAGGCAACGGGCGGGCCAATCAGGGGATGGCGCTGTCTGGCGAGTGGCCGGCCCTGCCCCTTCGACTGCCCTTCTGCCACCACTGGTCGCTGCCACCTCCCCCCATCACCATCCCCTCCTTCTGTCCACTGGCATGCACCTTGGCTGGCCTGGCACCGCCTGCTTGCTGGCCCCGCCCCCTGTCAACCAATTGTTCTGCTGTTTGGTCAATTTGCATATTTCACTTTTATTATATAGAATTGATTAAAGTATTACATATGTCTCCTTTCCCCACCACTCCCCATTGACCTCTCCCCAACTACTCCCAACCCCCAGCACATGCCCTCACCCACCTAATGTTTGTATTTATTGGTTAGGCTTATATGCATGATACAAGTCCTTTGGTTGATCTCTTAACCCCCATATCCCCCTCTTTTGCCTTCCCTCTATGTTTGATGGTCTGTTCAATGCTTCTCTGTCTCTGGATCTATTTTTGTTCATCTGTTGATAGACATAGAGAGTATTATGCTAAGCAAAATAAGCTAGTCAGAGAAAGATAAATATCACTTGATCTCACTCATTTGTGGAATATAATAAATAATATTGCAGCATTATTTACAACAGCCAAAATATGGAAACAACCTAAACATCCATCAATAGATGAATGGGTAAAGAAGTGGTGCACATACACAATGAAATATGACTAAGCCACACACACGCACACACAAATAATGAAATCTTTCCATCTGCAAAATGAATGGACATAGTGGATATTATGCTAAGTGAAATAGAGAAAGACAAATATCATATGAATTCATATGAAGTCTAAAAAACCCCACACAAGATAAACAAATAAACAAAACAGAAATAAACTCATAATACAGAAAACATTTTGATGGTTGCCAGATGGGAGGAGGTCTAGGGGAATTCATGAAAAAGGTGAAGAGATTAAGAAGTATAAATTGGTAGTTACAAAATAGTCATGAGGATGTAAAATACAGCATAGGGAATATAGTCAATTATATTGTAATAACTACATATGGTGTCAGATGGGCACTAGATTTACCAGGGTGATCACTTCATAAGTTATATGTCTAATCACTAAATTATACATCTAAAATTAATATAATATTGTATGTCAACTGTAATTAATTTTTTTAAATTAATAGGAAGGTTCATAATATGACATTCTTTAACAAAAGATGCAATAGGAAGTCAGCTACATTAGATAACTATTCTGAAGAAAGCCAGTAAATAATGGAGCCAAGTTGGAATTCCAGGTCTCCTTAATCCCAGAACAAGCGTTTTACAAAACTTGTACTGTCCAATCAACAGGTATGTCCAATTTCCTTCTGTTCTCCATCTTAAGTTATCATGCCAAATGTGCTTCTGGTTAGAATGCCTCCATATCCCCCAGTTTCTGTAGCTGTTTTCTCAAAGTATAAACAAAAACTACCTTCAGAAATGTCACTGAGAATTTTTGCTAAAAATGGTTTTCTGGACCTCACCTTAGGACCTACTGAATCAGAACTGTTAGGAGTGTGGCATTTTAACAAGCTCTCCAGGCGATTCTTGTATACATTAAAGAGAAGCACGAGCCCTAGCCGATTTGGCTAAGTGGATAAACTATTGGCCTGTGGACTGAAGGGCTAAGGGCATGTACCTAGGTTGCAGGCTCCTCCCCAGCCTGGGCCCTGGTCAAGGCTTGTGCAGGAGGCAACCAATCCATGTGGTTTTCTTGCATCGGTGTTTCTCTCTGTCTTTCCCTCTCTCAGAAAATCAATGGAAAAAAATTTATATCCTCAGGTGAGGATTAAAAAAAGAGAGAGAGAGAGACAGGCATGAGCCAGTAAAATAAAATCCAATCCCTTAGTTTTAAATACTAGGCCCTCCATATTTTGTTCCTGACTATGTCAAACTTCCCTTAATTATAATACTCTCCATTGAACTTTGTGCTCCAGTAAAAATCTTTCTGCTTAGTGCTCTCTGGCCATTTCTGTTTTTTCACACCTCTGGGCCTTTGTACTCATCCCTTCTGAAAAATCTCTTTCTCCATCCATCTCCATCTATTTGGCAAAGTCATCATTCCTGAAAGTAGGTCAGGCTGCTCCTGCTTTTCCCAGCCTTCCCTCTATGCCAAGAAATAAAAACAGTCACTTCTACTACTCCTTCTAGGAGAAGCATGTGTATTATCTGTTTGCATCTTGTGCAACCTGGTGCTCTCAGTTACTAAATATAAAGGAAGCAATAAGTGTTTGATAAAAGCATAACAAATGCACAGGGATGTGTTAGTTGTCACCATAATACTTCTGCAAATCACTTAAGTTGTAATCACACAGACACTATTCAACTATCATTTCCAGATAATACCATTGGTGTCAAAATATACAACCATTATCTGTGACATTCATGGTTATCTACACTAATAAAAGAGAAATATGCAAGTTGACTGTACCTTTGTGACACCCAACAGCCAACCAGGAGTGAGTATGCAAATTAACCAACAAAGATGGTGTGTTAATTGGCATGCACAGGCGCTGATTGGCCAGGGATGGGGCAGGACGCTGACAATGCAGGTGTTCCACACAGCCCCAAGCCACTCCGGACCTCTGGGCAGTGTGGGAAGGCGGAAAGGAGTCTCCAGCCCAGAGTGAAGGTCGTACTGGCAGCCAGGGGAAGGAAGGCCCATTCTTGCATGAATCTTTGTGCATTGGGCTACTAGTATGTAGAATAAAAAAATATTTCAAAATTCCATTTAGTCAATATCTATGCCAATATCCGAGGTCTTTCCCCTTCCTCCCTCCCTTCATTCCTCCATTCTTTCTTTTCTTTTCTTTCTCCTTCCTTCCTTCCTCCCTCCCTTCCTTTCTCTTTCTTTCTTTCTTTCTTTCTTTCTTTCTTTCTTTCTTTCTTTCTTTCTTTCTTCCCTCCTTTCTTTCTTTTTTCTTTCCTTCTTCTTTCTCTTTCTTTCTTTCTCTCTCTTTCTTTGTCTCTCTCTTCCTTCCTTCCTTCCTTCCTTCCTTCCTTCCTTCCTTCCTTCCTCCCTCCCTCCCTCCCTCCCTCCCTCTCTCTCTCTCTCTTTTCTTTCTTTCTTTCTTTCTTTCTTTCTTTCTTTCTTTCTTTCTTTCTTTCTTCTTTCTTTCTTATCATTGTGGGGTCAATGCTGCCTGTCAGGGTTAGACACTTGTGACATGAAAAAGGAGCTTCTATGATTTCACTAACATTATACAGATGAGAGAATTTGGAAGTTTGGACTTCCCTTCAATGTTCATTTTTCTTCCCTTTTTTTGCTCTTACAGACCAGATAATTGTTTGTTGACAAGAATTATCTGAGTAATTCAGTTCCTCTGGAATCTAATATTGATTTTATAGTTGATATAATTTTTTGAAAATGTCTATGAAATTCCAGCAAACATTCAATATTTTATTTTGTTTATTCCTCTTTTAGCCGAGGATAATTTAATACCTCAAGACTCCTAATTTTGAATTTCAAATGTGATTTTTATGCACAGGAATACCACATAATGATCTCCAGAACCATTTATTAGAAATACTTATTTGTTGGATACTATAGTCAGGTAAATTAGATGGAGAGAAAAGAAGATGACAATAAAAAATATAGAGCAAAAGTGATAAATAAGATCAAATATTAGAAAATATCCTTAAGTTAGATGAGTATGAACATGGTTTTGGCTATTATTATAGGTAAGTCATTGGTTACTTTTACAAGAATAAATTTTTTAATAATACGGTAGAGTTAAGACAGAATTAAATAAATATCAAAATAGAAATGGAACACTGAGGAGCAAGATACAATGCTGGCTTGGGAAATAGGAAAAGTTACAAGGAGGAAGAACCACTGCAGTTGCCTATTTGAATAAATAATGAAAATAGGGACAAATAGAAAAGAGGGGGAGCAAAGTTTAGGAACTTTATTTTTGGGGCCATCATTTGCTAGTATTGCTCTAATTGTGTTAAATGCTAGAAATTAGTTTTTAGGATAAATCACCTTAAAGTGGACTTCAATATACGTAAAGCCAATTAATTGACTGCTCTATTTATAACTTTCCAGAAAGTAGTAGAAGTTATGATGAGACTAACATGATAAATATCATAAAGTATGGATCTGTGAATCTAAAAGTGAACAGAGTAGGTCATGGTTCTATTCATAATCCACCTAAATTACATATTGCTCACTTCCCCCACTTTCTTTAAAAATATATATATATCCCAAAATTCACGCAATAGCGAGCACCATTAACTGTTATTTCCTGAGCAGCCACATTTTCAAAAAAGAATGGTCCGATGATGCCTCCAGCCCAAAATCCGCACCAAAAAGTGACACGTTGTGGATGCATTTGTTTCTCAACAATCACTCGTGGATTTTCTGAACCCCAAATGAGACAATTTTGTCGATTAACCAAGCCATCAAGATGAAAACGAGCCTCATCACTGAAGATGATTTTGTTCGAAAAATCAGCATCCACTTCTTGTTGTTCCATAATCCATTCAACGAACTCTATTTGCTGTGTGTGGTCAGTAGGCTTCAGTTCTTGAGTCAAGTGAACTTTGTAAGCATGAAGATGCAAACCGTTCATGAGAATACGTGTAGAGAGCTTCTCAAAATGTCCAATTCTTGACCACGGTGCCGAATTGATGTCCCTGGACTCTCAGCAACACTCTCACGAACTGCTTCAATGTTTTGTGTTGAGACTTGTTGAAGGACGGCCAGAGTGTTTAAGATCACTAATTTATCCAGTCTCCCTAAATTTTTTAATTAATCTCTTCACAGTTGATGTAGTTAAATCAGTATTCCGACCATATTTTGCATGAAAATTGCCAACTGTAGCAGCCAAACCTTCATTATTTTTAAAATATTGCTCAACAATGAAAACGCATTGTTCTTTCATGTAGTGCTCCATTTTTAATAACCCTGAACTATCAGCTGTCACACTATCTTTTTTTTTCGGTTGGCAACACTTTACGGCACAAATGGTGTAGAATTCAAATCTTGCATGAATTTTGGGACACCCAAAATATATATTAACTAGAGACCCGGTGCACAAAAATTTGTGCACTCAAGGGGGTCCCTCAGCCCGGCCTTGCAGTCTGGGACCCCTCAGAGAATGTCCACCTGCTGGCTTAGGCCTGCTCCTTGGGGGATCAGGCCCAAGCTGGCAGTCAGACATCCCTCTGGTAGCCCGGCAGCCCTCGGGGGATGTCCACTTGTTAGTGGAGAGCAGGCCTAAGCTGCAGTCAGACATCCTTAGTGCTGCTGAGGAGGTGGGAGAGGCTCCCACCACCATCGCTGTACTGGCAGCCATCAGCCTGGCTTGTGGCTGAGCAGAGCTCCCCCTTTGGGAGCGTACTGACCACCAGGGAGCAGCTCCTGCATTGAGCGTTTGCCCCCTGGTGGTCAGTGTGTGTCATAGTGACCAGTCATTCCCAGTCGTTCTGCTGTTAGGGTCAGTTTGCATTTTACCCTTTTATTATATAGGATAGAGGCCTGGTGCATGGGTGGGGGCCGGCTGGTTTGCCCTGAGTGTGTCCCGGATCAGGGTGGGGGTCCCACTGGGGTGCCTGGTCAGCCTGGGTGAGGGGCTGATGGCTGTTTGCAGGCTGCTCACACCCCCTTCAGGGTGGGGGTTCCCCAATGGGGTGCTTGGCCAGGCTGGGTGAGGGGCTGATGGCTGTTTGCAGGCTGGTCAAGCCCCCCCCCCCAGTGAGGACCCTCACCCCATGGAGGTTTGGCCAGCCTGGGTGAGGGGCTGATGGCTGTTTTCAGGCTGGCCAAGCCCCCTGGCGACGGAAGCTCCCAGCCTCTCCTTTTTTTCTTTTTATTCTGGGATTTATTTACCTTCTATAATTGAAACTTTGTAGTCTTGAGAGGAGCTCAGAGCTGGCCAGGGAGGGCGGGAGGGAAGCCTCCTGCTCGCTCCAGCTCCATGGCCATGGCCTGCTGAAAGCAGGTGTCTGGGGTTTATTTACCTTCTATAATTGAAACTTTGTTGCTTTGAGTGGAGCTCAGAGCAGGCTGTGGCAAGTGAGAAGCTTGGCTTCCCCCATCATTGGGGCAACCAAGCCTCCTGCTTGCTCCAGCTCCGTGGCCACTGGCCGCCATCTTGGTTGGGTTAATTTGCATATAGTTGCTCTGATTGGTTGGTGGGCATGGCTTAAGGCGCAGAGAAGGTACAGTCAATTTGCATGTTTGTCTTTTATTAGTGTAGATGATTTCAGAGAGAAAGGGAGAGAGAGAAAGAGATAGGAGATAGAAACATCACTGATGAAAGAGAATCATTGATTGGTTGTCTCCTGTACACCCTCCACTGGGGATTGAGCCCCAAACCTGGGCATGTGCCCTGACTGGCAATCAAAACATGACCTCCAGGTTCATAGGTCAATGCTCAACCACTGAGCCATGCCACCAGGGCTCCCTTACTTTCTTTAAAAACAAAAAAAGGGGCGGGGGCACTTAGCTTTTTCTCAGGGGGAAAAAAACTACTACACAAACTACTATTGACTAGGCAGCAAATAAAAACAAATGTGCATGAAATTTATTCCTTTCACTGCTTTTTTTTTTTTTTTTTTTAATGTAGAAAAGACCTTGCTGCTTGAAATTGCTGCCATGTGGGAACAAGAGTCTCCTGAATGGCCAGCTAGCAACTCTCCCCCATCATAGCACAGACTCTGAAGCCATTCTTCTGAGTGTTGCTGCTCTTTGCAGCTGTGCCCCTTCTTCCAGCATAGTGTGCCTGCTGTTCTCCATGCTGTTAAATCGGCAGGTCCCAGGCTGCTGCATGTTCTGATTAGCTGTTCCAGGCCAGCCATCAGCTTCTATTGCTGTAGGGCTGGTTTTTCTTGTTGTTGCTGCTGTTGCTGCTCCCTTGGTGTAATTAAATTCTATCAATCACCGAAGTCTGTCCAGTGTTTGTAAAATAGCCTTATAAGTTTTAGGAATGAGAACCTAGAGGAATTTTCTCTAAGTATAAAAGAATGAAATTTTAGGAAAATATGTAAAGAAAATTTAGGAAGCATGGATCACAATAGAAATAACTTGTCATCCTATCCCTCTTAAGTGGTTATGTGTGCAGTTTAATAACACCCTATAGAATGAAAAGGTGTGGGTAATATTTATAGGCAAAACAATTCAATTTAAGTTCTGTGATGATATAAATAAAATCTATTGAACAGTAAACTCAACATAAATTTTTAAAGCAAGATAATAGCACATTCAGAAGCATTCTACTGTTTAATTTGAGCACAACAAGCAAATCATTATTGAGGGTAGTTTTAACACCACCAGAGGGTCCATCACTTCTGGGAACCAAATGTCATGTGACATGTGCATAGGAATCTGGGCACCATCTTGGCTAAAATTTCAGTGAAAAGGCTATTTTTAATAAGCACAATCTTTTCTTTAGAGGTTTTATTCACTAATCCATTCATAATTCTTTTCCTGTTCTTCACAGTCTGAGATTGAAATAGTCATTCACTAGAAAATATTGAAACTGATTAACAGATACGTCAGAAATTGTAATTTTACTTTTTGGTAATTCCCAAGGGAGTTATTTTCAGTGAGACAAAACTTTGGAGCAACATCACCTTTATATTTGATTTCATATTAAAGAAATAAAAACTTGTATTAAAGAAATGGTTAACTAAGCTTATTGTGGCAAACATTTCACTACATATGTGTGTCACATCATCTACTGTATACCTTAAATTTACACAATGTTATATTTCAATTATATCTCAATAAAGCTGGGATAAAAGTAAATGGTTTCAGAAGTAAATTAAATTATCCTGGACAAAACATCTCAATCATTCCACAGCTGCAGTTTAAATGTTACTTAAGAATGCATAATTGAACGACTAAAAAATAAACATCAATATGTTGTAAGTTTTTTTTACAACACTATAGGTTTTTTATTCAGTAGATGAACTTCAATGTGAATGACATAGGAAGATTTAAAAGAAAATACAGTAGAGACAATAAACTACAACTTTTAAAAAAATTCCCTAAATGATGGAAAGTTATAGACTCTGGAATATTTATTCTAAAAACAAAATGATGTGAGTTGGAAAGGAAGAAGAGGAGGCTTTAATAATCTTCCAAATAAAATAAGACAACCATTCTGTACAAGCTGAGATTGGAGGAGATAAACACCACCATTCCTTTAATGTGGAAACAACAGAGTATGAAAACATTTGTTACACAGTTTGCGACACAGCTGGTCAAGTATTAGGTATCTCTGGATAGCACTAATGGCATCAAAGACATGGGGGGTAAGGGAAATCTCAAAAAAAGATGACTTAGGAGATACTACTATATACCCTTTCTTTTCCTTCCTTTCTTCCTCCCTCCCTCCCTTCCTTCCTTCTTCCCCTCCCTTCCTATTTCTTTATTTTCTGCCCACCTACCTACTTCTCATCCTTTCTCTCTTTCTTTTCCAGTGCCTTTTACCAAGTGCTATGGGTCTTATGAGCAAAGTCAGGTCTTCAGACACTCAGATCTTGTGCCTAGGAAGGAGCTTTTCCAGTAAAAAGATATGATTGTCTGTCAGTTGAAATCTGAACATTTTAAATCACATTATTACCTAAGAACACATTTGACAGAACTGATTGTTTAACTGACCATGTTTAAAAATGAATTTGGTACAATATGATGACATTTAAGTATGTGTTGTTGTCAATTATTATTTGTTAAATGTCATGTAATTATTTATTGTGATTTAAAATAAAATCTCTTAAAAGTTTATTCTTTCTTATTTTACTTATATCAGATTAAATTATTTTATAGTCTTTCTGACATAGTAAAATAAGCATTTTGAATGTTTTTAATCCCTAATAAGTGATAGTTTAAAGGATCTCTTGCTATTTCACTGTTATTCTTAGGGTTGGTCTACTGATTTCCAAATGTAACATTTCATTGTTATATATTTTTGGTTCCTACCATGACTTTCTAATACTATTTGTGCCTGCTGAAAAAAATGCTCTAAAATACTGTTTGGTTCTTCTCTAAGGAAGAACATTTTCTTAAGTCATGGCTCCATAACCCATACCAGTCTTTTTTGGTAATGTTCTGTGATATGAGTTTTGAGAGTTAGCAGAATCTCTGTATTTTTTTTTTTTTATCATATCTTGGTACTTTTAGTAACGCTTAACTGCTTGCAAGGTGTCTCATTTTTTCATTTTGCTGATATTTCAAAAGCTACTTATTATCAAGCAATACCTCAGTAAAATATATAAAAAATATCATCTACCATTAAATAATTCAGATTACTAAAATCCATTTAAAAATCTTGCCTACTAAAATGTACATTCCACGAGAGCAGGGATCTTTGTTTTGTTCATCTACATAACCCAAATGCCTAGTATTTGGCACATAAGAGATGCTCAAAAAGTATTGATTGAATGAATCGTATGCATTCTTTTTCAAAGTAATATATTCAAAATTGTTTTCTTATTACTGTGGACTGAATTGTGTCCCTGTAAAATTTGTGTTTTGAAGCCCTAGTCCCCAAACTAATTGCATTTGGAGATAGGGCTTTAAGATATAATGTTAAATAAGGTTCTTAGGGTGGGATCCTAATCCAATAGGATTGGAGACCTTATAAGATTAGGAAGAGAGATCTCTCTTGATATCTATCTTTGTGTCTCTCTCTTTCTGCCCACCCTTCATGTGTGTATTAAGGAAAGGCCCTATGAGGACACAACAGGAAGGTGGCCATCTGCAGCCCATGGAAAGAGTCCTCACCAGACACTGATTCTGCTGGCACTTTAATCTTGGATTTTCTGGGTTCTTCTTATTTTATTTTATTTTTATTTTATTTTATTTTATTTTATTTTATTATGTGTGTGTGTATGTGTGTGTTCATAAATATGTTTTTTTAAATTTTATTTTATTGCTTAAAGTATTACAAAGAATAGTACATATATTTCCTTTTTTCCCCATTGACCTTCCCCCAGGCTCCCCTACCCTCCAGGCTCTTTTTTCTTTTTTTAATTTTTTTTATTGAATTTATTGGGTTTTACATTGGTTAATAAAATTATATATGTTTCAGGGGTACAATTCTATATTACATCATCTGTATATTGCACTATGTGTTCACCAACGCCAATCCAAGTCTCCTTTTATTACCCTGTACCCTTTTCTATCTCCTCCCACCTCCTTTTCCCTCTGGTAATCACCATACTGCTGTATGTGTTTATGAGGTGTGTGGGGTTTGTTTTCTTAATCCCTGCGCCTTTTTCACCCAGTTCTCCTTTCCCCTCCCCTCTGAGAGCTGTCAGTCTGTTCTCTGTATCTATGAATCTGTTTCTATTTTGTTTGTTAGTTTATTTTGTTCATTAGATTCCACATATAAGTGAAATCATATGTTTATTTGTCGTTCTCTGACTGGCTTATTTCACTCAGCATAATATCCTATATTCTCTAGATCCATCCATAATGTCACAAAAGGTAAGATTACCTTCTTTTTACAGATGAGTAGTATTTATTGTGTAAATGTAGCACAGCTTTTTAATCTACTGACTAGTGGTCTGGTGCATGGATTCGTGCACATTGAAAGGAAAATAATTAGAAGAAATATTTTAATATTGCTACTTGCCCTTTCTCTGTAATGGAAGTTTCAGAGCCATTGCTGGTTGCCATCTGCGGGGCCGTCTGTGGGGCCATCTGCAGGGCGATCAGGCGCCTTCCCAGCTCCCGCAGCACCTGGCAGGCAAGCAGCAGCCCCACCCCCTGCTACCTCAGCTGGTCACCATCTGTGGGGCGATCGGTCCCCACTCACACCCGCCTTGGTCTGGTGCCACCCGCTCAGCTGCTCCACCATCCCATCGCAGTCCTGCTCTCATTGGGGCCCATTTGGGCCAGCAGCACCTCCACTGCTGCCCACTGCCAGCGCCCTGTCGCTGACACCCGCCATGTTCTGCACCACCCCCTGGTGGTCAGCGCACGTCATAGCGAGTGGCCAAGCTCCTGGTCGACCACTCACCCAAGGGGACAATTTGCATATTAGGCTTTTATTATATAGAATAGACACTTGGGCTGCTTCCAAACCTTGGTTATTATAAATAACACTGCAATGAATATAGAGGTACATATATTCTTTCAAATTAGTGTCATTTAATTTTATATTTTTGAAAATTTTTATTGGAGTTACATTGGTTAATAAAATTATTTAGGTTTCAGGAGTACAATTCTATAATATGTCATCTGAATACTGTATTGTGTGTTTACCACCCAAAATCAAGTCTCCTTCCATCACCATTTATTCCCCCTTTACCCTCTGCTACTTCCCTCCTTTCCCTCTGGTAAGCACCATACTGTTGTCTCTGTCTACAAAGCTTTTTTCCCTTAATCCCTTCACTTATTTCAACCAGCCCCAAGTCCCCTCCCCACTGACAGCTGTCAGTCTGTTCTGTATCTGTGAGTTGGACTTTTCAGCTTCTGTGTCAAAGTAGCTTTCAAATGATTAAGTCATGCCTTCTTACTTGCCTTGTGTGGCTACCTTTCATTGAAGAATTTATCTTTCATCCCTTGTTCTTGCTTACCCCTACCTTCTACTGTGTGTTCTTTTAAATTCTATGAGAAAGAACCCCATACCTATAGGTCTAGCTCTCAAATGTTATATGACCTGTATATTCACATTTCCAGCTTCCTGCCAGAAGTCTCCACTGGAACATTCCATCAACATTTCAGGCACATAACTGATTCATTGTGTGCATTTGGACATATTAAAAACTATCACAGGGTGAAGGATGTAAAGGTGTAGGTTAAGGAAACAACTTTTAAGGCTTTGTAATAATAGTTTTTTATTCTATGTCCAAAACAAAAATCTCTCCTATAGACTACTTCTATTCCTATCTTTTCTATCTCAGATTTATATCCCTGATCCTATAAAAACAGGGTCAGAAATCTTGTTATTTGTCACTGTCACACTCAGAGTGCTTCAGTCATTTCTCATTACCTGAAGAAAACAGGTCCCACTTTAGTCTGACCCTGACCTACTGAAAGGAGTTTTTAAGGGTAAAATAGGCAAGTTTAGGGAGTTTTAGGAATCAGGGAGTCGATGGGGGAGGAAGGCATAGTTGATTGGGGACTTGGAGCTGCCAAAGGCATACGTTCACAGACAAAAAAAAAAGAGGTGCCACAGGATAAGGGGAGAGAAAGACATCCATTCACAGAAGATAGGGAAAAGCCACAGGGTATGGGGAGAAAGAGGAAACAAACTTTCACAGAGGATAGAGAAATGCTGACAAATGGGAGAAAGAGGAAAACAGATTTTCACAGGAAATGGAGAATTCTACCACTGAAGGGGGGGGAAAAAAGGTAGGTAACATGTGGGGTTTAAGCTTTGAAGTTGATATTCTCCAAAAGAGTGACCAATAAGAAAGGAGCATCAAGAAACAAAGAACGGTAGCCTTTATAAACCTTAGGAAAATGGAGCTTAGTGGGTTACCCCCTTTGGGAACCCCTCCCAACCTGGGAGTCTGTACTTGTTTCCAATCAATTTCTACCCTTCTCATTATCACCTTTTGTCCATGGCTTCATTCTTCAAATCCACCTTGACAACAATGTGGGAAAGAAACCACCCTTGCATCCTGCTCAGGAAAAAACCACCCGACTCACTACCTTTCTGGCAGTACATTAGCATTATTTTATTACCCTCTAAATTTACTTCCTCAGAAATAGACTTGGGAAATCCTACATACAGTATATTTCAAAATCTGGTTCAATTGCCCTTTATGAAGCCAATCACAGATAATTATTTCCTCTTCAGTCTCCTGAAGTGGCTTGCCTCCTTTAGAGCTCTTTAACACATAATATCTGGTCAATGTTAGACCCATTCATTAGTTTTATTTCCCCCATTAATTCAACACTTCAAGGCAGCAGCCATATTTTGTTTACATAACCTAGAATTCACACTATTTAAAAAATTTTATTGTACCTTATATATTAAAATGTAAATGCTGCAGAAAGGAACAATCTTAAAAATGTGTATAATATTCAAATTTGCATACAGTTTTGTTCATACATTTGATTCAACTGGGCCACTGAGATGCTTTTAAATCCTAAAAAGATTATTTTAGATGTTTTCCTTTTCAAAGATTTCATTATTATGTACATATTTGTGTTCAAGTAAAATTCAGATGCTTTTGAAATTTGTAAAGGAGGAAAATAACACTGCCTACTCTCATTTAACAGATGATAAATTTGTAATACATTTTGAGCTCTTTGAACTGAAATCTGTAGAGATACTAAGTATTTTTATTTCCTATCATTAGCATTTTGGATGGAAACCTCTCCCCACAGGCACATATGGGATTTTCATTTTTATACATAAATTTGCATACATAACTGCTTCATGATCTTTCACAGACTATAGTCTTTAGACATTAACTTGACAAATATAATCAAGTCATCAGTTTCAGTCTGGCTTAATGATTTTGAAACTTCTTAATAAAGATATTTCCATATCTATTCAGTCTTCAGTTCTTTCTCTCTTTCTTTCCACCCTCCCCCCCACACACCAAATAGGTATTTAATAAGTAGGAACTGTAGATTGATACAATGAACACAATGGTTTTAAAAAATAATTTACATGGTTTTGTTTAGCACTTTTACATAACTCCATGCCAGCATAAAACATTCAGAAGTCAGTTTATTTGGAGAAGAAATCTATGATGAAAAAAAGAAAGAAACCAAGCAAAACACCATGGGCATATTTCTTAAAAGAGTGACACCTCCTCAATAAGAGCCTCAAGCAGATCCTTCAGGAGGTACTCCCGAAGAAGGCATTCAGGAGAGGACAGCTCCATGCTGTTATTGCCAGGAAGACCTTCCAGTGGGAAGAGAGGTAGAAGTGGAAGACAGTGATATTGATGATCCTGACCCTGGGTCTCTAGGCTAATGTGTGTGTTTGTGTCTTACTTTGTAACAAAATTGTTTTTAAAAATAAAAAAATTAGATAGAAAAAAGCTCGTAGAAAAAAAGATATAAAGAAAGAAAATACTTTCGTACAACTGGAAATTGTGTTTCTGTTTTAAGCTAACTGCTATTACAAAAGAGTCAAAGCTTAAAAAGTTGAAAAGTTTATAAAGTGAAAAAGTTAGAGTGAGCTAAGATTAATTTATTACTAATAAAAGAAAAAGTTTAAGTAAATGTATTGTAGCCTAATGTACAGTGTTTATAAAGTCCACAATAGTGTACAATAATGTCCTAGGGCTTGACATTTGCTCAGCACTCACTCACTGACTCACCCAGAGCAACTTCCAGTCCTGCAAGTCCTATTCATAGTAAGCACTCTATGTAGATATACCGTTTTTATCTTTTATAACATTTTTTTTTTACTCTACCATTTCTATGCTTCAACATGTTTAAATATATAAGTGCTTGGCATTGTGTTACAATTGCCTACAGCATTCAGTACAGAAACTGTACAGGCTTGTAGCCTAAGAGCAATAGGCCATACCATACAGCCTAGGTGTGTAACTGACTAGACCAGTGGTCGGCAAACCGCGGCTCGCAAGCCACATGCGGCTCTTTGGCCCCTTGAGTGTGGCTCTTCCACAAAATACCACGTGCAGGCGCGCACGTACAGTGCGATTGAAACCTCGTGGCCCATGCACAGAAGTCGGTTTTCGGCCTGGGCGAGTCTATTTTGAAGAAGTGGTGTTAGAAGAAGTGGGGGTACATTCCCTGAGGTCGACCCCTCCGATTGAGGATGTTTTTAGCAAAGGCCAGCTTAGGAGTACCCTAATTAAGTTAATAACAATGTACCTACCTATATAGTTTAAGTTTAAAAAATTTGGTTCTCAAAAGAAATTTCAATCATTGTACTGTTGATATTTGTCTGTTGACTAATGAGTTTGCCAACCACTGGGCTAGACCACCTAGGTTTGTGTAAGTGCACTCTGTGATGTTCACACAATGACAAAATCACCTATGGATGCATTTTTCAGACTATACAGTGGGGCCTTGACTTACGAGTGTCCCGACTAACGAGTTTTTCGAGATACGAGCCATCTCTTGGCCGATTTTTGCTGTGAGTTGTGAGCTAAAATTCGGGTTACGAGCCAGCTTCAGATACCCCACCGCTAGTTGGCGCAGCGAACGTCACAGTGAACGCCACAACATCAGCCCAGCATCACGTGTCTCACTCGTTCACTTTAAGATTTGACATACGAGTAATTTGAGTTACGAGCTCCATCACGGAACGAATTAAACTCGTAAGTCAAGGCCCCACTGTATCATCATCATTAAGCAATGCATGACAGTATATAGAAAATCCTAAGGTATCCACTAAAAAACTATTAGAGCTAATAAATGGGTTCAACAAAGTTGCCGGATATAAGGCCAATATACTAAAATCAATTGTATTTCTATGTATTGGCAATGTGCAATACAAAAAATCAAATTAAGGGAAAATTCCATTTAAAATAATAACAAAGAATAAAGTACTTAGAAATACTTAAACTATCAAAAGAAGTGCAAAACTTACATATGAAAAACTGTAAAATTATGTTAAAAGAAATGAAAAGAAGGCCTACATAAGTAGAAAGACATCACATGATCATGGAACAGAAGACTTAATGTTAAGATGCAGTACTTCCCAAACCAAGCTACACATTCAATGCAATCCCTATCAAAATTCTTGCTGCATCTTTGCAGAAAATGAAAAGCTGATACTAAAATACTTACGAAAACAAATGCAAAGGACCTCAAACAATAAAAATATTGAAAATAAGATAAAGTTGGAAGGCTCACTATTTCAGATTTCAAAATTTAATGCAAAGCAACAGTAATAAAGATTGTGATATTGACATAAGGCTAGTCCTATAAAGCAATGAAATTGAGTTGAACATCCAGAAAACAACAAACAACCCTTAAATTTGTTGTCAATTTTTTACAAGGCTGCAGAGATAATCCAATGGGGGAAAGTTGTGCTGCAATAACTGGATATCCACACGCAAAAGAATGAAGTTGGACACGAACCTCACACCATGCATAAAAATTATCTCAGCTGGATCATAGATCTAAATGTAAGAACAAAAGCTATGAAATTCCTAGAAGAAAACATAAGAATAAATATATGTGATCTTGAATTAGATAACAGTTTCTTACATATAACATCAAAAGTACAAACAACGAAGAAAAAAAGATAAATTGGACTTTATCAAGACGAAAAACTTTTCAAAGGACATCATCAAGAAAGTAAAAAGGATAACCCATGAAATTAGAGAAAATATTTGAAAACCATATACCTTACACAGAACTTGTGTCCAGAATATAGAAAGTACACTTACAATTCAAAAATAAAGACAAATAACTGAAAACTTATGTCCACACTAAAACCTGTGCACAGAAGTTTATAGAAGCTTTATTTATAATTACCAAACTTGAAAGTACTCAAGATGTTTTTCAGTATGTGAATGGATAAATAAACTTCGGTATAACCATACAATGGAATATTATTCAGCACTAAAATAAATAAATAAATAAACAAACAAACAAACAATCAAGCCATGAAAAAACATGGGAGAACCTTACTATCCCCAAGTGAAAGAAGCCAATCATAGGCTACATACTGTATGATTCCAACTACATGTCACTCTGAAAAATGCAAAACTATGGAGACTGTAAAAAGATAAATAGTTGTCAGGGTATTGTGGGTGGTGGGGAGTGCGGGGAGGAAGGATTAACAGGTAAAACACAGGTGATTTTTAGGATAGTGAAAATATTCTGTATGATACCATAATGATGGATAAATGCCATTATATATTTTTCAAACTCATTGAATGTAAACACTAATGTAAACTATTGACTTTGAGTGATTAGGACTCAGGGGTGGGCAAACTTTTTGACTTGAGGGCCACAATGGGTTCTTAAACTGGACCGGAGGGCCGGAACAAAAAGCATGGATGGAGTGTTTGTGTGAACTAATATAAATTCAAAGTAAACATCATTACACAAAAGGGTACGGTCTTTTTTTTTTTTTAGTTTTATTCATTTCAAACGGGCCGGATCCGGCCCACGGGCCGTAGTTTGCCCACGGCTGGATTAGGTTCAAAAATTTGAATAAATGTGCCACTCCAGTGGGGGAATGTTGATAATTGGGGAAGGTATGCATATGTAGGGTAGGAGGTAATATGGGAAATCTCTGCACCTTTCCTTCAATTTTGCTGTGAACCTAAAACTGCTTTAAAAAGTAGTCAGCCCTAACCAGTTTGGCTCAATGGATAGAACATTGGCCTGTGGACTGAAGGGTCCCAGGTTCGATTCTGGTCAAGGACACATGCCTACATTGCGGACTTGATCACCAGTAAGGGGTGTGAAGGAGGCAGTTGATCAATGATTCTCTCTCATCATTGATATTTCTATCTCTCTCTCAATCTCCCTTCCTCTCTGAAATCAATAAAAATATATTTTTTTAAAAATAAAGTCAATGAAGAAAAGAATAAGTAACCCAATTTTAAAAATTGAATTGAAGAGGCATTTTTATAAAAAATATATACAAAGGCCCAATAAGCACATAAGAATATGTGCTTAATATTATTAATCACTAGAGAAATGTAAGTCCAACCACAATGAGATACTGCTCCACACCCATAGGATGGCTAAAATTAAAAAAAGACAGACAATAAAAAGTGTGGGTAAGGTTGTATAAAAAATGGAAACCTCCTACATTGCTGGTAGAAATGTAAAATAGTATGGCAACTTTGATAAATACTTTACATGTTCCTCAAAATGTTAAACACAGAGTTACCATAAGATCCAGCAAGACCCACTCCTAGGTATATGCCAAGAGAATGGAAACATATGCCCGTACAAAAACTTATACTTAATGTTCATAGCAGCATTATTCATAATAGCCAAATGGTGGAAACAATACAAATGTCCATCAACTGAGTAGTGAATAAACAAAATGTGGTATATCCATACACTGGAATATTATTTATCAATAAAGAAATCATTTGGTGATTACAAAGGAATTAGTGATATGATACATGCTACAATAAAACTGCTATTAAAATTGAATTGTAGAATATAGAATAGTTCTAAAGAGGAAGGGAAACTTTTATATCTTTTTTTTGGCTTAATACTATATGCTTTTTAACTTTTAAGATGTCAGACATTTATTCATTGCAGATTATTCCATTTACTATTTGCCTTTATAATTACAACTAAGTAATTTTAAAATAAATAATATAATTAATTCTCTTAATTCTATTGTATCAAAACCAGTCATGCCTGTCAAATTTGTCAAACCATGATCAATTATATTAACATTTCTAGCAAAAAATGCAAGAAATTCCTATTAATTACTGGAACCACAATTCTCTTAAACTTAGAAATACTATATTAACCAAGTTATATAGCTTATATAAAATAGAATATAGTCACTCTAAATTTCAAAATAAACCATTTGCTTTGCCAATGGTAAAAGAAAATCAACAGCAGCAGCAAAAATGATATAAATTGTTTTACCTCCTCTCACATTAGATTACTTTCTTCCTTTCAACATAATTTCATTAAAGTCTTTATGTAAATGTCAAAAAATAAGCTCCTAGATGTTTCTAAACTTGGAAAAGTAGTCATAGACAGTTTTTTTCCAATATCATAAAATCTGCTAGCCTATCCAGTAATGATCTATTTATTTGTTAGCCACCTGGGAAGTGTGGGTGGTGTGGGCTGTCCAACTATCTTTTTATTCTGTCCTTGGAAAAGAGTAGTAGGTGCCATGCCAAGGTTCCTGTGGTATTCTCCTAATGCCAAGTAGTGTTTTGAATCCCCATCAGCCTCATTTATTCATTGCAGATTATTCCATTTACTATTTGCCTTTATAATTACAACTAAGTAATTTTAAAATAAATAATATAATTAATTCTCTTAATTCTATTGTATCAAAACCAGTCATGCCTGTCAAATTTGTCAAACCATGATCAATTATATTAGTCAACCACAGTCATTAAATAATACTATGACATAAAAGAGTAGAGTTACTCCAGTGTTCACAGAACTGTGGCCAGAACAATAAAAATGTGAAACAGATGGCAGCAAGCTCTAGTTTTCCTTGTTTCTCTTTTTTTTCTTTTTAAATGTATTTTTATTGATTTCAGAGACCAAGGGAGGAGAGATAGAAACATCAATGATGAGAGAGAACCACTGATCGGCTGCCTCCCACAAGCTCCCCACCGGGGATCGAGCCCACAACCCGGGCATGTGCCCTCGACAGGAATCAAACCTGGGACCCTTCATTCTGCAGGCCAACGCTCTATCCACGAGGCCAAACTGGCCAGGGGCTCCTTATTTCTCTTTTAAGTTGCACAGTATCCTCTATAATAAAAGTCTAATATGTTAAGTGTCCAGTCATCCATCCAACCAATCAAAGCGTAATATGATAATGATAATGATATGCTAAGGCCACTCAACCACTTGCTATGATGTGCACTGACCACCAGGGGGCAGACAATTGACTAGTCAACCAGTCGCTATGACGTGCAATGACCACCAGGGGGCAGATGCTACGACCGGTAGGTTAGCTTGCTGCTGGGATCCGACCGATTGGGACTGAGTGAGATGGGCCAGACATGCCCTGGAGCCCTCCCAGGGCCCCTCCCCAGCCAGCCAACCTCCCTCATCCCTCCCCGGCCCCCATCGTGCATCGGTGGGGTCCCTGGCCTGGCCCATGCTCTCTTGCAATACAGAACCCTTCAGGGGAAGTCAGAGAGCTGGTTTCGGCCCAATCCCACAGCCAGGCCACGGGACCCCACTGTGCACAAATTCGTGCACCAGGTCTCTAGTATCTATATAATCAAGCTATAGGCATCAGCATAGTTCTACTCATCCTTTCCTAGGGTTCCATTAAGAATTCCCTGAATGAATCAGATTGAAGAATTATTTAAGCTATAAAACTACAATGTAGGACTCACAATACAGTCTCATTTATTTTTTTTTAAACCTTTCTGGTTAATCACAAGTAAGCATATCTCACGTTGATTAATTTAATTAGGTACTTTTAAAATGTCATGCAGTCATCCAGTGGCCTTTGAATTATGAGTTTAGCCTTAAAAAGCTAACCTAAATGGAATAATCAAATCAGCCACCCAATCAGAATTTTAAAAAATGTCTTTGATATCTTTTAATATTATTTATGTAGTCCTAGGATAAGGTTAAGAGCAATTATATTGAAATACATACATAATTTAATTTTGAGTAAGACTATAACAGATTAATATGGGAAAATGTTTTTCTTCCTAATCTAAGTATATTAAAAAATAAAATGTAAATTTATTTCCAAATTTTATAGTAGACTAACTTCTAGAGAAAAGCTTATTAGAGCCTGATATTTCAAATTAACAATAATAGTTCAGCCTCAGTGGTTAAATCAATAATCATTTGTCAAATGCCTGTATGTCAGATATTATTCATGGGTAACTTAATATTAACTGAATAAATCCATTCAATACTGATAAAATCAACACTTGAGTGTTTCTAGATGGCAGTACTGTCTAGTACTATTCCCATTTTACAAATAAAACTGAAACACAGACAGGCTAAGTCACTTGCCCAAATCCATACCGCTGGAAATGCAAAGCGGAAATTCGAATAGAGGCAGTCTAGTTCTGAAGACATCATACTTCACCATTAGGCTATTCTGGTCATTCTGCCCTTATACTCAACCTGCTGTTGCCTTCCCCCCCCCCCCACCCTCCCTTTCACTCTCCTCCTTTCCCTCCTCTCTATTCAGTTATAGCACTATATAGCACTTGGCTTCACAGTTTTCTTTCCTTTCTTTATAGTTTTAGATGTTTCTTTTCCATTTTTCCTCTCAATCCTTTTTTGTTGGCTGAAGCATTACTATTTTCAGGTCATCCTATATAATAAAATGCTAATACAAAAATTACCCGAACGGTGGAACAACCAGTTGCTATGAGGTGCACTGACCACCAGGGGGCATATGCTCAACGCAGGAGCTGCCCCCTGGAGGACGGTGTACTCCCACAGCAGGGGTAGTGCCGCTCAGCCAGAAGCCGGGCTCAGGGCTGGAGAGCACAGCAGCAGTGTCAGGAGCCTTTCCCACCTCCGCGGCAGCACTAAAGATGTCCAACTGCCAGCTTAGGCCCTCTCCTGGCAACAGTCTGACATCCCCCAAGGGCTCCCAGACTGTAAGAGGGCACAGGCTGGGCTGAGGGGCACCCCCCCCCCCCCGCCAAGTGCACGAATGTCATGCACCGGGCCTCTAGTCATATATATAAAAGCCTAAGCAACCACCCGACTGTTCAATTGTTCAGCGTTCAACCGGTAGCTATGACACCACTGACAACCAGAGGGCAGACACTCAACGCAGGAGTGAAAACTACAGGCATGGAAACATGGAACAGACTGATGAATCTTAGAGGGAAGGTGGGAGGGAGGAGGGCGGGAAGAGATTAACCAAAGATCTTACATGCATACTAGAGGCCCAGTGCATGGATTCGTGCACCGGTGGGGTCCCTCGGCCTGGCCTGCGGGGATTGGGCCGAAACTGACTCTCTGGCATCCCCTGAGGGGTCCCGGATTGCGAGAGGGCACAGGTCAGGCTGAGGGACTCCACTGGTGCACAAATCTGTGCACTGGGCCTCTAGTGATAATATAAGATACATCACAGGCCCCTGAATCTGGGTGGTGCCTTCATAACCTGATCCTGTTTCTTCATTTTTCACGTTGCTCCTGAGACCCCAGAATGGCAAGAGGCTTATACAATTGGCAGATGTGTCTACTGACTCATCAGTGATTTGCCCAGGTTGAGCAACTAGTAAAAGATTCTCATTTTATTTGTTCATTCCGACAGTTTGCAGCCTTGGTGTTTAGAGCAATTCATATGTCAGACAGGAATAGTTTCAGTCAGTATTTTTTAGTGATGTCGCCAGAAAACCATCTAATTTCCCAAGGGTTGTGATCATATTAGTCACACATGTTAGACTAAGTCATACTTCTTTTCTAAAATAAAAAAGCAAGAGATACAGTAATCCCCAAGGCATACATGCTTTACCAATGAAAGAAGATTTTCTGGGACTTGGTAAAAATTCAATTGTACCAAAAAGTAGGCAATGCTTATTCTGTGAAACTTATCCTTTTTTAATCAATGAAAGCAAACAATGCTTTTTGTTTCCATGTGAAAATGTAACACAAGGAAGAGCTATCAAATTAAGAATAATAATAATTATGAATAAATGATATTTAATGTTGCCATAAATTTACAAAAAGTTATTATTTATCTGTTCCCTTCTTTGTTTTTTCTTTTAAATTACAGTTTACATTCAATATTATTTTGTATTAGTTTTGGGTATATCCCTTCTTGGTTTTTATTCTTTCTATTTCAGTCAGAAATGGATTTTAACTTTTTAATATTTTTTTATTGATTTCAAAGAGGAAGGGAGGAGAAACATCAATGAGACATGGATCAGCTGCCTCCCAATGCCCCCTACTGGGGATCAAGCCCGCAACTCGGGCAAATGCCCTGACTAGGAATCGAAACCAGGACCTCTGGGTCCATGGGACGATGTTTAATCCACTGAGCAACCCCAGCCAGGCAGAAATATATTTTATTTGTAATATATTATTCTTTAACCTATTCTGAGAGAATGGGATTAACACTATTAATCACATAAATTTTTAAAAATATATTTTATTGATTTTTTACAGAGTGGAAGAGAGAGGGATAGAAAGTTAGAAACATCAATTGGAGAGAAACATCGATCAGCCGCCTCCTGCACATCTCCTACTGGGGATGTGCCTGCAACCAAGGTACATGCCCTTGACCGGAATCGAATCTGGGAACTTTCAGACCACAGGCCGATGCTCTATCCCCTGAGCCAAACCAGTTAAGGCATGACATAATTTTTTTTATGGCAGAAAAAGACCCCACAGTAACCGAGAGGAAGAGGAGGACTCTGGGGTTCAAAGAAATCTGTTCAGTGACCCATACAAGTTCAGTCTGCAAGGAAATAGCAGAACCAGGCATAGAAAACATTTTTCTGTCTTAAATTGATGTACTCTCTATCCACTGGTTTGTCTCCAAGTGCATGGGGGAAGACAGAACTCAGAGATAATCCCTGTAGTTTCCTACTTTCAGTGCAGGGGTTCTAAAACTTGAATGCACGAGAATAATCAAAATGCAGATTTCTGGATACTTTGTTTTTAAAAGTCAGGATTAGAGCTAGGGAATCTGCATTTTGATAGTTAAATCTGTTGCTTCAATTGCCAATTCAAAGGCCAGATTTTAAAAATTCTCCTGTGCTCTAATTCTACCATAAAATTTTTTAATTTTATGTCGGCAAATTACAGGTGTCGTTGGATAAGGAATATGATGCCCAAATGTTGAAGGCTAAGGAGTAAATTTTAGGGCAGCTGCAGGACAAAAGTGAGAGGAGTAATTGAATCGCCAAGACTACATTTTGGATGTAAATGCCCCGCTACAAACTATGTTTTCTATTCTTACTACAACTGTCTTCTTTTAACATTTCAAACTAGGCTGGAAAATTAAAAGCAGGTTTCTTTATAAGATCTTCTATTCCTACACAAATCCCAACATTTGAAAGAAATGTCTGTTACCTGTTATTCTTGACACTTCTAAGCATTGTCCCTGAAGGAAATTGGCAGTGAAAAAGAATAAAATGGGAATTTTCAAAATCTAATAGTCAATTTAAACTTATTCTCTGTCTTAGAATCAGGCAAACAATTTTCAGGATTTTTCCCAAGGCATTCATTTGCTTGCTACTAGTTTAAAATTCTCCTCTGTTGGAAGAGTTTCTAGCTGTAATTACTGATTTAGAGATGTTTCCTAGTTTGCCTCTCAGAAGTGCTCATCTTTGAAATTTAGCTGTTAAGCTTACACCCTACTGTGATCACATCAGAAGCAGCTTTGAAGTTTTATTAAATGTTATAATTACCACTTTTTAAATCTGGCACTCTTTAGTTAAATTATGTAGCTTCAAATTGAGAATATGATTTTAAACTGCAATTTCTGTGTAGAGATGAACACCTGTTTACTGACTTGTCAGTCACTATGTGAAATCTATAATTGACTTATTTTTACTCAAAAATGATCAGGCTTGTTTTTACACGTACGATCAGTTCCTTAGGTGAGAGGACGTTGCACACATATAGGTTGTCAATAACTATCTATGTAATTATTTGCTGTTATAAGAGTTTTAGAGATACATAGACCAGTGATTGGACTCTGTATCTTTCTCTTAGTCATTTGCTCACATTAGGCAAATTATTCAACCTCTCATTTTCTTTATTAACTAGAAATAAAAAATAAAAATAAAGCACTACCCTCATAAAGTCTGCTTGAGAATTGAATGAGATAATTTATGTCAAGCATTTCATATGGTGACAAAATCATACTAAGTGCTCAACTGAAGTTAGCTATTAATAAATGAAGGAAAGATAATAAAATATATTTTCATGGTGGTGATGTACATCTGAATGGCAAGCTATTAAAAACAACTTAAATATGCATCTAGAGGAAATTGGTTAAAAAGTATATATGGAATATTACATACAATGAAATTAAAAAGGATAAGAAAGTATTTTAGGTACTGATATGGAATTCACTATAAGAAATGCTGTTATAAAAAAAAAAAAAGCCCTGGCTGGTATGGCTCAATTAGTTGGGTGTCATCTGGTTCCATTCCTGGTCAGGGCACATGCCCAGGTTGCAGGCTCAATCCCAGTAGAGGATGTGCAGAGGCAGCTGATTGGCATTTTCCTATCACAATGATGTTTCTCTCTCTTTCCCTCTACCTTCCTCTCTCTCTCAAAAAAAAAAAAAAAATCAATAAACAATACAAGAAACAAAATATAGTGCAGAAAGAATAACATATTTTGGAGGGATCACATAGATGAATCAGACACAGGCTTTCATCTTAAGGAGCTTATTGTCTATAAGTGTTAAAAACAGCCTGCTCATTTCTTAGTAACAGGAAATATTTATCTATAGCTATATATCTTTTATATACTTTATAAAAAATATAAAATTTGTACATAATTGCTTGTATGTGGATAAAATATTTCTATAAATATATGTAAGAAAATTATACTATACTAGTAGCCCTGAAAATGAATCTGTGCACCAGTAGCTCTCTGCGGGGCCTGGTTGCTCCGTTCCCACTGCCCAGAGGCTCTCCGCAGCCCAGAGGTCCTTCCGTGGCTGGGCGCAGATGCTTGCCTTGTCACCGGGGCAACGATGCAAGCGTTCCCCCTCCCCACCTCCCACCCCAACCGCTCCGTGCCCGCCACCCAGAGGCCCTCTGTTGCCTGGGTGGAATGCTTGCCTTGCTGCCGTGGGGGACTCCGGTGGGGCTGAGAAGACTGGGTGCAACCATCTTGTGGCTATGGGCACTGCCATCTTTTGTGATGGAGTGATGGTTAATTTCCATATTACCCTTTTATTAGATAGGATATTGCCTATGGGGAGAAAGATTGGAGTCTTGGAGACATAAGCAAGAAGGTTATTTTTTTCCCCATATTCACTCATATCTTTTGGAGAAAGATTGGAGTCTTGGAGACATAAGCAAGAAGGTTATTTTTTTCCCCATATTCACTCATATCTTTTGAATTTTGAATCAAAAGAATATATTATTTATTCAAAACAAATAAAATCAAATTGTTTAGAATGACAAAACAGAGAGAACATTTAAAAACCAAGACTGTAACAAGAAAATAATTGCTAAATAAAATGATTTGTCATCATGCAAAAAGAAAAATACTCAATAGATTCCTTATATGTTAGAACTTGAAGTGATGTCACTTGTCAAAATTAAGTGGGAAAGATGGGTTAAGTGTAATTAATAAAATGTTTTTATTAAAGGTATCTATGTGTGATAGAAAACTGCCTTTCATGCACACAAAGACTTTGCACTTATTTTAAAAAACAGAGTATATTAAATTAATTCTCGTTAGTAGGAAACACTTTTTTTTTTTACTTGTTCCTGGAAGCACTTCATTCAATTCTACATTGATTTCACTCTAAACACATTACAGGGTAGGGAAGATTCTTAAACAAGATACAAGTATACCCCAAAACCTAAGTATTTTTACATCTGACTATATCAAATTAACAGATTTCTATATTCAGAATATATTAAAAAGGAACTAAAACCAAAATTAAAATATAAAAATATGTTAATTGATATGAAGCCCTTGGAAACATGCTAGCTCAATATATGTTAATATTATCAGGTATTTTTAGGCAATGGAGTCAGAAATACAAACTCATAGGAAAGCTAAATCATACCTTTCTTCGATGATATTTAATTGAACTATACATTCAGAAAATTACACAAGTCCTTCATGTAGAGCTTAATGGATTCCCACAAACTGAGCACCCATGCTCAGATAAAGAAATAGAGTATTATCCGATTCCAGAAGCCCTCTCATTTCCCCACCCAATTATAACCCCTCCTTATTGCCCCGAGATAGCTCCCATCTAACATCACACATATAGTTCAGTTTTGCCTAGTTTTCAACTCTATGTAAATGGAATCATGCTGTATGTATTTACATTTTTTTGTATTCTGAGCAAAAATATACCATAAACTTAGTGACTGAAAACAACACATTTTATCATCTCAGAATTTCCATGGGTGAAGAGTCATGCATTGTGTGGCTGGATGTTCTGATTAGGGTCTCACATGATTGAAATCTGTCTGGATTTCGAGGTTCTGAAGTTGACCTACATCATGATTAAAGTTTGAAGAACTCCAGGAGCCCATAGAACTGTGCCATACATAACAGCTGATGGAGAATTGGTGGGACTGGAAAACCCCTGACATATTTGGTGGCCAGAAGCATAGTAGATGGGGGAAAAGACAGTTTTCCTTTAATTGGTGTAGAGAAATGTTCACAAATACCCCCCTTTTCAGAATGTAAGATTTTGTTGTTGTTGTTATTGTTTTTATTTGATCCCTGCTTCATCACTGTCTATTAGATGTTGTCAGGGAGTGGGACTAAGTTGACAGATAACTTTTCTTTTAGTTCATGTGTAGCCAGAACCATACCCACCTCTGCTGGAGAGAATCATTCATCAGCTGGATGCAGTAGCTGGACAAACTGCTGGAGTTTTTGTTTGTTTGTTTTTTAACATATTTTATTGATTTTTTTACAGAGAGGAAGGGAGAGGGTTAGAGAGTTAGAAACATCGATGAGAGAGAAACATGGATCAGCTGCCTCCTGCACACTCCCTACTGGGGATGTGCCCACAATCAAGGCACATGACCTTGACTGGAATCGCACCTGGGACCCTTCAGTCCGCAAGCCGACGCTCTATCCACTGAGCCAAACTGGTTAGGGTGAAACTGTTCGTTTTATTCCTGAGAAAGGGGATGCTTGTATTTTGTGTAGGCAAAGAAGGGTTTGGATGCTGATTTGGTGGCAAGAAAGGCAGAATGTGCAGAGATGGCTAGCTATATATCAAAGATTCATACTCCCCTTAGCATAGTATAATCATTGCTGGTGAGCAGCCTTTCAGCCAGAGGTCATATTTCCTAGATCATACTGCATCCAGGAGGGACCATCTAACTAGTTCTTACCAATGGACCAAAGGAGAACATGTCCTATCATTCTGGGGAGAGAAGACCAGGGTATGCATATGTTTTATCTATTCCTGTTTCCCGTCCACTGAATGCAGATACCCTCAGGCCCCAGATAAGTGTGGAAAC
This sequence comes from Myotis myotis, assembly GCF_014108235.1. Taxonomy (NCBI): domain Eukaryota; kingdom Metazoa; phylum Chordata; class Mammalia; order Chiroptera; family Vespertilionidae; genus Myotis; species Myotis myotis. The sequence goes on from NW_023416368.1 coordinate 61,722,779, forward strand.
ATAATGGAGGAGTCTGGGAACTTCCTCAGCACCACGAGAAAGGGTGCCTTTGGAGCCCCCCAAATCGCGCTGTTTATGTGAAAGAGAAATAAATTTTTATCATTACAATAAGCAACTGAAATTTGGAAAGTTTGTTTGTTCAAGCATCTAGTGTTACCCCTGCTACTACAATACACATATGAAGATTCCAGGGAGGTTAGATATGAGTCTAGAGTTCAGTGGAGAGGTCAAGACAAGAAAAGTTAATGTTTGTGAAAACATAAAGCTAGAGATCATAAGGAGTGATGAGAACTAGGATCAAGGGTCAGCTTTGAGAACTCCAATATTAGGGGACAGTTAGAGAACCTGAAGTCTGTAAAGGATCCTGAGACTACCTGTGAGGTAGAAAACAAAAGAGAGGTGTATTTCAGAGGAAGACAAGAAATTATTTCTAGAAGCAGAAAGTGATTAATTATGTCCATGACTGCAGAGAAACCAATAAACGTAAGATTAAAAATGAACGACCCATTGAATTTACTCATTTGAAACCTGTTTGAGACCTTAACAAAAACAATGTTAGTAACTTTGATGGGAACAGAAGCTTGATTTGAGTAGGCACAAGAATTGGGGGAGGGGGAAATAAAAAAGATAAAGGGAGGGCACAGATGGGATGGAAGGCAGAGAAGGATGTGAAGTCAAGGAAGCTAATGCCGAGACAGTATACTTCAGGAAGGATCTAAAAGACAGGAAGACATTACTGCAGGCGAAGGATTGAAAGGAAGAGGAGTCAGGATCCAGAGCCTCATGGTAGGGTACCCTTGTGGCAAGGAGGAAGGCACAGACAATATGAAGATGGATGGATAAGGCTTTATTGATGTATTGATTATGTCTAGTTTTGACTATTTTTACAATAAAGTAAGAAATGAGGGCATCATTAAAGGGAGTGAAGAAAGGAGTACTAGAAATCTGAAGAGAGAAGGTATAAAATTGTCATCTCAGAAAGTGTAAAAGTGAAACTTCTAGTCAAATATAATAGTACTTCTGGGCAATTTTGAATACCAGTTTGAGGGCTTAATTCATGATTTTTATAGTGTACCAAATCACATTATGTGTGTATATATTTTTTCTTCTGTAATGAGTGAAGGTAGATAGCTGGATTCAGTAAAAGGATGGGATTTTTGGCTAGTGTATATAACAGAGGGACCAAAAATTCCTTGTAATGATCCCCGTGGACCTTCTGCACAATCCTGGCTGCTTGTGGATTGCATTTTACTCATCTCAAAAAATGAATGCTGCTATAGTAACAGAGGAAAGGGAAGCAATTCTTGGAATCTTTCTGTGACAGAATAAATTTAGTAATCTATGTCTATAAATTATCTCAAAAGAAAAGACTTTATTTACAAAAACTAAGCATCTCAGAACAATAACAACAACAACAACAACAAAAAAAACCTGTAAGGTAATCTAAGAACCTCTTTTCTTCCTAAGACCTGGTGAAGATTTGCTCATCCTTCTCTGCCTTCCATCCTGTCTGTGTCCTCCCTTTATCTCTTTCATTCTCTCTGTGGAAAAAAATCATCTAAAAATATGAGAGATAGAAAGATGAGAGACTTTTATTTCTGGCAATAGAGTTTAAATCTTCAGAGAAATCTTCTGAGTATAGCACATATAAAATGCTGGATTATTTTAAGGCATTCTTTTTTGGAGCAAAAAGTAAAAAAAATTCTTACAGAATTAAAACAATAATAATACAAAAATTCATAGGAGCGCCTGAGAGTTAAAGTTGGCAATTGCCCTGAAATATTCCCTCCTTCCCTTCCCGCCCTTTCCTCCCTCCTTTCATTCTCCACCTCTCCTCATCCCAAGTCTCCCAGTTTCTTTTTCACATTGTCATCTATCCAGGGGGTTATTGTGCTCTGCCATTGCTGTTTCTGACTTTTCAGCATCAATGATGCTTTGCCATTGTGGGTCAATCAAACCCATTGAAACTCTCATTGAGTCTGTTTTGTCCTTTCACAGTTTCTAAAAAATACAATGTCATTTCCAGTACTTTCAGAAATTCCTCTTTTCAGGTCTTCTTTTGTTTCTTTTAAAGTACCTACTATGAATTCCTTTTATCTGAAGATATTAGGTAACAATGAAGCTACCAGTGCTGATAACTGTTCTAATACTCTGCATCTTATCTGAGACTTTTAGTTTGCTACATATATTCAATGGATTGTAGGTTTTTGTTTTAGTCATGCTCTTTTGGATATGTATCTTGGTCTTAGTCATCTTTAAATTAGATGTTTCTTGCATGCAGAGGATTTATATTTGTGTTATTTATATTTGGCAACAGACACTATGATGCATCACATTAATGTGAAAGCATTCCTGGAAGTGCCTTCATCTTATTCTCTATAAAATATTTTCAATACCTTGGGAGTTTGTTGTTTTTTCTAATATTAAAAATAATAAATGATTAAAGCATGCTAAAACTGATTATGTATCTGAATAAATTTCAAAATAGCATAATTTCAGACTATAATTGCAAGAAGCTAAAGACCAAGAACAGATTCCTACATTTAATGGAACCTAGCTGAAATTGCCTACCAAAATAGATGTTTATTGTATCTGAAGAGCACTACAGAAGTCCCTGTTTTGGAGGGTAGGGAGGGAAGGAGTTGACTATTTTATAGGAATTTTTTTCAAGTTCTAAAATATATGGTAGGCTATTGCAAGCTGATTTTATAAAGAAAGGACCCATCTGCTTCCCAGACATCATTTAAAGAGTCATAAAGATGAAAATAAGAAGGTACAATAGCTCAAGGATGATGTTTTTATGTTGCATGAGCAAAAAGCACAGAAAAGAGATGATGGAAGCTGTAAAAGCATTTTCTAGCAGGTTACTGAGGCCAATTATACTATTGTTCAGCAAATTCTTATTCCTTATCCCCATACTTCCTTAGGAGGAAGATACCTCTTTATACTTTTGATGTTGACCTTCTCCATATAATTTTGGTCAATGGAACATGGGTGAAAGTGAATGTACACAAATCCAGATGTTAAATGTAATTACCTATTTAAACTTAATCAGTAGGTTAATTTGACATTTCCCAAAGTAGCCACCAACCCTCCTTCCTGGGCCTCAGAATGAACACCCATACAGTACAGTCAACTCTGAGGCACAGTCATAGAAGTTGATCCACATAGTCTCGGGTGTGAGAATAGGAACTTATCCTATCTAATAAAAGAGAAACATGGTAATTGGCGTACGACCGCTACCCTTCCCATTGGCTAATCAGCAAGATATGCAAATTAACTGCCAGCCAAGATGGCGGCCGGCAGCCAGGCAGCTTGAAACTAACATGAGGCTTGCTTGCTTCAGTGACGGAGGAAACCAACGCTCCCCGCCTGCTTTGCCGGCCTCTGAGCCTGCAGTTTAAGAAACATTGTAACGAATATAGAAGCTAAACAAAACCCCAGAAACCTGCTTTCAGCGAGCCCGGGACCTTAGAGCTGGAGATATACAGTGTTTCGATTATAGAACCGAAACAAACCAGATACTTTCTTTCAGCACCAGAAGCCTCAGCGCTGGAGCCAGAGCTAAAGCTGGCCCAGAATTAAAAAGAAAAAGAAAAAAAGGAGCAGTTGCGAGCTTCAGTCCCAGCTTAAAAACAGCCCTCAGCCCCTCACCCAGACTGGCCAGGCACCCCAGTGGGGACCCCCACCCTGAAGGGTGTGTGACCAGCTACAAACAGCCATCATCCCCTCACCCAGGCTGGCCAGGCACCCCAGTGGGCCCCCCACCCTGATCCAGGACACCCTTCAGGGCAAACCAGCCAGCCCCACCCATGCACCAGGCCTCTATCCTATATAGTAAAAGGGTAATATGCCTCCCAGCACCGGGATCAGCGGAGCCACGAGGCCTCCAGGCACTGGGATCAGCGTGACAGGGGGCAGCGCCCAAACCCCCTGATCGCCCTGCGGCTCTGTGTGTGACAGGGGGCGGTGCCACAACCCCCCCTCCCCTCCATGGGCCCTGCTCTGTGTGTGATGGGGTAGAGCCATAACCTCCCCATTGGCTCTGCCCTGAGTGTGACAGTGGCAGCGCCCCAACCCCCTGATCTGCCCTGCCCTGAGTGTGACAGGGGGCGGTGCCCCACCTCCCCTATCAGCCCTACTCTGTGAGTGACAGGGGGGAGCTCCTCAACCCCCTGATCGGCCCTGCTCTGTGCGTGACAGGGTACGGAACCCCAACCCCCCTGATGGACCCTGCTCTGTGCATGACAGGAGGCAGCGCCCCAACCCCCTGATTGGCCCTGCTCTGTGCATGACAGGGTACGGAGCCCCAACCCCCATAATGGGCCCTGCTCTGTGCGTGACAGGGGGTGGCGCCGCAACCTCCCCATCGACCCTGCCTTGAGTGTGACAGGGGGCGGTGCCCCAACCCCCCTATCGGCCCTACCCTGAGCGTGACTGAGGGTGGCATCGCAACCTCCCAATCTGCCCTGCTCTGTGCCTGACAGGGGGCGGCGCCCCAACTCCCCAATCGGCCCTGCTCTGAGCCCGACCAGGGGCTGCACCTAGGGATTGGGCCTGACCTCTGCCACCCGGGAGCAGGCCTAAGCCAGCAGGTCGTTATCTCCCGAGAGGGCACAGGCCGGGCTGAGGGACACCCCTCCCCCCCGAGTGCACAAATTTTTGTGCACCAGGCCTCTAGTCTATATATATAAAAGGCTAATATGCTAAGTGTCTGACCGTCCAATCGGTCGCTATGATGTGCACTGACCATCAGGGGACATGCTCTCAACACAGGAGCTGCCATGATGTGCACTGGCACTGTGGACCAGGTGCCCACAAAGCAACACTCAGCATCCCCCAAGTGGGACATAAGCCTTGCCACCCCCCTCTCACTCCCCCCACCCCCAGAGCGATACCCCACCAAATCACAGCCAACACTGCTGAGACCTTATGGCGCAAAATGTGGCCCACAGCCCGGCCTAGTCTGGAAATGGTTGCTGTGGACGCCGGGTAATGACATCATGTAGCAATGCCTGGCTTCCTCTCCCTAGCAACTAGCCTCCTTGGAGTTTCTTCAGCCCAGGAACACAACTTGCTTTATAGCCAGGTGGAAACATTTTATACTTTAACCAAATGTCTGTGAAGCCTTTTCCCATGCCTCATCTCATTTGATCCTCACAGAAGTCCTGGAGTAGGTAGATAGGAGACTCGCTGGAATCCTATTTGCTTTTCATTAGCCAGAAAATGGAGATTTAGAAAGTTTAGAAACTTGACCCAACTGAAAAGAAGTAAGAAAGGGTGGACCTTGAAAATGACTTCAGGTTTCCTCACTGCACAGAATATAGTCAAACACTCTTGCAGTTAAATATTTTACCCTTTGTTCTCCTTGCATGATCTACAATAATAATGTACTTCGTGTTGCTATTTACTGCTGTGTTGCTGACAACTACCTGAAAGAGAAGTTGGGGTGCTTCACTGGGCTGGAAAAAGTTTAGCTACATCAGAAAGCAGGTTTAATTAAACAAGTTTATTCTATATATATAAAAGGCTAAGTTGACTCGCACATGCGTGAGATATATAAAGCTCTCGCTGGCATCAATTGCACATGTGTGTTTTGATCTGTCACTGTTGATCGTGAATTTGGTTGACACTTCTGTTATAGAGAAAGGGTGAATGGCAATATTAAAATATTTCTTCTAATTAATTTCCTTTTAATGTGCACAAATCTGTGCACCAGGCCACTAGTTGTTACAAATGCTTTATGGACTAATACAGATACCTGTTGACTACAGAACTGCTCAGTGTTTACTCACCACACCCTTGATATTTGGATGCTTTTCTAGCTATAACTTAGGTCCCTGCAATACTGGGAATAAATCAATGGAAACTTTCTCTTAAGACTTACTATGTCTCCTTGAAGACTGATCACCCATTGTTTTTCCAATTCTGGCCTCCTCAGACCCCTGATTTTTCATTTTATATCTTGCCTTATTCAAGTTATAATTTTATATTAGTTAAAAATTCTCTATTTCTGAGGATATTTTTATCTTAGTGTAGGTATCTTGCCAACATAACTTAAGTCATATATATTTTGAGCAACTGACTAACCTAAATGAGAGAAAAGAAATATAGAGTAAACAAGATAAATACTTAACCAACACCGAAGTGATAGGTCTAAACTGAGACATATCAGATATTAATAAGAAATAAACTAATTTATCCAATTAAAAGATTTTCATATTGGACAACAACAACAAAGCCAGCTGTATGCTACTTTTAAGAGATTCACATAAAATATAAGGATACTGGAAAGTAAAGAAAGATGTATTGTGTAAACATAGCCTAAAAGAAATATTTTTTTCTAATATATTTTTACTTTTCTAATATTTTTTTCTAATATATTTTTCTAATATTCTTATTGATTTCAGAGCAGAAGAGTGAGATAGAAACATCAATGATGTGAGAGAATCATTGATCGGCTGCCTCCTGCATGGCCCCCACTGAGGATCGAGCCTGTAACCCTGGCATGTACCCTGACTGGGAATTGAACCATGACCTCCTGGTTCATAGATCAATGATCAACCATTGGGCCCCACCAGTCAGGCATAAGTGTGAGTTTCTTAATCTCAGGAAAACATTGAAAATCTAGAGAACGCCTCTGTTTTCATTATTCATGAACATTTCAAATACTTTTGAGCATCTGCATGGTCCAGGAGGCATGAAAGGCACTAAAGTGAAGGGACATCATTTTTAGGAGTTTGGAATATACCTAAGACAACTTTGGAAAGCTTGCTCATTTTCCCTTGGGATGACCTCTAAAATATGTGAAATCATAAAGTCTATTATCAAAATGCGTAATCACAAAACGTAATAAACCAACTATAGAGTCTTTAAGAGAAAACTGTCATCCACAGAGTTTGGTTACCACAGAATTCCCAGAGATTTTAATTTAACCCCACAGCCTAGTTTGCAGTTGTTATATGCCATAAAATGCTATTTCCTTATCCAAAACTGGTGTGTGCAAAAAAAAGTTATAAAAAGAAACTTTGTACATAGTGCACTGACTAGGTATTTCTGGTGAAATTAAAAAAATTATAAAAACTGAGTTAGATCCCTAGTATTTTATCAAAAAACGAGCACATATACCATTTTGGACCAGACCTTAGTTGATACTTTCATTGTTATGGGACCAAAATTACAGATCACTTAAGATACAGAGACAAAACAAATGATTTTATTCTCTATGGTCCTATTTATTTTTTTAAAAAGTATTTTCAGTTATAATAATTCTAACTAAGAACTAGAAGTTCTGGAAAAAAGTAAAATAAAACAAAAAAAATCTATTTGAAGGCATAAGAAAGCTGCCCAATAGCAAAGATTTGTTAGACCAATGCCCTAGAGAGAATGTACTCTTGAGAGATGAATCCAGGATCTGTCAACTCCAAAAGCAACTGCTGAAGCTACAAAAGTAAGCATAGGCTTTGATAGACTCCTAAAGTTCCAATGGCAGAAAGCTAGGTTTTAAGGACCATGAGTAAGGAGAAAGTCAAGTAAATATTGCAGGTTTTATGGGAGAATCCTGGAGGGTCCCACCCCAGGAATCAAGAATGAATCAGACATAAGGCTCAAATCAGAATTATTTCAAACCCTGATTAGATAAAATGAGCTGAGAATTCTGGCACCTTAGTAAAAGAAGTGAAAGCAAATTCTCTCTGTGGAAAATATCATCTAGAAATATGAGAGATCGAAAGATAGAAAATACATTTTTATTTATTTATTTACTTTTACTTATTATTTTTATTTTGAATAAAAATAAAATAAACAACAACAACAAAAAAGATAGAAAATACATAAAAGAACACAAGAAACCTGTGATAAGGTAACATGGTCTATCCCATGTGAAATTGCAATCCCAGAAAGAGAGTATAGAGGCCATTGTACAATAGCAATATTTGAAGAAATAACACCTGAGATTTTTCCAAAACTGGTTTCTCATGATTGTGGATGAAAGGTGGCAACATGCTAACCAGACAAACTCAGGCAAGGCTTGCATGATGGCTTTGCAAACTCAGAGACCTAAAGTAACCACAAAGGATGGTCTGAAATTAAAACTTTTTAACTAAAAGCAGTTTATGGCAGGCAGTCATTTCCTAGGCTGTAATCTTCCTTAACAAAGGTCAATCTTTACCTTAACTTAGCCTGTCTGTGGTCTTTTGCATCTATAACATTCCTTTGTAATATCAGGGTAACTCCCCTTTTCTCAGACCCCTCAGGGTACAACCAATGTATCACATCTGAGACCATAAATCCTCATTGTTGTTGTTATCACATTATTTATTGACTGTTAACTATCCTGTACCCCCCTATGTAAAAAATGTGTCTATCATTTTATTTTTCATCCAATCCCAGAGGTTTCCCTGCTTTGCTTTCTCCCACCTCCCTAATCTATCACCAGTAGATTTCATATAACACACTTGTGTCTTCTCTTTTGATTGTAACGAATAAAATAAAGTGCAAAACTGCCATTCTCTGGAGCATTATCTCAGTCCATTGAGATTATGCTTCCTGGCAATGGTCTATAGTTTAACTCAAATAAACTCACAAAAAAATCTCTATAGGTTTCATTGTTTCTTACAATGCCATGATCAAAAGCTGAGAAAAATCCTCTTGTGGATCTGAGAGGGAGAAGGAAAGAGTAATCATTGTGAAAAACACCCAGAGCCGGTCTCCTTAACAAAGACCTACTTTGGGGGTTGGAGGAATCTTAGCACAGTCTTATCCCAAATGGGGGAAGGGCATTTCACTTCAGTCTCCTCTAGTCTTTCTGTCTTACTCAAGGGGATAAACATTTGAGAAGGTAACAGTCCAAGGAAAAAAGTCCACTAAAAGACTGAGATTTAATCCTACACGTTGCTACATGCCAACAATACTTCAGCATAATTGATACCATGGTAACTAACCAAGTTATTAAGGAGCAAAGGGAAGACCAAATATTATAGGCATGTCATTTGTAAATGACAAATGACAGGAAACTGCAGTTTAACACTCCCCAAGGAACCACCAGTTTATTCCCCACAGACACTGAGGGAAGTAACTGGACTGGGAGAGAACAGACACAGTAAGGTCTGGTTGAAATAGGGAAGGTACTTGTCTGTCAGTCACACCTGGGAGCAGGTCATTGGCCAGAGTAGGTGTGGCCACTGCAAGCATGGGAAGATTTGGAATATTTAATCTCCTAAACCAGTGGTTGGCAAACTCATTAGTCAACAGAGCCAAATATCAACAGTACAATGATTGAAATTTCTTTTCAGAGCCAAATTTTTTAAACTTAAACTATATAGGTAGATACACTGTTATTAACTCAATTTGGGTACTCCTAAGGCTTAGGAAGAGCCACACTCAAGGGGCCAAAAAGCCGCATGTGGCTCGAGAGCCGCAGTTTGCCAACCACGGTCCTAAACAAAGAAGTTCACTCTCTTGGTTTCTCTTGGTTGACTCCTGGTTTGAGGGCTCTCACGCTCCTACATTTGCCCACATAGCTCATAAATATTGCAGGTTTTATGGGAGAACCCTGGAGGGTCACACCCCAGGAATCAAGGGTGAACCAATCAGAATTCAAACCCTGATTATTTCAAACCCTGACTAGATTGCACACACAATGGACTAGTGGACTGCAACTAGCCTAATGCTATACCGAACCCAGTTCCAACATGGAATAGAAACTCTGGACACTGGCTTTGCTTTTAGCTTTACTGAATCCCTGCACTTCTTCCAAGGCTGGATTAAGGGAAATGGGACTTTGGAAATCCAGGAATGTAATGCCATGCAAATAAAAATCACTCCTGGGCAAGTGTCAGAAAGTTATTTTTCTTGAGCTATTGTAAGGACCCCACCCACAGCACTCAGTGGGGAAAGGGATACCCCACCTCCACTGGTAACATAACAACAACGGGCTATTTGCTGAAAGAGCTTTGAAACACACTCTCCCAAAAGAGGAGGACTTAGGGAAGCCTAAGATCAACAGGGAAGAAATAAAGAGGACGTTCAAGGAATTGGAAGTTCTGGTACATACAGCTACAGAGACATTAAACACAACTGGATTCCTAGCCAGATTAACATAAAAATCTCACACTGAAGACTATGTATCTGTCTTATTACCTCTTATATTATATCCAGCTATTAACAAAAACAACAACCATTACTAAAATATGCTAAAATGTAAGGAAGGCCCTAGTTGGTTTGGCTCAGTGGATAGAATGTCAGCCTGCAGACTGAAGGGTCTCAGGTTCGATTTTGGTTAAGGGCACATGCCTGGGTTGTGGGCTCAATCTTCAGGAGGGTGCATGCAGGAGGCAGCTGATCAATGATTCTCTCTCATCATTAATGTTTCTATCTCTCTCTCCTTCTCCCTTCCTCTCTGAAGTCAATAAAAATGTAAAATAATAATAATAAAAGGTAAGGAAAAAAGTTTGAGAAGACAAAACAAGCATCAGAAGCAGACTTAACTATTATAAAGATGTTGAAATTATGAGACAGGGAATTTAAAATACTATGATTAATATGTTAAGTGTTTGAATGGAAAAAGTAGACAACATACAAGAACAGAGTGTAATATAAACTGAGAGATGGAGACTCTAAGAATCAAAAGGAAATGTTAGAAATACAAAACACAACATAAATGAAGGATGTCTTTGGTGGGCTCATCAGTAGCCTGGGCATGAGAACATCAATAAGCTTGAGGTAGGTTGATAAAAACTTCCCCAAGTGAAATATACGCAAAAATAAAGAATAAAAAGAACAGAATAAAATATCTCAAAACTGTAGGACAATTTAAAAGATTGTAACATGTATAATTGGAATACCAAATGGAGAAGAAAGAGATAATGGAGCAGAAGAAATATTTAAATTAATAATGACTAAAAACCTTCCAAAAGTACTGACAGAGAGCAATTCACAGGTCTGGAAAGCTCAGAAAACACAAAGTAGGTGTTCACCCAAAAGTAGGAAAAATGTGCATTTATATTTATTATTTTAATTATTTTTTGGGGGAAAAATAAGCTTTACTAATATTGAATATATAGCTTGACTTGGGTGCCCTCATGTTACCTTAAGATTCGTCTAGAGTTCTCTATAATAAGAATTTGGGGTGGGTTTGAATGATGGTTCCAGAGCACAGAGGGCTTGATAGAAGAGTCCTCCCTTGTCCCTTTATTTGAAGTATATGGTAACGTATCAAATGTTAAGTGTGACATAAGTAGATTTATGGCTTATATATCATTTTATGATATATTATATTTGGTTTTAACTAAAATAGTTCTCATAATATGTACAAATGGCATTAAAATTATTCCAAAGGAGCATTATGCTAAGTGAAATAAGCCAGTCAGAGAAAGATAAATACCACATGATCTCACTCATTTGTGGATTATAGAGAACAACATAGACTGATGAAAAGGGACAGACCCAAAGACTGAGAAACAGCGATCAGGCTATCAATCCCCAGAAGGAAAGTAGGGGAGGGCGGGGGTAAGGGGAAGAGATCAACCGAAGGACTTATATACATGTATATAAGCCAAACCAATGGACATGGACAACAGGGGGATGGGAGCATGAGTGTACGGGGCAGGGTGGGGGGGAGGTTGGGGGTTAATGGGGGGGAGGAGGACACATTTGTAATACCTTAACTAATAAAAAATAAAATAAAATAAAATAAATAAAATAAAATTATTCCAAAGAAATCGGGGCTTGATAGTGACACTAGTAAAGCACACAAGGAAACAAGCAGACAGTGAAGCTGAACTTTCTGTTTCCTGATAAGAGCTCTTTTTATAGTTAACAATACTATATTATATACTTCAAAGTTGCTAAGATACTAGATCTTAAATGTCCTCACAGCAAAAAGAAATGATAATTATATGACACAGTGGAGATGTTAGCTAAGGCTGTGGTGGTAATCATACTGTAATAGATAAATGTATCAAATTAACATGCAGTACACTTTAAACTTACAAAATGTTATATGTCACTCATATCTCAATTTTTTTTAAAAAGAGCTCTTTTGTCAAATGTATTACAAGATGAAAACAATGGCAGCCTAATCAGATCTTAAAAGGTTGGGCAAAAATGTTCAAAATTGTCAAGAGGATTTTTTGAAATACTAGAGGCCCGGTGCACAAAAATTTGTGCACTCAGGGGGGGTGGGGGATGGAGGGGTCCCTCAGCCCGGCCTGTGCCCTCTCGCAGTCTGGGACCCCTCAGGGGATGACCACCTGCTGGCTTAGGTCCGCTCCCCAGGGGATTGGGCCTAAGATGGCAATCAGACATCCCTCTGGCAGCCCGGCAGCCCTCGAGGGATGTCCACTTGCCAGCGGGGAGCAGGCCTAAACTGCAGTCGGACATCCTTAGTGCTGCTGAGGAGGCAGGAGAGGCTCCCACCACCACCGCTGTACTGGCAGCCATCAGCCTGGCTTGTGGCTGAGCAGAGCTCCTCCCATGTGAGAGTGCCCTGACCACCAGAGGGCAGCTCCTGCATTGAGCGTCTGCCCCCTGGTGGTCAGTGTGTATCATAGTGACCAGTCATTCCCAGTCCTTCTGCTGTTAGGGTCAGTTTCCATATTACCCTTTTACTATATAGGATAGAGGCCTGGTGCACAGGTGGCTGGTTTGTCCTGAAGGGTGTCCCAGATCAGGGTGGGGGTCCTGCTTGGGCACCTGGCCAGCCTGGATGATGGGATGATGGCTGTTTTCAGCTGGTCACACCCCCTTCAGGGTGGGAGTCCCCACTGGGGTGCCTGGCCAGCCTGGATGATGGGGTGATGGCTGTTTGCAGCTGGTCACATCCCCTTCAGGGTGGGGGTCCCCACTGGGGTGCCTGGCCAGTCTGGGTGAGGGGCTGAGGGCTGTTTTCAGGCTGGTGGGCGACTAAAGCTCCCAGCCTCTCCTTTTTTCTTTTTCTTTTTTATTCTGGGATTAATTTACCTTCTATAGCTGTCACTGGAGCTGAGGGCAGGCTCCAGCTCTGAGGCCGTTGCCGGCTGAAAGCAGGTACCTGGGTTTGTTTAGATTCTATAATTGAAACTCTGTTGCCATCACTGGCCGCTCTAAGCTCTGAGGCCGCGCTGGCTGAAAGCAGGTTTCTGGGGTTTGTTTAGGTTCTATAATTGCAACATTGTTTCATCTGGAGCTCAGAGCTGAGCTGCGGCAGGCGGGGAACGTTGACTTCCTCCATCAATGGAGTAAACAAGACTCATGTTAATGTTCGCTTCAGCTGCCTGGCTGCCAGCCGCCATCTTGGCTGGCAGTTAATTTGCATATCTCGCTGATTAGCCAATGGGAAGGGTAGCGAAGTTATGGTTAATTACCATGTTTCTCTATTATTAGATAGGATACTTTTACATCCACTATTATCCACAATTTAACTTAACTCTAAATGTTTAATGCATGTTGTTTTATTATGCTTTTGTGATACTTCTTTTTCAGCTATCACCATCATCAAAATCAATCCTATATAATAAAATCCTAATATGCAAATCAACCGAACTACAGAACGACCGGTCACTATGACATCCACTGACCACCAGGGGCAGACACTCAACACAGGAGCTGACCCCTGGTGGTCAGTGTGCTCCTACAGGGGGAGCACCGCTCAGCCAGAAGCTGGGCTCATGGCTAGTGAGCGAGCGCAGCGGTGGTGGCGGGAGCCTCTCCCGCCTCCGCTGCAGGCAGGCGGTAAGGAGCGAGAGGGCACAGGCTGGGCTGAGGAACCCCACCCCCCACCCCCAGTGAATTTTGTGTACCAGGCCTTTAGTTTTCAATATAAGCTCCATTGGTTGTAAAATACTCAGAGAAATGTGAATAGTCCCGGATATTTGACTATGTTAAGGAATTAATTTTTTTGTTATTTTTTTTCTGTGTTAATAAGGTTGTGACTTATTTTTTAAAAAATACATATTTTTAAGAAATGTATATTAAAGCATTTACAGATGAATTATATGAAATCTCGAACTCGTTTCAAAATAATCCAGGGCAATGGTCAGGAGGAGTGTGAGGTATGGATAAACCAAGATTACTATGAACTTATAAGGGCTTAAATAGATGACAAATGCAAAGGGGTGTGTTGTAATATTCACCCTACTTTTCTATCTATTAAAAATTTCCATGTTAAAAAGGTAAAAATTTTTAATTTAGAAATTCATCTTTAATTTGTTGTATCACATAGTGCTAACAGTATTTTCAAATAATAAAGCATGTTCAATAGCATTGGTCTCACTAAATTATTATTAAAACAAATATATATTCAACCACAACAACATTTTGGTGCCATTAATTTAAAGTTTGCATTGCTCCAGGGCTAGCCAATGCTTAGAGAGAGCAAAGGCTCAGCAGAGTTCTGGCAGGTGGCTCAGTTGGTTAGAGCATCATCCCGATGCTGTGCATTCTTTCCCCAGTCAGGGCACTTACAAGAATCAACCAATGAATGCACCCATAGGTGGAACAACAAATTGATGTCTCTCTCTCCTCTCTCATTAAAAATTAAATAAATAGAAAATTTAAAAGGCTCAGCAGAGCAGTCATTGATATGCCAACTAACCAAGCCAAAACCAAACCTTCTCTATCTGGCTTATACACCCGGAAGCAATATTATTCTGCTTTAGGCATAGTAGAGCCAGGTGCCAGAACACTAGGAACCACTCCTATAGCTCAAAACCCAAATAAAAATATTCCAATTAGGCAGTCATAATCTGTTCACTCAGTACAGCTTTTCCGGCAAAGGCCTAAATTCAATTCTGGCAATGGCCTAAATCTTTCCCAGCTTAGTCTCCTATCTATGCACCACCCTAATGGCTTTCCTACGTGGTCCTGTGTGGCACACCGTGACTCCTGTGCCTAGGACCTCTGAGTATAATTCACTTTGGTGTTCCCTGAGCCTCCCCTCTGTGGCTTCTGGAAAAGCATCCGTCTCACCATCTGATAAAAGAACACAAAACAGAAGCACATACAAAAAAAAAAAATGTGGAGGTCCTAGAAGTCATATAATCCCCAGTCAACAAGCCCAATGTAAGACTTTCTTCAATAGTGTCTTGCCGTGTGCTTGAAGAATTCTATTATGGTTTTAAACTCATCACTCCCCAAAGGAGCTGACTACATTGCTGGATTATGCTGCTTGCAATAAACAATCCTTAAATTGGCACTTGACAGTGAAAGGAAAGGAATGAAGACAGGTAGTATCACATAATTAACTTACTTTTCAGCAGTCCTGAAGTATATTCACCCTACTTTTATATTCAGAAGTGCTGAAACGTGAGTTAATTTCTTTTTAAAAAATATATTTTTATCCAGGAAGGGAGTGGGAGAGAGAGAGATAGAAACATCATTGATGAGAGAGAATCATTGATTGGCTGCCTCCTGCCTGACCCACACTGGGGATCAAGCCCACAACCTGGGCATGTGCCCTGACTGGGAACTGAACCATGACTTCCTAGTTCCTAGGTCGACACTCAACCACTGAGCCATGCCAGCCGGGCAAGTGAGTTAATTTCTTGGTCCCTGAAACATACTGAAATGATCTTGCCTAACTTATATCAGTGCTCCTGAGTAGATTGTCTTTGATTACAAGATGCCAGGGCCAATTAGTCCAGAGCAACTTTTCCTCACTCTATCATTCATATCACCTACCCCATGATATATGCACTGATCGTCATAACCATTTAATTCAGAGAACTGAACAAGAATGACCCTGACATATTTGATTGAATTTGGAATCTAGGGGAAAATAAAGTATTTCCTGTAAAAACCTTCCCTCCATTATTAGCAAATCTGAACAGGGCAGTGTGAAAATAATTTTCTCTGATCGAACCAACAACCACAAAACATCTGTTTTTACTGCTTCTTTCCCAAATTGGAAATGGTGACAGCTGTTACATTCTAATTCGCTGGTTCATGAAACCATTCAACTTTTGATTGACCTCTGTTTGACTTTCATATTGCTTTATTGAAAAGAAAATATGTTTCTTGGAAGAATGACATCGGTTTTAGTAACTTCAAGATTGAATTATAGGCAACAAATAGAAATATTCAAATTGGTCTGTAAATAGAGAACAAGGCAAATGGAATGTAATCCCTGGCTTCAGACAGAACTGAAAATAAAAATAAATATAAGACATCTGTTGAATGTATTACACGTATATCCACCCTGGATTACAGCAGCAGTTCTAAAAATACTCACCACTTTGTGTTTGTTTGTTTTTTAATTTCAGCTCTATTGAGGCATAATTGACATCTATTATTGACTTGCAGTTCTCGTTGCCATCCTCTCTTATGCCCCAGTGCCTCCTATCCTGCCTTACCCATTCAGATGCTGAATCATTGGTGAGCCAAGTGGGTGGCAGCAGTGCTCATAGCCATGTACCCATGGGTTAGAGGTTATTTGAGATTAAGTAGAGATTCTGGAGCAGTATTAGCCAAAGTGGTTCAGAGATGTGTTGGTAGGATAAAGAGACAGCATTTAATAGGGTCAAAAGTGTAATGGATGTATCAAAATGAATGCAAAGTCTGATGAGATGGGGGTTGAAAAACACTGAGGTTACTAGAAGAAGAAACAGTTAAAGATAGTTGTTGAGTCTAGTTTATATTTAATGGTTCAATAGGTCTCACAGACCCCTTTTAACCTGGAGCACTGTGCCTGCTGTGAAATCTGGCTTGCCAGGAAGGATACAGTCACTCAACTCACCTCTTCCCCCATGCTCCATTGTCATAACCACAGACATGCCTGCTCTGGAGTGTGGGTGTGAGGTGAGAGGCCTTTGTGTGCCCCTCGGGCCCATAATCTAGTCAGGCCCTGGAGCTGTGTGTCAGGACCGGTTTGGGACAGAAGGCAATGTCCAAAAGCTAGGCAGAATTAAGGGTGAAGATTAATATACAAAGTGCAAGAAAGTGAAGAGATTGATAACAGTGAATCCCTGGTATGGGCCAACTAGACTTCCACCTTGTAGCAGTTTCTGTCTTCTTGAATTACCCTCTGCCCTCAGAAAAGCATGCTTTAATGCAAGGTGTTGAGGGGTGCTATATAAAGCCTCGGCTATATAAGAGTACACTGCAGTGGGGAGTGATTCCAGGTTTGGGTGGGCAGATGGCCGGGAAAGTTTGGGGATTATGATCATGTACAAGGGATTCAAGCCATGTGATCCAAAATACAGCTTCGTGCCTGTCTTCCACTGTCCCATCAAATCTGCCCAGCAAGAGTGATCCTGCTCCTGCCTGTGTGAAAACTCAATCCCTCTGCCTTGCTGGTCACTCTTCAGTAAGAGTATGCCCTATGACCTTCTAACGTGGCAAATATAGCCACAACTCAGAAATGCAGTGTTTTAGGTTATAATCCAAACTTGAAATTTAACTTGAAATCTTCTCACTTACCTTCAGCTGAAGCCTTCTTTGAGCTGCTCACCTACAGTGGGAAGTGGGGCCTGGTCTTCCCTTTCTCTTTCATGGTGTCCTACTGTCTCTTCTATTTTATAGCTTGCTGTCATTCCCAGTTTCTCAGTCCTTCCTGTGTTGAAGGGAGATGGTGGGGAGAACAGTTAAGACCGATTGAGGGAGGCAGGGGATCATAATAATCCATGACATTTTCTTCCAAAACCTTCTTCATGAAATCCTTGGAAAGCCCCTCCCCCTAATTTTTCATTTTTTCTGATGTGAGTGAGGGTCTTATAAATAAGTGTTGGTTTATTTCCTTTGAAATTCTACATTCCAGGAAGTCTAGTACCTCATGTGTTCTGGTGCTTCCTTCAAAAGTTCGAATTAAATATAGTGTTAACAACTATGTCATGGGGTGTTGGTGTGTTCGTCAGCCGTCAGTCAGGATGCTATAACAAAGTACCATAGATGGCGTGGTTTACAAACAACAGAAATTTTTTTCTCACAGCTCTGAAGGGTTGAAGTCTGGGATTGGGGTGCCAAGATGGGTGGATTCTGATGAGAGCACCCTTCCTGTTTGCAGACTGCTGGCTTCTTTTAATATTACTGGCAGAAAAGCAAGGAAGCTCCCTCAAGTCTCTTTTATAAGAGCACTAATCCCTTCTATGAGGGAGTGAAAGCATTATACAAAGGAAGTTTAGAAGTATGATGAAGGCTTGAAATGGCACACTGTCCATTATGGTAGCAATGGCAGCAAAATGGACTTTTGGGTGTAGACAGACTTACCCATCCAGTAATGGGAAACTTTAGGCCTCTTATTGAAGGAAAATTTAAATTTTCAATTAATGAACATTAAGTAAAAATTCAGTTCCTCAGTTGCCTTAGTCACATTTCAAATGCTCAGTATCTAAATGTGGCTAGTGGTGCTGTAGATAGTTTGGCTTAGTGGCTAGAGCATTGGCTTGCGGACTGAAGGGTCCTGGGTTCGATTCTGGTCAAGGTCAAGTACCTCAGTTGCCAGCTAGACCCCTGACTCTGGTCGGGGTGCATGCGAGAGGCAACCAATCGATGTGTGTTTCTCACATCAATGTTTCTCTCTCTGTCTCTACCCCGCTTTTCCACTCTTTCTAAAAAATAATGGAAAAATTATGGGGCGTGGCCAGAGTGTTTTGGACAGGTTCAAGCCTTGGACAATGAGAGGGCACCGTCTCATTGTCACGTGCAAGTCCCAGCTTAGATGGCAGAGCCCTCCCAGCACAACTATAGCCAACAGCTATAGTTGTAAGCTTGAGCCTGTGATCTGAACACGTGGCCCCACCTGCCTGAGTGATAGAGTTCAGGTGCATGTAGTGGAGTGGGATTGAAGCTAATGAGAACGCTGTAAACAACTTGATCATGCCCTTACTTTGCCTCCTGGCATTTGCTATAAAATAAAGACACAGCTTGTGGGTGTGGTCGCTGTTTCTCTCCATCAGAGGAGCAGCGTCCCACCGAGACCCAGCTTCCATTCTGCTGTCTGTCTTTTCTCAATCCTTTCATCACCCCCACTCAGGATCACCCTTGGCCATGCCGGTGCAGCACAAAAAATATCCTTGGGTGATTAACAAAAATAAAATAAATGTGTCTAGTGACTAGTATATTAAACAGCACAGATAGAACATTTCAATCATTGTAGAGATTCCTATAGAAAAGCACAGGTTTGGAATACACTCTTTGGGAAGTGGGGTGTTTGTGTAGGTAATTTGTTTTTGTGAAGGCGAGGTGTTGCTACTCGAAACTGAAAACTCATTTTCTAGGTTACTGCTCTTCCTGAGCTCTGGCCTCTGGAGGCGGGACTTTTGGGTGGCCAATAAATAACACCCCTTTCTTCTCCTCCTAAGTACACAGCAGTTTAGAAATAAGACCCAAGAGACAGTGGCAGGCAGAAAAAAAAATTACCTTAATTACTGATAAAATTAATTAGAGAACATGGCTTTGATCTTTAGCAAAATGAACTTTTGAAACTAGACAGACTTCACTCAGTGTATTCATTGGGAATCCAGGCCTCTGTAAGAACAGGAACATTTGCCAGCTTATAACCTTGCCAAACTCACTAATCCTCCTTGAGCCTCAGTTTCTTTGTCTATAAAATGGGAATTGTATCTACTTCAACATTTTGTGGAAATAACTAAATAGATTGCTATAGTGCCTAGAATAGTGGCTGGCACACAGTTCAGTGATATGTATGTGTTTGCATTTATTATTATTGCACAATGGAGGATAGCTCAGGATGCACCCTCTCTGCCAATAGGATCCAAAGGTACTTGGTCAGGCATACTTAGCTCCTATTCCCAAGTTTATCAATTAGGTAAGTGAGGGGAGAAGGGATGGCTAGAGGTGTTCCTTTCATATTCTTAGTCCTGAGTCTAAGAGTCAAAACCTTGAGTCATAGAGTCAAAACCTTCACTCTATCAAAACAAGAGGAGTGGAGTATAGGTGTTTCCCCTAACAACAGGCTCATTCTTGGTATATATTTTTTTCTATTCTTTCTGTCCACACTCAAATAAATCTAGTAAAGTGTTGTATTCCTTTCTTTCCCTTATGTCTGCAATGCCAAAATCAAACCCATGACCCAGTCTTAGTTTTTTAGTATATGGAAATGGGGATAATAACTTGTCTAAACAGTCACATACCCTGTTTCTAGTCATTATGTGACAAATCTTAGAAAATCTCATTTCTATTTAACAAGGGCATCATAGGTTTCTAACTGAACTGCACTGTACATGTGTCTATTCATGTATTTTTAAACACTGAAATAAACTAAGACCAATCAGTGTATGACCTATAAAAAATCCTGAGTTAAATTTTGGAAACAAAAAACAAAGACTATATAAAATGTTATTTCCAGAAAAGGTCTTAAGTTTCAACTTACTGAGTTTTTTATTGTTGTTATTTTGTGGGCTTTTTGTTGTTGGTTGTTTTTTGTTTTGCCACTGAATCCTTTCTTCAAATGAAATCTTACTTGAAATCCAACATGTATAAGAGACCTGGCATAACAATCTCCCCAACTCCCCCATTCTCTCCCGCTCATCTCGATTGGCTGATGCACGCAGAAGGATCTATCAAGGTCTACTGTGGTGACCATTCATATTTAAAACCGAAAATTTTTTTTAAAAATATATTTTATTGATTTTTTACAGAGAGGAAGGGAGAGAGATAGTTAGAAACATCGATGAGAAAGAAACATCGATCAGCTGCCTCCTGCACACCTCCTACTGGGGATGTGCCCACAACCCAGGTACATGCCCTTAACCGAAATCAAACCTGGGACCTTTCAGTCTGCAGACCGACGCTCTATCCACTGAGCCAAACCGGTTTTGGCTAAAACCGAAATTTTATATTGTGAGTTCCATGACCTTAACAGCCTTTTCGGTTTGTTTGTTGTTGTTGTTTTTATCACTTTATTTCCAGTGCCCAGCATCTGACACAAAATTTGTGCTTGGTAAATATTTATTGAATGAATAAGTGAATGAATAGGACTTGGACTAAGTCACACACAGCAAATTGGTGAGGCTGAGACTTAGTATATAATGAGTGACTAGACCAGGGGTGGGCAAACTTTTTGACTCGAGGGCCACAATGGGTTCTTAAACTGGACTGGAGGGCCGGAACAAAAGCATGGATGGAGTGTTTGTGTAAACTAATATAAATTCAAAGTAAACATCATTACATAAAAGGGTACGGTCTTTTTTTTTTTTTTTTTAGTTTTATTCATTTCAAACGGGCCGGATCCGGCCCGCGGGCCGTAGTTTGCCCACGGCTGGACTAGACAGACATTGATGATATTACCAGGATAGGCAATAAAGAAGGACAAGTATGGAGAAAGAGATGCTGAGATCACTTTTGGATATGAGAGTTTGAGGTACTTATGGGGCATCCAAGTAGAGGTATGAACAGACAATAAGCTATTCAGTTGATGCAGCTTAGACTTGTCCAGCACTTCAATGCCTCTCTCTTAAAAATATTTTATTTATTTATATTTAATAATATTTATTGGGGTGACATTGATTAATAAGATATTGGTTTCATGTGTGCAATTCTATGACACATCATCTGTATCTTCAAAAAAAGGCTTTCAGCCCTGACTGGTTTGGCTCAGTGAATAGAGCGTCAACCTGCAGACTGAAGGGTTCCAGGTTCGATTCCAGCCAAAGGCATGTACCTTGGTTGAGGGCACATCCCCAGTTGGGGGTATGCAGGAGGCAGCTGATCGATGTTTCTCTCTTATCGATGTTTCTAACTTTCTATCCCTCTACCTTCCTCTCTGTAAAAAAATCAATAAAATATATTTTAAAAAATTAAAAAAGGCTTTCACTCACTTTACTTTCAAGCACTATGCTACTCTGGAGATGTTTCCAGCCTTCGCATAGTCACTAGGGCAGAGTTTCTTAAACTTTAATGTGCAGCAAATCACATGAGGAATCTTGTTAAAATGCAGATTCAGAAAGTAGGGCCTGAGCTTCTACATTTTTAACAAGTTTCCAAGTGATGCACCACCCTTTTTGAGTAGTGAGACATTGCAAATCAGTGAAGATGGCACTAAGAGCTGGTTAACATTTCATTTTTTATTTTTGAAAAATTTCACAATCTTTATAAGTAGAGACTGGTGAACTTGCAAAATTCTGTTCCTTCTTAAAATAAATTTCTTCTCATAAACTTTGTTTTTGCACTTTGAAGAATGTTTAGTTTTTTTACATGTTAGGTTTAAAATATAATATGGCTTTTAATTCATAATTTAAGATAAGCTCTTTTTAAAAATGTTTTTATTGATTTTAGAGAGAGAGAGGGGGAGAGATAGAAACATCGATGGGAGAGAATCAACATCAATCCGCTGGGATCTAGCCCACAACCTGGGCATGAGCCCTGACCAGGAATTGAACTGGAGATCTCTTGGTGCATGGGTCAATGCTAAATCACTGAGTGATACTGGCCAGCCTCAAGTTTACACTCTTAATTTTAATAATAATCCTACAAATTTCTTACTCTTTCAAAGAGGGGTGAGTGTGTGTGTGTGTGTGTGTGTATGTGTGTTTGTTTTAGGATTTAACCTTAGGTTAAAGATAAGTTTAGCAGCTATTAGGAATAATGCAGCAGACAGGCAGGCTCTGGAAGTAGGTAAATGCAAGACATTTTGATACATTCAAACACTTAGAAAAAGTAGTAATTGCAAAATAGTGAGCTAGTTTAAAGCTAGGGAGAGGTATTGCTATTCAGCTATTCTTATCCTGCATTATAGAGATGATCCCATTCTAAAACAATAGAGATTTTTTTTTGGAAATAAGTAGCTTTCTTAGCTATCATTAGATTCATTTAAACTGAATGAATAACTTAGGTATCAGCTATACCTTTATCTGTAAATAATTTTCCCTTTACTGTGATTGTTTTATAAAATTCTATTATTTTTTTCCTTTTTTTAATTCAAAAAATTTTTAGTCAATAATATGGTAATAACTAGGTAAGGTGCCAGGTGGGTACTGGAAATACTGAAGTGACTTGATCAATTAGATGATTGTCTAACCACTATGCTGTATACCTGAAATTAATATAAAATCATACTGAATGTAAAGTGTAACTGAAAAATAAATTTTTAAAAATATTAATTTTTTTTTTTAGGATTTGTTATAGTTCTGGATACTGAGAGACACCTGTGAATTAGAAAAAGATCTTGAGTTCATGAAACTTAATTTGTGGGAAAACAGAGACAATAAAGAAGTAAATAAATATATTTTCATGTGAAGATATGTACTACTTAAAATAAAAAAGAGCAATGAGCTAGAGCAGCGGTTGCCAACCGGTGGTCCACGGACCACTGGTGGTCTGTGAGGTCCTTTTATCTCCACTTTACAGGTAAGGAAAATAAGATTTAGGTACCTTAGGCCACCTGCCCACGGTCACAGTTACACCAACAAGGAAATCGTAGAGCTGAGATTTGATCACAGTTCTATCAGCTGGGGATACTGAGCTCCGCTTAATCACTTAATTAGTGAGTAGTATCTCAAGTTTAATTCCTGCTTCTCTTTACAGGATCTCCATGATATGGCCCACCAATCTTACTTAATTTCCTATTATTACTGAACTTGCATCTTCTACTCCACATTTCAAATATCTTTCTAGTTATCTCCTGCGCATTGACCTTTTTACTTCAATTAGATTGTAAGCTCCCTAAAACCACTCTTGTTTTAAATTTCTGTGAAGGGCACAATAAATTCTCATTGAATACAGCAGACGCTTTGTATCTATAGGTTCTGTATCCAAAGATTCCAGGAACCCGGATAGAAAATATTTTTTAAATGCTATATTGTTGCTGACATATACTATGTAGTTAGGTCTATGATGGCTATGTCTATACTGAACATGTACAAACTTTTTTTGGGTCATTATTCCCTAAATGATACAGTATAACAACTATTTACATAGCATTTACATTGTATTAAGTACTATAAGTACCCTATAGATGAACTGTAGTATACAGGAGGATATGTGTAGGTTGTATGCAAAAACTATGTCATTTCATATAAGGGCCTTGAGCATTCCTGGATTTGATATGGGGAGGGGTTGGGGTGGGGCTCCTGGAATAAATCCCCTTCCAGAGGACTGTTATTGATAAAATCGTTAGCACAATCCTTGACACGTACGCATGCTGACTAAATGGTAACAATGATTACTACTACTGGAGGTTCTGATGCATCAAATTGAAGTTCCATAGGAAACCATAAAATTCTGATCCCTAACTCAACCCTAAGAACTTTTTGCTTGTTCTTATGATCTAGACTAGACTAATGTTTTTCCAAGCTAAGTTAGTACACTTCAGTCTTTTCTCACCCTTTTACCAAGTGTCAACAAGACAGACAACAGTAAGCAGCAACATTTATCCACCATGACTGAGTTCTTTAATTGGAGGCTGCTTTGGAGGAAATAAAAAAAAGGAATCGTAATGTTTCTGAGGTGAATGGTCAACGTGCTTGCAATCAATCAATTTAACTTAATTTTATGGAGTTTACTAAGTGTCCAAGATTTCCTGGCTCGAGTTTCTGAAGTACAGAGTCTTACACAATCACATCTTCGCTTCGAATAGAATCGCCCCAGATCCAGCGACAGGCCTATGGGCCTCGCCACCTGACCTTGCTGTCGGAGCTGCATACACTCCCAAAGCGGCAGAGAAAAAAGGAGATCAGCGGCGCCAAAAGTCTCCGTTCCGAAGGTCCTGCGCTCGGCCCCGCCCCCAGTGAGCGCGGTCGCGTCACGTGACGTCAGACGCCCTCCCGGAAGTGCTGTGGCGGAAACGGTGGGGGCGTGTCTCCAGGTCCCCCGGCGTGTAGTTACCGGAGAAACGCGGGAAGTGGGGTCCATGCACGGTTCTCTCCACCGTTAAGGCTGTTTCAGTTCCAGCGCGAGCCGGTAGCCCGGCCGAGGCGTCGGGTGCGACGCCATGGAAGTGGTGGAGGCCGCCGCTGCGCAGCTGGAAACTCTGAAATTCGGCGGCACCGGCTTCGGGGGTGGCCACGGCGAGGCGGCGCCGTCCCCGGATACCGTTCCTGTCTCAGAGCCACCGCCGCCACCTCCGTCGGATGAGGTGGCCCCAGACACTGGGCGGGACGCGGAGGCGCCACCAGCCGGGGAGCAGCCGCCTGAACTGGCGCTGAGCACCGCCGTCGGCGGGCCAGAACCGCCTCCTGGAGGGACAGGCGTCACGGGCCCGGGCGCAGCAGAGCCGGTGCCGACCCCGGACACCCCGGAGACCTCGGACTCGGATTCGGACAGGTCGGGTGCCTGCGGGTCCCGAGGCTGCGGGGAGAGGGCCCGTGTGACCGGCGGGAGGAGCCGGGGCCCGCGTGGGCCGGGGCGGGAGGGGCGGTCCCTGGCGCTCCCCGCGCACGTGTGGACAAGTGGCTCGGACCGCCCACTTCGGGTTGTTCACTGCAGATCCCTGGTGAATCTGAGCCTAATAATCAGATCTCTCTTCCCTAAATTTGGTAGTGTAAAAAAGGTGCTGTGCATAAATCGTAGCGTTTTCCGTTAAGATATGGAAACCTGAGGATATTGGGTTATTTCCTTAATATTTAGTTCGGCGGGTCCCTTTGCGGTTATAAGTTTTGAGTTTCGTGTCAGATCTGACTTCTATTCTTCCATCCAGTTTAACGTGTGTTCTTGTTTTTGAACCAGATGAATTGAGGAGTGGTTAAAGGATTTTATATTTCCAGATTAGCTCCTGGCAATTTTGTTAATTCTTATAAGCCTTGTGGGGAGCTTCGTGAAATTTGCAAGGCACTGTTATTTAGTAGTATTAACTGATTCGGTTTCTTAAGGCCCCCCCTTCCCCGCCCCACCTCCCCGTGTGTTTTAAAGATGAAACTTCTGTGGTGGGAGAGGACTTAAGTTTGTGGGATGTTCCTTACCCACACTGAACATGGTTTCCAAGTATTGGACTGTGTGGTGTGGGATACCGAACACAGGTGAGAGAAAAAAAATGGACATGATCCCTGCCCCACATTCTAGCGAGAGGGATGGCAAATATGAGTAAACATATCAATAAACAGAGTTGATGAAAATTATCGTGAAGGAACAAGCAAGGCACCGAGAAAGTCTTCGGAGAGCCCAGTCCTGTGGGACACTATGGCCATGTTCAAGTTTTTAATTCTAAGTGCTGGCGAAGCTGTTGAAGGATTTTAGGCAGAGCAGTGGCACACTCAGGTTAACATTCTAATACGCTTTGCTCTGCAGAGGAAGAATTGAACTGGGCTCAAGAGTAAAAGCCGAGAAGCAAGGCTGGAACTAGTTGAAAGATGTTGCATTGAGTCCATGAGGCGACCACGATTGTGTCTGGATTCAATCACACTGATCAGGCTTGCTAATAGATGGGTCACTGGGCTAGACAAAGCCATCAGCTGGGTGGATTGTGGTCCTGTTTACTAAGATAGGGGTCGGAGACCAGTGGGGATGTTTAATTTGGACAGTTAACTTAAGATTTCTCTGACAGTCAGTTGAGATGTCAGGCAAGCGGTAGTAGTATTATGAGTTTAGAGTTTGAAGGACAGTTCTGGGCTGGAGATAGACATTTAAGCATCAGATTTCAGATAAGACTAACTTTTTATTATGGACATTTTCAAACTTGAAAAAAGTAGAGAGTAATATAATGATTGCACATACAGTCATCACTGGACTTAACAACTTCCAATATTTTGCTAATCTTGTTTTATCTAACATTTCTAACTTTTTTTAACCTAGTAGATTTAAAGCAAATCTCAGTGTGATTTTTTTTTTTTTTACTGTGCATCTCTAATTGATAAAACACTTTACAAAACCACTATGTCATTATCAACTTTAATAAACTTAATTCTAATTCCTTAATATCATCTAATGCTTGGTCTGTATTTAGATTTTTCTGGTTGTCTGAAGGATGTCTTTTAACAGTTGGTTATTTGAGTTAGAATTCAAACTGCATTTGAGTGTTATGTCTTTCAGGTCTTTTTTAAGTGAAGGTCGTATTTAAAACCATGAAGATAGAAGACTACATGAGAATGGAATACCCTTGTAGCATAGTGCATACCAAAAAATGGAAATGTTTGAGGAAGTGAGTGGGGAACCATGTTAGATGTTGCTGAGAAGTTAAGATGACAGAAAGTTACCTACTGGACTTGGCAACATGGAGAATATTGGTGACCTTGTAAGGAGTGATGATGATAGAAGCCAATTTTGGTGTAAAGATGGAGTTAGAAATAAAGGATTAGAGACAGCATGTGTTCACAGTTCTTTTAAGAAATTGTAAGTGGGAAATGAGTCCATAGCTGGAGGGATTAAACAGAGATACTACAGAATGTTTGGTATGCTGATGGGACTGCTCTGGGGTAGAGGGAAAGATTCATAATACAGTAATAGTAGGAAGGAGTTCACTTGCAAATGGGATGGGTTCCGGAGCCTATGTGGTGAAATTGGCCTTTGCCTTTTCCTCCTGTAACAGGAGAAAAGACATTTGCCAAAGCTAATGTTTTGTTTTCAAGCCCTTTCTAATCCAGCTGGGAAGACATGGTTTTCAATGAACTATGGTATAGTATTGGACTGGCTCTAGTGGGCAGTTTGAAAAAAGTGCCATGAGAGATAGGGAAGGAAGTATGTAATTGTACTTTGAGTGGGTGAGGGGTGGCTTCAGAAGAGGTAATATTGAGTTGAGTTTACAAAGAAAAAATAATTTCTCTACATTGAGTACATTGTAGTCAAAGGAAATAGCACAAATACAGGGAAAGTTGGATGAGCTGCGTTGCTGGTGTGTATGAGAAGTGATATGAGATGGGATTATGTAGGTTACCAGGAACTTGATTGCAGGGGCCTCTGAGGTGTTCATAGTAAGGAGTATGGCCTTTAGCTTGTACACAGTGTAGGTTATGGGAAAAAATTTAAGTTTTTTCTCAGTTTTAATATTCTCTCAATAAAAAATAGGAAGAATAGTCCAAAGCCATCACCTTGATTTAACAATTATTAACATTTCAGAACTATTAGATTCACAGGTATATGTTATTGAGCCATTTTAAAGTCATTTACACATGATACTTTATCCCTAAATAGTTTAGCACACATTCTCTAAGAGGACATTCTTTTACATAATCATAATATTTTATCACATGTAACATAATTAATAATAGTTTTCTCATATCTAATGTCCAGTCATGAATGGTTATTTTTATTAAATTATTGGGTGACATTGGTTAAGATCACATAGGTTTCAAGTGTACAGTTCTGTGATACACGATCATTATATTGCATTGTGTGCTCACCACTCAAAGTCAAATCATCCTCTGTCACCACATATTTGACCCCTTTACCCTTTACTATCCCCCAAACCCCCATCTCTTTGGTAACCACCATACTGTTGTCTGTGTTTATGAGTTTTGTTTTGTTTTTGTTTGTTCATTTGTTGCTTTAAGTTTTATATCCCAAATATGAGTGAAATTAATGTTTCTTAACTTTTTCTATCTAACTTATTTCTCTTACCATAATATTCTCCAGTCCATGCATGTTGATACAAATCGCAGTATTTCATCTTTTCTTATGGCTGAGTAGTTTTCCATTGTATATATGTACCACATCTTCATCCAATCATCAATTGAAGGACACTTCAGTTGTTTCCCTGTCTTGGCCACTGTGAATAAGGCTGCAGTGAACATAGGGGTTACATGAATGTTTGTTTTAAATATTTATTCTTAAGGGAGAGGAAGAGAGGGATAGAAACATCAGTGATAAGAATCATTGTTTGGCTGCCTCCTGCACGCTCCCTACTGGAGATCGAGCCCAAACCCCGGTATGTGCCCTGACCAGGAATGCAACCATGACCTGGTTCATGGGTCCAGGCTCAACTATTGAGCCACATCAACTGAGCATGAATGACTTTTTAAAGCAAGATTGTGAACTGATTAAAATGGAGGGTCATGAAAAGGGTAAGGGTAACAGCAAAACATCAATAGGGTGAAGGGGTGATTGTTGTGGGAAGAGACTAGTATTTACATCAGTTATAGAATTATTACAGAAAAGCAGGTGAGAAATAAGCACTTGAAATAGAGGAGTAGCAGTGGAAATGGGATGAAGTGGAATAGGAGTGATGTTTACTAATCTGAAGATAGGGTTTTATCATTGACTGAGAATGGAATAGCTCAGAATGATTCCAATGTTTCTACCTATAGTAACTGGATTAAAGACTAATGAATAAAATAGAAGTTCAAAGAGAAGTGATTTAGTAAGGAGAATGCACTTTTTTTTCCTTTTAACTTGTTGCTAGTGTGAGGTAAGTGTAGGTCATTCATACAGAGGTGGCCAGTATGTAGCCAGAGATCAGGGATAAAGCTTATAAATGTCAGTGCTGAAGATTTAGGAGTTATCTGCACATGGGTGATAATTGGAAACATTGTAGGACATGAGATTATGCATAGGAAGAGTACAGAGAGAGAAGAGAGTAAGTATGAAACTTTTAGAAACAGCATATAAAAGGGAGTGAAGGAGCCCTGGTCAGCATGCTCAGTGGTTAGAATGTCAGCTTGCTTACCCAAGGTGGGTGGTTTTGTTTCTAGGTCAAGGGGACGTACCTGGGTTGCAGGTCTGATCCCTGCCACCAGCCCCCAACCCTCAGGGCACATGTGGGAGGCAGCCAAAAGATGTGACAGGGACACATCAATGTTTCTCTCTTCTCCTCCCCCTTCCCTTCCACTCTCTAAAAAATCAATGGAAAAAAATATCCTCACTTCTTGGATGAGGGTTAAGAAAATAAAAGGGAGTTAAGGGAATAGTCAGCAAACAAATTTTAAACTTAGAGTAGGGTTACTGGTAACAAGAATTGCTGTGGAAGTCATGGGCTAAAGGAGTTTTTAAAGAATAGAATGGTCAGCATGGTTGGTAACTTGAGTTTCCAAGTTGTCTGAAGACTGAGAAGAAACTATTGGCAATTAAATGGCTAGGTGACCAATGAGAGAAGTGCATTGCCCAGAGTTCTCTTTGTCAGTGATTTGGCACATGCTTAATTATATTAAGGCAGATGTGTGATGTGTGAGACTATTGTGATTGAGTTGCAGTCATAGCATGGGTTTTGAAAATGTTATCAGTGGATTAAGGACTACTTTCCAAATACCAGAGTCAACTTCAAAATGCTAGCTTTTGAATTATATCAGTAATAGTAAACATGTAGTAAAGTAGATATTTCCTAGTTGAATAATATATGTTAATGCCATCATGTTACTGTTTTACTAAGTTTAAACTTTTCCTTTCCTACAGTGAAACAGATTCAGATAGTTCAAGCTCTTCCTCTTCCTCATCATCATCCTCATCTTCCTCTTCCTCTCGAATATTAGTTCCTCCAGTGCTGTCAGATGGAGATGAAGATGTACAAGTTGAGAAGGAAAATAAGAATTTTCCTCTTATTAAAACAAAAGATGAATTACTTCTTAACGTAAGTACTTAGATGTGTTAATAAACCTAATTTGGATGTTCTAAAATATATTATGGTACTGATATTGATCTCATTTGCTCTGTATCTGATCCATACATTTGAAAACTTCCCAATTTTATTGGACATACTTTTGCCATGCCTTATCTTTCTTAACTAAAAGAGGATTGTCAGACGATTGATCTGGATAATTTCTAAGGTTGCTTCTAACTCTAGCATTTGGTAATTGTTCTTCCGGGGTGTTAACTTTAGCTTGCTACTCTCCATTTTTTTTCATCTTACCTTATGTAAATTTACAACCTTGCTTTTTTCTTTCTTTTTTGGTCCATAAGTCAGAACATTTTGTTCAGTTACAATTAAAATCAATCTTTTAATTGACTTGCACTAAGAAACATAGAAATAGAAATTAATTGGTTAAGCTTATTAGGATTTCTCCTGGAGTTTTTGAAGTGTTTGTTATTATATTAGGAGAAAACTTGTTTATTAGAATGGTGTTTTTTGGCACTTGATAGGTTTTGTTTTAAGGTTAGCTCTTGTATGGTTATTTCCTCTTAAACTGTAAGTTCTCCCACGGAGGAGAACGGTAATCTGGTGGTGGGAACCTCAAAAAAAAACCCTCAGAATTTTAGAACATAGGCTACATTGTCACATATTTATACTCTCTCCTCACACATGTCCTTTGTTGTTATTAGAGCTTTTTCAGTATTTAATGATCACTAATTATAATTATTACATAACACTTAGATGAGTGAAATAGTTTAATTCAATATTTGAGGGGGGGAAAATTGAAAAGCCTAGAGGCTGCTGGGCACCTTTTCATCACTGAATTCAATTAATATTGTTTCTTTTTCTCTACGCATAATAAAAATTACCATCTTACTTATGGTCACCATAGTTACAGTGTTCTTGTGAGTTTCACTTGTTTTGGCAGCACTTGCTACATCTCCCTCAGCCCATTAGCTACCCAGATAAGATCTAGGGAGAGTCATAAGGTCAAGCCTAATTATGGTAAGAGGGCTGTGCCCTCTAAGTTGGACTTGTTAGTGGCTTTACCAACAGGTCAGTCTGAGGCTTAACCCTATAGCCGTGCCCTACAATAATCATTGATATCAGTGGTCTTTTTACACAAAGGCTCCCCCAACTGACTATTTTCTGAAAGTATTGGGAGAATTGTTTGATCTTTTCCCTGTATCTTGCTCTTCTTTAGACCTAGCTTTTCTCTTAGAGTACAAAAATCCTGTCTAATAATAGACAAACATGGTAATTAACCATACATCCGCTATGCTTCCTATTGGTTAATCAGCAGGATATGTAAATTAACTGCCAAAAAGGTGGCAGCCGGCAGCCACACAGCTGAAGTGAACATGAGGCTTGCTTGCTCCAGTGACAGAGGGAGCCAACGTTCCCCGCCTGCTTCGCCCTGCTCTAAGCTACACTCTAAGCAACAAAGTTGCAATTATAGAAGCTAAACAAGCTCCAGATACCTGCTTTCATCCAGCTTCGGCCTCAGAGCTTAGAGCGGCCTCAGAGCTTAGAGTGGCAGTGATGGCAACAATGTTTCAATTATAGAAGCTAAACAAACCCAGATACCTGCTTTCAGGTGGTGGGAGCCTCTCCTGCCTCCTCAGCAGCGCTAAGGATGTCTGACTGCAGCTTAGGTCTGCTCCCCGCTGGCAAGTGGACATCCCCCGAGGGCTGCCGGGCTGCCAGAGGGATGTCTGATTGCCATCCTGGCCTAATCCCCCGGGGAGCAGGCCTAAGCCAGCAAGTGGTCACCCCTGAGGGGTCCCAGACTGTGAAAGGGCACAGGCCGGGCTGAGGGACCCCCCCCACACACACACACACACAAATTTTTGTGCACCGGGCCTCTAGTCAACAAATAAAAGACCACAGTACTTTTGTATATGTATGTATATTGTCTTAATTTTTTTACTAGATCTGTAATACTTACCTTGGGACGTCTTGAAATTTAATACAAAATATTAGTCTACTTATTTTTCTAGATAGAATGCCCATATTTTCATCGGAAAGTCAAAAAGAGTCCATGGCCACAAAGAGGCTAAGAACCATGTTCTTTGACAGACTAAGTTTTATATCTGATCTTTATAGCTTCTGTATTGCCCAGTAGAGTGCTATACAGGTAATGGGTTCTCAGTCAGTGGTAATAGAATGAATAATTGAGGGGGTAGGTATCTTTCATTCATTCTTAAGCTATTATAGCACACCTGCCATATCCTAGGTGCTATTATTAAGACCCATCCAGTTTCTCCTTTCATAGTGTTTAGTGGAGAAAAACAGACAATAATTAAAGAAGAGACTAATGAATTTAATTATGGGAAGTATCAATGAATTGTGTGAGTGTATGTTTGGCTCATATCAGAAAATTACATTTTTGATGGGAATATATGTTAGCTTTTAAAACTTGGAACAATGGGCTTGTTCTTTCTTTTTGTGCCAGTACTGAGGGATTTTGGGGAAGAATGGAAGAGCAATTGTAGTCTTTCCTTTTCAATTCTGTATTCTTTTTTTTTTTTTTTTTAACATCACAATATGCTTTTAAAGAAATTTTGCTTTGTGCTCACATTGCCTTAAATGTTGTTCCCAAGGGTTCTCAAACTCTAGTCCAACCAAAATCTTGGGAGAGGCAGACAGTTTGGTGTAAAAACACAGTCGAGGGTAGGAGGCAGCGAAAGGAAAAAGTAGCCTTTCAGTTAAAGATCAGCCCTCAGTTTAAAGTAACATATTTTGCCCAAGAGCTTTTTATTTTATTTATTTTTATATATTTTTATTGATTTCAGAGAGGAAGACAGAGGGAGAGAGAGAAACATCAATGATGAGAGAAAATCATTGATTGGCTGCCTTCTGCATGTCCCCTACTGGGGATTGAGCCTGCAACCCAGGCATGTGCCCTTGATTGGAATCAAACGTTAACCCTTCAGTCCTCAGGCTGATGTTCTACCCACTGAGCCAAACCAGCTAGGGCCAGCCCTCAGTTTAAAGGTTAGCTTTGGGCAGGTTGGCCTGAGGTGGAGTCATGGTCAGAAGGAGAAGCAGTTTTTATATCTTGACTAGCTGTTCACTTTATATTTACACAATTAAGTAAACTTACTAGAAATTCTTGGTCCTTTGCTAGACTCTGGTGCTAGGGCTAGGTAGAGGAATGAGTTCCCTGGTCTGCCCTAAATTATTTGACTTAGAGCTCTGAAAGAGTGTATTAGGAACTCTCAAGTTCAAGGGAAGAGAAAGACTTAGGCCCCATTACCAAGGATGGTTTGGCTACAGTATTCAGTATCTTAAGACTGTTTTCTCTGTCTCTCAGTAGGTGTTCTCCGTGGGCCTGGCAGTTTGGCCACTGATTCTCCTGTATGAAAGTCATGGGAAGGACTTTTACTGGCTTACCGCCTGGTACACAGCCCTGAACAAATTACTGAGGCTAGTGGAATGGGTATTTCCACTGCTTGGAAATGATGCATAAGTCCTGTTCCTGTGGGAGAGTATGTAGGAAGAGTATGCTTGAGAGAAAGCACATGGGCGAGTGTGTGGGTGGGAGTGTATACGGGCAGTTGACAGGAAGGGAGTGTGAATGTGTGTATATTTTGAGGAGGGTAGGGGTTGAGTGGGTGGTATCAACCCCAGGCAGACTGCAGGAATGGTTCTCTGTCACAGGAAAGACAGGATCCATTTCAGAAGGGGATCTGTCAGTCAGTAATAGTAGTTATCTTCTATAGAGGGAAAAAGGGAAACACTTAGAAGAAGTTATCACATATGACTTAAGTTGCAGTCTTGTGGTTGTGAACAACAGAGACTCAAATTACTTGATTAGAGGAGGGATTTGCTCTAAACTTGCATAGGAAAGCCATTAAGAATAAGGGCAGCAGTGGACGATGTCCCAGGAAGTGTTCTCTGTTTTGTTACAACTCTGCCTGGTGTTGCATGTGCTGTTTTGTTCAGGTCTCATGGTATAGTAAACACCAGCTAGAGTTAGTGCTAACAAAATATACTTTCTACAGAAAAGTGATGAAATAGTCTATCCATGCTGTCTTTGCTTAAAAGTATTCATAAAATGGGTCAAGAAGTTAAACAATGTTAGCGCTTGTGCTGGATCTTTAGAGATCTCTAGAACATAGACATGCCCAATTTAACCCAATTTTATGTCCTACCTCTTTATAAAGCAGCGGTTCTCAACCTGTGGGCCGCGACCCCTTTGGGGGTCGAACGACCCTTTCACAGGGGTCGCCTAAGACCATCGGAAAACACATACATAATTACATACTGTTTTTGTGATTAATCACTATGCTTTAATTATCTTCAACTTGTAACAATGAAAATACATCCTGCATATCAGATATTTACATTACGATTCATAACAGTAGCAAAATTACAGTTATGAAGTAGCAACGAAAATAATTTTATGGTTAGGGGTCACCACCACAACATGAGGAACTGTATTAAAGGGTCGCGGCATTAGGAAGGTTGAGAACCACTGTTACAAAGTGCCACATTCTAGCAGGTGTCCATTCTTCAGACATGCTGAGCTTAATTTTTACCTCCATTTAGTCTGTTTCTCAAGCAGGAATGTTGCCTCCTTGGATGAGGCTTATCTTCAAGTGTAGATATGTGGAAGTATATAGGTGAAATAACCTCGAGATTGTTAATTTAGAATTAAACCTTAGATAGTTGCAACAGTCCCTTGGCAAGATTTGGTTATACTTGGATGAAAGGCAGGGGTAAGGCAAAGAGGGATTAATCACCTAGGGTAGTAAACACACAATGCAATATAGATGATATATTGTAGAATTATACACCTGAAACTTATATAATTTTATTAACCAATGTAATCAATAAATTCAATTTGAAAAAAAAAGGATTAGTTAGCTATAGAAGAAGTAGAAAGAGTCTTAATTGGCTCTTTTCATAATGCCACAATTTAATAATATTTGACATTAAATATTATCAAGTAGAGTTGTACTTTTATTATTTACTTACTTAAACATAAACCCTTCTTTAATGTTGAGAAGGTTTTTGTATAACCTATATAGTAAATGTAAAACAACATAAATATTATGGCCTTGGAACTACATTAAACCACATAGGGTTTATTTCATGTTTCAGTGAATTGGAAAATTAGATTAGTTTTGAAAAATGTTCTCAGCAATTTATGCCTTGCTCTTCATTCAGATAAATCAGATATCACTAAAAATTTAGAATAATAAAAGCATTTATGGGATTGTGCCATTTCAAAGCCTGAATCAGAAATGAATTTTATAAATTAGTGCCTGTTTTTTTCTTCTTCTGAAAACCTGAAATTTTTATTACAATGCTTACGACTATAATACTTCAATGAGGATAATAATGTGTGTCTGTATGTAAAATATAGCATGACCAAGGAAAAAATTTAATGCTTGTAGGCAATTTTGGTGAATTTTACATTCATAATTTGGAGACTGCCTACGTTATATTTTAAAACAAATGTACTTTGTAGTTAGATTGAATGCACTATATTCTGTTTCTGATTATGACAGTGCAGACACATGTCCTATAATATTCTAACATGATGATATGGAAATATCTGGGCAGAAGACAGTGGCTAGAAGTTACAGTGGATTATTTCATACTTTTTTTTAATCTCCACTATGAAATTATATTTCATCTTGGCCTAACATAAGATACTAATATTTTGTGTTTCCTTGTGCAAAATTATTTCCGTAAAGCATATATTTAGCATGAGCAGTCCTTTAAACTTAAAATAAAAACTGTTTTATTCAGTAGAGCATATATGTCCTGTGTATATAAACATATATGACTGTTACAGAGAAACATTGCATTTATTAGATTCCTCCATTCCCCAGTAGGTTTTAATTGAGTTCTTATTGCTTAGGACAGTGGTCGGCAAACCGCGGCTTGCAAGCCACATGTGGCTCTTTGTTCCCTTGAGTGTGGCTCGTCCACAAAATACCACGTGCGGGTGCGCATGTACAGTGCGACTGAAACTTCGTGGCCCATGCGCAGAAGTCGGTTTTCGGAAAGGAGATAGACAAAACAAGTATACAAGACGAGTGTGGATGGGAGAGTTGGAAGGGGTTGACCTCAGCGAATGTACCTCAATCAGACTGAGGACGTTTTCAGCAAAGGCCAGCTTAGGAGTACCCTAATTAAGTTAACAACAATGTACCTACCTATATAGTTTAAGTTTAAAAAATTTGGCTCTCAAAAGAAATGTCAATCTTTGTACTGTTGATATTTGGCTCTGTTGACTAATGAGTTTGCCTACCACTGGCTTAGGATGAAGATAAATGTCTGTTAAAGGGGAATTTAGCTAGAGATTGAGCATACACACATAAGCGGGAAGCAAAGTAACACCAGAGAGGTGATGATTGCATGGTACTGGGCAAAAGAAGTCATTGGATTGAGTGGAAGGGCAGATAACTTGCACTACAGTGGTCAAAGAAGGCTCATGGCTTGACCTTAGATTGAAAGATGGATAGGTGATAGGTAAAGAGAGTATGAACCTTCCCAGTGAAAGGACCAGGTTTGTTGCTTGACATTCCCAGTGCTGGCTACATAGTAGGGGCTCAGGAAAGGTTTCTTTGTTTATTCATTCATTATCATGCATAAAGTTAAATGTGACTAAGAATTGATGACATTTTTACAAATATTTGGTAGTGCTTTTATCTTCATGGTACATAAAATCAGTCTTAGATTTGATGAAATATGACCTTGTTAGTATCAATATAATGCTAGAATTCATTGTTTTATTGAGATGGATTATAATTGTATTTTACTTTTATATTTATGTGTCAATTTTTGGAGGTATTCTTATTAAATTTTTTTGTGACAGTAATTTTGGGGGAAAAATAGGATGAGAGCATTGTATTTATTTAAAAAAAGAAAAATATAAAGACAGTACAAAGAAATGTTGACTTTTATTTATTTATTTTTATTGTTGACAGTTATTATAGATGTCCCCCAATTTCTCCCCCTCCCTTTTGCTCCCCTCCTCCCAACCCCTGCCTCACCCCAGGCCTTTACCACACTATTGTCTGTGTC
Source organism: Myotis myotis (assembly GCF_014108235.1). Lineage (NCBI taxonomy): Eukaryota > Metazoa > Chordata > Mammalia > Chiroptera > Vespertilionidae > Myotis > Myotis myotis. The sequence goes on from NW_023416368.1 coordinate 61,760,184, forward strand.
CATTGGCTACCATGCATATATGTATGTAAGTTCTTTGGTTAATCTCTTACTGTCTCCCCATTCCTCTCTGAGATATGTCAGTCTGTTCCACACATTCATGCCTCTGGATCTATTTTGTTAGGCAGTGTATTATGTTCATTAGATTTCACATTTAAGTGAGATCATGTGATAGTTGTCTTTTCCTACCTGGCTTTGCTCAGCATAATCTTCGGGTCCATTCATGTTGCCAACAAAGGACAAGAAGTCTGTCTTTTTTTACAGCTACATAGTATTCCATTGTGTACTTGTACCACAGCTTTTTCTATCCACTCATCTACTGATGGGCACTTGGACTGTTTCCAGATCTTAGCTATTGTAAGTAATGCTGCTATGAATATAGGGGTACATATATTCTTTCTGATTGGTGTTTTGGGCTTCTTAGGATATATTCTTAGAAGTGGGATTGTTGGGTCAAACAGTAGTTCCGTTTTTAATTTTTTGAGTAAATTCCATACTGTTTTCCATAGTGACTGCACCAATCTGCATCCTCACCAGCAGTGTACTAGCATTCCCTTTTTTCCACATCTTTGTAAGCACTTGTTGTTTGTTGATATATTGATGATGGCCATTCTGGTAGGTCAGAGGTGATAGTTCATTTTAGTTTTAATTTGCATCTCTCTGATGATTAGTGACATTCAGCATTTTTCGTGTGTCTATTAGTCATCTGTATGCCCTCTTTGGAGAAGTGCCTATTTTTAAATTGGGTTGTCTTCCTTTTGTTGAGTTATATGAGTTCTTTATATGTTTTAGAAATTAACCTTTTATCAGATGTATTATTGGCAAATATGTTTTCCCATACAGTGGGTTCCCTTTTCATTTTGATCATGGTTTCTTTTGCTGTGCAAAAGCTGTTTTGTTTGATGTAGTCCCATTTGTTTATATTTTCTTTTGTTTATCTTGCCCAACTTTTATTTTTTAGGTGAAAGTATTTAATGGGCTAGTCTTAATCTGAGTTTAGTGTTATATACAATAGGGTAATTAATGAGGGCAATTAATTACTTAGCTAAAGAAATAGCTGAGTTCCATGAAATGTTGTAAAGGTAATTTTCCTAAAGAAGTTGATGAGTTAGACCAAGTGTTATATGTGATCATAGTTAACACACTTAGTGTACAGATCTAATCCATTCTTTTATCTAATACTAGAGGCCCAGTGCACAAATTTGTCCATGGGTGGGGTCTGGCCGGCCTGCCCCAATGGGGGCTGATCGGGGCCTGGCCAGTGCAGGGGGAAGGGACACAGGAGGTTGGCCGCCCCGCCCCTGATCCGGCTGGTCATTCAGGCGTTACGATTGCTGGCTTTTTATATATATACATGTTTTACCAGCTATAGGGGGAAACAAGTTTCTAATAATGGCCCTCAGTACTCCAGGGATTGGATCTTACTTTCCAACCATATCTGAAAAGTGAAGGCACACCTAATAGCATCAGGTAATTGGCAGCCACTTCTATGTCCTCTATTCTTAAGTAATATGAGAAAAGTGGTCAAATTTCATTCTGCTTTCCTCACTTTTAAAAATTCTCCCCAAACTAGCAACCAAAAGGTTAGTTACCATTTGGAGTGATTCCTTTCCCAATACCCCCTGCTGCTGCCCTTTTTTATATTTGTGAGTGAAAACCCAAATTAAGGTTCTTTAGATAATTTTGCCTCAGAAGGCCATCAGATTACTGATTTTCCCCCCTAGCCCAGTGGTCGGCAAACTCATTAGTCAACAGAGCCAAATATCAACAGTACAACGATTGAAATTTCTTTTGAGAGCCAAATTTTTTAAACTTAAACTATATAGGTAGGTACATTGTTATTAACTTAATTAGGGTACTCCTAAGCTGGCCTTTGCTGAAAACGTCCTCAGTCTGATTGAGGTACATTCGCTGAGGTCGACCCCTTCCAACTCTCCCATCCTCAACTCGTGCATGAATCGCGTGCCTCCCCTGCACTGTGCCTCCCCCGCACTGTGTATCCCGCAGCACGCCTGCGTGTCTCCCGTCGCCTGACCGACCAACACCCCCCTCTTCTTCTAATGCCACTTCTTCAAAATAGACTCGCCAGGCCGAAAACCAACTTCTGCGCATGGGCCATGAAGTTTCAATCACACTGTATGTGCACGCCCGCATGTGGTGTTTTGTGGAAGAGCCACACTCAAGGGGCCAAAGAGCCGCATGTAGCTCACAAGCCGCAGTTTGCCAACCTCTGCCCTAGCCTATAATAAGCCTTCAGAGGGCTAGGGAAGTATGAATGTCATCTTTTTAGAAAGCCACTTTTGACCCATTTGCATTAGCTCCTTCAATTTTTTTGCTGGAAGATGTAGATACCCATTTTTTGATAGGTGTATCTACAATTTAATTTTTAATAGAGTGAAATTTTAATTTTATGTGCTACTACTCATTTGAATATTTTGCTTAACTGAACGATCTTGTAGACCATGCAGATGATTGAGAATCAGGATACAATAGTATTATTATAACACAGGCAATAATTGCTGTTTCATGGATATTTCAGAAGTGTAGATTGGATCTTGCATTTCTTTAGTACTATAGATATGAGTATCTATTATTACAGAATCATAGTCGTTTTGTTGGGGTCTCATATATAATTATTACATTTATACACTCACTTTTTTATTACATGCTATTAAATTTTTTAATTGCATTATTAGCCATTTTTATGCACTATCAGAATTTTTGCTTAGTTTCTTCACTATTTATAAGAAAACTGGTACCCAGAAAGTGACTTGCCTAAGTGAGGAGGAGCAGAACTCTAGTAATAGCGAGGTTCCAGTCTGCTATATTTTCAGTACTTGGGGAGATGTGCTCAATAACATTGTAATTTGACCATTTAAACTACTGATTATTTGGTTTCTGACTAATATATATATTGCATATTTTGTCATGTGTAGGATGATTGTATCATCTAATGTAAGCTTTCTAAAATTGTATTTGCTTGGGCTATATTGCCTCTTAAAGCCTTTGACTTGGAACTGTAGAGATTGTTTTACTGTGTTAAATTCCAGTGGTTCATTTGCCAAATGCTGTGATGTGTCTGGGGATTTTTGTTTCCATATGACCTTTTCTTTTGCTGATGATATGAATGAAATATTTTTTTCTTTTAGTTGCCTACTCTTTGTTATTGTATACAGAAGTATTGAATATGTCCAGAAAAATTATTTCTGCTCTTGATTTTTGAGTCTGTAAACATTAATTTTATTTAAATGATAGCATGGATATTTATCTCTAGTTGCAGGTACTGTACGTAAAAAACATTTAGTTTCATTTTAATTTTGGAAAATAACAATTATGAAAATAGATGTTTATCACAAATCTTTGTTTCCCAAGTAGAATAATCAGGTTAGCATTAAGACGTCATAGTCATATGGTGTATACTATTATAATATGGTCTTAAAATTTATACCTGTATTAGTGACTGAAAATAGATTGGTGCTATTCATTGGTGCTATTCCTGGTTATGTTTTGTAATAGAGGACTTTTGGATGTATGACACTATAAAGCAGTGCTGTTCAATAGGTAGGTCTTCCTGCAATGATAGAAATCCACTCTAACTTAATGTGTGCTTAAGCCTTTGTCTTATGCTACTTGAGTACTTGAAATGTGGTTAGTGTGACTGGAGAGTGCATTTTAAATTTTATTTAATTAAATTTAAATAAATAAGTGTCTAGTATTGGGCAAGCAGAATAAAATTAGTTTTTCCCACCCACTCATCCATCTTTCCATGAGGGTAGTAGGTTCATATTTTAAACTTCTTCACTTGCAGTAAATAGCCTTCTTCTGTTATTTTCAGTAAATTTGATTTTTACTTATATGATGAAGAAGCTTTTTCTATCTTAAGTTTCCCTCACCTCTACCTGTAATTTTTTACCTATAATTTTTTAGTTAATCTGTGTGAATTTTATTTCTGATTCTTTATATTTTATTCTATGTGCAGGGTCAAAATGGTAGTATTTTGCCATATTTTTTTTTGTATTGGAGTGTATCTGTTTGTTTCTCCTTTTCTGTCACACATACACATCCTTTCCCCACTCACAGAAAATCGAAGTGATTGATTTTTTTATTTCCTTAAGGAAATTATGAGACCTATGAGACTGAGGAGATTTATTTATTATCTTACCTGGGGCAGCTGCTGTGTTATCAGGGAGCCAGGTGTTAACCTAATAATGATAATAAAGTTTGTTGCTGCAAACCTGAGGTATCTATTTATCAATTCTAGGCAGTGAAGCTTCCTTCCAAGCCTGCCATTTTTACTTTATTTTTGAGATGTTGGGTTGAGGTTCTTTTTGTTCCTCAAGAATTCTCTTTTGAATTCTAAGAATTGTATTTTCCATACCTGATTTTTGCTTTGACTGAAAGACTCATCTCTTTGAGATTTTTGTTTAGCATGGACTAATGAAATAAGTCTATTCATTTAGTAAATAAATACCAAGCATTTCTTCTGTGCTAGTCATTGTCCTGGGTCCTATAGCAAGGCGCAAGACTGGCCAGGTTAAGTTTTTGTTGGATTTGTTGTCTAATTAGAAAAATTGACTTTAAGAAGTAAACAGGATTTTAGACGATAATGTCTAACAAGAAAAGCAGTAGGATAATTTGATAGAGTGACCAGGCTTATTGGTGGTATAGTAGTTTAGATATAGCAATTAGGGAAGAGAAGGGGATATTTGACATCCTAACATCAATACAAGATCTTTTATTGCCCATTTTGACATGGCAATCCAAGAACTTTCCCTTTGAAGTTCTACCTCTAAACCTGCCACAAATCTTTATAGAAAGCACATCGCTTGGGTGATTTCTTGACGGAGTTTGGGATGATATTTTCCCTCTTTGGTCCTACTTTTTTAGCATGCTCATTTAAAAAAACACAAATGTATCTTTTCTCCCTTGGTTGGTCCCAAAATCTCTGCCATTTTCAAAGCAAATACAGTACTGCTTGATTTAACTGCACTTTCAAGGGCAAACTCTGTAATAGGCTTTCAACCTGGAATTGTACAGGCTTGATTTCACTTACTGATTCCACTCATGTCAGACATGTTTCATGTATAATATTTAGTTCTTTATATAGCTTTTGTGTTCTGCAGATATTTTGGATAGAGATTTTATGCACAACACTTTTATAGGCAGGTTTGTTTCTATTAAGAGGCAATATAATGCCTTCATTGGCTTCTTTAAGAAATGCTCAGGAAAGTGTATATACATGTGTTAAGAACGTACTGGGATCATTGAACTGGAATTAAGAGTATGGTGGTGATCACAGATCACAGTGCCTGTGTTTTCTCCCCTAAGTTTGGTTCTATATGAAATCAGAGATCTTGCCCATTTGTGGGCAAAACTTTTATTTCTGGTCATACATCTGTCAAAATAGGGTAGCAACAGGAATTAAGGGGGCCTGCCAGTTTGTTTTTGACCATAAGTATCAGTCCTTACACACTACAAATATTCTGGCTTTGTGCATCTTCCCTTGTATTCCTCATGCTGGATGTTTCATAGACATTCTTAGAGCAGAGACTTCATCAGACTATATAGACTGACCTGCTTAACTCAGAATAAATTATAATGATCTCAAAAGATTATAAAAAAGCATTTGATAAATATCAATAATCATTTCTGATTTAAAAAATAAAACTTGGTAAGATAGGAATAGATGGATACTTTCTTAATCTTATTAGAAAGAAATTCCAATGAAAATGTATCTTTTTGCTAACCATTTGAAAAGTTCCTAATAAAGAATTGGACATATCACAGTTGCTTGGTACTTGACATTCTGGAAATACCAATCAATGCTGAAAAGTGAAAAATATGATGTACTAATACTGGAAAGAAGGAGTACGTATATTTTTAAAATATGTAACATAGTGAATACATAAGAAAATCCCTAGACACAAATTTCAGCATGATGTTTTCTGGTGCTTAAATAGTACTCTATAAAGAATCCATTTTTTTTTTTTTTATTAAATCTTTATTGTTCAGATTATTACATTTGTTCCTCTTTTTTCCCCCCCATAACTCCCCTCCTCCCAGTTCCCACCCCACCCTCCGCCCTCACTCCCCACCCACTGTCCTCATCCATAGGTGCACGATTTTTGTCCAGTCTCTTCCCGCATCCCCCTCACCCCTTTCCCCCCCAAGAATAGTCAGTCCATTCCCTTTCTATGTCTCTGATTCTATTACAATCACCAGTTCATTCTGTTCATCAGAGTATTTATTCACTTGATTCTTAGATTCACTTGTTGATAGATGCATATTTGTTGTTCATAATTTGTATCTTTACCTTTTTCTTCTTCTTCCTCTTCTTAAAGGATACCTTTCAGCATTTCATATAATCCTGGTTTGGTGGTGATGAACTCCTTTAGCTTTTCCTTATCTGTGAAGCTCTTTATCTGACCTTCAATTCTGAATGATAGCTTTGCTGGATAAAGTAATCTTGGTTGTAGGTTCTTGGTATTCACCACTTTGAATATTTCTTGCCACTCCCTTCTGGCCTGCATGGTTTCTGTTGAGAAATCTGCTGACAGTCGTATAGGTATTCCCTTGTAGGTAACTGAGTTTCTTTCTCTTGCTGCTTTTAAGATTCTCTCTTTGTCTTTTGCTCTTGGCATTTTAATTATGATGTGTCTTGGTGTGGTCCTCTTTGGATTCCTTTTGTTTGGGGTTCTCTGCGCTTTCTGGACTTGTAAGTCTATTTCTTTCACCAGGTAGGGGAAGTTTTCTGTCATTATTTCTTCAAATAGGTTTTCAATATCTTGCTCTCTCTCAGCTTCTGGCACCCCTATAATTCTGATGTTGGTACGCTTGAAGCTGTCCCAGAGGCTCCTTACACTAGCTTCGTATTTTCGGATTCTTTTTTCATTTTGCTTTTCCGGTTGGGTGTTTTTTGCTTCTTCGCATTTCAAATCATTGACTTGATTCTTGCGCTCCTCTGGTCTGCTGTCGGGAGTCTGTATAATATTCTTTATTTCAGTTAGTGTATGCTTAATTTCTAGTTGGTTCTTTATCACAACAATGAGGGTCTCATTAGATTTCTTGTAGATCTCATTAAGTTTATCGGCAGTTTCTAGAAAATTATTGAAAGACCTTAAAAGTGTGGTTCTGAACTCTATATCCTCCATTGACAATTTTGTCCTGTTTCTGTCTCCGCATTTTTTTATGCTTTCTTGGTGCACCCCCTAGTGGTCTTTGTGCGCAGTCTTGTTGTAGTTAAGCCTTGATTGTTGTAGGTAATACTTGGGGGGATTTGACCTCCAGGCCAACTGGCTGTGAGAATCAGCTGTGTCTGCAGTGGGAGACTTCCGTCCTCTGGGGAGGTGCTAATCTAGCCTTTGCCTGAGGCTATCTGGCAAATGCCTTTGTGCAGGGCTTGGGTGGGGCGGGTCGCATGGGATCAACAGCTCGGACCGAGCGAGCAGTTATGGCTGCTCTCAGTCCCGTCCCCAGAGGCTCTGCCTCTCAGAGTCCCAGCAACCGCTGCAAACCTCGGAGAGAAAGCTGCCCTCGAGTTCCGACCAAAGCCAGACAGTCCCGCTTCTCCCGTTTGAGTCTGGGTTCCTAGAGACTCGCCCAGAACTGGAGCTCAGAGCTTGAGACTCCCTCCCGATTGAAACAGACAACTGCGCCCTCAGCCGCCAGCCCGCTCCGCGCGCACCTCCACACCTTTGTATTTTCCGCACTGCGCCTCCTCTGAGTCTCGGTATGCTGTTTTCTTTACTTCTAGTTGAAGAATTTCCCCTCAGCCAGCTTTCCTGTGGTTCTGGGTGATGTCCGTTCCGTCTTGTAGTTGTATTTTTGAAGTGGTTGTGCGAGGCAGCAATCTCCGGTGTTTACCTATGCCGCCATCTTGGTTCTCTCTCAAGAATCCATTTATAATAGCAGTAAAAAACATTAAATACCTAGTAACTTATAATAGCAAATAAGGTACAAAATGGCTTTGAATAAGTCTAATGACTATGTAGGTCCTGTAGGAAGACAACTGTAATTAAATATTTTAATTGATACTAACAACACTAATATAACAAACTGGTTTTAAAGTTTAGTGAAGTAAATATGTGCAAATAGCTAGAAAAATTCCAACGGGAAATATATTACTGTGAGGATGTATAGGGAAACTAGCTCTTATTCCCAAATATTAAAACATAATATGAAAGGCACAGTTATTAAAATAGTTTAGTACTGACACTGAAATAGATCAGTAGAACCAAATGGAGACTTCAACAAAACCTGAAATGTATAAGTACATTTAGTATATGTTAAAATTTGTTTTTCTGATCAGTAGGGAAAAGAGATGAATGGATTATTCTTCAATGTGTGGGGATAACTGGCTAATAATTTGGATGAAAATAAATCCAATCTTTGCCTTGCTTTTATATAAGAATAAAATCACAAATGGACCAAATATGCAAATATTAAAAATGAAACTAGACGAGCAATGAAAACATGAGTGAATTTTAAAAGTTAATTTCATCAAGGGCAGGTCTTTCTAAATGTAACTTAAGATTGATATTTTAAGCTAAAATAACTAAAGTTCATTACACAACAAATGCTAAAGAATATGCTGGGAGGTGAGGGAGTGGGTATTTGCTACATTTATTATATATATAAAAGCCTAAATGACCGTCTGACTAGTAGCTGTGATGCGCAATGACCATCAGGGCCAGATGCTCAACACAGGAGCTGCTGAGCTTCAATAACTTGGCAGCTGCGGTTCTCAGGTGACATACCTGGAACCAGAGAGAGGGAGCCCAATTCCAGGGTGCATCACCCGAGAACCACCCTCTAGCAATCCAGGACCCCTCGGGGGATGTCAGAGAGCCAGTTTCAGCCCAGTCCCCGCAAGCCAGGCCAAGGGACCCCACTGGTGCACAAATCTGTGCACCAGGTCTCTAGTATTTGTATAAAGGGCAGACATTCTTAAAAACTTAGTTATCTTATAAATTAATAAAAAGATAAGACAACCATGTAAAATATACAGACAATTCATAAATACATAAAAATAACCAGAAAACATGCAAAAATATTCAGTTTTCTTGATTAATGAAGAAATTCCAATTAAAACAAGATACTGTTTTAGACCCATCAGACTGGAAAATATTTGCTTATTAGTGATGGCTTATTAATGATGGCAAGGATGTAGGAAAACCTCGTATATATAATTTGTGGAAGTGTGAATTGATGTAACCTTTTTGGAATGAACCTGTCAAAATTAAAAATGCTTATGTCTTTGGAATTAGCAGTTACTATACTTAGGAGAATTTATCACAGCGCTTATTTAGAAATACATGTGAAAGAATAAATATTGGTTCATTGTGTGTAATGGTAAAAATTTGAAGAAGGCAGGTGTTTCATTAGGTGACAGGTGTACTAAATTATGGTATATCTATATAGTGGAATACCATAAGAATGTTTAAATAAAATTAGATAGATATTTATGTTTTGGTGTAGAAGGATGTGTAAGATGTAATAGGTGAAAAGGATAGCTTATGTCACAATGTCTATTTTATTTAAGTGAAACATTTTAAAGTTAGTAATGTGAAGTTTATATCTGCATAGTAAATATATTTGAAAGACTTTAACAACAGTAATCTATGGAGAGGAATTGCGAGGTTGAAAGGAATAGATTAGGGGAATTTTTTTCTTTTTACTTTGCACTCTTTTACTACTTGTTTCCTTTTTTTTATTTTATTTTTTTAAATATATTTTATTGATTTTTTACAGAGAGGAAGGGAGAGAGACAGAGAGTTAGAAACATCGATGAGAGAGAAACATCGATCAGCTGCCTCCTGCATACCCCCTGCTGGGGATGTGCCCGCAACCAAGGTACATGCCCTTGCCCGGAATCGAACCCGGGACCCTTCAGTCCGCAGGCTGATGCTCTATCCACCGAGCCAAACCGGCTAGGGCATTGTTTCCTTTTTTAAAAAAACCCAGATACTTGTATTAGTTTTATGCTTTAAAGTTTTAAAGAGCCAAAAACAGTATCAAGTTTAGATTTGTATCAAAACATAATTACATTGCATGGGATTTTATTCCTCCTAATAGAAAATACAGAATGAGGAACCTTTCATTTTGTGGTCAAATAACATTTATTTAGTATTTGAGAATAGCATTGATTTTTGTCTCTGAAGTGTTAATGGCATGTGGTCTGTACTTCTATCGAGTTCAGATATTTTATTAAAGATCTAACAGCACTTCTCAGAGATTTCCCTACCCTTTCTTCTACCAGCACACTCCTGATTTTATTTATCTAGTAGATTCTATCATAGTCCAAAAGTAATGACAGTTTTTCCTCTAGATCTTCCTGTAATTTGGGTGGGCAACAGGGCAGATTTCATCACTATACTACTGTGTTAAAAATAACATTGGCCAATTGTAAGAGGTGCCACTCCCTGAACCAGAATTGGTGTGGGATCCGTATTACAGTTTTCCCTCTAAAATATCATTAAAGCCCTGCTGTCTGCAGTCTCTTGACATTATAGTTTTCCAGTCTTATATTTCACGGGGTGTGGGGTTTCTTTAGCTAAGAACTTCATAAACAAGGCTATTTTATATCACATGTCCTTTACTAGTTCTAACAACTGAACTTTCTTCACTATTCTGATAAACACATGGACCACTTTCAAGTAATGGTCTTGCCAAGAAAAGACTCTCTGTATTTAATATGATAAAATGACAAGTGGTTGTCCTCTTCCTAAAAGTACAGAAAAGTTCTGATATGTAAAACACAATCATTCCTTCCACAGCCATGCAGAGGTAAGTCTTCTGCATTGCGTTGCTTAACACATTTCGTACCGCGCAGGAGTTTTCTCGTGTTCCACGCGCGTTAAGGACCGCTCACGAGTGTTCTCGTTTTTCACGCCCATGGAAAAAGGAGCAAATCTAGATACTTATGTAAATTTTGTTTGGTCCCTCTTCATAGAGGAAAATGTTTTATGCAGTACCATACGTTAAAAAAGTACTAAGAACTTTAATTGTTTAATTGTTTTTGTAAATAAAATGTTATAATTATTGAAAAACAACACCTAAAGTGCATTATGATGATTTAAATAACATGCAGTTTGCCCAAAAACGTGCGGTCCTTGGTGTATGTCTTAGAGATTTCTGTGCGGTACGCAATGTGTTTAAGACCCTTAGTGAGGCTCTTTATAAGTAATCCTTGATCAGAAAATAGCACGCCCCTGAAGCAAGTTATACTTTGATACTGGGCAAGTGGTTTTGTTAAAAACTTTTTTTGAGTCCCTGTAGAGGAAATTCATTACCCATGATGCATTCATCTGTAATAACACTGTATTATTTAGGTTTTCCAACCTTTTTCAACATTTATCCAGAAGTTATCTTTCTCCTCCCAAACTAACTCCTAACATGCCATTAATTGTAATCTTTTGGCAAAGGTCAAGAATAGAAAGAAAGCTATGTTTATTTAATTTAAAGGCTACGGCCCGTTTCAGTCTTAGATTTTTCTTCAATTTCATCTCTACTTCAATGTCTAGTTTCTATAGCAACTGAATTAGGTGCTGGATCAGAAAAAAGAAATCTTCTGATGTTAAAAATTTGGTTTTTAACCTAGGGAGGGAAGAAAACAGGCAACACTCTCAACTCTTTTCCCTGGGCTGATGCCTACATTCTGTTTCCAGGAATTCTGTATTTTTTCCTAAAGAGGCCAGACACTTAACTCTTCTTTCACAAAGCCCTAAAAAGGACTGCTGCATCTCTGTTCAACAACTTAATCACAGTAAATTTAATTGATTAATCAAATCAAGGCAGCTAAGAGAGAGAACTCTTCCTCTGTGAAGAAACTAGTGAGTGACCAGTGGAACTGGTTTTTTTTGTTTTTTTCTCAAATGGAATGTCTCTGGGAATTATGTGAATTGTCTCTTTTTTTAATCTTGGATTCCTTAACAATAACTTTTTCTTTTTTATTGGTCTCTTGTTCAAGTGTGATTGGGAAAATCTCGAATGGTACTTCTGTCTATATTCTCAGTCTATCTGGGTTAGGGAGTGGGCACGACATTTTATGTCACTTAAATGGGGAGATGGAGGTGGGAGAAATGCTGTTAGACACTAAAATAGATTACATCAAGGGGATGGTATAAGTACTTAATGTTGCATCTTCATAAATGTGAATAGTATTTAAATGGAAGCTAATTTTTTTTTAAAGTTAAGTTGTTGAAGCTGGAGGAAGATTAATGTGTTTTTTTTATATAATAGGAACTACCTTCAGTTGAAGAACTAACTATTATTTTGCCTGAAGATATTGAATTAAAGCCTCTTGGGATGGTTTCAAGTATTATTGAACAATTAGGTATGTAAATAATTTTATTAATAAAAATGATATATAAGTAATGCATTAATAATCAAATCAGATTTTATGACTAGTGAATTTTGAACAGATAAATTTAATTTTACTTATGTAATTCATAAATATATTTTCTTTATAAAAATTTAAAGTCTGCTTTTACTGACATGTTTCTCCAGAATTTTCTTTGATGTGCAATATTCGTTTTCTATTGCTATTAAGTTACTACCAATTTAGTGGCTTAAAATAATACAAAGTTATTATTTTGCAGTTCTTTGGGCCAGAAATCTGTCATGGATCTTACTGAGTTAAAATCAAGGGGCCCATCAGGGCTTAAATTTTTTTTGTAGAGGCTCTAGGGGAGAATTCATTTCCTTTCTCCATTCAACTTCTAACAGCTGCCTACACTCCTTGGTTCCAGACTCCCTTCTTTCACCCTCAAAACCAATAATGTAACTTCTCTCTGAACAGAGCCTGGAAAGCTTCTCTGCTTTTACAGACTCCTTAGTCCTTCATGTGTATTCTAGGGTACACATGGTATTCAAGGTTCTTAACACTAATCACAACTGCAATGAAAAAAAAATTATTTATTTTTAATGAAAGGTAACATTCACATGTTTAGGGATTAGGGTGTGGTTATCTTTTTTTGTGGAGAGGGCATTATTCTGCTTACTGCCTTAAATTTTATTTTATAAACATGTAAATTAGGAATGTCTGTGATGTAATACTGATATGAATGGCACGAAATATGAAACTGTTGAATATGAGACAACTAGACATTAAGGATTTCCTTTTAGTTCCAAGAGATAGGTATCAAAGGGCCTTGAAATTAACGTAGCTGCCATTAACTCTCATTGTGAGATACATTTGAGAATAGAACTCAGCGTTGACAGTCATAGGATTTTTGAACTGGGAAAAAAAAGTAGATCATACACCAGCTCCCTTAGTTTTTAGGACTTAAGGGACCCAGAAAAATGTTTCACTTGCATTTATGATCAGTTGTATAATGAGTCATTGGTAGAAATTAGACTTTATCTTTTGACCTTTTTCTAATAGTATACATATCAGTGTTTTTTTAAAAAATTAATATAAATTTAGATAAATCTGTACTTTTGTAATTTATTAAAATTTAGGTTAAAGTGGAACATTTTTAATAAAAAGTATAGTTATTAAAACTCTGTACATAATTCTCAAGTTATTACATTAGTTTTTGAGTCATCTTATTGATAACTGGAACAGTGAGCCAAGGATTTTCCCCCGGGGTCATGTCTTGTGACTCGAAAGAATGGACCAGAAGATTTAAGCAAAAGTGTGGAAAATTATTACAAACAGAGTCAGACTCCCTGCAAGGGGAGGGGGAACCAGTAATGGGATGCCCCTTAAAGCCTTGTAGTCCAGGGGTATATATTTGCTACAAGCCTATCTGTGTCATCAATTGATCGATTCCCTCAATTGTTTTTGCCCAGCAACAGACCTGATCTTTCCCTGTTCCTATGTGTTCTTTCTCTGTTCTCTGTTCCTGTGTTGAACTTTCTCTTTTTCTATGCCTTTGTACACCTTGTGACTGCAGGCTCTCCCTTGTTTTCCCATGCCTCCTGCTTTGAGTCCAGAAACATTTTATTATTTCTGCTAGGTTGGTTTCTGTGATTAGGCTTGCTCACACTGCCATGTCTGCCCCTATGTGCCTTTGTTTTCCACTGGACCCCTACCATATCTGCCTGCATTTCAAGCTAACTTCTTTCATTATGGTATTTAATAATATGCATAAATAAGTGAAACGGGTAATTACTTGATTATATCGTATTAATTGAACATTTATTAGACTTGATGTATATAGGAGATTGTAGGAGATGATTGAGAATGAATTCTGTTAGTGCTCACTATCCTTATCTTTATTCCAGAAGCAGATCTAACTCAAAGAATGTTGACTCATGATTGGTTGCTTATATGTACATTCAGAATTTAGAAGCACTAGTTGCTGCCCCCCACACTCCCATCTCCATTGCCATTTTGCCTCTGGTTTGGGGTCTCCCTAGTCCCTCCAAGATCATCTTGCCCCCACCCTCATATTTAGGGTGGATGTGGGCTTACAGATACAAAGGCCCTGCTCCCACCCCTGTAGTCCACCTAGCAATTTCCCCCTTCCTTCCCTGGGGGCCCGAGATGTAGATATTATACAAAGGTTTCTAAATCCCCTTTTTTTCTGTGCACTTTTTTATTTAAGAAGATGGGATCCCAGGTGGGAACCCTCTACAATAAAGTTGGTGTTTAGGAAAAAAAATTAGCTGAAATTTTTTGAATGAATCTTCACAATCTGAACTAATATGTTTTTTCTAAGTAGAGATGGCATTATCTATATAATGTGACAAAGTAGTCTTGCTCGTTGCTCTAATTTTCTAAGAACCTATCGTCCCCCCACCCTCCATTTGCTGTAATAGATTGTTTAACATTTCTGGCACTTAAAAAGAATTGGGGTATGCTAGACTAGTGGAATAATGCTTTTGCTTTTTGAGAAAAAGTGATAAAAATTACTGTGTGCTCTCTCATTCTTTATCTGTTCAGAGGAAGATACGTCTGTGGTTAACTTTTTCATATAGCAGTAAGTAATCAGTGCTCATAGAAAAGAATGTGAGAAAGGAAACTAATTTTTTCTAAAACAGGAGTTTTGTGACTAAATTATACGTTTTGGGGGTAAAAATTGCTTGAGAAAATGTACATGGCTTGAATTTGTTGATTTTAATGGGTGAGCCAAATTTTCTGTGAGATTTTATACTTTAATTTTCTTTCTTAGAATTTTAGCTTTTTGTATGAAATAAAAATATGTAGAATCTATTTCACTGTGCTATGTTTAATAAATAGAATTTATCCATGAGGCATAGTTACTGTGGCATATTATTTCACCTTATATTTCATATTAAAGCCTAAATTCTCATTTAAATTCTATATTACCTCCTGATTAAATCTTAAAATAATCTGTTTTGTTTCATTTTTCAGTAATAATTGAATCTATGCCTAAACTACCTCCAGTTAATGAGGAGACTGTAATTTTTAAGAGTGATCGGCAGACAGCAGGGAAGGTTTGTAAAAAATTTCAAATTCTACAAATTATTGTTTCCTTGTGGCTTAGTGTTTTTGACTTTCTTTATCTGCCCTAAAAATAGCTTATTAATTTTAGTAGATGAGCAGTCTATAACTCTCAGATTGTATATTCCCTTAGTACATCTTAATTTTCATCAGTACTTTGTCTGTATATTGATTTAATACTGCTTATTACTCTTTGCTGATTGAGTCATTAAATAGGCATGTATAGGTACTTTGTTAGGCAGTGGCTCTTCATATTAAATAAGGCACAGTTCCCTATTCTACATGTACTCACTATTAAATGCAGCAGATTATTTCCACCATGTAGTAGGTCTGAAACTTTTTTGGTTTGTGAGTCCCATTGAATAATGGCTCTCAAATTATGGATTATTAATATATATAGTTAAGTAGTATCCTTAAGGTAAGGTTTCTTTTAATATCTTAATAATGGAACAAACCTGTGTGTTCATCCTTGATATGGAAGACCTAAAATTTTACCCAACAGTTACACAATTCTGAGCAGTCAGTAGAAGACATAAAACTTTCTTAGATTAATCCTGGCCTGTGTGGCTCAGTTGGTTGAGTGTCGTCCTGTGCACCAAGAGGTTGCTGGTTCAATTCCCAGTCAGGGCACGTGCCCAAGTTAAGACTCTTATCTCCAGTTAGGGTGCATGTAGGAAGCAGCCAATCGATGTTTCTTGGTCACATTAATGTTTTTCTCTCTCCCCCTCTCCCTCTCCTAAAAATCAATAAAACCATATTTTTAAAAAACCCAACAACTCAGATCAAATCTGTAAATACCCATCAAGTGTTGCTTTTCTGGGAAAGAGTTTTATTCACCTCAGTATTCCTCCACTGTATGTAATGCAGTCCTTCATAAATTATATGTGCTAAGTAAATGTGTATTGAGTTGAAAACAAATAAGAAACCAGCTGATATTCTTTGTAGAAGCAACTCTCTGGAGCTTAGTTTTTCCCAAATAAGCAACAGTTGGCTTCTTTTTTTTGTTTTAGGAAATATGATTTACATTTAATCAAAAAAAGGGCATATTTGGAACTGTATTATTGGGTCATTCATATACTTAGTAACCTTTCCTTTTCTCTGCCTTTTCCTTTTATTCCATTCTCGCACATAAGTTGACAGACTACTATACCAAATAGAAATAAATCACTTAGGAATGCAAAGCAATCGGTGGCAGAACTAATTGAAGTCTAGAGCTAATATATTTTGGCAATTCTTGAGAAGGTTTGTGAGAGGAACAAAGACTTTTAAATGTCTGAAGATGATGCTCTACTTTTTTCCCCTCAAATAACTAGACTTTATACTTTTGCTTCAATTATGGGTACTGCCGGTGTCTTGTAAGGAGTTAAAGATACATTAGGGGCTTAACCTCAGAGAAGGTTGAGAGAGGAAAGGAATGGGAAATGAGTAGATGACTGTGCTGTGTCTAGTTCTCCCTGCCAATTGGGATAGTACATTCTGCCCTGGTGAAAAAACAAAACATGTCTTTCTGTCCTCAAGAAAGTAGTAGAAGACGGAAAGGGAAAAGACGCAAGGGAAAACTTATTTCTGTATTTTTCTCACTGAATTGAGCAGATTATTTCCATGATTTCTTTTACTTATGATTTTTATGACAGTTGTCCTTTTTTTTTTTCTAAATAGCTAACTTAAATAATTTCAATTTCAGTGTACCTCTAAATTCTCATTTCTTATATCCTCCAATACATTTAAATTATCATTCCTATAATTGTAATTAGTAATGTTAATATTCAGCTCTTCTGTCATTGACTTTGAAAGAAGTCAGATAAAAATGCAATATTTACACTAAGCATGTCAAACTCGCAGCCTCCAACAAATGTTTTTGCGGCCCAGCCAATATAATGGTATGTAAGAAATGTTTTAATAAAAATTTTGTGCCCTAACCGATTTGGCTCAGTGGATAGAGCGTCAGCCTCGGACTGAAGGGTCCCAGGTTCGATTCCGGTCAAGGGCATGTACCTTGGTTGCGGGCACATCCCCAGTGGGGGGTGTGCAGGAGGCAGCTGATCGATGTTTCTCTCTCATTGATGTTTCTAACTCTCTATCCCTCTCCCTTTCTCTCTGTAAAAAATCAATAAAATATATATAAAAAAAGTTTTGTAACTTAATTATTATGATATCCTGTTATATATAATTATTAATGACTACAATGTTCACTAATGACTGATTACTATAATCATGTTACATTCATTTTCTTTACGCGCAGGCATACCATTTCTCTCTACTAATAATAGCAGTAAATATTTTAGCAGCCGATAGCAACGTCATTAGTCTTTTTTTTTTTATTGTTTAAAGTATTACATATGTCTCCTTTTTTCCTGATTGACCTCCCCTCTACCCCCGCCACTCCTACTTCCCAGGACAAGCCCCCACCACCCCAGTGTCTGTGTCCATTGGTTATGTTAATATGCATGCATACAAGTCCTTTGGTTGATCTCTAACGCCTCCCTCCCCTGCCTTCTCTCTGAGGTTGGACGGTCTGTTCAGTGTTACCTTGTCTTTGGATCTGTTTTTGTTCATCAGTTTATGTTGTTCATTGTATCCCGCATATGAATGAGATCATGTGATATTATTCTTTCTCTGACTGGCTTATTTTGCTTAGCATAATGCTCTCCAGTTCCATCCATGCTTGGTGCAAATGGTACAAGTTTTTCCTTTTTTATAGCAGCATGGTATTCCACTGGGTAGATGTACCACAGTTTTCTAATCCACTCATCTGCTGATGGGCACTTAGGCTGTTTCCAGATCTTAGCTATTGTAAATTGTGCTGCTATGAGCATAGGGGTGCATATATCCTTTCTGATTGGTGTTTCTGTTTTCTTGGGATATATTCCTAGAAGTGGGATCACTGGGTCAAATGGGAGTTCCATTTTTTACTTTTTGAGGAAACTCCATACTGTTCTCCACAGTGGCTGCACCAGTTTGCATTCCCACCAGCAGTGCATGAGGGTTCCTTTTTCTCCACATCCTCACCAGCACTTGTTGTTTGTTGACTTGTTGATGATAACCATTCTGACAGGTGTGAGATGGTACTTCATTGTTGTCTTGATTTACATCTCTCAGATGATTAATGACTTTGAGCATGTTTTCATATGTCTCTTGGTCTTTCTTATATCTTTTTTTGAAAAGTATCTATTTAGATCCCTTGCCCATTTTTTGATTGGGTTGTTTATCTTCCTTTTGTTAAGTTGTATGAGTTCCCTGTAAATTTTGGAGATTAACTCTTTTCTGAGATAGCATTGGTAAATATGTTCTCCCATGCAGTGGGCTTTCTTGTTTTGTTAATGATTTCTTTTGCTGTGCAGAAGCTTTTTATTTTGATGTAGTCCCATTTGTTTATTTTCTCCCTAGTTTCCATTGCCTTAGGAGCTGTATCAGTAAAGATATTGCCACGACATATGTCTGCAATTTTGCTGCCTGTGGAGTCTTGTAGGATTTTTATGGTTTCCCGTCTCACATTTAAGTCCTTTGGCCATTTTGAGTTTATTTTTGTGTATGGTGTAAGTTGGTGGTCTAGTTTCATTTTTTGCATGAATCTGACCAATTTTCCCAACACCATTTATTGAAGAGACTATTTTTACTCCATTGTATGCTCTTGCCTCCTTTGTCAAATATTAATTGAGCATAATGGCTTGGGTCTATTTCTGGGTTCTCTGTTCTGTTCCATTGTGCCAGTACCAGAAGTTTTGAGAACCGTGGCTTTGAAATACAGCTTGATATCTGGTATTGTGATTCCTCCAACTTTGTTTTTCTTTCTCAGGATTGCTGTGGCTATTCGGGGTCTTTTTTTATTCCAGATGAATTTTTGAAGAGTTTGTTCTACGTCTGTGAAATATGCCATTGGTATTTTAATGGGGATTGCCTTGAACCTATAAATTGCATTGGGTAGTATGGACATTTTAATGATGTTGATTCTACCAATCCATGAACACGGTATGTTCTTCCATTTGTTTATGTCTTCCTCTATCTCTTTCTTCAGTGTCCTGCAGTTTTCCGAGTACAGGTCTTCTCCTCCGTACTTAGGTTTATTCCTAGGTATCTTATTTTTTTTGGAGCAATGGCAAATGGGATTTATTTTTTAAGTTTCTCTTACTGTGAGTTCATTATTGATGTATAAAAAAGCCATAGATTTTTGGGTGTTAATTTTGTATCCTGCTACATTGCTGAATTCACTTGCTAAGTTTAGTACTTTTTAGATGGAGCCTTTCGGGCTTTCTATATACAATATCATGTCATCTGCAAATAATAATAGTTTTACTTCTTCTTTTCCAATTTGCCTTTTATTTCTTCTTATTGTCTGATCGCTATGGCTAGTACTTCCAGTACTGTGTCAAATAGGAGTGGTGAAAGTGGGCATCCCTGTCTTGTTCCTGTTCTTAGGGGAAATGGTTTTAGTTTTTGCCCGTTGAGTATGATGTTGGCTATAGGTTTGTCATATAAGGCTTTTATTATGTTGAGGTATGATCCCTTGATTCCCACTTTGTTGAAAATTTTTATCAAGAAACGGTGTTGGATTTTGTCAAATGCTTTTTCTGCATCGATTGATATGATTATGTGATTTTTGTCTCTCAATTTGTTTATGTGATATATCACATTTATTGATTTGCAGATATTGTACCATCCTTGCATCCCTGGAATAAATCCCACTGGGTCATGGTATATGATCTTTCTAATGTAATGCTGGATCAGATTTGCTAGAATTTTGTTGAAGTTTTTAGCATCAATGTTCATCAAGGATATTGGCCTGTAGTTCTCTTTTTTGTGGTATCTTTATCTGGTTTTGGAATTAGGGTAAACATCATTAGACTTGTACTGACTTGTTAGGTATGCGCAACAGGAAATATTTCACTTTCAGAGAACAAGAAAAATAGGTTTATTTGCATTACGTTTATTAATTTGTGCAGTTTTTCAGTGTCTGGTAAGTTAATGTTTATGAAAAACTAATTTTTATTAAAATTTTCTATTTTATGTTAACGATTACTCATTCATTTCAGCCCTTTGTATTCAGCATATCTCTATCAAAATAAACCTACATTTCTATGAAAATTTAAGTGTTTTTGTTTTTTGTGGCCCACGTCAACTTATTAAACCTTGTTATTTGGCCGTGTTAGCCTTTGAGTTTGACATGCTGGATTTATACCTCTAATTCTAGCTATGCATAAGTACAGAGAGAAAAATTAAACTATTTCTAAATTTTACATAGAAAGCATTGTAAATTCAAGAAAGTTAGAAGTCTATCAAAAATATTTGATTATAAATCTAAGCACCTTGAAATGTTTCCCCAAATAATGGCAGGAGTTGGGGAGAGGGTTGGAAGTATTGTTAGTTCTACCAGTGTATTTTTTAAAATGCACTGATTCTGTAAGGAGGTTGAATTATCCCCATCCCCATTTACTCAAAAATTTAAAGTTAAAAAGGAGCAAAATTGATTTTACCACCCAGATAGTTTGACTTATTTCCCTTCTACCTCCCTCCCCATTCCCACTGACCTAAGGAGAGCAACTTCAGATTTGTCATTTCTACCTTTTGCCTTTTAATAATGATTTGATAATAATTATCCTATATAATAAGAGGGTAATATGCAAATAGACCGAACGACAGAACAACTGAAAAACCAATCAAAGCATAATATGCTAATGATATGCTAAGGCTGCTTAACCGCTTGCTATGACATGCATTGACTACCAGGGGGCAGGTGCAGAACATGGCAGGCCTCAGCAGCAGGCAGCAGAGCACAGAACATGGTGGGCATGGGCCGCTGTGGGATGGTGGAGCAGGTGCAGGGGGCGGGGGTTGGGGGGGGGTTGGTGCCAGACCAAGGCAGGGCACTGGTGGCTGTCATCGGGGCGAGCCTCTGGTGGTTACTGAAAATTATTTGCTCCTGCGCACCATGGTCTCGCCTGGCGCTCACACCTGCTGCCAACGCTGGCCCTGATCGCCCCTCAGGGCTTCTCCACCTCCCCCTGCTCCCCAATCGCTCCATGCTGTCAGCGGGTGCAAGCGGGGCTGGTGCCATCAGCACATGGGAGTGGCGGCAGTGGGAGCAGGGATGCCCGCAGACAGAGGACCAGGGGCCAGTAGGTGGGGCCGGGTGGGGGTGTGGAGGATGGGCCGGGTGGCTCAGGACCCTACTCATGCATGAATTTTGTGCACTGGGCCTCTAGTTATTTAATAATGATTAATTTATTTTGATAAATAATGAATGAAATTCCATTTTTAATAATTCTTTAATATCAGAGGATTTTTAAATAAAGGTCAACCTGTGCCATGTATTATTCCTGTATGATATGAATTTGTTGGTTATTTATTTTGCATTTAGTTTTCAGTGTTAGAGTAGGTTTTGTTTTTGTTTATTTTACGTTTTAATAAACCAGAACCATGAAATCTATTTTTCTGTCAAATATCATTGGATAGGAATTTTTACTGAATTTTTACTGAATCGTTTTCAATAAAAACGATTTTAAGTATAATAATTTTACATGCAATAAACATTAATATTTCAAGAAAAAAGATTTTAAATATAATATTACCAAAACTTTACTAACATAGTATAATAAGCACAAAAGTTGTAGGAAATATTAAAAATCTGCAAATAACAGGATTACTTCTATTATATTCTAAAATTTTTTTTACTGATCTTTTTAGAAATAATATTTTTATTACTGGCTTGCTTGGTAACATGTGATGATATTTTGGAAGTCTTCATATTATACTGATAAGCGTATTTTTTTCCTCCCTCAGTAACTTGTGTAATATACATGGTGATTGAAATAATTATTTGACTTAGTCAGTGAAGTACAATACTGTTGCTTCATTTTTTATTTTTATACTTTCTTCATTTTTATTAATGGGAAGTCAAATAGTATACAGTGATTGATAGACACAATTCTGGATGACTGTGGAGGTTCATCTCCCTCTTTCCCCTTTTGGTAGTTTAGTGAAAAGCTGCATCAGCTGAAAACACTCTGAAGTCTATTCTCTGAGCTGCAGCATGCAGATCTTGACGCCCCCCACAGGCCCAGCTTTCCGGCATTGTTCTGGGGGCCTGGAAATTCCTTGATATGTTTCTTGTTTCCCAGAGAAACTGGGAGTTAACTAGTCCCTCTTAGGCTAACGGGTAAGCATGGTGTGTGTGGAAAGGGGAGGAGAATGTGGCTGGCTTACTCTCTCTAGGAGTGCTTTCTGTGCATGTCCAGCCAGCTGACTCAGGCAGGCCCCCAACTGCAGGAACTTTGTTCATGTTGCATACAGAACATCTAAGCCCAGCCTGTGCAGTGGAATGAATTTGGGTACCTGTACATGCTTTTACTTTTCTGTTTGTCAGTTTTTTCTCAACCTACCTTCTGCTCTATCTGTGCTATGTGGTAGTAGTGTGTGTGTCTGTGACCCTTTATGGGACAGGAATCCTTTGAGGTCTTTTAGCAGAAAGGTACTGCTTTGAATAAGAGATGGCAAGTATTAAATGCTAGAGCCAAGTGGAACGACACTTAGAATGCCACCTGAAATGACAGGGCAAGTATAAAACATTAGGTAGGTTACATTTTTGTGTATTTCTACAGAATGTATACTGTTATTTAAGATATAAAGAAAGCTACTTGCCTAGCTTAATGTAAATCTTATAATTACTGTCCTAAGTTCTGTTTCTCAAACTGCCCTTGCAGCCTATTCCTTCCTTTTCCATCTCTAGTTAGATAGTGTGGAAGTTACAAAATATCCAAAGTCAGGTGGAAAGACTGAGCAGGGAGTCAAGGTTTAATGGAACTTGGAGTTGAAGTAGGTTGGTCTGAGCCTTGCTTTGTCTGAAGTTCTTCACAGTTTACCCCTCAGGTATTAGCCACCCTAAAATCTATACTTTGAAGCTGATAGTTTTTAAAAATATTGTTAAATCCTTTTTTATAACTCCAGATTAGCTAAATTGCTTATGTGTACACAGTCAAGTTTTCCTGTGAGTGTTTGGGGTAGGATCATATATATACCCCTTGCATTATCATGAGTGATTTTTAATTGAAAACTAGACAGATTACTGGCTGCCAGGAGTTGTGGAGGAGGTGGGAGAGAGGAAAGTATGAGTGACTATAAAAAGGCAACATGGATCTTTTCCTGTTTTGGAAATGTTCTTTATCTTGATTGTATCGTTGTCAATATCCTGGTTATAATATTTTACTGTATCATTTTATTCCTTTGACATTGACAAAATTACCTTTTATAACAAGTATCAGTGCTTTCCATTTTAAATATTGCTTTTTGAGTCATTATATTATAAGGAGGCCTTTGTGTTCTATTCTACAGATATTTGAGATATTTGGACCTGTTGCACATCCATTTTATGTATTACGGTTTAATTCTTCAGAACACATTGAGAGTAAAGGTATTAAAATGAAGGACACTATGTATTTTGCTCCATCAATGAAAGACTTCACCCAATATGTATTCACAGGAAAACAGTAAGTAATTTTTACCACCACCACCAGTAACTGTATTTTAGTTGTTGTTTGCTTATCTTGTATTGTAAATCAGCAAGTGAGATACAAGACGCCTTAATGACCCAATTAATTAGGAGTCATTTATTGCACATGGCCCAGAGGGAGGTATTTCTTATAAATCTCTGGGCGAAGTCACACAGGAAATACCCATATTTATACCTTTTGAGCTTCTTTGTCTGCAGATTTTACAAAGAGCTCTGTGTGAGTTATTGTTACAGACAGTTTGTAATCTTGGATACATAAATAACAAACATTTGGCATAAGAATATGGGAATTATTACCAGTATTAGTCCATTACGTTAGATGGCTAGCTTGCAAGGTCAGACAGTTAAGTTTTTATCTTTTTCTATTATTCAAACTAAAACAGTTATTTTATAGAATAAGAGACTGTCTAAAAATGACAGTTTACAGAATAAGGGACTATCTAACAATAGCAGAGAATTTCAAACAGCAGTTTTTTATACAAGATGGAGGTTACTATGCTTCAATCTAATATTTATATTTTAGGAATAATTCTCAGCAGTGGTAGTTTTAAATAGTATCTGTCTTTTTTAGTTCATTTATCTTCCTAATAACACATCTGAAAGCTACAATTATCAAATTTTACAGCTAGAGATCATATATTTTGCTGACAATGATTTGCTCCAACTAGTAGCAATATATTTGGGCCATATAAACTTTCTGAATTCTAATTCACTGCATTTTTCATTACATGCATTCTTATATCTACATGCTACTTCAGTATCAGTATTACCATTTAAAAAATTCTTTTCCATTTTAAATAAAATTTTTATTGGATTAAATTCTAGACTTATTTCATAATTTTCAAGAAACCTTGTAATTCTCAAGGAAAAAAAGAAAATAAGGAAATTTCAGGTTGCTTGTATATTGTAAACTTACAGAAGAGACCACTAAAATGTGTCCCTGGAAAGTTGTGTATCAAGTGGTGATAAACAGAATTTACTTAAGTGATAACTTATTACTCCCATTTTGTCTGTAACTTATGCTAAATGAGGCCTATAGTATGTGGGTAGTAGTATTTCCACATATTTATGCTCCCACTGGTTGTGTATTTTTCTTGTGTTAATTGTGTTGCCAAGTGTTAGCTGTAAAGCTGCTTATATCATTCAAATTTATTATTATTACTTAATTTTTATGTAAACTAATGGCATATAGTTCAAGTAGAATAGCCTTTTCTATAAAAATTAGTTGAATGCTTCATAAAGTTGTAATGAATATGAGCTACTAAAAATATTGTCAAATTAGAAGTGGAAGAAAAGGCCACAAAACATTGGGAGGGGGATCTTAAATTCAAAAAGACTGCACTCAGTTTGACACACAAGTCTCTTTCATACGTGAAACATCAGGGATACGGTTTTTGTAAGAAATAGAAAGGCAGCTTCAAGCAGTGAATAGTATTAGTGCTATGACAAAAGTACTAGGCATAATTAAGTCTCTATACTACTTACATATTAAATCAAGTCTCTGAATTTCATTTATTATTTCAGAAATGAAAATTTTGTTCCTGATAATTAATTCAGCTTATGTTTAAGAATCCACATAATTATCTGAAGGACCATTTTACAAAACCTAACTTATTCTTCAGGCTGTGTAAAGTTAATTTTTCTAAATAAGTGCTAAGACAGGTGAATTAAATAGACAGCAAAGTCGTAAAGATTATGTAATATATTTTAAAATCATGCCTTAAGTAATTAGTATTCCATTCTGCTTTGAATATTAGGGTGTTGCTGTGGATATGCCATATATTTTTCTTTTGCCATATAAAATTCTTTACCTTAAAACAGATAAAACTTAAAAAAAATTCTGAAATATTTATTAAAATAGATTTTAAGTAATAGGAGCAGTCTTTGTTTTTTATTTGTAAGAACAAGAATTTTGTCCTGGAAAGAAATAATAAACTAAAGAGTTGGGGAATTTAGGCCTACTCTGCCGAGGCACCACTTTGACCTCAGGAGAGGTCAGAGCATGTTCTGTTCAAGACTGCATTTTGGTGTCTGTCATGGGAACTCAGTGGAATACTTTGCCTTTGAGGTAGAGAAGGTCAGCTCCACTCCAGCTAACTTGCCTCTAAGAAGGCTGTTTAAATCTTAGCTACCTACGCATGAACTTTCTGTGAAAAGTGGTTTTTCAAATGTTGCTTGATCTTTTCTTTAGTAGATTTTGATTTTCAAAACTAAATGCACTATTTGGGGCACTTTTCCCATTAGTGTCATTAAAGTCCAAACTAAAGGCACCACAGGCCATGAGATGGCATATATGGAAAAAAGGAGTACTAGAGCTATGTTAAATGTATAGGTGTACAATGATAATTTTTTTAAGTGGTGGAAAAATCACTGTTAATGCCTCACATATAATGTCAAAGTTCTGAATCAAAATTTCAGAACAAATTTAATGATTTCCATATTGTGCCAGATTGACATCTGCCAATTGAATTTTATGGATTTAAGATGAATGAATTAATGATTTTAATGAATTCTTAAGAACCCCATTTATTTTTGAGCTCTAGTTTAAAGCAGTGAGGGACTAATACTTTTTAATCCTATATAATAGAAGTGTAGTACACAAATTGTCCCCTCGACCAAGAGTTCTTCCAGGAGTTCGACCAGGGAGTGGGGCCGGCTGGGGGAAGGGAGGGAGGCTCTGGCTGGCAGCAGGTGGCCAGAAGAAGGGAGGGAGGCTCTGGCCAGTGGCAGGTGGCCAGGGGAAAAGAGAGAGGCCCTGGCCAGCAGCGGCAGGCAGCCAGGGGAAGGGAGAGAGTACCCGGCCAGCCGCCACCAGCCACTAGCGACCCTACCAGTGAACTGGGGTTCTAGTCCTATATAATAAAAGCCTAATATGCGAATCGACCGAATGGCATAACAACCTGTTGCTATGATGCTCACTGACCACTAGGGGGCAGACACTCAATGCAGGAGCTGCCTGCAGGCCCTAGGCCAGCCAAGGTGTGTGCCAGCAGCCTCCCCTTGTGGGATCGCCCCACAGATCGGCCCTGATTGCCGGCCAAGCCTAGGGACCCTACCCATACACGAATTTTGTGCATTGGGCCTCTAGTATCTTATCTAATAAAGCGGGAATATGCAAATTGACTGTCATGCCATAACGGTCAAGATGGCTGCGCCCACAGCGGAGGCCGAGTTTCCATAACGAGCCTTAACGAGCAGTCAGCAAGGACCTGAGGCTGCATGGCGCTGGGCTGGGGCAGGAGACCTGAGGCTGCACCCCCACCTGGTGGGGCTTGACAGGGGACCTCAGGCCGTGCCCCTGCCCCAGCGCTGGGCCAGGGGACATCAGGCCACGTCTTCCACCCAGCAGAGCTTGACAGGGGGCCTCTGGCCATGCCCCCCCCCTCCCCCCCGCCCTCCACCCAGCAGAGCTTGACGGGGGACCTCAGGCCACATCCTTACCAAGCAGAGCTTGACGGGGGACCTCAGGGCACACCCCCTGCACCAGGCCAGGGGACCCGAGGCCATGCCCCCCCGCCTTGCTGGGCTTGATGGAGAACCTCAGGCCACGCCCCCCACCCAGCAGGCCTTGACAGGGGTGGGGCTGGCCAGGTCTGGATCTACCCCAATGGGGGTGGGGCCTGCTGGTTCTGGGTCTTGCGCGATTTCGAGGCGCACACGGTGGGCGGGGATTTTACTCTGATTCCCATGGTGCACCCAGACTCTGACAGGAGGAAGATTTTCATATACATTTTCATCTCAGACACTTTTATTATAGAGAAAGGGCAAATAGCAATATTAAAATATTTCCTCTAATTCCCTTATAATGTGCATGAATTTCGTGCATCAGGTCACTAGTTTTAATATAATCAAATAATAAGATATTGTCAAACTATTAAATCAAAAAGATTACTAAGATTTAAAATGAGCTTTCTTAAATTATAATTATACTCATAGTAGATATGTGTACTTTTGTTGGTCATGGAGTATAAAACTTTCCACTAAAAGTAATTAATGCTTGTGGTTATACTGTCCTTCAGAATCTTCAAAACTCCTCTTCCTCCCCAAACTAGATAGCCTTTTACCCTCTCTGCTTTGACAATCACTGAATAAGCATTGGTTATTCCTGGAGTATTGATATTCTTCAGGTAAATTGAGAGAAAAGAATTTCATGTTGTTATCTTACCATTAAACCCATAAAATCTTAAGACAAGGAAATGCCTCATACTTGTTTTCCTGTTCTTAGCACCTGAAGCAGTGTCTGACCTATAGTTTGTATAGAATAAGCATTTATTGAAGTGAGTTTTATCAACTGAGCTCAGATATCATGAAAGCATTAATCAAGTCATAGCATCTGGAGATGCTTGTGAACTGCAAAAGTACTTTTGTCTGCACACCACAGCCTTCACTTCTTATTCTGACCTCCCCACCCCCAATTCTAAAATGTCCAAATGTATTTTTCTTATGAGCTTCCCACATCTTCAGAAACAAGTTAAAGGACATAAAAACGGTCTTTTATTTTTAGCTTTTATTTTCATGTATGTTGCAGAATTAAGAGTTGAGTTCATGTCTTCTACTTTTAATGTTACTATTATTATTTTGGTTAATCATCACCTGAGGTTATTGTCTCCATTGATGTTTAGAGAGAGTGGAAGGGAGGGGGAGACAGAAAAACAATGTGAGAGAAAGACAGATCCATATCGATTGGTTGCCTCCTGTATGTGCCCCGACCGGGCCAGGTTTCAAACCTGCAACCCATTAGACTGGGAATTGAACCCATGACTCTTTAGTGCACAGGCTGATGCTCTAACCACAACCACTGACCCAGAGCCACGCCTGCCAGGGGATACTTTTATTATTTTTAATACCGTAAAGTTACAGGTGCTTAACAATGTCAGCAAGTACTTTGACTTTTTGTTTTCTCTTCCTAGGGAGAAGGGATCGGATGCATCATGGGAAAATGATCAAGAACCACCACCAGACGTAAGGATAAGTCTTTTTGCACAATATTTTAGAAAGTAAGGCAGGACTTAATCTTATAAATTCATCATCCTTGACCTTAATGCTCTTCATATGCCCTCTGTGAGCCTATGTATTGTCCTGTCTCCCACGTGACTGCTGTATGCCTTTCAATAAGAATTTTTTATTGATCATTTAAAAGATATTTTTAGTCACATTTTAATAATTATTAGCATATCATTTCACTAATAATCTCCTGTTTTTAATCAGTTTAACGCCTGGAGAGAATTGTCATTATTTTTAAAAATTTTATTCTTCAACTTAGTGTTTTTGCCATGTCAGACATGAAGATATTTATTAATGGCGTGTTGAATAAGGTGCCTTTCTTTTGGAGGTACAGAATTATTAGAATCTACCTACCCTTCCATTTTTACAATATAATTGCCTCCTTTAAAATAATTTTTTTGCCTGGCTGGTGTTGCTTAGTAGTTAAGCATCAACCTGTGAAGCAGGAAGTCATGGTTTGATTCCTCTTTTTAAAAAGAGTTTATTTTATTTTTGTAATCTATGCCAACCAGACTAGTTTTATGTTCCAGAGTAGCTTGATATCATGGTCTTTCAAAAGATATGAAATAGAGGCAGTGATAATCTGTAGAATTACTTGATTTCCCTTTCCATGGAGATATTTAAGCATATTTTTAAGTTATTAAAATACAGAAATTACAGCAATGAGTGTATACATTTCTTGAAAATAGTATGAAATTATATAGTATAAAATAATGATTATAATTGAGAGTCTTTATATGTGCTCAGTAGTTCTGATGAAGTTTCTCAGTATTATAAATTCTAGGTATTTGTAGATTTAACCTTGTTTATTTTACATCTCCTCAATGCTGAAGATTCATGGTCTATATTAATGTCTAATTTTGCTGAGACATGAATCAGGCAATGCTCACTTAGAGGGTCACTTAACCACTGTCAGTCATTTGACGAGTGAGTCATCTTAGTTTAGTATCCATATTACCACGGGGTTTTATTTTCTAGTTTATGTTGTATGTACATGTGATTTCCATTAAGGCCCTGAAGAATCACCTAATGTTCTTAATTATGTATAGGGCATTTTATTATTGAAATTACATGTTTTTAAAGTACTCGAGACTTTACAAAAGTCTTAAAAGATATTTCTTGTGAAGTGCAAATATTCTTATACATCCCTGTTGTTTCAGACTTAAGCATTAAAGTTGCTAAGTATGGTAATGCTCACTGTTTATAAAATTGTTTGATTAGGTTAATTATGAAATTAAATCTGAGCATACTTCATGCATTTTTTTTCTAAATAGTTGACTGTCCATTATTTTCATAATATGGAAAACTCTAAAATTCTAAAGTTTATTTTATTATGATATTTTATAGTTTAAAATATAGCTTGATATTAAATATAGATTAAAATTTGAAATATCTGGGTTTTAAACTGTTTTTAAAAAATCATGCTGTGCAAGTAGGAAATGTTGGGCTTGCATAAAGGAGCTAAAACTTACAGAGAATGCATCTTAATCATCTTCATTTCATTTCTGATATATGGATACTTATAAATGAACTAGAAGCCCGGTGCACAAAAATTTGTGTCCCTCAGCCCAACCTGTGCCCTCTCACAGTCTGGGACCCCTTGGGAGATAATCACCTGCTGGCTTAGGCCCGCTCCCCTGGTGGAAGATGGCATGTCCAATCCCGCGGTGTCTGCCCCATCTCCCCCAGTCACACACAGCAGGCCCGGATCCGGCACTGGGGCAGGCCAGTGGCTCGGGATCGCGCTGCCGCCCGCCCTGCCCCGCACATGGTAGGCCAGGATCTCGCACTGGGGCGGCGGCTGGCAGCTGGGGATCACGCTGCCGCCAGCCCCAGACGGATCTGCCTGCAGTATGCAAATTAGCCTCCATCTTTGTTGGCAGGTAATTTGCATATCGCACTGATTAGCCAATGGGAGGCATAGCAAAGGTATGGTCAATTACCATATTTGTCTATTATTAGATAGGGCTAGAGGCCCGGTGCACAAAAATTTGTGCACTCGGTGGGGCGGGGGGTCCCTCAGCCCGGCCTGTGCCCTCTCGCAGTCTGGGACCCCTCAGGAGATAACGATCTGCTGGCTTAGGCCTGCTCCCGGGTGGCAGAGGGCAGGCCCAATCCCTAGGTGCAGCCCCTGGTTGGGCTCAGAGCAGGGCTGATTGGGGAGTTGGGGCGCCGCCCCCTGTCATGCACAGAGCAGGGTGGATTGGGAGGTTGTGATGCCATCCTCAGTCACACTCAGGGTAGGGCCGATTGGGGGGTTGGGGCACGTCCCCTGTCACACTCAAGGCAGGGTCGATGGGGAGGTTGCAGCGCCACCCCCTGTCATGCACAGAGCAGGGCCAATCCGGGGGTTGGGGCACTGCCCCCTGTCACTCACAGAGCAGGGCCCATCAGGGGGGTTGGGGCTCTGTACCCTGTCACGCACAGAGCAGGGCCAATCGGGGTAGGGGCGCTGCTCCCTGTCACGCACAGAGCAGGGCCCATCAGGGGGTTGGGGCGCTGCCCTCTATCGCCCACAGAGCAGGGCCGATCAGGGGGTTGGGGTGCCACCACTCTCACACTCAGGGCAGGGCCTATGGGGAGGTTATGGCTCTACCCCGTCACACACAGAGCAGGGCCTGTGGGGGAGGGGGGGGTTGTTGGGGCGCCGCAGCCTGTCACACACAGAGCAGGGCCGATCAGGGGGTTGGGGCGCCGCACCCTGTCACACACAGAGCCGCAGGGCGACCAGGGCGTTGGGGAGCTCCCCCTATCAGGCACAGAGCAGGGCTGATCAGGGGGTTGGGGCGCCTTCCCCTGTCACAAACAGAGCAGGGTGGATAGGGAGGTTGTGGCCCCGCCCCCTGTCACAGAGCTGCAGGGCAATCAGGGGGTTTGGGCGCTGCCCCCTGTCACGCTGATCCCGGTGCCGGGAGGCCTCTCGGCTCCGCTGATCCCGGTGCTGGGAGGCATATTACCTTTTTACTATATAGGGTAGAGGTCTGGTGCACGGGTGGGTGCCGGCTGGTTTGCCATGAAGGGTGTCCTGGATCACGGTGGGGGTCCCCACTGGGGTGCCTGGCCAGCCTGGGTGAGGGGATGATGGCTGTTTGCAGCTGGTCACACACCCTTCAGGGTGGGGGTCCCCACTGGGGTGCCTGGCCAGTCTGGGTGAGGGGCTGAGGGCTGTTTTCATGCTGGGGGTGACTGAAGCTCCCAACCACTCCTTTTTTTCTTTTTTTTTTTTTTATTCTGGGCCAGCTTTAGCTTTGAGGCTTGGCTCCAGCTCTTAGGCCTCCACAGCTGAAAGTAGGTTTCTGGCCTTTGCTTACAATGTTGCGATCCTGCTGGCTGAAGCCCGGCGGACTAAAGCAGGTTTCTGGGGTTTTGTTTAGCTTCTATATTTGTTACATAGTTGCTTAGAGTTGCAGCTCAGAAGCCTGCAGTGGCAGGCGGGGAACATTGGAGTCCTCCGTCACTGAAGCAAGCAATCCTCATGTTAGTTTCAAGCTGCCTGGCTGCTGGCCGCCATCTTGGCTGGCAGTTAATTTGCATATTGCCCTGATTAGCCAATGGGAAGGGTAGCGGTCGTACACCAATTACCATGTTTCTCTTTTATTATATAGGATGTGTTTAATGAATGCAAATTTAAATTTGTGTTTAAGGAAAATGAAATTTTACCTGATTATAGGGAGGTGATAGCAAAATATTGGCAAAACTATCTCTCTAAAATAGCCTATTACTAATTAAAATACTTCAATGTCTCTCTCCTGCTTTTAGGACAATGCCAAGGTATTTAAAATAGCACAATAAGTTTTTGGTCTCTAATTTCAGTGTCTGATTTTTCTCTTTAAGAAGCTTTCAGTTTGTCTTACAAAACCATTCTCATTTCTTAAATATACTGACTGAGCCTCTACACATATTCTCAGTCCTTGGAAATTTTCTTTCTTTTATTTTCACTGTTAACTCATCATTAGAGATTTATGTTGGGTTACCCATACCAAGAAATCTTCCTTGCCCTTTTTTTTTTTTCCTTCCGCCTTCTATTGCCATAGCACTAAATAAATCATAGCACCTGCTCATTGGTTTATGTGTCTACCTTCTCATTTGACTGTACAGTTACAGAGAAAGAAATGTTTTCCATCTGATTTCAATACTTTCTACTGCCTGGCAGATAGCAGATTTCACATGAGCTTAAAAATCTTATCACATTAAGATCAGTAAAGGTATGTGAAGGTGCTAAAATCCTTTGATATTTCTGAATTTGATCATGGATTCTGAGGTTACGGACTTTTGGTTCATGGAAGATTCGATGTAGAATATATTTCAGCAAGATTGAACTGAAAATCCTATACATTATAAGATTTTATAAATCCTTTTAAATGTGACACATGCATACACAGTGAGCCTGCTTTTGTTTTTCTAAGAAACATAATATCTGTTTTTTGATACTAATAGAATAATAAATGCCTGAAATCTAAGAAAACATAGAAGTCATAATATATAAAGCTTCTAAGTCTTATTTTTTTGGTGGGTTATAACAGTGAATCTCAATTCTTTGTTACTTATGACTTGCTCTCTTATAATTTAAAATGATTTCCTCTTGGAAGTTGCATCATGCATGTATCTGCTTATCAAAGCCTTTTTCTGAAACCCTCTCTAAATAACATCTCTCAAGATTTTCTCTGCCCTTACTTTGCCTTATTGTTTATTTATAACCTTTACTATTCCTGACATTATATTAGTAAAAAATGAATATCTGTATGGTGTTTAGAACAGTGTTTGGTTTATACTGGGTATGTGTAAATTTTTGAATAAAAGGTATAACATTCTCCTTTTTTAAAAAATATGTTTTTATTGATTTTAGAGAGAGGGAAAGGGAGAGGGGGAAGGGAAGGGAAGGGGAGAGGGGGACAGAGAGAGAGAGAGAGAACCATTAATGTGAGAGAGAAGCATTGATCAGTTGCCTCCTGCAGGCATCCTACTGGGGATCAAACCTGCAACCTGGGTATGTGCCCTGACCAGGAATCCAACCAGTGAGCTTTTGGTGCATGGGACAACTCTCAGCCAACTGAGCCACACTGGCCAGGGCCCATTCTCCTATATTTACATTACATCTGATACTTTGTCATTTGCATATTCCTAACTGATCCTTTTTTAGCATTTTTGGCTGGTACTATGATGAATCTTGACTCTAAACTGGAAGTCAAACTTCTAGCTAGGAAGTAGCCGTATCTCAAGGTTGTGAAAATCGGTATTTTAAAATTACCTATCAGAAACTTCCTAGGTATTAAAAAACCAAAAAGCCTTGAGTACTCATCTGATTACTGGCTTGTGTCTAGTAAGAGCTTTAGACAGTTATAAAAAAAAGACTATTTTTCTATGATGTGTAATTAATTCAGATATTACTGCAACTACTAAATATCAAAAGAGTATCTTTTAGTGACAGTGTTAAATAATAGGATTATTCTTCTCATCTCTAAGTATGTACCATTGAATTGGTAAATTCATGTGATGTAAATCTTTATATTTTTCTCTGTTAGGCCTTGGATTTTAGTGATGATGAAAAGGAAAAAGAAGCCAAACACAGAAAAAAAAATCGCATTCAAGGCCGGAAAAAATTTAAATCTCAATTTAATGAGTCAGGTGAGCAAATTTTTAAAAATATATAGCAACATATAGCAATTTTTAAAAAATCTTTACTTACATTTATATGTCCGTTAGTAATAAAACTGAAGAAACTATCTGGGTTTTATTTTTTATCTCCTGCCATGCAACTAGT
Organism: Myotis myotis; assembly: GCF_014108235.1. NCBI lineage: Eukaryota > Metazoa > Chordata > Mammalia > Chiroptera > Vespertilionidae > Myotis > Myotis myotis. Next base: position 61,794,861 of record NW_023416368.1, read on the forward strand.
ATTGAAGGCATTTTAAAGCAAGAAATGTTCAGTGGTGGTTTTTCAAACTTGAGGATGTAAAAATGACTCCTGGGGGGAAAAGACATACTAAACTTTGTTAGAGTTATTTGTGCTCATTAGCACTTTTTCTTAAAAAACCTAGTGGCTTCCTATATTTAGAATTAAATGATATGATATCTAATATCTTACTCAAGATACTTTATTTTTAACATTCATTTCATTTTATTATACCTTTTCTATTTTCTATTTCCTTTTTAAAACTAAACTTTTTATAGATTGACATGGAATTGTAAGAAATAATAAAGAGATCTTATATGCCCATTACCCCATTACCTGCAATAGTAATATCTTGCAAAACTATGCAGTAAAATATCACAACCAAGATACTGACAATGATACTGTCACAATGCAGAACATTTCCAAAACAGAAAAAGATCCCTCATGTTGCCTTTTTATAAAGTCACTCACACTTTCCTCCCTCCCACCTCCTCCTCAACTACTGGCAACCAGTAATCTGTTCTCTATTTCTATAATATAATTTGTCATGTCAAGAATGCTTAGATAAATGAAGTCACACGGGCCACATGCCTCATTTAAATAAATGAGTTTGACATGCTTGATCTAGATTGTTGTATGTGTCAAGTTTGTTTCTTTTAATTCCAGAGTGGCATGTGAATATGCCACAGCTTGTTTAACCATTCATGCATTGAAGGACATCTGGGTTGTTAACAGCTTTGGGTTATATTAATGAAGTTGCTTTATACACTTGTGTACAGGTTTTTGTGTAAACACAAATTTTTGTTTCTTTGGTCTAAGAGTGCATTTGTTGGATAATATGATGGTTGTATGTGTAGTTCCTCAAGAACTTGCCACACTGTTTTCGGTGTGGCTGTACCACTTTACATTCCCATCACCAGTGTGTGAGTGACTGTTTTTCTGCATTCTCACCAGCATTTGGTGTTGTGACTGTTTTTTTATTTTAGCCATTTTTATAGGTAGGTAGTGATATCTGTGATTTTAACTTGCACTTTCCTAATGGCTACTGATATTGAACATCTTTCCATTTCTTCAATGATATATTTATGTCTTTTACCCATTATCTAATTATATTTCTGTTTAATTCTTGAATTATGAGTTTGTACATAATTTCTTCCAGTCTTTAGCCTGTGTTTTTATCCTCTTGAAAGGGTCATTTGCAAAACAAAATTTTTAATTTTGATTAACAAAATTTATCAGTTCTTCTTTTATGGAGTCTGAGAATTTCTTGCCTAGACCTATTTCCAAAGATTTTCTCTTATTTCGTTTTCTAAAAGTTTGCAAAATTATTTTAGGTATTCTAGTTCCTTTGCCTTTTCATATAAATCGTAGAATAATCTTTATATTGACAAAAAGCCTTGCTGGGATTTTGTTAGGAATTGCATTAAACCTGTATATATATTAATTTGGAGAGAATTAACATATTAACTGTATTATTGAGTTTTCACTTCTAAAATTTATATTCCATTGTGGGGTTTTTTTGCTTTTTTCTATTTGTTTTAATATGTTCATAATTTCTTGTTGAAGCATTTTTATGACTATTCTAAAATATTCCTCAGATAATTCTAACATTTTGTCATCTTGGTATTGGCCTTGATTAATTTTCCTTTTTCATTGAGTTTGGAATTTTCTTGGCTCTTGGTATGATGAGTTATTTTTAATTGAAACATGGACATTTTGGGTATTATGTTACAAGACTCTATATGTTACTTCTGTTTTAGCAGTCTTGGTTTTAAAACTGCTCTGGCAGGGAAAGGAAGGGAGGGTGTCATATTATTACTCTTCCGACCAGATAGGGACACAAGTCTAGGTTTTCTTCTCAGTCTGTGTTGACACCTGAGGCCAGGAGGTGCGTTTTACTGATGGGCAAGGGTGGGCCCCCTCTTGGGTAGGGTTACCTCATTACTGCTCCCCTGACAACAGTGGGGGATGGCCTCGCTACCGCTGGGTGGTGCTCAAAGCCCTGCCTCTCCCTAGGGCTTCTCTGACACCACCCAGTGCAGGAGGTGGAGGAGGTCTGTGTTGTGGCAGTGGAGGCAGAGGTCCAAGTTCCCCAGGTGATCTCCAGGTTCACTGCAGGAGGCCTGTAACTGTGGCTCCTTGTGCAACCTGACATGACCTGGTAGGAGGTCGAGGCATCTCATTAAGCCTATTAAGGGAGGAAGTCTAGGCTCCCCGCTCAGCTTCTAAGAGTGTGGGTGATGAGATATCTAGTGTTCTCTCTGCTGTTTAGTTGGAGTCCAGTGGTCATTGTCTAAAATTTTATTACCTTGCCAGTTTTCCCTTTTGCTGATTCTCTGGCTTTTTGGGTGCTTTAAAATTAATCATCTTTAAGCCTTATGCATTTTTAACTGCCGAAAGATATATTGGAAGTTAAAGAAAAGCCTTTATTGAAATTTTAAACAGTATTTTTTTATGTATTAAATTAATTTTGTTTTTATGTTTTTTTTACCCTGCTCAAAGGTGAAGATTTTGCAGAAGTACATCAGAATTGGAATGCTCATAGCTCTTCTTCAGAGCATTCACAAGGATATCGAAACAGAGAATTCACACCAGGATTTTCCCGGGGTAGATATCCTCGACCTTGGCATGGCAGGCCCCCACCTCCACAGTTTTATAACTCAGAGCATATGGTACCTCAGGAGACTTCAGGATTTCCACCTCAGAGACAAGATAATCTTATGCCACAGTATCCCTTTCCTCCTCCAGTGTTTGACATGCATAATTTTTCACTCCCTCCTCCACTACCACCACCACCTCCACCTCCACCACCTGCATTTGTAAACATGGGTTGGCCTGCACCTAACATGCCACCTCATCCATTATTTCCCATACCATACTCTATACCCCCACCTCCTCCCCCTCCACCCCTGCCTCCCTCCTCCTCTTCTGGAGATAGTAATTCTTCTCATTTTGGATCTTACTATTAGGTAAATATGTGCATTACCAGAGAAATGTATAAATTTTTTTTATTTTATATGGGAAAGCTTTTTCTTTTATATGGGAAGAATTTTTTTTAAGAGAGAGATTATGGCTCTAGATTTTTAAAACATTGTGAAAAACTGAATGTTTCCTTTAGTTGTAAGTTTATATATATATTTATAACCTTTGTGAAATTGTATCCATATGAAAATTTCACTTTAGATTTGTAGGGGAAATTACAATTATGTAATATTTAATTAAAACCATTAATCCATGTTTAATAAACAATATATATAGGTTTAAGAATAGATTCTGAAGCAACTTTCATCACGGATGAAAACATACTGAACATACTGATTTTCTTGTTGGTCTATCTGAAAATATGATGTTGAAGTCTTATTGAGAGTCTTTAAAATAAACTATTTTTATAAATTTAAGACTTTGGAAGTTGATTTTGATTATAAGTGCAAATTACCAGTAAATTTGAATGTTCTGATGAAACCAAACAAGTGAAGGGTACAGAGAGGGAAAGCCTTGTATGTTGGTGAAGCTGTGACTATAATTATAGCTTTTTATTATCTGTGCAGATTTCCATTATTTGGGCACTATTCAGTAGACTTTACTATTTAACCATTTAAAGGAACACAAAGATTATTGGCAATATAGTATGTTATTATTCACACTAAAAGGCATTTGACCCCATACTAGGAGATTATATCTTCCATATCCATTTCCCAGATTCTCACATGCCTGGCACAGCTTAGGTGCTTAATAAATATTTAGTAAGCCCTAGCTGGTTTGGCTCAGTGGATAGGGTGTCAGCCTGCAGACTGAAGGGTCCCGGGTTCGATTGTGGGCAAGGGCACATGCTCAGGTTGCAGGCTCAATCCCTAGTAGGGGGCATGCAGGAGGCAGCCACTCAATGATACTCTCTCATTGATGTTTCTATCTCTTCCTACCTCTCTGAAATCAATAAAAATATATTTAAAAAATAATAAAATAGTTAATGAATGACCGAATTTAGAGTTTTTAATCAAATGACCAGTGAGTATTACTTTACATTCTGAAATGTAAATGTATGGGAAATTATGTAATTTTAGAAATAGAGACCTTAGAAGTAGTCTAAACTAGTCCTCATTTAACAAGTAAGAGCCTAGCTAAGGGTCAAAAAGGTTAAGTGTCTTAACTCAGTGAGGTAGCAAGGAGTTGAACCTAGTTTTATTCATTCTCAGATCAACACTTTGTGCGAAGTTGGTGCTTCACAAACTCCTTGACAGTCTCAGAAAATAATACTGGCATACACATCGGGGTGATCAAGACCACTTTCATCACAAGCCCATAGACTCTGGTTGCACTGGGCCCCTTTTCACCTCCCCGTGGGCAAAGAGATCTCTGCCGGGTTTCTCCGGCACAAGCTGAGAAGCTCTTGCTCTGATGTACACTGACTTCATCATGTGTCATACTTGGTTACTTTTTCTTGAAATGTAGTTCCCTTTAGGAGTTACCTTCATAGGTTATAGCAGTCTTTTTCTGATTGATAGGATATTATCAGAGTTAAATGAGATTACATCTGGAAACACTAAAAAAAAAAAAAAAAAAAAGACTTTTGTACAATGGGAAGAGTAAGATGTTACCATCCAGGAATGGTAAATTAAGTTGTTTTAATCACCATGGTATCTGACAGTAGATATTTAATATCTAAAGAAACAGCTGAAGGATGCCATTTAATATCTGCTTTCAATGAAGTTGCTATCTAAACATCTAGATTCAATTTGCCTTCTTCCTTATACTTAATTCAGGGTTTTTGAAACGTCGGGATGCCTAGAAATCACCTATAATTATCACCTAAGTTGTGGGTAGCTTGTAAAAAATGCATTCTTGGACTTTATCCCAAATTCAAATCCAGTAGGTCTATGAGTCTTAGTAAACTATTTAACAGGTACCCTTCTGGGTGATTAACTTCAGGATTTATTCTTAGTCTGTATAGATTTCAGCATAAATATACTACTACAGTTTCTTGGCCATTGACTGGAACTTCAGGGAGTGCTGTTTGGAGTAGTGGTGAGGATGAGGGAGTTGATAGGGAAGAGAGAGAAATAAAACCATAGCTTCTTAAATTTTATCTGTATCATCTCACATGGTTTTCAGAGCTGTATTTTGTCAACTACATCTGTCTGTGGGGATTAGGAGGAGTACCTATTGTCTCTCTTAGCAGGAAGAGAAATACTGTTTTCGTAACCCCACCTTGATCTTAGAGCAGGGGTGGGCAAACTTTTTGACTTGAGGGCCACAATGGGTTCTTAAACTGGACCGGAGGGCCGGAACAAAAGCATGGATGGAGTGTTTGTGTGATCTAATATAAATTCAAAGTAAACATCATTACATAAAAGGGTACGGTCTTTTTTTTTTTTTTTTAGTTTTATTCATTTCAAACTGGCCGGCCCGCCAGCCGTAGTTTGCCCACGGCTGTCTTAGAGTGTTACTTTTAAAATTGTGTGGCCCTAGATTTTTAAAAGTGCTAGCTGGTATAAAGATAAATACAACATTCTACTCAGTTTCTTACCTCAGAGAATCCTATCTAATAAAAGTGATACACAAATTGACCATAACTCCATGACAGATGGAGGCGCCCACAGCCAATAGGAGGGAATATGCAAATTCATGTGACAGATGGCAGTGGTCGGGCCAGGAAGCTTGCGATGAGGCAAGCAGATGAGCAGCACAATGAGCGCCATCAGCAGGCCCTTGCTGGCCGTCCACTGCTGCGACAGTGGCGCGGGGCCCTTGCTGGCGGGGGGCGGCAGCAAGGTGGGTGCCAGCAGTCTTGCCACTGTGGCCAAGCCATTGGAGAGAGGCAAGGTCAATGACAGGTTGCAGGGCTCCGAGGTGCCCAGGACGAGCGCCCCCGTGCCCATGCCAGACTGCGGAGGCGGGGGGCAGGGGGTGTGGTGGGGTTGGGCCAGATGCAGCAAGGAAGCAATGATTAGTGCATCTGATAGCTAATGCTGAACACCCCAGAGGTTGGGTCAGCTGGGCCTGTGGAGGGAGGTCGCGGCCAGGTCAGGGCAGCCGCAGCGTGGAGCCAGAGGCATGGGCACCGTGTGCCTTCCCCACTGGAGCTGCACACTGTCTCTGTCGCCTCTGCTGCTGGAGCCGCTGCTGCTGCTGGAACAGCTGCCGGGACCTCAGCATGTTTCTGAGCATGCTGAGCCCACAGCCCAGGCACCCAACACCCACCCCACCCTGCTCCCACTCCCCAAGCCAACCTCAGGAGCCTCACGTCAGACTCCTGCAGCCAACCTGGGCAAAGGCATGCCCCTAGCTGTCTCCCCCTACCCCCCACCCCAACTCCCTGCATCCTTGCACCCACAGTTCAGAGGCCCTGGGAAGTCCGCTGCAGATATCCCAGCCAGCGCCTCCCGGCACCGGTGCCTGTAAACGCACCCCTTTCTGCACCCGCCGGTTCTGGCATCCCATTTCCCCAAGCTCCCTACAGCATCTGGCTCTCACCTGCATCCCTGCCGGCTCCTGAGACCCCCACTCTCTCCTGCACCCCCACTCTCTCCTGCACTCCGTTCTTCTCTGCGCTTCTTTTGCCTCCTGCGTTTAGCTCCCTCCTGTGCCCCTGCTCCCCTGGCTCCCTGTCTACTTCCAGTGCCCAGATTTCCAGCTGGCGAGCCCGTGCTCCCTATGGCAGAGCAGGAACCTCGGTGTTCTCTAAGCACCCAAGAGCTTTGGACAGCCTGTCTACAAGGGTTGGAGGAGTTTGGCTGAGAAAGAGCACACTTAATTACACTTTGGACTTTTCACAGTCAGTAAAGCCACCTGTATTTTGTGCTTTATGATTCTCATGATCTGATCATTTGAGTTGGGCCAATACAAACAAAAAGGCACTGTTGGCATTGGTTGAGGTAACGAACTGCGATTTCAGATTTCTTGGTTGTTTTCTCCTTTGCCCAAGTTCCCAGATTCTCAAAACTCTAGGATTAGTTTTGGGAGGGATGAGAGAAGAAAATGTGTAAATACTCAGGAGGATTAAAATCAGATAGCAGTTGAGAGTATAGCCATAGTTTTTGAGTTGGCAAATAAATCGGTTTGAAATTCGTGAGCCTGGCCTCTGGCCAGGCTGGGTGCGGAACCCTTGCTTCGTTGCAGGCCAGGCTGAGGGACCCCCCCCCCGCCACACACACACACACACACAAATTTCGTGCACCAGGCCTGTAGTTGTTTATATTAGCCTTTTCCTATGATGGATTAACATTCACATGATTGAATGTGGATAAAGCCTTGCATGTCTGCAGTTGTAAATGTGTGAAATTAAAATTATTGCCTAAACTAATATTTGTTTTATTGAATTGAGTAACACTGTGTTCTCTCTATTTTACAGAAAAGATAGGTCCATGGTAGCTGGATACTTGCCACTTATTAGAAATAGGTATTGAGACTGTCCAGTGGAAACTGGAATAAAATGTGCACTTTCAGAACTTACCAAAGAACATTTCTTAAAAGCCATGGAGTTAAGTTGTAGGGTAGACACCAAATGCAGCCATCTCTTCTTGAATTATCAATACTAACTGGAAATGGGAGATGGCAAAGAAGAGTATAGATGTTTTCTCTTTCTCTTCCCACCCACATCCTGATATGTTACTCCCCGCCCTCTATCCCCACTACTTTTTTTTCTTTTTTTTTACAATTTGTCTTTATTGTTGAAAGTATTACAGATGCCCCCTTCCCCTCCACTCCATTGGCCTCCTCCACCCTGCTCCCATTACCCCTATTACTTGTTTGCTACTTTGTTGGTTGCTTGCTTTGAGTTGGTGAGCACTATGTATATTAAAAAATTCAGGACATTTGATGGATAGGAGATGAGTAGAATCTGAGTTCTGGTCTACTGTAATGTAAAATAGGTAAGTGGCGTTTTAAATCCCCAGGTGCTAAAGGCAAGATTTCTTAAGATAAGAGTCATAATGATTTGGAAAGAGATAGAATCTCAGGCATAATGTGTCATTGATATATATTCTGTTTCAGCAGTAATGTTGCCATTTGCATTCAATTTTATCATTTACATAAATTTTAGGATAATATGAATAACTGGTTTCATTGCTTTCTACTCGTTCTTTTACACAGTGTCCCATCATTGAGTTATTTTCTGTTACAGGAAAGGCAACGCAACCCTTTGGATGACACAATTCAGGGAATTTAAGAGGAAGAGAAGTTATTCCTTATGTGTTTACTTGTCACTCTTTCCCAGTTGGTTTGGCGAAGGCTAGAGAAAATTTTTGACTTAGGAACTCTTGACATGCTCAAGGTATTCAAAATAGCTATGTACTTCTGTAATTAAGTGCTAGGGGAAATATGTTAGTATATTGTTGAATACTAGAACCTTTTAAAACTAGATTAACACTTCATAGAGTGAATTTGTGCTCTTACAAATACACGTTAATAAAATCTGCATTCTGATATCTGCAAATTTGATACAACGATAATAAGCTTTGAGGTATAACTATAAAAAAAGGATACTTCAATAGAATGCAAGCTGGAAGATGAACATTACTTATGAAAAATCATTTTCAGGTAATGTTGCAGCTACACTATTTATGATTTAATACACAGTTGTGTCCTTTTCTGCAGACAAATTGCCAATATTCTAAAAGCTTTTCTCTACTACTCATTGTGTGACCTAGTCTGATCCCAAAGTTATGTAGCAATTATGTTCCAGAAAACCAATGAAACAATTATTATAGTGTCCCTGAAATTAATGTTGAGAAATATCTTCTTAATACCATCTATCAAACCATTGAGCTACTAGCAGCAATGAAATTACATCTAATTTTGACTCAGTTGTGTGCTCTGTACTGAAATTGTTATCATTGGTGGATTAGATATGTACAATTAGTATCTTGGAAATGAGGTACAAATTTGTGTTTTAAATGGTAAAATAATGAGAATAACAAATGAAGAAAAATATCAAAATTTCCTTCTGCACATTCAATATAAAAGTACAGTGGGGCCTTGACTTACGAGTGTCCCGACTAATGAGTTTTTTTGAGACATGAGCCGTCTCTCGGCCGATTTTTTGCTTTGAGTTGCAAGCTCAAAAAAATTCGGGTTACGAGCCAGCTTCAGATACCCCACTGCTAGTTGGCGCAGCGAACGTCACAGTGATTTGGCATACGAGTAATTTGAGTTATGAGCTCCGTCACGGAACGAATTAAACTCGTAAGTCAAGGCCCCGCTGTACATGTGTATTTTTATATATTATATATACTTATATGTGTATATATAAATACAGATATTTGAAGGCTAGTACAAAAAAACCTGATTGTTATGCATATTTTAATTGGTTAGTACCTTTAACTTCTACCCATAATGTTGGTGAAATGGAAATAAATATTACATTGCATATTTTGTAGTTGGTCATATTAAACCATCTTCCAAACAGAACAAACTGACCTTATGTGCTAAAAGCTTTTTATTTATATTGAGGCTAGATGGGCTAAACATTGTTTCTAGTGAGAGATGTGACCCAAATAATAATAATGACAAGACACATCAAAAACAACAGAATAAAATCTATTAGCATAGACTCCCTCTTAAAATGTGATATATACATGATGGTGGCCTGTAATGTTTGGATGGTAAAGAAGAACTTCTAAAATACTCTCTCTCAATAGCCACTACAGTGTGCAAAACCATAATTGCAGCTCTTTAAAGCCTTTCATTGTGTGGTCCCATGACATTCAGGAGTTTTACTTAGTACAGTTTACATTCAATATTAGTTTGTATTAGTTTGAGGTGTACTTATAGGGTTAGATAGTCAGATACTTTACAAAATGATTCCCCCAATATTTCAGTTACCCACCTGGCACCATATATAGTTGTTAAATATTATTTTGACTGTATTTCTTACGTTGTACTTCACATGCTCGTGATGATTGTGTAACTACCAATTTGTACTTTTTAATCGTTCACCTTTTTCACCTGGCTCCCCAGGCCCCTCTCAGCTGGAAGCTGTTAGTCTGTTCTCTGTGAGACTGCTTCTCTTTTGTTTGTTCGTTTATATTGTTCTCAGCTTGGTTTGTGACCAAGTATAATTATTATATTTATTGGCAATAACATAAGCTAATTAATTTTGTTTAGCAAGATTATGGCAGAAAAATGTTTAAGGACAGAAGAAAATCGTAGGCTTTAACTTTATTGATAATATTCAATTATTGTTAGTTTGAACCATATGAAATCTTCTACAAATGAAATAATTCATATGACTAAGTTTACTATATGGGCTATAAAATATATTCCTGTATTTATTTTTTATTCCTAGAACATTTCCCTGTACCATTACTCTCCAGAACACATTTTGGGAAAAACTATCATAGATGATAGCTGGCAGAAATTCATGCTAGTACACATTTCTAAGAGATACCTCATCTTGCTAAGATCACGGGGCCTGGGAGTACTATTAAAATATTTTGTCTTAGGCTAGGAAACTGCTTATTCCAAACTAGAGTCTCTGGTTCTTAACCTGGATTTGTTTGTTTTCTGTTGTTGTTGTTTTTAATATGTATTTTTTTTATTGATTTCAGAGAGGAAGGGCAAGGGAGGGAGATATAGAAACATCAATGAGGAGAGAGAATCATTGATTGTGTATCTCCTGCACAAAACCCCATACTGGGGATCAAGCCCGCAACCCAGGCATGTGCCCTGACTGGGAATTGAACTGTGACCTCCTGGTTCATAGGTTGATGCTCAACCACTGAACCACTCCAGCTAGGCACCTTGGGGTTTTTTTTGTTCCCCAATGTTGTAGAACCCATTAAAAACCTGTACAATACACTTTTTTTTCTATGAGAGGAGGTCCATGGCTTTCATCTTTCTAAAAATGTAATACCTGAAGAGAGTCTCAAGGTTTGCTTCTTTGGGAGCAAGTATAAAAATATATGTTTCTGAAATTTCATAATGCACAAATCCTTTAAAAATGTTTTATTATGGACACCCAGAAACAAATCCACAGACCACAGTTTGGAAAACATTGAGTTAAGAAACAAAATTTCATTCTATGAAAATGTCTTTTTCATTTCTTGTGCCATTTTTATACCTGTAAGATTATAGGATCCTAAAGAAACATTGTCCTAAAGAATGTTGATTTTAAATAGCTATATAGGAAAAACTTCTGAGTGATGATAGCTAGGAATAGAGGAAATGTTTAATGGTCTTAGACATCTAGAAAATATCTGGCATATATGATGCTGCACAGTGGGGAATGTCTTTGTCATTGAGACTATAAACAGGAACTCATTCTTCCAGTAAAAGGGGCACTGTCTTTAGCCTAACAAATTGGGTTGTCTGTCTCTGCGTTACAGAGCTCATTCCTGGCATATTGTGATGAAGGGTGAAATTTGAGTAAGTTCACAAAGTCCACGGATATCCTATAAATACTAGAAATGCTGATGCACAAGAGCTTTAGAAAAGGGAGGACCCAGTAGAACACAACATGATCCAGAAAAGATTCTGGAAGGAGAAATGGAGACTAGGCCAGAATGAGATCCTCCTTTTTAGGCATAACCAATGTAAGCATCTCTTCAAGTCCTCAGGTTGGAAGACCTGGAAGATTGTATATAACTCTCTTGCAATTGCATGATTAATTTTTGTTATAGAAAGGCAAAATAAGCAGATTGCTCTTATAAAGTGGGTTCAATTGTGCTAGTTAATACATTTTTGGTTTCCATAAATTTCCAGTCAAAGAATACATCTAGACAGTCCTGTATACAGCCATCGGAACTGGAAGGACACTTAGACTGTTCCCAGTGTGGGCAAGCAGCATTGCCCCTTACAAAACTCATTTAAAAAGTTTTATTTCTGTGAGTGCAACATGAAATATAAGATTTCAGTTCTCAGAAAGTGCTCCTCTTACATGGTCATAGTACTCATTACATTTTATTGTAACTGATTGTGTTGATCTTCCCTATAGATCTATGCAATAATATAGATGGTATAACCTCCTTGAGGACCAGCACTGTCAGATCACGTTTCCCTACTGCTGGCACACAAAAGCTATTTCACAGATAGTAATCATAAACTTGCTTCCCCATGCTTTTTGCTGATTCCTAACCTGTGAGGTTCTCTCACAACCCTAGAATTTAGTGGTCTTTATTAGCTGATTTCAGATGAATTCCACAAGCATTGGTGGAATGCTTCTTTTTAATAACGTGACAGTATTTTTCAGGGCATCAAATATCTAGGCACAGGTTTTCAGGTCATGGTGCCTCAAAAAATGGGTCAGAGAGATCAATAGAAAGTAGATTCACCTTTTTTTGGAACTGGTTTTGACACTATCCTATCAACGCTAATGGGGAAAATATAGCATTATGGAACAGCAAAATTATTTTTTTTTTCTGAAGATAATAAAATTTGCTTAAAAATGCAAACTTTAGATATCAAAATAGGGCTACCAAGTAGTTAAGAATGACAAAACTGCTGGTTTTGGGGGCTTCATCTCCATATTGGTCATTCTAATAAGTTAGTATCCACCCTGCTGTATCCATAAGCATACCTTTCAGAGAGCTAACTTTATAGATAGCAGAGAGTAATGGATGATATATGTATAGATATAAAAAATAAGGTTTCCAAGGAATTTAAAGAATAAGAAAAGACATTGTGTTTCTGGAGATATTTGTGTTGTTGTTTTCTCCAGGTTTCCTTTGCTTTGGAAAATAACTTCAGGATGAGGAAGTCATATGAGGCTATGCAGTAGATTTACCTGTAAGCATGGAAAATAAGAATAAGAATAAGAATAAGAATAAGAATAAGAATAAGAATAAGAATAAGAATAAGAATAAGAATAATAAAAGCTCAAATCTGTAAATCTTTTGTAGCAACCAACAAGGAAGTACATGTAATTTGCTGTTCTATTTCTATTGATTAACCACCCTAGTGAAATTGAGGTTGCAGAGCCATTGAACTTTCATCCATTCGTTTGTTCAATAATGAACATTTGTTTGGTGCTTTTTATCGGCCATGCATTTCGTGCTGAGGATACAACCTTTAGAGTGCATTTGTAGGAAATACACAAACAAGGGCACCAAGTGCTAGCATACAATGCATGTTTGTACAGAGTAAAGTGGGAACATAGAGATGAGAGATGTCAAGTCTACCTCAGCTAGGCATGGGGAAAGGAAGGAGATAAGGAATAGTTCACAGAGGACATGTTTTGGAGCTGGTTCTTCAAAAATAAGGGATGAGAGAGAAAATATGTGGAACTATAAAACAGCTAAGCTATTTCTAGAACCCAGCAGGCAGATAGATTTAATGGATATGGAGAGGAGGTAATCAATCCCAGAAGCTAGAAACTGAAGGCCAAATGACAATTTTGGAGGTTCAAATAGGGCTATCATAAGAATGACAAAACGAATGGGTTTTTTCTTGGGGGGTGGGGGCGTTGATCTCCGTATTGGTCACCCAATAAGCTAGTATCCATCCTGTTGTGTCCACAAGTAAACCTTTTAGAGAGCTAACTTTATATATAGAAGAGAATAATGGATGATATATGGTTTCACACTGGGTCAGTTTCCTGTTTGGGAAATATCACTATCTGGAAGAATGAGTGGAAGGGGGAAAATGGAAGGAGGCAAATTAGGAAATTACTGATGAAAGCAATGCAGGAGAGTGATGAAGAGGATTTTCAGTGGTTGAGGTGGGAGATGATTTTGATGATTGAAATTTCAAGAACATGAACTGACTGACTAGCCTTGGAGTTAGGGAGTGGGGGAGAGAAGGGAAGTCATTCAGAATGACTCAGGTTTAGGATTTTAATTGACTAGCTCAAGTGTCAATCCCTGAGAAAAGGAATATATTTTGCATGATTTGTCTTTTAATTGCCACAACAATTTTTTGAAGTAGGAAATACTATTATTATAATTTTATAAAGAAGGAAAATGAGGCCTTGCAGTGGTTAAGGATGTTATCCAATTTTTTACAGCTCATAATGATGAAGTAATTTTGAATATAGTTGTCTGATTCTAGAATCTGAGCTTGGAACCACTATTCTGGACTCTTCACAAGGCCATGCGAAACTGCAAAATTTTCTGAAGCTGGAACTAGGGAATAGAAAAAGAACTGTTATAACAAAAACTAAGAAAATGAAACAATTATATTTATGCTTAAGGAGGCATTAGTGCTAAGAAATTCTTTTATAAAATGATCAGCACATATTAATATCCACACATGCCCTGATATAAGGGCAAAGAGATAAACACTTGAACAAAAATAATATAAGGTTAATGCAATGATATACTTTTCTATTCATCCACTTATAATTTTTATTTCTCTAAGGATTTTATAATAAGAATACTTGTTAGACCAGTTACATGATTAAGCTATAGTATATCCAAGAGTTTTATTTATGTACACTCCATGAGGTAATACTTCATAACATTCCTGTACCTATTAATTAGTTGGAAATGTGGATTGCTTTTTAAATTAGTTGTAAATCAGTTCTTTTAAAAATTGATGTAAAGTAATGAGTAAAAAATTATAGATTGTTTTTAAAATCGGTATATGTTTTTTGGATAAATATTCACTTAATAGCAATCAAAAACTGATGATATTTTATTTGTTGCTGTATTTTTGTATCAATTTTAGGAGTTTATTTTGGATATTTTTAGCAACAAAGACTTATAAGATCTGTTGAATGCATCTGTCTCATTTAAATTTCATTAATTTGTTTATTATACAAGCAATTTTGTTTCAAGAGACAATTTGATATCATAATGATGATATTAATTTACATGATAATTTGGCAAACATTTATATATCTTGTATTATCTTGAAAATTAAGCATAGAAATAGATCTCCACAAATAAAGTTGAGAGAGAAAAGTTATGTAAAATAGCTAGCTGTAAAATTTTATTGCACACATACACATAGAAAGTACAACTTGTAGTATTTTAAATAAGAAACAATACCATACTACCAGTAACATTCTTTGGTCAGTAGTCATATTGAAGAGTTTGACTTTCTTGTTGTTTGTAGATTTTACCAGTTTAGGCTTAAATCAAAATGTAACTCATAGGATGTGGACAATCAATTCACAAAGAAATATATATGACCAATAAAAATTTAGAAAAAGAATGCTCAGCCTTCAAATAAATTTAAAGAAATGCAAATAAAATTAAGTAGAAGAATATTCTTTTCAGTATATCAAATAGACAAAAAATAGATAAAAAGGAACATGATTATTATAAATATGGCTGAGGCTACAAAAAAATGTGCTTTGTTTTATACCATTTGTAGTATCAAACTTAATAAAGGTTAAATTTAGTAAAATGTACCAGGAGTCTTTCACTAGCCTTTGGTCCTAGTGTTTCTACTTTTTGAAATTTATGATGATGATATTATGGAGAAATTTGCTTAATCATTATATTCATTCAGTTAAAATAACCATAATGCTAATATTAGGAAAATAAAAGAATATTATGAACAACGTTATGCCAATACATTTAAAAATATAGATGTGGAAGTAGACAATTTCTAGAAAAATAAACATAATAATAGACACAGGAAAAATAAAATATTAGATTGTTCTTTAGCTATTAATTAGAATCCATATAAAAAAGAATCTAGTTTTCTACAGAGAAGACTCCAGGCCTAGATAATTTTGCTAGTCAATTTTACTAGATATTTTTGGAGGGGAAAAAAGGTAATTTCACATAAATTTTATCAGAAAATAGGAAAATAAGAAACAATGCAACCTAATTTTATGAGGCCAACATGAACTTGATGCCAAAGTCTGATAAGGACATTACAAAAAAAGAAAAGAAAAATTATAGGCAGATCTCACTTATAAATATAGGTACAAAGATACTATTCACAAAGTATATTAGCAACATGAATTCAGCAAATATTAAAAAAAAAAAAAGGAAAAAGGATACTGTAACACTGCCAAGTAGGATCTCCAGGAATGCAAGGGTGGTTTAATACATGAAAATCAGTCATAACATAAACAATATTTAGAACTGGTCAGCTTGGTCCTCCCATGTCTATCTAAGCCTGGGGAGTATATTTTCTAGGATCATTTCTGTTCTGTATGGTTCTGGATTAGAGTTGAAAGGGGGGCACTCCTGCAAGATTACAAATGTTGTCGTAAAGGAGAAGTAAGTACTCTTGAAAGCTCCTGGTCTCAGATACAGTGACAGACAGACACAAGAGGTAGGCCCCAGCTTCTAGCTCTTCCAGCTCCTGGCCCTGCTGAGTACCAAGTGCTTTATTGCAGTTTCCTCAGAGGTGGCAGCTTCCACAGGACTCTCCACAAATCCTCTCCTTATGTTCCCATTTTTGTGGCCAGACATACACAATTTGCATTGTCCTGCATGCTCCTACCTACCCACTCACTGTCATGTTAGCAACTCGCTGTTATTTCTCAATTCTCCTCCTTCTGTCTTTCCTTTTCCAACTCCTCCTACATTTGTGTATGTTCTAATGCAGCAGTTCTCAGCCTGTGGGTCGCGACCCCTTTGGGGGTCGAACGACCCTTTCACAGGGGTCGCCTAAGACCATCGGAAAACACACATATAATTACATATGATTTACAGTAGCAAAATTACAGTTATGAAGTAGCAACGAAAATAATTTTATGGTTGGGGGTCACCGCAACATGAGGAACTATATTAAAGAGTCTTGGCATTAGGAAGGTTGAGAACCACTGTTCTAATGCCTATAGTAACCTTTTTATTCACATAATACTTTTAATGGTTCTATTTTCCTGATTGAACCTTGATTGGTAGAATTTTTGGTAATGGAAGTGTGTTAGAGGAAAAAAGCAATGGAATTTTAAAGACATGAATTTGTATCCGATTAGATTTAAAGGTATCACTGACTCTATTGTCATGGTAAATAAAACACAAGTAGCCCATGGTATGCAGTAACTAAACAGCTAGTGTCTACAGAAGACAAAGTAAGTGATCAAGTAGTTGCTGCCATAAAACATGATTGTGGGGATGAAGAATAAGGGCTTCCCATTGGGTCAGTGGCTTTAAGTGTCCTGGAGAGTTTGGAGAAAGGAGAAGGTGAGCTCAGGGTGTTACCGAATTTACCAGGCAACCAAAAAATACACAGAAGTACTCAGAGATTCAGGATAAACCCATTTATTTTCAGATTTTCACATGTACTAGTACAGTGACTCAGGGGAGCCTGTTTCCAAATCCTGAGCCCCCGAATATGGAAGCAGCTTTCCCTTTGGTTTCTTTGTCCCCCAAATATGGATCAGACTTCCAGACCTAAAGGCCTGGCCTGGTTCCAGCACTGATAACCCCCTCTGGGGGTTATGTATGGTTTATGGCCTCTGTAAAATGGGAGTATTTAGGTAAATAGGTCTTGCAAGACCAGATAATTAAGGAAGGGGCAGTGACTTGATTATAGGCTAACAGGAATGTGCATTAAGGATACTGATTAACTAGGTACAGAGTCGGGCTGCTAGCCTCCTACATTCTTTCACAAATGGAGTTAATTATTGGCAAGCAAGAGTGTGCATTAGAAGGCAGGTTACAGGTACAGATTCAGATTGCTAACCCCCTCCCCCAATGTCTTATTTTCCCAATCAAGGGCTTTAAATTCCAATCTCACAACCTGGGTAATGACCCAGAGAACATCTGTATTATCCTGAAATAAACACAAACAAAAACAACTCCCTCCACAAAATTATCTCCTGTAGTTACAGGGTTAACATTCCTGAAAACCAAACCCAGGTCTAATCCTGTGGTTTGGCTGAACTTAGAATACAACAATATGAATGAATCGCAAAACCATAATGTAGAACAAAAGTGCCAGCCACAAAAAGTATATATTGTTTGATTCCATTTATAAAAAGCTTAAAAAAAGAAAAAGATCAAACTAATCTTTAGTTTTTAGGGATACAAGCTTCGATGGCACAAGTATAAAAAAAAACACTAAGAAAGAAATTAGCATAAATGTCAGTAACATTTATAATGTTAAATACCATTAAAAGTGAGGAAGATAATAACAATTGAGAGAGGGTAAGAGGAAAGTTTTTGCAGGTGCGGGCATTGCTCCCTTCCTTGGCCTGGATAGAGTTATATGGGTGATCACTTTCTGAAAATATATTGAGCCGCACATTCATGTTCTATGCAATTTCCTATATATGTATTATTTTTCAAAATCAATAAGATTCAGATAACCTGAAATGGCTTCTCATCTTGTTCAGAATAAAAAGGCAAAGTCCTTAAATGTCCTGCAAGTCCCCCAATGATCTGGCCCCCTTTTAACTGTTTGATTTCTCAGTTCCTCTCTCTCACTCTGTTCCTGCCTCTATACATATACAGGCAAACGTAATAGGACAAAACCAAACCTCCATACTGTCTGATGTCTCTGAAGCATCCATCTTATATAAAACCTGCTGTTTGAAATTTTAATCCTGCTATTTCTGGCTTCTGTAAATGCTGGCTTAAATAATAAGGAAAATAAGACTACTCCCATTTCAGAGAGGCCATTAAACCTTCTCCAGATGAAGTTATCAGTGCTGGCATCAGGCCAAGCCTTTGGTCGATGCCATAGGGCCCTTTAAGAACTTGCAAAGGGAACCAGAAAAAACCCATATTTGGGAGACAAAGAAGGTAAAATAGTATAAATATAGGAAACTTCCTGTGTGATTTTGCCCAGAATTTGAGAGAGATTTTCCTCTGGGCCCACGCATAATAATAATAAATGTAACTCCATCTTTCTAAACTGGTTCTTCTCCAGTTTTTCTGTAACATCACTTGGGATTTATAACTGTTAAACCTAAAATGCACCCATGAAGCTGTACAGAAAGTACATTCACTGATCTGTCACCCTAGGTGACAATTTCATACCTCTCCTCTATCTTTGAACCCTGCACTTTCCCACCCCTGACTTCACTGGCCTTCTTCACTCCCAAGTACCAATTTTATTTGCCTCTTTGTATAGAAAAACATAGAGATGTATCACCCACATCCCCCTTCAAGGACGGAGCCGTGACCCTCCCTGCTGGGAGAGCTAGCTGTCAGGAGGTGTATTCTGCAATCTGCTCCTGCAAAGTCCCTTATGAGCAAGAGCCCAAGAGCACATGCCTCCAGAGGAAGCTCAAATCCAATAGACAGGAGGGATGGGGGTGGTGGTGGCATAAAGGCACCAGAGCTCCATTTGGAGTTGGTTAAGGCTTTGTCATGCATTCATTGTAGTTTGAATTGTTCTTCCACTGAATCCTGCCTCTTCCCTCTCTTTTCCATCTGTGTAGGCCCCTAATAAATATTCAATATTTCAAACTCCATCTCGGCTTTGCTTCGAGACAACCCAATCTGTGACACCTCAGAAAGCGTTCAGACTCCCCTCACCATGCCCATTCACTGACTGACCCGTTTCTTCTCCAGGATCCCATGGCTGGCTTCATTAGCTAGGGCTGTCAGTTAAAACTTGTTGCTTCACTTGTGCACCACATTTGCTTACTCACAGACATCACTCTAGTGATTCTCCCCTCTCCCCATTTTCATCATCAGTCTTCCCTTCCTGGAGAAATTGCTGTTATTTCTTCCATCCTGTAATTTAAAAAAAAATAGTAATTCTTTTGGCCCATTTTACCAGCTACTGCCCTATTTCTCTGCTCTCTTTTGCAAAAACAAAATAAATTAAAAACCGACTTTAAAGTTGATCTAAAGCCCTAGCCAGTTTGACTCAGTGGATAGAGCATCTGCCTGTGGACTGAAGGGTCTGGGTTCGATTCCAGTCAAGGGCACATGCCCGGATTGTGGGCTCGATCCCCAGTAGGGTGGCGTGCAGAAGGCAGCCGATCAATGATTCTCTCTCATTATTGATGTTTCTGTCTTTCCCTCTCCCTTCTTCTCTGAAATCAATAAAAGTATATTTTAAGAAAACAAATTTATCTATAATCCCAATCTCCATTCAAGTTCTCTTGAGCTTGCCATATTCTAAGGTGCTTATTCTCTTCAGTCTTCTGCCCCCATGGATCAGTGAAAACTGCTCTTGTCAGTCATCAGTGACCTCTACAATGCACACTATGATGGTCCAATCTCAGCCTTCATCATACTTCCTTTCATGGGTGATAATTTTCTACCCTGGACACTTTTTCTACTTGGCTTCTAGGATACCAAACTCTCGTTTATTCTATCTCACATCACACTTTCTCAGATGGGCCGCTAATTGCGTGATTCCAAGAGATGTCGTTTACTGAAACAAAAATACAAATGGTGTCTCCCGGAGTTGTGCAGGGAGGTGCTTCCTTCTCAGTCTCTTTTTCCGGTTTGTTCTCTTTCTCTGACTCCAAGCAGTGGTCCCACAGGGCTGTGTGCTTGGTGCATTTCTGTTTTCTAAGTACACTCATCTCTTTTCCAGACTTTGTAGACTCTGAAATCCGCAGGCTACCCGACATCTTTACTTAGATGACTACAATATCTTCACATGTTCAAACCTGAGCTTTAACTTCTACTCCAAGCTGGCTCCACTGCAGTTTCTGCATTTTCAGTTGATGACAACTCCATTCTTCCAGTTGCTTAAGCCTCAGAAACCTGATTCACAACAATACAAAATAGAAAAACAAGGATCGCATATTACTTTTCTCTTATGCTCAGAGAGGAGAAGGAGGTAGTGGTGGTTAAAAGAAAGAATTAACCTACTTTTCAGTTTTCTAGGGTTATCTTTTTGAATTTGGTATTTTAAATGGGTTGACAATGACCAAAAAATTTACCATCTGCTTCCTCCCTCTCACTGATAGTTATTCCTTCTTCCCTTAACTTAGACATTCATTGGTTTGTTTAACACCAAATCCATCTTTCAGCTTTATATTTTGAAATATATATTCAATACTTGTCACTTTGAAAAACACCAAATGGTAGGTATGCAATACCGGAATCACATCTAGAAATTAAAAAACAAACTAGCAAGCAAACAAACAAAAAACGGGGCGTGGAGGGGAATTTTTGCAAGATACACTTAAATAAGGAATTTTCAAAGGAGGCTTTGAAAAGTAATTTCTGTGGTTTAAACTTATAATATGTGAAAAGAAACACAATTTCTAGTTATTGTAGAAGGGAGAAACAAACTTGGGCAACTCTATCTATTGTAATCCTTTTATCTATTTTCTACATACAAATGAATTTCTAGAAGTGTGGTTTCTGATTACTGGGACCATAAATATTAATATCTGTATTATAAAGTGGCTGGAACTTATCAACTGTGGTTTTAAAAAAAAAAGTCCATACTAGAGTTTAAGTTGATGGAAACAAAAGTAGAAAAACCAAAAGCAAAACTAAAAGTCACCTTAGAATCTGTAGAAATTCACTACAACACATATGAATGCCTTTTGCTTGATCTTAGATTTCCAGAGCAGTGAGAGGAGAGGTGAGGCAAGGCCCATTTACCATGTAACTCACTTTTAAAGTTTAGTTGCTTGAATTTGCAAATGTTACCATGGCTGGCGATGGCTACCGCAATCTGTGGCCTTGTCAGGCATTCTTTCATATACGATAGTTTCCATGGAAACCCCTTGTGCACCCCACAGAGTTCAAGTACTGTATGTTCTGTCTAAATAAATAATGAAAAGCTGTCTTCTTTCTTCTTTAATGATCTCCTGATTTACATACTCACATATTTGCGATGAAAAAAGACAAAATGAGAGATGTGAAAAAGTAAAGATTCCATCTTAGGGTTTAAAAGCACAGTCTGTGTTAAGAGATTATATTTTCATTTCACCTCAGATCAGATGATTGACATGTATCACTGGCCATTCATATCCCATCTTGACCCTATTTATAGGCCATTCTCACACTCAGCAAGGATGGCAGTAACCTCTAAACATATACAAGAGTGTGATGTGGTCCTGAGGAACACTTTTCTATGCAATTGATGTCAGGTTTTCGCTCAATGTGAGAGATAAACATCGACTGGTTGCCTTATGTTTGTGCCCCAATTGAGGATCCAACTGGCAACCTTTCAGTGCACAGGACGACACTCAACCAACTGAGCCACTCCGGCCAGGTCCTTATAATTGTCTTAATGGTAAAGATTTATTGATGTATCAAATAATATTGAGGCAGGTTAGTAAGAAGCTAGGAAAATTCTCTAGCTTGAATGAGGAAACTTGAGGCAAATGGTTAGACAAACTGCCAAGCAAGTTATAGCCACCTAATGAATCGCAATATCTTATCTTCCCTAACCAAGGACACTTCGGAGCAAGTGGTTTACACACCATGCTGGAGCAGACCCACCTCAGCCAGGTCACTTTCCAGTGACAATAAGAATGGGATGTTTTGACTGAATGGAATATAGGTTGGCATAAATCTTTAGCAATTATTTCCTTAAACTATGACAGATTATGTCATATTGAACTCAGTGCTCAATATTTGAATATTATTTTCTTAGCAAGTGATGGGCCATTTGAATAATTGAAGGTAGGGAATAAGTTTCTCTTTAAGAGGTTTCATAAAAAGAGACATGGATAAGCTCTTGGCCAATGGGTTTGAATGAATGGCTATTAGAAAATTTTTTACATGTGCTCTAAGCTATTATCTCTAGGCATCTTTCTCCATTTTTTCTGTCCCCTGCTCCTATGTCCTTGTCTATTATTCTTTTTTAAATATATACATATTTTTTTATTGATTTCAGAGAGGCAGGGAGAAGGAAAGAGAGATAGAAACATCAGTGATAAGAGAGAATCATTGATTGGCTGCCTTCTGCACGTCCCTTATTGGGGATCGAGCCCACAACCCGGGCCTGGGCCCTTGACTTGAATGGAACCCGGGACCCTTCAGTCCATAGGCTGATGCTTTATTCACTGAACCAAACCAGCTAGGGCTCCTTGTCTATTGTTCTTTCATAATACTCGCCCGCCTATAAGCAGTGACATTGAAAATGATGGAGTAGAATGACATAAGATGTCAAAGGTCAAGGTTCTGTGACTTCAGACACTGTGACTTCTCAGAAAGCCCAAAGAGGCTATTTCTTTACTAAACTACTAATGTACGCAAATTATGATGTATGCAGGCGGAAAAGATAATTTCTAATCTTCAAGCTATAAGCTTTGAAGTGTACATGACAGTGCACTGCAACATAGGTTAAGAATCTTGAAAATAGTATCTATTTCTGATATTTTAATTCCTGATTATCAGGCATTATCAAAGGTTAAAATATTGTCTCCAAGGCAGTAAAATTTGATTTTTGGAAAGTGAAATTTTCTTACTCTTTTTATGTACAAAGTACAGGTACATGTACAGTAATTAGATTTACAGTGTATCTGAGGTATTAAAATTTCATGATGAGGGGTTAGGAAATAGTATTTGGAAAAGATTTTTATGGGGCCAGTAGTGGAAAAAATGGTTAAGAAACACTATTGTATATTGTACTTTTAGTTTACTAAAAGCTTTTCTCCTCTCCCAGTTTCTGGTGAATGGGACCAATGGTATGGAGCTAATAGCCCTGTGGGAACCAATTTTTAACATAGTTGAATCAATGCAGGACTTCCAGATAAAAGCTTATCTGTAGACTGTTCCTAGATCAAAGTGAGATCCCTTTTCTCTGAATTGAAGTCAGTTCACTCTTGAAAGATGGTCTAAACTTGAAGGAGAATTAAAAAAGCCTTGTCCTGGAGAGAAAATGGCACTGGGAGAGCATGATGTGCATGGACTCATGGTGCAGGTGCGGCCAAAGGAACCCGTTGTACCTGAGCACAGACTGGCCACTAGAAGTGGGAGCAGAGTGCTCTGCTCTTGGGGGCTCAGTGACCCCTACTTCTAGCAAAATGGCCCAGAGAGTATCAGGATTGCCCACTTTTCTTAAGAAAGTTAGGTATGGAAAAAGACTCTGAAGTGTACCCTGAAAATATAGAAAAGGATGGATAATCCTCTCTAACATATAGTACTGAAAATCAAAATGAAGTTTGTCTCCTAATTTTGCCTAATTTACTGATGAATAGATCTTTATTTTGGAGTTGCATTTATAAATATTCATCCAACACAGAGCGTTTAAAATGTGCTTTTTTAAAATATTGTTCTCTAAATTTCTCAGGAAATGTAAGATTTAATTTGTTTTTCTAAATTAACTTTTATGTCATTATAAATTATTTTAGTGTATTTTGAAACTGAAATCATATTGTTTGATACTGATTTGAGGAACAAATAGGGGAAAAGACAAAACACACACACAAAAGAATAAAAATGAGGGGGGAAATGAATATTTACTCTTCATGTTTTTTTCAGTAATTCTTTTTAGCTTTAGTTTTTATTACTACAGAAAATGGAAACTCTAGACCAATGCTGCCCAATGGAACTTTCTGCTGCGGTGGACTTGACCTCTATTGGCATTTTCTAATATGTAGCCACTAGCGCCATGGGGATATTGAGCATTTTAAGTGTGGCCAGTGGGACTGAGAAATTGCATTTAAAGTTTAGTTAATTTCAATTCATTTAAACCTATATAGCTGTTTGGGGCTAGCAGGGGTGGGCAAACTTTTTGACTCGAGGGCCACAATGGGTTCTTAAACTGGACTGGAGGGCCGGAACAAAAGCATGGATGGAGTGTTTGTGTGAACTAATATAAATTCAAAGTAAACATCATTACATAAAAGGGTACGGTCTTTTTTTTTTTTTAGTTTTATTCATTTCAAACTGGCTGGATCTGGCCCGCGGGCCTTAGTTTGCCCACGGCTGGTAGGGCCTAGCACACTGGTCAATGAAGCAGCTAGACTATGAGGATGTTTCTAAATGTAACTTAAATCTACACAATCAAACTACTTAGTTTGAAATACTATAAGAACACTGGCAACTCACTGTGAGTTTTCCTCATTTCCTAGATTGAGGAAACCAGGCTAATACTATATCTTTTACTAGGATAGCTGTCAATAGCAGGGCCCTGGTTCTCAGGCCAGAGGCTTCCCGCTGGCGTTGTTAATGAAAATGCATTGATTAATTGTGTATTTCTTAAGTAAAAACTGAAATCCTATAAATGGTTAAGCTTAATAGGAGAGAATATTATTATTGATATACTTAAATGAAATATGCAATTTAGAACAAAACATTTCAAGGTATAATTGGCAAGTTGTTTATTATAACTTTTCTTATTCACAATCATTACTTAAGCTAACTTCTCAACAGGAACTGAATCAAAGTTTGCATTCAGTGACAAAACCTAGCAGGCAATTACTGAACACTGAAAAATATGCATGTTTTCCACATCTACTAAAGGACTTAAAATAAATACAAACCAGACATGTGCATGTATTTTATTTATAAAATGAAATATATTTGCTTGGCCAGAGACAAGTATATTTTTAGTATTTTTCATTTTCATTTTTAGTTTTTATTTTTTAAATTTTTATTTGAGATTTTCATCAATGGATAAATGGCTAAAAATGTTGAAAGAATTAAGTAGGTATTTTATTTTGTAAGAATGATATTTAGCTTATAAGATAAAAATGCTTTCCAGGGTGTTTGTTGTCTTAAGAAATTGTCATTTTCACCAGAAAATTACAGCAATTATAAAAGACTATCTTTTAAAGTCTAGATATAATGCGAGACAGAATATTCACATTAATTGGTTAAATATTAACTAACTAGCTTTATTAAAGAATCATAATCAGTTCAAAAGTATAAGGTTTAGCTTGTTATTATTTCCCTTGTTTTCTTCCAATTTTCACTTTATGATCTAATTATAGGTACCATTTATTAAGCATTTAAAATTATATTCCCGGCACCATGCTAAGTCTTAATTTTATAGATACTATCTTACTTAATGCTTGTAACAGTGCTATGGTATAAGACCTATCATTTCTGAATTATAGAGTAAACTGCCCCTCACAGTGATTAATTACTAAGACAGCAAATTGCAGAGCTGAGATTTGCATCAGTCCAGAGCCTCTTAAGAATTTTAAGAATATAACAGCAGAAGCGGGGACAAGAAGGACTTCATAGACTAATGATTACAAAGGAGGGGTCTGTTGATGACTTGGTGTAACACATGAAAGTATGACTTCTGATAAAATCAAGGATGAAGCAAGATTTGTACTGAGCCTACTAACTAAAATTTCTAGTGACCTGGTTTTTTGGGTTTTATTTATTTATTTATTTTTTGAGACTTAAATAGTCCTAATGTATGAAAAGGCACTGAAGCAATTATTGAGTTGTGGATATAATTAAGTCGGATTTATCTAATGCACAAATAATAGCTGTCCTGATCATTTATACTAAATCTCCAGGAATTTCACAAGACTTAAGTGATCACTACTGAGGTCGGAAGACCTCCCTACTGCATTCTCATGCCATCACTGCTCTGCTATTATTCAGAAAGTGAAGCTTGCCATTTTCATTGCATTGTTAATTATTTCTATGTGATCAGTGAATAAATTGATGAGCTTAGAGAATGGTATGGGTGTGTCTTCTTAGATATCAATGCCCATCCATTCTTGCCATTTTAATACAGATAAGTAATTTCAAAAATAAAAATATCAACATCTTTGCGTGCCCATGTTTTGTTATATTCAGTAAAACCAGGAGCAAAAAGGAATTACATGTATGAAATATAACAGAAAACAGTCCCATATTAACTACATTTTTTATGGGCATTTCTACAATAGCATCTATTTTTTTCACTAAGTAGGTATATTTAATTTTATTAAAAACTCACTTTTATGACATAAGTATCTCGAACATGTCATTAATAAGAACTACAGCCTTAACCCCATGTTCATTTGCACACGTGTCTGGGGAGCTATTGAAATCACCTAGTGTGTACCCTGTACTATTGTATGCAGAGGAGTTTAACCCAAGCAAAGATGTATTCCCTGTGCAACACGCTTACCACCTAGTTATAAATAAATGCCTAAGAAACAAAGAAAAATTTCGAGTCAGCGCATTTACCAGCTTTGATGATCACAACTTATGTGGCTCAATCAGAGCGAAACAGTGCTGCTGCTATTGTTTTAATAATGGAAAACTCTACTAAGACTCTGGTGAATTGGAATCCTATATAATAAAAGGCTAATATGCAAATCGACCAAACGGCAGAATGACTGGTCACTATGACACACACTGACCACCAGGAGGCAGATGCTCAACAAAGAAGCTGCCCCTGGTGGTCAGTGCGCTCCCACAAGTGGAGTGCCACTCAGCCAGAAGCCGGGCTCATGGCTGGTGGGTGCAACGGCGGTGGCTTCTCCTGCCACTGCAGCAGCACTAAAGATGTCCGACTGATGGCTTAGGCGGGGAGCAGGCCTATGCCGGCAGTTGGACATCCCCCTAAGGCTCCCGGACTGTGAGAGGGCACAGGCGAGGCTGAGGGACCTCCCCGAGTGCATGAATTTCGTGCACCGAGTCTCTAGTATTGAATTAAACAAAATAACACTAAGCTGCCTGGGAGCTTGGGAGTCATTTTAAGTTGTGGGAGATTCGCGTTAGATTCTTTGACCTCTCAATACTGAAGCAGAACCAGGGAGCTTGTTTTCTTCCTTTTCCTTCACCTCTGTCTGTCTGCCTCCCTCCTCAGTGGAAGGTAAAAACAACAGGAGAAAAGTTATTTTCTTTTTCCCTTTGGTAGTTTGTCCTCCAATAGATGAAAAGGGAAGAAACTGAGCTTGACTCACAGTCTGCAGCAGGAAATAAAGCCTGGAGGAGTTGACTCCTAAAGAAACCTCAGAAGACTGGTGTTTTTTAAAGTCTTGACCTCAGAACTGAAGCATGTAAAAAAAAAAAAATGCCCAGTGCATCTCTGAACTAGAAAGAGAAGAAATGGCAAACAATGAGAACCACCAACAAAAGTTTGGTGAGAAGGGCACCAATTTTTATTTAGGATTTTAATTAACTGAAAGGCATTTTCTATGCAATGATACCTTTGACTGCCGTATGTTTAAGCCGACTTGATTTAGTGAAGGGTTAGTTTTGAAAAATGGAGAAGGCCTGCTTACCTTTCATGGAGACCAACCACTACAGTAACATAAATAGGCTCCGCCTTTCTCTGGGGGCCAGGAGCAACATACTGTTGCCAGCTAATGGGTAGCGCACTTCATTGTACCAAACGTTGTCCAAATTATAAATTATTTTCAAGCAAAATATCTTGAAAGCTAAAACTAAATGACTCGAGAAAGCTAAACTTCAGGCCCTCTGTATTCGTCTACTTGGGCTGCTGTAATCAAATACTGGACTGGGTGGTTTAAACAAAAACATTTATGTTTTTATTTTTTTAAATTTTTTTATTGATTAAGTTATTACATATGTGTCCTTATCCCCATGTTACCCCTTATTCCCCCCACTCATGCCCTCACCCCCCTGTTGTCTGTGTCCATTGGTTAGGCCTATATGCTTGCAAATAAGTCCTTTGGTTGATCTCTCCCCCTTACCCCTCCCCTCCCCTACCTTCCCTTTGAGGTTTGACGGTCTGATCGATGCTTCTCTGTCTCTGGATCTGTTTTTGTTCATCAGTTTATGTTGTTCATTATATTCCACAAATGAGTGAGATCATGTGATATTTATCTTTCTCTGACTGGCTTATTTTGCTTAGCATAAAGCTCTTCAGTTCCATGCTGTTGCAAATGGTAAGAATTCCTTCTTTTTTACCGCAGCGTAGTACTCCATAGTATAGATGTACCACAGTTTTCTAATCCACTCATCTGCTGATGGGCACTTAGGCTGTTTCCAAATCTTAACTATGGTGAATTGTGCTGCTATGAACATAGGGGTGCATATATCCTTTCTGATTGGTGTTTCTAGTTTCTTGGGATATATTCCTAGAAGTGAGATCACCGGGTCAAATGGGAGTCTCATTCTTAGTTTTTTGAGGAAACTCCATACTGTTCTCCACAGTGGCTGCACCAGTCTGCATTCCCACCAGCAATGCACAAAGGTTCCTTTTTCTCTACATCCTCACCAGCACTTGTTGTTTGTTGACTTGTTGATGATAGCCATTCTGACTGGTGTGAGATGGTACCACATTGTCATTTTGATTTGCATCTCTCTGATGATTAGTGACTTTGAACATGTTTTCATATGTCTCTTGGCCTTCCTTCTGTCCTCTTTCAAAAAGTATCTATTTAGGTCCGTTGCCCATTTTTTGATTGGGTTGTTTATCTTCCTTTTGTTAAGTTGTATGAGTTCCCTGTAAATGTTGGAGATTAAACCCTTATCGGTGATAATATTTGTTTTTTTAATTTTTTAATTTATTTTTTCTTTCTTATCGGTGATAATATTTGCAAATATGTTCTCCCATGCAGCAGGCTTTCTTGTTGTTTTGTCGAGGGTTTCCTTTACTGTGAAAAAGCTTCTTATTTTGATGTAGTCCCATTTTTTTTTTTCTCTATAGTTTCCATTGCCCTAGGAGCAATATCAGTGAAGAAATTGCTTTGGCATATGTCTGAGATTTTGCTGCCTGTGGATTCCTCTAATATTTTTATGGTTTCCTGTCTTATGTTTAAGTCCTTTATCCATTTTGAGTTTATTTTTGTATATGGTGTAAGTTGTTGGTCTAGTTTCCTTTTTTGCATGTATCTGTCCAATTTTCCCAACACCATTTATTGAAGAGACCGTTTGACTCTATTGTATGTTCTTGCCTCCTTTGTCAAATATTAATTGAGCATAGTGGTTTGGGTCGATTTCTGGGTTCTCTATTCTATCCTATTGATCTATATGTCTGTTCTTTTTTTTTTAAATATATTTTATTGATTTTTTACAGAGAGGAAGGGAGAGAGATAGAGAGCTAGAAACATCGATGGGAGAGAAACATCGATCAGCTGCCTCCTGCACATCTCCCACTGGGGATGTGCCCACAACCCAGGCACATGCCCCTGACCGGAACCGAACCCGGGACCCCTCAGTCCGCAGGCCGACGCTCTATCCACTGAGCCAAACCGGTTTCGGCGATATATGTCTGTTCTTGTGCAAGTACCAGGCTGCTTTGAGAATAGTGGCTTTGTAATACAGCTTGATATCTGGTATTGAGATCCCACCTACTTTGTTCTTCTTTCTCAGGAAACATTTATATTTTTTCGGGAGACTGGGAGTCCAAGATCAGAGTGCAGGCAAATTCGGTTTCTGGTGAGATCTCTCCTCCTGCCTTGTACACAAGTGCCTTCTCGCTGTGCCCTCATGTGGCCTTTCCTCTGGGCACATGTGAGAGAGTGAGGTCTCAGATGAGTCTTCATCTCCTTATAAGCACACCAGTCCTATTGGATGAGGGCCCCACCCTTATAGCACAATTAACGGTAACTATCTCCTTAAAGGTTCTGTCTCTACACACAGTCACATTGGGGGTTAGGACTTCAATATGGAATTTGAGGAGACACAGTTCAGTTCGTAGCATCCTTCATCTACCTGATGGCACTGTGCTGCCAAGGTAATTTTGATGAGGTTGTGCCCACCTATAGAATGAGCAGCTTGTGGAGATGCCTTTCCTAGAGCCTTCCTTCTCCTTGGTCTTATCTCATAACAAGTCTCTCTCTCTCGCTCTCTCTTCCTATCTCCCTCTCTCTTTCTCCCTCTATTTCAGAGTCTAGAGAGAACATAAAAATTGACACATATGAACACTTCACTGTCTTCTCTTTCTCTCTTTCCTCCCCACAATACCAGGTAAAATGATTTTCTCCACATCATTTCTTCTGACCTTCTCTCCTCCTCCTCTTTCTGACTCCAGCTAAATTTTAATGCCAGGTAGCAGTTAATCCCCTACACTATAAAAATGTCTGCCAACTAAGTTCTTCAAAATTGGTTGTTGATCTGTCAGTGGGAAGAAAAATATTAACTTTTAAAGTTTTTCTCTCAATTCTGTCAGTGTGGCTATTGTCTTGCTGCATAATCCACTTTTGGAATAATACATTTCAGCTTTCTTGACATATGTATAATATATGTAGGAGATTCATTTTGTATGTGTGGCTAAAAACAAGATTAACAATCATGAGAAAAAATAAAATATTGTATATGTGTACAAGGTAAAGTAGAATTTGCAATGATGTGAATCGCTCTATTTTACTGTAACAAGAAATGTTTTTCATTTAGGTTCTTTTAAAAAAACTTTATTGTTGAAAGTATTATTATATCCCTTTTTTCCTCCCGTTGACCCCTTATAGCCTGCCCCTGCGCCCCACTCCTGGCCTCCACCCCCGATTCATTTAGGTCCTTGGCTCTCCTACTTTGGTAAGTGAGAGTGCTTGTCAGGGAATAAACCAAAAAAAGCAAGTAGAATGGGCTGCTGACAAACTCTTATGCAGAAATGCTGCTTTTCTTCTTATATAGACATCTTTGATCGCCAGTCAGGCTTAGAGATGATTCAAAGAAAAAGGAAGATAGGGTTGTTAGAACCCTTATATACCTTGCTAGCAAATTGTTGAAACTCACTAAAAATCACTGGAGCTAGTGCTCAGATGAATCCAGGAGATGGAAATAATTTCTTTCCTCCTAAGTTCTTCCTAGGTATCCAGAAGCCACTGATGTTCCTGATACTTTTATTCAGGCATCCGTTTTCACATTTTGTGAGCTCTCTATGCTATCCGTCCTCCAGGTGACCCTTTAACAAGGAAGGCACTGCTTAAGGTAAGTTTCCTTGACATTTCCGGTGCCAATTAATGTACCAGAAGCATTAGAAGAAGACTTCCATTTTCCTTTATTTATTTTATAAATATTTATTGAATACCCATGTTCCAGACATCATATTAAGTTCTGGAAACACACAATGACTATACCACAAATTACACTCATTTTTTAAAAAATATATTTTTATTGATTTCAGAGAGGAAGGGAGAGGGACAGAGAGATAGAAACATCAATGATGAGAGAGAATCATTGATCGGCTGCCTCCTGCCACACCCCCTACTAGGGATCCAGGCCGCAACACCTGGCATGTGCCCTTGACCACAATCGAACCTGGGACCCTTCAGTCTGCAGGCTGATGCTCTATCCACTGAGCCAAACCAGCTAGGGCACAAATTATACTCTTAAGCTCACTGCCTGGGGGCAGAGGGGTGGGGGTGACAGAGAAAGAAGAAATGATTTTCATTCAGTGAGATGAGTGCCTAAGTAGAAATAATTACACCGTGAGATAATAAAGGAGAGAGTAGGGAAAAGGCACCACAGAGTAGGTGACACTTGTGCTGGATCCTGAAGGATAAATAGGAGTTTTCCAGGCTGAACAAGAGGGAATAACATGCAAAGTTAGCTACAACATGTCCTAAGACAGTAGTGAAAAAGCATGAGTATAAAGTAGTATCTTTGTTCTTGTTGTTAATCCTCACCTGAGGATATTTTTTCCCATTGATTTTTGTTTTTTAGAGAGAGTGAAAGGGAGGGAGCAAAAGGGAGAGAGAAAGAGAGAGAGAGAGAGAGAGAGAGAGAGAGATCAGTGTGAGAGAGACACATGGATTGGTTGCTTCCCACACACACCCCGACCAGGCTAGGGATAGAACCTGCAACCCTCTGATGTGCAAGCCGACACTCTAACCACTGAACAACACCAGCAATAGTATTTTAATTACATTCTATCACAAAATTTAATTACATTTAATAAAAAAAATTTAATTACATTTAATTTTGACTCTAGGAAAAATCACAATCATTATATCTTTCATAAATCTTGACAGTCTTTAAAAAACTGAAACCAATAGCATATTTATGCATGTCTGCACATTAGTCTTTAAGGGTGAAATTCATCCTTAAAATCAGAATGAAGTTCAGTTTCATCCAAATATTTTACAATGTCTTTTATTTCTCTGTAAAAAACAGAGATAAGCTGCAGCTAAATGCCAGCAAAGCATCAGGAGGGAGAGGTTGTGGAGGTGTGCCTTTCTTAGGCACTCCTTTAATCTGCCCGGAGAGAGACCCTTTCAGGGACATGGATTCCAGGCTGAGGCAGCGTGGCTGTTTTTAGGTCACAGCGTGACAGCCGTGGGAGGACATTTCTGCTCTGTTCTTCCCACTTGCCTTCCAGCACCCATCTGACGAAGAGGAGCTGCTGCTCTGATCTGTAGATCCAAGACATTCCACTTGCTTCACCAGGGGTGAGAGAGCTTTAAGTTGAAAATACATGTTAGTTCAGAAATAGTCTCCTCTCTCCTTTTCATATTTTATGTGGCTGCATTTGAGACTTCTCTGACAAGCGTAGCTGCTCTCTGCCTAGGTCTTGTACCTGATCGCCTATGTGGCGGTGAGTTCCTCCCCAGAATTAGATGTGAATGGGGCCGGGGGCAGTGTGGGAAAAGGTCGTGCTTGGCCAAAACCACAGAACCCCTGCCAGAAATCTGCCTTTGAGGTCACCGGTCCCTGACTCCATGGTGACTAACGTGGGACTTGATTTTCCATGGAGCTGTGCTTCCTTTTATAGCGCTACCTTGGGAAATGCATGGACAGAAAGAGGAGGGAGGGATGATTGATAGGCTTGGGGCATTTTTCTATTTTCGGATTTAATACCACCAAATACTGTCAAAATATGCTCTCCTAACTTTTGGGCACAGCCTCAGCAGGCTGGAAACTGAACTAATGCAATAAGCATTGGGGAATCAAAACTGCACATAATGGGTCAGAGTAATGTCGGGTCCGCTGGTAATGGGCCAAGCTTGAGGTAACTAAGAGAAAACATGTTTAAAAAAATTGATTTCAAAGAGAAAGGGAGAGATAGAAACATCCATGAGAGAGAATCATTGATCAGCTGCTTCCTGCACGCCTCCCACTGGGGATCATGCCGGCCATCTGGACCTGAGCCCTGACTGGGAACTGAACCATGACCTCCTGGTTCATAGATTGATGCTCAATCACTGAGCAACACTGTCTGGGAAAGAAATTTATTTATTTATTTTATTTTATTTTTTTTAAATATATTTTATTGGTTTTTTCACAGAGAGAAAGGGAGAGAGACAGAGAGTTAGAAACATCGATGAGAGAGAGACATCAATCAGCTGCCTCCTACACACCCCCCACCGGGGATGTGCCCGCAACCCAGGCACATGCCCCCGACCGGAATCGAACCTGGGACCCCTCAGTCTGCAGGCCGACGCTCCATCCACTGAGCCAAACCGGTTTTGGCAAGAAATTTATTTTGAGGTTAGGAAAAATATGCCTGGTACCTGCTAAGGTTTTGGGCAATATCAACTTATATCCTATTATGGGCATATTACTTCATGTTAATCTTTAAGTGAGTAATTATTAAAAATTGGATACACAAAATTATTAACCTAGACACTTCAGTCGGAGGAATTTATCTTTTAAATGTACTTGCACAAGCTGTACAAAGATCTTGCAGCCCTGTTTGTATAATTGGAAACAACCCAGACGACCATAATAGAGAAATGATAAAAAATATCACAATAGTAATACGGTATGCTGTACAATAAGGCATCAAACATACATTGAAAAGAATATTTATGTAGTCATATTTATTATGCATAAATTAACTTTTTCTCTTCCACAGAATCTTATCAATGCAGATGTATTCTTTTTTTTAAATGTTTTCTTTATTGATTAAGGTATTACATATGTGTCCTTATTTCCCCTTGCCCCCTCCCACTCCCACTCATGCCCTCATGCCCCTGGTGTCTGTGTCCATTGGTTAGGCTTATATGCATGCATACACATCCTTTGGTTGATCTTTGCCCCTTACCCCCACCCTCCCCAACCTTCCCTCTGAGGTTGGACAGTCTGATTGATGCTTCTCTGTCTCTGGATCTGGTTATGTTCATCAGTTTATGTTATTTATTATATTCCACAAATAAGTGAGATCATGTGATATTTATCTTTCTCTGACTGGCTTATTTTGCTTAGCATAAAGCTCTTCAGTTCCATGCTGTTGCAAATGGTAAGAATTCCTTCTTTTTTACCGCAGCGTAGTACTCCATAGTATAGATGTACCACAGTTTTCTAATCCACTCACCTGCTGATGGGCACTTAGGCTGTTTCCAAATCTTAACTATGGTGAATTGTGCTGCTATGAATATAGGGGTGCATATATCTTTTATGATTGGTGTTTCTAGTTTCTTGGGATATATTCCTAGAAGTGGGATCACTGGGTCAAATGGGAGTTCCATTTTTAGTTTTTTGAGGAAACTCCATACTGTTCTCCACAGTGGCTGCACCAGTCATTCCCACCAGCAGTGCATGAGGGTTCTGTTTTCTTTACATCCTCACCAGCACTTGTTGTTTGTTGATTTGTTGATGATAGCCAGGTGTGAGATTTTACTGCATTATCATTTTAATTTGCATCTCTGATGATTAATGACTGAGCATGCTTTCATATGTCTCTTGGCCTTCCTTATGTCTTTTTTTGAAAAGTATCTATTTAGGTCCGTAGCCCATGTTTTGATTGGGTTGTTTATCTTCCTTTTGTTAAGTTGTATGAGTTCCCTATAAATGTTGGAGATTAAACCCTTATCAGTGATAACATTGGCAAATATGTTCTCCCATGCAGTGGGCTTTTTTGTTTTTTTGTTGATGGTTTCTTTTGTTGTGTAAAAGCTTTTTATTTTTATGTAGTTCCATCTGTTTATTTTCTCTTTAGTTTCCATTGCCCTAGGAGCTGTATCGGTGAAGAAATTGCTTTGGCATATGTCTGAGATTTTGCTGCCTGTGGATTCCTCTAGTATTTTCATGGTTTCCCATCTTATGTCTAAGTCCTTTATTCATCTTGAGTTTATTTTTGTGTATGGTGTAAGTTGGTGGTCTAGTTTCTTTTTTTTTTTTTTTTGCATGTATCTGTCCAATTTTCCCAACACTATTTATTGAAGAGACTGTTTGACTCCATTGTATGTTTTTGCCTCCTTTGTCAAATATTAATTGAGCATAGTGATTTGGATCAATTCTGGGTTCTTTATTTTATTCCATTGATCTATAAGTCTGTTCTTGTACCAGTGCATAAATTCATTTTAAAATAAAAAAGCAAGGTACAAAACACTATGTATAATATGATCTTATTTATGTAAAGACAAGAGTATATGTATTGTATATTCATAAAAGTTCCAGGAAAAATATGTCTTTCAAACACATAATACCACTAACAATAATTATACTTAAAGAATTGAAAGAGTACATGTGTATGTACTTTTTAAAAAATATGTGCATACATCACTTTTATGATAAAATAGTTTTAAGAGCTAGGTTAAGTAGGACACACAAAAAAATAAAAATGTAAGATACAATATTATACAGATTTGGTTAACTACTTTTCTTTGAAGTACTTATTTATTTTCAGTGATATCACTCCTAAGTGATATGTTTTTCTCCTAAGTGCTGGTCATTCCTGTTTTTTTGTTATTACCTTGTCTTTCACCATCTCCTAAAGAATTGTATTGGAACTATTCTCTCACTGCACAGATTTCCTCCAGATAAACGTACCTGTCCCACTCCTTCTGGCTTCACTTATCATCTCTGTGCTGCTGACTCACAGATGGATTTCTCAGCACAGACTCTTTCTGTGTCCCAGATCAATAAATCTAATTATCCTCAAAAATCTGTACCTTCCACTTCACATAACATGCACAAAACAAAGCTACCCTCTTATCTTCAAATAATCCTATCTTTCTTCAATATTTTTTCAATCACTATAACCCGTCAAAATTCACCAGGAGACAGGTATAGTCAAATAAAGTCGGGTTTATCATTTGCTGCAGCAGAGGTGACTGCTCACAGGGGGAACATGGGGCATCTCAGTGAGAGAGTGTCAGGAGGGATTGATACAGAAGATGGACTTGTGTTAGATCTTTTTGGGGAGAGTTCATGGAATTGTTTTGAATTGAGTGTATTTATTGGGGACAATCCTATAATTGGGTATATTAATACTTTTTATGTATTGGGGTGGAATGAAGCAGGGTGAAGGCTGTGGTTGGTAGTGAAGCAACAGTTGCTTGTGTTTGCTGGAAGAATGTCATATTTGGTCATGTTAGTGGTTTGCATTGTCAAATGACAAAACAGTTTAGTAATGAGTTTTATGTCCTTCATTTGCGGGAAAAGCGTCCACGGGTTGGAGGAGCACAGTACATCGCAAGCAGCGGATCACTCTTCCTGAGCAAGTTTTGTGGAGTGTTAGAATAGGCAATGCGAAACAGGGTGTGATAGGCAAGGAGGCTGGGCATTTCCTCACAAGGCCAGCAGGTTGTGTTTGCAGGGTGAGGTCAGTTAGCTAAAGCTGATTTGAAGAATTGTGAGTGGTGGATGTTAAGTTTCCTTCACAGGGTTTCCCAGTAGGATAGGCTGACAGGTTTAGATTTGTGACTTGGGCTGGGCCACTGGGGCAACCTACATTTTGTGGGTTCTGATATATGAATTAACTTTATCAGCGTGGTGTTCTTATTTTATTTGTGTTCTATCATAATTACAGAGGGTCTTGCTTTTGTCTTCCACCATCATGATCACAGAATGAATTTTTCTGACGTGGAATTGTTTATATTCAGCAGAACACCGTGGCCAGCTGCTTGGCACCAATAACAGGGCTGCTATTTCTTTTCTCAAGACCACATACCACAAATCTACTTGCCCATGCCAGAAACCTGGTGTCATCTTTGTACACTTTATCCAGCGTATTTGGCCAACTGGTGAGCTCTCTTGATTGTCGCAGATAACTCTAAAATTTGTCAGCATCTCCTTTCCCCCGCTGCCATCACCATCATCGTTCATGTTTTCTACTGTTGAGATTCGAGCTGGTCTCAGTGCCTCTATTTTGCTCCTTCCTTGTTGGTTTGTTTCATTATATCATTCCCCTCTCTTTTTCAGAGTGCAAACATACAAAGTTTACTTTCTTAAATAAAATACCATGTTCATAACTATACAAATAATTATTGCAACCATTAAAATACTTCAGTTTGCCCTAACTGGTTTGGCTCAGTGGATAAAGCATTGGCCTGTGGACTGAAGAGTCCCAGTTTTGATTCTGGTCAAGGGCATGTACCTTGGTTGCGGACACATCCCCAGTAGGAGGTGTGCAGGAGGCAGCTGATCGATGTTTCTAGCTCATTGATGTTTCTAACTCTCTATCCCTCTCCCTTCCTCTCTGTAAAAAATCAATAATGATATGATGTTAAAGTGTAGAGGAAGCAAATAAGATTTTTTAAAAATGTTACATTTACCAATAAAAATGTCAGAACTTTAAGCAAGAGCATGGTTCAGAATATTCACACCATAATGCAATGGATTTGTAAAAAGATGTCAAAATAAACAGAACCTGTTCTTATTTACAACTGAAGGACAACCCTGATTGTATTATACATATACCTGCTCTGGATTCCATAACAAAGCAAGTTAGTTCCCTTTAGAATTACAGTGGGGCCTTGACTTACAGGTTTAATTCGTTCCGTGACAGAGCTCGTAACTCAAATTACTCGTATGTCAAATCATAAAGTGAATGAGTGAGACACGTGATGCTGGGCTGATGTTGTGGCGTTCACTGTGACGTTCGCTATGCCAACTAGCGGTGGGGTATCTGAAGCTGGCTCATAACCCGAATTTTAGCTCGCAACTCAAAGCAAAAAAATCGGCTGAGAGATGGCTCATATCTCTAAAAATTCGTTAGTCAGGACACTCGTAAGTCAAGGCCCCACTGTATAAACCAGGTGATTTACAGTTAATAGGACACAGTGCCCAACAGACACTGCTTTAAAACCCATTATTCCTTTAAAAAGAGTACTTCTCAACCGCGACTGCCAATTGGGATCACCATTGGAAGCTTTACCAAAATACTGCCACCATTCCCTTTCCTAAGAGGAAGCATTGTACTAACATTAATCACATGCATTTTGTGTAGCCAAATCTTCTAATTAAGCAGAAGCCTTACCATCTAACTGGATTTTGAAGGGAATGCTGACTAGCTGGAAAGGGGCCAGTGTAATGGCAGAGGGAGGTCTGTGAGAAGGAGAGATGGGCAGGGCTGAGAAATCCTGCAAGCAGCTTGTGGGGTGTGTGATATTCTGATTTGTATCTTCCATGCAGTATCTGACTTACAACAGAAAAACAGTAAATGTTTCTACGGAAGAGGACAAGAGCGTCTTTTCCGTCTCTTCACTAAGTTACTGTTTCTACTATTATGATTAAAGAAGGAAGGGTAGGAGAAAAATTGTGACAGAAACTAGTGCTTAGTAAATCAATTGTCTCAAAAAAGTGCTTTGAATTTCATTTTCAGGATGACAGCCATGGTCTCTCATTCTAGATTGATTTCTACCCCTAGCTCTGCTTTAAACAGAAGAGGACAAAATATGTGCTTTTCTAGTGGAATATGGCATTATCACTTATTATCTACCACACAGAAAGTGAGGACAAAAAATAAGGGCGAGAATATTCTTAATTTTGTTAAGGTGAGGAAAACATACTTCAAATGAGAATGAATGGAGTCTTAGCTTTCAAGTTTCAAGAATACACTTAGTCATCTGGTGATTTGGCTATTTACTTAACAAGTACTATTAAGACTTCTTATGTGCTCAAATCTGCTTTGAGAGTTTAGCACTGATGAGGACTGGGCAAGGCGCTTCCTTTTTGTAATTGCAGGGGAGGAAAATTTTGTTCTCAACTTTTGTAGGTTCCTTTGGCTGGTTTATAAATTAAATTGACATAAGAAAGAATAACAGAAGAAAGCCAATTTAGTTTTGCAGTCTGCGAGGCTCACATAGACATGAGAAGTTCAAAGACAGCCAGGCACTTGAGGCTTCTATACCACCCCGAACTAAGGAGAAGGAGGAGGGAGTGTGGGGCTCCACGGAAGGAAAGACAGTTTGCAGGAAGATGACAAGAACCAGTGTTTGGTAAAGAGATGTTGGCCATGCCATGAATAGGCAATCGTACACAGGGAGGAACTGGAACCAAACGGACCCTGTCCAGCTCTCCCCAGTCCATGACACCTAGCCCTTCCTCTTTCTGGTTCTCTCTGATGATACTTTTCTTCCTGGACCAGAACTTCTATCTAATTCTTTTAGGCAGTTAGGGGACTGGTATAAAGGTCTTCCTGAGTCTTTGGGGCCTTAATTATCGTCAGCTCAAGTACTCACATGCCGAAGTGGCATATTCTGGGGGGACTTGTTCTGAGCTCCTTCATAATATACCTTCTTCTCAGAATTCAAAATACCAATCTGTTTTTCGCCTTGTAATTTGTGTAAGCCATCAAAGACAAATGAGTATGCTTGAAATATCAAAATGATTCCCTAAGTGGATCCTATTATTTCTCTTCCCTGTTGGCAATGTCTGCTTTATGGCACAG
The DNA here is from genome assembly GCF_014108235.1 of Myotis myotis. Lineage (NCBI taxonomy): Eukaryota > Metazoa > Chordata > Mammalia > Chiroptera > Vespertilionidae > Myotis > Myotis myotis. Next base: position 61,834,989 of record NW_023416368.1, read on the forward strand.
GAAGTTTAAAAAGTTGTCTTGATAGAAAGAGACAGTAAAAAATGATTTCAGGTAAAAACGTTACTTAAGGGCTTATGACTCTCTCATTGGGAAATTAGCTACAAAGAGGTTTTCCCTCCCCCACCCCAGGAGTATGTGAAAAGAATAGTGAGAATAAATAGCCCAGAACCTGTCCTTAAAACAAATAAACAACAACAACAATGGAGTGTAGCAATGCTCTAGCACTGATTAGGATAAGTACAAAATGCCTTTCTAGACAATATGCTTTGTCTACATATGTGCCTTAATTAACCTGTTCACTTCCTTATGGCTTTTGAAGGGGTTAGTAAAATCAGGAAACCCAAGATGAGCAGGCCTTAGGATTAGATATCATTTCTCTGCTAAGAAACTGCTGCAGTCTCCTATGAGATTCCCTGGGAAGCCAACTGTGAGATAGTGATTGGCTTGGGTGAAGATAGGGGAGGTCTCAGGTTCAGAACTGATGGGGAGAGAAGGAAGCCAGACTGGGCCAAGAGAATCATTATGGAAGCATTAGTCAATCCTTCAGGAAGCTCTGAGGATAAGAACTTTTAATTTATTTTTTGTTTTAATATATTTTTATTGATTTCAGGGAGAGATAGAAAGAGAAACATCAACGATGAGAGAAAATCATTGATCAGCTGCCTCTTGCACACTCCCTCCTGGGGATTGAGCCTACAACCGGTGCATGTGCCCTGACCAGGAATCAAACCCTGACCTCCTGGTTTCTGGGTCCACATTCAACCACTGAACCACACCGGCCGGGCAATAAGAGAACTTTTTAAAGTGATCCCAAATTCAGGTCTGGGGTCTGGGTCTTTCTAGCACTTTCCTGTGCCCACAGACCAATCTGAGGGCTGCCCTGGAAAGGGAGTGCAACCTTGGGCAAAGTGGTTTCCTTTATGTGGGCAGTCACCTGGAAGGGGGATCCTGTGACCTAGCAGTGTCAACCTTCTGAGAAGCTAAAAAAAGATTGCTTCCATCTTGAAAGTGGGAGGTATGAGAGGTGCATCTTCATAAGCACTGTGCAGACACTGAGAGACCTTGGATTTGCATAGATAATATCATAGACATTGAAGGTGGAAGAAAAGGAACAAAAATACTGTGTGTCCCCCCAAAATACACACTTTAATAGCTCAATTTTGAACATAGGATATCTACACTAATAAAAGACAAAGATGCTAATTGACTATATCTTTGCTATGCCCCAAGCCACGCCCACCACCAATCAGAGCGACTATATGCAAATTAACCCAACCAAGATGGTGGCCGGCAGCCACGGAGTTGGAGCAAGCAGGAGGCTTGGTTGCCCGGGCGATGGAGGAAGTCAAGCTTCCCTCCAGCCCTGAGCCGGCTGAGGCTTCTGCTCATGGCAACAAAGTTTCAATTATAGAAGACAAATAAATCCCAGATACCTGCTTCCAGCTAGCCTCCACTGGGAGCTTGGGTGGCTGGGGGCCGTGGCCAGCCTGCAAACAGCCATCAGCCCCTCACCCAGGCTGGCCACACCCTCATGGGGTGAAGGTCCCCGCTGGGGGGCTTAGCCAGCCTGAAAATGGCCCTCAGCCCCTCACCCAGACTAGCCAGGCACCCCAGCAGGACCCCCCAATCTGAAGGGGCAGTGGCCAGCCTGAAAAAGGCCCTCAGCCCCTCACCCAGGCTGGCCAGGCACCCCAGTGGGGATCCCCACCCTGAAGGGACTGTGGCCAGCCTGAAAACATCCATCAGCCACTCACCGAGGCTGGCCACACCCTCATGGGGTGAGGGTCCCTGCTGGGGGGGTTGGCCAGCCTGCAAACTGCCATCAGCCACTCACCCAGACTGGCCAGGCACCCCAGCAGGACCCCCCTCCCCCACCCTGAAGGGGCTGTGGCCAGCCTGCAAACAGCCATCAACCCCTCACCCAGGCTGGCCAGGCACTCCTATATAATAAAAGGGTAATATGCAAATTGACCCTAACAGCAGAACACCTGGGAATGACTGGTCACTATGACACACACTGACAACCAGGGGGCAGATGCTCAATGCAGGAGCTGCCCCCCTGGTGGTCAGTGCGCTCCCACAGGGGGACCTCTGCTCAGCCACAAGCCAGGCTGATGGCTGCCAGTACAGCAGTGGTGGTGGGAGCCTCTCCCACCTCCTCAGCAGCACTAAGGATGTCCGACTGCAACTTAGGCCCGCTCCCCACTGGCAAGTGGACATCCCCCGAGGGCTCCTGGGCTGCCAGAGGGATGTCTGACTGCCAGCTTACGCCTGATCTCCCAGGGAGTGGGCCTAAGCCAGCAGGTGGTCATCCCCCGAGGGGTCCCAGTTGCGAGAGGGCACAGGCCAGGCTGAGGGACCCCCCCTGAGTGCACAAATTTTTGTGCACCGGGCCTCTAGTATTTTAATAAACATTGACTTTATAATTATTCAAAGTGTGTGTACAAATATTTTGGGCACTCTATATTTGCATCACCAGGCAATTTAATACCAAAACTGGTGGGTTATTATGTTTGTGCTTGTGTATGTGTAAAGTTGTTACATGACATCTCTCAGTCTCTCCCCAGCTGGCTGTCTTTATGTATTTTAATGTATTCATGTATTTATTTATTAATGAATTCATTCACTTCTCAAGCTATTATCCTGTGATGATTTCTGAGAACAGATTGTGATGAATTCTTGCTGAGAGAGCTTGAGATTTTAAAATGGCTTTAAAAGATAGTCATAACTTATAAAATTTCAGGTTATACGTAGTTAACCTCTCTAAAAAGTTGATGGGAAAACATGTGTTTATTGAATAAAATTATAGAACCTCAGGTTTGGAATTTTAAATTTATTGGGTCCTTCAGGATAAAGGGGAAAGTTGATTTCTTTGGATTAGTGAAAACAAAGTTGGAGGAAATTCTTTCCTCTGAACATAAAAATGCTGGTTCCACCTGCCCCCTGCCCCCTTCATCCTGGAAGAAAGGGAAATTGAAGTCTGTGGGGAATCCTTTACAGCAAACTGTAAAGTTGGGTGGTCAGAGGACTAACACCCCCCAAAACACCAAATCTTAACAAAGGCAAAAATAGGATTTTAACTTTTCTGAAGCTCTAGGAACTCTCTCTCTCTCTCTCTCTCTCTCTCTCTCTCTCTCTCTCTCTCTCTCTCTCTTTGGCACACACAAGGCTCTTGAGTTGCAAATGAACATCTATGATTAGGGCTGGGATGAGTGGATATGTGTTAACAAGTAATGAGAGAAGCAATTTTACCTGAGTGCTTTTCTTGGATAGTTTTCAAGTATGAGCTGCTTTATTATATAACGGCTAACATAATCATAGGACTGATATCATATTCATAGATTCTACCCGCACTTAAAGGGGAGGGGATCATATAAGGACCAAGGCCATTGGAGGTCTTCTTAGAATTCTGCCTACCACAATGCATGCGATTTTCAATGTCAATTCCTGATAGTTCCCCAAATTCTTAGTCTTTACATTCCAGTTCTTTTAATCCCCCCTTTTTGCCCTTTAAGTGAATATTCATCATTAACTCCTCTTTATTCATGAATTTCTAGAGTTAAAAAGACATCTCAATATATTCTATATTTGCTTTACCTTCGAATCTTCAGTGTTGTGAAAGCAATCTAGATTTAGAAGAAATTTAGAATGGAAATTTGGATGTTTTTGTTTTTGTTTTTTTTAGTTCCAGAAATGTAACTCATAGGAGGCCCTTGAGGACATGATACTACTCTGAAACTAAAGGTTTGTAGTTTCCCATTGCCTCTCCTTGTGTATGTGGTGAGAAAGTGGTCAATTTCTTTTTCTTTTCTTTTTTCTTTCTTGAGATAAGTAGGTAGCTCAACAATATTTACATAACAGTCTACTTTTCCTCACTGACCTGCAATTCCTGCTCTGTGGATTCTTTCACCAACACTAAACTATCTTAATTAGTGTAGTTTTATAAGAAATGTTGATATCTGGAAAGGTAACCACCTCCCACTCCACTTGTTTAGCTTCTTCAGTGTTTGAGCTACTTTTTGGCCATTTGCACATTTATATGAATCTTAAGAATCAGTTTGTCAAGATCCACAAAAACTTTTGGCAATTGGATTGATTCTCAATATTCATCTGGGAGAATTAAAGCTTTTATAATATGATCTTTCAAATTCTGATCACAATATATTTCTGCATGTAATTTGATTTTATTTCTTGTCATTGAATAATTCTAGAAATACCTTTAAAATATGTGTTCTATTTTATTTTTTGTTATATAAGTGGTATGCTGATTAAAAGTATTTTTTCCAATTATTTGTGGTTTGGGTAAAAACAATAAAATTTTACATAATGACTGTATTCTGCAGATTTTTTAATTATCTTATTAATTTTTATAATTTAGTAGTAGATTCCTTTGAATTTATATGAATATAATATTAAAATATTTAAATAGTGACAATTTTATTTCTTACTTTCTTATCCTTATATTCTATCATCTATCTATCTATCTATCTATCTATCTATCTATCTATCTATCATTATTGCACTGTTTAGGACGTTTGGCATCATGTAGAATAGATGTGGTAATGATAGGTGGATTAGTTTGCTGGGCTGCTATAACAAGCTATCACAGACTGCATGGCTTAAACAACAGAAATTTATTTTCTTACATACACACAAACATCTGGAAGGTAGAAGTCCAAGATCAAGGTGTGTGTAGGGTGGGCTTCTTATAAGACCTCTCTCCTTGACTTGCAGATGGACTTTTTCTAGTATCTTCACATGGTTTTCCCTTTGTGTGTCTGTGTCCTAATCTCCTCTTCTTATAAGCACACTAGTCATAGTAGACTAAAGTGCATCCACTAACCTCATTTCAACTTAATCACCTCTTTAAAGACCATATCTCCAAACACAGTCACCTTCTGATATACTAGGGATTTAAACTTCAACATGGGAATTTTGTGGGGACAGAATTCAGCCAATAGCCGGTGTTCTTGTTTTGTTCCTGATTTGAAGACAATTGTTTTAATGTTTTAAACTATATATATATATATGTTGATTTCAGTAATATTAGTTGGAAGGCAGTTGGCTCTGTACCCTTTTTTACCCAAAAGCACACTGATTCGGCAATAATTCATGGACACATTTCCTTTGTCAAAAATCACAAACTAACTGAAGGACTTCTGTACCTGGGAGTATGGGAAACCAGATTCTCCAAAGCCTGTAGGAAGATTCGGGACATCCTCTTGCTGGAGACCAGCATCCAAGGCAGTGTCATATGATCAGGAAGAGACCCCCGGCCACCCCCGCCCCCACGCCAGCTTCCAGCTTCATCCAGGGGGGAGAAGGAATTGGGGAATTGGTCTGTATGTCCAGTCCACCAACTTTTCTGAAGGGGATCCTCAGAATGACTTCTGTCTTGTTGATCTTGGAGCTCTGATGAGTTGGGTACAGTCTAGCAGTCACTGGTCAGCAAACTCATTAGTCAACAGAACCAAATATCAACAGTACAACGATTGAAATTTCTTTTGAGAGCCAAATTTTTTAAACTTAAACTATATAAGTAGGTACATTGTTATTAACTTAATTAGGGTACTCCTAAGGCTTAGGAAGAGCCACACTCAAGGGGCCAAAGAGCCGATGTGGCTCTCGAGCCGCAGTTTGCTGACCACAGGCAGCTGACTGGGAGAGAGGAGAGGCAGTGACCTGGGCTGGTAGAGGCGATTGGTCCTCACTCTGCTTGGTACAGAGCGAGTACCAGGGGTGGGCAAACTTTTTGACTCGAGGGCCACAATGGGTTCTTAAACTGGACCGGAGGGCTGGAACAAAAGCATGGATGGAGTGTTTGTGTGAACTAATATAAATTCAAAGTAAACATCATTACATAAAAGGGTATGGTCTTTTTTTTTTTTTTTTTTTTTTTTTTTAGTTTTATTGATTTCAAACTGGCCGGAACCAGCCTGCGGGCCGCAGTTTGCCCACGGCTGGAGTAGACAAAACCCTAGCCCTCAGCTTCTCTTTGGGGAGGGAAAGCATTGATCTGTGCGCCCAGAGCCTTTACTTCTCTAAGGCTGCTCAAAAAACGAATAGCTGTCTTGCCAGTGTTGAAGCTCTGATAAATCCAGCATGGTTTAGCAGCCGGGGTGAGGGGAGAATTGAAACAGTGGTTTGGGCTGGTAGATGCCATAGCTTCCCACCCGTCTCAGCATAGAGTGAGCAGACAGAAACCACAGCTGCTTGCTTCTCCCTGGAGAGAGAAAGAGTTGACAGAGGCCCCCAGAATCTCTGGCGAGGATGCTTGGTGAGGGTCTTCTGTACAGAATCTGGTTCATGAAGCCTGGGGTAAGTGCCTGCTTTGTCTAATGCACAGACACCAACACAAAGAGGCAAGGAAATGGAAGAACTGGGCAAAGATGTTCCAAACAAAAGAACAAGATAAATCTTTAGAAACCACCTCTAATAAAATGGTGTTATATGATTTACATAAGAGAGAATTAAAAAGAACTCTCATAAAGATGCTCACCAAGATTAAGAAAACAATGCATGTGCACTAGCCAATTTGGCTCAGTGGATAGAGCATAGCCCCTTGGACTAAAGGATGGTGGATTGGATTCTTGTCAAGGGCACATACATATCTCAGTTGCAGGCTAGATCCTCCGCCCCAATTTGGGATGTGTGCAGAAGGCAACCAATTGATGTGTCCCTTTTACATTGATGTTTCTCTCTGTGGGTCCCTTCCCCTCCCTTCCACTCCTTCTAAAAATCAGTGGGAAAAAACAATATCCTCAATGAGGATTAACAAACAAAAAACAATGCATGAAAAAAATGAAAATTACAACAAAGATATAGAAAACATTAAAAATATACCAAATAGAAATTATGGAGATGAAGGACATAACTGAACTGAAAAATTCACTGGATTAAAGAATACAGTGACTGTTAGTACAGTTTAGTGCCATAGCTATAATTCATGGCAAGATGTCAGCAGTTCTACCCACAACTTTTTTACATCATCAGTGTAAATGTCAAGACAGTAAAAAAATAAATAATATATTAGATTATTATGATAATTTTGATCCTGTGAACTTCGCAGAGGTTTCATAGGGACCAGGTGTCTGTGAATTATACTTTGAGAACAGTTGCTTTACAAATTACCAAGAAAGTTCTGTTTAACTTTATTTTGTGTAGGTCACCACTAGGTCCAGGGTTCTGTCAATCCAGTAAAATGTTAGAGCTACTCCCAGTCACATGTTCAATTTGCAGTCTCTCTTTCATGAGCCCATATTAATAATTTGAGCTTGGACCAATATTATATTTTTTCTCCCAGAGGTGGCATCCTTAGCATTCATTCTCCTACATGCCCCCCACCTCCACCCCAGATTTCTGTTGCCATAAAATGGCAAAACCCTATAATTCTTTTGCAAAATTTGTAGCTCCTCAGTGGCCATACTTTTAGTTTAACTTCTGGTACCTTCCAATAACTGTCTGGTTGTACAATGAAGGATGGTGGGGATAGGTTAAGGGAAGGGTTAGTTAGTAAGGTAGCTGCCCCAGGAGGGGCTGTAATAGTTTCTTTCCACAATGGAAACTAATCTTTTCAGATTAGAATATTTTTTTCATTGAAAAAGTAGGGGGTAGAATTTATAGTTTTAAGGGTTTCTAGCTTCAGGAGAAATTTCCATGAACCTGCCCTGATATCTGGGGTCCAAGTGCTTCCTAATCAGTGCTTCAACTTTAGCAGAACAGACCTTGTGACCACAAAAAAAAAAAAAATCAATGTACATTGTAATTCAATCACCTGCAATTTTAGGTTTTGGGACCTGTTTTTAGAAATCTGAGCTCTTCAGCCACAGGAAATAAGAGGGTTTTGTTGTTTGTTTGTTTGTTTGTTTTGTTTTTAGGGTAATCATAGAAAGTGTCTGGTAATTTAGACAATTGAGCTTGAAATTTAAAGACTCAAGTTTTAAGATCCATGCCTCCTCCTTCTCTAGTGCCCTTAGAAGCAACAAATCAACCTCACTGAACTCCCTATTTTTTTTCTAAAATGTTCAATGATAGCAACTATTGGTCATCCTAAGCCCTACCATCTATAGAAACTAATAATAGAAGTTCAGAAGGTGCTAGTTTGAGTAACTGTTTTCCACTGCAGGCTATGGACTACCAGTTTCCTCTGTTCCTGGCAAAAGGGTCATTAATGCCTTTTGATTTAATCAAACCAGAGAACCAATTCCAGAAACTCCAGGACCAATTCAGAGAAGCAATCTTTAGAGCTCCATTTCCCTGAAACCTCTTTTGTTACCATTATTTTTGTATCTGTTAAGATGCATTCAGAAACACATAACCACTGCGAGGGACAAAGAATACAGGGCTGGTTTGTAGGCATTAGACCTTTGTAATTGTGAAATCTGATGAAGAAGTCTATAGAAGGTCACTGCCTCTGAACCTGAAGTTACTGTAAATCAGCAAGGCCAATAATGAGGAAGAAAACATTCCCGTGAAAAGGGAGAGAAAACATACACTGGAATTCATGAGCATAAGCTGGAAACTGCCTCTCACCCCCTCCAATCTCAAAGTCAAGGCCGAGAGAGCTGGCAAGTTTTTGCACTATAGCTTCATAGTCACCTGATTTAGGACTTGGAAAAGCTAAAAGAGAAACTCCTGTAGGGGCTGCAAGATCTACAAGCTCAGCAGCAGCCCCTGTCATTGAAATGAGCCAGGATAGCTATGGTGACAACATGTGAACCGTAGCATTTACGGGAGCCCTATGCCTACCTCCAGAGGGCAATCACGACCACTGCAGTTCCTCCCTATCAATCTCATGCACTTCCTCCCCATCAATCTCATGCATATTGTTCCTATGGCCATGCTTTGCCAAGAACTGTACAGCCGAGTATCTAGTTCCACCCAGCTAAATGGCACCATACAAAGTCACTACAGACTGTTCAATCCTTCATAATTTATATTTTCTCATAAAAAATGTATTAGTTTTTTTTATAGGTGGCATAATTTTCATTAAATTACTGGTCAAATGTAATCTTGCCAACAATTCCCATTTCTCATTTCCCTGATCTTAGGATTGATTTCATATTTATCATTCCACATTTAATCTATATTGGTAGACATAAACTTATATTTTTTGAAAAATTTTGTGGACCCTATTTTCAAGTACCCTATTGCAGTTTGGTTTTAGTTGCTCAAATAGTTACCTTTATTACCATTACTTTCTATAATAATTTCAGTTCTAATTTCTTCAGTAATGACTTGTTGACTACTATGAATGATGATAAAATTAGCATGATATGACATCTTCATACATCTGTTCCCTCCACTGTCTGATTTTTGTTCATATTTTACCTGATTTAATGTTATTAATACTATTCTCTTTGTATTTAATCTTTATATCTTTGAGTGTATCTCTATTATTTGATTTATCAGCGTTAGACTATATCTTTTGGTCTTAAGTTATAAAACGATGAAGCTGACAGCATACTTATCCTTCTTTTTTAAAAAAAATATTTTTATTCATTTCAGAGAGGAAGGGAGAGGGAGAGAGATATAGAAACATCAATGATGAGAGAGAATCATTGATTGGCTGCCTCCTGCATGCCCCACAATGGGGATCAAGCCAGCAACTTGGGCATGTGTCCTGACTGGAAATCAAATCATGACTTCCTGGTTATAGGTCAACACTCAAACACTGAGCCAGGCCTGCCGGGCACTTTTCTTTCTTTATGTGTTCTTTGTACTTTGCCATCCCAATTTTTCTTTGTTACATTACTATTTCTACTGTGCCACAGCTTGTAACATTAAAATACTCCTCTGTAACCATAAGTCCTCTAATAGTTTTAGCCTATGTCCTATATTGAAATGAATTCAGTGTTCTATGAAAGCAGTTTTTACCATAGTCTCTCCATTTATTTCTCTTTCATTTTGAGTTCTTCTAGTACATTTTTCAAAAAGTGATTAGGTGATTCACAATTGCTTGATATATATTCTTTTTCCTGTGGTCTTTAAACTTATAAGACAGCTTGGCCAGGAACATTTTTCTTGTGAGGCTGCTGTGTGCATTTGTTCTGCTTTTTCCCAGAAATGAATACTGCTGTGAGAAAGGAGAGGCAGCTCGGATTTTTGGAAGGCAAATGGTGTCTTTTCCTCCCTTGGATTTCCAAAAGTTCTTTCTTTTTTTTAAAAAAATATATTTTATTGATTTTTTACAGAGAGGAAGGGAGAAGGATAGAGAGTTAGAAACATTAATGAGAGAGAAACATCAATCAGCTGCCTCCCGCACATACACCCCCCATTGGGGATGTGCCCACAACCAAGGCACATGCCCCTGACCAGAATCGAACCTGGGACCCTTCAGTCCACAGACCGACACTCCATCCACTGAGCCAAACCAGCCAGGGCCAAAAGTTCTTTCTTTTCGTGGAAAGCCACTGACTTTGCTAGAACATGAATTGGAGCTGAATATTCTATATCAGCATTTTCTGACCCTTGGCATACTCTTTTAATCTATAATTTACTATATTCTATGATATCAGGTGCATTTTTTATTTCAAGAAAGTTTTCTTGACTTAAATTTTGTGGATTTCATATCTTTGATGCTGTATTTTATTTTCTCTACTTCTTCATAAACTTCCTGTCATTCTCCCCTGGTCCCCCAATTTGCTTGTCTTCTCAATTCTTCATCAAGTTTTGTAACTTTCTCGATATTTTGCTGTTTAGATGCAATATTTTCATTACTGTTTTTGACTTATTAGAAATGTTTTTACTCATTTATGTAAGGACACCATTTTTCTGTATATTTTTCAACCCTCATTTTTGTTCCCTTTGTCTTCTTATATATATTTTACAAATTCTCTATGAATGGAGATTACATTAAATGTAATCAGCAATAATTTAGAGGAAGGTTTGGAGAGAAGCAGGGTTGTTATCTGGGCTCATGGAAATCTTGCCTGGCTCTGGGGATGGGGGTGCTCCAGCTGGTTAGTTGAGGAAAATTAGAAGCTTCAGAACTGCTGATCATTCACACATCTCTGCATCAGAGCACATTTGTGGAAATGGTGTTTTCTGTACAATTCCAAATTTAGCTGTTGCTTCTGCTACATTGTCATGTTAGAAGGGATATAGGAAAGCATCTGGCATGGCATCTGTAGGCAGTCCATGTATCCCATTCTTGTGGTTCCAAGTGATTCCCTGACTGTCCCTCAGGGTGTGCCATGACTTTGGGGAGCCATGTGCCCTGTCTGACATTTTAGCTCCATGTGTCCCCTCACTGGTCAAATTTTTCATGTCCCCAGCCACCTATCCTGTATGGATGTTTGCTACATGTGTGTCCTTATGCCATCAAAGATGGAGTTTCTTTTTCTACTTCATTGCCGGGGCTGACCAGCAGATCCTGAGCAACAGATGAATGATTACCCTGACACACTTTTCTGTGAAAGAAAGGCTAAGGGACTGTCTGGCTAAAGGAATCAGACAGTCCTGTTCGCCTGCCTCCTTAGGCTTTTTTGGTAACAACAGCTTGAACTAAAATTAACTATTAGATACTATCAGCAGAGTAAGCATCTTTGAGAAGACACATGCATCTTTAGTGTCCTTTAAGCAAGGATGTTTTGAAGTCTAAATATAAAGATTCCAGTAAAACACCCGGGGGCTCAGACTTGTTTGGAAAAGTCAAGGCAGGGCCTGCCACCTTTGGCAAGGTCCCCCAGAGGCCTCCGACCTTTCGGAGATTCCGCCTTACAGATTTTCCAACCAAGTCCCATGCTTTCCTACACTTCATGTTCTTTCTATTGTCTTAAGACGCAATTTTAAAAAAGGGGAAAAAAACCCCTTTTTAAATACCTTGCTGTCTTCTGGCTTGACCTTTTCTGAAAAATGTTCAGAAAGTTTCAAAGCCTCTCAGACATCTTCACAATATTAAAACAAAACTCACAGTTAAGTTTACACAGAGCTGGCTCATTTACTTTGTGAGCTTAGAAAGAAAATTTTTATTTTTCTGTATATGTTTTATTTATGCCAGATTCTGAAGAGGCAAAAATCAATACAAAGATTTCTATCATGAGAACAGGCAACTGCTGCTAGTGCAGGATTTCTCCCTAGATGCTATTTTGACTCTCTTTGATGGACTTCATAGTAATTCCTTATTTTGAGAAGTTTTTATGTTAAAAAATATTTCTAATGAGTTTTGTCCCTTATTGGGCTCTCACCATGCTAAGGATATACAGAATACTGAGGGCATCCTGGCAAAGCAATGACTCTCTTTTTTTTTCCCCTCCATTTAAAAATGCTGTGCTGAGCCTAGGTGCCCATCAGTAGATGAATGGATTAGAAAACTGTGGTACATCTACACGATGGAATACTATGCTGCTCTAAAAAGGAAGGAACTCTTACCATTTGCAACATCATGGATGGAACTGGAGAGCATTATGCTAAGTGAAATAAGCCAGTCAATGAAGGAAAAATACCACATGATCTCACTCATTCATGGATAATAGAGACCATTATAAACTTTTGAACAATAATAGATACAGAGGCAGAGCTGTCTCAAACAGATTGTCAAACTGCAGCGGGAAGGCCGGGGAGGGTTGGGGGGCAGGAGGTAGGGGGGTAAGAGATCAACTAAAGGACTTGTATGCATGCATATAAGCATAACCAATGGACATAAGACACTGGGGGATAGGGGAGGCTCGGGGACTGTCTAGGGCGGGGGGATAAAATGGACACATATGTAATACCCTTTGTAATACTTTAAGCAATAAATTAAAAAATAAATAAATAAAATTAAATTAAAAAAAATAAATAAAAATGCTGTTCTGACACCTGGCCAGTGTGGCTCAGTTGGTTGAGCATCATCCCATGCACCAAAAGGTCACCCGCTCAATTCCAGGTCAGGGCCCATGTGCAGGTTGTCAGCTCTATCCCCAGTAGGGGGTGTGCAGGAGGAAGCCTATCCATGTTTCTTATCTATGGTTCCCTCTGCCTAAAATCAATAATTTAAAAAAAAATCCTGTGCTGAATGAAGGTAGATAGATAATCACAGGGTCCCAGAATCCTTGAGACTGACAAGATCCTTGACAGTTTTGGAGAACTTGACTTTAAAGAGATTGAGCTATGGTCAGAATCCCAGGTACACAGCAAGGCACTGGAGAGGGGTTTGGCTGTGAGAGGGTGATTAGTTCTTGTACGGTTTCCCATGCAACAGAGCAGCACTAGAGCAGAATTGTAGTTCCTAGGCCTTTGGTATAGCATGTTATATAGAAATCCTCTGACTTAAGGGGCCTGTGGATTAGACATGAAGAGAAATGTTTCAGTTTATAGTCTGCTTGCATAGAAGACATTGAAATCCAATGTATACACTCTGATTCCCTGGCATTTTGTAAGATTCTCAGAACGTAGATAAAACACTGGAGAAATGGAGGGAAACTACAAATGGAATAAAATTGCTCCCCACTACTTTAGTAGAATGAGAGCTCAAGAGAAATTAATTAGAATAATAGAATAAAACAAATCATGTTTTATTTATAGCATGTATGGGTTTGTGGAGAGATAGCCTTTTTTTTTTTCTTTCATTTTCTTCAGCTATATCCAGATACTTAGGCTAAAGAAGTACTTAGGGATAGAATTATGGATGGGTGGTATTTTCATCCTTTAAATGGTATATTCCTTTTCATTTAATCTTTGCTATGCCTGAGAGAAATATTTTGGATCCCTCCCCATATGTATTATTGATATGCAATTTTACATAAGTGCAGAAAATGAGTTTGGACCCTGAATTTCACTCTATCATAAAATTAATAGATTTAACAACATACCTTTTAAATTGAGATTGTCCCAATCAATGGTATGGTATGGGAAAAGACAATGTGGGCTTTTGGAAGGAAATTTATTGAATTAATTGAGTCTAGACATCTGACTTGTACTTACCACAAAGAAAGGTGTTATTAGAGGGACATATTGTCTTGTGTGAACTTATTCAGCAGTTGCTTCATACCTTCATAAAACACATATTAATTCTGAAGTTCACATTGAGGAAAAGTTTTATTTATCAGTATAATAATAAAAGTAGATTAAGCCAAAAGACCCTTCTTGTCACCTACCAATTTTGTACATGGACTTAAGGAAACCAGAATAAAGTCCTAATCCTAAATGCTATCTGTTTATTAAAATACAGGTATAAAACCAATAAAAATGGTTTTGTCTTCTTCAGCCATGAAAATGAATATGAGAATTCTCCATTGGTAATCACCTCTCTTCATTGCTTCTTCAAGGCCACATTTTTTCTTATCAGTTATATACAATATGCTTATAAGGCACAGATGGTTCATGAATAAATCCAGATATTATACCATTTAGTATGAAATAAGAGTGCCTGGAAAACCTATGTAGAAATTAACATGTTGTTAGTTTTACTGTTATTTTATTATGGTTTTTCACTAGAGAAGAAATGCAGAAGCTCATTTAGTTTTCTATTCTATAAAAATTTCTTATATGTAGATAAAGTAATATTATTTCTCCACAGCATAGAATGTTTTATTGCCTACTGTCATTAATGAATTAATTAATAATTAACTACAAATACTGGGCATTGTATGTATGGTGAGTCACATTATACAAATTTTTCCCTTGTGTTTCTCTTCTTGTTTTCCTTTTCAAATGTCTTATTGATGTAAACGTTAAGGAAATTTGCTACTAATGAAACATAATGGAAACAGATGACTCCACTTATCTGTTGTGGTCATCTCCCAGGAGAAATATCACTTCTTGTTATGAGCACAATATGTAACTCTGTTTATTGAAAGGGCCCTAGCGAGTGGCTGTTAGGAAGATCAGTAATGGTAGTCAGTCTCTGAGCTGTCTCTTCATCAGAGAATTCTTTGGTTACAGAATGGAGCAGATGTTCGGCTTATATTTGTGTACTCGAAACACTGAAATCACAAAGTTGGGCTAAGACACTTGTTGATGAATGGAGATGCACAGAGAGATACAAATGCTGTCACTACAGGAAGAATTATTGTAGCAGGTTCTAGGAACCATTTGAATACATTTAAAGGGTCCAAATAGCAAGCATAGCAATATCTTGCACAATACCCAGCCCTGGGGAAGTAAAGGACTTCAAAATATGCTATGTAGTTTCAACTACGATAACAAAAAATTATTATGGGACTATTACAGTCCTTAGACTGAAAGAAACGAAAGCAAAATCCACTGTGATTTTAATTCCACATTGCTGTAATGCACTATTTGCCTTGCCCACAAGTAAAACATTTCTAGACAAAATTTTAGGTGAAATTTTGTTATAATTCCCTCATAAATCTATGTTGCTTATATATGTTAAACTAATTTTAAACTGAAGCTACAGTGCAATCTCTTACTCTCATAAGAAGAATGTACTTCCTTATATTTGGTGAGTGGCTTAACCTGAAAAAAGCACTTTGGTGGAGATCAGGGTTTCTCTAAGCTCAGCAGTGTGATAGTGAGGCTGGGTAATTCTTTGCTGTGGGGGTGTCCCGTGTAGTGTATTTACTTAGCAGCCTTTCAGCCTCTACTCACTAGATGTTAGTAGCATCTCCTCGACCATGTACGACAACTAACATGTCTCTAGGCACTGCAAAATGTTCTCAGGGGGCAAAATCGCCCCAAGTTGAGAATCCCTGGTCTATATTCTGGTCATCTGATATTCTTCTCTGATGTGATCTGAAATACCAACAGCACTCAAAGAACGCTATTGAATGTTACATATGGATTTCAATCAACACAATTGCTCAAGCCTTGAAGAATTTAGAAACAAATAGTTTTAAAAGCTATATTTAAAATAACAACTTTATTGGCAATCAAGAATGGGAAAAATTACTCCATACGAACTACTCAATCTTGAGGGATTTTGTTGCTCAACATGAATGAATAGCTATAATCATAAAATCAGCACACTGCCTTCAGTGCCTGGCGGTCATCTTTTGTTCACTGGATAATTACTTACCACTTGGTATGTTTTACCTGGTGCCTCTAACTGGTAATGTGTTACAAAAGGCTTTCCTCAGACATTTTACTTTCTTCATCCCACGGAGAAGGACTGGCATGAATTCTAAGATGTAAGAATGAGTTTCCTTTTTCTATGTGAATATATCAACACCTCCTGTTGGTACAAATAAGCCTAGTGGAAGAGAAATGTAATTTGGCATCATGTTAAGTGCTATAATTTCTAGGACAGGACAAATCCTCAATGTAGGAGACACGAAATTTAGGAAGGCTTCTTTCTCAATGAGAAAGTGGCACAATTGTTTGCTTTGTGGCAGGTAATGTTCCACATTCATTTACTTGGGTTTTATTGAAACTAGACATACAGCAGCAGGACTTTTCTGAAGGGTCCTCTCGACTCCAGCACTCCCTACAAGGATGGTTGCAGCCTCGTTGTGAGTGCACAGCTGCCCCACTTCTTCCTGCTTTCTGTCTTTCCCCAGAGTTCTTGGTCCCAGGAGTACTATTGCCCAGTAAATTTCTGGCACAGTATTCCTCACCTCAGACTCTGCTTCTTGGGGAACCCAACCTGCAAGGGTTGGTCCAGGAGTGGTCTGAGAAAGCAGACTCAGTGATGAGAATGGAGAACTGTAGCACTCATTGGCTCCCTGTCAGTGAGGCCCCCATCACAATGAGGGTATCTGTGGACAACATATAGGTTTTGGCACAGGCAGCAGTGGAATTGTTAAAGCTTTCACAAAGCTTGGGATGATAGATCAGTGGGAAAAGTTCATGGGAGCAATATTAGAATTATGGAAAAAAAAAGCAAATAAAAGGACCATGAAATTGGATGATTTTTGCTAGAGATAATTGATGCTCTGGAGAGAGACAATGAAAAGCTGAAGACAGCTAACTATTAATTAAAGGTTGACAATGGAAGACAGGAAGGAGGCCTCCTTGGCAGCACGAATGTAACCCACCCCATCATTTTTTTTTTTAAAAAAAACACTGTTTCTGTAAATGATGACTTGTAAATTCACATGTAGCTACAGATAAACAGCCTGTTTGCTTAAAGGATTCTAGAAGCTAACCTAAAGGAAGGAGCCCCAAGCCTACAGAGATTGCAGTTTTAAGAGATTTGCTCCCTTTCTATGTAAAATATTGGAGCAGACTGTGCTGACTTGCACCCTCAAGGAAGAGCCCACAGCCCCCTCTCTCCCTTCTGTTTCCTTTGTTCTGCCTCTCCCTCCCCACCCCCCTCACAAAACCCCTGTCTGTACTGAGATGTTAAGAGGGTCTTTGCTATCTTCTCAGGCTGCCAGCTCTTGAACAAACCAACTTCCTTGTACCAGCACTTGCCTCTCCATTATTGGCTTTTTGGGTGGCAGGCAGCCGAACCTGAGTTCGGAATGATAAAGAGAGCAGGCAGGGGACCCAGAAAGCTGGAGACTAGATTCAAGACTTAATAAAAGTATATCGTATACACATATGGTTATAAGGGTTATGAAGCTATCTATAAGGTTAAATTCTCAAACTATAAACTTTGTATGAAGATGTCCGAGTGATGAACATGAAAATCGTGAATCTCTCTGCTTCTTCTGAACCTTTGAGCCTAGAGGTGCAGCCCGCTCCTCTCCCTTAGCCACAATTGCTTGAAGGCAATGCCCAACTTATTGTTTTGTGAGGCTCTCAGTCTACCCATCAGAAATGCCTGGGGCTTCACCTGGCCCCAGGGAGCTTTCCACCAACAGCTCCTCTTTCCATCCCAAAGATGGGACTAGACCAACGCTGTGGTTCTTATTATGATTGTAACATGCCCTTCAGCAATAACCTTTATTACTTACAGACCCTGGAGCATACAAGGCACATAATGTGTGTGTGTGGTGGGGGTGGGGGGCGGGGTGGGGGTGGGGAAGGGGTGCAGAGCAACTGCATGCAGGTCTGGGTTCTATTTTTATTGGGTTCAAGAGTGGGAGTGTAGTGTTTCTCCAGCTCACTCTTTATTAGTGAATTTAAAACCTAAGAGTGGAAATTTAAAGCATGGGAAGAGAAAATAAGCGAACAGACAAGTAGGCCAAATAGTAATAGTAATAGCCTTGGGGGTTGGGGGAAGGGTGTGTGGCTGGCAGTGTGCTTATCCAAGACAGTCTCACTTGAAGTGGATGACTGACTGCTTTGAAATGGGTGTCTCTTTGAAGTGGAGGCCTCACAACCAAACCTTAAGTCACGCACTTGCATCACAAAAAGAATAACCAAGGATCCGTGCTTACACAAAATGGCCATTTCGGGCCATTCCCGGGATCCTTCCCATCCCTCCTCAGGGCCACTAGGCCAATAAGTTGAGCCATGATGTCACCTGATTGGCGAAGGGCTGAGTTTGCTGAAAGAGGACGGAATCGAGCTCCAGAGGAGCTGCACGACCTGGTCATCACCTCTTGGCAGGAAGTGGAGAGGCCATTTGGGACTCGACAGTGGAGTCTTGGATCAAGGTCGGTTCTATAAGGAAACGTTTATTTTATTTATTTACTTATTTTTTTAAGGAAACATTTATTAATATAGAAATATTTTTTTTTTTTTGGGGGGGGTGTTTATGGGACGTAACAGACTGGGTGAGAGATGGTGCTAACACTTCTTGAACAGATCTTAGCAGCTTGGAGCAAGCGTTAGCCCATGCCAAATCAAGGAGAAATGTGAGAATGGTCATGGGAGACAATAAACAGAGAGGTCCAAAAGCTTAAATAAGCCCGTATGACAAAATGGGTATATCATATGGGGCTGGGGAAGGTTTCCTAGCAGAAGACCAGACATTCTGCTTGCCACCGCAGAACGGGATGATGCGGGAGCATCGCTATTGAAGAGCTCAGTGGTGGCCATCGCCTGTAGCCAGGGCTGATGGCACAGGCACGATCCCTGACAGCAGCGGCGGGGCGTGGCAGGATCCTGGAACCGAGGCAGGTGGGAGCCAGGCAGCGGCTGCTCGGTGGTACCAGCGACGCCTGACCGCAGAGGACTGGAGGCCATTAGCAGTGTAGTGTGTCTCCAGGGACCACACATGGTTCAGATATAAGCAACTCTTTGCTGTCAAGTGTCTTGTTTTGTTTTTTAATTTGAGAGAGAAAGAGCGAGAAGAGGGGGTGGGGGTTGATTCCTGTAGGTGCCCAGCCTGGAGATCAACCGGGAACCTTGGAGTGTCCGGAAGACACGCTAAGCAACCCAGCCGCCCGGCCGGGGCCACTGCCCTTTTGAACAGTGAGACGCAATTTCCCGAGTCCCACAGGCACAGCCCACGACGTGTACCACCCGTCCAGCGTGTGGGCGCCGTCTGCGTGTCCGCGCTGTTTGCGTGTGGACGCCGTCTGCGTGCCCGTGCTGTTTGCGCGTGGACGCCGTCTGTGCGTGGACGCCGTTTGCGTGCCCGTGCTGTTTGCGCGTGGACGCCGTCTGTGCGTGGACGCCGTTTGCGTGCCCGTGCTGTTTGCGTGTGGACGCCGTCTGTGCGTGGACGCCGTCTGTGCGTGGACGCCGTTTGCGTGCCCGTGCTGTTTGCGCGTGGACGCCGTCTGTGCGTGGACGCCGTTTGCGTGCCCGTGCTTTTTGCGTGTCTGCGCTGTTTGCCTCTCCCACAGTCCACGCTCCCCCCTGTCGGTCCCTTAGCTGCCGGGCAGGTGACCAGGTGGGCGTCCTGGCGTTTCGGTGCTGGTGTGGGTCACCCCCGTTTTCCTTAGTCATGGCCCGGGGCGCAGGCCTCCTGCCACGGGAGACGCCGAAGAGAAGCCGGAGTCCTCCCGTGCAGAGGTGAGTACAGCACAAGCGTATTTGGACAGAGAGGCCGCATTCACATAACGTTTATTACAGTATATTAGAATTGTCCTATGTTATTGTCAGTTATTTTTAATCTCTTGCTGTGCCTAATTTAGAAATTAAACTTTACCATAGGTGTTTATATGTAGGAAGAAACAAAGTGTATATAGGGTTTGGTGCTATCTGCTGTCTCAGGCATCCAGGAGGTCTTGGAACGTGTCCCCAGGAATAAAGGGGCAGGGGTGGGGGGTGGGGGGCTCCTACGCTGCTGTCTTCCCTCCCTTCCCGTTCTTAGAGGATGCGGTAAAGGTAGTGTACTTCTTGAACATTACTCTACATTTCAGAGTTTGCTTCTTGGAAATCATCGTGTATGATTTCTCTCCTACTCTGTTTATAATTTGGGTAAAATTTTACAACATCCATTTAATTTCTGCACCCCACCCCCATTTGGGGTTTTAAAAATAACCAAACTCATACTGCTATCATGCTACATTTTCCCCAAAGATAGCGTTAGCATGGTCTCCTAGAAAACTGGTAATGTGTACTTTCACACATTTAACTTTAAAATCAGGTGATGATTTACATAACAGGTTTTCCACTTTTTAGAAGCGTAGAAATTGCTTAGATAGTGACTTTCCATTCAAGTTTATCACAAGTTGTTATAAGTAACTGATGAAATAAAAATGTTGATCGCTTCCTCGCTATTTCCTTTCCTTTATAATATTCATATGGTTGCCCACTTTGTTGATCCAGCATCATATTATCTCCCACAAAATAAACCTACTCCCACAAATTGTATAGGCTTAAATCTATTTCTTATTGTTTTATGTTTATTTTCTGCTGAATACCAGATTAGCAATTTGAAAAGAGGATAACCAAAAGTCTAATATTTAGTGTGTCTTATATATGAACTCACTGTAATTGATGGACTATTCAAAGAGAAAGCAGAGCTATAGCTTCTTCCCATTAAAAGTAATGATAAAAATTAGAGAGATATGAGTTATTGTCCTGTTTTTGTCTTATACTCTGATAGCTATAAAGTTATAATTTTTCATGGCTAATATCAATCTTTCTTCATTGCATTACTTTAAAAGCCATTTTCTCAAAATCAGAATACAAATGTACTACTGTTAGGATACCTTTGACATAGTTTTCTATATTCAACTCATCTTAAGGCATCTTTCCACATGTCAGTTTGAATATCTTATGTTAAACACACTTAGAAAATCATGTCCTCACTTTACAAAATAGACAAAAATGTATGACCAATATAACTGGAAATATGAAATTGAATAGATTTTAAAATTTTCAGAAGTAACCAGTTATACACTGTATTGCAATATTGTCAAATTTGAAGGAGAGAGGGAAGGGAGGTGGGGACATCCTTATAAGTGAAGAAAACCTCATTTTTCATATTAGAATGCTAATATATAAAGTTGAAAATTTATAAATCCATAAATAGGAGGAGAACTGCAGAATGTTGGAAATGACCACTAGAAAAATTAAAGAGAAATGGATAGATGTGATTACACTTGGGGTACAGGAAGGGAGTGAAGCAGTGTGGAAAAGGTAGCTCTTCCTTTATACTATTTAGTGTTTTAAAATATTTGCTTATACTGCTTTAATTTAAAAAGCTGAATTCAAATTTACATGCAAAATTTTATAAATCATTTGATATAGCAGTTTAGCTATTTTGCTTGTTTTTATTGAATTTATTGGGGTCACATTTTATATAGGTTAGCAAAATTATATAGGTTTCAGATACACAACTCTACAGCACATCATCTATCTATACACTGCATTGTGTGTGCACCAACCCAGAGATCTGGAAAAACATCCAGATTGTCCATATGTTTGTGTCTTTTACCCTGTTTTTTGTGCCAGTAATCCCAGTGTCTTAGACTTTATCTATCTTTTTTAGATTGAATGTAAGATACAGAGGATTTTCTCACCAATGTGTTCGTTTTAGATTTAGGTTCAGTTTATGGGTTATTATAGCAACTCCTATTTTTGGCCTGCTCCCTGGTTTCATGTCTTTTATTTTATAGTTTTCCATATGGGGAGATGAGAACTTAGATTGCAACTCAGAAAATAAACTCTGAATTTTAATTGTAGAATTCACAACTAAGAGGATTACTTTATTTCTCTGGCCATTACTTTATTGTGCTGAAGATATGTTGCTTTCTAAAAACATATTTTTCAAGTAGTCTCTATTTATTAAGTGACCATTATATTCACAGTGCTCTATAATGCACATTTCAAGATACTAAATAGAGTAAAAGACGTTCTTTCCCCAACAGGTGAGATATCCACCAGGTTAGAGATGTATGATGGCTGAAAATAACAAAATTATGTATAACATTATTAAAATAATTCAGGAAAAAATAAAATAATTCAGCAATGTGGTCAGAGGGGCTTCCAGGAAGCAGAGCCTTCATAGAAAGACACAATGTGGCTGTGGCTGTGGCTGAAGAGCATGAGGATTGCTCCTGATGAGGTGAGCATCAAGGCCAGAGGAAAGTCATGGAGACGGATTCAGTATGTTGACTTCCTGCAGGACCGACAAGGTGGAGTAGATTGGGTGGGAAGTATAAGTAAGGTAGAGTCAACAACTGCTTCAACATGAAAGGTGCTGGTGATAGAGGTTAAGGTTACCAGTATATGGGATTTTATGTGTTAGGATAGAAAATATGCATTTTGCCATGTGGGGAATAGGTGATTAAAGGATTTTAGGCAGAGGAGTTATATATTAAAATGAAAGTTTTTGGAAACCTGGCAGTGTTATAAAGATGGATGAATTGGAGCTGAAAGGTGAGGTAAAAGCTGAGATAACTGCCTGAGTTTAAGTCTCTTGTTTCACACGTTTTATAACTACATTTTAAAAAGTGTTTTTAGGTAGTTATTTTATTCTTATAGATGTTCAGTTATTCTACTTGAATAAATATATGGGTATCAAACCAATTTCTTAAAATTCTTTTTATCTTATACATAATAATATCTCACTGCTATACTTAAACACAACTGTCTGCATTTCTTAACATTCTTTGCCACCTATATTCCAATTAAATAAACCTATAGGTCCATATTACCTTCTGTGGGATTAAATTTTAGTAACTTATACAACATTGGCAAATAATTTGGTAGGTAGCAAATATACTGCTATAATGTGTATATATGTAACATTTTATTAGTAGTGACATTGGAAAGTATTCTTATAACTTTAAATCTTAAATTTAAAAATATTATATTCATGGAAATTCAATTATTTAGATTGTACAGTACATGAAAAATTTTAAGTTAATACTATTAGAATTTCCTAATACTTTAGAGAACTTAATCAACCAACAATTAGCAGAAGAACATGTAGGAAATGCTTATTATTGTAATACTTTTTCATTGCATTAAATAACTTTAATAATTTTTTTGGATGTGCTGTTAAGCTAAATAAAATCATCCTTTAGTAATTTTGGTTTACATAATCGTTACTAGCTAAAGAAAATACCTTAAGTATATAGCTAATATATAATTCAGTCTGTGATTTGTCAATTTACCCCAGTATGGATCATGTGAAAAATCATCGATGGAGAAGAGAGAACTGGAGATTAGTTCCAAAGTTTACATTATATAGTTTTTAGGTATCCAATTTAAGACATTACCTTCTGAGCTGGCCTAAATGGTCTGTAATGTCCCATTTGATTGAAAAAGAGCTTTTAGTAATATGTTACAATTCTGTGGAATCAAAGATCCACATTCATAATACTGTTATTTTGTCTTGATTTTGCACTTCTATAGATTTTTCTCTAAGCTTCCATTCATTGTATTGACAAAGCAATTTAGAAGTGAAAAGGAGTATCTTTATGAATAGGCATAGTTACATCAATATGGCTCAGGGTAACAATACGATTAATCACCACTATCCCTTCTACATCTTAACTTTATCTCAGACAAATATTAGCAACTTAAGGAAAAGAATACCTCAGACCTGTTTGCCTGTTTAATACAGTCCTTGGCATGTTGCATAATTATCTCAATCTGCCTTTCTTCCTCTGCATCATGTTTGTTCTTTATGCTTGGCACTTATTAAATACCAGATAAATATTTGTGAATAAATAGCTTAGTAAGTAAATGATTAATGAAAATAAACATATGTGCCACATGTTGATAAAATTTTATTTTTCTCAATTTTCTATGTGCTCCAGAAGACCTGAATTTCATACTTAAAAAAAGAGAAGAATAACTCTATGAGAATTTAAGTTAGAGACTGAACTTGGTTATTGGCTAGGAAGCATTTAGCTACTCATGAATTTTTTATGAGAATGTTCAAAGCATAAATCGGTCAGAAACCCCTCTCCAACATTTTCAGATGACAGAGAGAAGTATCTTGTCTGATCTTCCTCTTTGGATCAGAGAGAGTTAGGGAAAGGTCAGCATGCACGTGACCTTTTGCAGTATGTGGAGCTTGGGGAGTATTATATGTAGCATCTTATGGATTCCTAGGTCAGAATCAAGACCAACACTTCAAAAATTATTCCTGATCCAAGTGAAGATTTTTTTAAAATACATGTTTTTTTTATTGATTTCAGAGAAGATCGGAGAGGGAAAGAGAGATAGAAACATCAATGATAAGAATCATTGATCTGCTGCCCCCTGCACTCCCCTTACTGGGGATCAAGCCCGCAACCCAGGCATGTGCCCTACGGAGAATCAAACCATGACCTCCTGGTTCATAGGTCCACACTCAACCATTGAGCCATGCTGGCTGAGTCCAAATGAGGATTTAAATATTTATTTTCAGTCATTGTAGAATTATGAAGAGGTTTTAAGCTGAAGAATAACATAATCAAGTTTATGCTTTAGAAACATTCTTCTGACCTCTCTGGTCATTTCTACTGGCAAAGAGATCAACTATAAGATTGTAGCAGAAACTGGTTAGCTGTTCACCAAACCCATTTTCTGTTCCTGCTGAGCACACTATTAGATTGTATATTCCCGTCTATTAAAGGTGGGTAAGCCATATGATAAGTGCTGCCCAGAGGAGAGTGGATAGAAATAATACGTGTCACTTCTAGGTCTGGCACATAAGACCCATCAACATGCAATCCTCATATTCTTTATCTGTAGGAAGTGATATCTGAAGGTGGTGGAGTGACTCAGTAGAAGTTGTCTGAATCTTTGGGTCATTATTTGGAGGAATACCACCTAGAATACCTATTTTGGATATTTTATGAGTGAAAAATTAATTTCTGTTGTGTTAAACTACTGAGGTTTGGAGGTTAGTCTGTTATAGCAGATTCTTTCAAATGTAACAAAGATAATTCCTATTGTCTGGTGAGCAATGAGAAGATCCTGAAATAGCACAGCGGTTAGGGGATGGAAGGAATGAACTTTCACAATGAGTGTTTAGGAGCTACAAGTAGCAAGGGGCATTGACTGAGTTACTGTGAAGTGAATGGAGGAATAGAGAATAATTTTTAGCTGTTCAGCTTGGGCGACAGGGAATATGGTAACGGTGAAAATGGTAATGGTAAAATAGGAGTCACAGGATAACAATAAGGTCTTTTGAAAAGGTAATTATTATTAATTTGAATCTACTACTTTTGGATATAATTGTTTGAAAGACTAATTTGTTTAAATTTTTCAGTTTTTATCTGTTCTTTGCCATGCCTTAATACTTCCCTGCACTACCAGTTTTGGTCTTGGCCCTGTGAATTTCTTGAACTAATGAAATGAGAGGGAGTTTTAGTATGCTAGTTCTAAGCAGAGGCCTTAAGAGACATATTTTCACCTCCCATGACTCCTGCTCTCCTGTTCTCTACCATGAGGACATCAGAATTTGGGATTTATTTTTTCAGACATCCCATAATGGTTCACACCTCAACATAATCAGGAGCAGAGCCATACACAAGAAATAAATACTTGTACTTATCAATCCTATGAATTAGGCAGTGTTATGAGAGGCAAACACCCCCCCCCCCCACCGCCCCCCGCCGCCCCCCGCCGCGGTTGGCAAACTGCGGCTCGAGAGCCACATGTGGCTCTTTGGCCTCTTGAGTTGGCTCTTCCTAAGCCTTAGGAGTACCCTAATTAAGTTAATAACAATGTACCTACCTATATAGTTTAAGTTTAAAAAATTTGGCTCTCAAAAGAAATTTCAATCATTGTACTGTTGATATTTGGCTCTGTTGACTAATGAATTTGCCGACCACTGCCTTAGACCTATTTGAATGAGATAGTTGAATTATGTGATAGGGAGTTGAGAATAATATTCTGGAGAAGAAGCTGGAGATAACTAATATTGAAGTTGTGGTGAATTAAGCCATGAAGATGCATAAGGTCATCTAAGTAAATCATAGAAGAGAAAAGTTCAAGGATCAAAGGAACTCTTAAGAGCAGCAGCAGTTTGAGGTGTAGACTGGGAAGAGGATCAACTGTGGGAAATGAGAATGAATAGTTAGAAGCATAAGCAAATAACGAAGAGAAGGTCACAAAATTAGAAGAAAGGGATGGCAATACTTCAGGGAAGGTGTTATGAACAACATTAAACATCACAAAAAGTTCAGGTAAAAACATGCTTCAAATAATCCCTTGAATATAGCAGTTAGAAGACATTGCTAAAAGTCACCCTTTATTATAAGATATCCAGTAGAATTAATACAGTTTATACACTTAAACAGTGTTTTTTCACTTAATGCTTGTTAAGTGAATGCCTTTGTTTGACTGTACTTATACAAACGTTAAAAAAAAATCAAACAAGACACAGTCATGACATTTATTTAACATTTTGTACAGTTAAGCTTCTATATTGTGTAAATCCAAAATACTATTATGTGCTTTGAAATTGGTTTTACTTTGAATTGTATAAAGCAATACAATTGATATAGTAGAAATTGAACTTAATGACTTTCTAAGGAAAATTTAAAACAAAGTAGAAAAATACATATTTTGGCTTTTACGTCACTTAAAAATAGCTCTAAATTGGTAGATTCCACCCAGTTAGACAGATTTTTAAGAGGTCATTTAAAAATGCCAATAAATAGGTTGACAGATGAAAAAATTAAATATATACAGTCTTTTAAGTTATTAAAATTTAAAAACAACAAGATCTTTCAAAGCATTAAGGAAGAACTGAAATACTATATATATACATATCTATCTATATATATATACACATATCTATATATATCTATATATATAATGCGTAATTGATTGCTTTTTTGAAAATAGAGACACGGCTTTTATGAATCATATCATAGAAGAAAAGTATTTTTATTAGAAAACTTTTAGGATGACTGCCAGCTTCCTTAGAGAATTTTTTAGATGATAAAATATTGAACATTTTGTTTAAGAATTTGTTACCTAAAAACTTTTGCCATGTGGAATTTTTGTGATGTAGAAAAGCTTTAAGGATGCATGGTAGAAAAGATGATTAATATTTAATTTACTGAACTGGTAAACACAAGAATAGGTTTTACATTCCATAAAGATTTTTTGAGTAATATCTCTGCAAATATATTATGTTGCTATTCTGGTATTTTCAAACATAGCAAACATCTCTAAATATAGTCACAACAGTGTTATTATTTATGGACTCAGTATAAATACAGTGTTTATAAACGAACATAGTTTTCAAAGGAAAGCATAAGAGATAAGCTTAAGCTGTGAAAGCTCCCCAAGCATATTTCTGAGGAATGCAGGTGATTATTTTGGCAAGCTTACCAAAATAAGTTTTCAGCCTTAAGAATGAGAACCATTTTTCTTTCAGGGAAATCAGAAGTCCTTTAGCTAACTCTGTTCTATCCAGGAAAGCTGAAATCGTTCTGAATTGACCTTGTTAGGAGATTGTAGACTACTGAATTTCCCTACTGAAATAATTACTTTGTGGTATCTTTCCTTGGTCATCATGTGTTGAGTCCTTCATTCAGATTAGTTGGATGCTTTTCTTTCCCTTTGCACAATACTGACAGATTCCCATGTACGTATACTGAATGCTGGCCACTAGTATGTAACTTCTGAGCATACCTGTGCATTTCAGCTCCTACCAGCCTTACAGAAAGTCACTATGTTAGCAATTTAATCTACTTATGCCACTTGAATTGCTCATTGTTCTTGTAATTATGTAATTTAGATATTATAGAGTATGATAAATTATGAATTGAAAAAGAGTTGCAGTAACGATGAAAATTAAGTTTAATGCCTTGGAAAACAACAAATGCTTTCAAATTAGGCATGTATGCTAGACAACTCTAAAATAAGGGAAGTGAAATAATAAGATCCAAAATCTAGAGGGATTCTTCATTCAGTTTGTATTTAAGGGTCTTGATGTTCTTGCTTCACTTCTAGGAACCATAAACTAGAAATCTTAGATAATACATTATAATTATGGTTTATGCAAAAAAAAAAAAGGTAGCTTGAGAGTCTGATCACATATGTTTAGCTCCCCAAAAGTCTTTGGCCTGACAATCTAAAGATTGCAAATGGATATAAATATATAGCTAAGTAAAAAATGGATATATATATATATATATATATATATATATATATATACACACACACACACACACACACACATATATATATAATATATCTTTTAATAATAACTGTTCAAAGTTGCTCTCAATGAACCAATCCACTTCATGTTTCTATCTCATTGAGTAAGAAGTATGATGTTGCTCAAATCTGCTGACGCCTTGCCAGCCTGCCAAGGTTCTGACCTTAGATTCTCAACTTAGGAATCATTTGCCCATTTAAGACTTGATGCCTCCTGTGGATCAGATTCCCTGGTGATAACTTCTAATGTTCCTATGCCAAGGTGTATCCCCTTTCTGAGAAGATAAATCACTTTTAAGTCCTGATGAGAGTTGTGCCTCCTAAGACAAAGCAGATGGGGTTGGAGAATCCTGTGAGGCTATGACCTGGCATATAGCAAACAGTGGTCAATAAACGGTGACTCCACTCATAATTCATTTTCCTTTAGAAATATTGCTTCTATAACTGTTCAAGATTTACATTGTTGTGTGAATGAAGTTTTTTTAAAAATTTTGCTATGGTTATAGATTAAATAAATATTGCCAAATTTCAAATATTATCTCCACATAAATTACCTTAATGATTGATAAATTATTTATCAGTAAGTCTTATTGACTGTATGACGATAATTATAACACAAGTAAATGAATAATCTACTCAATAAGAGCACCAAACAAAATCAGAAGAACAGGTTCAAGTCACAAGTATGTTATTCTTCAGCAGGTTGACTTTAGGATATTCATTTAATTTTTTTTCTTGAGATTCATTTTTTTCTCATCTATAAAATGGCAATGAGCTCATATTAGAAGTAATGCCTTTTGTAAGTCTTAACACTAGGGTGATAATCATTGCAGATATTACACATTTGTGCTTTGACTGGGTTTGCTATTTTAATTTTTACAAACTGTGTTTTAAAGCTAATGTTTAAACAAGTTTATAATACCCTTCTATAGAAGAAATGTATATCTTTATTTTTTAATTATAGCTTAATTTAAATGAGAATCAAGTTCTTGTTCAACTAATTGTAGGTTAACACAGGGGTAATTGTCCTATTTCAACTTTAAAATCCCCATAAGTATATTTCTTCCTTAGAACTATTTTTAATAATTTAGACTTTCAGTGTGAACTGTGACACTAGAGAGAGAATTATGAGAATTGGTTTCTGTCTCTGACACTGTAACTAATTTGGTATTCTTTTGGGACAAGGCATTTAACCTCTTTTTAGTTTAGTTTTACAAGCTGTAAATTGATATAAAAATGTCTTCTCAGAATGTCTTCCAAGTTACTTCTCTTAAGAAAAATATGATTTTTAAAATTTGAATAAGAAAAAAAGGCACCCTCTATTGTCAGTGAATGACTAAGTGCATAAACCTCATGCACTGTAATTATATTAAAAAATAATCTGGTGTAGAGAGGATCCATATTCATTATTAATTTCCCTTTCTCTTAAAAAAAAAAAAAACCCACATAAATCTTTGGCTTACCTTTAAGGATATTTTAAAATCACAGAAAGGCATTGCATCCCCTCTCCCCCTGCTTTCTTTAATAGAACAACATTGCAAAGACCAAACTCCTTGGGGGACGGTGTGAGAATCCCATGCTTGACCACATACTGTTCCGGCAGAAGTTGGCTGATGGTGTCTAATAGAGAATGTCTAAATCAATTTCCTCTCTGGGGTTTCTTTGAACTTTAAAAAATTTAACATGTCCTCACCCTTCTTGCCTCTGATGAGTTTTCCATGTTTATCTCTAACATTTAAGTTACCCTTAGGATGAGACTGTCCTGTGGCGTAGATACAAAGTTAGATCTCTTTGGATGTGATAAATCAGATGTGCTGGTATTTTCCATCAATATTAATCACATTCCCATTTTTGCAAGTGCTAATTCACTTAAAATAAGAAGACACTGTTTACAGCTCCCACAAACTAAAATTGGTAACTTAAGGCATAAATAATTCATATTATGTGTCATTTCCTATTTCTAACTCAGAAAATATTGCTCTTGTCTTCAAGCGTCAGACTATTAGAAATAACCCCGTGAGAGTCTCACCAATGCATGCTCAAGCAGACCAGGGCATAGTGCTCTCTTCTTCCCCCCCATTTTTAGTAATCAACCTCTCTGGGAAACCGAAGCAGCCAAGTTTTACGTCAGAGATGAAAAGATTCCCAAGTTAGTCTGGGTCTCCAGAGGGCACTTAAAGGCCTTAATGTTATTACTATATGTTTATTGTTGGGCAGTACTCTAAAGCTTAGTAATTTATATTTTTAAAACCAATTCCTTTTTTTCCCTGAGAAGCAAAAATGCTAATATTAATCCCACTGTTTACAAAAGAGAGAAAGAAAGGAGGATAAAAAGAATTATCTAGGAGGGGGGATGATGGACAAAGAGTTTGTTGACTAAAATGAAATCTAAATTAAGAATTTTGAGGGAAAAAAATAGGTTTTTTTTTCCTCATCAGGTTTTCTCAAACTATGTTGCCTACTTTAAATGTCCATCCTTCCTTTTAGCAGTATTGACAGTTATTTACTCTCTGATTGAATCCCTGGTGTTTTTATTCAATAGGTATCAACATCCATTAGGATCACTTTTTTATAAGCTGCAAGGATTCTGCCCTAGGGTGTTTCTAGTAAACCCAGAAAAGACATCGAAAACATTTTTATTTCCAAGTTGGTGAAGAAGACTAACACATTTTTCTTCCTTAAATTTAGTCACAGCTGATTGTATTCTGATGTCATAATCATAGACTTTCAAATATAGGTATATGCTCCCCTACAAATAGGTTAGCATGGATCACCAGAAAGTCATGTTATTTACCTAATTATTTGAGTCAAGAGAAACTTAATGGTAAGAGTGGGGTATTTCAGGAAAGTTTGACTAGAAAACTGCAGAATTTTTGAATATCAAATTAATGTTTTTTGTTACAAGATGGGTTGACAATCTCAGGATATTGTCTCTTCCCTAGTAAATATAGGACATCAACTCATACTTAATTCATACACATACACACATATATACATTTCTAAAATGTGATTTATCTTCTCATCCAAATAAATGGTGGCAAATGATCAAAACGATTAGGATGAAAGCAAACTCTTGGTGCTTCATGTCTGTTACTATAAATATTTCTGGGAAAAAGGGACTTGAGAAAAATGGGACAGGTAAAAAATAAAATACTCTTAAGTCTCTGTATTACAAGCCTCAGAAATATGTGCAAAATGTGTAACAGCTTCTAATTCTCCACTAAGCAATCCATTTTTAGGAAAAATACAGAGGAAAGTTTGAGCCAGTTTTGATTGTTTCTAGAAGTCTAGCTTATTTGTGCCATTTCAAACTGAAAGTAGAAAATAAAAATAATAGCATACATTTTTCTCTATCTGGAGGTTGCTATTTAGTTGTAAGTTATCTAATTTGCTGTTCAACGTTTTTTGGTTCACTAGAATTCTAGTGGTAAGTTCTTCATCGAGCAGTGGTGTGATTAGTGTATTACTAGTCTAATGTCATTGAATGAAATTTAATCTTATTTTGTAGCTATCCTCTCAGGCTGGAGAGTTAGGTATAAGTCTTAACCCTTCATCTCTTCAAAGATCTCTTCTGTCGTCTTTTCTTTCCTTTTTTTTTTTTTTAAAAATATATTTTATTGATTTTTTTTTTTTATAGAGAAGAAGGGAAGGGAGAGGGATAGAGAGTTAGAAACATCGATGAGAGAGAAACATCGATCAGCTGCCTCCTGCACACTCCCCACTGGGGATGTGCCCACAACCAAGGTACATGCCCTTGACCAGAATCGAACCTGGGACCCTTGAGTCCTCAGGCCGATGCTCTATTCACTGAGCCAAACCGGTTAGGGCTGTCGTCTTTTCTTAGACCAGGAAAGATGAGGTCTTGACAAAAAAGTGTGTGTATGTGTGTGTGTGTGTGTGTGTGTGTGTGTGTGTATGTGTGTGTTTGTTATTTAACCTCCCTGTGTATCATTTTCCATGCTTGTATGATGGGAGTAATGTACAACTTGCCTTATATGACAGCTTTGAGACTTAAACAAAATAATGTTTATAACTCTCCTCAGCTATAATAAATACCCAATGAGTTTAGGTATTTTAATCAATGTTAAAATTAGAAGTGTTTATTGATACTCAATTTCTTGAGTGCCTACTTTGTAGCAGACACTGATATTATAAAACTTCCCTTGTTTACTCTTAAGTAGTCCAATCTTTTACATTACACATTAATATATAATGTGTGATTAGGATGCCAAGTATTTCTGCATGTTAGAATTTCAAGTGCAGGCAAACCTTTCTGGGAAATTTGTGTAGTACTATAGAAAGAAAATAAATAATATTTATCTTAGCTTAGAGTAAAGAATTATGTTATAAAACATTACTATGGATATATGCAATGGGATGTTACCCAGCTTTAAAAAAGAAGGAAATCCTGCTATTTGTGATAACATGGATAAATTTGGAAGGCATTATATTAAGTGAAATAGCCAGATAGAGAAAGACAAATACTTCATGGTATCACTTCTATGTTGGATCTAAAAAAATAAAGTTAAATCCTAGAAACGGAGAGTAGAAAAATGGTTGCCAGGGGCTGAGGTGGGATGAGGTGGAGAAAATAGGGAAAGGTTGGAAAAAGAACACAAACTTTCAGCCGAAGATAATAAGGTCTGAGTGTCTAATGTATAACATAGTGGTTTTAGGTGCTAATATTGATTTATGTAATTGAATTTGCTAAGAGTAAAATCTGTGTTCACACACACACACACACACACACACACACACACGATAAACGTATGAGGTGATGGATGTGATAACTGGGGAGGAATCCTTTCACAGTGTTTACGTACATTAATATCTTACAGTTTTACTTGTTAGTTATTCCACAATAACACTGAAAGAAGTTCATGGTTCTATTGCTCTTCATTGTGTCATTGCTCTTCATTGTGTCATTGATTTAAAAAAGAGCTGTGTTCCATTTGTCAGTAAAGTGATAGCATTCATTAGATAATTATCGTCTATATTCTTTTGACAGGAGCACAAGACCTTGGATTTCTGTCCAAAAACAAATTTAAAATATCAAACAATTACCTTTATTTGTATGAGCTCATATTTCCCTTTGGTTGCAGATGAAGATTCTTAATATTTTGTTAGGATTTAACAAACAGATGGGCAAATTAAAAGAGGATTTTAGCACAACCTTCCAAAGTTTTCCACCAAGAAGCTGTGTGATTAGAGCTGTGTGTCAAAGGAACTAGTCAGGTGGAAGACTATAGGTGAACCTAGACCTGGGGGTGGGGTGGAGAAACTGAGGTGAAGGAATGAGATTGGGAACCTTTGAGATGGCCTGGGTGAGGAGCAGAGGCCCTGAACAATGGTGTAACAGCAGAAATGGAAAGAATGGACTGCAACCAGAAGAGAGAGGACATGG
The DNA here is from genome assembly GCF_014108235.1 of Myotis myotis. Classification (NCBI taxonomy): domain Eukaryota; kingdom Metazoa; phylum Chordata; class Mammalia; order Chiroptera; family Vespertilionidae; genus Myotis; species Myotis myotis. Next base: position 61,868,677 of record NW_023416368.1, read on the forward strand.
GACCCTTGCAAAGGATTAGAGTAAGAATGATTGAGCAGGAAAGACAGTGATAACTTCCTAGTGTCAGTTTTGTGACTAGAAGATTATTAGCAAGGGCAGGGAGGGACTTGTTAAAACTGAAAAAGCTAAGTAGGCAAGTATGGCTTCTGACCTCCGGCATTCAGAGAACCTTACTCTGCCATCATCTGCATTTCAGACTTCCAGCTTCCAGAAATGTGAGACAGCGAATTCCTGCTGTTTTCAGCTACCCAGTTTCTGCTACTTTGTTATGTCAGCCCTTGGAAGCCAAAGCACTGATCTAGATTCTTTAATTGAGGCAGGGTGTGCTGACTCTCACCGAGTCATATTTAAAACTGTTTGGTATTAGAAGGGAAATAAAAGACACCCCTCACCACATACAATCAAACACTGTTGGAACTGTGGCTGGAGAAGCCTCTGTAGGGAGGAGGGAACTTCCAATGAAATTTCTGGTCACAGCTTGACCAAGTGTGCACATGTAAAAGACTCAACAGTTCTGAATATATGTTTTGTTAGTTTAAATTTTATATCGTTTCAAAGAAAGAATATTCATACCTTCCCAGGAGGACACAGCCTGGAACTGTGCTGTCTGTAGGAAGCAGGGGTACATTATAAAGCTTACCTCTCACGGAGTGCAAGCTCCAGGGGAAGGGATGACAGAAGGGCAGCTAATGCTTTCCTGTTAGGTTTAGTTTTGCCAAATTGAAGGGGAGAAAAAACAATCACAGGAAAATTGGGCTGAGTTGTTGCCACATTATTCCCTTAAGTTCAAGTTATAGCTGGACACTACAGAAAAGACTCTGAATGCAATCGTTTTATCTGCTCTAGTGATATAAACATTCATTAATTAAAGGGATTTGCCTTAAATCCCATCAATAAAAACATGACAGCTATAAAATGCCCATATCTAAGACGCATATAATGGCTATGTCTAGGGCTAATTTAGGAAGACAGACTTCAGCTCCAGTTTGCAAGAAGGTTGTACTGTAGGTTTCAGTAGCCATTAGTGAGAAAGCAGTTCTTTTAAGCTGAAAGCAAAACAGTATCTGAAATGAGGCTCCATCTTTGGAGTTAATAGCAGTATTTGGAAGGGAGGGCCCCTGCTTAGTGTGCTGCAGGATGCAGACAAACTACTAGCAGAAGTAGTCAGATGAGAGGTGAAACTTGCAAATGTTACTAAAAAACATTGAAACTCAACTATCCATAACTCTCATCCCTTTTAGTTAATCAGTTAGTTTACTTATTCAACGAATATGTACAGTGTATATTATTTGCTAGCATGTGGTAGGTCATAGATATGACAGTGACAAAGATAGATAAAACCTCCTTGGTTGAGCTTGTATTCTAGCAAATAAAAAAAAAAAAAAAGTTTGCTATTTACCTCTTCTTATGTCTCACAGATTTGCCCACAGCTTGGTGAAATTAGGAAAGCCAAAGAAAACATATCAGGGATTGACAAGTTTTCATTCTTAGAGACACAAAGCATCATACTGTTGTTTTTGTAAAAAATATATTTTTATTGATTTCAGAGAGGAGGGGAGAGGGAGAGAAAGAAACATTAATGATGAGAGAAGAATCATTGATTGGCTGCCTCCTGCACACCCCCTACAGGGGATCGAGCCCTCAACACAGGTATGTGCCCTTGACAGGAATGGAACCCAGGACCTTTCCGTCCACAGGCCAATGCTCTATCCACTGAGCCAAACTGGCTAGGGCACAAAGCATCATATTGAAGCAAGTACGAGTCAGTTATAAACAGAGAATTCTTAAAATAACAGACATTTCTAAATATTGTTCTCATCTCTCTTTTTTTCATGTTATGACATTGAGTACATTTTATGGCATTTTATGACTTTTTTAAATGCCACTAAAACTACAGAAGCTCTTTTAGCGCATTCCAATATTCGGAAGACAACCTTTATGGGTTACTGAATTTTCAAAGTTAGTTGGAACTTAGAATATATTCAGTTTAACCCTTCAATCACCTTTTTTTTTCAATAGAAATAAAGCTATTAATTACATACAAGTCATTTTATATGTGATGTCTTCAGACTGTAAAAATCAGTATTCACTAAAGGTGTGAATAGCTTCTCCATGTGTGGTTGATACATAGGTACTACAGTCACATTACTTGAGAGGTTATTTTATTTAGGCAGTTATTCTTTCCTTGTTTTTTCTTTTCCTCTATCTTAGCTTTATGAGTGGCCAGGAGGCTGAAGTCTGAATAATTGGAAGAGTAGCAATGGGACACATTCCTAACATTCAGAAGGTGAAGTGGCACAGGGAGACTAGTGCGATCTTAGGAGATGCAGTCACAATATTTGGTGGACTTTGTATGCCCAGTGAGTCAGACCTTACAAAACCAGTCACCAGCCAAGGGACCCACTGAATTTTTGGCGTAACATTCTATTTTGCTGCACTCATTTTAAATTCAGCTGCTTATTGGTTTTATATGCTTAGGGAAAAAAAATCATATTTCAAACTGTGAACATTTGGTATGAGTAGCATTTTACAAAGAGTTCCAGTATTGTTCAAACTGACTGGTCTGGAGTCCCACACCGATGGAGTTTGCAATCACACACAAACATACACACATACACATACATGTTGTGCTCCAGGGTGCAAAGGTGCTAGGGAAATATCTATTTTATTCAAAAATAGACTGTCTATAAAGACTGTCTATAAAATGTCTAATAAAATAAATTATGGCCTCCATAATCCTTTTTAATATGAATGGTGCTATTTACTTTTATTTTTAAATTCTTTTAAAATTTATCTTTATTGTTCAAAGTATTACAGATGTCCCATTATATTCCCTCCTCCACTCAGCACCTGAACCTTCACCACACTATTGTCAGGTGACTGGTTTTCTAAGGTCTGACTCACTGGGCATACCAGGTCCTCCAAATACTGCATCTCCTGAGAAGATCGCACTAGTCTCCCTGTTCGGCTTCACCTTCTTGAAAAGAGTAAGAATAAAAGTTAAAGGAAACAAGAAATAGTAAAAATGAACAGGAATAATAATACAAATTATAGTGTGATAAATTTAGGTAATCTTTAAAAACTAATTAATTTCCGTTCCCCAAATCACAGTCTTGAAGCTTATTTCTGTATTTACCCAAATGAAATTAAGAAGGAAATCTTTAGTGACCTGTAGCATCTAGTATATATTTGATGTTAGCAACCCATCTTCTTTGTTTTTTTCTCTCCAGTATTGAAGCATCCATCTTATATAAAAACTGCTGTTTGAATTTTTAACCCTGCTATTTGACTTCTGTAAATGCTTGCTTAAATAATAAGGAAAATAAGACTACTCCCATTTCAGAGAGGCCATTAAACCTTCCCCAGACAAAGTTATCAGTGCTGGCACCAGGCCAAGCCTTTGGTTGAGGTCTCAAAGCCCCAGCACATAGGGGCTCTTTAAGAACTTGCAAAGGGGACCGGAAAACCCCACATTTGGGAGACAAAGAGGTTAAAATGGTATAAATACAGGAAATTTCCTGTGTGACTTTGCCCAGAATTCTAGAGACATTTTTCTCGGGGCCTGTGTGTAATAATAAATGTAACTCCATCTCTCTAAGCCTGTGGTTCTCAACCTTCCTAATGCCGCGACCCTTTAATACAGTTCCTCATGTTGTGGTGACCCCCAACCATAAAATTATTTTCGTTGCTACTTCATAACTGTAATTTTGCTACTGTAAACAATATGTAATTATATATGTGTTTTCCAGTGATCTTTGGCGACCCCTGTGAAAGGGTCGTTCGATCCCCAAAGGGGTCGTGACCCACAGGTTGAGAACCGCTTGTCTGGAGCTCTCTTCCCCTGGTCTTTGCATTAATCCAGGTACATTAATTCAGATATTTCTCCACCCAAAGGTCACTCATCTGAGAGATTTTCCTGGCCACCCTTTTAAAAATAGCTGTCCTGATTTATTGCGGGGAAACAGAAATATTTGTAGGTATTTCAGGCAGAAAGAAATTTAATCTAAAAATTAGGATCTTACAAAATCATTAGAAGGAAAGGAAACCGAGGGATCATCATTGAATCCTTGCTTTGGGTCATGTCACTGTAGAGTTCAGGAAATGGCTGCTGCCATTTTTACCTCTGTGGCTGCTACCACAGCCACCCCACACCCATGAAGCAGGTACGAGACAGTGGACTCTGGTGCCCAGCAGTGCATGTGTTCACATGTACTAAAGTTGCCACCAGGGCAGGAAAATGGCCTCAACCTCCCAGAATCCTCCACATCTTATTCAAGGTCATCTCCATGGGAGAACCTAAACCACATCTAGTGAGCTAGCTGAAAGGGAGTCCAGGAAACATATTCTTTATTCTTCTAATGTAAGTAGAGGACACAGAAGGGTCAGGACTGTATGGGAAGTGCCAAGAGATTATATTTAACTCATACTCCCCTGGGTCCTGTCACACTCTGTCCTTGGTTATGCTTTACTTTTCTCCCACTTATCAGTACTTAAAATACTTATTTGTTTGCTTGTTATTTTCTGTTTTTTTTGTTTGTTTGTTTGTTTGGTTTGGTTTTTTGTAATAGAATCTAAAGTCCAAGGCAGGGACTAGAAAGGTGCCTGTTGGCTCAGACTGCAGCACTTGAGAGACATGTGCTGAATAGAGAAATGAGTAAAGGAATCAGTTATATAACTGCCTTTGATAGAAATTGATATTTAAAACATTGTGAAAATAAATAGCATGTCCCATGTTGTGTAAGAAGTATTACCAGAGGATGATTCTAGTGGGTAGAAAAAGTAGAAGCCATTCAAAGTTAAATTAGTATATTGAGAAAAAACGCAATCTTAGGTCAGCAAGATTTTGTGGCAAATGAAAATAATCAGTTAATTGTATTTTTGCAACCATAACGTAAAATGATGTTTACTTCTCTTAGAGAAGAAAAACAAATGAGTATGTGAAGTAACAGTAACTTTCTATTCCTTTTCCCACCTCTTACTACTCTCCATGGGAGATTGTTGAGACTGAAAACTCTGTCTATTTGGGCTTAGCCTTTCTTCTGTCACTCACAGGACCAGATTGCTGGCAGGCCAAATCCTAGCAGCCCACAGGGACAAGCTCTGTCCCTGCAGGGAGTAGCCTGCAATTGCCTAACTGTTCAATGACTCGGAAGTTGAGTTTAATTATGTGCAAAGAAATGAAAAATTATTTTGACCTCATGGGTGAAACTGTGTTCTTCAATAATAAAGCTAGATTTTCCCCTACTTAGTTGTCTCCCATGTCTATTACAGTAGTTTTCAAACTTACAAATTGGAATCACTGCCTAAGAGCTTTCAGATATACTGATGCCTGCGTCACCTCTAGAGATCTTGATTTAATTGTTCTGTGCTGTAGGCTGAGAATTGGGATGTTTATAAGCTCACAGGTGATTTTAATAATTAGCCAAGGTTGCATGCCATTGCTTTTATGGAAAGTAATGTTAATTAGTATCTCAAAACCCAACACAATAGATTGAAATTGATATGAGTTTATTACTTGTCTTATGTGATGGGTTGAAATTGTGTCCCCCTCCTAAAGACAGAGTGAAGTTCTAATGCCTGGGACCTATGAATGTGACCTTATTTGGCCCTAGAGTCTTTTCAGATATAGGCAAGTTAAGATGAGGCCTTTCCAGTGGCTAATCCAACATGACTGGTATCTAACAAGAAAAGAGGCACAGAGAGAAGACTTCCATGTGACAGGAGAAACAGATCGTGGAGAGAAACCAAGATGGCGGCATAGGTAAACACCGGAAATTGCTGCCTCGCACAACCACTTCAAAAATACTACTAAAAGACAAAACGGACATCATCCAGAACCACAGGAAGGCTGGCTGAGTGGAAATTCTACAACTAGAAGGAAAGAGAAAAGCACACTGAGACTCAGAGGAGGTGCGGAAGTAAAGTGCAGAGGTACAGAGGCACACGCCGAAAGGGCTGGCAACTGAGGACGTGGCGCACGTGGAAAGGGCTGGCAGCTGAGGGCACGGTTGTCTTTTTCAATCGGGAGGGAGTCTCAAGCTCCTGACTGCTCTGAACTCCAGTTCCGGGTGAGTCTCTGGGGACCCAGACTCATAGGGGGAGAAACTGGCATCGGGCAGAACTTGAGGGCGGCTTTCTCTCAGAGGTGCTTGCAGTGATTACCGGGACACTGAGACCCAGGGCCTATTAGGGTAGGACTGGGGAGCAGCCATAGCTGCTTGTTCTGCCCTGTTGATCCCTTGAGACCCCACCCCACCCAAGCTGTGTGCAGAGGCTTTTGCATATGAAAGGCCTGGCCCTTTGCAATCTGAAAATTACCAAACAAATTGCAGCTGGGTCAGAGAGACCCAGAACTTCCAAAAGGCCCAAGGCAACCACAGCAACTTGAATTGCTTCACAGCTGGGCCTCATCTGGGCACCTCCAAACCCCAAACAAAGAAGAGGAATCTCTCTATGGCTCCTGCTGGGTAGCCTCAGGCAGAGGCTAAATTAGCACCTTCTTAGAGAGCCAAGAGTCAGTGTACCCAGTGGTCAGAGTGGGACCATCCAGATTACAACTCCTCAGATCCATAAGGGACACACTCAGGGGGCAGACTAGGTGAGCACCAAAGCCCCACTGAAGCAAGTCTTGCCCCACAAGGGTGTCTCCAGCACATAAGTTCTCCCACTGAAGACACAGCTGATTCTTAGAGCCAATTGGCCTGGAGGTCAATTCCTCCCAGTGATACCTACAACAATGAAGGCTTAAGTACAACAAGACTGTGCACAAAGCCCACAAAGGGGAGCACCAAGAGTGTCCACTGCAGGTAATTGGGGAGGCTGAGCCACTGGGCCCTATAGGACACCTAGCACAGAAAGACACTCTATCAACACAGGGAAGCATAAGAAATGCAGAGACAAAGAAACAGGTCACAAACGACAGAAATGGAGGAAAGAAAACTACTGGATATGGAGTTCAAAACCACAGTTATAAGATTTTTCAAGAATTTTCTAGAAACTGTTGATAAATTTAGTGAGACCCTCAATAAGTATAGTGAAACCACCGATAAATTTAGTGAGACCCTTAAGAAATCTAGTGAGACCCTCTAGGTTATGAAAAAGGACCAACTAGAAATTAACCATACACTGACATATCCATAATAATAAAGGATATTATACAGAGTTCCAGCAGCAGACTAGAGGATCGCAAGAATCAAGTCAAAGATTTGAAATATGAAGAAGCAAAAAACACCCAACCGGAAAGACAAAAAGAAAAAAGAATCCAAAAATATGAAGATAGTATAAGGAGCCTCTGGGACAACTTCAAATGTACCAACATCCAAATTATGGGGGTGCCAGAAGAATAGAGAGAGCAAGATATTGAAAACCTCTTTGAAGAAATAATGACAGAAAACTTCCCCTACCTGGTGAAAGAAATAGACTTACAAGTTCAGGAAACGCAGAGAACCCCAAACAAAAGGAATCCAAAGAGGACCACAGCAAGACACATCATAATTAAAATGCCAAGGGCAAAAGACAAAGAGAGAATCTTAAAAGCAGCAACAGAAAGACAGTCAGTTACCTACAAGGCAGTACCCATAAGATTGTCAGCTGATTTCTCAACAGAAACTACAGGCCAGAAGGGAGTGGCAAGAAATATTCAAAGTGATGAATACCAAGAACCTACAACCAAGATTACTTTACCCAGCAAAGCTATCATTCAGAATTGAAGGTCAGATAAAGAGCTTCACAGATAAGGAAAAGCTAAAGGAGTTCATCACCACCAAACCAGTATTATATGAAATGCTGAAAGGTATCCTTTAAGAAGAAGAAGAAGAAGAAGAAAAAGGTAAAGATACAAATTATGAACAACAAATGCACATCTATCAACAAGTGAATCTAAAAATCAAGTGAATAAATAATCTGATGAACAGAATAAACTGGTGAATATAATAGAATCAGGGGCATAGAAAGGGAGTGGACTGACTATTCTCCGGGGGAAAGAGACTGGACAAAAATCGTACACCTACGGATGAGGACGGGGGGGGGGGGGGGGGGGGGTAAGGGCAGAGGGTGGGGTAAGAACCGGTTGGAGGGGAGCTGTGGTGGGAAAAAAGAGGAACAACTGTAATAATCTGAACAATAAAGATTTAATTAAAAAAAAGAAAAAAACAGATTGTGGAGTTACAGTGTCACAAACCAAGGAATTCCTGGGGCTCCTGGAAGCTGAAAGAGGCAAGGAAGGATCCTTCTTTAGAGGATGTAGCCTCTATTAAAATCCAGGAAAATGTTATCTTATAGGAATGTTTTCATATTGTCCTAAAGCAGTGGTTCTCAACCTTCCTAATGCCGTGACCCTTTAATACAGTTCCTCATGTTGTGGTGACGCCCAATTTCATTGTTACAAATTGAACATAATTAAAGCATAGTGATTAATCACAAAAACAATATGTAGTTATGTATGTGTTTTCCGATGGTCTTAGGTGAGCCCTGTGAAAGGGTCATTCGACCCCCAAAAGGGTCATGACCCACAGGTTGAGAACCGTTGTTAAAGCCTCTTTCAGCTTCCAGGAGCTGGAGAACGCTTTCTGGGTGGACTTCTACCTTTCCACGAGAAGATAAATTTAAGTTTGTGGTACATTGCTGAGGCAGCCCTAAAAAACTAATGCATGTCATTTGCAAGTGCTTTTTCAAAACATATTTCAAAGACTAGCTCATGCTTAGAAATCTCATGATTTCAAGTACAGTTTTGAAAAAGGCTGTTGGATATTACTAAGCTCTTCATTAGCTAGACCCACTTGTCATCTAGATTTTGCTGTAGGCATTCTTCAGAGACTGCAGTTGCAGAATCACCTGGGTTCTCACTTGAAGAAATAATCAAACTACATCCCTTGAAAGAATAATGGACTTCAAAAAAAAGGTTCAGTTAATCTATACTCCAATATATATGAATTCCCTTTTCTTAAGTCTGTTAAAACTTTTAAGTTGCTAATAATGGTGACCCCTATAAATCTGGATAGTTGTTTTATATTGACATGTGCCCAAATACCACTTTTGGAAAAAATAATTGGCCCCTCCTAAAATTTTATTTTAGTAGGCACATGTTTTATGTGAGCCTTCTTCCTACCTGTCAGGTGATTGGACCAAAGTATTTCTATGACCCAATGACAACTTACTCATAGATTAGCCTATGAAATATGATGTAGGACAAGACATAGAAAAATAATATGAATGTATCAAATTATATTTTGAGATACTCCAAACTGAAGAATAAAAAAAAAAAGTACATCAAAGAGAATTGGGGAGAAACCAAAATGGCGGCATAGGTAAACACCAGAGATTGCTGCCTCGCACAACCACTTCAAAAATACAACTAAAAGACGGAACGGACATCACCCAGAACCACAGGAAGGCTGGCTGAGGGGAAATTCTACAACTAGAAGGAAAGAGAACAGCATACCGAGACTCAGAGGAGGTGTGGTGCTGAAGTAAAATACAAAGGTGCGGAGGTGTGTGCGGAGCGGGCTGGCGACTGAGGGCCGGTTGTCTGTTTCAATCGGGAGGGATTCTCAGGCTCTGGGCTCCAGTTCCGGGCGAGTCTCTGGGGACCCTGACTCAAACGGGAGAAGCGGGACTGTCTGGCATCGGTCGGAACTTGAGGGCAGCTTTCTCTCCGATGTACTTGCAGCGGTTGCTGGGACACTGAGAGGCAGAGCCTCTGGGGACGGGACTGAGAGCAGCCATAACTGCTCGCTCCACCTGCCCTGTTGATCCCCTGGGACCCACCCTACCCAAGCCTTGCACGGAGGCATTTGCTGGTTAGCCTCAGGCAGAGGCTAGATGAGCACCACCCTAGAGATCCAGGACAGAAGTTCTCCCACTGCAGACACAACTGATTCTCACAGCCAATTGGCCTGGAGGTCAAATCCCTCCCAGTGTTACCTACAACAATCAAGGCTTAGCTACAACAAGAGCCAAGTGAATAAATAATCTGATGAACAGAATGAACTGATGATTATAATAGAATCAGGGACATAGAAAGGGAATGGACTGACTATTCTTGGGGGGGGGGGAAAGTGGTGTGGGGGATGGGGGAAGAGATTGGGCAAAAATCGTGCACCTATGGATGAGGACAGTGCGTGGGGAGTGAGGGCGGAGGGTGGGGTGGGAACTGGGAGGAGGGGAGCTATGGGGGAAAAAAGAGGAACAACTGTAATAATCTGAACAATAAAGATTTAATTAAAAAAAAACTTAAAAAGAAAGAAAAAAAAGAGAATTGGGGACATACTATATTTTCTAAAACCTGGTCTGTGTACAACCCAAATTATAAGAAAACATACTGTGAGTAAGCATTGGAAGACAGTTTACAGAAAGAAATGGACAGACAATGTAGTTGAGACAGCATTTTCAAGATCCAGAGGAATGATACTATCAAGGGGAGGAGAAGTCGGGGTGGGGGGGCATTGGGAGAGAGAATGAGAATAGAAATGTGTCCATTTCTGAAGTCAGCATCCATGATTCCAGTTCTAGTCTCTATATATCTTTTGATAGACTCTGTTAACATAGCATTAGTCTCTATTTTAAACCAATGCTCTAAATTAGAACAGTACTCTGTAGCATATCATTACTTAAATGGAATGTACTAGTCAAGTTAGGCATATGCAATGTCAATGCACTTGGGGATTTTGAAAAGTTAATTAGCTATGGTAAACCTTGAGGAGTTTCTGCCTATGTCCAAGTTATATTGCATTTAGTCTCATGCCTAAATCAAAAGTAGAAATGCTGGGCTATAGAGAAGATTCTGTCCACAGTGGTATATAGTTGGTGTATTCTATATTTTAAATTGGAAGTGTGTACCTAAAACTCTGGATGTCTTTTTTCTTTTGAGAAAACTAGGCTGAGGACAATATGAGAACATTCCTGTAGGATAACATTTTCTTTGATTTGAATAGAGGTTACATGCTTTGAATAGTGCTGTATTTCCCAGTGGCTGTAGTGTATCTGAGTATGTTTCCCCTTCAACAGGTTTTGTACTATTTTCAAAAAATATATATTTTTATTGATTTCAGAGAAGAAGGGGGGGGAGAGAGAGGGAGGCAAAGAGGGGGGAGAGAGAGAGAGAGAGAGAGAGAGAGAGAGAGAGAGAGAGAGAGAGAGAGAGAGAAACATCCATGATGAGAAAGAATCATTGATCGGCTGCCTCCTACTGGGGATCTAGCCCGCAAACTGGGCATGTGCCCTGGAAATTGAACCGTGACCTCTTGGTTCATAGGTTGATACTCAACCCCTGAGCCACACTGGTAGGCTGCACTATTTTTTTCATAGTACAGAAGTGTGTGCTTGCATGTGTGTATGTGTGCATGTCCCTGAAACAAAAAGGAAATGTAAAAAATTTTTGGTAGAATTAAACCTATTTTTATAGACTTAATATAAAGAAAAAGTATGCTTTATTTTTACTTTATTCTTCAATTACATTTAAAATGTAACTTTAAAAAGAATTCAGGAAGTTTGAGAAGGGTTGGTATTAATTCTTCTTTATTTTATTTTATTTTTTTTTTAAATTTCTCACTAAAGTCTTTATTTTTTTTTTCTTTTTTCTTTTTTTTTTAAATTAAATCTTTATTGTTCAGATTATTACATTTGTTCCTCTTTTTTTTCCCCCCATAACTCCCCTCCTCCCAGTTCCCGCCCCACCCTCACTCCCCACCCACTGTCCTCATCCATAGGTGCACGATTTTTGTCCAGTCTCTTCCCGCATCTCCCACACCCCTTTCCCCCCCAGGAATAGTCAGTCCATTCCCTTTCTATGTCCCTGATTCTATTATAATCAACAGTTCATTCTGTTCATCAGATTATTTATTCACTTGATTCTTAGATTCACTTGTTGATAGATGCATATTTGTTGTTCATAATTTGTATCTTTACCTTTTTCTTCCTCTTCCTCTTCTTAAAGGATACCTTTCAGCATTTCATATAATCCTGGTTTGTTGGTGATGAACTCCTTTAGCTTTTCCTTATCTGTGAAGCTCTTTATCTGACCTTCAATTCTGAATGATAGCTTTGCTGGATAAAGTAATCTTGGTTGTAGGTTCTTGGTATTCATCACTTTGAATATTTCTTGCCACTCCCTTCTGGCCTGCAAAGTTTCTATTGAGAAATCAGCTGACAGTCGTATGGGTATTCCCTTGTAGGTAACTGAGTTTCTTTCTCTTGCTGTTTTTAAGAGTCTCTCTTTATCTTTTGCTCTTGGCATTTTAATTATGATGTGTCTTGGTGTGGTCCTCTTTGGATTCCTTTTGTTTGGGGTTCTCCGCACTTCTTGGACCTGTAAGTCCATTTCTTTCACCAGGTGGGGGAAGTTTTCTGTCATTATTTCTTCAAATAGGTTTGCAATATCTTGCTCTCTCTCATCTTCTGGCACCCCTATAATTCTGATGTTGGTACGCTTGAAGCTGTCCCAGAGGCTCCTTACACTATCCTCGCATTTTTGGATTCTTTTTTCATTTTGCTTTTCCGGTTGGGTGTTTTTTGCTTCCTCGCATTTCAAATCATTGACTTGATTCTTGCGCTCCTCTGGTCTGCTGTCGGGAGTCTGTATAGTATTCGTTATTTCAGTCCGTGTATGCTTAATTTCTAGTTGGTTCCCCAATATAAGATCGAGGGTCTCATTTGTTTTCTTGTAGATCTCATTAAGTTTATCGGCGGCTTCTAAACAGTTCTTGAGAGACCTTAAAAGTGTGGTTCTGAACTCTATATCTTCCATTGACAATTTTGTCCTGTTTCTTTGTCTCCGCATTTTGTTATGCTTCCTTGGTGCACCCCCTAGTGGTCTTTGTTCGAAGTCTTATAGTTAAATCTTGATTGTTGTAGCTAATTCCAGGGAGGGTCTGACCTCCAGGCCAAGTGGCTATGAGAATCAGCTGTGTCAGCAGTGAGAGAACTTCTGTCCTCTAGGGAGGTGCTAATCTAGCCTTTGCCTGAGGCTATCCGGCAAATGCCTGTGTGCAGGGCTTGGGCGGGGCGGGTCGCACAGGATCAACAGGGTGGGCCAGAGAGAGCAGTTATGGCGGCTCTCAGTCCTGTCCCCAGGGGCTCTGCCTCTCTGAGTCCCAGCACCCGCTGCAAAGCTCAGAGAGAAAGCTGCACTCGCTCTGACCGAAGCCAGACAGTCCCGCTTCTCCCGTTTGAGTCTGGGTCCCTAAAGACTCGCCTGTATCTGGAGCTCAGAGTCTGCGACTCCCTCCCGATTGAAAACGCCAACCGCGCCCTCCGCCGCCAGCCCGCTCCGCGCACTCCGCACCTCAGAATTTGACTTCAGCACTGCGCCTCCTCTGAGTGTCCGTATGCGTTTCTCTTTCCTCCTAGTTGTAGGACTTCCACTCAGCCAGCGTTCCGGTGGTTCTGGGTGATGTCCCTTCCACTTTTTGGTTTCACTTTTGAAGTAGTTGTTCAAAGCAGCAAACTCCGGCGTTAACCTATGCCGCCATCTTGGTTCTCTTAATTCTTCTTTAAATGTTTGGTAGAATTCACCAGTGAAACCATTTGGCCCTGGACTTTTCTTCATTGGGAAATTTTTGTTTACTGATTCAGTATTGGTCTGTTCAGATTTTCTATTCATGGTTCAGTCTTGATAGGTTTTACATGTCCAGGAATTTATCTCTCATCAGTGGGTGATAGTCTATGACCGTGTTTTCTCGGGGCTCTAGGACCACAGCCACGAGAGATTGGAGCCAGTACATAGGCCTTTGCAGGGGCCATAGCTGCGACTGAGGTCTGTCTGCCTATGGCCTGTTACATGGATGAGTGAGGCTCCTTCCGGGTTCCTTGGTGTATGATGCGGCATCCCACAGCTCACACAAAGGCATGTTTGTTTGGGGATAGATGCCGAGTTTTGTTGCTGAGGGGATAGAAAGGTGGAATGTCCATGCTGCTATGATGTTGACATCGCCTCCTGGAGCTACATCAAAATCATCAATTCTTTCAAGGTTAGATCAAGCTATTAACCCATCGGGTTCCAGTGACCAGTTCAATAGATTTTTTTATGATACTAGTTGGGTTCTCATTCCCAATTTTTTATTGGGTCAGTTTTTCTCAATTTTACTCTATTAGGAGATCAACCATTTCCTCTAGATTTAAAAAATTTTTTGTCATACAGTTGCATTCTTAAATTGGCATTATTTTATTCTTTCTCAAATATTTTGATAATAAGCTTATATTACTAATGCCTTTCTACTATTTTATTAATTACCTATTTGTTTCCCTATTTAATTGAATCCATTTATAATTATTTACTTTGATTTTGGTTCATTTTTTCTTAATTTATTAAATAAGATAATATGGCGAATACTTATTTTTTCTCTCTTGTCCTCATTATAAAATACATTGCAGGCTACAAGTTTTTACTAAGTGCAGCTTTTTCTGTTTCTCAACAGTTAGGTTTTCCTTTTCATTTCTCTCTTTGTAGTTTGTGAACTACCTTTTGACTTCTTTTCTGGCCTAAGGATTTTCTTATGTTCATATTTTTTTAAGTTCCTAGTAGTTAAAATAGTAATTGTAAGATTATATATTTCTAAATCATGTGAATCATGAGCTGAAAATATGTCTTGATATATATCTACATTTTTTAAAGGATCCTTGTTGTAAGGTACATAGTAAAATTGTGTGCATATTGAATAAACAAGTAGACAAAATGTATCTCAGCTATGTATCTACTAAATAAAATCAACTGATTGAATTATTCTTTTTGCCTTTATCTATCCTTAATTTTTTTATGTTAAGTTAGAACAAGGTTCCCTATGTTGTGTGTTTATCTGGCTTTCTTTGTACTTAAAAAAATTTTTTTTACTTACTGATTTTAGAGAGAGAGGAAGGGAGAGAGAGAAACATTGATTTGTTGTTCTGTTTATTAAGTATTCATTGCTTGCTTCTTGTATGTGCACAGACTGAGGATTGAACTCGCAACCATGGTGTATCGGGATGATGCTGTAACCAACTGAGCTACCCGGCCAGGGCTTTCTTTGTACTTTTAATCATGTATTATGAGACAAGTTTTAGTGTATGTAGGTTTATGATTATAGAAATTTCATACATTGTGCCTTTTGTAGCTACGAAATTCTTTTTTCTTTCAAAAAATTTTTTAGCTTAAATTGTGCCTGATATAATGTTAATATTGACAGCCCCTGGTGTGTGTGTGTGTGTGTGTGTGTGTGTGTGTGTTCATTTGCCTGAATCTTTTGAATCATCACATTATTTTCAGACTTTTTCTAATACTTTGTCTCTAGCTCTTTGAAAACAACATGTTGCTGGGTTTTTAGTTTTAGTGTTTAAACAACATATTGTTGTTCAACCTCATTGTGTTTACTATGATTGATATACTTGTTTTTCTTCCAACTTACTGGATATTATTTTTAGTGATCCCTTTAAACAGCAGTTTGTGGTTCAATTTAATTGTGTTTATCATGTGTTTCTTCCAACTTGTGCTTAATTTTATATTATGTTTTCCCTCTTTCTCTCAAATGTGATCAAGTTTCTATTCATTTTATTTTCTTTCTTTGTTAATTTTGAAATTTAATTTTATGGTTCAACTCTATAAATGATAACAATTCCTATTAACATAATCAGAAATATATTTAAATACTATTATTATTTGGCAAAAAGATGTATTTTTTTTAATCCATGAAGATGCACTGCTGAAACTTCTAAAGGATGCTCTACCAACCTCCTTAACCCCTCTTGGTTTTAGATTATTAGGATTTACCTTAGAAAATGAAATGTCTCTCCTGTTTTATAAGGACTTTTTTTGTACTGATTTTAACATCCCCATAACATCTGTATCTGCTTCTGGTTTTACTTTTTTCATAAATATTATTACCTGAAATATTATATGTTCTTGAGTATATTTTGCCCTAACAAGCAAATGTGTCACAAGGAGGTATACATCTCTTGATCCTAATTGTTTATTGGAAACTGGTTAATGCTGTTTTGCTACCTTCTAGTGCCCCGTGTTGGAGACGAGAAAATCTGATATTTATTGTTTATAGGTTACTCTTTTTCCCATGTAGACATTTGCAGTTCTTTCTAAATATTAGTGTTCAGGCATTTGCCCTTCTATGCATAAGTTTATGTTTTTTTCAGACTGGAATTGGATGAGAACTTTTAATCTACTTTCTTCCTTTACCTCCTCCATATATTCCTTTTTATCTTTCTGGAACTTTTATAATTCATGTGTTATTCTTCCTGGATCTAACACACTTAGCACTTACCTTATCCATCATGATGTCTATCTCTTTATATTTTTGCATAGTGCTGTGAAGAAAAATTTGAATTTAATCTTCTAATCGCTTACTCACATCTCAAGAGTGACCATGATCTTTAAATTGAATTGTCTACCAAATTGTTTAGTTGAAAAATTGTGCTTTATTTTAAATTTCAAAAATGTTTCTTTTGTGCTGAACTTAAGTGCTTGTACCATTTTTATTCAAATGGCTATCTGTCTTTTCAGAAGCTCTAGTTTCCTGGGCATGCATTTTATTTCTTTTGTTTGATAATGCTTTTTCTGTCCTCTGTGCTCCCTTATACAAGCTATTATATCAAGTCTGGCTGTTGGAAGACCCTAGTGACAACAGTCATACAAACAATGGAAACTGACCCTTTTTCCTTGGTCTGACGATGTAGAAGGATAAAATAAACTGGCATGCTTGTCTTTTTCTTTCTTTTTAAAAAATCTTTATTATTGAGATTATTACAGATGTCACTCTTTTTTCCCCCATAGATCCCCTCCACCCGGTTCCTGCCCCACCCTGGGCCCTGGCCACCCTATTTTCTGTGTCCATAGGTAATGAATACATGCATATAAGATCTTTGTCTAATTTCTCCCCCCGCCCCCAAGGCCCCCTACTCTCTGAGAATCATCAGTCTATTCCATTTTCATGCCCATAATTCTATTCTATTCACAGGTTATTCTGTTCATCAGATTTTTTAATCATTTGATTTTTAGATTCAATTGGTGATAGATATGTATTTGTTGCCACTTTGTTGTTCATAATTTTTTCCTCCTCCTCCTCCTTTCCTCCTCCCCCTTCAGCATTTCGTATAATATTGGTTTGGTGGTGATGAACTCCTTTAGCTTATTCTTGTCTATGAAGCTCTTTATCTGACCTTCAATTCTAAATGATAGCTTTGCTGGGTAAAGTAATCTTGGTTGTAGGTCCTTGCTATTCATCACTTTGAATATTTCTTGCCATTCCCTTCTGGCCTGCATAGTTTCTGTTGAGAAATCAGCTGACAGTTGTATGGGCACTTCCTTGTAGGTAACTAACTGCTTTTCTCTTACTACTTTTAGGATTCTCTCTCCGTCTTTTGTCCTTGGCATTTTAATTATGTGTCTTGGTGTGGTCTACTTTGGGTTCCTCTTGTTTGGGGTTCTCTGTACTTCCTGAACTTGTTAGTCTATTTCTTTCACCAGGTAGGGTAAGTTTTCTGTCATTATTTCTTTAAATAGGTTTTTCGATATCTTGCTTTCTCTTTTCTTCTGGCACCCCCATAATTTGGATGTTGGTACACTTGAAGTTGTCACAGAGGCTCCTTACACTACCTTCATATTTTTGGATTCTTTTTTCTTTTTTGCTATTGTGATTGGGTGTTTTTTGCTTCCTCACATTTTTTATCATTGATTTGATTCTCAGGATTCTCTGGTCTACTGTTGACTCCCTGAATATTATTCTTTTTTAAAAAATTAAATCTTTATTGTTCAGATTATTACAGTTGTTCCTCTTCTTTCCCCCCATAGCTCCCCTCCACCCGGGCCCCCCCCCCCCACACTATCCTCATTCATAGGTGTATGATTTTTGTCCAATCTCTTCCCCCATCCCCCACACCCCTTTACCCCCCGAGAATAGTCAGTCTACTCCCTTTCTATGTCCCTGATTCTATTATAATCACCAGTTCATTCTGTTCATCAGATTATTTATTCACTTGGTTCTTAGATTCACTTGTTGATAGATGTGTATTTGTTGTTCATAATTTGTATCTTTACCTTTTTCTTCTTCTTCCTCTTCTTAAAAGATACCTTTCAGCATTTCATATAATACTGGTTTGGTGGTGATGAATTCCTTTAGTTTTTCCTTGTCTGTGAAGCTCTTTATCTGACCTTCTATTCTGAATGATAGCTTTGCTGGATAAAGTAATCTTGGTTGTAGGTTCTTGGCATTTATCACTTTGAATATTTCTTGCCACTCCCTTCTGTCCTGCAAAGTTTCTGTTGAGAAATGAGCTGACAGTTCTATGGGTACTCCCTTGTAGGTAACTGACTGTCTTTCTCTTGCTGCTTTTAAGATTCTCTCTTTGTCTTTTGCTCTTGGCATTTTAATTATGATGTGTCTTGGTGTGGTCCTCTTTGGATTCCTTTTGTTTGGGGTTCTCTGTGCTTCCTGGACTTGTAAGTCTATTTCTTTCACCAGGTAGGGGAAGTTTTCTGTCATTATTTCTTCAAATAGGTTTTCAATATCTTGCTCTCTCTCACCTTCTGGCACCCCTATAATTCGGATGTTGGTGTGCTTGAAGCTGTCCCAGAGGCTCCTTACACTATCTTCGTATTTTCGGATTCTTTTTTCATTTTGTTTTTTCAGTTGGGTGTTTTTTGCTTCTTCGTATTTCAAATCTTTGACTTGATTCTTGCGATCCTCTAGTTTGCTGTTGGAACTCTGCATAATATCCTTTATTTCAGTCAGTGTATGCTCAATTTCTAGTTGGTCCTTTTTCATAACCTCAAAGGTCTCACTAGATTTCTTGAGGGTCTCACTACATTTATCGGCGGTCTCACCAGACATTTTGAGGGTCTTACTAAATTTATCGGCGGTTTCTAGAAAGTTCTCGAAAAACCTTAAAAGTGTGGTTTTGAACTCTATATCTAGTAGTTTGCTTTCCTCCATGTCATTTGTGTCCTGTTTCTTTTTCTCCGCATTTTTTGTGCTTCCCTGTGTTGATAGAGTGGCTTTCTGTGCTAGGTGTCCTATCTCTGCCTCCCCAATTACCTGAGGTGGACACTCATGGTGCACTCCCTTGTGGGCTTTGTGCACAGTCTTGTTGTAGTTAAGCCTTGAATGTTGTAGGTATCACTGGGAGGAATTGACCTCCAGGCCAATTGGCTGTGAGAATCAGCTGTGTCTGCAGTGGGAGAATTTCTGTGCTGGAAACACCCTTCTGGGGCAATACTTGCTTCAGTGGGGCATTGGTGCTCACTGAGTCTGCCCCCTGAATGTGTCCCTTATGTATCCGAGGAGCTGCAATCTGGATGGTCCCACTCTGACCACCGGGCACACTGGCCCTGGATCTCTAAGAAGGTTCTAATCTAGCCTCTGCCTGAGGCTACCCAGCAGGAGCTCAGCTGTGAAGCAATGCAAGTTGCCATGGGGCCTTGGGCCAGCTGCAAGTTTGTTAGGTAATTTTCAGATTGCAAAGGGCCAGGCCTTTCATATGCAAAAGCCTCTGCGCACAGCTTGGGTGGGGTGGGGGTCCCAGGGGATCAACAGGGCGGAGCAAGCAGCTATGGCTGCCCTCAGAGGCCCCGCTTCTCAGTGTCCCGGCAATCGCTGCATGCACCTCCGAGAGAAAGCTGCCTTCGAGTTCTGACCGATGCCAGACCGTCCAGTTTCTCCCGTATGAGTCTGGGTCCCCAGAGACTCGCCTGGAACTGGAGCTCAGAGCTTGAGACTCCCTTCCGATTGAAAAAGACAACTGTGTCCTCAGCCGCCAGCCCTCTCTGCGTGCGCCTCCGTACCTCTGTACTTTACTTCCACACCGCAGCTCCTCTGAGTCTCGGTATGCTTTTCTCTTTCCTTCTAGTTGTAGAATTTCCACTCAGCCAGCCTTCCTGTGGTTCTGGATGATGTCCGTTCCATCTTTTAGTTGTATTCTTGAAGTGGTTGTGCAAAGCAGCAATCTCTGGTGTTTACCTATGTTGCCATCTTGGTTTTTTTCTCCCTGTATATTATTCTTTATTTCATTCAGTGTATGCTTAATTTCTTACTGGTCCTTTTCCATTTTTTGACATTCTCACTAAGATCCTAGAAAGTCTTACTAAATACCTTGGAGGTTCCTAGAAGATTCTTGAGTAACCTTACCACCATGGTTTTGAACTCTCTATATCCAGTAGTTTGCTTTCTTCCATTTCTTTCATTTGTGACATGTTTATTTGTCTCTGCATTTTGGCTGCTTCCCTGTGTGTGTTTCTATGTATTGAGTAGCTGCTAAGTCTCCTTCAGTTGATAGAGTGGCCTTGTGTAGTAGGTATCCTATAGGGCCCAGTGGCTCAGCCCCCCCAAACACCTGAGGTGGACACTCTAGGTCAGTGATGGCGAACCTATGACACGCGTGTCAGAGGTGACACGCAAACTCATTTTTTTGGTTGACTTTTCTTTGTTAAATGGCATTTAAATATATAAAATAAATATCAAAAATATAAGTCTTTGTTTTACTATGGTTGCAAATATCAAAAAATTTCTGTATGTGACACGGCACCAGAGTTAAGTTAGGGTTTTTCAAAATGCTGACACGCCGAGCTCAAAAGGTTCGCCATCACTGCTCTAGGTGCATCCCTTTGTGGTCTGTGTGCACAGTCTTGTTGTAGTTGAGCCTTGATTGCTGTTGGTGTCATTGGGAGGAATTGACCTCAAGGCCAATTGTCTGTGGGGACCAGCTGTAACTACAGTGGGAGAGCTGCTGTGCAGGAGACACCCTTCTGGAGCAGGATTTGCTTCAGTGGGGCTTTGATGCTCACTAAGCCTGCCCCTTGAGTGTGTCGCTTATGAATGTGAAGAATTGTAATCTGGTATGGTCTCACACTGACCACTGGGTGCACTGGCACTTGGGTCTCCAGGGAGGTGCAAAGTCAGCCCCTATGTGGGGCCACCCACCAGGAGCTTCAGATTTCTCCTCTTTGCATCTGGTTTGGAAGTGCCCAGATGAGGCCCAGCTGAGAAGCAAGGCAGGCTGGTGCTGGTGCGCAGAGTCTTGGGCCTTTTATTGATAGGTTTGGGGCTCCCTGACCCAGCTGCAGCTTGTTAGACAGGTTTTAGACTAAGCAAGGACAGGCCATTCATTTTCAAGAGCTGCTGTGCATAGCTTGGATGGGGTTGTAAATTGAATGCGTCTGGTCTCAGGGAATCACTAGGGCAGAGCAAACAGAAATGGCTGCTAGTCAGCCCTGTGACCATGAGGCCCAGCATGGGAACAATTACCACAAGGAGCACCTCCCTCTAAAAGAAAGCTGCCCGTGAGTTCCTGCCCAGACGCCAGACAGTCCAGTTTCTCCTTGTATGTGTCTATGTGCCCCAGAACCTTGCCTGGCACTGGAGCTCAGAGGAAGCTGGAGCTTGTAAGTTCAGTTTGTGGTGCTGGCCTTTTAAGAGGAATAACTGGGTCTCCAGCAGCCTTTGTGTCACTGAGCCCCAATCCACACTGGTTTCTACAGCCTGTAGTTCTTACTGCCCATAGGTACTTCTTTTCCCAACTCTGGGACCTAGGCTGGGGGTCTGGGATGGGGCTGGGACCCCTTGCTCCTCCAGGCAGCCTCCGCAGAGGTGATCTCCCTCCCGATTAAAAAGTGGCATATGTCGGTGCAGGACTGGACCGTTCCTCACCTCCATACCTCCTACCAGTCTCAGTGTGCTTTCTTCTTTACTTCTCTATTTGTAGGACTTTCATTCAGCCAGCTTTCTGGCAGTTCTGGATGATGGTTGTTCTGTATTTTAGTTGTAATTTTGATGTGGTTGTGGGAGGCAATGAGTACAAGTGTTTGCCT
Source organism: Myotis myotis (assembly GCF_014108235.1). Classification (NCBI taxonomy): domain Eukaryota; kingdom Metazoa; phylum Chordata; class Mammalia; order Chiroptera; family Vespertilionidae; genus Myotis; species Myotis myotis. Next base: position 61,890,455 of record NW_023416368.1, read on the forward strand.
AAGCCACCATCTTGGTTCTCCTCTTGCATGCTTATCTTCATAGCTCTGGGGTAAGGAGGACTCAGTTGATCTAGTTAGTTGATCTATTAGTCACTCTCATGCCCCAAGGGATCCATGGATTTCTGCAGGTCAAACTTTTCCCAGGGTCTATCACTTTATGCTTTCTGTTTCGTTCTGGGGCTTCTGGTCCTGGTCCAAGAAGGTAGCCAAAACCATGGCTGAAATAACTGTACTGACTGTCTCTTTCACCCTTCTCACAGAATCCAAACCTGCACTCATACCCATAGTTGCCAGCAACTAGCCTAGTAGAAGGAAGCAGGCCAGAGCACGGACTGAGAAAGGAGTTTTCTTCATGTATTTGTGTTCTCACAATTCTCTTCCCCACAATGAGCTGTAATCTGAAGCAATATACTGAGTGTATGTTATCAGCTAACTATACAATTTATCTATCTTTCCATCATCTATCATTTACCTATCTATTTATATTTGAAATTCAGGAGTTGGGTAGAGAAGAAAGAAGTCTTCTTTCTTGGCCCATAAAGAAAAAAAAAGCAACCCTAAACTTCAGAAAGCAATTAATATATCCAGACATTATTTTAAGAGCTTTACCCACACTCTTAGCCACTACGCTTTACTGCTTCTATAAGTGCGCCCTGTCAAGAAAGAAGGAAACAATTGATTGTAGTCTTCTTTGCTAAACTGAATTCTTATTGAAGAAAAAACACAAGGACGAACTAAGATTTAATATTCCATGTAAAGTTTGATGGCAGAACTAGTCCTTGGCAGCATTAATACACCTTAGGAAATGTTTATGTTGTGTATTTTCCAATTTTCCTGAGATCCCACTTCCTTCTTTATTCTGGGACATGTATGACAGGAATCTACCCATTTTGGTTAATTATGTTGGTAAACTAGGGCCCACTGGCTACTTTGCCTTCATTTTGTAAATAAAATTTTATTGGAATACACTAACGTATTGCCATGGCTACTTTTGCACTACGGTGTCAGAGATGAGTAGTTGCAACAGAGACCAAACAGCAGACAAAGCCTAAAAACGTATTTATTATTTGATCTTTTATAGAAAAAGTTTGCTGGACTTTGCTCTAAGTTCATATATTCTTCTTGAGAAGTAGTCTGGGACTTTCATTTCCCTAGAATCCAGCTCACTTAAAGTGAGTCCCATTCCATTGGGCTTTTATTCTCTGCCTCCCAGTGAGAGAACTAGCTATCTAAGACCTAATTTACGAGAAGATATTGAAGACTGATGCTGGAATTTATGTGTTTCTCTCAGGCGGCATTTCCTCTCTAATAGAAAATTTCTGAAAATAAATGTTATAGAGCAAAGCAGTTAATATCTCATTTTATAATTTCAGAGTCCACAGCAAATTAGAAAATCTTTCTAGTGCCCTTCTAATTGTATAACCTCATTCACTTCTGGTCTCATTTTATCGTGCATAACTTTATTTACTTTCTAGGATATTTCTCTCTTTGGCTGATGAACCTTTAAATGAGTTATTATTTTTTCTTTTGGCTTTGGCTTAAGTCCAGATTTTGGAGGTTCATGAGTGGCAGTAGTTGCACAGTGAATAATGAAGTGCTCTTTATATTCACAGTCAGCACTATAGAAGTCACTGGACCACGATTCTGTTCATTCCAGAAGAAAGGGTTAAAGGAAGAGTTTTATTTAAAATTTAAAATTATTTATTATATGTAACTGGAGGATAAATTTTACTTGGCAGAGAGTAGAATAAAAAGCTCCTGTAGTAATGACAGCTGGCCTGCAATTGTAAATATTTATATAGGTTTTTGAGGTTTACAAAGCACTTTTCATCACTCATTTAATCTTTACTACATCTTTGCCATTTGTATTTGTATTCCCACTTCACAAGTGAGATAACAGGCTTAGAGTAAACAGCTCCTAAGTGACAGAGGTAAAACAATTCTATGTTTTTAGATACTAAATATCATGCTGTTCCAAGTGTCCATATGGTTTTTATTGGAAAAGACTTTGAGAAGTGTGATGGAGAGGAGTTAAGGGACTCTGCGGGGACAGGGCTGGGGCAAGGAAAAGCAATTTTCATTCCTGCAGAAAAGGCAATTTTCTTCACTGCAAGGAAGAGAAAATTAAAGAAATTCTTTAGAAGTTTCTCCTTCAGCTGTCTGTTCATTCATTTAACAAATATTCATTGAGAACCTATTATGTGTCAGGCTTTGTTCCAGGAACTAAAGACACAGCAGTGAACAAAAGATACCTGTCCTCATGGAGTATATATTTGTGGGGGATTGGCAATAAAAAATGATACACAAAATGCATAGTATAATAACCAATGATAAGCACTAAGGAGATAAAAAGCAGAGATGGGGATATAAGTGTCAGGGTATCAGGTTAAATTTTAGAAAGAGTGATCAGGAAAGGCCTTGCTGAGAAAGCAACTATTAAGGTACTGAATATACTGGTAATGTTATTTTTTACTAAGTTGTCTAATGTTATAGTTCATTTTTCATTTGCTTTTGTGAGATATGTAGTACCCATTCTATTTTTACTAACAGTAAATCAATTGATTTATTGAGTGTTTCTAATTATGTCTACTAATTAATTAATCCAATGATACTCCAATGTATTATAGTATAAAGTGAAAAACTTGGTAAAGCTTGGTGTACTATATCAGATTAGTTCAGCAATATTCCAGGTATTTAAAAGTTTTTAAAATAAATTTCTGTATAAAGAACCTATATGTGAAAGACTGTAGTTTCCAGTACTGTCAGAACATTAACTTGGATAAAAGGAATTACTATATTGTTTTTATGCAACAGTCTTGGTAATGCTAGAGATACTAGAAATATAACAGTTAAGCTTATTGCCTTGTTCTGTACTAAAAAATGAGATAAAAGACAGTTGACACTCTTTCTCTTCCTACAATTAGTGTGCCCCCATATATACTCTCTGGGATATTCAGACAGTCTATAACTAAGAAATATCTACTGTCCTTACATGGGGCTATTGGAGCAATAGACATATCTATCATTGACATTTAAGGGGATTGACTGAATAAATAACAGTCCCTTTTCAACTCTCATGCTCTGTTGGTGGAATGCAGATTGGGATAGCCACTGCAGTATGGAGGTTACTCAAAAAATAAAAAATGGAACTGCCTTATGAGCCAGAGATTCCACTTCTGGGTATATGTCCAAAGAAACCCAAGATACAGCCCTAACTGGTTTGGCTCAGTGGATAGAGCATTGACCTGTAGACTGAAAGGTCCCAGGTTTGATTCCGGTCAAGGGCATGTACTTTGGTTGCGGGCATATCCCCAGTAGGAGGTGTGCAAGAAGCAGCTGATCAATGTTTCTCTCTCATCAGTGTTTCTAACTCTCTATCCCTCTCTCTTCCTCTCTGTAAAAAATCAATAAAATATATTTTTTTAAAAAGAAACCCAAGATATTAATTCGAAAGGAAATATTTACCTCTATGTTCATTGCAGCATTATGTATAATAGCCAAGATATGGAAACAACCTAAGTGTCTACCAGTAGATGAGTGAATAAAAAAAACTGTGATAAATATATATACATATTAGTTGGCCATAAAAAAGAATGAAATTGTACAATTTGTGACAGCATGGATGGACCTAGAAGGTATTTTGCTAAGTGAAATAAGTCAGACAGAGAAAGATAAATGCCATATGATTTCACTTATATGAGGAAGCTAAAAAAAAAAGTGAACAAACAGCAGAAAAACAGACTCATAGTTGCAGAGAACAGACTGGGATTGCCAGAGGGAGGAGGGTTGAGGGGGCTGGGTGAAAAAGGTGAAGGAATTAAGAAGTACAAAATGGCAGTCACAACATAGTCACAGGGATTTACAGTATAATATAGGGACTATAGTCAGTAATATTGTAATAACTATGTATGGTGACAGGTGGGTACTGGAAATGTCAGAGGGAACACTTTGTAAAGTATATGATTGTCTAAGCCAGTGGTTCTCAACCTTCCTAATGCCGCTACCCTTTAATACAGTTCCTCATGTTGTGGTGACCCCAACCATAAAATTATTTTCGTTGCTACTTCATAACTGTAATTTTGCTACTGTTATGAATCATAATGTAAATACCTGATATGCTATATGTGTTTTCCGATGGTCGCGACCCACAGGTTGAGAACCACTGGAACCACTATGCTGTACACCTGAAACTAATACAAAATAATATTGAATGTAAATTGTAATTGAAAAATAAAATAACAGTCCCTTTCCCCAGCCCCTGAATTTGGAAACAGAATAAAACAGGATTCAAAAAATATCAGCTTCATTACTGAGAAAACTGTTTGGAGAAGAGAGCCTAGATTTGCAAGCAAATGTTTTTGCTAATGTTACTCCCTGCAATTAAAATTATCCCCTCAAGTTAAAGGACTATCTGCCCTTACTGAGCTTACCACATGACTGAAAGCATATGAAAAAATAAACTCTCTACAGACCATTAGACCCTTACAGAAGGGCCAGGTTCAGGAACACCAAATAGACCAGTGATGGCGAACCTTTTGAGCTCGGCGTGTCAGCATTTTGAAAAACCCTAACTTAACTCTGGTGCCGTGTCACATATAGAAATTTTTTTGATATTTGCAACCATAGTAAAACAAAGATTTATATTTTTGATATTTATTTTATATATTTAAATGCCATTTAACAAAGAAAAATAAACCAAAAAAATGAGTTCGCGTGTCACCTCTGACACGCATGTCACCGGTTCTCCATCACTGAAATAGACTGTGGTGTGAATGGTATCTCCATTGAGTTGTGAAAGTAGTAGCTCTGGCCCCAGTCCAACATTCCCATATCTTCCTCTGAGAAGTGGGAGCATTGAGGTGAAGAGTACCCAGGAGAAGAGGCCAGAGTATTACTCTAATGCAGCGGTTCTCAACCTGTGGGTTGCAACCCCTTTGGGGGTCGAATGACCCTTTCACAGGGGTCGCCTAAGACCATCCTGCATATCAGATATTTACATTACGATTCATAACAGTAGCAACATTACAATTATGAGTAGCAACTGAAATAATTTTATGGTTGGGTCACAACATGAGGAACTGTATTTAAAGGGCCAGAAGGTTGAGAACCTCTGCATGTACTTCCAGTCACATGGAAACATTTGTACAGGGAGGATTAGAGCTCCTCCCTAAAGATTTCGCTTGATCTAGCCATATATCTTCATATTAATATTAGTAGCGAGCAAGAAAAAGATTTATTACTTCTAGTTAATTTTTTTTCTTTTTTTAAATTTTATTTTGTTTAAAGTATTACAGATAATAGTACATATGTCTCCCCCTTTTTTCCCCCAATTGACCTTCCCCCAGCCTCCCCTACCCCCCGGCACTTTAATTTGATCTTAGTTTTAACATAATTTACTCAATTCAAAGAGGAAGAAGACTTATAAAAGTACTTGAAAAAAAATTGGATATAGTATTAAAGTTACTTAGCAAGTGTTCTCTGAGTGCCAAAAATGTGCCCAGCACATAGGGTACCAGCTTTCAGGGATACCATAGAATCAGACATAAGCTTTATCTTCAAGAAATTTATAATTCAGAAATTTAGACAATAATAATAAACATGCCCTGACTGGTTTGGATCGGTGGATAGAGCGTTGGCCTGCAGACTGAAGGGTCCCAGGTTCGATTCCCGTCAAGGGCATATACCTTGGTTGCGGGCACATCCCCAGTAGGGGGTGTGCAGGAAGCAGCTGATCGATGCTTCTCTCTCATCGATGTTTCTAACTCTCTATTCCTCTTCCTTCCTCTCTGTAAAAAAATCAATAAAATATATTTAAAAATAATAATAAGCATAAAGTAATAGTGGTAAAGTAGTGGTAAAGTAACCTGTACCATCAGGTTAGAAAGCAGCATGGCATATTTTTTTTCTAATGTAATAGCAACCAAAAAAAAACTTGGAATTTTTAAGGTTGCAGTGAATTAAGTGCCATCCTTCCCCCGCCCCCCATACCTGCAAGAAAACAATGAAAAGAAAATGTAAAATTGGTAGAAAGGTAATAATGAGATAGATAAAGAAGACTAATCAAAGGAGCAAAGGAGGAAATTCAGTCATACATACTTCAAAGGTCCAAACAACTTTTGTTGAGGGTGGTGAAGAGAAGGCCTGTACTTGGTGTCTCTGCACTTATACTTGTGAAGGGGAATGCACGGCTATCTTTGCAGAATCGAGTGCAGGACCCTCCCTAGGGTGTCATTATGTATATCAAGGCTGAGAGGTAGAAGCTAACCCATATTTCTTTGTTTGTTTGTTTTTGTTCCAGCCTGGAGTGCTGCTGTTTTCAGTAGATTGAAGTGTCACCCTTACCCTGGGCACCTTAATAAGAAGTGACAGAGGACAGAAAGAGACTCTTTGTTCTCATTTGCTCTGTTGTCTCTATCACTGCTATATATGTCATTGGATGAGGAAATAGGAATTCAGTTTGTTTCTATTGGCAAAAAAAGAAAGAGGCAATTTCTTGAAAAAATTTTTTAAAAAGTTATGTTTGGGTGAACCTGAGAATATTCAGAAAGGGCTGCTGTCCCTGAAATTGCAGATACAGGCAGAAGGGGCTCTACAACTCCCTTACTGATTTTGGGAGACATCCCATCTTAATTTTGTATACTCTCTGGCGACCATGAGGCCAGAAAGGTGGGCATTTGAGGAAACCAGGGGGGAAAGAAGGCAGAAGGCCTTTCTCTGCACAAACCCACCCAATGTCTTCTTGGTGTTTTTGTTGTAATCCTCTTCTAAAATATTTTTGCAGTTGGACTTCTTTTGAAGCCCTATTAAGAATCAAGAGTGGGGCAGGGTTTACTGTCTGGATTTCATCGTCTGTGAAAGAGAAACTGCAGTGTTAGTTTCATCCTGGTGTATGTCCAGTTGGAGATCACAGGTGACAGATGTGTTCTGTAGGGAAACATTTTAATGACTCTTGGTACGAAAGAAAAGGAAGTTGAGAGAATGAATTCCTCTGCCTAATTGCTTAGTAAGATGATAAAAACATAGAATTTGGAGATTTTGCTGAGCAATGGGAAGAGGAGGAAGGGAGGCCACAGGTAAAGAAGCTGAGATGGGGAAAAACGTTCTGATTAAGGAAGATAAAAACACTGCAAATAAGAAATACAGCCCTAGCTGGCTTGGCTCAGTGGATAGAGTGCCAGCCTGCGGACTGAAGGGTCCCGGATTTGATTCCAGTCAAGGGCACATGCCAGCATTGCAGGCTCAATCCCCAGTAGGGGGCAGCTGATCAATGATTCTCTCTCATCATTGATGTTTCTCTCACTCTCTCCCTCTCCCTTCATTTCTGAAATCAATAAAAATATATTTAAAAAAATACACAAACAGAGGGATAGACAGACAGCTGGTGGGAAGTTATCTGTGGTGGTAATGGCCTGATGCCATTAATGACACTGATATTACATAATAAGTTTAATATATTTTTTTAACATACTCTGCTAGTGTCCCCTCATCCTGCCAAAGCCTTGAGTAAAAGTTGGTTACACCAAAAAGAGTTCTAATGGATGTTTGAGAGAGGGAAGAAGTGATGAGCTTTACCCAGAGAGCAATGGGGCAGGAGAAAAGAAAACATCTGTAGGAGGTGAGATGGCAAGCGGGGATCAAATTATCAGCAATAACTGGGATTGAAGTCTGGACATACAGGTGACAAAGAGAACCAAAGCACCTCTTCCCAAGAACTTCAGAAATAATTGGGACAATGGGCAACTTCCCAGAGTACTTGGGATGAAGAAGAATTAAACTATCCTCAAAAATACAAAGGAAGGAGTTGAGCTTGAGATCTCTTGGGTAACACTTTCCCTCTAGTGCTTACAGTGTATATACTCTCAGACACCAGTACTCAAGTCTCTTTTTTGATATACTGTTATTTCTTAAGCTTAGCTATGAAAACAATGCAAATTATTGTCAGGAGAATGTACTTAAGTAAATATAATCAAAAGTACATCTCTACTTTGGGTAATGATTTTTGCTGCTCTTGAGGTTACATAACTATTATCTTGTATCCAGTGAGATATCAAACATTATTGTTAATAGCTTACAAATTGGGATTTGAATTTTATAGCTTGAAATAATTGTGTTTGTTGTTCCTGTGTGTGTGCAGGTGGGTACACATGCATATGTATCCATGTAGATGCATGCACTTTAGCAAGGAGAAGCTTAAATGAGCTCACTGAGTTAAGAAATGTAAAATCCTCTCTCTGCCACCTAAAATGAAGAATCCTCTTTCCCAGACCTAGCAGATGAAATAGCAACCTGAAGCCAGGAACTTTTCACATGGCTAAATGAACCTGAGAGTTGCTTATGCATTATTCATAATAGATTCTGGGATTTGTGCTTGGCATTGCTGTCAGAAGAAATGAAAGGTATAGATCAAAACTGGCATTAACTTTTTTTGTGTGTTTGTATAGTTGATCCCTTTCACATTTTCAATAATTATGTTACTGACATATATCTAATATGAGCTTTCCTCAAAAGTAATATTTTGGAGGGAACACTGTTCACTTTTTGAACATATTTGATAAAAGCATTCCCAGATTGAGGTTTATACTTCTCACTGCTGAGGCCTCTCAAATGGCTTTGTGAGGTGCGGTATAAACAATACAAAACCTGTCAAGTCAGGTTTATTTTGATGTATTCCTGCCAAATAACAAGTTTAAATTGAGTCGGCATTGTAGTATGCTTACATATAATACTCTAACTTACCTTTAAAAATTTATTAACATCTCTTATTTTCTTGCTGTTTTCAGACCTAAATATGCAGCTAGATTCTCTTAACTTGCATTGATGAAGCAACACTAAATATTTCAGCTTTAATACATCTGTTAAGATTGAACACATATTATTTCCATACTGTTGGATTAATTACAGAAGTGTAGTGTGTATTCAAGGCTATGGAGTCAGTGGTGGCGAGAAAGGATCACAAACAGGAAAGTGGAAGTCATAGAGTCACTTAGCCAATAGATAAGTGAATGGGAAAGTTGTCGCATGTTTGATATTTCTTAAAAAAAAAAAAGGACTTAAGTGTCATTTCCTCATTTTTCTGGATTTCGCTGTGGAAGTGAAAAGAGAGTGGATACTGAGGTTGTGAGATTTGGGTTCAAATATTAGCTCTAGATTTTACTTTGTAGATTACCTTAGACAATTTTTTCATCTTTTTGAGTCTTGGTTTCCTCATCTGCAAAATGGAGCTATATTTAAATTATACACTTGTCAGAATTATGTAAGATTAAGAATAGAAGAGGATCTAATACAGTACAGGTCCTCAGTATTTGCTTTTCTTGGAGGTGATTCCTTATCTCAGAGATTTCTAAAGCTCAGCTCCATTCTTGCCTGATTCCAGCTTGGTTAGTCATATCTTCCTTTGGTTGCATTAGTTACCCAGATGTCTCCACACCCCACTAGCTTGGCGTATAGGGGATCAGGGCTTGATTGTTTCCCTCTGAATGTCTGGCACTTAGAACAGTGTCAGATATGTTATACAATTAATAAAAAACAATAAGTACTAAAAATGAAAAAACACAAAGAAAAAATAGAAGATAAAAAAGAATAGATGTTTATTTATTGAATGAATCCAGTCAATAAAATTTTCATGTTTGCCTTAGCTAGTTGGGGTTAAATTTCAATATTTTTCACATGAAGTCCTGAAAAATGTAGAAAACAGGAGGCTAATCTATTTCATATAATTTCTCAGGGGAACGAACAGTTGTTAAAGCTGGAGAAAAGAAGTGTAATGTAGAAGGTAAAGGAAGAAACATAGTTTTCGGGAAAAGAGGATTGAAACACTCATAAGGCATTAAAAAGCTTCCTGTTATTGTAAAACAACTAGAAATGCCTGAATATAAAGGGTTCTGATGAACTGGAACCATAAACATGACCTGAGTTGCAAAGACAGGTAATTTCAGAGAGCTGGATAAGAACAGCTGGTACTTCAAATCAACCTGGGTTTTTTTTCATGGTGAAATTAGGTTTGCCCCCAAGATTGAGAAATAAAAGATTACAGACAGCATCAGGGATAGTAGGGTTTGGAAGCAGGGAGTAGCAGCTGAGGAAGGAGTTGGTGTAGTAATAGTGTTGTCAAGTCCTTACATTCTAAACCTGGAAACATCAGAGGTAAAAATCCAAACGTTAATTTGAATAGTTGGGGTAGGGAGACCCTGAAAAGGATGCAGCAGGGAAAGTGATGACATCATGGACTTTGAGGTTCCTTGCAATGATAAGTACAGATTGGGGGATTAAGAAGGAACAAAGATAGTGAGGGGCATCACTAGAATATTCTAAACCTATTTGAAGGATGAAAAGTTTTTAATTTCCTGCCATTTTGTAAGAAATTGTCTAGGAATCCATATAATGAGGCCTACACAAATACTACTCAATTATTTCATCTAAAAGCCTATTTTTATCATGCATTGTATAGTAGACTCCGATTAGATACCTATCTCATTGTGTGCCCACCACCCATTTCTAGAATTTACCTCTTTTCCTCCACATGATTGCAACTATATTTATATTATGTGCATCTGACCCTTTGGCCGTATTTCTGGGATGGACACTGGACCTAGGAGGGGAAATCAATTTCTATATTTGCCAATGATTGCAAAAAGCAGTGGAGAGAGATGTAGGATCATTTTATGTGAATGGTATAGATAGAAGTAGCTAGATTATAGGGAAAGGGAGAGACAGAAAATGAGAGGTAGACAAAAATTGGGGACAAAGAAAAATGAAGCATATTGGAAGAAAGAAATAGAAATAAGTATAAAAAAGAGTTCCTGAGCAGTCCCAGTCCCAGTTCTATCCTAAAGCCTGGCTTCATCCCTTCCCTTAGACCAGTGGTTCTCAACCTTCCTAATGCTGCGACCCTTTAATACAGTTCCTCATGTTGTGGTGACCCCCAACCATAAAATTATTTTCGTTGCTACTTCATAACTGTAATTTTGCTACTGTTATGAATCATAATGTAAATATCTGAAATGCAGGATGTATTTTCATTGGTACAAATTGAACATAATTAAAGCATAGTGATTAATCACAAAAACAATATGTAATTATATATGTGTTTTCCAATGGTCTTAGGCGACCTCTGTGAAAGGGTCGTTCGACCCCCAAAGGGGTCGCGACCCACAGGTTGAGAACCGCTGCCTTAGACTCTACAACATACTTTGTATCATTCCACTAAGTCCTAATTTTTCCATTAGTTACTTGCAATAGTGAATGCCAACATTCATTCTTTCAATTATTTGTCCCACAAACATTAATGGAGCTCTTATGTGTGTAAGCATTTTGCTTACACTGGGGGCAGAGATACTTGCCTACAGAAGTACTGGCACTATAAAAAGGAAAATAAAGGCCTCTTTTGGAATGATATGTGGGAGATATTAATTCATAGACTTCAGAGATCATGGTCTGTGTTTATGGCTAATGAGAAATTGAAGAAGAAGCAATACTGCTGTTTTCTTATGTATTATCCAATTAGTGAATGATTAGTCTGAAGCATGGTTTATCATCTGGAAGAGAGCATATCTAATTTGTTTCCAGAGGCAACAATAGAAAGGATGAAAATAAATCATTAACAACACGTTTTACTTTTCAAGAGATATTGAACATCTTTGAACAGCAAGTGTCAGGTAAGACAGTAGTAGAAAACAAGACTGGAAAATGGAGTGCCTTCTGTACTAGGCTTTAATGGATTTTAATTTTATTCTTTAAGCAGTGTAAAAGTTTATCAATCATTATAGACTAAAAATGTGTAAGGCTGTTAGGTCAGGATTTCTCATGCAATGGAAGCCTTGGGACTAAAAAGTGCTTAGAATTTTTATATTTTCTGTGGGTCTCAGTAATGAGACCAGTAACTTGCATTTACTATGCCTGTGTCTTCCAGTCATATTCTCTAGGAACTAATTTCAAAAAATAAAGGAGATCAGGTGATGAGAGAATCCAGCTGCTTAATCAATACGGTAATGGCCTTCAGGCATTATATTTTTCTAATCTCAGGGAAACTAACTAGTAGATGGTCTCTTAAAAGCTTTAATTGGACACTAGACTTCAAAGTGAGCTGTGTTATTTAAGTATATCAATTTTCAGCAGCTATTCCTTACTGATTAAAAATAGGATAAATGTTATAAGCTTGTTAAAGTAAAATCTAGGCGGGGAAGAATTTACACAAAATTGGGGAGGAGTGAAAAGGCTAGACAAAACTTATATTTGTGAACTGAAAACAAGGTGAAAAATAGCAAGAATAAAAATGAACCCCCAGCCAGAAATAAGGCAGAATTACAGGGTAAATATAAGTGCCCATTTGTAATTTGTGATCATAGATTTAAGTCAATGAGCTTGTTGGCATAATTTTTTATCTTCTCGAGTGCTAATATCAGTAGATAATTTAGTGCATCTGGACATGTGGTTTTTCCAAGAGATAAAACATTAGAAGGAAGGGTTCAAGAGAGGAAGGTATTTTCAAGGATTTGTAATGACAGTGTTGGATTAGGAAATCTAAGCTGTGTGGACAGAAGTGGAAGTTGAAAAATGAGGGTATTGGAGAGTAGTGATTAATTGTTCAAGTTAATGTATTGGGGGTCTCATGAGATTAAATATTTAAATCAAAGGGAGAGGAGAGGAGAGCAGGAGTGGAATGTAAGGGCTCAATGGGAGAAAAAGGGGACATATGTAATACTTTCAACAATAAAGATTAAAAGAAGACATTAAGGTAATAAAGCAGAGGTAGAGTAGGGCTATGAGATGAAAAGATGGGAAGAGGTGATTTGAGAGTAGAATATTCAAAAAATTTTTGAACTTTGGTGATAAAATTGTTGGTGATGAAATGGTCTATAATCAGAGAGAGAGAGTGGCAGCTTTGGAGTGGAGGAAATATTGGAAGAGATTAAAAAAAAAAGGTCAAAACTAAGAGACCATGGGTAGGTTATTAGCATAAATACAGTAATCACAAAAATTATAACTTTATGGCTGCAGTAAATGTAGAGGGTGAGATATGAATTAATGTGGCTGAATAGCATAAACTGAAAAGAAATAGAGCTTTACTTTCCTCTTTCTTCTCCATTTTTCCTGCTTCCCTCCTTTCCTTTCTTCCTTCCTTGCTTTTTTCCTTCCTTCCTTTTTCCCTCTTAGATAGTAGAGACCTGACTTGACTTTGGGAGTATTACCTGAAAATAACACAATTTGGATTAACAAAGAATGAAATTAACAATATAGTAACTACTAAGATAAATCAATTATAACAAAATATTTTTAAAGATCTAAAACATTGAAATAGTTGATGTAAAAATATAGGTAATAGACAAGAATGATAAAATAAAAAGTGAAATGGTAGATTTATCACTGAAAAGGATATTTGTAGAAACAGTATCATTAACTGATGCTCATTTGGGAGGTGGAGAGATGAGGTTAACTTAATATGGTTAATGTCCTTTAAATGGTCAGATTTCCTAGTTTTGACTCCTCAAAAAAAACTTAAATATACAGCCTGCAACCATTATTATAAATGGTATTTTCTTTATTTTTGCAGTACCTTATTATTATTATTAAATTTATTGGGGTGAAATTGGTTTCAAGTGCAGATTTTTAGGACAAATGATCTGTATATTGCATTGTGTGCTCATCACCCAAAGTCAAATCATCTTCCATCACTGCATAAGTGGTATTTTCAATAATTTGATTGTATCTAGATCAGGGGTGGGTAACCCCTGGAACGCGTGCCAAACATGGCATGCCAGTAACTTTTGCTGGCATGCAAAACCCTCTCTTATAATCTTCCATTTACAATTTTTTTCTTAATATAGACTTTTTTATTTTTCAGATAAATTCAGTGTAGGTGCATCTTAGATAAATAAATAATTTTACATAACAAGTTATGTTAAAGACTGTAGACATGGATTGACGAGAGAGGGGAAGAGCAATTTCTATGCCTCTGCCTTAACTCTCCCTGCCTTCCTAGATCCGACCAGTGTTTTGGTTTCATCCACATACGCTTGTGAATCTTTGTTCTCACTGATGAATTTTGTTAAGTCTCCTAGTAGGAGTAGCCTGACAGATGAAAATAGTAGCTTGTGCATATCTCTGAAGGTCATGAAATAGAAACCTGATGTAAAATACTCTGTCATCAGTGATGCAGCAGCAAAAGCCCCACTGATAATATCAAATGGAGTCATAAAGTTTTCTGTTGGACTATCAGTGTACATGTATACATTAAAAAATAAATGTATTTTTCATCATCATATACTGTGTTTTTGTCACTCGAATGAATTTTATTATTTCTTCAAGGTTCTTCATATACGTACACCTTAAGAAATATCAAGTAGGATAGGACATTTTGGATACAGACGCTCACTGTGCTGAAGAGCAGGAGAAGGTGTGGACGAGTGGAAGCTTGGGAGAGGCTGGGGAGAGAAGGGGGTCCAGGAGAGGTGGCAGCAAACTGAGTGCTGAGTCACGCCTGAGCCCAGGACTTGGGCAGCCATTTTCTCCCAAGGATATAACTCCTCCCTCCAGGCCCCAGGCAAGGAATACAGCCACACCCAGATTCCACCTGACTGGAATGACGGATTAAAATAATCTGATTAGTCCCTGGGAGTTAACAGGGTCTGGCCTATAGAGGGGCTTTCAGTCCCAGCAACAGAAAAAAAAAAAAAATCACAGACATTCCAGAAAACTGGGATCTTAAGTCAGTCAAAGGCATGACATTTCAATTTTTCATTTTTATTTTTTTATTATTATTTTGTTAGCTTTTTTTTTCTTTTTTCTTTGTATTCCCTTATTTTGTTTGTTGCTCTTTTTGTGCTTTTTTCTTTGTTCTACTTTTTTTGTTTGTTGCTTTATTTCCTACTTCTTTTCACATTATTTTTTCAACCATGTGAGCAGCTGACACGTGAGCAGCATGCTCTTATCCAAGGAGCATCAGCCCCGTGAGCAGCCTGCCTCAGGCCTAAAAGCAGCAGCCTCATGTGGCCTGCCCCTGTTCAAGGAGCAGCAGCTGTGTAAATGGCCCGCTTCCCTGTCTGAGGAGCAGCAACCACACGAGCAGTTGACCTGTCCAAGGAGCAGCAGCCGCACGAGCAGTCTACCTACGTCTGAGTAGTGGCAGCCCTGTGCAGCCCGCCCCCATCTGAGAAGCAGCAGCTGTGCACAGCCCGCACCCTGCACTAGTCCGAGTAGCAGCAGCTGCACAAGCATCTTGCCCTCGTCCAAGCGGCAGCAGGTGCATGAGCAGCCTGCCCAATCCGAGGAACAGCAGCTGTGTGAGCAGCCCGCCCCCCATCTGAGGAGCAGCAATTCTGCGAGCAGCCCATCCCCATTTGAGGAGCAGCAGCAGCCCACCCCGGTCCAAGGAGCAGCAGCCACACGAGCAGACCGCCCACCTCTGAGGAGCGGCAGCCCTGCACAGCACGCACCGGTCTGAGGAGCAGAGCCACACACAGCCTGCACCTGCACACACAGCAGCAGCCAGCCCCCATTCAAGGAAAAGCAGCCACATGAGCAGTCTGCCCAGTTCAAGGAGTAGCAGCTGCATGTGTAGCCCACCCCCATCCAAGGAACAGCAGTCTTGTGAACAGCACACCCTCTGTCTGAGGAACAGCAGCTGTGTGAAGCCTCCCCCACCAGCCAGAGGAGCCACCACAGCTGTGAACAGCACTCACCAGAGGAGCTGCTGCAACTGAGGAGCAGCTGCTACCACAACCGCCCGAGGAGCAACCAAGCCCAAGGAGCCACAGCCACCCAAGGAGCAGCCCCGGAATGAGTCAACATCTAGATATGTCGGTGAGATCAGTCATGGGTAGACAAAGAAACCCCCAAAGGAAAAAAAAGGAGGACTCGCCAAAAAAGCAGCTAAGTGAAACAGAGGCATGCAACATGACAGAAAAAGAATTCACAGTAAGGGTCCTAGAATGCATAAACCGGATGAAGGAAAAAATCAACTTATGTAAGAATCAAGAAGAAACGGATGAAAAAATCAACAACTCATGTAAGAATCAAAAAGAAATGGATGAAAAAAATCAGTAACTTATGTAAGAGCCAAGAAGAAATGAAGAGTGATACAGCTGCAATAAAAAACACCATTGAAAGTTTCAACAGTAGACTAGGAGAAGCGGAGGACCGAATTAGCGAATTAGAAGACAGTGAAGCAAAACACACCCAAACTAAACTGCAATTGGAGAAAAAAATTAAAAGACAGGAGGAGAGCCTAAGGGAGCTATGGGACAACATGAAATGAAACAACATACGAATAATAGGGGTGCCAGAACAACAGAAAGAGGAACAAGGGTTAGAAAACCTAATGGAAGAAATAATATCAGAAAACTTCCCTGAGGTGGGGAAAAAAAAAAAGTCACACAAGCACAGAGAGTCCCAAACAAGGTGAACCTGAAAAGACCCACACCAAGACACATCATAATTACTATGGCAAATGTTCAGGACAAAGAGAGAATCTTAAAGGCTGCAAGAGAGAGATGGAAAGTTACATACAAGGGATCTCCCAGTAGATTATCAAATGATTTCTCAACAGAAACACATCAGGCCAGAAAAGAATGGATGGAAATTTACAAAGTGATGCAAAGCAAAGGACTGAATCCAAGAATACTCTATCCAGCAAGGTATCATTCAGAATTGAAGGGGAAATAAGAAGCTTCACAGACAAAAAAAGGCTAAGGGAGTTTATCACCACCAAGCCAGCAATGCAAGAAATGCTAAAGGGACTGATATAAAAAGAAGAAATAAAAAGCTCAGAAAGAAAACAGGCACAAAAAATAGAAACGGCTACAAACAAGTACCTTTCAATAATAACTTTAAACATAAATGGACTAAATGGTCCAATGAAAGACATCGAGTAGCTGAATGGATAAAAAAACATGACCCATATATTTGCTGTCTACAAGAGACCCACCTCAGAAAAAGGGACTCACACAGACTGAAAGTGAAGGGATGGAAAAATATCTTTCAGGCAAATGGAAATGAAAAAAAAGCTGGGGTAGCAATACTTATATCGGACAAACTAGACGTCAAAGTGAAGGCCATAACAAGAGATAAGGAAGGCCACTTCATAATACTAAAAGGATCAATACAACAAGAGGACCTAACCCTGATAAACATATATGCACCCAATGCAGGAGCACCCAAATACATAAAAATACTCCAGGAAGATATCAAGGGAGAGATCGACAACAATACAATCATAGTGAGGACTTTAATACACCCATGACATCACTGGATAACTCCTCTAGTCAAAAAATCGGCAAAGAAACAGCAATCCTAAATGACTCACTAGATCAGTTGGACTTAATTGACATCTTCAGAACATTTCACCCCTAAGCCACAGAATATACGTTCTTCTCAAGTGCTCATGGGACATTTTCAAAAATAGACCACATATTGGGTCACAAGCAAAGTCTCCCCAGATTCAAGAAGATTGAAATCATACCAAGCATCTTCTCAGACCACAATGGCATAATATTAGAAATAAACTACAATAAAAACAACCCAAAATACTCAAACACTTGGAAGCTGAATAGCATGTTAGTAAATATTGATTGGGTTACCAATGAGATCAAAGAAGAAATTAAAAACATCCTGGAAACTAATGACAATGAAAACACAACAATCCAAAACCTATGGGACACAATGAAAGCAGTCCTGAGAGGGAAGTTTATAGCTCTACAGGCCTATCTCAACAAACAAGAAAAAATGGTAGTAAATCATCTAACTCTACATCTCAAAGAATTAGAGAGAAACAAGAAAAGCCCAGAGTGAGCAGAAGAAAGGAGATAATAAAGATTAGAGCATAAATAAATGACAGAGAGACCAAAAACACAATACAGAAAATCAATGAAACCAAGAGCTGGTTCTTTGAAAGGATAAACAAGATTGATGAATCTCTAGCCAGGAAACCAAGAAGCAAAGAGAGAGGACCCAAATAAACAAAATCAGAAATGATAGAGGCGAAATAACAACAGACCCCACAGAAATACAAATGATTGTTAAAAAATACTATGGACAACTCTACTCCAACAAACTAGACAACCTGGAGGAAATAGACATATTCGTAGAAAAATACAACCTTCTAAAACTCAATCAGGAAGAATCTAAAAATCTCAATAGGCCAATAACTATGGAAGAAATTGAAGCAGTCATCAAAAAGCTTCTAGCAAACAAAAGCCCAGGACCAGACGGCTTCACAGGGGAGTTTTACCAAACATTCAAGGAAGAACTAAAACCTGTCCTCCTTAGACTACTACAAAAAATTCAAGAGGAAGGAACACTTCCAAGCTCATTCTATGAAGCCAGTATCACCCTAATACCAAAACCAGGTAAAGACAACACAATGAAAGAGAATTACAGGCTAATATCCCTCATGAACATAGATGCCAAAATCCTCAACAAAATCTTAGCAAATTGGATCCAGCAGTACATCAGAAAGATCATACACCATGACCAAGTAGGATTTATCCCAGGGATGCAAGGATGGCACAATATCCGCAAATCAATAAATGTGATATATCACATAAACAAATATGACCACATAGTCCTATCAGTTGATGCAGAAAAAGCATTTGATAAAACCCAACACCCATTTTTGATAAAAACTCTCAGCAAGGTGGGAATAGAAGGATCATACCTCAACATAATAAAAGCCATATATGACAAACCCACAGCCAACATCATACTCAATGGACAAAAACTAACACCATTTCCCTTAAGAACAGGAACAAGACAGGGATGCCCACTCTCACCATTCTTGTTCGATATAGTACTGGAAGTATTAACCATTGCAATTAGACAAGAAGAAGAGATAAAAGGCATCCAAATTGGAAAAGAAGAAGTAAAACTGTCCTTATTTGCAGATGACATGATATGATACATTGAAAACCCTAAAGACTCCATCAAAAAACTATTACACTTAATAAATGAATTCGGCAATGTAGCAGGATACAAAATTAATGCCAAGAAATCTAAGGCATTTCTATACACCAATAGTGAACTTACAGAAAGAGAGACTAAAAAAACAATCCCATTTACCATTGCACCAAAAAAACTAAGCTACCTAGGAATAAACTTAACTAAGGAGATAAAAGACCTCTACTCAGAAAACTACAGGACGTTGACAAAAGAGATAGAAGAAGACATAAACAGATGGAAGAACATACCATGTTCTTGGATTGGTAGAATCAACATCATTAAAATTTCCATACTACCCAAAACAATCTATAAATTCAACTCACTTCCCATTAAAATACCTACGGCATATTTCACAGACATAGAACGAACTCTCCAAAAATTCATCTGGAATAAAAAAAGACCCTGAATAGCTGCTGCGATCCAGAGATAGGACAAAGTAGGTGGGATCTCAATACCAGATATCAAGCTGTATTACAAAGCCACTGTTCTCAAAACTGCCTGGTACTGGCACAAGAACAGGCATGTAGATCAATGGAATAGAATAGAGAGCCCAGAAATTGGCCCGAACCAATATGCTCAATTAATATTTGACAAAGGAGACAAGAACATACAATGGAGTCAAGATAGTCTCTTCAATAAATGGTGTTGGGAAAATTGGACGGATACATGCAAAAAAATGAAACTAGACCACCAACTTACACCATACACAAAAATAAACTCAAAATGGATAAAGGACTTAAATGTATGATGAGAAACCATAAAAATACCAGAAGAATCCAAAGGCAACAAAATCTCAGACATATGCCGAAGCAATTTCTTCACCGATAAGCCCCTAGGGCATTGGAAACTAAAGAGAACATAAACAAATGGGACTACATCAAAATAAAAAGCTTCTGCACAGCAAAAGAAACCATCAAGCAAACAACAAGAAAGCCCACTGCATGGGAGAACATATTTGCCAATGTTATCAACGATAAGGGTTTAATCTCCAATATTTATAGGGAACTCATACAACTTAACGAAAGGAAAATTAAACAATCCAATCAAAAAATGGGCATAGGACCTAAATAGACAATTTGCAAAAGAGGACATTCAGAAAGTCATATGAAAACATGCTCAAAGTCACTAATTATCCGAGAAATGCCAATCAAAACAACAATGAGGTACCATCTCACACCTGTCAGAATGGCTATCATCAACAAATCAACAAACGACAAGTGCTGGAGAGGATGTGGAGAAGAAGGAACACTTGTGCACTGCTGGTGGGAATGTAGACTGGTGCAGCCACTATGGAAGACACTATGGAGTTTCCTCAAACAACTAAAAATGGAACTCCCATTTGACCCCGTGATCCCGCTTCTAGGAATATATCCCAAGAAAACAGAAACACCAGTCAGAAAGGATATATGCATCCCTACGTTTATAGCAGCACAATTCACCATAGTTAAGATCTCGAAACAGCCTAAGTGCCCATCAGTAGATGAGTGGATTAAAAAACTGTGGCACATCTACAGAATGGAATACTATGCTATGGTAAAAAAAAAAAAAAAGGAATTCTTACCATTTGCAACAGCATGGAACTGAAGAACTTTATGCTAAGTGAAATAAGCCAGTCAATGAAGGGAAAATACCACATGATCTCACTCATTTATGGATAATAAAGACCATTATAAACGTACGAACAAAAATAGATACAGAGGCAGAGCAACCTGGAACAGACTGTCAAACTACAGCGGGAACGCTGGGGAGGGGTGTGGGGCGGGAGGGGCGGGGGTAAGAGATCAACGGAAGGACTTGTATGCATGCATATAAGCATAACCAATGGACATAAGACACTGGTGGCTAGGGGAGGCCAGGGGATTGTCAAGGGTGGGGAAAAAAAGGAGACATATGTAATACTCTTTGTAATACTTTAAGCAATAAAACAACTTTAAAAAAAAGATATTAAGTAGGCGTAACATGTTCTCAAAAAATTAGGGTTGGCACGCAGAAGAATTTTGAGTCAGAGATTTTGCTGGTTTTGGCACACACTCACAAAACGGTTGCCCACCACTGATATAGATCATATACATTTCTTTTGGGTAAAGATGACTGAAATAGATTATATGTGTATTTTCTTTGCAATGAGCTTCGGATTTCTTATATAGAGCCATCTAGAATAATTTAAAAGTTATCTTTTTAAATATGTCTCTTTAAGTGGATATCAGTTAAGCCAATGAAATTTAAGATATAAATGCCTCTCCTACAAAAACCTGTTAGCCCAGCTGGCATGGGTCAGTGGTTGAGTGTTGACCTATGAACCAGAAGGTCATGAACACATGCCCGGGTTGCAGGCTCAATCCGTAGTATGGGGCATGCAGGAGGTGGCCAATCAATGTTTCTCTATCATCATTGATGTTTCTCTCTCTCTCCCTCTTTCTTTCTCTCTGAAATAAATAAAAATATATTTTAAAAAAGAATTAAACTGTTAAAACTAACCTTAGATTTAAAAATATTTCCCCATTGAAAGTCATTATCTGTTTCATACTTTTCCTTGTATTTACATTTTATATTATTACTTAGAAATTACAGTATTTTAAAATTTACTATCAACTATAAATGTATGAGATTAGTGATTCTTCAGGTATTTTAATTATGTAGGTTACAGAATAATGTCTGTTGTAGTACAGTTAGGGGAAATTAATGAGCAATAACTCATCCTTATCTACCAAACTTTCTAAAATAATTAATTAAAATTGGGGAAAAATGTATATTTTGGGTAGCATTTACATTAATGATCTTATAGCACTACTTTCTTGAAGGTTCAAGATTTTCTCTCCAGTAGTCCCTGTTCAAATCCTTAACATGATATTCCTCAGTATCATTTCTAAACCACCTCAAACATGCAAGAATACCTAAACCCAGTTGTTAAAACACACTAAAAGCTTCTATAATAAAAGTGATGAATGGATGTAAACGTACAGATAGATTAGTAGAACAAAATAGAAAAGCAGAGTTGACCCATGTATTCATCAACATTTAGCTTATGATAAAGGAAGTATCTCAAATCCCTCAGCATAATAGACTTTTAATAAATGTTAATACAACTGGTAGCCATTTGGAGAAGTAAGGTGAAAATTGGATCTATAACATGCAATATAACAAAAGTAAACTCAGTAATAAACTAGATACGTGGAGTGCCTTTTAGCTATGACTAAAATTATAGAAGTAAGATAAGAAAGTGTGGATAAATTCAACTACTGTAAATAAAATAAAAAAGCACTTATTAGTAGCAACTCACAGAGGAAAACAAAACCATCAGAAAAATAAAAAACAAATAAAATGGGCAAATCTATTTGCAATTTACAACTTATCACAGATAGAGGGCAAATATATTTTATATAATTAGGATTCTTAAAATTCAAGAAGGAAAAAACAATAAACCCAATTAATAAATGAATAAAACCATGAACACACAGATCAGGTGGAAGATATACAAATTGCCCTTAAACAAATGAAAGAACCTCAGCTTCTGTCAGAATAAGAATTATACAAATTGCCCTAACCGGTTTGGCTCAGTGGATAGATTGTCGGCCTGCGGAATGAAGGGTCCCAGGTTTGATTCCCGTCAAGGGCATGTACCTTGGTTGCGGGCACATCCCCAGTTGGGGATGTGCAGGAGGCAGCTGATCGATGTTTCTCTCTCATCGATGTTTCTAACTCTCTATCCCTCTCCTTTCCTCTCTGTTAAAAATCAATAATATATATATATTTTTAAAAAAATATACAAATTAAAACTATACAGAAGTTTGTTTTTTTTTTAATGTTAAGATTGACAAACAAAAATGGCTTGACAACCCAATCTGAAGACAAGGTTGTGGGAAAATAGGAATTCTCATTTTTTGCTGGTTATAATGCAAAATGAATTGCTACCAAAATCACACTTTTCTGCACTTACTTTAAAGAAGTACCTCCTTAAATAGATAATAGCATATGTGCAGAGTTACTTATTGTAGCATTATTTATAATATGATTAACAACATAAATATCCATCAATATGAGGTTGCTTCCATTAACAATGGTACAATCTCATAATGCAATTCTCTGCAGCTGTGAAAAAAGGAAAGAAAATATGATCTTATATGTCAGATTTTCCTGTCATATTTTTAAGTGAAAAAAAAAATGCTAGGAACAAAGTACATGCTCCTGGTTTTGGTAAGAAAGAAAGGGAAGTAAAAATTATCTATCTACCTGTCTATCATCAAATTTTTAATTGATCATTCCTCAAAATTAAACACAGGAAGTATGAACCAAAATCTAAATCAGAACTTACTGAAAATATTATCAATGGAGGTTGATAGGAATGAGTTGAGGGGATAGAAATGAGAGCCTGCATTCTCTTTAGTTCTGCTGTAATAAGACATATGCATTCCAAAATACCACTCTATTATGCACAGTTGTATAATAAGATCTACAGGGCTTATGAGAAATACAGGGTTAAAGTCACAACACTCAAAAACTTCATCAGTGATACATTAAAAAGAGGAACCTAATAAAAGTGGTGCACTATTGTACACATGTTAAATGGTTAAGACATACATAAAAATGCAATAAACATGGCACTCTACCATGAAACAGATCCAAAGTTTGCTAGTGGAAGTGGGCATCAGAAGGGTTGCAGATTGTATGTTATTGTGAAGTGGAAGAAGCAGAGTTAGAGGATCATATTGTGAATGCGATGTGTGTGGCTTATCCCATGCAGTGAACTGAGGTAGCTGGTGGATATTGCAGGTGTGAGCATATGCTTTTGTTCTTACTCAACTTGGTTCAACTAGGTGAGGTTTTCCTGTTGATGATATTGTGCATAAGCAAAGACCAGATTTATATTATGCTGAAATATGTAGTGTTGGAACAAATCAGAATTTTCCAAAACAAGCAATCAATTTTTACTCTTGAATCAATTAAACATTGGCATATAAAATTGTATCGAAAAGGATAAAAAGCACTAATAAAATTAAATACAAACAAACAAATGTATATTCCTGTCCCATTGATGGCATGAACCATGTGGAGAAAAATATTATTTCTGGTAACTTTCAAAAATCCCTGCTCTGACTACATATTCTTTTTGGGAATTATTCTCAGGACAAAGAGCACTGTAAAGCAATGTCTTAAACATTTTTATGGATTTATTGTTAATATCACTGTTGGTTATATAATTTTGAGCCATTTCTGTGAAGTAGAATACAGCAAATAAACAGGTTTGTTGCTTTCATTAGGAGCTAGAATTTTTCACCGTCAGGAAAAGAACGTATGGATTTAAAGGACTATAAGGGAGAAAACACTCTCTGATTTCCATTTTGAATTGAAAATAATATCTCATCCTTCTTAAAAAATATATTTATAATTCCTTTATTTTTTCATAAAAAGGGCCTAAAAGGACACTCTAGCACCAGTTAGCACACCTATTGCCCAGATCTTAGTTTCTGAATATAATTTTGCATGAAAAAGAACCAGAACTTAGAGAACTGGCTGATTATAGGCCTAAGACAGGAAAGTACATGGTGAAAATGAGAAATCTACTGCCTGAAAGGGTCCAAATGCAAATGAGGTTATATAAAAATGACACAAGACCCAGTTGGAATGGTCCCCCACTTGACAAATTTGATAATTTGAGCACCAAAAGAGATTAATGACAGTAATTATTATGCATTGAATAACAGAAAAGTCCATTATTCTTAGTGGACAAAAGTACAAACCATAAAGGCTAAGATGAGATTATTAAATCTAAGAGCTTCTGTATATGAAAAGACAGCATAAAAGGAGTGAAATGACAAGCTTCAAAAGTGGATATTTGCTTTATGTACAACTGACATGATTGGTATTTCAAATATATTAAAAATATTTACATATTAATAAGATAAAACAACTCAGTAGTAATTTTACTGAGATATGAATAGGTAGTTCAGAAACAAGAAAGTACAAATCATCCCTACTTGCGAAAAGAGTGTTAATATCATCCCTAAATAGTGAAATGCATATTAAAGCCATACAGACTTAATGATGCCATACTGACCATAGTGACCAAAAATGAGAGCCTGATAGTACAAAGTGTTTTTGGGAATATGGAGCAAGGATACCCCTCACCTGCTACTCATGAGAGTTTAAATTTGTTCCTTTGGAAGACTGAAATTATCTACTAAAGTTGATGATAAGTTCCCTAAGACTCAGCAAGATTCTGATGCACAAGATTGCTCATGGCAACATTATTCATAGATAAATAAATTTCATTATATTCATATAGTGGAGTATGGAGCAACAGGAAAATTAAATAACTAGATCTACAGCAGTGGTTCTCAACCTGTGGGTCGTGACCCCTTTGGGGGTCGAATGACCCTTTCACAGGGGTTGCCTAAGACCATTAGAAAACACATATATAATTACATATTGTTTTTGTGATTAATCACTATGCTTTAATTATGTTCAATTTGTACCAATGAAAATACATCCTGCATATCAGATATTTACATTACGATTCATAACAGTAGCAAAATTACAGTTATGAAGTAGCAACGAAAATAATTTTATGGTTGGGGGTCACCACAACATGAGGAACTGTATTAAAGGGTCACGGCATTAGGAAGGTTGAGAACCACTGATCTACAGGATCAATATATTTGAATTTCATTAATGGACTATTGAGTGAAAGGGGCAAGAAAAATGCAGTTGATTCCATTTAAATAAAGCTTAAGAAAAGACCCTTAAACAGTATGTTATTTGATGTTTCATACATAGATAATAAAAATGATAAAACTACATTTAAATAACAAAAAAATATAAACACAAAATGGAGAGAGTTGTTATTTCTGGAGAGGGATAGGGGATGGAACTGGGTAGAGGTTCATAGGAGACTTTAGGATGATGGTGTTTATATATATACACACACACACATATATACACTGGGGGCCCGGTGCATGAAGATTCGTGCATGGGGGGTGGGTCCCTCAGCCCGACCTGCACCCTCTCCAATCTGGGGTCCCTAGGAGGAGCCTTCTCCAATCCAGGAGTTTCTGTCTGTCTTTGCAATCATATGAGTGAATTGTCTGAGACCTCTAACCCCGTTTGGTTTGTTGCTCAAAGAATAATAGAGGCATTTTTAAAAATTTTTTATTGATTAAGTTATTACATATGTGTCCTTATCCCCACATTACCCCCAATCCCCCCCACTCATGCCCTCACGCATTTTGTTTTCTTTGCTTTATTGGTGGAGATTTCCTGGAAATTTTAGGATATCTTCCCTTTAATTTTTCCTAGACACTCTGATTTTACTTACGTCCCTCAGTTTTGCTTTTCCTCCATCCCCCACCGCAACAGTAACTTCCTCCAGGCTCACTTTGCTCTGGTGTAGGAGATCCGTCTGCCACCAGAACTAAAATTCCCAGCATTCTTGGTGCTCCCTGCGCTCTGGACTTCCACTTCTGGTCCTGGGGCTGCCACCAGAACTACTATTCCCAGAATTCCTGGTGCTCCCTGCGCTCTTGGTTTTCCCTTCCTGCTCTGTCTCTGTCCCACAGCCTCCTACTCTGCCAAGTCCTCCAAGCTGCCAGCTCTCCCTCTTTGCTCTCAGTCTGGCGGCTTGGGGAGCCAAGTTCCCCAAGCCGCTCCACTCTCCGCCAGCTCCCTGGCTCTGCTCTCCACCCAGCAGCTTTGGGGGGCGACCGAGGGAGCCACCTCCCCCCAAGCCTCCAGCTCTCCTGCTCTGCTCTCTGCTGGGTGGCTTGGGGAAGCGACTAAGGCAGCCACATCCCCCCAAGCTGCTGGTTCTCCCTCTCTGCTCCCCACCTGGTGCCTGTGTATGCAAATTAACCCACCACTTTGTCAGGTTAATTTGCATGCTCTGATTGGCTGGTGAGTGTAGTGGAGGGATGGCCAATTTACATGTTTCTCTTATTATATAAGATACACACACACACACACACACACACACACACACACACACATATACATACTAGAGGGAGGCCTGGTGCACAAAATTCGTGCATTGCGGCAGGGTTTCCCTCAGCCCAGCCTGCACCCCCTCCAATCTGGGACCCCTCAGGGGATGTCCAACTGCTGGTTTAGGCCCGATCCCTGTGGGCCCCCAACTGCTCTCCCCTGCCAGCCCAGTCACCCCTAACTATCCTCCCTTGCAGGCCTGGTCCCCCCCAGTTGCCCTTTCCTGCAGACCTGGTCGCCTCCACTGCCCTCCCCTGCTAGCCTAGTTGCCCCTAACTGCCCTTCCCTGCTGACCTGATTGCCCACAACTGCCCTCCCCTGCCAGCTATCTTGTGGCTGTGGGCACCACCATCTTTGAGGGCGTGACAGTCAATTAGCATATTCCCTCCTATTGGCTGTGGGTGCTGCCATATTTGAGGGCAGGGCATTCAATTAGCATATTCCTACTTATTGGCTGTGGGTGCTATCATATTTGAGGGCAGGACATTCAATTAGCATATTCCCTACTTATTGGCTGTGGGTGCTGCTATCTTTGAGAGCAGGACATTCAATTAGCATATTCCCTCCTTATTGACTGTGCACGTGAGTATAGGAAGCTCATGGAAATAGACTTAAGCTCATATAAATGGTTTGGGGAAGGGGCAGAAACAGGGTTGAAAATTCAGGCCTTTGATTTGTACTTTTTTTTAATATATATTTTATTGATTTTTTTACAGAGAGGAAGGGAGAGGGATAGAGAGTTAGAAACATCCATGAGAGAGAAACATGGATCAGCTGCCTCCTGCACATCCCCCACTAGGGATGTGCCCACAACCGCGGTACATGCCCTTGACCGGAATTGAACCCAGGACCCCTGAGTCCACAGGCCAATGCTCTATCCACTGAGCCAAACCAGTCAGGGCTGATTTGTACTTCTACAAATCCACTTCCACTGCTTCAGGATTAGATCTGAGATTCTCAGCTGGATTGTTGGAATGCCAAGAAGGTTTATGCCTGGACTGAGCCAAGGCACAGTCAACTAGGGGATGGCTAGTCTGGAGGTGCTCAGAAATGGACACCAGTGATTGGGACACCTTGTTACATCCTTATTGCATCCATTGATGAGGTGAGGAACAGTGCAGTGTTTCTGAGGACTTTAGTCAATAACCAGATATTTATGTTACATACTAGGAGCTTGGAGCTTTATTATTTGACTTAATTCTCACAACACATGAAAGGTAGATGTTATTTTCTTTATTAACCAAGGAAGTGAGGAGGCTCAGATGGTTAGGCAATTTTCCAAGTGCATCTCATCAGGAGTTAACAAAGCTGTCCCACTCTGAAATTTGGGCTCTCCTTTCTGCACTCTCCAGTTTTATAGAAAAATTGCAAGAGAACTATGCCCTTCCCTTCAAAGAATTGAGGATAAAAAGAAATCCCCTCCCCCCCCCACTGTTGTTTTGTGGTTGTTTTGTTTATGAGGTCCATTTTCAGGATAGAGGCAGAGGTCAGAAGTATTAGGAATGGTTCAGTTAGGTTATCAGAATGGGACTCAGGGTCTGCACAATGGAAGTCTGAAAAAAATTGAAGAGTCTGTCTGTAATCATTATTTGACTATTTTGTTGCAAGACAAAATTGAAAAGTGTACTTGCCTTCAGCAGGAACAAAGATGGAGGGCTTTGGGGATACGGAGTTCCCTATTAATGCTAAGCTGTGGGGGAAGGGAGGAAAGCAGTGCCCTAAGTAGACAAGAAGAGTGGGAAGCTCTTGAGATGTGAGGTAAAGG
Source organism: Myotis myotis (assembly GCF_014108235.1). Lineage (NCBI taxonomy): Eukaryota > Metazoa > Chordata > Mammalia > Chiroptera > Vespertilionidae > Myotis > Myotis myotis. The sequence continues at coordinate 61,919,124 of NW_023416368.1, forward strand.
AAAGAATAAAGTTGTTAGTAGATGTGTATATGAGAAGTACCTAGAGTTCTACTAGAGGACCAATGCACGGAATTTGTGCAAGGGGTTCGGCTCTCGCAGGCCCTGGCTTCTTTCAGAAGGTCATCAGGACGGTCGTTCCGCTGTCCCGCCATTTGGTTGCTTTGCATATTACACTTTTATTATAGATTTATTTATTTAAATTGAATTTATTGGAGTGACATTGGTTAATAAAATTACATAGGTTCCAGGTACATAATTCTACAATACATTATATGTCTATTGTATTGTGCATTTACCACCTCAGGTCAGATATCCTTCTGTTACCATTTATCCCAGCTTTACCCTCTTCTACCTCCCCTTACCCCATTTCTGTATCATGAAGGAAGAAACTATAAACTTTCCCTGATAACTTCTGTTAACTGCTGATTTCTAAAATAAATATTTAGAAATTATCATAAATTCAGTGTATGTTTCATTTACCTTTAACATTGGATACTTCCAGATTTTCTACAAAGTTCAATATTTATTTATAAATCTAATAATTTATAAAGGAAACTATAGCTAAGTTTTACATTAATGTATGATTGCTCAAAATTGTATTGTGGCAGGATGGGAAAGGGGACTTTTCATCTTGTAATTATAGCTAAAACATACAAGTTGAAAACAATGTTGGTAGCAGTGGCCGAGGACATCCACGTTCTGAAGAGAGGCGCTAGATATGTCCATGCAAGACTTGTCAAGAGGCAGGCAGAACAGTTCCTATAGGAATGATCACCATTTTAAATCTCCCGCTTCTATCAGAGAAGGCTATGGATTCACTTTGGAGAGTCTTTAAAGGGAATTCATTCCAGAAGAAACATAGGGTGTTGATTCCCTCACTTTCCTATGGAGAGGAAGAGAGAAGGGCTTCATCTTTCCCACCCCAAATCATATGGGGTGGGTGGCCACAAAAAGTCCTTTGGGGAAGAGATATTCTCTGTGATGAGGGGACTGGCTAGCATCTCACTCCTCAGTGGGGTTTGGTGAGCAGCAGACAGGGAGGCTTGCTTGGTGCTGCCAGTAGTGCTGTGAAAGGGTTCTTGGCAGAAAGAAGCTGGTATATTTTCCAGAGATTAGAGGCACATGTGAGCAGAGAGTCCTATGTCTGCTCTCACCTCATGAGTTCTGAAGGCTGTTGGTGAGTTCTTCTGGGCAACTCTAGCCAGAGTCACTTCCTCAATTTGAAAGTGGAAACAGATAAATTAAATGGCTGCTGTTTTTTTTTTTTTTTTTTTGCCCTTTGTTCAAAACATATTTGACACACATTTTGCACGCAGACTAGTATGTGTGTATTCACATTTGTGCATGCGTGTGCTTATTCATGCACGTGTCTGTATTTGGCAGGAGAAAATGAGTTAAAATAAAACTGAACAATTTGATAGGAATACCTTTTACATATGGAAACATTCATATCCACCTAGAGTAAAAAAAGATATTCAGAAACTTTACTCACTATTTACTAAATAAAACATCTGACATAACAAGGTTCAACGCTGCTAACTGATCAATCCTGTAGGAATATAGAAGATGAGATCAGTTCAACTGATTTGCTTCCATCTTTCCAGGCTGATCATGCAAAGGACAGAAATGCCAACAGCATAAACCAAAGCAGAAGCTGTGCGGTGAGCTGATGTAGAACAAGCAGCCACACGTGAAACTAACAAAATTGAACAACAGAGCAACACTTTAAGGGCAGCACAATATAAAGCACAGTGCCAGCTCACTAAGGCTTGGAAGTGATAGCTACAGGCATTATAAATAGGATGGCAGCTCTTGGGGTGATTCTGGCTCACTGAACTGACTCAGTCAAAGGTACAGCATTGCTAGCAGCAGGTGTGTGGTCCCATGATCAGTGGCTACTGCTGATGGCCAAAGGATGGTAAAGAAGAGATTGTACTGCACCCTCCACCAGCTTTACAGAGAAATTCAGAATACCTGAATCACATGATTGGGTATTATTCTAAATTGAAAGGTTCTATCTATGTCACTGTCTTCTTTCATTCACGTTGTATCACTTTAGTTCTATCGGTCTGTCTCTTTTTTTGCAAATGAGAGGAGTAAATAAAGTAAGTGAAGGTCCTGTCCAGTGCTAGCATTCTCTGGCTCTAATCCCTGAAGAGAAAAGGCTCACAGTATGATGTCTATAGGAAACGCTAAATTTAGAAATTCAGAACCATAGCTTTGTACTGGTTGCTGGATGATTTGAAGGGGGAAAGGGCAGGAAAATCAAGTCCCAGAGCTGAGGTCACTTGATTTCAGTGAACAGAGAACATTCAAAGAGGTTTCTGCAAGAAGGGTGCTGGTTGTCAAGATACAGGGTCATTTCATTTAATCCACCATTGGAAGTGCAACTGAGTGTCCTTGCAACTGCAAATGTCAGTGTGCAAATTTTTCTCTCGGCCATAATGTACTTCCTTCCCTCTGTCCTTTTGTACTGTTTTAAAATTTGTAGATTAGCTTTTTTCCCCCCAAGATTATATCTGATTTCCTATAAATTGACTTGCACATGGCTCTGGCTGAAGCTCCACATAAACTTATGTCCCAAACCACCAGAATCATTCAAGCTTTGTCTCTCAAAGTTCACATTTTTGATATGGGAAAAAAATCTGGTTGGAGATTTCTGTTGCTTTATGTATTCACCCCATGGTTTAACACCTGTGCCCAGCAGGATAGAATCATGTGGTCTTGATGTGGGCACCATGCATTTAAAAGTAGATATGGGAGGAAAAAAGAAAACCCAGTGTAGCTCAGAATGAGTGTTGACCTATGAACTGGGGGTGCGGTTGGGGAATGTGGGGAGTCTCCCTTCAGTTCCCTGTTGGGGTGCACATGCCCTGGTTTTTGGCTCCATCCCAATAGGGGTCATGCAGGAGGCAGCTGATCAGTGATTCTCTCTCATCATTGATGTTTCTCTCTCTCCCTTTCTCTTCCTCTCTGAAATCAATAAAAGTATAAAAAGAAAAAAAGATTTAAAAGAATGTATTACTGATAGCAAATACTTATTGTCCAATTTCTCGAAAGAATTAAGCTATTTAGTTCATATATAACTAAAAATTCACAATTATTTAATGTTAGATAACTTGTCCAGAGATTCACTTAGTATGTTTTCATATTTATGATTTCATATCACTCACTGGAGAAATACAGAGACCTGAGGATTGAGCTGACCACACATAACAGATGGCAGCTCAAGCAGACAGACATTTTGTGATATCAGGTAACAAACAAGCTAGTAGGATGCCAACAGTTGGCATACTCAGCAAAAAGTGGCAGGTATATCCATGCAGGGGTACTAGCCATGGTGACAACGAATCTGGCAATAGGCAATATGTGGAGATCCACTAATTTATTTAAAAAGTTGTGTGGGTTTTTTAAGTAAAACTTTTAGTAAAACTTACATGCCAGCCATTGTAATAGGTTCTCAAAGTAAAGTCTAAAAAATATATCTCTTGCTTTTATTTCAAATGAGATGACTTCATTTCAGCCATTAGGAACCAGAATATAGTTACAACCATGGGTCTGGGATTTTAGAATTAGATGATTATTCTCACAAGAATGTTTGAAAGTAAACTTGGAATCCCAGTTCAGTCCTAGAGGACCTGAAATTAAGAAGGTAAGCAGAATGCAGGTTGGTCAATGAAACTGAGTTTCAAATAGAATCTAGGAGCCTATATATAGTTATAGTTTAGGGTTACTCACCATCTGGGTTTTCTTGAATACAGGACTTTTAGTGATTAAGTCAAGAAATTCTCAGGCAAAGCAGGATGATTTAGCCACCCTAGAATGTGATGCTAAACTTCCCAAATCTGGATTCTGAATTGCTTAATATTCTTCAAACACTAAATTTTCATCAGAGCCTGGGTTGGTTGTATTTCAGGTAAAATTTAGTTGATATTTATTTCAGAAGCAGAATTTTTGTCAGAAAATCAAATGGTTTATAGTACCACTGCTTCTCTGGATTAGCATGTTGCAGAAACTTGCACAAAGTAGCTCAAGGAAGAATTGAACAAACATGTCTCATCAAGTTGAAACTGGCAGTTGTTCTAAATATTGATTCTCTCTTTCTCTTAGTGATAGAACAATTGTATTTTAAATTGCACATGTAGGAGTGTCTAGCTAGAGTCTTTATTTCCCATCCATCACCTCACCCTTTCTCCTCACAGCTAGATGTGGATCTTAGCTAAATTCTGTTATGGAGCAATGTGGTATGTGCCAGATTTTACTACATATAATAATGACAGTTTTCTAGGAGATGAAGGAGCAAAAGATGGAAGTATAGAGGAACATAATCTTCTTTATACTTTGCATTGCTTGCCTATGGCTAGACACTACTATATTGTATGGTGTAATAAAGTGAAATGGAGTAGGAAAAAAGCAAGAAAGAAAAAATAGGAAGACAGGAAAGGAAGGGAGGGAGAAGGAAAGAAAGACACTGTGTGTGTGTTACTCTTTGTTATAGTGGTTTGGTGCATACACTAAAACACTGTGGTAATACAGGAGGCAGGGAAGTTCTGGGACCCTCCAGAATCAGAACTGGAGACTGAATGACAGTCTACACATTGCAGGTGACCTGGCACTAGTAGCTTCATACTTGCATATCACAACTTTGACTCCCTCCTTTCATTGTTTTTAAAAATTCTGGTGATGGATTCTGATTGGCCTATCACATAATGTACACTCATTTCCTATACCAATCATTGTGACCAGAAAAGTGAGATTCTAGAATTGGTCCAATTTTAGGCCGGATTTTTATTACTGGGTCCACTACTTTGGCTAAGTTATGTAAAAATATGATACGTACATTGGATCTCATGGTGACGGAGTCTCACGAGGGTTAGTTCTCATAACACAAAGGGCATCCACCAGTGACTGTGCTCAACACCAAACACTAGACTTTCAAAGACCCACAGTGGTCACTTTCCAGGGTGCCTGCAATAAGTGTAAATTGGCTACTTTCATCCTATGGGATTAACTTCCTGGATCGATGAGGGAATTATTAGCAGTATATTTTCAAGCAGAAACAAATTAAACATATGTCCCTGATCAGTCAAAAATTACCAAAGCTATATCTCTCAATTAACCTAACTCCATGATACACAGAGAAATTCTTTAAACTTCTTCAGAATGATCTTATGGTTTATTTATAAGTTGTTTCGAATGATTTTATGGTTTATTATTTTGCACATTGTTAATGATTGGATGTGACAAGCTATCACTGTTTAAAAAAACTTGATGAAAACTCCCAATACAAAAGATTTTATGAACTTTAAAATAAGAATTCAGAAGCTTGTAGTAGAGTAACTGGGAGGAAACGCAACCTAAATGCTTTGTTGACTAGCACTGGGACAAATTCACTGCCCTGTTAGGGATCCTGTATTTCCCATGGAAGGATAAGTCTGGGAGCTGAACTACCAATTGAAATTCCCAAACTTTTTTTTTAATGGTTTATTTATTATTATTTTTTAAATTTGTCTTTATTGTTGACAGTATTATAGATGTTCCTCTCCACCCCCCCCCCATTGACAACCAAACCCCTCCTCTCCTGCCCCTCCCCTCATGCCTTCACTGCACTATTGTCTGTGTTCATGAGCTATGCATATATGCATACAAGTTCTTTCTTAATCTCTTCCCACCCATCCCTTTCCCTCTGAGATTCACCAGTCTGTTCCATGCTTCCATGTCTCTGGATCTATGTTGTTGATCAGTTTACTTTATTCATTAAATTACCTGATGCTGCTGTAGAGCCAGCAATCACTAGTCCTCAACCATGCTGTAATTAAAACATATATTTACCTTATTTGAAGAAATATAAAGTGTACATTTCAAAATGCATTGTATAACTGTGAAACTTACCAAGTTTCACATGCCACTTTTGCCTAAAATGGACCCCAAATCTACAACCAAAGAAATTGGCTCTGCTGTAACATGCATGACTGATAGGTGACCTAATTTTTTTGAGCTTCTTATCTCTATTTTGCCATGAAATAACACCTAAAAACCATCCTAGATAATGTGTGCACCTTTTGAATACTAGTTTGGGAAAAATAGAGTCTGACACAAGTAAAAAAATTATACTCCCCAGTTTCATGCTGAGAACATTAGTAAATGTGGATTCAAAGAGCCTTCATCAGAAATTATACTGATACAATGTAAAGGGTAATAATGGAGAAACTAGTGTTAGCACCCATCCTTGCACTTAGAAGATTAATGGAAGGAGACCATCCCCTCTATGAAAGGGTTTACAAATTAGGAGTCACAGATACTGGTACAGAGACAACTTTCTAACCCAAAGGTATTGGAAAGGTTTTTGTAAAGAACAATTTTGGCAATTTGTGGCTGAGGTTTATTGTCAAGAGACATATTTAGTGAATATTGATGATAGATATGAGGGCATTTGGATAAGAATGCTCTATGGATCATCTCAGTTTGAAAGTGGCACACAGCCCTGAATAGTATTGACTTAAACAAGACTGCAGTTTGTTTTCTTATCAACTATATGAAGCTCAAGTGGACTGTTCTAGGCCTTATATGTTTTGTTGTACATTTTACTGTAGTATTCAGTTTGTAAATTTTCACAACTCATTTTGAAATATTGATTAGAATTATAAAAATGTAAACAATAGATTTGGTAAAAATTAATATTTTTTAAAAGATTAAGTCTTCCAATTCATGAACAAGGAATATTACCCCATTTACTTACTTTTCTTTAATTTTTTTAAACCATAGTTTAAACACACTTTTTTGGCAGTGTTGGTTTTCATTTATTATACAACTAGAAGCCTGGTGCACGAATTCGTGCACTGGTGGGGTCCCTCAGCCTGACCTGTAGGGACTGGGCTGAAACCAGCTTCCGACATCCCCTGAGGGGTCCTAGATTATGAGAGGGTGCAGGCCAGGCCGAGGGACCCCACCGGTGCACGACTGGGGCCAGGGAGGGACCGCAGTAGGGCTCCAGGGCATGTCTGGCCTGTCTCACCCAGTCCTGATTGGCCAGACCCCAGCAGCAAGCTAACCTACTGGTCAGAGCGTCTGCGCCCTGGAATCAGTGTGTGTCATAGCGACTGGTCGAACAGTCAAACGGTCAGACACTTAGTATATTAGGCTTTTATTATATAGGACTAGAGGCCCGGTGCATGAAATTTGTGCACTGGGGGGTGGGGTGTCTCTTAGCCCAGCCTGCACCCTCTCCAGTCTGGGACCCCTCTCACAATCCAGGACTGCTGGCTCCCAACCGCTTGTCTGCCTGCCTGCCAGATTGCCCCTAACCTCTTCTGCCAGCCAGCCTGATCACCCCCTAACCACTCCCCTGCCAGCCTGATCGACGCCTAACTGCTCCCCTGCTGGCCTGATCACCCCCAACTGTCCTCCCTGCTGACCATCTTGTGGTGGCCATCTTTGACCATGTGGGGGAAGCCATCTTGTGCAAGGGCATGATGGTCAATTTGCATATTACCTCTTTATTATATAGGATTAGTATCGTACTATACATGTTATTTTCCAATTATTAAACACAGAAATACATATTTAAGATTTTGTAGAATTAATACATACTTTTAAAATTCTTGTATTCTCTAGTATGAATTTATTATGAATTATTTAACTATTATTTAACTATTATTGATGCACATCTGTGTTTCTAGTTTTTCTTTATTATAAACAAAGCTGAAATGAATATCATAGATAATTTGGATGATGAATGTTTAGAAGTAGACTTACTGGAATAAAAGGTATATGTGCTTTTTAAATTTTTGATTTTGTGAATCTCTATTTTCTATTTCTTTAATATTTCTATATACAATTTTCTTCCTGTAAGATATTTGGAGTTGATTCCTACCTTTTATAGTTTTTCTGAATTTGTGATTAAGATATTTTTTATTGTATTTAAAATTTGATTATTTCTGGTGACCAGAAAGCCACTGGCTTTTGTGTCAATGTTATATGTGGCATTATTGAACTATCTTTGTTTGAATAACTTGAGAACTAAGTGAAGTTTACTGAAGAAGCAAACCCTTATCTTGTCTGTTGGATATGAAATTGCTGTAGAGCAAATATAGTAGCAAATATCAGAATCATTGTATTCTACTAGCTCTGTGTTCTGCTCTGAGCTCACACACATGATGTGAAAAATTTAAAATCCATCATCACTGGTAATTCCTCTGGCCACTCACTGGGTTAGAAAGCAAACTAAGCTCTTCTTTGGCGCCAGATATGGGAGTGAGGGGAATTAAGCTGATAGGTCCTTACCCCATTGTGTTTGCCATAATTTTTATTGCATAATAGCATGGCTTCCTTTTTTAAGGAAGCCATATATAGGGTGTCCCAAAAGTCACGCAAGATTTGAATTTTGCCTGAGCATTAAAAACAACAAAAAATAAAAGCCTAATTTTACTTGGTTTATTGAATCAGATTCTAATACCTATTGCCCTTTGATTTCAATCCCTTCAATTTGATAAGCATTACCAAGTACCAATTATGGCCCAGGAGCAGGGACAATGAAGACCACGGATTTGCGTCTGTGCCAGCAAAGCCGTGGAGGCCATTTACCCGATGTGCTATTCCATACATACCCCTACACTGTATACTTTATGAATCAATAAAAATTTAAAATTTTTAATTATAAACCTGTGTTTTCTATCAAAATTACTTCTTTCGTGAATTCTGGGACACTATACACACACACACACACACACACACACACACACACACATATACACATATATATATTGACAAAGGAAAACTGCAAACAAAATATACTTTTATATCTTAACAAATTGTTCTGCTTTGCTTATTTGAAGGCTACTTATAGTATGACCCACTTTAATTTATCATAATTTGCACTCATCTCCAGCTTAACTTCCATCTGCTATTTTATTTTATTAATGGTTGAGGTAATGAAAGAATTAATGTTAAATAGCATCTATCACTAGTACTTTTTAAATAATTGCTTAAACATTTTTATTGAAAAATTGTTTTTAAATTTCTGCCTGGTTATGACAATTAAGTAGAAAACCGCAATTACAATTCATTAACTGTGGCGTGAAAAATAACACACATCTGATCATCCATTGGGAATGACACCAAGCCCTTTCCATTTTTTTCATTCGAAAGAGTCCATCACACAAGTGTCAAATATGAGCACTGTCATTTTTTTCTTGGAGGGGAAGAACATTAATCCTGGAAGCATATTACAGTTCTAGGAAGTGGTTCTGATACAGCGAGTTATAGGGATAGAAACCATAACAAACTTTGGAGGGTGTTTCTTTGGGACACCATGGACTACTTGGAGGGAAAACTCCCCGTGTGCTTAGTGACCTGCCTGTCACCTTGGCTGGCTGAGTCTTCCCAGGTGTTGACATAGGAAAGGACTTCCCTGCACAGATGGTACCACTATGTTTTTTATACAATAAATACTTAATCCCATAGATGGGTATAGTTGCCATTATATTGTGGAAGCCTATCCTCTGAAACTGCTGAGGTTATTTTTCCTTAGTTGAAATTGACGTTCATTTATTTATTTAATCAACAAACCTTTATCAAATGCTTACTATTCAGTATGATCTGTGCTGGGGAATAAACAAAATTAATAATTCACATTCACTATACTCTGTGAGGTTGGCCTCTGGTAGCTAGCTCATATGGGATAGTTAGAGCATCCATAAAACATGAGGAAAGACTGCTTCTGATTTTCTTGAGGGTGAGTGAATGTGGCTAAGATCAATATATTGCACCCATGATCATCAGTTCTGACCTGTAGACATTGGTAACTCCTCATTTAAGTATTGAACAGTGTGGGTCAGGTGAGGAATATTAAAACAGTTGGAAGCAGCACAATGTCAGCTTATGTACAAGAGCACAATATTGAATACTTACTCATTTAGTGACCATGCCATTTCCTGCAAGCAGAACAGAGTCCCTGGGCGATGGAACAAAGTCTCCACACAAAATCAGACCATGTGTAGAGACTTGGTCATCAGCAGACAATGTTGGTACTCAGTTGGGGATGGACTGCTAGTTAGACATCTTGTCCCTGAGGCAAATTGATATCAACAGGAAATAATGCTGTTGGAGGCAGCAATTTCAAACTCTGCAGGCAATGCTTTGTTTCTTTTTAAGTGTTATTTATGTTCTGGGACATAATTCTGGGACAGGTGCCATTTTAGATGCCACTACTTTGGTCTTTTTATAAGCATTTTACATTTTATTGTACTAAAATATTTCATTTTGTTCGTCTGTTCTTTGATACACCCTAATGTGTTATATGTTGGCATTTCTGCACTGCAATCATAATTAGGATCATAAACAGCAGGTGCAATAGAGCTTTGTGAATTATCAATTTGGATGTCTTGAGAAAATGGCAATTATTTCACTGAATATAAGCAATTCAGCGCTCTCAGGGCACAGTTCTAATTGGTCTCTGCACGTTGGATATGATTCACTTTATTCCCATTCCTGAAATATGTTCTTAAATGTGTTCAAAACAAATTTTATATTAGAAAGCTAATTGACAGCTTAAGTGTTCAATCCAAAAGTTAGCAGTGTGTCTATGATGTGGAAATTCAATTGTTTTAACTTCTTAGGACAATGAAGTGGACACCTAATGATTTTCTGCTCACACTCCTTCCTTTAATTCTTCGATATATTACTGTTGGTATAGTCTAAGATGGCTACAGTGATTGGTGTAGGAGGCAGTACTTGACCCAAGTTTGCTCCATTATGATACTCAACTTCCCTGTATTGCTATTATTTGTCTAATAGACAGTTTATTCAATTTGTGCCAATAACAACAATTCCTGGGCATTTTTAGAGTTAACACCAGGCAAAAAGCCTATTGGGATTTTTTCCCCCCAGAAATGATAATTAGCAATATTAATAAGCTCTTTGGTGTTCTTAAGATAAGTCTGTAGAAGAAACCAGCTAGACTGAATAAAGTTTCTTCATGCAGAGAACCAAGGGCAAGAAGTGGAAGGAATGGATCTTGGCAATTTTCAAGATCAGTGTTCACTTTGATCCAGTCATCCTGTAGTGCAGGTAGACTCATGCCCTTGACAAAGATTAGTTACAGGTGCCAATGAATTCTTGTGTGAGACTTAATTAGTGCAGGTGAATTTAATAGCAGTTTAAATATGTCTGACAAATATGGCAAAGATGACTTATTTATTTATCTTAAATATATATTTTATTGATTTTTTACAGAGAGGAAGGGAGAGGGATAGAAAGTCAGAAACATCGATGAGAGAGAAACATTGATCAGCTGCCTCCTGCCCACTCCCCACTGGGGATGGGCCCGCAACCAAGGTACATGCCCTTGTCCAGAATCGAACCTAGGACCCTTCAGTCCGCAGGCCGACGCTTTATCCACTAAGGCAAACTGGTTAGGCCAAAGATGACTTTTTTAAATATTTGAATTCTTCCTCTGCAACCAGAGTGTCATAATCCAATGTTTCTCACAGTTGCCCCCAACTACTCTTTATATGTATATTTTTTTCTGAAAACTTAGCACATGCTTTTCCTATTTTAAATATACTTTAAACCAGTGGTTCTCAACCTGTGGGTCGCGAACAATGAAAATACATCCTGCATATCAGATATTTAAATTACGATTCATAACAGTAGCACAATTACAGTTAGGAAGTAGCAACGAAAATAATTTTATGGTTGGGGGTGACCACAACATGAGGAACTGTATTAAAGGGTTGCGGCATTAGGAAGGTTGAGAACCACTGCAACAATAACCTTGTTTTATGTAGATTGAAATGTGCCAAATTAAGCATATGCTTATAGTGTGAGAAAATAAAGTCAAACAATTTTGATAATTCAGGCACAGAGCTCACTTATTTTCTTTGATACATTTAGAGCAATAACTTTAAGTAAAGATGGAAATATAATCTATCTAAATGCTCAAGTTTATAAAAAACTTCTAAGAAACCCATCCATAAAGGAAATATCTATTAACTGAAAGAAAGAATAAGAAGTCTGCTATAAAAGAACAGTTTTCTTTAGTACAGCTATATTATGCTATCATTATTATTGGATATCTGATATCATTTGTTTTGCTAATATTCACATAGAACTAAAGAGAGGGAATGTCAGTAAATGTGAACATTGTTTAAATACAAATTTTCATCAAAGGTAAATGTATAGTCAGGGTTCTCAAGAAAAACAGATTTATTATTATGAGGAATTGGCTTATGAGGTTAGGAGGCAAAGAACTCTGGAATCTAGAGACCCAAGAGAGCTGGTTGTGTAGTTCCAGTGAAAGTCCTAAAGTCTAAGAACATGGAGCACTAATGGCCTAGGTCCCAGTTCCAGGACAGAATACCAGTGTTCCAGCTCAAGCAATCAGGCACAGCTAGAGAGTTCTATTCAGGTCCTAAATAGATTGGATGATGCCCACCTATATTGGGAGAGGCCATCCGCTTTACTCATTTCAAATGGTAATTTCTTTCAGAAACACCCTCACACACACACACTCAAAAACTATGTTTAGCTCTGGCCAGTTTGGCTCAGTGGATGGAGCGTCGGCCTGCGGACTCAAGGGTCCCGGGTTCGATTCCAGTCAAGGGCATGTGCCTTGGTTGCGGGCACATCCCCAGTGGGGGATGTGCGGGAGGCAGCTGATCGATGTTTCTCTCTCATCGATGTTTCTGACTCTCTATCCCTCTACCTTCCTCTCTGTGGAAAGTCAATGGAATATATTAAAACAAAACAAAACAAAAAAAACCAATGTTTAACTAGATAACTGGGCATCCCATGACTCAGTAAGCTGATGTATAAAATTAACCATCAATGGTAAATATTGCTGAACTCCTATGAATGGATATTTTAATTGCTTCTCACTAAAGGGTGAAGATCCCATTTGAAATGATAAAGTAATTTTAATCCCTATCTCCCATACCAGTTATATTTTAGTTCTTTATATTATAGACATTTGTTATAAACGTAATCCTATCTAATAATAGACAAACATGGTAATTAACCGTAGCTCCGACACGCTTCCCATTGGCTAATCAGGACGATATGAAAATTAACTGCCAACCAAGATGGCGGCCGGCAGCCAGGCAGCTGAAATGAACAGGAGGCTTGCTTGCTCCAGTGAAGGAGGAAGCCAAGGTTCCCCGCCTGCCGCTGCTGGGCTCTGAGCTTGCACTCTAAGCAACTATGTTGCAATTATATAAGTTAAACAAAACCCAGAAACCTGCATTCAGCCAGCTGGGCTTCAGCCAGCAGGATTACAACAGTGTTTCAATTATAGAATCCAAACAAACCGAGATACCTGCTTTCAGCAGCTGAGGTCTCAGAGCTGCAGCTGGGCCTCAGAGCTAAAGCCGGCTCTCAGCTCCAGTGACAGCCATAGAAGGTAAATAAATCCCAGAATAAAAAGAAAAAAAGGAGAAGTTGGGAGCTTCAGTCGCCTGCCAGCCTGAAAACGGCCCTGAGCCCCTCACCCAGACTGGCCAGGCACCCCAGTGGGGACCCCCACCCTGAAGGGGGTGGGACCAGCTGCAAACAGCCATCATCCCCTCATCCAGGCTGGCCAGGCACCCCAGTGGGGACCCCCACCCTGAAGGGGGTGTGACCAGCTGCAAACAGCCATCATCCCTTCATCCAGGCTGGCCAGGCACCCTAGTGGGGACCGCCACCCTAAAGCAACAAGATGGCGACTAATTTGCATACTGAAGGCGGGTGGCAGTGGGCCAGGCTGTCCACGGTCCGGGACCCGGATCTGTGACCCTGCCGGGCGGGGGGCAGCGCTTAAGGCTGTCCGCGGTCTGGGACCTGGATCCATGATCTGGCGGGTGGGGGGCAGTGCTTGAGGCTGTCCGTGGTCCCGGGACCCGGATCTATGACCCTCGCGGCAGGGGGCAGTGCTTGAGGCTGTCCACAGTCCCAGGACCCAGATCCGTGACCCTTCCCGGCGGGGTGGCAGCTTGCACAGGGGCTAATTGGCTGGGGTTGGGCAAGGCAGGACGCCCGGCTTCCACCCAGCCCCAGTCACTCTGGGCAGGTGAGCAGCGCAGAGAGCCTCTGGACAGGGGAGGCAGGCTGGTGGAGGGCGGCCTGTACTCCCCACATGGCAGTGGTGACAGCTGTGAGCATGCCAAGCGGAGCCTGCAGGTTGAGCTGAAGTAGCACCTGCAGGCCATCAGCACCCAGGAGTGGCTGTGCAAGATCCGCCTCCTGGTCCAGAAGGTGCAGGATCGCAGGGATAGCCACCGTGGCGGGCCAGACTGATGTCCTCCTGGCTGCACCACGGGGGTTTGTGGATCTGCAAAGCCAGAGGCCTCTGGTGTGCACATCCCCCCCTGGTGTGCGAACATCCCCTAGCACACTGTCACCCTCCCACACCTGCAACAGTTGCAAACCAAGGCATGCACAAGTTCCCCCTGCCTCTCCACCGCACTTACATCAATCCGGCATGCCTAACAGCCCCACAGAATGTGCACACATCCCCTCTGATGCGCTCACGTCCTTTGGAGAGTGTCTGGGTGTTCTGGGTGCTGAGGATGGGCGCCTGTGAGATGACAGTGAGAGGGCGGAGTGGTGATGCCCTGTTCCCACGGAGGCCAGTGCAGCTACAAGATCACCTCTAGGGGGTTAATGCAGGTGCTGAGGCGGGGGCAGATGCAGACAGACACACCTGGTGGGCGTGGGCGGCCCTCGCTGAGGTGCCTTCGGTCAGCGTTCAAGATCAAGAACCCAGAGGTAGAGAGGAATTCCGTCCTCTCAGTGAAACAGTGGGATAGTCGGGGTGTCTGTAGAGGAGGAATGTGCACTTTGGGTGCCAGCACCCATGAGCGAAGGCTGCCCTGACTGAGCCTCGCTTGCTTGGGGCCTAGCGCACTCCTGCCAGGCAGCGGGTGACAGGATGTGCTTTTCCAAATTAATGAGAGAAAACGTTCATTCTCCTGCTGCCCATGAAGGTGGAAAGTGAAGTGGGGAGACATGTGGGGAGTGAGCGAGGTTCCCTGTCTGGGGGTTCCAAATCTGCTGTTGGCTTCTTTCACCGCTGACTAGAGATATACAGTGTGTCCCCCCAAAATGTATACACACTTTGAATACCTACTAATTCCAATGGTTTTAAGCATAAGAAAGAAACCACAATGGAGCTGTTACCTTTTAAAAGTATGGGCACAAACAGGTAGTTGGACGTTCCCTGAGGGGTCTCAGATTGGAGAGGGTGAAGGCTAGACTGAGGGGCCCTTTCCCCCCACCCACCCCAGTGCACGAATTTCATGCACCGGGCTACTTGTCTACACTAATAAAAGAGAAAGATGCAAATGCAAATTGACCTTACCTTCACGACACCATCAGCCAATCAGGAGTGAGTATGCAAATTAACCCAACAAAGATGACAGGTTAATTTGCATACTTGGGTGCTGAGCGGCTGGGGGCGGAGTGGGATGCTTGTGTTGTCACCATGGCGACAACGCAGGTGTTTTGCACCACCCCAGCCATTTGGGGCCTCTGGGTAGCGTGGGAAGCGGGAAAGGCGGCTCCAGGCTAGAACGAAGGCAGAAAGGCAGCTTAGGCCGGAGCGAAGGTGGTGCTGGTAGCCAGGTGAAGGAAGGCCCATTTTTGCACAATCTTCATGCATTGGGCCTCTAGTATATTATAAACATAAATGTACTATTGACAGTTTAATTTTCTTCTCTGTGTTCTAATGAAAAGATCCGTCATTAGAATATGTTGCATAATTAGTAGAATTAGGATTAGTCTTCTAAACTCTGCTCTGATGACAGTTTCCCCCTCATTAACATAGTCCCAGTTTGCTGATTCAGTCAAGCCAGAATTGTTTTGCATTTTAATGTCATGCAAATGCCTTCTCAAATGTTTCTAGAACTCCCAGAGGGAGGCCCATCATTTCCTAGGATGACTTATGATATAAAGGTACCTGAAAACAGCAGACCCTCCACCTTGAGATGTTGCTTGTTTTCTCAGGCTATGATGGGATTAATAATATTTCCTGATTTTATTTTAAAGGTCAGAAATACTGCTGCTGTGTCTGAAAATATCTGCCTTTGTTTTTTTTTCTTTGTCATTTTGCTCAGATAATAAAGAGTTAACCTGTTTCAAGTGTGAACAGGAGGTATAGAACATGGAATAAATTGTTAATTTATTCTAGAAACCGCATAGAGATTTGGAACTAATTTTAAGTTGTAAATGACGAGTTATAGATAATGTTGAAAACATTTAATTTAAACAGAGGCTTAGTATCCTATCATCAGTTGGGACCAGGGATAGCAGTGTCTCCTCATCTCTAGCACACATCTGAGAATGGGGTTTAGTCACATTATGTCTTTTTTTTTTTTTTTTTTTTTTTTTTTTAGCTTCCAGTAATGGAGAGTTGGAAGAAATTTGTAGAAAGCTTTAGGTAGACTATTTTGGTTATAAGAAACCAAATATATGTGCAGTTTACTTCTAAAAAGGGGGTATTTAAAAGATAGATTTGGGTGAAAGAAGGTGAAGGGATTAACCCAAAAACATATATACATAACACATAGACACAGACAACAATGTGGTGATAACCAGAGAGGAAGTGGGGTGGAGACTATGTGGAGGTGGGCAAAAGGGGTGGAGGGGAATGGGAACTGAAAGAGACTTTGCTTGGGGCAATGAGCAAAGGATGCAGTGTGCAGATGATGTTTAATCAAGTTGTAGATTAGAAACCTATATGATTTTGCAAACCAATGTCACCCCAATATATTCAGTAATAAAAAAAATAATGGGGAAGCTATGAGTCCTGGTGAATGCTCTTTTTTCTCTCATATACCAGGTAACCATTCACACTGTGGATGAACAGGGCTCTATGATAGTCCAACAAACTCAGGGGGTGGCAGCCTTGCAAACTCAGATATCTAAAGTAGTAACCACAAAGGGTGGTCTGAAATTAAAACCTTTTAACTAAAAGTAGTTTAAGACAGGTAGTCATCTCCTAGTGATACCAAATTTTTGGACTGGAACCCGGATTCTTTGTCCGCTGGAATCAAAGAATGAATCCACGGACAGAAAGTGGTATAGCAGACATGAAGATTGATTGAAGAACAAGTACAGTGGGGCTTTGACTTACGAGTGTCCCGACTAACGAGTTTTTCGAGATATGAGCCGTCTCTAGGCCGATCTTTTGCTTTGAGTTGCGAGCTAAAATTCGGGTTATGAGTCAGCTTCAGATACCCCCACTGCTAGTTGACACAGCGAATGTCACAGTGAATGCCACAACATCAGTCCAACATCACGTGTCTCACTCGTTCACTTTATGATTTGACATACGAGTAATTTGAGTTACGAGCTCCATCATGGAACGAATTAAACTCGTAAGTCAAGGCCCCACTGTACAGACTCCCATGTAGGCAGGGGGAAGAGTCCCACTGGGTTCCCTTTCCCTATGGCTTATATAGGCTGCAGATCTTGGTGCCTGACACCCCTCTGATTGGTCAATATTCCCTTTCGAATTGGTTACTATAGTGATTCCTAAGGCCCTCCTCCCTCATAGTCCCTCCATTCCTCAGAGCTTTTTCCATCTGAATGAAGGGCTTCTCTTTATTTTGTAAATATAGACCTTTCTTGGCTACTTCCCATTCCCTTGTCTTATGTAAATATACCTGTTGCTGCCTCCTTGTCTTATGGAAATGTAACTGCACCTGGCTTCCTTGTGTTATGGAAATATACCTTCTCCCAGTCTGCAGCCCCTCGCTTTTCCATGGACCCCAATTCTAAAAAATCCTTAAGCCTGCCTATGTTCCCCCAAAATTCCTGCTTCACTAGGCTTGACTCTCCCCTGACGAAAGTCAATCTTTACCTTAACTGAGTCTGTCTACTGTCATGCATCTACCATAACATATCTTTGGAATGTAAGGGTAACTCCCCTTTTTCCAGACCCCTCAGGGCACAACCAGTGCACCTGGGTAGAGACCATATATCCTCTTATTGTTGATATCATGTTAATTGTTGACTGTTAACTATCCTGTACCCACCTCTGTAAATGATGTATGTGTCTAACATTTAATGCTCATCCAATCCCAGATGTTTCACCCTCTCCTCACCCCTTTGCTTTCTCCACATCCCTCATCTATCACTAATGATTTCATGTAACTCACTTAGATCTTCTCTTTTGATTGCAATGTATAAAATAAGGTCATTTTTTATACATTGCACTGTCATTCTCTGGAGCATTATCTCAACCTCTTGAGATTTTGTTTCCTGGTTTTGGCTCAAATAAACTCACAAAAATTCTCTATAAGTTTCTTAAATTGACAACGTTGTCATTCTCTTTCAAGGTTGCTCCATTTCCATCTGTCATCCCCTCCATTTTTCTCTCTTACTGATTGACTTCCTCAAGCTATTTACAGGGTTTGCAGTTGTAGCTTTTGATTTGGGACTTACTTTCCCAACACCAGCACTCCCTATTAATTAAATTTATTATTTTGAATCACTTAGCTCATATTCCAGGGAAGGGAATCTTGCCCCGTTCATGTTTTTCAGCCAGCTGTAGATTGTAATTAACCCTGCATTACAAACCCAAATGCTGTACATCGAGGGGAAAATGAATTAACTATACTCAGAAGCAAGTAGTTCTCCATAGCAGTAGCAGAAATCAGCAAGATCAACCTTATTAGGATAGGCGATATTTTCATAATAACCCCAGGCAACAAACATGATCTAATTGAAGATGTTCTTATAAATGTTTTAATAAACACACGACAGTGTGTGTGTGTGTGTGTGTGTGTGTGCGTGCGTGTGTGTGTGTGTGTGTCTGGTGAGAAGCACGAGGGTACAGCAGAGTCTATTATTTAAATACTAGAGGCCCGGTGCACAAAAATTTGTGCACTGGGGCGGGGCGGGGTCCCTCAGCCCAACCTCTGCCCTCTCGTAGTCTGGGACCCCTTGGGAGATAACGACCTGCTGGCTTAGGCCTGCTCCCGGGTGGCAGAGGGCAGGCCTAATCCCTAGGTGCAGCCGCTGGTCGTGCTCAGAGCAGGGCCGATTGGGGAGTTGGGGTGCCGCCCCCTGTCATGCACAGAGCAGGGTGGACTGGGAGGTTGCGATGCCACCCTCAGTCATGCTCAGGGGAGGGCCGATTGGGGGGTTGGGGCACTGCCCCCTGTCACACTCAAGGCAGGGTTGATGGGGAGGTTGCCGCGCCACCCCCTGTCACGCACAGAGCAGGGCCAATCGGGGTTGGGGAGCTCCCCCCTGTCACGCACAGAGCAGGGCCAATCAGGGGGTTGGGGAGCTCCCCCCTGTCACGCACAGAGCAGGGCCCATCAGGGGGTTGGGGAGCTCCCCCCTGTCACTCACAGAGTAGGGCCGATAGGGGAGTGGGGCACTGCCCCCTGTCACACACAGAGCAGGGCCGATCAGGGTGTTGGGGCGCCTTCCCCTGTGAGGAACAGAGCAGGGCCAATAGGGAGGTTGTGGCCCCGCCACTTGTCACACACAGAGCCGCAGGGCGATCAGGGGGTTTGGGCACTGACCCCTGTCATGCTGATCCCGGTGCCAGGAGGCCTCGCGGCTCCGCTGATCCTGGTGCTGGGAGGCATATTACCCTTTTACTATATAGAATAGAGGCCTGGTGCATGGGTGGGGTCTGGCTGGTTTGCCCTGAAGGGTGTCCTGGATCAGAGTGGGCATCCCCACTGGGGTGCCTGTTCAGCCTGGATGAGGGGATGATGGCTGTTTGCAGCTGGTCACACACCCTTCAGGGTGGGGGTTCCCACTGGGGTGCCTGGCCAACCTGGATGAGGAGACGATGGCTGTTTGCAGCTGGTCACACACCCTTCAGGGTGGGGGTCCCCACTGGGGTGCCTGGCCAGCCTGGGTGAGAGGCTGAGGGCTGTTTTCAGGCTGGGACTGAAGCTCCCAACTGCTCCTTTTTTTCTTTTTTTTTCTTTTTTATTCTGGGCCAGCTTTAGCCTGGCTCCAGCTCTGAGGCCTCAGCTGCTGAAAGCAGGTATCTGGTTTGTTTAGGTTCTATAATCAAAACTCTGTATCAACTCCAGCTCTGAGATCCCAGCTCACTGAAAGCTGGTTTCTGGGGTTTTGTCTAGCTTCTATATTTGTAACTATGTTTCAAACTGCAAGCTCAGAGGCCGGCAAGGCAGGCGGGGAATGTTTGTTTCCTCCATCACTGAAGCAAGCAAGCCTCATGTTAGCTTCAAGCTGCCTGGCTGCCGGCCGCCATCTTGGCTGGCAGTTAATTTGCATATCGCCCTGATTAGCCAATGGGAAGGGTAGCAGTCGTACGCTAATTACCATGTTTCTCTTTTATTAGATAGGACTAGGGGCCTGGTGCACAAAATTCGTGCACTGGGGGGTGGGGGTGGTCTTTCAGCCCAGCCTGCCCCCCTCACATACTGGGAGTCCTCAGGGGATGTCCTAGTGACAGCTTAGGCCCGCTCCCTGCTCCCCTTGGGGAGTGGGCCTAAGCCGCAGTCTGACCTCCCTTTGTCGAAGGAGACCGGGCTGATCAGGGAAAGGCACCAGCCCCATCACCCCACTGCTGCAGCCACTGCCAGCCACTGCTAGTCACTGCAGCTACCAAGGTTTTTTTTATCAACACAGAGTCCAGTCCCTTCACCATGAAAAAATGACAGCTTTCTTTAGGCATTTTGTAAGATGTGTCTTTCATAGTATATGACATTTATTTATTATTTTTTTTTATCCTCAACTGAGGATATGTTTCCATTGATTTTTAGAGAATGTGGAAGAGAAAGGGAAAGACAGAGAGAAACATCAAAGTGAAAGGAACACTTTGATTGGTTGCCTCCTGCATGAGCGCTGACCTGGGCCCCAGCCAGGGAAGAGCCTGCAAACTAGGTACATGCCCTTGGTCAGAATTGAACCCAGACCTGATGGTAGGCAGGCTGAGGCATTATCTACTGAGCCAAACCGGCTAGGGCAGGATATGATATTTCTTAGCCCCTCCAGCAGCAGACCTTCATTTTTTTCTCCAGGATTGAGGTGGAAAAACCTTACATCACCTTCTTGGATTCTTATTACCCAAGTTACTAAGAATATTACCAGTGGCATACAGGAAGCTTAGCCAGTGAGCGGTCAGAAAAGGTGTTTCCTCTGTAGTTCACACTGATCCCCGGCTCGGCCCCTGCCTAGGCCTCAGGCTTCTGGCCGGTGTGTTAGGCCTGGGCTGGGGACCCCCAGCCCTGTGCGATCACCGGCTCTGCCCCTGTCCAGGCCTCAGGTTTCTGGTTAGGGTGATCGCTGGCTCTGCCTCCCCGGGTGGCATCTGCCGCTGCCTGCCCTGCCTCCCCGGTCCCCGATCCGCGGCCCGGATTCCCTGGGTGATGTCTGGTGCTGCCCGCCCCACCTGCAGTATGCAAATTTAAGGCTATCTTTGTTGGGTTAATTTGCATACTCTTTTGATTCGCTGGTGGGTGTAGTGAAGGTACGGTCAATTAGCATCTTTATCTTTTATTAGTGTAGATTCTGGGTTCTGCATCTATACCCCAGGGTTCATTTATGGGATCCAAACATCAGAATTATGGTATTTCTTCAGCTTGGGATATTTCAGGAAACTTCTGATGTGGTTTCATATCTTAAGTGAAAAACTTTTCTACATTTCCTTTAATAGACTCACATTTTTTAAAAATTAAAAATATGTTTTTTATTGATTTCAGAGAGGAAGGGACAGGGGGAGAGAGAAACATCAATGATGAGATTCATTGATTAGCTGCCTCCTGCACACCCTCCACTGGGGATTGAGCCACATCCCTGGTATGTGCACTGACCAGGAATCAAACCGTGACCTCCAGTTCATAGGTCAACACTCAACCACTGAGCAACACTGGCCAGGCAGACACATCTTTTGAATAACAAGGTCAGCTGATTAAATTAGTCAGAGACAAGAATAGAGTTCTAGAGGGGGATATTCCCTCCTGCTGGTGATAAGGAACAGGGGAAACAGAAGACTTGGAGGTCTTTTGTTTATAAATCATAATCTTATTTAGGAAAAATAAGTGGTATTAACACTTGCTCTCATGGTAGTTCCCTTATTGCAGTTGTTTTGTTCTCCCTTTTAGGCTGAATTTGGTATTTGTTTTCACCTGATTTCACATGTGTGAAAATTTTAGGAAAAAACCTAATGTGACTTATGGAAATGACAGAATCTTGCCTAAGCATCAGAGGCACTTTTGGTGGGAGATCAGGCTGTCCCTTATACGGACTGCTTTGTTTTTCCATCTTCTTTTTTCTCCTATTAGGACATGTCTTTTCATCAGTGTCAGAAGACATGCTGTGTCGAAGGCTAGCTTTAATGTATACTCAGACTTAATATTCTTTCGCTTCCACTGAGGTATTGCTTATTCCATCACATTTACTCATGTATCTTCAATATTGCTTATCTATTTTTTCATTCAACCTATATACATGCAAAAGTCTCTCAAAGATACAAATTAATTCTTCATCCCCTATAGTTACTATTTAAATTTTCTCATTTTCTTGAATTAGGCTTAAATAATTGCTAGCTCCAAATTCAGAGCTCCTGTATATTTTTCAAATCAATTGCAGTCTGCTTTCCATTCTTATACATCTGCTGGAACTTCTTTACGGTGCAGACTGATTCTATAATTACTAAACCTAAGGGATACAATCTAATCTTCATCTTGGTAGAGGTGCATGGGCATTTAACATTGTTGATATTTAAAATCTCTTCTTCCTTAGCTTATAAAAATAAATGGTTTGGTTCTCCACGTACTTTTTTCCCCATAACATTTTAAAAGGATTTCATATGAAGTCTTACATTGATTTCCACTTAACTTTGGTATTTCCTTCTATCTCCTATTGAGGTCACTGCTTATATCAAGCAGAGTCTACCAGAGAAATAAAAGCAGCAGGATATAGATTTATCACATTTGCACCACTGAGTAGGATAGTTAAACAGTCCCTGCAAGACTGTCTTGGCTTCTGATTGATGGAGCCTAAAGTTCACCGGGTAGGTTAGTCAGGAAGAAGAGAAGATCAGGAGCAGATTGAAATCCTATGAGAACAAGCTTAAACCACATGGATGGGCTGACACTTATGTACATTCTTGTCTCTGTCCTTGATGACAAGGACATCCTGCAGAAGCTGAGGCCTTGTGCCACAAAGCCAGGCACACCCACTTGATCTAGTTGTTGCTTCATGCTAGTGAGGTCAGTCAGTCGATCAGCAACAATTAATGCATGCTATAAAATTGCTGCTAGCAACCTTCTGCCCTTTAAAATTATAAGAACCCTGGCAGGTTTTCCTAGTGGTTAGAGCATTGGCCCATTGTAAACTACTAAGTGCAGCTTTCACTGAATCAGATAAATTTTGACAAGTTGTATTTTCATTTTAATTTAGTTTAAAAATATTTTAAAATTTTCTCTTGAGAGAAATTACTTTTTTAAAAAACTCCCTTAGCTCCTATTTTCTTTATCCTTTGCTTATTCATCATAGCATAAAAGTAAAAAGGTCACTGATCTATTGATAGAACTGAACACAAGTATCAGGTTAATGGACTTATATTTATTTAAATTTATGCACAGCAATAACAAGTTCATAAGGTAATACTTAAAGTTAATTAAAATAAATAGAAGTGCTGTATTTCTGTTTTTTAATGTTCTCATAAAAAATTTAAAAGCCTCTTTTTGACTAGATTAAAGATGAAAGCTATTTAAAAAAATTGAAGTATACAATGATTTTTCTCAATATGGAAGATACTTAATACTCAAAAACTTAGGAGTATTAGTAAATAAATCAGGACTATGCTGCAATATATGGGGTAGTCAGGGAGCAAGTAATAGTATTGTAACAATGAAATGTAACATGGTCTAATAGAATTTTGCAGCAATCTCTTAGAGATGTGTTCATTTTCCATCACCTACTTTGAAAGCTTGATAAAATAACTTCATTACTTGCACTCTCAGAATTTTCACATTCCAAGTCTTCTAATATGTACTCATTTATCATATGTGCTAGAAACTGTCCTGAGTGTGTTAGCATATTTTATTTCCTATTAACTCCATGAAACAAAATTGGGAAACAATACATGAGGTTTCTGAAAGCTCTGAAATCTCATGGTGATATCTCGTGTTAGTATTGGATTTATATAGCAATTTTGGAGATTTTATATTGATTTATTTCACTGATTAACAGAATGGGTGTATTATAATTATTACCATCAGCATACATCTCAGGAAAGTAATGATACTACCAACTCAAGTGATATTTTTGACGGGAATAATCTCCCATCAACAAAATATACCTTTAAACTCCATCACAGGGTCTGAAGTTCTCATAGTTTGGATTAAGTCCTTAACAGAAATCAACATGAGGATGTGAATCCATTAAGCTACAATTATTCATTAATTCTGTATTATATTTAGATTTTTGCTTGTTAGTAAAGGTTTAAATATCTTAGCAATAGGACCCATGAAAGATACATTTTATTTGGTGAGAATATAAAACTGGGTATATTAAATGTCAGAACTTATTGAAAACAGGATATCCTGGAAAGCTGGAGGGTAAATCCATTTTGTTTTCTACCACTTTTACCCCCCTTTTCCATTTATGTAGGTTCTATTTGACACCTATAGATACAAAATATGTTCAAATTGTTCAATTTTGAACAACAGCAGTAACAGATTTCTGACATGTAAGTTGAAATGTTACAAGAAACTACAAGATCCAATGGGTAGAACATTGGGCCCAGAGTCCGCAGTCCTGCCCCTGGTTTCTAGTGACTTAGTAGATCCATGATTAGATGGTAATTTAACCATCTCGAAACCAAAGTTGTTTGCTTAGAACTTTCCACAGGAAGCATAGAACAGTTTTGTGGTATTTCTTAGAACTGAGCTTATCCTATATAATAAAAGGCTAATATGCAAATCGACCAAATGGCAGAATGACTGGTTGCTATGATGTGCAATGACCACCAGGGTACAGACACTCAGTGCAGGAGCTGCCCCCTTATCTTATCTCTATCTAGCTCAGTGCGCTCTGGGTGCAGGCTGGGGTGAGGGACCCCCCTGAGTGTATTAATTTTGTGCACTGGGCCTCTAATACTGTAATAATAAGCCTAACTTTTAAAAGGATATCAAATCAGACATTTTAGGTGGAGGACAACCTGCATTGTGCTGAAATGTTAAGGGAAGGGTTGGTCAGTTTAACCTATTTGGAATAAGGAAATGATGGTTTATATAGGTAAATATTCTAGGTGACTGAAGCGTTTGTATTTAGAAAGATCTTTTACTTAGAATATATCTAAAAATAAATTAATCACTTCACAAAAAAACTCCCAAACACTATGGTGTGGGATTATTTCTGTCCAAAGGATGTCTTCACATTCCAGTATCACAAATGTCTTGCCCTTATATACTAAAAATCATAGACCCTAGAATTTTATTATTTAAAATGATCTCTAGCACTAACTGGTTTGGCTCAGTGGATAGAGCATCGGCCTGCAGACTGAAAGGTCCCAGGTTCAATTCCGGTCAAGGGCATGTACCTTGGTTGTGGGCACATCCCCAGTGGGGAGTGTGCAGGAGGCAGCTGGTTGATGTTCTCTCTCATCAATGTTTCTAACTCTCTATCCCTGTCCCTTCCTCTCTGTAAAAAAATCAATAAAATATATTTTAAAAAAATAAATAAAATGATCTCTATTGATGATACATTTTAGTGTATTTTTTTTTGTTGTTAATCCTCATCCAAGGATATTTTCTCATTGATTTTTAGAGACAGTGGAAGGGTGGGGGAGAGAGAGAGAAAGAGAAACATTGATGTGAGACACATTGATTGGTTGTCTCCTCCCCCTTTCTGCTCCTCTCCCCCGCTCCTGACCAGGGCCGGGGATCAAGCCTGCAACTGAGGTGGGTGCCTTTGATCAGAATCAAACCTGGGACCCTTCAGTTTGTGGGCCGATGCTGTATCCACTGAGCCAAACTGGAGGGCTAGAGTATTATTTTTTTTAACAAACGCCATTTCATGAGGTAAACAGAGCATGCCTCTGATGCCAGCATCATGAAACAAATAAACAGCCAGTTATTAAATGAGAAATTAGGTTTTGGGAATGCTAATATGGCAGTGTTTGTGTTTTGTATATTGTTAATTTTCGTTTCAAATTTTAAGAAGTACTCAGAGCCAGGCTGTTTATTTAATCCTGTGGAGGTGAGTGGGCAGACACAGCATTCCAAACTCAGATGGAATTGCCTGCCAGTGTAGGAGAGATCAGCTCAGAGCCTTATTTCATTTGATAAAAACTAGTTTACTGTGGCATTTCTTCCAAATAAGAGTTAGGATTAATGCTTACATTAATTTTTTGGTTGAGTGGGATATGCACACACCTTTGAAGCAGAATGGTTAAGAAATTGAATGTCGCTTAAAAAATCAATATGTAAAAGGAAAAAATATTGAATAAATTCTAGAGTGGTGATCAAATTCAGGGTGGTCAAATTAAAGCATTTAATATGAGGAAAGTTGCCGGGGTCCAGCCCCAGTGGTCGAGAGGTTCCCAAAGGTGTGGATGGCGTTGGCGAAGAATGAATGACACAGAGACAGCGTTCAGAAGATCAGCATAATCAGGTTCTCTTTTATTGTCTTGTTACAGCTGTATTTATACTATTTGATTCTATAAGCATGCCTCATGGTATGTTTTGGGTCCTCCTTTGACCTTTTACAGTTCCTTGTTTCATGTTTATAGTTTCTTATCTGACTTTTGCTAAAAATCTTATCTCTACCTAGCTCTGTTGATTTTAATCTTATCTATTGTCTATGTTTCTACATTGTATTCTAAAGGTTAGTCTCTGTGTTCCATTATAAGGGCTAGTTTGTTATTTCTATTCCAAGGTCACTATTCTACTGCTCTACTGTTAAGCTATAAGGAAGTAACTGAAGGAGATTTTCCTATTCTATGGCCTAAGTAAAGGTTATGTCCTTTTAGCCTTGCTGGTGGTCTTCCTTGGGACTGCCCTGCGTCGTCGGGTTTTTAAGGGTATAGGCTTTGGTACTTTCTCTGGTGGGTAGACCCCTGGGGATGTGGGCCTAGCAAGTCCTGAATTTATTGCTAACAGTCTTAGTCTAAGTTCCTCATAAGTAGTACCCAGTATTTCTGTAACACTAGGGGGTTCTACTGATTTATTCCCTTCCCTAGTCCCGTTAATCCCTAACTCCAGGGAAACATTCCCACCTAGGGAAACAACCTTTCTCGGGGAGTTTGCCCTGGTTAGAACACATAGCGCTAAGAAGGGGAGCAAACATATTAAGAATAGTATGCCATATACGCCAGGTCCCTTGGAACATATGCTGTGCAGATGTTTCTTCCCTGCAGCGACTGTGTCAAGCAGCAAGGATGGAACGGCTTCCAGCAGAAAGTATAACTTAAAAAAATCTAAGAATGGCAAATTATTAGTTTGGAGTTGGTTTTAGATAATGGTCTTAATGAAAGATTTTCTCCCCCCCCCACCCCCCACCCCCCTTTTTTTTTTTACTGATCCAGAGAGAAACATCAATGTGAGAGAGAAACATAGATGTAAGAGAGGTTGCCTCCTGCACAAGCCGAGACTGGGCATGAACCCACAACCTATGTAAGTGCCCTGACCTGGAATCAAACCTGCCACCTTTTGATAATGTGGGATGACCATCCAACCAGCTGAGCCACCTGGCCATGGTGGAAAGATTTTTTTAGGAAAAGTTGAAAAGCCTTAGCTGGTATTTATATATCTTCACAGAAGTAGGGTCAAGATTTGAATCTATTCTGACTCTGAAACCTATGTTTTTTTCCTTCTGAACCATGTATAGCCTTAGAATTCTGTTAGAAGCAACTAAATCATACTATGAATTCACCTACCTGTATTCAATTTATATCTATAGATACATCATTTCATTCTGTTAAAAAGTGCATTTTTTTTTTTTTTACTTTTTATTGTATTTTATTGTGGTAAGAACACTTAACATGAAATTTACCCTTTTAATACAACTTTTGCAATTGAATTTATTGGGGTGACATTTGTTAATAAAATTATACAGGTTTCAGGGGTACAGTTACATAACATACCATCTATATATTGTATTGTGTGTGTACCACCCCTAGTCAAGTCTCTTTTCTTCAACATTTATCTCCCCATTATTGGCTCCTACCTCCCCCTATCCCATTTCACTCTGGTAATCACCATACTGTTGTCTTTGTATGTTGTGTTTTTTAAATTCTGTCACCTTTTCACCCAGCCCCCCCTACAGTGTATTTTTAACTTGAATGGATAATGAATCATTATTAGGAAGAAAATCTTAGTTTAGTGAGAAGAAAAGGAACTAATATTTTGTAAAATATTCTTTGGAAAATGTTGGTGTATAATTTGGCCACAGTCTTCTTAGAAGTTTTGAGAGATATTAGTGTTGAAACTTTTGGGTGTTTTTTGTTTTTGTTTTTAAAATGTCCCGTCTGACTTTTTTTTTTTTTAACTGCTAGAGTAGAGCAGATACCCAGGGCATGATGGGGAAATTAGTAAGGGATTAACTTATTTGAAAGCAATGATCTTGTTCTAAAATACCTCTGAAATTCATTTCTTACTTCCTGAAGTAATGCCAACCATTGCAGAACAGCCTAAAGTTTCCTAAATAAGGATTTATGGAAGTCACTTTTTCTAAATTCCACTTGTGAAAGAACGTCATAAAAAATGACATAATTCCATGAGACTGTGTTTTTTTTTTTTTTTATAATATATTTTTTTATTGATTAAGATATTACATATGTGTCCTTGTCCCCACGTTACCCTCTACCCCCCACCCCCCCACCCCCGCTCATGCCCTCACCCCCCCGTTGTCCATGTCCATTGATTAGGCCTATATGCTTGCATATAAGTCCTTTGGTTGATCTTTCCCCCTTACCCCCACCCTCCCCTACCTTCCCTCCAAGTCCCGACAGTCCAATCAATGCCTCTCCGTCTCTGGATCAGTCCTTGTTCATCAGCTTATGTTGTTCATTATATTCTACAAATGAGTGAGATCCTGTGGTATTTATCCGCTCTCAAGTTCCATCCATGCTGTGGCAAATGGTAAGAGTTCCTTTTTCTTCTTCCTCTTCTTAAAGAATACCTTTCAGCATTTCATATAATGCTGGTTTGGTGGTGATGAACTCCTTTAGCTTTTTCTTATCCGTGAAGCTCTTTATCTGACCTTCTATTCTGAATGATAGCTTTGCTGGATAAAGTAATCTTGGTTGCAGGTTCTTGCTATTCATCACTTTGAATATTTCTTGCCAGTCTCTTCTGGCCTGCATGGTTTCTGTTGAGAAATCAGCTGACAGTCGTATGGGTACTCCCTTGTAGGTAACTGACTGTCTTTCTCTTGCTGCTTTTAAGATTCTCTCTTTATCTTTTGCTCTTGGCATTTTAATTATGATGTGTCTTGGTGTGGTCCTCCTTGGATTCCTTTTGTTTGGGGTTCTCTGCGCTTCCTGGACTTGTAAGTCCATTTCTTTCACCAGGTAGGGGAAGTTTTCTGTCATTATTTCTTCAAAAAGGTTTTCAATATCTTGCCCTCTCTCTCCTTCTGGTACCCCTATAATTCTGATGTTGGTACGCTTGAAGTTGTCCCAGAGGTTCCTTACACTATCTTCATATTTTTGGAATCTCTTTTCTTTTTTCTTTTTCGGTTGGGTATTTTTTGTTTCTTTGTATTTCAAATCTTTGACTTGATTCTTGGGATCCTCTTTTCTGCTGCTGGATCTCTGTAAATTATTCTTTATTTCAGTCAGTGTATGCTTAATTTCTAGTTGGTCCTTTTTCATGTCCTCCATGGTCTCCCTATACTTATTGAGGGATTCATTAAATTTATCGGCGGTTTCCATAAAATTCTTGAAAAACCTTATAACCGTGGCCTTAAACTCTATATCCAATCGTTTGCTTTCCTCCATTTCTGCCATTTGTGACCTGTTTCTTTGTCTCCGCATTTTGGCAGCTTCCCTGTGTTGATAGAGTGGCCCTGTGCGCCAGGTGTCCTGTAGGGCCCAGTAGCTCAGCCTCCCCAGTTACCTGGGGTGGACACTCTTGGTGCACTCTTGGTGCCTTGGTTGTTGTAGAATCACTGGGAGGAATTGACCTCCAGGCCAATTGGCTGTGAGAATCAGCTGTGTCTAAAGTGGGAGAACTTCTGTGCTGAAGACACCCTTCTGGGGCAAGACTTGCTTCAGTGGGGCTTTGGTGCTCACTGAGTCTGCTCCCTGAGTGCGTCCCTTATGGATCTGAGGAGTTGCAGTCTGGATGGACCCCCTCTGACCACTGAGTACAGTGGCTCCTGGATCTAAGGAGGTGCTAATTCAGCCTCTGCCTGAGGCCACACAGCAGGAGCCACGAAGAGGCTCAGCTGTGAAGCAATGCAAGCCGCTGCGGGGCCTTGGGCCTTCTCTTGGAAGTTCCAGGTCTGCCTGGTTCCGCTGCAGTTAGGTACATTCACATGCAAAAGCCTCTGCGGCAGCCTGGGTGGGGCGGGGTCTCAGGGAGTCAGAGGGCGGAGAAAGCGGCCATGGCCGATTCTCCGCCCGGAGTGGCACGTCTCAGTGTTCCGGTAACGGCTGCAAGCACCTCTGAGGGAAAGCCGCCCTCAAGTTCGCTCGCTGCCGGACAGACCAGCTTCTCCCCGTGTGAGACCTGGGTCCCCAGAGACTTCCTGGAACCGGAGTTCAGAGCCGTCGGGAGTTTGTGATTCAAAAAGACAGCCGTGTCCTCAGGCGCCACCCCCTTTCCTTGCGCGCGCGCGCCGCCGTACCTCTGCACTTCACCTCCGCAGCGCCTCTGGCTCTCAGCGTGCTTTTCTTTCCTTCTAGTTGTGGAATTTACACTCAGCCAGCCTTCCTGTTGTTCTGGATGATGTTTGCTCAGTCCTTTGGGGTAATTTTCAATTGTTGTGTGAGGCAATAATTTCCCGGTGTTTACCTATGCTGCCATCTTAGTTGCTCCCCTTTTGTTTTTTTTTTTAAAGATTTTTTTTTTTAGAGAGAGAGGGAGGGAGAGGGAGAGATAAACATTGATGTGAGGGCAAAGCATCTATTGGCTACCGTTTGCATGCTCCCTACTGGGGATTGAGCTGGCAACCCAGGCATGTGCCCTCACTGGGAATTTGAACCAGCAACATTTTAGTGCATGGGACCATACCTGATCAACTGAGCCACAGTGGCCATGGCCATGAGTCTTTTAAATAGGAATTTAATAGAAATTAATGTCATAATAAATGTGGGAAAAACATAATAAAGGGCTTATACCAGAAAAATCTAATTTATTGTTCCTCAGGCTTTTGTTTAGCCCCTCAAAGGATGTCACTTTTCTCATCTGTAATAAAATGATGCCAGTTATTCCCACCTCACAGTATTTTTATAAGAACACAAATGGAGAAAATGTGGAAATTCTGTAGTTACAAATTACTATTCAAATGCTAATTTTTTAAAATTACACATGTGTTTTTTTCCAGAATTTCTTGATTCATTTCACTGTGGTTACTTCTGATGTCATGGGTTCACTTATGGCACAGATAATTTCTGAATGTATACTCAATATTATTATTTCCTAAGTGATTTCTCTGAAGCCTAATATTCTTTGAATAAAATTATTTTCTGTCTTATGCTTAGCATTTTCTTACATTAAATCTCTTTTTTAAATATATTTTTTATTGATTTCAGAGAGGAAGGGAGAGAAATAGAAACATCAATGATGAGAGAGAACCATTGATCGGCTGCCTCCAGCATGCCCCGCATTGGGGATCAAGCCTGCAACCCAGGCATGTGCCCTTGACTGAAATCGAAACTGGGACCCTTTTGTCCACAGGCCGACTCTCTATCTACTGAGCCAGCTGGCTAGGGCACATTAAATCTTTTTACATACCATAAACTCCTTTGTACTCCACATTTCCCCTTGAATAATCCTACAGTGAAAACTCACTTACTACAAAGATAATTGTCTTCCTTTCTCATTAGGAAGTAATCAGTTCTCAAGGAAAGAACTATCTAGCTAAGGGCCAGATAATTTAAAAAGATTCTCTTTCTGTAGGAAGGTAAGGGGGGGGGGATAAATGGTGATGGATGAAGACTTGACTTGGGGTGGTGAACACACAATATATAGACGATGTATTATAAAAGTGTACCCCTGAAACCTATATAATTTTTAAAAAAAATATTTTTATTGATATCAGAGCAGAAGGGAGGGGGAGGGGGAGGGGGAGAGAGAGAGAGAGAGAGAGAGAGAGAGAGAGAGAGAGAAAGAGAAAGAGAGAGAGAGAGAAACAGAAACATCAATGATGAGAGAGAATCACTGATTGGCTGCCTCTTGCATGCCCCACACTGGGGATTGAGACGGGAACCCAGGCATGTGCCCTTAACTGGAATCAAACCCGGGACTCTTTAGTCTGCAGGCAGACACTAGCCACTGAGCCAAACCAACTAGGACAAAACCTATATAATTTTATTAACCAGTGTCACCCCAATAAATTCTATTTAAAACAGATTCTCTTGCAGTAAACAACAGGCAATATGCTTTCTTTATCCTTTAGTAGCAATACTGAAAAATCTTTATGTTCCTGTAGTGATAGTTTTTCAAAGGTTTACTTGGAACTTCTATAAGCATGAGAAACTGAAAAAAACAACAAAACATTAAAGAAATCTCTCTTCTCACTCAGGTCAAATCTGAAAAAAAAAAAAAAATGATGAAGAGTCCTCAGACTCAGAAATATGTCCATCAGTAGGACATCCTTCAAGGGGTCCCGGACTGTGCAGGCTGGGTTGCGGGACCCCTCTGAGTGCACAAATTTCATGCACTGGGCCTCTAGTGTATAATAATAAAAGGGTAATATGCTAATTAGACTGGATAGACGACGTCCTTTCGGACAAAGCCATGGGGGCTGTAAGGGCTGAGGGCAGGCAGTTGTGGCAGATGACAGTAGCAGCAGCAGCAGCAGCAGCAGTAGCAGGATGAACGGGGTGGCACCTTCCCCTGATCTGCCTGGTCAACTCCCAAAGAGGAAGGTAAACAAATGTTTACAAATTGATAGGTATTTTATCATCTCATATCATCCCAAAAAACAATGGTGAATACAGTAAAATGAAATATTTTGAGATAGAGGGAAAGATGACATTCACATAACTTTTATTACAGTACTAGAGGCCTGGTGCACAAAAATTTGTGCACTCGGGGGGGGGGGGTGGCCCTCAGCCCGGCCTGTGCCCTCTCACAGTCTGGGACCCCTTGGGGGATGACCACCTGCTGGATTAGGCCTGCTCCCCGGGGGATTGGGCCTAAACTGGCAATCAGACATCCCTCTGGCAACCCTGGCAGCCCTCGGGGGATGTCCACTTGCCAGCGGGGAGCAGACCTAAGCTGCAGTCGGACATCCTTAGCGCTGCTGAGGAGGCAGGAGAGGCTCCCACCACCACCGCTGTACTGGCAGCCATCAGCCTGGCTTGTGGCAGAGCAGAGCTCCCCCATGTGGGAGCACACTGACCACCAGAGGGCAGCCCCTGCATTGAGCGTCTGCCTCCTGGTGGTCAGTGTGTGTCAGAGTGACCAGTCATTCCCAGTCTTTCTGCTGTTAGGGTAAATTTGCATATTACCCTTTTACTATATAGGATAGAGGCCTGGTGCATGGGTGGGGGCCGGCTGGTTTGCCCTGAAGGTTGTCCCGGATCAGGGTGGGGGCCCCGCTTGGGTGCCTGGCCAGCCTGGGTGAGTTTCTGATGGCTGTTTACAGCTGGTCACACCCCCTTCAGGGTGGGGGTCCCCACTGGGGTGCCTGGCTAGCCTGGGTGGGGGGCTGATAGCTGGTTTCAGGCTGACCACATCCCCTTCGGGGTGGGGGTCCCCACTGGGGTGCCTGGCCAGTCTGGGTGAGGGGCTGAGGGCCGTTTTCAGGCTGACCGGTGACTGAAGCTTCCAACCTTTCCTTTTTTTCTTTTTTCTTTTTATTCTGGGATTTATTTACCTTCTATAATTGAAACTTCATTGCCGTCACTGGCGCTCCCAGCTCTGAGGCCGTGGCTGGCTGAAAGCAGGTATCTGGGCTTTGCTTGGCTTCTATAATTGAAACTTTGTTGCCGTCTTGCTCGCTCCAGCTGTGAGGCCGCGGCTGGCTGAAAGCAGGTATCTGGAGTTTGTTTAGCTTCTATAATTGAAACTTTGTTGCTTTTGGAGCTGTTGCTTTCGGAACTCAGAGCCGGACCGGGGCAGGTGGGGAACCTTGGCTTCCTCCATCACTGGAGCAAGCAAGCCTCCTGCTCGCTTCAGCTGCGTGGCTGCCGGCCGCCATCTTTGTTGGCAGTTAATTTGCATATCTCGCTGATTAGCCAATGGGAAGCGTAGTGGAGGTACGGTTAATTACCATTTTTGTCTTTTATTAGATAGGATATTGTTATAACTTTTCTATTTTATTATTAGCCATTATTAATCTCTTACTGTGCCTAATTTATAAGTTAAACTTCATCATAGTTTCTATATGTGTAGGAAAAAGGTTTGGTTTCAGGAATCCACTGGGAATTTTGGAATGTATCCCCAGCAGATAAGGGGGACTACTGTATAACTGAAATTTGAAGAAACTCTGTGTTCTTTTTGTCTTTTATTTTTTTCTGAAACCTTTACATATATTATTTTGATGACTCAGTTTTTCCCGTCAACTTTTTAATTTCCATTAATGCATTTGAATTTTTCCTTTATTTATCTTACTCTGATTTCTTTTTATATAATCCTCATGATTTTGCAAAATTTCCTGATCTTCGTCCTTAGATTTTCCATCTTGAACTTATTTTTCAAAAATGACCTGTCTTTTCTATTACAATTTTTTCAGTTATACTTTTCTTTTGAATATTCAGAATAATTGTCCCCATCATTTTTCTTCTTAATATTTTAAATTAAGATAGAAAATATTTATTTTTAAGAAAATTTTGTTTACAGGAAAATTGAGCATAAAGTATACAGTATACACATACTGTTCTCCTACCCCACTTTTTCCCTTTTATTAACATTTTGCATTTATATGATACTAGAGGCCAAGTGCACGAAATTCGTGCATGGGTGGGGTCCCTAGGCCTGGCTGGTGATCAGGGCCTTTTGGGGCTGTCTTGCCCAGTCCCAATCAGGGCCAGGCCTGCCGGCGGCTGGGCATGCCAGCTGGTGGCTGGGAGCCTGCCAGTTGCCAGCCAGGGTCTGCCAGCTGCTGGATGGGGCCTGCCAGACTGGGGGATGGGTGGGGGAGGAACCACAGGAGGTTTGCTGGTGGGGGGAAGAACTGGGGGAGGTTGGCTGTGGGAGTGCACTTGAGCGTCTGCCCCTTGGCGGTGCGTGTCATAGCAACTGGTCGGTTCTGGTTGTTCAGTCGTAACAGTAGCTTAGGCTTTTATATATATAGATATTACCATTGATGAGCCGATATTTATTCATTATTATTAACCAAAATCCATACTTTAAATTAGGGTTTACTCTTTGCAAATGAGGCAGGAATCTATAGAACCTATGTAAAAGGTTGAATCTATGGATGTATAAATTACTCATTTTCTTTGGATAAAAGAAAAAGATGTGATAAGTATGTATTAAAAGATGAATGGGAAGGAATGAAATTCTTGAGCCTAATAGCTTTAATTGCACTATGAAATGGTATGTAAGATAATTTGCTGGGATACACACACATCAAGAGAAAAACACATTTTTGAAGCAAAATTACACATAAATAATATTTTCATCTTCTAGAGCCTTTTTGTGTAAATGACTTTTTAAAATATCATTGCTAAGTTAAATAAAATTGTATTTACAAAAATTCGACCCACACGTACACAACTGAGGCAGAAAATTCAAATAGTACATTGATGTGAATTGCTAGTGTCTTAACTCCCTGGGAATGATTCTAACTGTGAGTAATCCTGGATCTAATTCTCAGGTACCTAGGGGAGCCTTCAAGGGTTAGGTAAGCTCCAAATTTCATTCTCAGTCAGTAAGAGAGAGATGTGTCTTCTTGGAAAATGGTTTGATTCTTCAAAGGTGTCTGCAGGGTCTAATTTTGTTAGTTTGTTCTGGAAACTATATTGGCAAACCAGTTTATGGTATATTTAGTGTGAATTGCTATAGAAACATGATCATTCTACATTTCGTTTTTCTCAAATACATGTGTCAACCTGTGCATTATATAATTAATGAAAATATAACATGTTTTTATGACATTTTGCAATTCAATTATGATATTGCTTATAGTCAGTATAAAGGATTTTTTAAAATTACTAGTACTAAATTAATCATGAGTTGCAGGTTGTTTTCAAATTGCCATTCTTAACTTTATCACAATTATAATTTTGTAAATTATTCCTTTAGCGTAACTTTATTGACTTGAAAAGTAATGACGATTCCCAGGGTACTAAAATTCTTTTCACATTAGCACTTGAAAGTTAATCTGCCTAATTAAATTTTTCAGAAATTTTAATTTTTAAAATTACATTGAAATGAAACAAAATGATACCTCTTCAAAATGATACAAAACTATATTACTTAAGAATAATTAGAATTGAAGTGTGAATGAAAGTAGTTTCTTTTTAAATATTAACATTATCGGTATTTCTTAATTCTGATCCATAATTCTGTAGAACTCTGTGGTCTGCTTGTTTTAATCTCAGAATTTCTATGCCCAATATGTGGTTTTATAATTTTACTTCCTCTTAGCATTTATTTTAAAAAAAAAGCTTACATAGAAAACTACATGAAAGCATTTACTGTATATGTTGCCAAGGCCGGGGGTTGGGGAGAGGAGGGTGGGGGGTGGGATGGGAATCAGAGAAAACAACAAAAAGACATACAATGGTCAAAGTTTGGCAAGAGTGCTTATAAGCTACATGTACACACAAAGGCTGATATTTTAAATCCCTGTGATAAGGAAAGATTGGTTTTCATAAATTCGGGAAATTTCTTTAAAAAAAAATATTTTCTTGATTTTTTACAGAGAGGAAAGGAGAGGGATAGAGAGTTAGAAACATCAATGAGAGAGAAACATCGATCAGCTGCCTCCTGCACACCCCCTACTGGGGATGTGCTGCCTGCAACTAAGGTTCATGCCCTTGACTGGAATTGAACCTGGGACCCTTTAGTTCGCAGGCTGACGCTATATCCACTGAGCCAAACCAGTCAGGGCATCAGGAAATTTCTTTAATGTCTCCATCATATGTGGAGGCAATAGGATGGGGATAAAAAGTGGTAAAAGGAAAAGAGACAAAGTCCCTTTGAAAAACGGTTAATTCTCCAATTCAGTTTTATCAACTAGTCATCAGTAACAAACTACTTAGATATATTGCTCTTTTCTGTGAAAATCAGCCAGTAATTCCTTTCTCTAAGACATGGTTCTCAATAGGGATATTTAAAAATGTCTAGAGACATTTTGGTTCTCACACTAGGGGAGAAGGGAAAGTGCTATTAGCTTCCAGTGGGCAGAAGCAGGAATAATACTAAACATCCTAAAATGAACCAGACAGGCCACCATAACAAGAATTATCTGGACCAAATTGTCAGTAGTGCTGAGGTTGAGAAACACTGTTTTAAGACAAGATAAGAATTTTTTTTGTCTAACATACCCCTCATGTTGTGTGTTTTTGTTTTGTTTTGTTTTGTTTTTTAAGAAACCTTCCCCCTACCTCCCTGATGCTTCTCTTGTTCATTTTAGCTTGGTTTCACTTGTAAACAGATGGTACTAGTCAGTATGATGATGGGAGTTGAGAAATGTGACAATAATTATATAATTGCAACACATTACCTTTGCATGTTATTTATTTATTTATTTATTTATTTATTTAATATATTTTTATTGATTTCAGAGAGGAGAGAAGGAGGGAGAGAGACATAGAAACATCAATGATGAGAGAGAATCACTGATCAGCTGCCTCCTGCACACCCCCCATTGAGTATCTAGCCTGCGACCTGGGCTTATGCCCTGACCAGGAATGGAACCATGACTTCCTGGGTTCATAGGTAGACAGTCAACCACTGAGCTACACTGGCTGGGCCCCTTTGGATATTATTGAAGATAATTTTTAATATTTTCATTGGAATATATATATTTCTAAAATGTAATATTTATATTTGAAATTCAGCACAGTTTGTTTCTGCCTAATAATATATTTCCTCTGTATGATGATACTTTTCTATTCATTTTCTAGCCTGAGGTGTGTTTTTCTCATTCTAGGATAGATCATTTGTTAAATGCTAATTTGCCACCCACCTTTCTGAAAAAAAGCAAGATTGACCCTAAAATATCTATTATCTGTATTCCAGGATAAATGATAGCAACTCCTTCCTGCTTAAGAAGAGCTATAAAATATGAATTAAACTTCCAAAATGTCATTATTGCTAAAATGACTTAAGCTCAGTTAAAAGCGTATTTGGAACAAGAGTAGAGGGATGAGTTATAGGAATTTGTTTATTGCTCAGCATGATGCAAGGCTCTTAATAAAATCATGTCTTTAGAATTTATATATATAAATATATATGTGTATGTATATATAAAACAAGTGATCACAAAAGCCCATAAAGTAGACCACCTCACTTATAGAAGGCATCTGATCTTCCTGGAATAAGGTTGTGTTATTATACCAGCTTGAACACTAGCTATTGGATTAATTTCTTACTTGAAGTAGGCATTAGGTTTTTATTGATTTAACCTACATTTTTAGTGTTGGCTTAAAATCAAATTAACCTTTACGGATATACTACAGCCAATGTTGACCTTATTTTTATTTTTTTACTAAATTTTTAAATGTTTTTTTTTTAAGTAAATAAAACATAGTCACAATATATGTCAGGTGTTACCATCATGAAATTGAGTAAAAAGCAATGTATCATAGCAATAAAGTAACTTGATTTCTGTGCTAGACAGATCAACATTTGATTTTCTGCTCCACAACTTAATGGTTGTATAACAGATAACCTTGGATACATTTTCTCACTTTCTAGGGTTGACACAGGGTAGGAGTCAATGATTTTATCATTAATTATTTTTTTTAAAGTTTTTCTCCTTTTTTAAAAATATATTTTATTGATTTTTCACAGAGAGGAAGGGAGAGGGATAGAGAGTCAGAAACATCGATGAGAGAGAAACATCGATCAGCTTCCTCTTGCACGCCCCCTACTGGGAATGTTCCCGCAACCAAGGTACATGCCCTTGACCGGAATCGAACCTGGGAACTTTCAGTCCGCAGGCCGACGCTCTATCCACTGAGCCAAACCAGTTACGGCTCATTAATTATTTTTTATGTGTTTCCCCAGAACAAACATGGTTCAAATTACTTGTTTTCAGATTTTTTGTCTCTCTCCCTTTCTCTTCCTCCCTCTCTCCACATACTCACAGACACACACTCACACAGACACAAGCTGATATATATACAGTTTTTATACATGTATGAGCATTATATTTTTACCTTCTAATAATTTTATGAGGGTTAAATTAGACAATGCATTCTATATTCTTTGTCTTGAACATAATAGCTCAGTGATTTTCATTCATTATTATTTCCAAATGTTAAGCATATCATAGTGAAATGTATTTTTTGAATAATTTATTACAAATAAGTCTTAAAATAGCAAATATATTACTTTTTGTTAGTAATCCTTATTCTTTTTGAGATTCCTGTGTGATTTTTAAAAATTATATCACAGAATTTTACATTTTGAAGCATCTTTGGTGTTCTTTAGTCGTTTTGTTTGTAAATTTTAAAAATTAAAATTTCTGAGAAATTTAATTAGGTAGATTTTTTCCCCAGTGCTAATATGAAAAGAACTTTAGTACACTGGGAATCATCATTACTTTTCAAGTCAATAAAGTTACTCTAAATAAATAATTTACAAAATTATGATTTGTGATAAAATTAAGAATGGCGATTTGAAAACAACATGCAGCTCATGATTAATTTAGTAAGAAGTGAGAGACAAATATTTTTCAGAAATATGCCAGAATTATCTTTGAATCAGTCCTTGTTCATATTGATCCTAATGATCTATTTCTCTTTCATTGATAGGACTAGCAGGGTTGTCTCCATTGAGATGCTTTTGAAGGAAAAAGCAGAAACATTATCTTGGGCATCTCTAAGTTCAAATGAGATTATATAATCAATGAGGAGCATGTTCAGTATACTTCTGTCCAATCTTTCGAATGAGTGATAAAATGCTTAGGGAAGGTTTTTAATATCTCAATCACTTGCAAGAAACAAGCTATTTTTATTTGTTTCCTTTCAGTTTGATGTGTGTTTTCCCCTGAATTTAAAATAGATTTAAATAAGTTGGCTATTAAAAGCAATGCTGATTGATAAAGAGACTACCTACTCTGTAGGCTAAGTAATCATCATGTAGAGTTTTAATAGATTATGGAAATTAAGAGAAATCTGGGCTGGTTTCAGGACAAACCAATTTAAAGCATGGCTATTGAAAGTTTCTAATTTGCAACCTGAATGTATCTTTATGATTTGTGTTTTCCCAGATGTAAATGTCTTCATCTTTTTTATATATAAAATGGTTATAATTATTTATATAATGAAGAATTTGCTTATTGCTACAGTTAATCATTAACATACACTCTTGCAAAAATGAGAACTTAAAACTGGTATTTTACTATTCCACACACTTGTCTGAATGTTTGATATTGAAAAATTGTGGACTAGGTACTCACACCAATCTTCCTGCTGAAGCAAGATATATATATATATATGCATACACAAATACACAATTACTTATTAACTTGCCAAGGCACAGAAGTACTTTGTATTTGCAAAAGTATTACAAATTTACAGGAGAATTTTGGATTAGTTCAACATGTATTCCTATTGACTTGCAGCCAGAGATCAGAAAGGCAAATGATACATTTCTCAGATTTCCTTCCTGCTTGCATTCTTAGTGAGGGGTACACCAATCAAATGCACTCTTAGATTAGGAGAGTGGTAAGATACAGGCCATCTATTTTGATAGTATCTTGTGATTCATATCTCGGCTCCAAAGGACTGGTTTGTATTGCTCTCCTTTGTCTCAGTATGGGAATGGAGGTTCAGTGAGGAAGATTCCCAAGGAGCCCAATAAACTACTATTCTTCATGTCCTACATGTTCTCTTAGTTTCCCATGATGCTGAGGTTGTACACACCTATTCCCACTGAGGCTGGTATCGAAGTCCCCCGTGTGGCCAGAGTGACTTGCTTTTGCTATTGTGGCCTTTTCATTCTGTTTCCTTCGGGGCAGCCATATTTCCAAGAAGCCGGTCTTGGTTTATTTGCATCCCCTTTTGTATTTATATACTCTTGCCACGTTAAAATTCCTTCCTAGGGAGGCAGACTTCTTGAATCTGGTGACAAGATGGATGGCACTATTTGTCATTTTTCCCACTTGGTTCCTAGTACCACATAGTGGCAGGGAATGGATTCAAATCTTTCTTTCCCTCTCAACAAGCAGTAGAATTATTCTCAAGTCTCCCTCCTGCCGGAAATTTGTGCTCTCATTCTCAGCGTCTCCATTTCCTTGTAGCTGAATTAAATCAGATTCACCTCAAATGTGATTTTTTTTTTCTCATGGTATTTGCTACATGTCTGCTTATATTTTTCTCATTCTAAAAAGGATTATAATATGAGGTTTTTGCATATTTAAAATTATTTAATGTTATAGACTCAGCAGAGTTGTGCTGACATCTTAATGATACTATCAAATAACTTATATTATATTTAAGATAGCATGCTACCATTAGAATATTTTCTTATTTGCCTGTCATCTTATAGATGTAGCAATTAATCAAACAACTGCTTATGATCCTTAGGAGATTGAAAATTGCTTTCAGTTATCAATGACTCGGCATCATGTGACTTATTTGACCATAAATGGGTTTATCACTTGAACTAAATTGGTTACATTTCCTAATACACACTTATTAGCCATCCCCCAGGCACATTGCAGATTGGTGACCCCCATAGCATGTGCTGTATCTTTATTGATTTTGATTTAGAATCTATGGTCTTTCAGCAGATCCTTATATACCTCATATAAAAATCAATCTTATTACTTTTCTGCCACTCTCATTCTCACCACAAAAAAAGTATTTCTTCCTCTTGTTGGTATGTTGGTATATATTTATAGTAGGCTGTACAAGGTTGTTTTATAATTGTCCTATATAATAAAGAGGTAATAGGCAAATTAACCTTCACACCCTCACAAGATGGCTGCCTATGACCAGGCCATCAGGGGGGTTAGTAAGGGATGACCAGAAGACTAAACAAGGAGGCTGCATGGGGCGACCAGGTTGGCAGGGGGGTTAGTGAGGGATGACCAAATGATTGAACAAGCAGGCTGCGTGGAGCAACCAGGCTGGTGTGGGGGCAGTTGGGGCGACCAGGCCAGCAGGGGGGGAAATTGGGGGCGACTAGGCCATCAGAGGGGGGCAGTTGGGGGCGACCTGGCTGACAGCATGGGGCAGTTAGTGGTGACCAGCCCTGCAGTTAGGGGTGATCAGACCAGCACGCAGAGGCAGTGAGGGGTGATCAGGCTGGCAGCGGGAGCAGTTAGGAGTGACCAAGCAGGCAGGCAGTGAGCAATTAGGAGCCAGCAGTCCAGGATTGTGAGAGGGATGTCCGACTGTTGGTTTAGGCCTCATCCCCGAGATCAGGCCTAAACGGGCAGTCAAACATCCCTCAAGGGGTCCTGGATTGGAAAGGTGCAGGCTGGGCTGAGGGGACCCGCCCCCCTCCCGTGCACGAATTTCGTGCACCGGGTCTCTAGTATAAGTATAATCATAAGTGATCTAAGTGGTTATATATGGAACACCCAATTAACCAGAGGAAAACACTATAGTTAACTTATAAGACATAAGTCCAAATGATCTCTTTTATTTTGGACCTGGCATTTTTCCTGAAACTAGCTTCAATGTACCACTTTTTTCCCTACCAAACTTGAGTATAGAAAGCCTGAAGTGGGTTTAGCCAGTTCATCATTAACTGGACCATATGTGTGCAGTTTGCTACTGAAGAGCTTGTCCCCATATCCTTCT
Source organism: Myotis myotis (assembly GCF_014108235.1). Classification (NCBI taxonomy): domain Eukaryota; kingdom Metazoa; phylum Chordata; class Mammalia; order Chiroptera; family Vespertilionidae; genus Myotis; species Myotis myotis. The sequence goes on from NW_023416368.1 coordinate 61,962,148, forward strand.
AGAATGCTTATAACTGTAGTGTGTCATCATCCTTCAACTCTGAATGCTGCCTTCAATCAGAGAACACCATAAGAGAAAGTTCTTGGGAGTTTATTGCCACATCAATTGACGTAGAACTGAGTATTACTTGCATTGCTTCTAAGACTCATCAAATAGTGCTGAATTTTCTTTTATTCTGAAGGCTTCATTCAAGGACTCTTAGGACAAATTGCTTTCTTGTATTAAATGAGAATTTTTACCCTCTCAGGGAGAATGAGCTTGGGTATGAAGCCATTAGTGCAGAAATTCACATAGCTGTACTAATAAAGTTTTTTTTTTTTTTTTATCTCAGCTTTTCCATAGCATTTTTCATTTGTTTCACATGGTCATGGAGCTTATAAAAAAACTGAGGGAGGAATGAATGCATTTTCACTCAATTGTTCTTTTCATTCAAAAAAGGAATCAGTTCATTCCTACTTTGTCTAACAGTTATTCCTCAGCCTTAGCATTTGAGCAAATGCATTATGAGTTGTGAAATTGCATTCTATCAGACCTTTGATAATCTTACTAGCTCATGCAAAAACAATAAACTGTGGAAGGCAGCTGTCAGTCAGCTGAACCCAGAAATTCTGATTTCATATTATTGTATTGGGTAAAATGCTCTTGATTTAAGGTAAATAATATAAACATCATACTGAAAAGCAATTCAGGTAAAGATAAAGGAAACATAGATTTTTAGTCTAGATGCCTGGATTCCAGTTGCACCACAAATTAATTGTATTCCTTGGCCAAGATTATAATCTATTTAGGTTTTAGCTTTTTTTCAATTATAAGTAGGGATTCTCTTTGAGAATATAGAGGGATCATTCTTCATTCCTCTTTCTTGCTTTCTGTCACATTTTGCAAAAAACCTACTAGCAAATTATATTTCTCTATTATTAAAATATATTCATATGCTTATTTTTAAAAATCATCTTTACTGCTGTCATTTTGGTATAAGCACTGTCATCTCATGCATGAATTATCATTGCGTTAGATTACTCATTGTTTTCCCTTCTTACACCCTGACCTACATCCTGCTTTTAAAAATACCTTTTAAAAATGTGAATCAGCCCTGACTGGTATGGCTTATATGTCACCGTTGGATTCCCTGTTAGGGCACATGCCCATGTTGCAGGCTCGATTCCCAGTAGGGGGCATGGAGGAGGCAGCTGATCAATGTTTCTCTCTCATCCATGTTTCTCTCTTTTTTTCTCCCTTCCTTTCTCTCTAAAACCAATAAAAATATTTTTAAAAATAAGAATAAGATCATGTCACTCCTGTTTTCAAGACCCTCCAGTGGTTTCCCATGTTATTCAAAATAAAAACTGAGGTCCTTACAGTGGCGGCCTATCAACAAAATTCTGCTTGTGTTTGTCCTCTATTAATTCCTCTGCCTTTACCTCCTTTAGTTCTCACTCTCACGTCTTCTGCAGGCATACCAGGTAATCTCCAGCCTTGGTCCTCTGCACTTGCCCAGTCCTTTGCTTGAGATACTCCCCTTACAGAATCCATATGGCTTACTCTCTCACCTTTTTGAAGTGTCTGCTCAATGCTTATCTTCTTGGTTGAAGCCATTTCTAATTACCCTATCAAACATTGCAGCTTAACCCCCCACACTTCTTCTCTTCTTGTCTGATTTATTTTCCCAGTAATACTTACCACCTTCCATTCTATAGTATGATTGTCTACTTTTTAACTATGTCTCTCCCCACACTAGAATTAGTTTTCACAAGGGCAATAATTATTTCTTTCTGTATTATTTACTGAAGTATTTCCAAAGATGAGTACAGTTCTTGACACATTGTACATGTTGAGTAAATATTTGTTGAGTGAAAGAGTGAAGGGATAAATGAACCTATGATTAATGAACAGCATGCAGATGATACTTTATATACAGTATGTCCCCCCAAAATGTATACACACTTGGAATGATTATGAAATCTGTGTTTATTAACATACAGTTCATTTTCAAAATTTAAAAGCATCTACAGAACTTTAAAGATCTCCTTCTATCAGTATTTCTCATACACTTGTCACTATTTCATGCTTCTCTTTGGGAGTTGCCAACATTGCTGTGAACAAATAAAGCCTTATTGTTTGGTTCCAAAACAAATTAAGACTCCTTATTCATTTTTTTTCACTCATCCCAGTAATCTTTCCACTCAATCAATATAAAATCTTTTATTTTTTTAGTGTTAGAAATATTTATTTCATCATGTATAAAAGTCATAAAGGGATAGATCTGGAAATAAGTATCAGAAATAGGGTAGATATATTTCCCATAATTCATACAAATATTTGTTGATGTATTAAGTGAGGCTCAGATTTACATAAATTGTATATTTAAAAAAATAGTAATTCTGTTCCTAAAACAGCAAAAGAATTGAAACAAAATAAGAGTTGTTAACTACTTTCTAAGATCTTCCACCTACTTGGTGCCTTCAGTTTCTGAGACTTTCTAGAGACTGGCCTGCTGAGGGATTTCACCTCCTGGCTTAGGTGTCTACTTTCTGTGGTCTGGTAATTCAGTTAGCATTTGTCCATAAGTTTTCAAATTCTTTATAGTGACTGTCAATATTTTGAATTCTTGCTAGAATTACAGATGACCACACCCATTCATGAAGATCCTAACTAAAAATTTTGACAGAATCTAAGTGTGTGAAGTACATGTCATCAAGGGTCAGTAATGGAGAGATAAATACTGGTTTAGCTAAGTTGACTAAGTTATTCAGACAAACTCTTCCATAAAAAGAAACTTAAAAAATCCTGGGTAAGGCATTAGAGGGCAACCAACATCATGGAGCTCCTTAGGTATTTATAGACAGAGTGATTGAGTAGTAAGGTGAGCACTAAAGTCTACCTCTATGTGATTATAAGGGAATGTGGGGAGGGAAGGGGGAGAAGTACTGAGATATAACATAAGACAGCTCTCTTAGTTCAAAAATTCTGAAACCTTGAATAAACATTGAAGTGGTCCCAGAATATTAGTGAGTTTCCTTGGCATTTAGTGTAATGATTATCTCAAAGTGTGAAGGAGGTGCCTGTGAACAAGGAGGAATATATAGGGATCTTCTGGCAGTGTTTAATTTCTTGAGATAGAGGTGTGGACTGGTTTTTTAAAACATAATTACTTAGTGTATACATATATTTAAATATAGTAGGTATGATGGTTATATATTACAATGAAAATATGTTCTGATAGCATTTTCTTGTTGAAAAGTATAGGATCAATTTTTCTTTTGGAGAGTTTTGAAAGGAAGTGGTATCAGTGAAATGATCTGTCAGTAAAGCTAAAGTAAAGGAGAATGGGTGAATAGTGTATGTATGTAAACAGTTGATACTAATGATCAGGCTTTTATAGGAGAGGGGTGACTATCACAAAGTATAAATGATGAACAGAAAGGCATATCAGGGCCAAGTAACCTAGAGTTACGGCAAACAATGTAAAATGGGGAATATAGTGTTGTGTTTTTAAAAGTGGGAAACAAAGATTTCTATGAACAGTGACAATTGGAGGTCTAATGAGGTAAAGGAAGTTACAGGATTAGACAGTAGCATTTTTGAAGATTAGCACCCTAATAGTCTTCATCGATCTTCTCTCTAAGCCTTCCACAGTACAACTAAAATCTAAATAAAGCATATTCATGGCCATTCCTAGCATCATTTCCAAATAGATTGCTCAGCTCTTCACTATCTTATTTACAAATTTTGGAGCTTCCCTAAGAGTTGAGAGATATTTCCGATGGTTTTTATTATCAAGGGTCAAGGAGGATAAAAGATAAAGAAGAAAGTAGGTACCAAGATGGTGATTTGTTTTACTACTGGATTCATCTCTTAATTCCTTAATGCATTTTACTACTATGTAAAGTTAGCTCTTATTATAATATAACAAAATTAAGAAGAGATACTTATTCTTAGTGGACGGTATTAACTGTATTTTTAAACAAATAAGCATCCATACAATGTGTTAATAGAGAATTAAAATTTAAATATGAAAATAAAGTTGCTTAAATAAAGAATAAAAAGGACTGAAATTGAAGTTAATAAATGAGGCTGTAATCTTAACCTTGACATTAATTAGCTGAGGGCTTTCGAGATATATTCTATGGAGTTAAAATCGTATTCTGTGAAATCATGATATCAGGTAGCTGGTCTAGATCAGTGGATTTCAAGTAGAGTTTTGTTATTTCTAGAGGATTTCACTTATCTTTGATTTGTTTTTTAAAGTTCAGAGAGCCTGCCCTACTGGTAGATTTGTTGAAATGGTAATGTGGATTGTATTTGATGGTATTACAGGTCTCTAATACCCACTTCAAATAGAACAGATACCTGTTTATTTGTTTACTATTCTAGGTAAGATTTCAATTGAGCAAAAATTACAGCAACTAAGAAAGCAATAGACTAGCTGATCTCAAGAGTCCCTCCCTAAAATCCTGAAAGAAAATGAACAACTTTTAAGGTCGAAGAGTATCACTGAATCCCAAAGGATATTGTTCTTCTTCAGGATGGAGTTCACATAATTGTATTAGTTTTAAATGTCTAGGTGTGATTTTATTTTCTATATGAAAAGCTGTAACTTTAATCATCTATGTATTTGTTTTTATTATTTCTTCTATACTTAAAAGACAGTGCAATAGCAATTTTTGAATATCAACTCTGGGTAAGGCTCCCTTAGAGCCCTTTCAGAAACATTGTGACAGTTTGCTCAAGTAAAAGATGAAGTAAATCTCTTTTTACAGTGACAGAAATCTAAAGAAATTAACGAATTATACTTCATGACTTATTGAATAATGTTACTTTTCAGGAGGATTGTTGTTTATGTTTTGTGTTTTTTCCTCTTATTTGATTTCCCAATTTTACAGCAGTGATTATTTGTGCACTTTGAAATATATCAATGTACCTAATTTCCTAGGATAAACATAGGCCTGCAGGAGGTATCTTCTAACTAGCAGGGAATGAAGTGAGAGCGAGGAAGTAGAAAATGAATTTGACACTAACAAGACAATAAAAATGAAGGATTCTTTTTAGTAGGACTTGTACTTAATCGAAAAACACACACGTCTAAAACTTGTATATAAACCAGAGTTTCTGAAGCCTATTAAAATGTATCCATATTTTAAAAGTTATCTAATGGTCGCTCTGTCTGTCTATCTATCTATCTATCTATCTATCTATCTATCTGTCTGTCTATTTATCTATCAATCTATCTTTCATCTTGCTATCTAATATACAAAGACAACTATACACACATGCACATTAGTAAGCACTCTTTCACACATTCTCCTATACAGAGGCACTCAGATAGCTATCCACTCACAGGATGAAAGGAAAGGGAAGGTCATAATGTGCTCTAACAAGAAAGCAGAGATGGTACAGAGTTATCGTCCCCTGATACTTGTATGGAAGGATCGGCATGACCTTTTAATCCTATTAGGAGCATCAAAAGCTAGAAAAGAGGGAGCTGAGTTGTCCTTTTAAAAAAATGAATGCTTTTCGCTTTCTGTCATATTGACCTAATAGCATCTCAATGTTGCCAAGCCCCACTGTGAAATTGAGCTGCTTAAGTCAGGAGAATGTGTGCTGGGCAGGCTAAGTTGGGCTTCAAGATAGACCTGGGTATGACTCACGCCACCAGTTCTGGGTACAGATACTTCTTAGTTCTTTAATGGTATTTGAAGTGATCTTTTTATGTTCCCTGAATTTACCATGCTTTTTGACCATTTTCTTACAGAAAATGTTTTAGTTATTGTTGACTATTTTGGTTTTCAGATTTCCCATCAGTCATGGCAGGAAATTCAGAATCCACTTAGTTATCCTTAAATTTCTATTTCCCCCCAAATGTCTGAAAATATATTTACTGAAAACAGATATCTAAAAGTCACTGAAATCTATATAGAGAACTAGCTATCTAACTAAGAGCTGCTATTCAAATCAGTTATGTGAATTTTTCAAAGGTATTTGTATGTTTTGAAATACATATATACAGGTAACTGGGACTATAAGCAAAAGAGGGGATTCGTTTTTCCTCTAAAAGTATTAGGAAACAGTATTTCCATATGATATATGCAAAGTAACAAAAAGGAACATAGTAAAATGGCCAATTTATCAACTAAATTTCTAAATTAAACCATTGTATGTAAAATTAAGCATGGAAGTTAGAGAAAAGCAAGAACATTAATACATTGAGGGATACACTAAAAGTGATTGAGAAAATCAGAAGAAACCAATTTTAATTTTACACATTTCTAAAATCTGGCTTTCGTAGTTTCTTAGCACAGACATTTATTTGTTCAATAGTTGTGCAAAGAATGGTTACCTAGCCTGTGTTCTTGGACAATTAAGTGGACCAAGCTTTATTTCACACTCCTGAAATCAACCTTGATGATTTTAGTTTTTTGTTGTTTTTTTTTTAAACTAGAGGCCCAGTGCATGAAAATTAAAGCACTGGCGGGGGGGGGGGGGTACCCTCAGCCTGGCCTGCATTCCCTCACAGTCCAGGACCCCTCAGGTAGGGTCCCTAGGCCTGGCCTGAGATCAGGGCCTATTGGGGCTTTCCTTCCCCTGACTGCTGGCTGCTGGCCCCGTCCCCGCCCCCCGCCGCTGCCACTGCTGCCATCTGTGCAGCACTGCTCCCCCCATCCCCTGCCACCTGTTGCCTCCCTCTGCAGGTGACAAGTGTGGGTATGATCGCTTGGCTGGCCTGGGCCTCCCTCTGGGGGGGAATCGATGGCGCCCACCCACTGCAGTGCCACCAGGTAGGTAGCCTGAGCCTCACTTCTTTTTTTTAAGTAAGAGTCAGATATCCCCTGAGAGTTCCCGGATTGGAGAGGGTGCAGGCTGGGCTAAGGGAACCACCCCCTGTGCACAAATTTCATGCACTGGGCCCCTAAAACATATATAGTCTAAAATATTAAGTACATGCCTTAGGTGCAATAAAGAGTATAGATGTATATACTAGAGGCCAGTGCATGAAATTCATGCACTCGGGGGGGGGGGTGTCCCTCAGCCCATCCTGCACCCTCTCCAATCTGGGACCCCTCGGGGGATGTGCTACTGTGGGATCGGGCCTAAACCGACAGTGGAATCATGAAGAAATGCCAGTTTTGGGACATGATTGTTTTATAATCCTAACACTTAAAATTGAACAGTAGCATTGAATCACATAAGTTGATTTTGGACAAGCTGACTTTTAGACACTTCAAATCTGTTGAATAACTGACAGAAATCTTACATCCTTTTGAAAGTACTTTATTTGCCCAACTGAGGAGAGGGATAGGGAAAATGTCTATTAACACTGTGAACTGAAATCAGCTAACAGACTCTTAAACCTGGAAGAGGTACTAGACGTCACCACCTCCAAGCTGAAATATTGCTGAAATTGAGAGAAGTTTCTTTGATCAAGATGTGCTTCTGGCATGCAGCAGAACTGACTAAAATCTCAGCCCATTGAAACTAATGCTTTATTTTCTCTATTAAACATTTTACTGGGCTAGACTTTAGGGAGGAAAGAAAATACATTAATGCCATCTTTATATGCACAGAATGTTGAGTAGTACATTGTATTAATTTAGCAAAATACATAGAGTACTTCCTAATTAGGAGCTTTTAAAATCATGATATGTTTTATATAGCAGGACATGAGTAGTCATTAAGGCCATTAAGACACTCTAAACCACTAAAAAAGTAGGAAAAGGTAATAGTGAAAGAAAAACTGCCAAATTAAAAATATACAGAAGGACATTCTAATGGTATATTTTGGGAAAACTGTTGGGTGATAAGTGATAAGACTTGAAGATCTAGACAGAAAAAGGAAAGGAAAATCATTATTTTTAATTCATTTTAGAATTATTCTTTGAAGAAGTGAGATATCAGAAAAGTATTTGAATCAAAGGAGGCAGAATTCTTGGCAAGTGGGAAATGAATTATACATTGTGCTGAATATCTTCTGTTTGCCCTTCCAAGTCACTCTCTCTAAACTTTTTTTTCAAATTGTCCCATGTCCTGGAAAACTGACCTGATATTGATTTTATCCATGAGATCTTAGGCTCTCTGACTTCTAATTGGGTTGGGTCATGAGCATTACTGCAGGAGATGTAAAGGAGAGAGGAGAGGGAGTCAGGGTGTTTCCTTTCTTTGTTGCCTGTGGCTGGCTGACCTCAGCAGAAGGCCAGTGCTCCTCTTAAGGTTGCCTGTCTAACATAACGCTTTCTGTTTCTGGGCTCAGAAAATCCTGCCTTGTTGTTCCCTAGTCCCCAAGCTGTTGACATCTCTGCTGCTGGAAATTCTGTGTTTCTGTACAATCTTCCATGTTCTATCTGCTCTAACCTTTGTAGTTATGCTCTTTGTGAATACCTCCCCTTGGACATATTTCAATTTTTATTATTCCATTTATTTCCTGGTGGGGCCCTGATTGATATAGTGACTGCTACTGAAAGTGGCTTCAACAAAAAGGTGTTTAAAATGGGATTCTGGGATTTTTTGTGTGTCATTTATTTGAGGAATACATGGATAACTCCCTTGTCAGGGGAAAATCAAAGACAAGTAATTCCTAGCATGTGAATAAAATCAGTTACTCAAATTTTCACTGGAGGATTATGGGATAAAGTGCACACTGAGAACAAGATCTGGAAAGAACAAGTGGCCATGCACTTAGTTATTGTGGGTGCAGAAAACAATTAACTAGCAGGACTGAGGCTGCTCCCTAATAAGGCCTGCTTGCTAAGATTGGCTCTTAGCTGGCATCTGGAAATTTGGATTTCGGGAGGGTTCTCATTCCTACAACTGCTAAAAGAGGCTCAATGTGTCTATAGTTTTAGCAAAACGCATTCCCCCAAGATTTATTGAGGTACAATTGACAAAAAAAGTGTATATTTAAGGTATACAATTTGACATTTTGATAAACCAAGCAATGAGCTTTACGTTGAGCACTTGCTTTCCTTTGGGAGTCTGGAATTTTGGTACATGCTAAATAGTGAGCACCTACATGACCAGCCCTCAATAAAAGTCCCTGGAACAGAGTCTCTAATGAGCTCCCCTGGGAGACAACTCTGTGTTGTCACAACTTGTTGCTGGAGGAGTTAAGTAGGTGGGTGACTCAACTGGAAAAGGACTCTGAGGAGCTTGTACCTGGTTTCCATCACACTCCACCCAATGTGCTGATTTTACTTAATGTCTTTTGTTGTAATAAATCATCTACACTAATAAAAGAGAAACATGGTAATTGGCGTACGACTGCTACCCTTTTCATTGGCTAATCAGCGAGATATGCAAATTAACTGTCAGCCAAGATGACGGCCGGTAGCCAGGCAGCTTGAAACTAACATGAGGCTTGCTTGCCTCAGTGACAGAGGATCGTTGGAGGAAACCAACGTTCCCCGCCTGCGGCTGCAGGCCTCTGAGCGGGCAGTTTAAGAAACATTGTAACAAATACCACCGGACTTCAGCCAGCAGATTCGCAACATTGTAAGCAAAGGCCAGAAACCTACTTTCAGCCGCGGAGGCCTAAGAGCTGGAGCCAAGCCTCAAGGTAAAGCTGGCCCAGAATAAAAAAAGAAAAAAGAAAAAAAAGGAGCGGTTGGGAACTTCAGTCACTCCCAGCCTGAAAACAGCCATCAGCCCCTCACCCAGGCTGGCCAGGCACCCCAGTGGGGACCCCCACCCTGATCCAGGACACCCTACAGGGCAAACCAGCCGGCCCCACCCATGCACCAGGCCTCTACCCCATATAGTAAAAGGGTAATATGCCTCCCGGCACCGGGATCAGCATGACAGGGGGCAGCGCCCAAACCCCCTGATTGCCCTGCGGCTCTGTGTGTGACAGGGGGCGGGGCCCCAACCCCCTGAGCAGCCCTGCTCTGTGCCTGATGGGGGGAGCTCCCCACCCCCCCCCCCACGGGCCCTGCTCTGTGTGTGATGGGGTAGAGCCATAACCTCCCCATCGGCCCTGCCCTGAGTGTGAGAGTGGCGGCGCCCCAACCCCCTGATCGACCGTGCTCTGTGGGTGATAGAGGGCGGTGCCCCAACCCCCTGATGGGCCCTGCTCTGTGTGTGACGGGGGCAGCGCCCCAGCTCCTTGATTGGCCCTGCTCTGTGCGTGACGGGGTGGCGCCGCAACCTCCCCATCGACCCTGCCTTGAGTGTGACAGGGGACGGTGCACCAACCCCCCAGTTGGCCCTACCCTGAGCGTGACTGAGGGTGGCATCGCAACCTCCCAATCCACCCTGCTCTGTGCATGACGGGGCGGCGCCCCAACTCCCCAATTGGCCGTGCTCTGAGCCCAACCAGGGGCTGCACCTAGGGATTGGGCCTGCCCTCTGCCACCCGGGAGCAGGCCTAAGCCAGCAGGTCGTTATCTCCCGAGGGGTCCCAGACTGCGAGAGGGCACAGGCCGGGCTGAGGGACCCCCCCTCCCCCCGAGTGCACAAATTTTTGTGCACCGGGCCTCTAGTATATATATATAAGCCTAAATGACTATTATGATTGGAATGGCCAGTCGATCAGTCGCTATGATGCGCACTGACCACCAGGGGGCAGACGCTCAAAGCAGGAGCTGCACCTGGTGGTCAGTGCATTGTCACAGCCAACCTTCCGCAGCAGCCCCTCCCCCCACCCCCCCAAACCCCATCAGCCCCTGGTGCTAAACCATTCATAGAGACCTGCTTCTGGATTGGAGTTTCATATGTAGCAGAGCAGCTTCCTCCCTGTATTGAAAGTCGGCCCTCAACACAAGGGTTTGTCTCGCTCTTGTCCTCTCCCTTCCCTGGTGGCCACCTGCACGCTGTGGTGGTGGTGGTGGTGGTGGCGGTGGTGGCGGCGGTGGAGGCGGCGGCGGAGGCAGCGGCGGCAAAGGAAGGAGGAGGAGGAGAGGCAGGGAGCTGTGTGGTGGTGGGGCGCCAATGGCAGTGTTGGCATCTGCCATCCATTCCTTCCGTGCCTGGCGACCATCGCCTCCTCTCCCGACCCTGCTGGGGCCTTCGGGACAGGGAACCAGGGGTTGGTGGCAGCAGACATGGTCCCTTTCCCAGGGGGGCCGAGGGTCAGCTCCCTTCTTGGGGGCTGGTGGCCAACCTCCCGTGGTCCCTCCCCTGCACCGGGCCTCTAGTAGTGTTAATATGACACTATGAGGGTTCTGAAATCCTAGTAAATCATTGAACCAGGAGTGGTTTGGGGGTTCTTCTACACACATGGTAACAAAAATGCTTATAGTAGTTGTGGAATTAACTGTTACTTCTTGACACCCTGGAGAACATATATAGAAAACCAAAGACAAATTGACAACTATGACAATAACATTAAGAACACATGTGTAGAGCCAAAGGTCTTCATAACAATTTTACAAACTCTTATCTCAAGCCACAGGGCAGATGCAACTGAGAATCAAGCTTAAAATTAGGAGGTTCTCAAAGTAGCAACACAAGTTCTATATTCGATGCTAACAAGTTTCTTACACTCACATAATGATACTGATGGGAGAAGGGTGAGGCTCGAAGTCATTGGCTAGAGACATTGAGCAAACTGAGTGGAGATGGGGAAACTTGAACATCCAATAATTCTTTGTGTTCATGCTGTAGGTGGCAAGCTGTTCTCATATGAACGGTCTCAGTCCACCTCTGTATTAAAACTCTCCTGAATTAATGGATTACTAAACTAATCCCAAACCTCACAGGACCCATCTTCCTTTCTTTCTCTACAGGGCTATGCTTAAGTTTGATCCTCACATGATCTATTGTGACTAAGGAGTGTAAGACATGATCCAGGAGGAGAAAACCTGTACATTGAGAGACTCACAAGACCTTACGAATCTTTATCTGCTGTAGCATCTTTAGTAACATCATAGGAATATATAGTAATAATAGTAATAACATGAGCAGTTGTAAAATATTTAGTAAATATATTATAAACAGCAGCAGCAGTATTTATATATGTTGGGAAGTAATACCGAATTCGGGGCAGAGCTACAATTGTATGTTTAGTGGACAAAACCTGACCCTGGACATATAAAGAAATGACAGAAAATTAGCTTATACAATGTAGACTCTTCAGATGACAGCAACAATTTTGAAAGCTAAAAAGCGTACTCATTCAGCCACAAATATTTATTGACTTATGTGCCAAGCACTCAGATGAATTCTGAAGCTACATAAGTCAGCAAGGCAGATAAGGCCTAATTTTTTAACGGCTTTTATTCATAATAGTGTGAATAGCTTGCAAATAGGATTATTATGTTAGCTATTCTTGGTTATTCAATAAAGTCAACTGGGAATTAGTTTAAATGCCAGTGTTGACAGTGTTATAGGCCCCTTTTTGCATTCTCTATTTAGTCATGTAGGAAGTATTTTGCATTGATGTAGGCATATCTATTAAAGATAGATGAAGAAAGGGAAAAAATGCTTCTACTTACCAAGGTAAGAAAGTTAAACATAAAAAGGTTAAAACTGGGATGTAAAATAACATGTTTCAGTTTTCTGAAGCTCATATTTATCCATAGTTCTGTACTTACTTTATAATTGGAAACCATGCTTATGTTGGACTTGATCAATAGTTTATTTCAGGTACGTGCCCTTGACCAGGAATGGAACCCGAGACACTTTGTTCCACCTGTGCCGATGCTCTTACGACTGAGTCAAACTGCTAGGGCCAAATTCTCCTTCTTTGTCTCATCAGTGACTAGCTGAATTTTGTACCCACTGACTAATCTGGACAAAAAGCCCATTGATTTGGCTTTAACAATTTTTAGCAGATTTCTCTCTTTCCAGAATCCCAAATTTGACCCACCATAGTGTTTAAGCAAGCAGTGGGAGCTTAAGCAGATAATGGAATGTGAAGCAATACTTCCCACTGTCAAAGTTTCCTTCTGAGAATTGGCTGACAGCAAAGAAAGACATTTCCTGCTCAACTCTCCAAACATGCCACCTGATCACCCTACTGTCCCACTTATGACTTCTCTGTCCTTGTTTACTTTTCCTTATAAAAGAAAACCATTTTTCTGCCAAATCTTTGAGACAAAATCTTTTGGTTGAAACACGTTCACTACTGCAATAGTCACTCTTCTTCTATTTCAATAGTCTTTTCCAATAATGTCTCTTCTTCAGATCTGAATTTGTTTTAGTTTGACAAGAAAATCTCCCAGTCCAGTGATTTAAATCTCCAAATTTTAGTGAAATAAAGGCTCTCCTTTCCCTTTTCTCTTTCATTTTCTATATGTTATCAAAATTCAACTTCATTAATTTCAGGGCATATTTAATATAAAAATTATGACAGGAACCAAATTTGCTTAATAAAATTGTGGATTCAAATGCTTAATAAGGTGTCTTTGCAAATATTTTTGAAAATTTATTAAATACCAGGACTTCATTAGGTATTAATCCTATACAATCACCACCACAACAGTTGAGTAGGTATTTTTATTTAGACCCATTTTATTTTTAAAAAAATTAAACTTACTGGGGTAACATTGCTTAATGAGATTATATAAGTTTCAAATGCACTATTCTATGATATAAAATCTATATATTTCATTCTGTGCCCACCACCCAAAGTCAAATCATCTTTCATGACAATATATTTGACACCCTTTGCCCTTAACTACCCCCTTACTCTCCTTTCCTCTGGTAACCACCATACCTATATCTGTGAGGTTTTTTTCTTGTTCGTTCATTTGTTGCTTTCAACTTTATATCTCACTTATGCGTGAAATCGTATAGTTTTTAACTTTTTCTGTCTGAAATTTTGCTTAGCATGATATTCTTAAGATCCATCTATGTTGTCACAAATGGTAGTGTTTCCTCTTATGGCTGATTATTATTTTATTGTATAATTGTACCAAATTTTCTTTTTTAAAAAAATATATTTTATTGATTTTTTTATAGAGAGGAAGGGAGAGGGATAGAGAGCTAGAAACATCAATGAGAGAGCAACATTGATCAGCTGTCTCCTGCACACCCCCCACTGCGGATGTGCCCGCAACCAAGGTACATGCCCTTGACCGGAATTGAACTTGGGACCTTTCAGTCCGCAGGCCGATGCCTCTATCCACTGAGCCAAACCAGTTAGGGCCCAAATTTTCTTTATCCACTCATTTATTGAAAGACAGTTTGGTTGTTTCCATGTCTTGACCATTGTGAATAATGCTGCAATGAACATAAGGGTGCATATATCTTTGTGAATAAATATTTTGAAATTTTCAAGGTAGATACCCAGAAGCAGGGTAGCTGGGTCATATGGTAACTCTATTTTTAATTTTTTGAGGAAACTCCATATTGTTTTCCATAGTGGCTGAACCACTTTTCATTCCCACCAACAGTGAATGAGGGTTCCTTTTTTTTCACTTATTATTTGTCTTGTTGATAATAGCCATTCAGACAGGTGTGAGGTGGTATCTCATTATATTTAGATCCATTTGAAAAGTGAGGGGATTTTAAATGAATGAGAGTTAAAAAACTTGTCCAAGCCACTCAACTACTATATGGCAAACCTATGATTTCAACTCAAGTTTGTTCCACGTAGATTGCTCTTAAAAATTTATGTACCTTTCATCTATGAGTACACACATACATGTATATGTTATATTCACTTGTTACTAGTACTTAGAAGTTAGGAGTGACAGAATAATCATGCATTTTGCACATTAATTGTTAGTATTTTAGTATTTTAGTAATCTCTAAATATTAAACAATTATCACAGGAATTCCCAGAGGTGTCAGAAATAGTTAGGAAACACACAGAAATCTATGACACCTCTACTTTGTGTCAATGATGAATATTACATATATATCTGTCTTTATACTCTATAATTATAGTATTAATTCAAATGAGTAATTAATGCTTTTAAAATGAGAGATTTAAATGCTCAGTTGAAAATATTATTCTTGAACTTTCAGAACAATTTGAAATGACGCAGCCAATTTTGCCTTCAGAATTCTTTTAGATAAGCATGGATGACCTACTAAATAACCATGACAGTCAAATTTCATACAAGAGAATAAACCTTCCAACAGATTACTTTTTTATGGATTTATAATTGGAACATTGATATGCCTGAAGAAAAACAAACTAAACTAAAACTAGATTGTATAGTTACATTCATGAAGAAATAAATACTAAAACATATTTTTCACTCCTAATTGAAAATTTTGTTAAATATTGGCTAAAAAATACTTTAACTTGCAGAATAGAAAATTAAATCAGATAGGTCAGCATGCCCTTTGGGATAATAGCAAAATGTGATAATGTGGCTGATACTGGAACAAATAAATGATCTACAATGAATTTTACATATTTTATAAATTTAAAACTGCTTTTGACATATATCAAAATGTTCTAGCTTCTTGTGCAGTTTCATTACCAGCAAATCTAAGCCATAATTTGTATGTAGCTCTACATAGTTTGCCTGTATTTGTAATTATAAAGTCCTGGGAAACCATTATGATTATATTTCAGATGCAATAAACTTTGATATTCTCCATAGGACATATATACAAAACAAAAGAAGGCAAATTCCAGAAGCCATCTATTTATGATAGGTTGAATTGATCAAAAATAAGTGGAAAAAGGTTGGGCACCAGATTTATAGTTAATAGTTTCAAAGAGCAACACCAGAATGGATATTCTCTCCACAAATCGAAGGATAGATTCAGTGTTTATATAGGACTTTCAGAGTGGATGCTAAAAGAAAGAAAATATTTTTGTTTTGAATATATAATTACAATTGTATGTGTGTATATGTATACACAGTGGTGTGTTTATATATAACATGCATATGTATGTATACATAAGCACATATTTAGAGCATAACTATCTCTCTATATAAAAGGCTAATATGCAAAGTGTCCCCTCAGGAGTTTGGGAGACTGGGAGTTTGATCGCTCACTGTGATGTTCACTGACCACCAGGGGGTGGCATGGAGTGAAGGAAGGTACCAATCATCCTTGATCACCAGCCAGGCCTAGGGACCCTACCCACACATGAATTTCATGCACTGCGCCTCTAGTATTAAATAAGGAGATGAAATAATTTGTTCTATTGACATAATACTGTGGAGAATTCATTCCAAATAATTGTACCTTATAAAATAGACTAGGTTTACACGAACTTTCAAACCACTTTCAGCATGTTTCCATTTCCATAAAAAATCAGCTGTTTAAGCATTTAGTTAGTAAAAATGAGACAGAAGATTTTTGACAGGAAATATTGTGACTCATTGGACAGTCAGAAAATGAGTAAGACAGCTAGTTCATCACAGTGTCCTTTTAGATAATGTGAGGAGTTGTGCATTTTTTAACAATGGTGACAGTGCTGTCAGATCCTAAATTAAAAGCCTGTAAACTTAATAAATAAAATATCACATGACGTTTATACGATATATATAGCTAGCTCTCAAAAGTAGCATTAGAGGATGTTGTCTAGTCACACTACAGATGCATGAAGAGATTTGTCACTAAATCTACTGAATATCTTTATAAGTTACCTCACCCCTATTTTATTTTCTGATGAGGACAGCACATTGTATCAAGGGACATCTAGACAATAAAAAGTCATAGTGTCAAACTGTATTAACTTATTCTGTAAACCAATCTTTATTATTTATTAGATCTCTGGCACTGTGCTATCTTGTAGAGCTATAACTAACAATGTATAAGGCAGACATGGAGCCTAACCTCAAGTTGCTTTTGGGTACTATAGTCCTGGATATATTAATCCTGTGGAAGAAGAACTGAACACTATCTACACACTTCCTTGAGTAATTGGCATTTATGGGAAAAGCTAAAGGATAAGTTAGAGTGAATCAAGTAAAGAGGAAGGTGGTGGCTATACCTATGCTTTCCTCAGCATTATGCCTGACTGTGTGCTCTGAATAAACTTTCTTTTGCAAACTAACTGGACTTTGCATAGGATATAACTTATATATCAGAGATTTAGAGAAATGGAGGAACTAGTAACTATAAATACAATTAAATTGGGTGGTTATTACTCTGCTCAATTGATGCTCTCATATCAAGGTAAATAAAAACAGTGAATGAGCTCTGGCTGGTTTAGCTTAGTGGATAGAGCATCAACCTGGGGACTGGAGGGTCCCAGGTTCGATTTCGACTGGGGGAACATTCCTGGGTTGCGGGCTAGATCCTCGCAGTAGAGGGTGTGCAGGAGGCAGCCAATGAATGATTCTCTTTCATCATTGATGTTTCTGTCTCTCTCCCTTCCTCTATGAAATCAGTAAAAAAAATAAAAAAAAATTGAATGATTATCAATTAGAAGCTAACTATAAAAGTTAAAGGCCTCCTTAGTAGCATATAAAGGGGCACTCTTTTCCTGCAACAAAAGAGTAAAGAAAGCTCCAAAGAAGATTTAACTCTCAATCAAGGTAGATCTTCCATGTGAAAGTCAGGGCCCTGTTTATGAAAGCCTGAGATTCTGATACATGTGTTGATGAGTCAAAATTCTTGAACCTTTAGTTTTTTTTTTCTGAACTCGGTGAGCCTGCAGAAATGGCTCACCTCTGCCCTAAGGGCTGGAGCTCTGTCATTGCTTGAAGATGATGCAGATGCCTCCCACTTGTAAGATAACATGCACTTCGGCAAAATATGCCACACATGGTCAATAGTTGGGTTAAGTCACAGTGTAACCTGGCTGGGACGTGCTAGATCTGCTGAAGGAGGAAAGGGACTATAGCCCTTAGAAACTATGGAAGCATATATTGGCAGGAGCTGTGTAAAAGAGAGATTTAATTAATTTTTAGTAAAAAGTAGCTTATTGATGTGAAGACCCCTTTGGGATGTAGGATTTAATACCCCAGTAAGGCCATGAAAAACTATGCAAACATAATGCTAGGACATCCCACCAGAAGTACAGGGAAATCAAGATCTATATTAAGATAAAAGTAGCACACTTGGTACCATAGTGACAGACTATAGAAGAAAGGAGGTGTACATAGGCATGTATGTATTAGGAGTGCCTATAGTATGGAAAGTTGGAAAATTCCAAAAGACTATGTTTCACTCTGCATCATTTTCCAAAGCAATGATGAATTAGTGCTGAGGACACCAGCATCACTAAGTTCAGTAGTGGCTCTGCTTTCTAGGGCAGGACTGACAATAGAAGCAATTGAAAGCCTAGACTTAACAAGTAGAAGGTGGATAGATACGCTCTAAACAGAGGCTGGTAACAGCATTTAACTGTGGAGGAAATCACTGCAACACATGGCAAGGTCAAAGTGGCAGCCAAGGATGTTTGACCCACAAAGACTTACAGAGATGTAGGAGATGGCTAATAGTGCATGGCATCCCTCAAGCAACTAACAAGCATATTGCTTAATCTGTGCAATCAAAATTAAGAAAGGATCATCAGGTTGTTGAGGACAGCCTCTCTAATTAAAACAAAAAGCCACAGTTCCTTTGCCCTGTTTATGGACCTGAGCCTGCCTGCCTTCCTCCCCCTTCCTTCCAACTTTATTTGTTACTTTGTTTGTTTGTTTGTTTGTCTTTTTACTTAGTATCCATCAATTGAAGTAGAGGCTGGTTCTCCACAATGGCTGCTTTTAGATGTTTTCTGGTTAGCATAGTGACAGAGGATTTAATATTCGGCTAGTCTTTCTTTATGCAAATACCATTATTCCCATTTTCCATTTAATGCTCTATTCCTCATTTATCCTCTTCACTTCTGATGGCTGTAAGTTCTGAGTATCGGTATTACTCTTTCTTAGATTCTCTATCCTCAGACGTATGCTTTCTTGCCTGTGGGATGGGGGGGGGGGGGAGGGGGATGAGATTGGGCACCTGTGAACTGAGTAGAACAAAAGGTCAACTAATTCAGTATGGACCTTAAACCTTCACTTCCTTCCATTTTTCATACTGTCACTAACCCCAGTTCTCTACATAGTGGCAGTCTCCACATCCTGAATCTCTCTGGTGTTCTTCAGAGCAAGTCATCTTCCTTCTACCTATGTGCATAGGTTCCAACTGTCTGTGTCTCTAAAGAATGATCTTCCTCCAATCTTCTCTACTGTTCTTGAGGAGATATATTAAACACAGGCCCAGAAAGATTTTCTTACCCTCTGGCCTTGTCGCACCAACTTTACGAAGATAAATATATTTGGAGAGTAAGACACTTTCTTAAATGTGTGTTTTTGGTTTTTTTTAGGTTTATGCAAAATTCTCAGCGACTTTACTCCAGGATATCTGATTGACAATGGGACTTCCATCTCCCTTGCACAATCTTAACTACAAGGTGTTCCAAAAAATGTATACACACTTTAACAACTGATAGTTCAATTTTCGAAATGAAATGTATTTTTAATAAACACAGCCTTTACAGTTAAATTGTGTATATACATTTTTTGGGACACTCTATATATTAGCCCTCATTGCTCAAGCAAGGACATAAAAAAGAGCTAATGATACCTTCTAGAAGAGAACATGGTGAATGTCTTCCCTAAGCCGGGTAGTAAATCAGACAGTTAGAGAATTATTTGAGTCAGAAACCTTGTCTTCTCAGACCTTAGGCTATGTGACAAACCTGACTCCACACAGGCAAGTCCCCTTCCTCAGGTTTCAGTGTTAGACACTTAAGCCCTAGGTGGTATTTTGGAATTAGGACATGGAAATTTTTATGGATACAATGTATTACTGAGGATGGAGGTAAATTTTGGATAATAAAATAAAGGAGCAAGTATCAGTTACAAACTGAGACCACCAGGAGACCAATCCAATAATATCTCATTGATCTGTAATGAGCAGCTGTACCCTGTAAAGACAATCTAGATGCATCAGGATTATCTCCAGAACCTCTCTAATATTTAAAGAGATTATTTAAGGAAATTAATGAATTTTGTAATCATCCAAAGGGTTGGTCCACTTGGGGAACATTATATTAGGGTGGGATTTTATTTTCCCTCTTTCTCTTCCAGGAGCTGGGAAATTAATTACTTACTAGTGGCCCGGTACACAAAATTCATGCACAGGATGGGGAGGTTCCCTAAGCCTGTACCCTCTCCAATCGGGGACATCCCTCTTGCAATCTGGGACCGCTAACTCCTAACCAATCACCTGTTTGCCTGCCTGATCGCCCCTAACTGCCCTCCCCTGCTGGCCTGATATTGCCCCCAACTGCCCTCCCCTGCAGGTCTGATCTCGCGCCCAACTTCCCTCTTCGCCTCGGCCCCTACTATCATGGCTTTGTCCGGAAGGAAGTTGGATATTTGGAAGATGGCCAGTTGACACAGTCTAATTAGCATATTACCCTTTTATTAGTATAGATAGATTATATAGTATAGGATTGCTTAACTGTGGTGCGGGGGAGAGCCTTTTTCAGCAGGAGGAGATGCTCTTGGCAGACAAAATACATAATCCTTATATCTGGACTGATAGCTGGCCATATGCACTATACTACCAAACCGGTCATTAAGAAATTGAACCACTTTCTTACACCTTACACCAAACAGCTGTTGACCTTAAAACCCCTTCTCAGCCCCCACCTTAGGTTCTGCCTTCTCAGTTCACCCAGATTAGGTTCTGATTGGTCGGTTTCTTTGCCAATCAGCATCAAAGCTCTGCCTCCTAGGCAGCCATTGGCTCCTCGTACTTCACCCAGACTTGGTTCTGATTGGTCAGTTTCAATGCCAGTCAGCGACTCCGGGCCTATCTGTGGGCCTGAACAGAGAGGCGGGTCTGATCAGCAGCCCCTGTGGAAGCCTGGAGAGAAACAGAAGCGCGGCTGCTGGCGAAGCCTAGAGAGAAAGAGAGGCAATGACTGATCAATAGCTGCCATGGAGGCTGCAGATCAGACCCTGTCTCTCTTCGGGCCTCTCTCTGGGCCTGATCCGCAGCCCCCTCGGCAGTCAGTGCTTTGTCGCCGTGCCAGGAGCAGTGGCCAGCAGTGCTGGGTCGCCATGGCAACCCAGCACTGACTGCAGGACTGACTTCTGGTCAGTTGAGCCTTCGGTCATTATGGACCCTGGGTTTTTATATATTAGGATGCTGTAATAAAATGGTCATTGCTTGATAGACTGATAAAAAGATTTTTGTTATAAGGCAAACAATGTTAGTAAGAAATTTATCTTTGTCTTTTAAATATCTTATATTCATATGGGAGAGCCACTTACCCAGAATTTAATTTGAGGCTTCAGTGTTTGACAGTAAAGCACTAGGAGATATTCTGGAATTAAAACATGGAAAATGACATAAAGTATATTACTGAGCATGGTGGATGTCTTTCCTAAGCTGGATGAGGCAGGCTGTTTTTCTAATGTACTATTTATGTACAGGGCCTGGAAAGACCTAATATGTCTTCAAAACACCAGTCTAAATCCAAGAAAAATCTGTTGCAGTCTGATTTGAAACCCTAACCAGTGGCTGAAAGTAAGACAACAAAAACAAAATAGGCTTTGTGTTGTAGAACAATAGGGCATAATATCCAGGGAAACAGTATGAGGAGAGATGGGGGAGAAAATGATGGTGCCAGAAAAGGGCTTCCCTAACACCATTTAAGAGAGACTTTTAGGTGTCAAAGGGCAATAAACAAGAACTAATATTGCATTATTTTCTCTAGGGTTTAAATATGCTTAATCATATAATTAAGAAAATTTTATTTCTGGTAATGGATTGTCTCTATTTGACCTTAAACAATAAAAGACATTACTAAAAGGATATAAATATAGTTTAGTAATGTTAGGGCATTATATAATAGGACTCTTTGAAAGCATCTAAGCATGGTTGGCAGGTAAGTGTTGGTCTGATTTGGATTTTCTTCATTCAGAATACTGGTTTAGTTCCTATATGAGTGGCATACATATTGCAACATTGTCTGAGTTACATATTTATTGCAGATGATTAGAGTAACACTTTAATCTTTTATAATTACTCCAAGTGTGTCTCAATAGCAGTAGATTTTAAATTTTTCATGCATTTTATTATTCTGGTGATTTTTGTTCCTGCTGGCTAACATACGGTAAAAATTCATTCAAATGATAGGAAAGAAATAGTTTTAATAATTTTCTAATATGAATGTTCTGAATCTTTTATGTTAAATGCTTGTGCCTATGTAAATACTTTATAATTTATCCCCTGAGGCTTTGATAATATACAGTGGGGCCTTGACTTACAAGTTTAATTTGTTCCGTGACGGAGCTCGTAACTCAAATTACTCGTATGTCAAATCAATTTTCACCATTACAATGAATTGAAATGCCATTAATCCATTCCGGACACCCAAAAAACACTGCAATTGTTTTGTTAAATGTTTTTAAATAAGAAAAATGTATTTAAAAATAACTAATATTGTATAAAAACACAATATTGAACAATAGAATGTAGTGCAATAAACTTGTTTTATTAAGTTTAATGTACAGCATTTACCTTGGAGATCAAACGACTTAAAGATGCTGATGGAGTTGGAGGAGAAAGGCTGAACTGAATAACTGAATAACTGAATCTTATTTGCTGATTTTTGCCCTTTTCGCCACGCTTTCATCACTTTCATCTACAGGAGTTTTCGATAAAAACCTGTCCAATGAGATCTGTTTTGCAAAATAATTGCAAGCACAAATGCGAGCACAACACTGATGCTTCAACTAAGAGCTAACCGCTTAAAGTGAATGAGTGAGACACGTGATGCTGGCCTGATGTTGTGGCGTTCACTGTGACGTTCGCTGCGCCAACTAGCGGTGGGGTATCTGAAGCTAGCTCGTAACCCGAATTTTAGCTCGCAACTCAAAGCAAAAAATCGGCCGAGAGACGGCTCATATCTCGAAAAACTCCTTAGTCAGGACACTCGTAAGTCAGGGCCCACTGTAGCTTTAAAATCTGTGTTCCCCTAAAAGCAGAGCCTGAGACAACAGTTTATATGAGAAGGGATCAAAGGGACCAGAAATGAGGGAGGGGGGAGTGAAGGAAAAATAGGAAGGCCATTAAAAACATACGTAATTGATTTTGGCATCACTATTGGCAAGTGATGTTCAAATCATGTGTAAGCCAGCATAATTGTTTTGAGTCTCCATCTAACTCTTCCCACTTCTCATTCTTTACACGTGTCGTTTCCTCTCTCTGCAGTGCTTTCTCCACTCCTATCCCCTGGTTGACTAACTCCTTTGCCTCTTCACAGTCTCAATTTATTAGTTTGAATGCCATTTACCATGGAGAAGTTCTTGAACTTCCTTGTAGCTCTTTCTGTCTTTTCTTGACACCTTCATAGCAATTATTTTTCTATTCTTTTCCTTTGTAGCACTTGTCACACTTATAATTGCTTGGTAATTACTGGTTTTATTTTACCTCTCAAACTTGGTATTTAATTAACAAAGGTGGGCACCTTGCTTATTTTATGTGTTGCATTAGCACATTTCTTATTACATATCAGTACTTGGTATAGTTTTCCTCTTTTTGATTGATAGAATGAACAAATAAGAGAAAATAGTATTTTGTATCTACTG
Organism: Myotis myotis; assembly: GCF_014108235.1. NCBI lineage: Eukaryota > Metazoa > Chordata > Mammalia > Chiroptera > Vespertilionidae > Myotis > Myotis myotis. The sequence continues at coordinate 61,985,586 of NW_023416368.1, forward strand.
TTTTTGAGTTAGTCTAACACACTTAAATACAAACAAATGGGATTATTAAAAAAACTAGAGGCCCAGTGCACAAATTCATGCATGGGTGGGATCCAGCTGGCCCACCCCAATGGGGGCCGATTGGGCCGGGCTGGCCAGGGGGAGGGGATGCTGGAGGTTGGCTGGCTGGCCCCACCCCTGATTGGGGTGGGAGGGACTGATTGGGGTCAGGGCCAGCCATAGGAAGGAGCTGGTCGAATTCCCAGTCGAGGAGACAGTTTGCATATTAGCCTTTTATTATATAGGATGGGACTGATGAATGTAGTTTTTGATAAGATGAGGTCTTATGACCTTAGAGCAGCCGTGGGCAAACTACGGCCCGTGGGCTGGATCCGGCCCGTTTGAAATGAATAAAACTAAAAAAAAAGAAAGACCGTACCCTCTTATGTAATGATGTTTACTTTGAATTTATATTAGTTCACACAAACACTCCATCCATGCTTTTGTTCCGGCCCTCCGGTCCAGTTTAAGAACCCATTGTGGCCCTCGAGTCAAAAAGTTTGCCCACCCCTGCCTTAGAGCCATATGAAATTTACATCTGTATAAATAACGTCTATAATGAGATAGTTTTATATCTTTCATCAGATTTCACATACATTTTCATTTTTCATTGTCTATTTTATTTCTTATGGTATGTCTATCCACAAACGTGCATTTAATAAATTATAAAAATTGTTTCTATTGTGCCAGTTTCATTAAACATACAATATTCTGTTAACTAGTTTTAGTGATGTCTGCTTCCATGGCCTGTCACATTTTTATTTTTAAGTTCCAATTTCTATAATATATGTTCCTGTAAAAAATTAGATAAACTCCTCCCCCCTCCCTTCATGTATGCAAGAGCTAAAGGCTAGATATGGGCAAATAATGGGAAGATACCGAAGGCCTGCCAGTATATTTATTAGGTGTGATCTAAGTGTATACCATTGAAAGTATGTACAGTATTAGTTAAAAATGGCATCCCTCTAATTCTGCCTGCCTATCAGTAAATTTTGATGTGTTTAAAATTAATAAAAATGAGTGCATTTCAAGTTCTCTTATATTTTAGTATGGTGGCAAACTTTGAAAGTCTTTTCCTGCCAGTAGTTTTTAGTGAACAACAAATCAGTAAATGTATATTTCTTATAACTGAAATATTCAACATGAATTGAACAATCGAATAAAATTCCTCTGAAGTGTATTAGCCTAGTTACAGAGTGCCTTCCAGTTCTGCTGATCATCAGTCATTTACAAGGGTTTCTTATACATTTAAGTTTTCTGGCCTTGTGTTGGAATTCTGATCCTGTATGAATAGAAGAGATCCTGAGAATTCTGCATTTTAAAACATTTTGAAAGTGATTCTGATTGTCAGCCAGAGTTGTGTTACTTACACATACAGTTTGACCATATAATATATTTATGCTAGTGGCATTTTCATAAGAATACAGAGAAAAAAGATAGAAATGCTAAAATGGTTACTATGAATAATCATTCCATGTCCTCCAGGTGTCTTAGTGAATGAGCTAATATTCTACAGACTGACTTATTTCTGCAGAGAAAGTATTAAAATTGGTTTCTAGTAGATAATATTAGCTTTTTCTATATTTACATAATAATTACTTTTCAGATGCCTTTACTTCTAGTTGAGGAACAGAGAAAGGTTATACAAGCTTCAAGGATCAAAATTTTAAAGATAGCTTACATACTTTATGTACTCTTAAATTATTTTAATACTAAAAATTCCCCAATACTGATATATTTTAAAATCTGCTCATTTGATAAGTATATATTTTATTTGAGAAATATGTATTGTGACATTTTTAGAAAATAAATGTAGTAGTAATGATATGGGTAGTACAGAATATTCATTTGCTATGCTACTGTGTATTCTTTTCAGAACTTTTTATTTTCAGAACAACCTTGAATTCTAAATCAAGTGCAGCTAAATGAGAAAAAATTTTTTTGAGAGAGTGGGAGAACAAATCCAGGAGGGAATTACTGCCATTGAGTACTAAAACAATGACTTTAAATCTGTAAATGCCTTTCATAATTCATGATTGTATCCAGTTATTCTCCAGTTAAAGCTAGTACACATTAATATGGTAGGAAAATTTTATTCCAGGACATGTAGAGAAACCTTGGTACTTGTCCATTCTGTGGGTGACTGCCAATATAAGCAAGGGATGTGAAGAAGACTTACTGCATTTCCTAATATGAACACAGAAACATATACCCCTACAAGGCTGGGGTGACATTAGAAGTAGATAATACAATGCTTAAATGATATGATTTATGGTAAAGAAAGAAAAATAATTTTCTTCTTCTTCTTGCCTTTCCAAAGTCAGTATATTGTAGTTACTGAGTAAACAGATGATGAAGAAAATGGGTTGGAATTCTGGCTCAGCCATTAGCTAGCTCTGGAAAGAATCTTCAACAAATTATTTAACCTTGCTCTGCCTTTGTTTTTTAATATGTTAATCATATCGTCTTGAAAATGTGAATACCAATAGTGCCTACCCCACAAGAGTGTTTTGAGGATGACAGAAGTTAACACAGTAACATGGAAAGTATTTAAAATTGTACAAGTCTTATGAAGATCTCAGCAGGAGTCATAATAATTACTTCTCCAATAAATGTTTGCTATGGGTTGACTAATCTTTGGTTTTAATTTTTTATTTTATTTATTTTATTGCTTAAAGTATTACAAAGGGTATTACATATGTGTCCATTCCCCCCCCCCCCGCCCTAGACAGTCCCCTAGCCTCCCCTATCCCCCAGTGTCTTATGTCCATTGGTTATGCGTATATGCATGCATACAAGTCCTTTGGTTGATCTCTTACCCCCCTACCTCCTATCCCCCAACCCTCCCCGGCCTTCCCGCTGCAGTTTGACAATCTGTTTGAGGCAGCTCTGCCTCTGTATCTATCATTGTTCAAAAGTTTATAATGGTCTCTATTATCCATGAATGAGTGAGATCATGTGGTATTTTTCCTTCATTGACTGGCTTATTTCACTTAGCATAATGCTCTCCAGTTCCAGCCATGCTGTTGCAAATGGTAAGAGTTCCTTCCTTTTTAGAGCAGCATAGTATTCCATCGTGTAGATGTACCACAGTTTTCTAATCCATTCATCTACTGATGGGCACTTAGGCTGTTTCCAGATCTTAGCTATGGTGAATTGTGCTGCTATGAACATAGGGGTGCATATATCCTTTCTGATTGGTGTTTCTGGTTTCTTGGGATATATTCCTAGAAGTGGGATCACAGGGTCAAATGGGAGTTCCATTTTCAGTTAATTTTTAATTAATTGAAATGCAAATGTACCAAAGTAGGGCTTGGCATCTAAAACTTGTCAGTCATTTTACACTTTTATGCAAATACTTATTTAAATGTTTCCTGCCAGTAGTTTTTGAGGAGGGATAGGAATGGAGAATCCAATCACTGGGCAGCCATTTGAGAGATCAGTTCATGGATGTCAGCAAAGAACAAGAAACACTGAGGTCACAGATGTAAAGGAAACCTGAAGCCCATATAACATGTTTGCAGAAGGCCAGAGGCTACACTTTATTATAAGAAGTTATCCTGTAGACCCATGGCCAGTTTGCTTGTATGCCAATGGCAAGGGAGAGTGGTGCTGGCTTCTCTAGTCTCCTGCGCACTGGATAGTTTTTTCCAGGATGTCAGGGTCTAGGCCTGGTTCTACTTTTCCATGTACTGAGAAAACTTAGTTATGGCTGTATCGAAAGGAGAGATGACGTACCAACTCTTACTTTCTCTCTTGGTGATCATGTGGCTTAGAAGCAAAAATACAGGCAGTCCTCGGGTTACATTAGCCTCGACGTATGTCGTTTCGTGGTTATGTCGCCATCTCCCATTTATTTATTAAAAAAAAAGTTTCTTCATTTTGACATATGTACATATGTGCTTCATGTTTTTTATTGTTTATTTACCACAAGTAAAGGTCAGGAATTGTTATCTTTCTTTTAAATTTGTTTTACTGTTTCACTTTATTACTGCTCCATGTGTATGTGCTCCATGTGAGTGACATGTAGGTGCTTATATAGGTGGGTTCCAACTTACGGCAAAAATCGCGTTACATCGCGCTGTAGGAACAGATCTCCAACATAACCCGAAGAAGACCTACTGTATTTGGTTTTAGACATCTCACATTTTCCCACTGACTCTCACTGAAAAATTTGGTCTTTGAGTAAATGGAAATTAGTAGATAATCATTAAGATTGAATTAATAGCATTTTTTAAAACAGAATTTGCCCTACCACAAATGTCCTTATTTTAAGTACTGCGCGCTAACTGATTGCGCCACTGGAGCTCCTGATGTTCTTATTTTAAAATCCATAACATTTACCAGTTACTTGAAAATCAGACTTACCCATAGCTTTTATCTAATTTGAACAGTAATATTATTTTACTTTTCTAATTTTTGATACAATTGAGAAATAAACGTATGTATCATAAATATTTAACATCTATGATGTTAAATAAAGAACAAAAAACTGGTCTGCAGAACTTGGCTTAATTTTTTAATTTGAAGTCAGATGAGCTTTTCTTCCAAAATAAATTGTGTTGGGAGGCAGTTCTGTGGCTTTATCTTATGTCTCCACATTTTTTGAGCCACGTGTGTTTATTTTCAAGTTCTAGATTTTAGAAAGTAAAGCTATAAAGAATATCACTTGTACAATTACAAGAATTTTAACTTGGACTGTGTGTTAGGTATTTGGTTATTCTTAGGAAATGCAGGTGAAATATTTAGTGGTGACGTATTATGAGGGCTGCCAGTAAGTACATTCAAGGTAGAGTGATACTCATTTATTATTTAACTCTGCAGCAATAAGAGCCATGGAGTGGAGGGGGAAAGCTCACAAACACAATAATAATTACTTAGATTCAAATTTTGCATCTAGCACTTTGGGCTCTAAAAGGTGTCACAAACTTGCTGAAATGATGTTGTTTTAATTAGGAAGTGAGCAGAAAAACACCTACCTCTCAAGTTGTAAGGTTAAGGGGGCACTGTATGTGAAATTACTTTGTAAAAGGCAAAGTGTTGCATGTAGTCAGTTCATCATCCTCCCTTTCTCTCTTTGAGTTCTTATCATCATTGTCATCACTCACAATTTTCTCCCATAAACCTTAGTTAAGACAAAGTCAGTCAAAGATCTAGGGTAGAAGAAGTAATGTAAGTAAATATGAGAACTGTTTGTGTGTCCTTCTGACTGGGTTAGACTGCATAATATTTAAATTAATCACACTATTGCATTACATCCGTCACTTGTCATTTTGGGGTCTAATATTAATAAATGAATGACTCTATATGTGTATAGGGAATGGTAATTAAGAACATATCTAGAGCATGATGATTGTTCCTGAAATTTAATGAGATTAGGAAACCCTGGCAATTGTTTCCAACTACAAAACAAGAGAATATTTTATGATAAAGAAACAATCTGTATTTTACACATAAAAGGCAAAGTAATTAAAAGCAATACCTTTCCAAGAGCACTTCCAAAATCTTTTTTCAAAAGTTTGTAAAAGGTCAACATAGTCTTTAAGAAAAAACAAGCACCGGCTACATGAATTACGAATATCATCTGATGAAGATCGACATGCCATTTTCAAAGGAAACCAGAGGACTGCAGTTTGTTGTTGGCTGGGGTGCAGAAGGACTGCAGACAAAGCAATGGTAATTTGACTTTACAATGTCAACTGCGAGTCAAGTGTGGCTCTATCATATCTTTCCTAGATGAGTCATTTTTTTAACTTTCACAAGTGATCTGATTGACAAAGTGGGGAGTACTTCAGTCAAGCTCTTAGAGGATGAAGATTTACGAGAGATTATGCAGCCCAGAGAGAAAATTAATAAAATTATCTGTGAAGAAGGTGCAAGGCGAGGAGCAAGGCCCTCTGCCCAGTGGTTTCCTCTCCCTTCCTGAAGCCTGGTGGGGGTGGCAGGAGCCAGGGACACTCATGCAGAAGCACATGCTGTAAGAGAGCTAGTATAGCACTCTCCCTCTCTCTCAGTAATTTAAGAAGGATGGTGTCCTATCCACCAGTAATGAACTAAATATATCTTTCTGATTTTAGTTCAGCAACATATATGTCAGGGCAGTATAGATACAAATGGAATAAAAAATACAATTACTGTTCAATTAGGGTAAAGAAAGACAAATGTGTTATAAATACAAACAAAGCACACATACAATATGGTTATGGAAAACACTGTTTTATCAAGTAGAGCCAGAAGTAAGGGGAGGAATGATGGATTAAGCCAGCCGTGGGCAAACTACGGCCCGCGGGCCGGATCCGGCCCGTTTGAAATGAATAAAACTATTGAAAAAAAAGACTGTACCCTTTTATGTAATGATGTTTACTTTGAATTTATATTAGTTCACACAAACACTCCATCCATGCTTTTGTTCCGGCCCTCCGGTCCAGTTTAAGAACCCGTTGTGGCCCTCGAGTCAAAAAGTTTGCCCACCCCTGGATTAGGTGGCATTTGAATATTTTTAGAAGATTAAAATAAGTTTATCCAGCTGATTTGGTGAAGGTGATGGTACTTTCTGGGCAAAGAAACTACATGGACACAAATGGAGAGTTGCTTATGGTGTGTCCAGAATCAAGAAGGGTGGCTCCGATTACTGAATTTATGGGAAAGAGGAAAACATGAGGCCGCAGAGGAATTCTGCAGGCAGAATGCAGGAATAACCAGACAGGAAAGAAACATAATTAGTGTATAAATAAATAACATATTCAGTATTAAAAACTAAATTCATACAAAATTGTGAAAGTTGATTATTGTCTTATATAGTTATTTGAGATCCTCTGAATATCAGACAATCAAGACTTTCCTAAGTTATTTTAATAGACTAATGCACTCCTTTTTTGAGCTCCTATTTATCTGTCTATAGTATATTTGGTCTCCAAAATATTTACTGCATTATGAATGCTCCAGAAAGAAAAGGGAGGAGAGAGTCTATAAATAATTTAAGGAGGGTGGTTACCTATCCACCAATTGATGGTTTCCCATCCACCAAATTCCTATTTTATATATTTGGCCAAATGAGAAATGTAAAGTGCTGAATATATCAAATACTGATATTTATCGAACAGCTTTAAAGTCTTGTAAAAGCCATTTAGAAGTCTGTGTAAGTAATGCAGTTTTCTAAAGAAACGATTTTTTATGTTCATGCAGTGGCAAATTCTAACTTAATAAGGTCTCACAGTAATTATGTATTTTTTTTCTTTCTAGAACTAGACTGATTCTGTAGGGAACTGGAAGTTATTTTCTGGGAGAAGTTATAGCATAGAATTAATGAGTCTGCTATCTTCCTTTCATTAAAAAAAAGAGAGATTGCAAGTTTCATAAGCTGCACCAGTCAAATGTTTGACAATAGCTCAAGATATATTTTATTATGCAAAGAATTTTGATACTGAAACATTGTCAAGAAATACTTATTCCGCAAATATAAGAATTCCTGTGAAGTTGCTCTTATAAAATTCCTATGCGTGGCCTGCTAAGAGCTCAGTGCATGCAAAGAAAAGTGATCATGAAGAATATGTGCTCAATGCAGATTTTTCAAGTGGCAATAGATGAAAGCTTCATACATTTGGGATATATTAACATACTTAAAAATATTTTTATTGATTTCAGAGAGGAAGGGAGAGGGAAGGATTAATGATGAGAAAGAGTCATTGATCGTCTGCCTCCTGCATGCCCCCTACTGGAAATTGAGCTCACAACCTTACTGGGAATTGAACCTGTGACCTCTTGGTGCAACGCCCAATCACTGAGCCACACAAGCCAGGCTATCCATACTATTTGATACTTAGTTTCTCTTTTTAATTTAGTCGAACATGACCACTCTGACAAGAAATGTTTAGATATTCATTCCTGTTTGTCTTAAAAATCTAGGTCTGTCAGGTTTTGAGAGTACTTTTTACCTGGAGGTAACTGAATTCTATATATGTCTCTGTCTCTTCATATTGCCTTCTTATAAAAACACCAGTCATTGGAGTTAGGGCCCACCGTAATCCACTATGACTTTATCTTAACTATTATAACACAAACACCCAGTTTTTAAACATGGCCATATTCTGAGGTTCTGTGTGGACATGAATTTTAGGAGGACACTGTTTAACCCAGTAGGAACCTCAGTGTGATTTTTGTCAGCTGTACTTAATTCCTGAAATCCGATTTCAGTACCCAGTCCTGGTGCAGGAGGCCAGGCCTCCTGCACCAGGACTGGGTACTGCAATTGGCCACTTTTCCTTGGAGAAATAACCACTTCTGACATGCTCCTCAGAGATTTCAGCTCTTTGCATCCCTCTTCATTAGAAATACAGGACACTCTGTGCCTATTTTTTAAATGCCATGCATAATAAAATGCTGTGAGAGTAGGGACCATACTTTGAGATCCACTGTTCTAGGCTTAACTAGCATAATTTGCCATCTGGCACCTGGGTAAGAGAAGAAGATCAGCGCACACATCTGGGCACATTTCCCCACACTCCTTCTCAGTTGGAAGGTGAGAGTTTCAGGTTTTCTGCTTTCTCTCTACAGATCCCTTCTCTCTTTGCATAATGAGTTTCACGGGCTAACAGTCATCAGAGGAAGTGATATCCTAACCATTCCATGGAAGGTAAAGAAATTTAAAGTCATCTTCTTCTAGAGAAATAATGGCATTTATTTCATTTATTGATTATTGTTATTTTTAGTTTAGAAACTGAATTTTAAGTTTTATTATTTCCTTTCAAGTTTATCTTAAAAACTGAATTTATATATTGTTAAAAGATAAACTGGACTACATTGAAATTTTGAATAAACATTTCTTTAAACTGAGCAGCACCAAACCAGAAATGGTTAGGAATTCTCTGCTAGGAGGAAATAAGGGAAAGGCTTTTGTAGGTAGGGCACACAGAAACATAGCAAGGAAATTAGCTGATTAGCTAACAACTTAAGCAGTTATCATATTTGAGAAGCCTAGTTGGCTGTTTGTGATCAGTTGTTCTTAAGTTTTAATTTTTTAATGTTGAGGAATTTATGGAAATCAACTCTGGCTTAAATTTCAGTGTGCATCCTCAGGCTGGTAAAGCATTAGAGCCACCTCAGTCTAATGGTCTCCTGTTTAATTAATTTAATAGCACCTACCCACCCTGGGCCAAGAGGATACCAGAGATTAAACAGTTCATGCACATGAAAATGCAGAGAAAAGCACATTAATGAAAACAAAGTATTGTTCCTATTACAAATATTCATACTTTTGATCTTTTAACAAATGTTTATCAATTGCCAACAGCACTTTTGCCAGTATCTGCACAGTATATCACATATATTGCTTATTTTAATAACTTACATCCTACCATTTTACTGCTTACTGTTTTTTAGAACTCCCTACTTGTCAGCATTTTTCTTGCATTTTCTCATCTGTAATTCAAAATTTCAAGACTTATAATACTTATTTTTAGATGCAAGTATTGAGGCTCAGAGAGGCATGAGGTCATTAAACTATTATAAGGAAAAATCTGAAAAAATTTTAGCTTTTATAAACCCTGATTTAGCTCTCTTTACATATATCTCTAGATAAAGATTATGTAATTCTACCTTTAAAAATGGTATCATCTTAGGCATCTCATAGAACTTTTAAGCCTAAGGTTTATCCCAAATAAAACTAAGGGTAGAGGTTTATCTTTCTGCTCCACAGTGTTGTTAAAAAATTAAGTAACAATTACTCAAAAGATTTTATCAAATTTAAATGAAATGAAATTATTTTGTGTTACGTTTACAGGTGCTTAACATGGTATTTTTTGCAGGGAGTGGTAACTGACTACTCCAATATTAATTTCTCCCTTTTTTGTTAATAATAAAATCTTATTTTTTAGCTGCTTAGAGAAAATACTACACTTCTCAGGTGCAATTGCAACTGGAAGTAGCTATGTGACTAACATCTGACCACATGTTTAAAATAAAAGTATGAAATTGAAAAAATCAATCTGGTTCTGTGGGAAGGGAAAAAACCCTTCTCCTCCCAATTTTGCACTGATAAAAGAGAGCTGCCATAGCTAGAGGAGGAAAAAATTATGAGACACACCAAAACACATGAAAATATTACCCATTGTCAAGAGAAAAAGCAATTAACAGAACCAGACTCAGATTTGACCCAGAGATGGTACTATCAGAGACTTTAACTTAACTTTGATTAACATATTATGGTTTAATTTTATAGAAAGGAATTATTTCAAGTGCCTTTAAGACACAGCAGTTATTCAATATAAACATTAGAATATATCTTAATGTTAAAAATGCATATATACATTGAGCTGTTTTCAATAATATTAGTAGTAATGTTTTTAAATTTTACATATTTATATACAAAACTATATATAAAAATGTAGTGTTTTTTTTGCAAAGTTCTTTCTCTTCTTTTTTTGTTGTTGTTGTTCAACCACTCTACCACCACCCCTACCCAGCCTCCCTAAAAATGTAGTTTTTAAGAATAATATGATGCAATGTAAAATGCATGTGGATAAATCTAGTGAGTATTTATATTAAAGTTATTGGGACCACAAATGTAGGGTCAAGAGGAACAAAATCAAATAACTTAGTAAAGCACTATAATCTTTTTTTTAGTCCTCGCCTAGAGGATATGTTTTTCATTAAATTTTTTAAGAGAGAGAGAAACATCAATGGGAGATAGTAACATTGATTGGTTGCCTACCATACATGCCCCTGCCAGGGATCGAACCCCACAACCTGGCTATATGCTCTGGTCAGGAATTGAACCCACCATCTTTTCATGCCTAGGACCAACCAACTGAACCACACTGGCCAGAACAAAGCACTGTAATCTTAAAATGGAATTGACATTACTAATAACCTCACATGTATTTTTTTCTAAGTAGGCCTAGAAAAAGTGACGAATAATAATGAACATCCCTAAGTGCTTAGATTGTGTACTGTAAATGCTATTTTCCACTAAAGGAAGGCAGACAGCAGAAATATATAATGTTAGATCTGAGATAGGATATATGTAAGATGAGCTTGGAATATTTTGTTTTATATAAAGGCAAAAATCAAAGACTACAGAATTATATTAAAAGTACACATGAGCCATATTGAAAGGGCTCCCATTACTAAAATATAGGCTAATGTAAATATTAAAAAGGATAAAGACTACAGTAGAATCAAAGGCAGAAAATATGTTAAAAATCTATGGGCTCTGCCCTGACCGGTTTGGCTCAGTGGATAGAGTGTCAGCTTGCAGACCGAAGGGTCTCGGGTTCGATTCCGGTCAAGGGCATATGCCTTGGTTGCGGGCATATCCCCAGTGGGGGGTGTGCAAGAGGCAGCTGATCGATGTTTCTCTCTCATTGATGTTTCTGACTCTCTGTCCCTCTCCCTTCCTCTTTGTAAAAAATCAATAAAATATATTTTAAAAAATCAAAAAAAATCTAAGGACTCTTAATAATAGTAAATAAAATAATCATAATGAAATACTATATACATTTGGGTTTGCTGCAAACCAATTCATTATTCTGAAAATTGCTAAACAAGGGAAAGCATCAGTCATTTATTTAGAAATGAGTAGCATTTCTCATTGACTATTAGGTTATTATAATAGTCAATGAGAAATTATACTCTTTAGAGAAAAAATGTTTTGTATGTAAAGAATATTTTCTGTATATAGTTTTTTTTTGTACATAAGCATGTTATCTTCAAATAATGAGTATAGTTTTTTCCTTTCAAATACTTATTCTTTTATTTTTAAAGTATGTTTTTATTGATTTTAGAGAGAGGAATGGAGAGGGAGAAAGAGATAGAAACATCAGTGAGAGAGAAATATCGATCGGCTGCCTCCTACACATCCCCTACTATTTATTTGTCTTTGCTATAGGCATAGTGATAAATTTCCAGCTCAATAATTAATGTCTGGAAACAGTGATAATAAGTATGCTCACGTAGTTCCTGGTTTTAAAGGGACCACTTATGGCTATCTTTATTAAGATTAATGCATGCTATAGGTTTTTGGCATATTCACTTTATCAAATTAAAGAAATGTCCTTCTATCCCCAATTTGCCAAGAAATTGTAATCATCTACTGAGATATCTGTATTTTTATGCTGTTGATATCCATTGCATCGTTGTTTTCCATTCCCATAATTGATGTTTTTGTATTTAGCCTCATTATCTCCACACTACTTGAGTTTATTTCTCTATTATGTAAGTAAGCTATCAAATTCCCCAAATGTAGTGATAGTCCACATGATTTACATTAATAGTTTCCTTTCAATTTAGTCATAATTACTCAACTCATGAATTATTTTTAAAATAGGATTTAAAAATTTTAAATATATACTTTCAGCTTTTTTTCTCTCTTTTTAAGTTTTAATTTTCATTAAATAATGTTTCAAATATATAGTAAGGAAAGAAATAGTGAATATCTATGTACCCATTACTAAATTTAACCAATTAATAATTTATGCCCAATAATACAGGATGGGGCAAAAGTAGGTATATAGTTGTCTTTATGGAAAATAAAGCAAGAATTAATAAATAATACAAGAATAAACTCTGTGTTTTGTGTACCCACATCTGTAAACTTACTTTTGCCCTCCCTGTATTTATTCTTTATATGCCCAAACATTTCCTTCTTATAACATGATGTATTTAGGTTATTTTAAAGCAAAAGCTATGCATCATACCTTCTAATGTATGAATGCTTTAGTACATATTTCTAAAAGATAAGGATATTTTTCTTTAACAATAAAAATAACACATTGCAACTGTAAAAGTTATCAATAATGACCTAACATTACCAAATGTTCAATCACTGTTCAAATTTCCCAGATTATATTATATTGTTATAGTATATTTATTCCACTCAGGATAAAAACAAGGTCTACACTTGCCATGTGGTTAATATGCTTATTAGATCTATTTAATCTGCAGGTATAGTCTCTCTAAAAACAAAAAACACCGTTAAAAAACCCCACTATTTATTGAAAAAACTGGGTATTTTGTTTTGTAAAATTTCCTGTATTACAGATTTTGCAAATTGCTTTTCTTAAGTACCTATTTTCTATATCATATATTTACTATATACTTTTAAATAGGTCAAATTCAGGTTCATTTCTTTAAAGAATACTACATATTTATATGTGGAACCATGTGTATGTTAGAGTATCCTGTGGTATGTGATTCTTCATATCTCTCAGTACTGTTAAGATTCATCAGTGATCTGGATGTTGTCAGTCTTTTTCTTAGAATATAAATTTTCCCAGCAGTCATTCACATAAAGGTATTGGCAGCCATTGAAGATCATTGCCTCCATATACTATGTCGTTAGGGGTTACAAATTAATTATATTCTAAGTTTGTTAGTTCTTCTGCATTTGTTTTCTGAAATGAAATTCTTTTCAGTGACTATTTGTCCCCAAATGTACATTGGTTCACTTTATGTAGAGTATTCCATTCATTCTCATTATGAACTTGCTGTCCCAATTAAAAAGAAAAATACATATTAATTTATTCGAATGAACATATGTCAGTGCTGCTTCTAGGGAAAATATACGGCAGTACTCTTACAATAATCACAACATGATTCAAAGTACCCTTTCTTATTAGCAAAGGTACCTTTAAATTAGGTGGTTTGAAGGTATATTTGTTTACCTTTTAGAATAAGAGGAGATGATTTAGTATAATACCGGAGTATGTGTAATACCTTGCTGCCTGATATTTCACTTTTTATCTCACATTATGATTTTAAATGCACAGGAGACAATTTAATTTCTGGAATAAGTTTGTGAGAGGAGAGAATGACTGCAACATATTCAGCTTCATGTAATACCTATTAGATGTTTGTCACGAGAATGAAATAACAAAAAAAGCAGCCAAATAAAGGCTAATTGCATTGGTCTAATTCACAAATGCAAACTTTACTTAGCCATCTCCTGGCTTCCGAATACATTTGTCACAAGAGAAACCATGTGAAACTCTGCAGTTAGATCTATCAAACCTCTTGCTACAAGTAAAAACAGACAGACAGACAAAACCACAACTTACTATTGGTATCTTAATGTTTACTATTTATGGACCCAGAATGTTATTTGTTTGTGGAAAAGGAGATGGATTGATGGGAAAAGCAACTGATATGAGGAATACTATTGTGTTAAAGATAAAAAAAACTGTCAGAGTAACACCTGAGTACTGTGTTCCAATGAAGAAAAAAAATGTGATGGAGAAATCGCAAAAACAATGAGAAGTAATGACAGTATACTTGATAAGATGATAGATGTCAAATAGAGAGTTGTTAAGACAAAATGTGCTCATTTTTTTAAACAAAGGTAAAGCACAATCCATAATTGATGTATTTTCTTCAAAGAATGAATCCTTATTCTGACTTCAAAGGAAGAAATTCAGAAAGTCTCTGATATATCATTTGAAGCTATTTCAGTGCAATCAATATAAATTACTAAACTAATTTTGACACCGCAGGCTTTTAATTTGGTTAGATGACAAATATTACATTTGAGAATAAATTTGCTCTTACCAGGTATTCTGCTGTTAATGTGACAGGCAAAAATAATCCTTCTAAAATTCACCTATTATGTTTCTATCCTCTAAATACAAGAGAATTTGCCTTCAACCCTGGAAATACAGTACAAAGAATTCAAAGAGAGAACTGCTCTCTGAAAGGTGAAGAGTCATTCAGAAAGACCTTAATTTCTTTTAAAAATTAATTCACCTTCTAGGCTTGTTCAATTTATATTCATGATACTAGAATCATTTATAAATATTACTCATTATTGTTGAATATTCTTGAGAAATGAAAAGGAAGAGAGCTCCTAAATCATGGCGCATTCATTTATCTTGATTTTTATTTTTTTTATTGATTAAGTTATTACATATGTATCCTTATCCCCACGTTACCCCTCATTCCCCCACTCATGCTCTCACCCCCCTGGTGTCTGTGTCCATTGGTTAGGCCTATATGCTTGCATATAAGTTCTTTGGTTGATCTTTCCCCCTTACCCACACCCTCCCCTACCTTCCCTCTGAGGTTTGACGGTCCGATCAATGCTTCTCTGTCTCTGAATCTGTTTTTGTTCATCAGTTTATGTTGTTCATTATATTCCATAAATGAGTGAGATCATGTGATATTTATCTTTCTCTGACTGGCTTGTTTCACTTAGCATAATGCTCTCTAGTTCCATCCATGCTGTTGCAAATGGTAAGAACTCCTTCTTTTTTTACCGCAGCATAGTATTCCATTGTATAGATGTACCACAGTTTTTTAATCCACTCATCTGCTGATGGGCACTTAGGCTGTTTCCAAATCTTAGCTATAGTGAATTATGCTGCTATGAACATAGGGGTGCATATATCATTTCTGATTGGTGTTTCTGGTTTCTTGGGATATATTCCTAGAAGTGGGATCACTGGGTCAAATGGGAAGTTCCATTCTTAGTTTTTTGAGGAAACTCCGTACTGTTCTCCACAGTGGCTGCACCAGACTGCATTCCCACCAGCAATGCACAAGGGTTCCTTTTTCTCCACATCCTTTCCAGCACTTGTCGTTTGTTGATTTGTTGACGATAGCCATTCTGATTGGTGTGAGATGGATGGTACCTCATTGTCGTTTTGATTTGCATCTCTCGGATGATTAGTGACTTTGAACATGTTTTCATATGTCTTTTGGCCTTTCTTCTGTCTTCTTTTGAAAAGTATCTATTTAGGTCCGTTGCCCATTTTTTGATTGGGTGGTTTATCTTCCTTTTGTTAAGTTCTATGAGTTCCCTGTAAATGTTGGAGATTAAACCCTTATCAGTGATAACATTTGCAAATATGTTCTCCCATGCAGTGGGCTTTCTTGTTGTTTTATTGATGGTTTCTTTTGTGCAAAAGCTTTTTATTTTGATGTAGTCCCATCTGTTTATTTTCTCTTTAGTTTCCATTGCCCTAAGGAGCAGTATCAGTGAAGAAATTGCTTTGGCATATGTCTGAGATTTTGCTGCCTGTGGATTCCTCTAGTATTTTCATGGTTTCCTGTCTTATGTTTAAATCCTTTGTCCATTTTGAGTTTATTTTTGTGTATGGTGTAAGTTGGTGGTCTAGTTTCATTGTTTTGCATGTATCTGTCCAATTTTCCCAACACCATATCTTGATTTTTAAATAGTAAAATGGGTTGTATTTCTGAAAGTATAGTAGTTGTACACTTACTAAAGTGTGTGAGCATTTAAATAGCTCTTATCCTTGCCAATACTTTGATATATTCCATAGACAAATGAACCTGATCTAAACTCTTCCTTTTATTTTTTCTGTAAGATTCTTCTAATTTGGCTTATGCAGCATGTCAGGTTTATGTATTCTCTTCAGAATATTTTTCCTTCATTCTAGGCACAGCACAATATTTTTATTTCTTTTACATATATATATATTGATTTCAGAGAAGAAGGGAGAGGGAGAGAGAGATAGAAACATTAATGATGACAGAGAATCATTGATCAACTGCCTCCTGTACCCCCCACCTAGAGGTTGAGCTCTGACATATGCTTTGACTGGGAGTTGAACCTTGACCTCCTGGTTCATAGGTTGACGCTCAACCACTGAACCACGCTGGCCGGGCTATTTTTATTTCTTAAATCAAATGTATGTTCACTTACATTTCCATGCTTTTTTATAACACATTTATGAAGGAATAATTTGCATAAAACATACAAATAAATTGTATAGCTTGATCCATTTTTAAAGCTCTCCTTAGTCATGTAAACACAGCTTGAACAATAAACAATGTTCTCATCTCCCTGGAAGCACCTCTGGCCGGTTTCTTTTCTCTTCAAAGCGTCAGCACTCTGACAACTTATGAAACCAAAGAGTAGTGTCAGCTATCCTTGTATTTTATATAAATGCAATATGGTCTCTTTTGTGCCTCACACTTATTATTCATTATTTAAGTTATGAGGTTCATCCATATTGATGTAGGAAGTTGTAGTTTTAAATTTTTTCTTGCTGTATGACATTACAATATGTGAATATATCACCATTTACATATTCTTTGGCTGTTGGACATTTGGGAAGTTTAAAATTTGGCACTGTTCTGTGTAGTTCTGCTATAAAAATTCTAATCTAGCACTGTGTATCTACAGAGTGTATAGGCATTTCAGTTGGCCATACACCTAGAAATAGAATTACTGCTAGGTAATAAAGAATACATTTATTAGATATTGCCAAATAAATAACCAAAGTAATTTTATACTCACTAAAGTGTGTGAGCATTTAAATAGCTCCAATCCTTGCCAATACTTCGATATATTCCATGATAATTTATAAAACTTCAAGCATTGGTCGAGGGAGTGGGTTATATAGTGGCATTTCATTGTGGTTTTGTTTTATTTCGCTGAATTGTAATAAAAGTGAGCAAATTTTGTTTATTGTCGATTTGAACACACATTATTATAGAGGTTTTTTTCAAGTCTATTGTTCATTTTTCTAATAGATTTTCTGGCTTTTTCCTATTTGTTCGGATGAGTTCTTTACATATTTTGCATTGAATTCACAAAATTTGGGGACAGTTATTCATAATATTAAGCCAAATAATTCCAGTGCATGATATAGTCCCTCCACCTATTTAGATTATTTAAATTTTTTCAACAATGCTTTGCTGTTTTAATGTAGAAGCCTTGAATATTTTCATTATCTTTATTCTTATGTATTTGATGTTCTTAATGCTACTGAAATGATAGTTTTATTTTATGAATTTCCTGTTGTATTTATTTGTTGCTGAAATATAGATTTTTTTGTTTTTATATATATTTACCTGATATGATAACCTTATATCCAGAGATTTTGCTTAATTGAGTAATCCTAATAATTTTCCCATAGATTCCTTTGGATTTTCTAAAGATACAATGATATCATATGCAAACTGTGACAATTTTATAACTTCTTTACCAACCTGTTGGCTGTTTATTGCCATTTCTGACCTCATTGAATATATTACAAACTCAAATATGTGAGGAGAATATCTTTATATAATTTCCAACATCAAGAAGAGATTTTGTATTTTATAATTACATGTGATGTTTACTCTAGGATTTTTATAGTTAATATTTCCATTTTCAATTTGCTGAGTTTTCTTTCTAATAAATGGTAGTTGAATTTTATCAAAGCTTTTTCATATATGAGCATTTGATATTTTTCCTTTTATTCCTATTAATGTGCTAGATTAGAATGACTCATGTGCATTGAAATGTATTTCACTACAAGTGCACAATAAATTGATTTTCAGTACATTCAGAGAGTTGTACTGTCATGAGCAAAATACATTTTGCAACAATTCTATCACCCCCAGAAGAGATCCTCATCCCATTAGCCATTGCTCTCCTTTCCCTGTCCCCCACAACCCTCCATGTCTTAGGCAACCATTAAAATGATCTTTTTCTTCACCATTTTCCTATTGGATCTTTTGTATAAATGGAAACATACAATATGTGTCCTTTATGACTAGCTTATTCCCCTTAACACAATGTTTTTAATGATCCATGTTGTAGCATGCATCGATACTTCATTTTTAAAGCCATTATATAGATATATCAAACTTTGTGTTTCCATTAGCTGGTGAGTATTTGGCTTGTTTCCACTTTTGGCTATTTTGAAATGCTGTTAGGAATATTTGTGTACAATTGTGTCCAAGTTTGTGTAGTTGTGTGCTTTCAGTTCTTTTGGGTATGTACCTATAGATTGCTTAGTCCTTCGGTAACTGTATGTTTGTTTGGGGAACTGCCAAAGTGTTCTTCAGGGTGACTGTATCATTTTAAATTCCTATAGCAGATGGGTAAGGGTTCTAAAGTCTCCATATCCTTGTCAACATATCCTTGATACTGTTGTCATTTCTTTTCAATAAGAAGGGGTATCTTGTCATTTTGATTTCTTTTCTCTTTCTTTTTTTTCTGAGATGCCTGATAAGAACAAATATATTCTCAGTTGTAGTTTATTTTTTGTTGTTGTTATTGATTATCACTTTTATTTAAAAAAAGATGCTGGGCTTCTTTTCATGTGCTTATTGTGACTTTTTAAAAAAATATATTGTATTGATTTTTTTACAAGAGAGGAAGGGTGAGGGATAGAGAGTTAGAAATATCGATGAGAGAGAATTGTCAATCAGCTGCCTCCTGTACACCTCCAACTGGGGATGTGCCCGCAACCAGGGTACATGCTTTTTACTGGAATCGAACCTGGGACCCTTCAGTCCACAGGCCGACGCTCTATCCACTGAGCCAAACCGGTTGCAGTGGTCGGCAAATTGCAGCTCGCGAGCCACATGTGGCTCTTTGGCCCCTTGAGTGTGGCTCTTCCACAAAATACTACGTGCGGGCGTGCACGTACAGTGCGATTGAAACTTTGTGGCCCATGCACAGAAGTTGGTATTTTGTGGAAGAGCCACACTCAAAGGGCCAAAGAGCCACATGCGGCTCGCAAGCTGCAGTTTGCCGACCACTGGGTTAGGGTATGACTTTTATATCTTCTTTGAATAAGTGTCAATTGGTCATTTATCCAATTTCAAGTTTAGTTGTGTTCTTGTTATCGAGTTGTCAGGGTCCTTTATATATTCTAGATACAGTCCTTTATCAGATATGTGATTTGAGAGTAATTTCAGCCATTCTATGGGTTGTATTTTCACATTCATGATAGTGTCCTTTAATGTACCGAGTTCTTAATTTTGCTTGACCAATTTGTCTTTTTTTCCTTTGGTTTCTGTTTTTTTGTTTGTATTATATGGAATTAAGGACATCACAGTGTGATGGGAAATTTTATAGGGATGAACTCTCCTGAAACTTGAGGACATTTGAAGTATATGTGCTTAGTTTTAAAAAAAAATGTTTTATGAGGCTTCTGTGGCTTTCAAAGGATCACAGTTTCATTCTATTAATTTTACAATTGCATGAAAGATAAAGGCCATCTACTTGAAGTCATAGAAACTGTTCAAACCAATTGTTCAATTAACTGTAGTGAATAAAATAATACTAGTATCATACGTTTTCTCATCTCAAGGGGTTTTTTAAAAAATTGTAGCACATGCTTTGTGTGTTTTCCAGGATATCAAACTGAAACCAACTCAAAGACTTATGCTTATTGCCATCTAGTCACCAGCTCATTAAATTATGTAATAGGAAAGTAAAACAAACTAACACATATACTACCTAAATGGCATGTCAGATTTAAAAAAAAGCCTTTTACACTTTATTTTCAAAATATATAAAATTTTTGCAATCTGTTTATTTTGTGATTTTAATGAAATTTCAAGCATCTTTTTGCAAGATCTAGATGGTATTCATAAACTTATTTTTTCCAACTCTTGAGAAGTACTTCAAGAGTTGACATTAAAAGTTAATAGATTATCATTTAAAAATTAGTGAATTGAGAAAGCATAAAAAGTGTCCAAATTGATTGTTTTAAGTAAATCATTTGTCAATTTTTATATTTAAATTATTTGATATTTTGCAGATAGAAATTACAGCTACCCCTCGCCCCCTTCAAATGCTCTAATAAGCAAGTAGTATCAATCTTTTTTCTTAAATTGGCAAAGTTCATTAAGTGTGCGAGTTCTCAGAGATTGCCCTGTGTAGGTATGTTAAGACTAGATGCAATTTCAAACTTGTGCATGGTCTTTTCAAAGTTTATCTCTGCCTACTACATGCAGCCACATGGTTCATAGCCTACATTTATTTACCTCTTATCATGAGCACTAAGAATCAGACATGGCCCTGTGCTACAGCTTCCATAGTGGAAGATGTGTCCATTTCCATACTTTTTGCCTGAAATGGAAATCTCCACTTCCAAGGGTTTACTCTCTTATTCCCAAATCTCATGTGGATGTGGGTGTGTCTTTTAGTTAAAATTATGTAAACATATCAAACCATATATTTTAGAGCATTTGAATACGTTATATTTGGTTCTTCAGACTTTAGGATGCAGTAAAGATCATCATGGGGATTAAAATGGCATTAAGTGACTTGATTTTTAATATATGCCAAAAACCCCAAAGCAGTAAAGTAGTAGTACACAAAATATTATTAATACTGTGTCTACTGACAGCATAATCTGTAATGTAAATTGTAGGGGCAGAGGAAGGCAGAGAAATTCAAATGACAAAAAGAATATCTTGTTTTAGGTTGAAATTAGAAGAGGGAGAGAATAGAGAATTAGTATAATTTATCTAATTAGTACAAATTACCCACTGCTAAAAAAAGCAAAAGTCTTTGACTTTGCTTTCATTTATTCTTCCCCTCCCCTCCCTCCCCTTCCCTCCCCTCCCATGTCCCCCTCCCCTCCCTTCTTCTCCCTCCCCCTTCCCTCCATTCCCATCCCTTCTCCTCCCCCTTCCCCTCCCTCTCCCCCTGTCCTCCCCTGTCCTCTTCTGTCCTCTCCTTTTCTTTCTGTCTCCTGCCCTCTGTCTCTTTTTCTCTCTATCCCTCTCCCTCTTAAACTCTCCTGTTTTCTTTCTTCATTTTGGAGAAATTCTTCTAAAAATTAGAAAGGAGAAAACAATTTTTCTAAAACACACCTGAGAAAGTCACTCAATTGCTTAAGCTCTTCAGTTAAGGAAATCATCATAGTCTTTAGTAAATGCTCTCTGATACTAAGTCAATGTGGCTCATTCCGAACAATCAAATATATGTCAAGGATTTCTTAGCTCCTAGAACACTTTAAAAAATTAAACTTGATGAAGACTAATTACATACTTTAATTTTAATAAGCATTCTTAAAGAGACTGCTTAGAATTCATTACTCACTTTAATTTAAAACATACTTTTGATCCTTTGTCCTAAAGGTATTGTCTTCTCAGGCAAATGTCTTAGAGACATGTCACTTGGCAAATATAAAGTTAGTGCTAAAATTTTTATTTTATTTTATGAATTTATTTTCCTTTCAAATTTTTTTCTTTTTGTTTTCTGACATAAAAGACTGATCGATGACATTAAATAACATATTACTCCCCGGAGAATTGCTTTTATCTGTTAGACATTCATCAAGTGCTATTAAGCATTTCAAAATGCAAAAAGCATAGCTTGTGTGACAAAAGCCTTCATATAATTAGCAGAATGAATATAATGACTTGATAAACCTTGTTTTCATAAAAAAGAAAGAGGAAAGTCTTTGGGAGAATATAAAAGACTGAAAGAAATACAACTACCTCATTTATTTTCCCAGTCACCATGTTTTAAACAAGAGTATTGGTTAAGAAAATTCCAATTGGATTGTGCTGGAATAGTGATATATCAAAAGGGCATCTTCTAGACCAGTAGTTCTCAACCTTCCTAATACCGCGACCCTTTAATACAATTACTCATGTTGTGGTGACCCCCAACCATAAAATTATTTTCGTTGCTACTTCGTAACTGTAATTTTGCTACTGTTATGAATCATAATGTAAATATCTGATATGCAGGATGTATTTTCATTGTTACAAATTGAAGATAATTAAAGCATAGTGATTAATCACAAAAACAATATGTAATTACATATGTGTTTTCCGATGGTCTTAGGCGACCCCTGTGAAAGGGGCGTTCGACCCCCAAAGGGGTCGCGACCCACAGGTTGAGAACCGCTGTTCTAGACACTGATGTTCCTACAAGTACAGAAAACCTGTGCTGGGAAAATATTGGTTATCAAAATGAATATTTTTTAACTACAACCTTAAATTATAATAACAATAATATCATTAACTTTATATTCTAGGCAATAATGAGAAAATAGGCAATAAAAGTAACATTGACAGAGAAATAAATAAATGGGAAAAAGACTGTTATTTTGAAGATGTTCTTTAAAAATGGGATTTTCAGCCCTGACCAGTTTGGCTCAGTGGCTAGAGCATCGGCCTGTGGACTGAAGAGTCCCAGGTTTGATTCCGGTCAAAAGCATGTACCTTGGTTGTGGGCACATCCCCAGTAGGGGGTATGCAGGAGGCAGCTGAAACTGGGATTTTCTTTTTTTTTTTTCAGGGCAGTCTTTGAGACACCTCATACCTTTTGTTGGTATTGTGACCTTCCACAGCACTGTGCTTTGGTTAGGCTTATTTATGGATATATTTTCCTTCAGGTGCTCAAAATTGCATGGAGATATTCTATTTTCTTTTGATTTTTTCCTTATTAACAAATATTCCCAATAAAAGAAACAGACATTCTTCTTAAGCTTACAAGGGATAGTCACCAAGATAGACCATATTCTGGACCATAAATGCTCACTAGTAAGTTTAAAATAATATAAATCACTAAAGTATGTTCTTGGAACACAACAGAATAAATTAGAGATCAATAAAATAGAGAAGAAAGATCTACAAATATTTTGGAATTTCTAAAGAGACTGTAAATTAATGAAGTCTCCAAGATTTTAAAAATATTTTCAAAATTTGGATAGTATAACATATTCACATTTGTGGAATACAGTGACAGCAATGCTTTGAGAGACATTGTAGCAGCAGATTTATATATTAAACTAGAGGCCCGGTGCACAAAAATTTGTGCACTGGGGGCGAGGGAGGGTCCCTCAGCCCGGCCTGTGCCCTCTCGCAGTCTGGGACCCCTCGGGAGATAACGACCTGCTGGCTTAGGCCTGCTCCCGGGTGGCAGAGGGCAGGCCCAATCCCTAGGTGCAGCCCCTGGTCGGGCTCAGAGCAGGGCTGATTGGTGAGTTGGAGCGCCGCCCCCTGTCATGCACAGAGCAGGGTGGATCGGGAGGTTGCGATGCTAACCTCAGTCACGCTCAGGGTAGGGCCAATTGGGTGGTTGGGGCACCGCCCTCTGTCACACTCAAGGCAGGGTCGATGGGGAGGTTGTGGCACCACCCGCTATCACGGAGAAGAGCCAATCAGGGGGTTGGGGCGCTGCCCCCTGTCATGCATAGAGCAGGGCCCATCAGGGGGTTGGGGAGCTCCCCCCTGTCACTCACAGAGTAGGGCTGATAGGGGAGTTGGGGTACCGCCCCCTGTCACACACACAGCAGGGCGGATTAGGGGGTTGGGGTGCCGCACCCTGTCACACTCAGGGCAGGGT
Organism: Myotis myotis; assembly: GCF_014108235.1. Taxonomy (NCBI): domain Eukaryota; kingdom Metazoa; phylum Chordata; class Mammalia; order Chiroptera; family Vespertilionidae; genus Myotis; species Myotis myotis. Next base: position 62,009,665 of record NW_023416368.1, read on the forward strand.
CGATGGGGAGGTTATGGCTGTAGCCCGTCACACACAGAGCAGGGCCCGTGGGGGGGGTGGTTGGGGCGCCGCCCTATATCACACACAGAGCAGGGCCGATCAGGGGGTGGGGCGCTGCAAATGTCACACTCAGGGCAGGGCTGATGGGGAGGTTATGGCTCTACCCCGTCACACACAGCAGGGCCCGTGGGGGGCGGGGGTTCGGGTTCCACACCCTGTCGCACACTGACCAGGGCCGATCAGGTGCTTGGAGTGCCGCACCCTGTCACACACAGAGCTGCAGGGCGATCAGGGGGTTGGGGAGCTCCCCCCATCAGGCACAGAGCAGGGCTGATCAGGGGGTTGGGGTGCCTTCCCCTGTCACGAACTGAGCAGGGTGGATAGGGAGGTTGTGGTCCCGCACCATGTCACACACAGAGCCGCAGGGCGATCAGGGGTTTGGGTGCTGCCCCCTGTCACGCTGATCCCGGTGCCAGGAGGCCTTGCGGCTCCGCTGATCCTGGTGCTGGGAGGCCTCGCGGCTCCACTGATCCCGGTGCTGGGAGGCCTCGCGGCTCCACTGATCCCAGTGCTGGGAGGCATGTTACCCTTTTACTATATAGGATAGAAGCCTGGTGCACGGGTGGGGGCCGGCTGGTTTGCCCTGAAGGGTGTCCTGGATCAGGGTGGGGGTCCCCACTGGGGTGCCTGGCCAGTCTGGGTGAGGGGCTGAGGGCCATTTTCAGGCTGGCGGGTGACTGAAGCTCCCAACTGCGCCTTTTTTTCTTTTTCTTTTTTATTCTGGGGAAGCTTTAGCTCTGAGGCTTGGCTCCAGCTCTTAGGCCTCCGCTGCTGAAAGCAGATATCTGGTTTGTTTGGGTTCTATAATCGAAACACTGTTTCAACTCCAGCTCCAAGATCCCGGCTGGCTGAAAGCAAGTTTCTGGGGTTTTGTTTAGCTTCTATATTTGTAACAATGTTTCAAACTGCAAGCTCAGAGGCCAGCAGCGGCAGGTGGGGAACATTGGAGTCCTCCATCACTGAAGCAAGCAAGCCTCATGTTAGCTTCAAGCTGCCTGGCTGCCAGTCACCATCTTGGCTGGCAGTTAATTTGCATATCACCCTGATTAGCCAATGGGAAGGGTAGTGAATGTTCGGCTAATTACCATGTTTCTCTTTTATTAGATAGGATGCCTGATTCGTATAGCTCAGTGCTTGAGCATTATCCCTTGCACTAAGAGGTTGCTAGTTTGATTCCTGGTAATACACATGCCCACATTGCAGGCTCAATGCCCATATGGGGAGTATAGGAGGTAGTCAATCACTATTGATCTTTCCCTCTCATCGATGTTTCTCTCTCTCCCTCTCCCTTTCTCTCTCTAAAATCAACAAAAATCTATTAAAAATAAAATAAATTCATATATTAAAAACAAATCTTAAATAAATAACCTAAGTTTTCACTTTAAAACTAGAGAAAGGACAAATTAATCAAAAAGCAAACACAATAAAGAAATAATAATTAGAATAGAAATTTATAAACCGAAAAAAGGAAAACAGCAGAAAAAAATCAATGAAACCAAAAGCTGGCTCTTTGATAAGATCAATAAAATCCTAGCCAGTTTAACAAAGAAAATAAAGAGAGAGAAAATAATTATGAATTACCAACATCATATGTACCAGGAGTCATCATTATTGATTTTGTGGACATTAAAATGATAAGGAATGTTATAGATATTCCCATGCTCATAACCTCAATAACTTAGATGAGATGGAACAATTCTTTGGAAGACACAAAATACTGAATTTACATAGGAGTAATAGATAACCTGAGTAGTCTAATATTCAATTAAAGAATTTGAATAAATAATTACTAAACCTCCAAAAAAAAAATCCTAAGGACAGAGGGTTTTAATGGTGAATTTTATCAAATGTTTAAAGAAGAAATAATACCAAATCTCCAAAATCCATATCAGAAAATAGAAGCAGAGAGGTTACTTCCTAACTTATTCCAGCATTAACCTGCCGGCCCCCACCCGTGCACCAGGCCTCTATCCTATATAGTAAAAGGGTAGTATGCCTCCCAGCACCGGGATCAGCGGAGCCGCGAGGCCTCCCAACACCGGGATCAGCGGAGCCGAGAGGCCTCCCGGCACTGGGATCAGCGTGACAGGGGGCAGCGCCCGAACCCCCTGATCGCCCTGCGGCTCTGTGTGTGACATGGTGCGGGGCCACAACCTCCCTATCCACCCTGCTCAGTTCGTGACAGGGGAAGGCACTCCAACCCCCTGATTAACCCTACTCTGTTCCTGATAGGGGGGAGCTCCCCAACCCCCTGATCGCCCTGCGGCTCTGTGAGTGACAGGGGGCAGCGCCCCAACCCCCTGATTGGCCCTGCTCTGTGCGTGACAGGGGGTGGCGCCTCACAGTCCCCATCCACCCTGCCTTGAGTGTGACAGGGGGCGGTGCCCCAGCCCCCAATCGGCCCTACCCTGAGCGTGACTGAGGGTGGCATCGCAGCCTCCCAATCTGCCCTGCTCTGTGCATGACGGGGCGGCGCCCCAACTCCCCAATCGGCTGTGCTCTGAGCCCGACCAGGGGCTGCACCTAGGGATTGGGCCTGCCCTCTGCCACCCGGGAGCAGGCCTAAGCCAGCAGGTTGTTATCTCCCGAGGGGTCCCAGACTGCGAGAGGGCACTGGCCGGGCTGAGTTACCCTCCCTCTCCCCTGACTGCACAAATATTTGTGTACCGGTCCTCTAGTATGTTATAAGAAAGGAAGAGTAGTGATCAGCCTCTCTTATGAACATATATGTAAATATCCTTAACAAAATTTAGCAAGTCAAATATAAAAATTTATAGAAGTTATACAGCTCAACCACGTAGGAATTAGTACAGATACTCAAGGCTGGTTAAACATTAAAAAACTAATTAATGTAACCCATAATACAAAAAGTTTAAATAAGAATAAGCATATTACTTGAAACAGTCAAAATGTATAAGCATATCAGTTAAAACAGATAAAACATGTTTCTTGGCCATCTGTATGACCTTCTTTGGAGAAGTGTCTATTTAGGTCCTTTGCCCATTTTTAAATTGGATTCTTTGTCTTCCTTTTGTTAAGATGGATGAGTTCTTTGTATATTTTGGAAATTAACCCCTTATCAAATGTATCATTGCAAGTATGTTCTCGCATACAGTGGGCTCCCTTTTCATTTTGTTGAAGGTTTATTTTGTTGGGCAGAAGCTTTTTTTTAAAAAAACAAAAAACACACACCAAATATAGTATGTATTGATTTCAGAGAAGAAGGAAGAGGGAGAGAGATAGAAACATCAATTATGAGAGAGAATCATTGATAAGCTGCCTCCTGCATGCTCTACACTGGGAATGAGCCCACAACGTGGGCATGTGCTCTGACCTGGAATCGAACCGTGACCTCCTGATTCGTACCTCACCACTCAACCACTGAGCAACACTGGCCAGACTATGCAGAAGCTTTTTTTTTTTATTTCCCAAAGAGGACTATAGATGGCCTAGAGACATATAAAAAAATGTTCAAAATCATAAATCATCAGAGAGATGCAAATTAAAAAATGAGTTCTCACCTCTCACCTGTCAGAATAGCTACCATTAACAAATCAACAAATGACAAGTGCTGGCGAGGATGTGGAGAAAAGGAAACCCTAGTACACTGCTGTTGGGAATGCAGACTGGTACAGCCTTTATGGAAAACAGTATGGAGTTTCCTCACAAAATTAAAAATGGAACTGCCATTTGACCCAGTGACCCCACTTCCAGGAATATATCCTAAGAATCCCCAAATACCAATCAGAAAAAAATATATATGCACCCCATGTTCACTGCAGCACTATTCACAATAGTTAATATATGGAAACACCCCAAGTGCCCATCAGTACATAAGTTGATAAAAAAGATGTGGTACATTTATACCATGCAATACTATGCAACAGTTAAAGAAAAAAAAAAAAAAAAAGAAAGGATCTCTTACCCTTTGAGAAAGCATGGAGGGACCTGGAGAGTATTATGCTAGTGAAATAAGCCAGTCAGAGAAAAACAAGTATTACATAATCTCACTCATATGTGGAATCTAATGAACACAATAAACTGGTGAACAAAATAGATCCAGAGACATAGAAGCATGGAACAGATTAACGAATATTAGAGGGAAGTTGCGGGGTGTGGGTGGGAAGAGATTAACCATAGAATTTATGCGCATGTATGTATAACCCATGGACTCAGACAATAGTGGAGTGAAGGCCTAGGGTGGGGCAGGTGAGGGGTGAACGCCATCAGTGTGGGGAAAAAAGGGACATCTGTAATACTTTCAACAATACAGATTAAAAAACAACAGAAAATATTTGATATAATTGAATATTCATTTATTTATAAAAGCTCTCAGTAAAGTAAGAATAGAGTCATTTTCTCAGTTTGATAAAGAGCATGTGCAAATGCCTTCAGCTAACATCATATTTAATGTTGAGAAGCTGGATGCTTTTCCCTTTGGATGGAACGAGATGGGAGTTTGACAGAATTTCCCCAGACTTTTTCTGTAAAGGGCTTGATAGTAAACATTTTAGGCTTGGTGGGCCATATGGTCTCTGTCACAGGTACCAATTCTGCCATTGTATCTCAAAATTAGCTAATTCAATACTTAAATGAGTATGGCTGTGTTCCAATAGAACTTTAGTTATTGAAACAGGCAGCGGTCTATGAGTTTTAGTGTACACACACTGTGGATTAGGACCCGTTTGCTGATCCAGTAGGACCTCAGGAGCACAGCTACCAAATAGGAAAATTTTTAAAAAATATATATTTTTTTATTGATTTTTTTTTTTTACAGACAGGGAGAGGGTTAGAGAGTTAGAAACATCGATGAGAGGGAAACATCTATCAGCTGCCTCCTGCACATCCCCTACTGGGAATCGAGCCTGCAAACAAGGTACATGCCCTAGACCACAACTGAACCCAGGACCTTTCAGTCCACTGCCCCATGCTCTATCCACTGAGCCAAACAAGACAGGGAAATAGGAAGATTTTTGATGTCTCAAAGTAAAGTCCACAGGTTTCCAGTATTTCCCGAGAACTGACTGGATAACCGTGGTGCTGTCCTAAATTCTAGGAAGTTTTGTAAATGGAACATGCCTGCATCTTCTGTAGTGAAATAGGCCTCTTCATATTTATTTTGTATTGAAGATATGTTCCACCAAAGCCCTTGCCACCTTCCTACCTTCCTCTCTCCCTGTCTCCCAAGTAGAAAGAAAGTATAAACAATATATAACGTCCAGTTATAGACAAGTTTTCAATTATTTCAAATTTAACAGTTACACTCTAGTAATAGTTAAAAATAATAGAACTGATCAATCAGTTGCATTGTAATGATGGATAACTATTTCTGTATCTATGTGGTGAATTAATCACGAGCAGAATATTCTTGAACATCACAATGTGCCAATAATGACAGATTTTGGAGATACTTTTATCCAATTTACAATATAACTTGGATATTATCTGAAGTATTTTAAAGGTATGTGAAAAGAAAGAACAATGAACTTGTAGGTAACTTTGAGAATACCCTATGAACCAATACTCTAAATTTTGAGACCCAAGATCTTCTAAGATGGATTTTTCTTTCTTACCTCTAAGAAGAAATTCTAAAATAAGATCAGCAGGCTGCTAGTGGATCAAACTCTCCATTCATCATCTCATATTGTTTTGGGGCATGCAGGCATTTAAGAAAATACATGTAAATATGTGAGTACATCTGGTCTACACAAGTAAATATGTATATAGTTATTTGGAGGCAATACATTCTTAATTCAGTAAGCTGTGTAAATTGTAAACTTTCCTTTCAATATTGACCTTTCCTTTAGGTAACCCTTATCCAGCCTTTGGATAAATGTGCCTTATGTTCTCCAATGGGGAAGAAAACATGGGGGAAGGGAATATTATAGGTAGAAGTCTAATGGATGCCTAAAATATAAGCAAGCTTTCATTTGGGGTCTCTATATGAGAAGTATGCCTGGTGAAGATATGAAAACAGATTACTGTCTCATTCTTGCAAAAGCAGTATTAGTGATTATTCAGAGTGTCCAGGTGTGAAAGAGAAATGAATGTGAGGGCTAGAATGAAAGTGTGTGACACGGAATTGAGTTAATGTAAGAAAGTGCTATGAAAAACATATCAGTGTTTTACTTGTTTGTGATCAGGAAAATTAATTGTGATTTCTACTTTACTTTTATTACATAATTATATGTTTCAGTTTGTTGAGAGTTTTTGTAAAATATTGCCTTTACCAGATACTTACTCATACATACACATTCATACTCTCCGGCAAAAACTTCTGCATCCTGGTGTATGATAGATATGCTCCAGAAACATGACATTTTTAATAAATTAGCTTAAAATCTGATAACTACAAACTATTTCTTACAGAACTCTCATAATAGTATGGGGGAAAATAGTCTCATTTTTAAGGAATGTCTGTCAGGTGACAGATTCAAGCTTCTTTATCCTTAGAGCTTATTCCTTTTTCCACTCCTAGAGAATTATAGAAAGTGAACCTCAAATGATGTAGAAAATAGTTTGCTGAGATTTGCTGCTAATACTGCTTTTAAAAGATTTCGTTGAATAAATGCAACTTACTGTTGCATTCTTTATTGAATAAATGCACCAGCAGCGCTATTATATAAATAACAACTGGTGCCCTATAGATTTCACAGACAGAAGATAAAAGCATACAAATTGTATTAACAGGTATATTGTGCATACACATAGAAGAAACTCAGTAATAATAATTCAAAGGGATGGTTAAAATTTGGTCTCTTTATGTCTAAAAGGAGAGGAAGGAAGAGGGGGAAATGGGGCACTTATAGAAAAGCAAATGACTTTTTGGAAAGAAATTGTCCTTTAGAAGAATAAATGGGGATATGATACTTTGTGACAATGCCTCTTTGGATGTGATGCTGATTTCTCTCTGAGAGGAGAAGATTAGAATTGCTTTAGGGAAGAGATTTATGAAAATTGAAGTTTTATGGGAGGCTCTGCTTCTAGACAGATAAGGAATTTCAGGACCTCAAATGCTTTCAACTTAAAATAATTCTTATACCAAAGTATATTTGGCATATTTTGGGCTGGCATATCCTGATCCCTTTGAAAATGCTATTTTTTTTTTACTGTAACTATCCAATAATAACTTTAAAAGTATTAAAAATAACAACAGATTCCAGAAAGGTGGTAGAGTTAAATTTTATATGTAAAATTACTTGCCTCTATATTAACAATGAAACAGCTAGCTCCATTGTAATCTGACCAAACAGGCCCTGTTTACATTAGTAAATATAAAGGATGAAGTAAGCAAAATATGTGCAATAAAAATTGAAATTATAACAGGTATTTAAAAATGACTTAAACAACTGCAAAGATATGTCAGGTTCCTGGATAGGAGAAATCAACATTATTATTATTTTTTTGATTGATTTGTTTTTCTTTATTGATTAAGGTATTACATATGTGTCCTTATCCCACCATCGCCCTCCCACCCCAAAACAGTTCATGCCCTCACCCCCCTGGAAAACCAACACTATTAATAATTTGTTAGTCTTCCCATTTGTGATCTATACATTTAATATTTTTACTAGTTGTGGTTTTATTTTCATTCTTGCTGTGTAAAATTTATTCGCCAAACAATAATTAAACGATTTTTTAAAAAGACATAAAACATCACTATGCTTTTAAAATTCAAAGACTTTCTAGTTTCTTTATTCCCAAAATTCTGATCACCATCAGCAATCACTAGATGATTTAGCCCATTTGCTCCCTGTGATACATCACTCCACTGAGGCTTCCCATCTACAGATGCTACATTTGTACCTACTATCCTAGGTTTCCTCTGTCACACTTGTTGAGACTTTATTTTCTTCACAATACTGTCACTACTTAATTTTATCTTATTTACATTTGGTCACTTGTTTATTTTTTGTCTAAGATAAAAATGTAAGATCCTAAAGATCAGGGACATAGCGCTATATACTTTTTTAAAAATTTGGAACTATTCTTAGTACCTAGTAGTGCTACTAGTTGTGAGGAAAGTATTTCTGGGGAACCTCACATGGAAGGTTGTAAGGTTTACTGAAGCAGGAGCAAACACAAAGGACTGTACCAGGTTCAGCTCCCTTCTGCTGTGGGGAAAGTCTTCAACAAAGTCAGAAGAAAGGCCAGGGTTAAAAAATTCTGTGCCATTAGTTCAGTCTCTGTCTCCGCCTGGGCTGGCTTAGCTTCTGTCCCTGGCTGTGCTGTCACTGTGTTACTGCCCCTAGGCTTGTGCTTGGAGACTGAGCTTGGAGTCCACATGGCCACACACTGCAGGTGGCCACTAGGGCCACATGGCTGTAATGGAGAAAGAGAAGCACGAATAAACCAGGCAAGGGCATGAAACCGAGCAAGTGAGGAAGGTGGGATAAGCCTTTGTTAAGCTTGAATTGTATGTTATCTCAGGCTTGGGAAGGACAAGGCACTCTTTCAAGATAACCAATCAATTTTCCAATCCTTTGCAGGCTTCAGTTGGGTCCTTTTCCGAAACAATTCATTTCCTAGATTTTCCCAGTTTTGTGCCCCTTATCCAATCTGATTCTTTACCAGGCTAGTCTCCTCCTTTTTATGGTAGCCTCTTGGCTCCTATGTGTGCCTAACAGTAGAAGCACTTCCCTCTGTGCCATCTTGGCTTCTACAGGGCATGTGCCCAGAAGAGGAATTTTCCATTCTGGTAACAGTACTTCCTGCCTACCTCAGGGACTGGGTCTTGAGGGTGGGGGATACAGCAGTCCCCAGGGGAGTGTGTGAAGCTGTTGCTTACTAATGAAGCAGGCTTATTGTCCTATTCAGCTCCCTAGACTATTATGCTTAACTAGAGACCTGGTGCACGAAATTCATGAAGGGGGAGGGGGTGGTTGTCCCTCAGCCCAGCCTGCACCCTCTCCAATCTGAGATCCCTCCTACAATCTAAGATTGCTGGCTCCCAACTGCTCACCTGCCTGCCTGCCTGATTGCCCCTAACCACTCCCCTGCCAGCCTGATCAGCGCTTAACTGCTCCCCTGCCGGCCTGGTCACCCCTAACTGCCCTCCCTGCAGGCCTGGTTGCCCCTAACTGTCCCCCCCTGCTGGCCCGGTCACCCCTAACTGCCCTCCCTTGCCAGCCTGGTTGCCCCTAACTGCCCTCCCCTGCCGGCCTAGTCACCCCCAACTGCCCTCCCTTGTAGGCCCAGTCGCCCCTAACTGCCCTCCCCTGCAGGCCCGATTGCCCCTAACTGCCCTCCCCTGTAGGCCTGGTCCCCTCCAACTGCCCTCCCTTCCAGGCCTGGGTCCCCCCCCCCAACTGCCCTCCCCTGCAGGCCTGGTCACCCCTAACTGCCCTCCCCTGCAGGCCTGGGTCCCCCCCAACTGCCCTCCCCTCCTGGCCATCTTGTGGTGGCCATCTTTGACCACATGGGGGTGGCCATCTTTTGTGTTGGAGGGATGGACAATTTGCATATTACCTCTTTATTATTTAGGATAGTGTCTGATTCCCATTGCTCCCTTCCTTTATTAGTATCTACCTACCTCTGCTAACATTAGGAACTTAATAGTAACTGAATAGATAAATACATTTTAGTTTACTAATATATAGAAAAAATGTCAAGCAAATTTTTAAGAGATCATGGTTTATAATTTTGAATTTAATGGAACTCGATATGCCAAAACTGAGTTAAATCCTTTGCAAGACACTTTAGTATATCCTGAAAATCTCTACAGAAGCAGAGAGATGCACTATTAATAAATGTGATTTTTATTAAACATGTTTATTATTAATGCAAATGTAAAACCACTCATGTCATTAGTAAGCAGAGCAAAGAAAATAATGATGTTATTGGAAGATATTGAGCCATTATTTTGAGAATTTACCTTTAGTTATTTATAGCTAAAATAATAACCAGGATAATTACTTTCTACGAAGATGCCCTTCATTTGGTTTTAGAAAATTTAGCCTCAAAATCTTCTGTAAATTACTTAAAATTAATCCATGCCCATTATTTTAAAAACTACATACACACATAATCAGAAATGATCAGTGATTGATTAACTTATTTGATTATATATACATCCCTTTATTCTTCATTAGTGTTTTTACTATTGGAAGATAATTTAATTGCTTGGTGGATGTACTTTCATATTTTCTGTGCAAATGTAAATTCGTATAATTTTACATTTTTTCCTATTGCTATAAACTTTTTAACATATGTATCATATTATATTTTCCATAATGTGTTGCAACTTGTTTTATAAATCTTGCATGTTGTGGGCGTTTTCTGTGTCAGTACATAGATTTTCTTCATTCTTTGTATTCTGTTTCTGGACTAGTTTTGCCTAAACTGAGATCTTGAAGGGCATGTTTGATGTGTTCTAAATTTAATGGCAGGTTGACGCAGAATAGACCATTTCCAAATTATATAGTAACACAGACACATGAGGGTATAGGAAAGGGACACAGAAGTGGATGAGAAGAATAAGAGGCAGCATACTTGTGAGAAATGATGAAGGCAGAATAAAACTCAGAATTTGTAGGTGGATGAGAGAGAGTACAAACGTGAAAAAATTAAAATGACATTAATTGGAGTTTTTAAGTGATCATAAATGTCTAATATATTAGTAGTTACAGAAACATGTTGAAACAAGAATATAAGAAAAATATGTGGGCTTTAAATATTTGTAGAGATTATAAATGAACTATATTTGGAAAGCAGATGAATATTAGGGAAAACAAATTCTGAGAGGTTTGTAAGTTTATGTATTTTTTTAGTTTAATTCTGAGAGGTTCATAAGTTTATATATGTATTTATTTTACTTTAATAAAAATAAAATGTAATTTTATAGTTGATATTTTAAAATATGAAATTATATATTACTCAAGAAGAATATTGGTCAGGAAACATAATGTACCATTTGAATTAACTTATTATTACCAATATTTATTTTATCCATTTTCAACATTATTATCTTGTCAGTGTAATTAGTATCTTTTCTGTCTTTCTCACAGCTCAAATAGGGACAAAGAGAAATTTTCTTTAGGATCTTTTCTTTTAGTGCTGCTCAAAAAGAATTTGTTTCTTATGAAATAATCTCCATACGATAGAGCAAAAATATTATTTTTTCTTTTCCTTCCTATCTCTTGAACATAAGTTTATTTAGGATATAGTCCTGTGAGCAGAAGAGTGTGATTTACTGTTATTCTTCCTGTAGAAACATGAAGACAAAGGCATGGGAAATTAATAGTGAGTGATTCAGCTTTACCAAGTAAAATAATTATTTGCCTTGGATATAGAGTAATAAAACCTAATTCAGGGAAGGGTGGTGTTGGCCCTTACAGCTGCAAAATCACCTGTGGATTAAGATTGTTTCTGAGGTTGTTATAAGTGGCACAACTTCTGAGTCCCCATCTACTATGGGTGGAAGTGGAGTTCTTCCATGTTGCAAGAAAAGGAATTTCCTTAGACTTGCATGGGAGGATGAGTGATCTTTATTTCCATGAAATTAAACCTCTGGGTGTCCAATGTTGCATTTCCCTCCATCCTGCCATGGAAAAAGTCCAATCTTATCTTCAGCAGGGCAAGAATTATGGCCACTGCCTAGAGTCTCTGCTCTGTATTAAAGCACTGTCCAGTCCAGCATCCTGTATGTGGAGTCTGCATGGCCCATCTTCTAAGGCCATATAGCTATGGAAAGAGAACAGGTGAGCATTTGGGTCACAGCAAGAGAGTAAGATCAGAGCAAGAGAGAGGTAACTCCTTGGGGATTATGTATTCCCAGATTTTCATGGGCTTGTATTGGAGTCCATCCTCATTACCTCTAGCAATGATTTATTTCCCAGGTTAGACTGATAAGCAAGCATTTTCCCTAGGTCACCATCACCCAGACTTCACTGTGCCTGCATCCATCTCTCCCTTTAACCCCCTGGTCTGCAGGGAATGAACTGGTGTTCCCTGGGGAGTGTGAAGTTGTAGTTTCCAGATGACCATGCTGACAATGTTTGGCTTCCCCTTTGTTCTCTTCCTATTTTAAAATTAGCTAGCTAATTAGGATGATAACAGGGTCCCAGTCAGTTTCGCTGGTATTCAGAAAAAAATGGTTGCGGTTCAGAAAGATTTGTACTTTGTTGTTATTGTATTGAATTCATTGAGTTTTTAAATATTCTGTATTTTATGATTTTTTGACTTCTTGGGGCCTTGTTGGCCATCCTGGGTAAGGCTGGCCAGCCCCTCCCAGGGTTAGTTAATTCCTAGAGATAGTAAACAACTTGTCCTCTAGCATTCTTTCATACCTAAACCAAGCAATTCAAAGCTATGCACCCAACATCTTCTTTATCTAACTCTCACATATCAAAGCAATATTTCCTCTATCCTAAATTATGCCAGGGCTAGATACTTGACAACCCACCCCAATAGCCCAGAGTACATCAAAAGAATTTAAGCTATTCAACTTTAAATTTGCTCAAACTTGCCTACCCTGCCTTGCAGTGTTCTTTGTGCAGAAAGCACAGTAAATGCTCTGGGCTATGCTTTCACCTGTATTCCTTCTGCCAACTATCAAATTCTGGTAGCCATGCATTGTGTGGCATGCCCCTTTCTCTTGGGAAATTTAAGTAATACACTATTCTTGCAAAGGTAGTTGTCTCCATATCGGTCACTTTACCACACATGATTAAAACAAATCCTGAGTATATTTTAATATATGTATCAATTCATTGTTCTCCAGAAATGGTATCTGTTTTATATAAGAAGGTCGGAATGAAAGAGTGGCTATTTGAACTCTTTCGACTGCTACCCTTTGCAATTGCCCTGGGACTGGACTGCCTTGGCTATATATTTACAATGAAAATAGGAGCAATTAATTAAAAAATGAGAGCTTCTTTAACTCTAGCATTGGAAATATGTCTTGAAAAATGCATGCTGCATATGGTATTATAAGTTCTCCACATTTTGGGGTCGAACACTTACCTCATATTACTTTTAATAGTTTAAATTTGAAGAAATATCTAGCACACATTAAAGCAATAAATTTCAGGGCTATTTGTCCTTGCCAAGAATGTAGATTCTTTCAATTAGAGGCTCTACTATTATTAAAATTTAACAAGCACAATTGATTGCTTGTTAAATTGGGCAAATTTATATAACATCCTTGAAATTTGCCTTTTTATATTTTTCCAATCTATAATGAGTCAATAAAAGTTGATTTTACCAAGCAATAACATTTTTCAAGATGTAGAAGTTAAAATCATATAAATTGCATTTATTAATGAAAAAAACTAATTTGCAGGGCTAGATACTATATGATTCCAACTATATGACATTCTGAGGAAGATAAAACTATGGAGTCAGTAAAAAGATCAGTGGTTTTCAGGAGTGGTGGGAGAGAAGGCTGAATGAAACACATAGGAGTTTTAGAGAAGTTAAAATATTCTGTGTGGTAATGTAATGGTGGACTCATATTATTATATATTTGTCTAAACCCATGGGATGTACAGTAGCATCAAGACTGAACCCTAATGTAAAGTGTGGACTTTGGGTGATAATGATGTGTCAATGTAGGTTCACCAATTGTAGCAAATGTTCCACTCTGGTGGGGGATGTTGATAATAAGTGCTCTGTGTTGGGAGAACAGGGAGTAGTATATGGGAAATCTCTGTACCTTCCCCTCAATTTTGATGTGAACCTAAAGCTGACTTTTATTTAAAAAAAAGTCTTTGAAAGATCATACAGATAATCTTCTATAGCTATTTGGCTTAAGACTAAGTATTTAATTCAACAAAGAAAAAATTGGATAATCTGAGTTCTGGCTAGGTAGCAAAACAGACGACTCTCAAGACCTCACCAGCAGTTTATGGACGTCACTTCTAGGTACCTGCTGCTTCATGTGTGGTCTGAGGACTAGCAGCAGCCATAACACTTGGGAGCTAGGTAGGAATGCAGAATCTTTGGACCCACTGCATCTGAATCTGTATTTTAACAGGATCTTCTGGTGATCTGTATGCACATTAAAATTTGAGCCCAGCTGGCGTGGCTCAGTGGTTGAGCATCGATCTATGCAGTAGGAGGCCATGGTTCGATTCCCGATCAGGATACATGCCTAGGTTGCTGGCTTGATCCCCTGTATGGGGTGTGCAGGAGGCAGCCAATTGATGATTCTCTGTCATCATTGATGTTTCCATCTCTTTCTCCCTCTGCCTTCCTCTCTGAAATCAATAAAAATATATTCTTTAAAAAAATTGAGAAGTATTTCCCTAAATAATAGCCTTTAACAGGATTCAATTAACACATTTTTTTTAGATTCTGCTTTTTAGTTGAATTCCCTGGAGAATACGTATAACATACCCAACATGAGTTCTATGTCCTCCCCCATTTTTTACTTCCCCACAAGACACAATGAGAAATATATGAAATGTCTAGAATCATGTTTTAGGCTTGTTCCTGGCAAAAGAGCAATTTATATCCACCAAAGATATTTGGATTAATTGTTCATTATGTAATTTTTAAAAATGGTTTGCTTTGCTTATAACTCTTACGTTGATGTACAGAGACAACTGGAATTGGGACTGGCTGGAGTCTTGAGGAAAGAGTCAGAAACAAAAGTGAATTTATTGCAATTTAGAGCATACATATTGCTATGCATAGTCTTGCCTATGTCTTAATGGTTTTTGGACAATCATATAAATTAATTAATTTTAAACTATTTTCATTAAGTGTTAAATACAACTATATTTTGATACTCAGTTGTGCTTTTGGCACTCAGAATTATAGGTGTGAAAGTGTTTTCAGACTCAGACTATTTTGAGATCATTGTGAGTGAAGCTTAGGTTCTTAAAAATGAAAGAATATTATTTGGCAGTCAGTAGGGTAGAGGGACAGGACGAGGATTTGAATAATATTTCTTCAGAAGATTCAGGAGAAGGTTGGAGTAAAACCATCACCAAAAGCAAAATTCAGAGTAGTGCAGAATTTTCTTAACTTCTGTAGCGGACAAAAATATATTAATGCTGTAGTTTAGATTCCAGGGATGGCAATCTATACCATCTCATCCACCCTCCCATTTTATCTAATTGTAGGTGGTTTTCTGGAGAGGGGATCCTGAGAAACTTTGAGAAATAGTTATACTTTATTGACTGTTTTAAGACAAGTAGTTTTCCATTTTCAAGAAATATATTTGCTATGTATTCAAAAAGCTATAAGCCATATTGTTAGATAGGACAAGGGTCTTAGGGTCTGGGCCATTCTTACTAAATGTTATTCTTGCTAAATATTAAAATGTAGCACAATATTTTGCAGACTACATTTAAATTTAAATAGGATAAGCTTGACAGAAAGTCAACTTGATAAGTTTGGCCAACTGCAAAAGAAGAAATCAATATCAAATTGACCAAACTGTGTATAAGAAATGGCTAAGTCTCCCTTCAGAGACAGAGCTTTTGATATGAATCCCCTGACTCCTTTATTTGATGCAAGTAAATAAAACTACCTTGTGACAACCTCATCTTGTTTTTGAAAAGAGCACTCCAAATTGCAAACCCCTTGATTTGGTAACCATATTGATATTATTTTATAGAAATAATATAAATGAGTAACTTTTTCATTCTTTTTGTAGATCTTACCTTCATCTGGTATCTTTTTTCTTTTGCCCAAAGGATTTTTCTTGAAATTTCTTGTATGGGTCTGCTGTGGATGTAATCTTTCAGCTTTTGCATGTCTAAAAAAGTGTTTCACCTTCATTTATGAAAAAAATTATTCTGGTAATGAATCCTAAGTTGACAGTTTCATTTTTTTCTTTTAGTTCTTTAAAAATATTGCTCCAATGGATTTGCTTTCATCATTAGCTTTTTTCCCTTTTCATATTATGTGGGTGTTTTTTTTTTAATATATTCATTTTATCACTGTGTTAAGCCATTTGTTTAAACTGTGCCTTTGTGTAACTTTCTTCAACTTTCTTGTACTTGGGAGAGTTGAATATCTTGGTTATGTGGGTTTCTATTTTTCAGAAATTTTGGTCATTATTTATTCAAATAGTTTCCCTTTGCTTGCCTCCCTTTGGGTTTCAAATTACCATATATTTGGCAACTTAAATTTGTCTTAGCAAACAAAGCCTCTGCTTGTGTATTTTTTCTCTCTGTTTCAGTTTGGAGAGTGTTAATTGCTGTCTTGGAGCTTACTAACGTTTACTTGTTCAGGATCTACTCATTATTTCATGCCGTGTATTTTAATCTCAGACATTGTTATTTTTCATATCCTAAATATTTATTTAGACCTTTTAGTATCTTCCATGTCTATCTTTAATATGTCAAATCTAGCTTCTTGAAAATATAACAACTTTTAATCTTTTGATTACTAATTTTATTTATGTCATTTCTGGGTAAACCTTTGGTTGACTAATTTCTCTCATTCTGGGTAGAAATTTCCTGCTTCTTTACATACTTAGTTACTTTTTTTCTGAGACTTTTAATTGCTTTTATTACTCAAAAAAGCTTCACTTTTTAAATTTATTTAGCTTTCTGACTCTGTGCTTGTGCCTTCAATACTTTCACAATGATTTTCTGCTCCTCAATAAGGAAAGCACGCTTGATCCTGTCATGGACACATTTAGAACACGTGGATCCACCATAGGCCCTGCTGACCTGCTTTTTCTCTTTAGACAACCTCATTAGAACTTTAGGTCTCACAGTATGACCTCTGCGAGGTTGGCCTGGGCAAACACCACATGCAGATTTTGGTTCTTTCCCAACCTTCTTGGTATAAAGGTAAACAATTCTATTACCAGGGATTTGGGACAGCCTGGTTTTTTTAGAGGCTGTAGCGTAGGACAGCCTCCAAAGGCATGTCAAACACTGGACCATGGTACATACCTGAAGTCACCATCCGCGGAAGAGCCATACTTAGTTACTTTTGACTGATGCCTGACATTGTACATTTGCCTTGTTGAGTGCTGAATATTTTTATAATTTTAACATTTTTGGACTTTGTTGCGGGAGATGGTTAAGTTACTGCAAAACGGTTGGATCCTTTTGTGTTTCATTTTTATATCTGTTAAGTAGGACCTGAGCAGCAGTTAGTCTAAGATTAATCTTACGTACTAGTGAGGTAATGCCCTTTTAGTAGTCTAACTGATGCCTGTCAATTATGTGGTTTTCCAATCTGGCCTATGTGATCTTTGGCCACTATTTAATTCTGTCATGGGTTCTTTCCCAGGCTTTGGGTAGTATTTTCACACATGTGCTAATAAGTTCTCAACTAGATACTTCAGGGAGACCTTCTGTATATGCAGCAATCTTTTCTCCAGTGTGGTGCCCTGCAAACTCTAGCCTACTTACCTTCCCTGGTCCTCCAGATCAATCTCTTTAACACAGGAAGAGCATGTGGCTCTTTTTCTTGTACTGCAGACTGGAAGCTTTATCCAGGCAGAAAGCTGTGATCATCATGGGGATTACCTTGTTTGTTTCCCAATTCTCAGAGATTGCTGCCTTCTGTTGTTGTCTGACACCTAATATCTTGAGAGCTGTTATTTTATATATTTTGTCTTTTTTTTTGTCTGTTTCAGCTAGGAGGGTAAATCTGGTCCCTGTTAATGTATTTTGGACCAAAGAAGAAATTCTTGGGCTATTTTAAACCAGTATTCTTTTATCCTTGTCACTCTTACACAAGCAGAAACCCTGCATTTTATATTCCTGGTTCTGAGAAACCACTGAGTTGATATTTCATTAAAGGGCTGTTTTTATTGAAGGTAAATAGCATCTTGGCTAGCCATAGACCCTTCGACAGATCATAGATTTTTTTTCACCGTTTTCCTCTACCCCAAATATATTAATGCTTCTCCCTTTACATCCTTTAATCCTGAACATGTTAAGATACTTTCTAAGAGATGACACATCTTTTTCATTGAATATCTTTCTCTGTCATTCTCTAGTTGTCTTATGTATACATACATCTACTTCTAACTTGGCTTAAAGAGACTCCAGTATCCTAATTCACTATGAGAAAAATGATAAGGTAAGGGATTGCATTAGAGCTAACAGTTACTAATTTTCCTTCTTTTCAGAAATACCTTCTAACACCAAATAAACACACAAATGAATAAATAAGTAAATATCCAGCTAATTAGGTAGTAGATATAGCTCAGTCATTGAAGTTTTCCAGCATATTCAGCACAAAGTTAAGCTATAAAACCAAATGTGTCATGCAGTTTGACATTTTCATACCTTTTCTTTCATTGTTTTTATTTAAACCTTTGGTCACAGCCTACTGCATACTCATATTCTTTCTCTCTGGTATCAAAGCCACCTTTAGCATATTAATTACTGATATTTTGGGGCAGAATTTTCCATACTCTATCAAATCTGTTTACTTTAAACCCAAATTGCCAAAGTAACCATAAGTTAATGATTATGGAAGCTGTATTGGTAAACTTAATTATAAAAAAAGTGCCGTACAAGCCCTTTTGGAAAAAGAAAAAGATTAATATAAAATAAAAAGCACTGATGAAAGTTCTTCAGCTGTCCCGGAGTATGGTCATTGGAGTTCAAACAGTCCTAAGGTTAAAGTCAAAGGGCTCAGAAGGTACTATTATTTTATTAAACTGAAAAAATTAAGCAACTGGATTCTTACCTTTTTTTTTTTCTAGGTACCTTTTTCCCAAATTACAGTTAAGATGCCCCAATCCTTTCTAACAGTGAGAAATAGTCAGACATAGGATATTCCTCAAAACAATTTTCAGGAAAATATCCTATATAATAAAAGGCTAATATGCAAATTGCCAGGCCTAGGGACCCAACCCATGCAATAATTTTGTGCACCGAGCCTCTAGTGTAATATAAAATTAACATACCAATGTTGTGCATATTTTGTTAAACTTATTTCAACTGTTTAGAGAGATAACTTTAGAAAACATTTTTTTCTTTTTTCTAGATAGAAGCAATGAAAGACATATGATATTTAGTCAGATAAGTATATTATATTGTGGGTAATAATACTACCTAAGGTGTGCTTTTTTAAATTATATTTTTATATGTGTGCACTGTTAAAGAACTACTAAATATTTTTTATAAAATAAAGAATTATTTAGGTCATGGAACTATTCAGAATATGTAACAATATAAAGGATTATTTATTAAACTGATAAGAACAGATACTACACTTGATCTTAGCCAAAAGGCCGAGAAGCGATAATAAAGGATTATTTATATTATTACTGAATATACTCTAGAAAACATGAATTCATTAGATAGATTTTATTCATATAATTTTAAAACATTTTTATTGGCTTCCTAGGTTATGTAACCATATATCAGAAATATATGGACTACTAGATAAGACATCGACAATCTTAAAGTTAAAATGTAAATACATTATTTTTCCAAATAACATCTTTTCTGAAAATTGAACCTGTTTTGATAGCCAGCTTACCCTCATTGAACACATTAAATTATTAAATAAAAAATAATTTAGAACTGTTCAAATATCAGACATTCTCAAGGGTAAAATGTGTGCATGCATGCATACACAGATGAATGAATATTGGAGAGCACAGCTGTGGACAAAACTGTACCAGATTGTTAGATACTACATCAGTCCAAACAAATTTGCCAACTTGTAAAGATTATACCTGTTAATTAATAAAGTGAAAGATCTCACATGAAACCTATAGAAAAATTTATTTTAAAATGATCACTTGGAAAAGAGGTATATTTTCTAGAGACTTCTTAATATTAACTTAAATATCTGGCAAATAGCAACTGGGATGCATTTTGTAATCACATCCTCTTGTTTTCCATTTGATTGCATACAAAACCCCATTTGATTATGTACCTGGCCATAGTTACAATTGCATTTCCTGCCTCTCAACATACTTCCTACTCTGATACAGCCGTATAGGCTCCTTTGCCTCAGTGTCTTTATAAGCTCACTTCCCTCAACTTGCAGCTCTTCCCCCAAATATTCAAATAGCTGCTTCCTTTGGCTTCATTTGGCTCTCTGCTCAAATGTCTATGCCTTCTCTATCTTATTTCATTAGTACCTTTCACCACTCCCAGTTATTCTTGAGCCCTAACTTTATTTTGTCTTCAGAGCATTTACCATGTAACATGTCTCATGCTCATTTGTTTATTCATTTATTAATTATTGCCTCTCACTGGAATGTGAACTTCAGTAGATCAGGGATTTGTTCTATTCACTGCTGAAACCTCAACTTCTAGTATAGTTCCTGGCTCTTATAAGACAAGTATTCCATTTGTAAAATGCATGCATGCACAGATGAATGAATAAATGTCAAAGCAAGTAACTGCTACCCATTGGATCTTCTATATAAGTTCATAGGATATTCCCTTTGCCGAGATCTGAACTTTCACAATGACACAAATTGGTATGTTTTATCCATTGTGTTGGGTAAGTAACAGGACATTTCAGTCTGGAAACTCATAGTTTGGAGTCTTGGAATATTTACTTTTAATTATGTCATTGATGATTTTGCCAACTCTGTTTTAATTTTCTTTTCTTTATAGAGCTTAGTTGTTTAAGGTTGGATCTCTAGTAGGTACTATGCATTTTTTTTTCACTTGTCTCCTAATTTTAAGGACTGTATTACTACTCTGCTTTGTGGGAGCTACTTTATCTCCCCATTTTTTCTATTTATTTATTTTCATTAAATGTATTGGGGTGACATTGGTCAATAAAGTCACAAAGGTTTCAAGTGTACATTTACATGACACATGATCTGTATAGTGCACTGCAATTTTTAAAATTGATTTGCCGGGGTCCAGCCCCAGCGGGTCCAGGGGTCCCCAAAGGTGTGGACGGAGTCGGCGAAGAAGGAAGGACACGGAGACAGTGTTCAGTTGATCAGCAGCCTAGCCAGGATCTCTAGCCAGGATCTCCAGCCAAGTTCTGATCTGGATCTCCAGCGAAGTTCTGGTTTGGATCTCCAGCCAGGTTCTGTGTCCATATTGTCTTGCTAGGTTCTCCAGCCAGGTTCTGTCCAGGTTCTCCGTCCAAGTTCTCCAGCCAGGTTCAGTCACCAGGTTCTAGTCAGGTTCTTTTGCCAATTTCTGTAGTCAGGTTCAGTCCAGGATCTTTTGCCATGTTCTCTCGCTAGGTTCTGTCTCTAGGTTCTGAGGCCAGTTTCTGTCCAGGATCTTTTGCCATGTTCTCTCCAGCGAAGTTCTTCTGTCTCTAGAGAACGTTCTATGTAGGTTCTGTGCCTAGGTTCTGTCTCTCTTGGTTCTGTCTTCTTACATCTGTATTTATACCAGTTGATTCCAATTCTATCAATCTCTATTTCAAAGGTTAGGGCGTTTCTTATCTCCATTCCAGGGAGTAAAGATTATGTAGCTTAAGCATGATTGTTTGTAGTTAAAGTGATTAATTACCCACCTGGCACTTAGTTAAGAGGTTTTATTCCCTCCCTAACTTCAGGGGAAAATCCCTACCTGGGGAAACAACCTTTCTCAGAGACCTTGGTTAAAACACATAGTGCCAAGAAGGTGAGCAAACATATTAAGAACAGTATGCCATATATGCCAGGTCCCTTGAAACAGCAAGCATGGACCGGCTCCCGGCATTGATTCATTATGTCAGTTTCTGTTTACAGTTTTTATTAACTTCCAGGAGCTTTTTATATTCTTTGACTTTTTAAAAATATTTGTTTGATTATTTTTTTCTTGAACAAAAGTATCTTTTCTAGTTACTGCCTAAGGATATTAATGTTAACAATAAGGTTTTATTTTTCCTGGAAAAAAATGTTTCCTTTAAGTACATTTGACAGATTTTTGTTTGTCTTGGCTTCTATAGTCAATGCTATAGGCTTTCCGTCTATGCTGGGTTTTCCTGGATTGACTGCTCAGGTAGTAAATAAAATGCTGAGTGGAAGCTCTTTTCATTTGGTGGGTGGGAGAGTTGCTTGCTGCTTTGAAGTGTATTGTAGGCATTAAAATTCACTGGGATGTCATTATTTTCTTTAGTTATTTTTCCTTTGAGTTTCCCCCCACCCAACCTCTGCCTAGAGAGTAAATGTTGACCTGTTAGTGTTCCTAGAGTCTAGTTTTAGAAGGAACCTGGAGTCTTAGCAATTTACTATACACATATACATATACCTTATAAAAGAGTTTAAAAGTTCTAGTGAGTTAGAGGGTACCTTGAAAAGAGATTGTTGGGAGAGGTGAGGGGTAAGGGATTGCATTAGAGAAAAAGTTAACATCTACAGAACTTGGCAGTCTATAGATACATTGTTGTCCTTACCCTCTCTTGGGGAAGAAGAGTACCTATTTCTTCAGTGATTATGTACAGATAAAATTATTTAATTTTCCTTACAATAAACCTCAATAAATCTGTTCAATCTATATATATAGAAGACTAATATGGAAATTGTCTCCACAGGAGTTCAACCAGGAGACCCGGAGTTCAGTCACTTGCTATGACATGTGCTGACCACCAGGGGGTGGCACAGAACAAAGGAAGGCCCCAGCTATCAGCCAGAAGGAGAAGGCCTTGATCGGCTCTGATCACTGGCCAGGCCTAGGGACCCTTGCACCGGGTCTCTAGTTAATGTATAAGGAAATACTACAACTCAAATCCTTTAAAGCTATATTTATCATTATGGATAGATGTCCACGAACATTTAAATGGTGTTTAAATATTTCACCATTATCATCAAATTGGTTCTTTCTGTACTCATATCTTTTGCAGTTGATCTTGAGGATGGACCTAGGAAGAATTATTTTATGCTTGAACTATATTTCAAATCATAATAATCACACCTCATGAATTGTGCTACATGACTTGATCAATTATTTCATTTAAAACTCATAATAACTACTTAGTTTCAGTACTATAAAAATCCCCCCCCCCCAAAAAAAATCCCCATTTTAAAGCTTTAGGAGGTTAAATAACTTATTCAAGACCACACATTTCTTAATTTTAATTTTTTAAAATTATCACCTAGTAAATGATAGAGCTGGAATTTGAATCTAGGCAATCTGTTCTTCCCTTAACACACGTAGGCCACTGATGTGAAACCTGATTTTAAATTTGTTTCTTATGCTAAAAGCAAAGAAGTAGATAAATGGATTATTGAAATTTAGTCTCTGTGTTGGGAGAAAATCCATTTGGAGTCAGTTGTCTTGATCTATAAATAGTTATTGAATAGGTAGCAGACACTATTGGTCCAGCAT
This sequence comes from Myotis myotis, assembly GCF_014108235.1. Lineage (NCBI taxonomy): Eukaryota > Metazoa > Chordata > Mammalia > Chiroptera > Vespertilionidae > Myotis > Myotis myotis. Next base: position 62,032,893 of record NW_023416368.1, read on the forward strand.
GTAGGCTCCTCAATTAGACTGCTTTGTTACTTAATAGATATATGCTGTTGGATTACTTTTTTCAGCATTTCTTGTGGGGATTATATTGTTTAATACATGTAAAGCACTTAGGACAGTACTTGGTGAATAATAAATGGTCATGTGTTAGCTATTATTACTGCATATTGCTTAGAATATTAATTTTAAGAATGTGAGAACAGGCACATGACTTTATACCTCACAAGCAAAAACATACACTAGGCTTTATAGTTCAAATTTCTAAGGTTGTGAAAGACTAACATTTTTCTTCTTTTTTTATTATTATTTTTAAATCTTTATTGTGGAGAGTGTTATAGATGCCCCCGCTACTTGATGCCCCCGCTACTTATCTCCCTTACCCTCCACCACACAAGACTAATATTTTTCATTAAGGTTGACACAATGTGAAATTTATGGAAATCTTAAAAATGCAGTTCCTTTATGAGAAAGGAAGGAAAGGCACTGACAATCTGTTGTACATGCAATTGGAAGTATTCTAGGTGGTAAAACAGTGTCATCTAGTGAGAGCTTGGGAGCTTTAGGTGAGAAAATTCCCTAAGCTAAAATAACATATCTAAACAGTTCTACTTATTGGATTCAAATTCCTAGAATTAAAGAAAGCAATTATCACTTAAGCGATACATAAGTGAGAGTCGATGTTTTAGACATGTTCATAATAATGAAATAGACACAAAGGGTCAGAAAGTTGAGACCTTACTTGGTATTATATTAGTAAGTGGCATATTAGGTTGCTCTCATCACAATTTTGAAATTCTATATTTAAAGGTTTATTCCATTGCATTTTGGAAGTTTGGAGGGGGTAGTTTTTTTGTGTTTTTTTTTTTTTTTGGGGGGGGGGTTATTCTTTGTTTTATCTTTGATTTTCCTCTGAGGATACCAGTAACTCCTGGAAAAGCTAACTAATGAATCTGCTATTAGTTTCAGGTCACTTGGTCAAGGGTTGAAAGCAGGACTCTTGGAATGTTATAAAACAGATCCGATAGAGGGCAGAACTGGCATCCATTTTGGAAGTCTTGGCAGGCTTATAAGGGATCTGAAAATGTAAACTTTCCCTGTTCAAATACATCCTTAGTACCTGGTTGCCTCCACCCTCAGATTAAGCATACATACCTTTTAGAAACTTGATTTTTGACGGTATTTTCTGGGATTCTCTTCCCCACCTTCATGAATGTCAATACTTCCACAAAATACTTTGAAGCAGAGCAATAAAACAGAATTATTTGGAATTTTGGAAACTATTTGGGTAGAATTTTCACACTGTATTTAGAAATCCACTATAAAGTGAACTAGTAATTAGTGAGCAAGCAATGGGCTCATAGCTGGGGATGTGAAGACACAAGTAGCTTCTTCTCTTTGTTACAATGGCATTTTTACCATATGCTAAGAATTAGATGCCATTCCTCTCGTATTAATTCCAGGGAGATTCCCACAGGGAACACATTCTTTGAGATATTAGCACTTTTCACTGTTATTGCTAAGCCGTCTTTTTGTATGAGATGACTCGGTTCACATTATGAGCCCTCTTTTTGGGTTTATTGTAACTGGATAAAATAAGCCCATACATTTAAAAATCTTTTAAAATATGTTTTTAAATGATATTTGAGAGAGAGAGGAAGTCTCGGAGAGGGAGAGAGGGATAGAAACATTTATAAGAGAGAAACATCCACCAGCTGCCTCCTGCATGCCCCAAATGGGGGATTGAGCCTGTAATCTGAGTCTGTGTCCTGACCAGGAATGAAACTGGTCTTGGTGCATGGGACGATACTCAATAACTGAGCTACACTTGCTGGGCCATTTAAAAATCTTTGATTCTAAAAAGAATTAAAAATTATCACCAAAGCTTGAAATATATCAGTTAATGAATAATTCAATTGAGCTTATTAATGAAGTCATTAATGAAGTCACTTAATGGCAGGATTACTTAGATTTAACATAATCAAGTTTTAAATGAGTTTAAGGATTGCATAATAAAGATTTATTAAGGTTATTGCTCTAATCTGGATCTTAGGTAAATTGAATGTAGTAAATTTCAATTATTAGTTGGAAACCTGTAGGTGGTTTCCATTTTTCAATTGGTAATTCATTAATAAATTAATTAATTAGCGATTCATGAGTATGTGAATATAATTTGTAATATCAATGCAATTAAATTCTCTCCCAACACTGACATATTTTCTCATTTTCCATAATAACAATTTAATTTTTATGTGATTACAGCATCAATTTGAAAAATAAACCCCACAGGGGACCATTAACAACATAATTTGCTTAGGCGATTCCCACTATGCCTTTTACCCCATTGTATCAAGTCACTACAATAAGCTCAAGACTCTCAGGCCTCATTTCATTGAACACTGATCACTTTGCAGTTCTGTGTATCCCCCAACCCATCCCCCTTTTGTACCTCTCATTAATGCTTTTACTGTACACTCTGAAACTCAAGCCCTTCCTCAGCATACTTCCTTCATCACTCGTATCTCCCTGAAAGCTCTGCTCACTTTCTCCTTAGAACTGGTTCACTCACTCACATGGCTCTGCCCACTCACACATCCTTAGATCCGGAAGCGTGATAGATCTCCTCTGACTTCATTTTGATAACTCCAGGCTGTTTTCAATTCTCCTCTGGAAAATATCCCAGGCTTTGAAGTTTGGGCCTCAGATCTTAGCTATCATTTTTATTGAGGATTTTAATATCCACAAAATGATATAATATATTGGTTGTTAAGTCCTTCTCCTTAAATGGCATCCTTCCACTACCTTAGCCATGATCGTACTAAATATTATTATAACTAAATAACTGCATCTACCAAAAGCCTCCTATTTTTCTAAATCATAACTTCTATTAACCAGATTCTAATAATTATATAACTCAACTAGAAGCTCTAATTGATTGATCCTACAACTGTTCTACTGTATCTCCACTTCCTCATGTCCTCAATTTCCCTCATTTTTGAGATTAGGTACTGTTGGCTATATATATTATGAACCCTTCTATGAACCCATAGTACTGTTGGCTTTTTCTTTCTTTGTCATATTAACCTGTCAGGATCCCAGCTATGTTTCCATCCAGATCTACCTAGGACAGGCCTGCCAAACAATCTGACCCCATTTTGTAATCATAATATACTCATATGTGACTGTTCTGTTCCTTCTCTTTTTTTCAAGCATTTAGTATTTGATTCTGATTCAAATGTTGATCTTGCTACCTGTTTTACTCATACAATAAAATAAATCAGATCAAACTAAAATAACCTATAGATTCAGAGAACAGATTGGTGGTTGCCAGAAGTGAGGAGTGGAAGTGGGGAAATTGGATGAAGGTGGTCAAAAAGTACAAACTTAGTTATAAGTGCTGAGGATGTAATGTACAACATGATGGCGATAGTTAACAATATTGTATTGGGTATTGGGAAGTCCATAGAGTAAATCTTAAAAGCTCTCATCGCAGGGAAAAATTGTAATTATGTGAGGTGATGAATGCTAACCAAACTTATTGTGGTAATTATTTTGCAAAATATACATATATCAAATTATTATGCTGTACATCTTAAACTAATACAATGTTATATGTATATCAATTATGTTTCAAGGAAACTGGAAAAAAATTAGTCAGTAGAAGAAATCCACAGGCTCTTAGCACCATATCTGAGCACATATTTCTTTCCTTCCTTTTAAATAAGCCAGACTTCTTGATATTCTAATGAAGTCACACTGCTTCTACTATCCAAGTTTATCACTTCAACAATTTTCTATTAAATCATCAGCATGAAATTATGTAATACGTCTCAAAAAAGAAAAACTTCCTTTCTGTTCAGCTACCACTTCATTGTTTCGTCTTTCAGAAAACTTAACAAAAACGTTCTCTGTACTCATTATAAATTTCTATTATTGTATTTTCTCCTATTTCAGTCTATTTAGGTTTTTACTCCCATCACTTTGCTTAAATATCTCTGGTCCAATTAATGTTTTCATCATTCAGGACTGATTAGCACAATAGCATACAGTTGATCACTCCCTTCATTTTCTTCACTTACTTTCAGGATCCAACACTGTTTTTCTCCTGCTTACAGGGATTACTTTTCTCTACAACAATGATTACTTTTCACATTCTTCGCCTTTGAACTATCCAGTGCCCAGTTTATGGTTCATTCTGTTGCTTTTATTCACTCAGTAGATAATCTAATTCATTCTTAGAGTCTTTAGGTACTGGTGATCTCCAGTATATATCTTGATTACAGCCTTCTTTACTGAAACCATTTACCAGTTCAACTTTTCTATTTCAATGTCTAATAGGCACTTTAACTTTAAAGTGACTAAATGCCATTTCCTCATTCCTAGTCTTTTTTTCCAGATCAATTATATATCGGAAAACAGTAGTTTTATATTTTCAATTCCTTGGGTCCTAAACTTTAGAGTTGTCTTTGACTCTAATAATTCACAGGAATCAATCAACAAATATTGGATTCTCATTCAAGTTTTATGATTAATTCATCCAACTCTTAAACCACTGCTGAATTCCTAACCCAGCCCGCTTTCCACTTTGAATAAGTTTCCTATTGCTGCTGTGAAAATACCATAAATCTTTCAGCTTGAAACAGTAATCGTTTACCATCTTACAGTTCAAAAGACCTAAAATCACAGTGCCAGGAGAGCTACATCATTATAGAGCAGTGATTCTCAACCTTCTGGCCCTTTAAATACAGTTCCTCATATTGTGACCCAACCATAAAATTATTTTCGTTGCTACTTCATAACTGTAATGTTACTACTGTTATGAATCGTAATGTAAATATCTGATATGCAGGATAGTCTTAGGCGACCCCTGTGAAAGGGTCATTTGATTGCCAAAGGGGTCGCAACCCACAGGTTGAGAACCGCTGCCTTAGAGTCATTGCCTTCAACTGGCTCATTTTATGATATAGTTGCTTAAGAGTTTTTGTTTTCTCTCTTATTTAGATGGAAATTTTGAATTTTTAGGTTCCATTTTTCAAAGTTACTATGCCTAATTTTGCAGGTCAATAATTCATCCCTCTCTTGTATTTATTCTAGAACTCACCCCATCTGTTGAGTTTTTATCTCAACTGTTGCTCTTCATTAATAACACCATGTGCTTGTTTTTTTCTTTTTTTATGAATTCACCTGCTGTCTTCCTGCTCCAGTATCTTTCCTTATTTCTCTGTAGATATCGAATATGCTTATTTTAAATTATTGTTTATTGCTTATGTTAATTCAGCCTCATCTGCTCTAGCTTCTCTTTTTCTTTATCATCAGCACACCAAATACAGGGTGTGTCCCCAAAATGTATACACACTGTAACAGTTGATAGCTCAATTTTGAAAATGAAATGTATTTTAATAAACACTGTCTTTATAATTATTTAAAGTGTATGTGTACATTTTGGGGGACACCCTATATTTATTTTATTTTCCTATGAGTTCTTACTCTTTTGGAGCTATATTCATAGCAATTGATTGTGTGCACCATGGAGGAGCTGCTAAAGCCAGATGCTTGCTGTGCCTTGTGTGATGATTTTGAGGTAGGGATAACCCCATAAACTAGATGTCAGCCTATGGAATTTCCTTTTTTACCTTTGTTATTAGTCTTAATTAAAACCACTTAGTTCCAGGATACAAATGAGGGAGGACAATAATCTGAGAGGTTGGAAGATTTATGTTGACTAGTTTGGACTCTGCCACTCTACTAATCTAGGGGTCCTGACTGGTTTGGCCACTGTTTTTCTGTATGGTTGTGTTTATTGGGTTTCCAGGGCAATGTGAAGGAGAGATGATGACATATTTTTAAAAATACTCTTGTTTTCATGCCCATACTATTTAATTTAGGAAACTATTTCCCTTTCCATCTGTTACCCAAAAATTGTCTTACAGAGTTTTCTCATAGCTTTTATGTTAATGTGATAGATCCTTCAACTTATTTTTGGTCTGAAGTACCTCTAAGGCTGATTTGAGAAGGGGCAGGCAGCACCTCAAGCCAGTTGTAATCATTAGAGGAGCATGAGGTACTCCAAAAAAATAATCTCACACAGATAAGTAGGAAGGAAAATGCTAGTTTTTAATGAATATCTTTTTGTAGCTCTCTTATTTTCTATTTGGCAAATCTAACAGGCTATATTCTGTAAGTTTTCATTTCATCTTATTTATAAGACCACATTCTTTTCATTCTTATTTCCTTTCTTCTGTTTGTATTTTTAAAAACTTGTTGGTTAGGGCTTCTGATGGTTAATTTTATGGAAACTTAGCTAAGCTATGATGCCCATTTATTTGTTCAAACACTGGTCTACATGTTGCACTGAATGTGTTTTGTGGATGTGACTGACATCTATAATTGTTGACTTTAAATAAAGGAATTATTCTTGAGAGTATGGATGGACCTTATCCAATCAATTGAAGGCCTTAAGAGCCAAAACTGAGGTTCCCTGGCGAAGGAACTCTGTCTCAACACTGCCAGGATTTTCAGACTTCCAGCCTTCACTATAGGTTTAGAATTTGCCAGCTCCCATATGCGTGAGCCAGTTCCTTAAAATAAGTCTCTATACCAGTGGTTCTCAGCCCTTTAAATACAGTTCTTCATGTTGTGACCCATCCATAACTGTAATGTTGCTACTGCTATGAATTGTAATGTAAATATCTGATATGCAGGATGGTCTTAGGCAACCCCTGTGAAAGTGTTGGTTGACCGCCAAAGGGGTCGCGACCCACAGGTTGAGACCGCTGCACTATACACACAAACATATCCATTATATATACTATATAGCTGATTTTTTTTCTCTGGGAAAACCCTGACAGAGGGATCTATACTAAGGATAAAGGACTGGATTGTTTGATATGACTTTAAACTATGGTAATAAAATCTCTCCTTTTAATTTCTCAGTTTCCCATTCAATATTTATCGTGACCTGAGAATAGAGAGTTACAGAAATAAGTATGAGATTAATTAGAGGACCACAGAATTTTTTCTTTTAGTTATTTCCAGAACATAAAATGAAATATTAGACTATTAGTTTATTTTACATAGAAATAGACTTAATTGGAAAGAGGAGATAAAGGTCAACTTTGAGATAATAGGTTTAATATTTGTTCAGACTCGCTAAAATTTGACTTTCTTATTTACTCTTTTACAAGAAATACTTTTTTTCTTTCTAAATAGGATGAGGCTATTTTGTTCACTGTCATTTTCAAGCCTTCTTTTCTACATTTCTCAATGCCCACAAAGCTTTATTGTCCGTCCCCCTACACACACACACACACACACACACACACACACACACACACACACACTTTTTACCTCTTATCATTCAACACAAGGTTATAATTTTATTGTCTTGCAGCTAATACCTCATTCTTTCACGTTACCTCTTTCTACTTCTAGCTTTTCCATCTTCTGGATCCTTGGCCTTTTATCTTCCTAACTCTTTCTTTCAGAGATTTAATGTTTCTAAGAATTCAAATAAATTTTCTGTGTTGTGTTTTTAGAATTATCTCTTTTTAGTTCTAGAAATATAAATAGCAACTGTATTTTATGAGAGGGAATATATTGGTGCACTTTTTAAAAAGCAACAATGAGAGCACTGAAAAGGAAGGGGCTAGCAGTTTGAACAAAAGGAAAGTTTACTGGGAGACTCAAGGTAGGTCTACCACACAATGGGATAACGGCAGAATTACAAATTTAAAGGAAAGTGGGAATTTTCACAAAAGACTCTTCATTACTTGTACAAATGATAATAAAACACCATGCCTCTCTATCTAGGAAAGAAGGAGGGCAATTGGTATTAAAAAAAACACACATGAAAGTATTGTGTATGTTTTTTAATGTCAACACTATTGTAGATGTCTCCAATTTTCCTCTCTGACCCCCCTCTCCCTCCCCACAGCCTTCACCACAGTTGTCTGTGTCGATTGGTTGTATATATATGTTCTTTGGCTAATCTCTTCATCTTCTTTTATCCAGTCTCTCCCACCCCCATCCCCTCTGATATCTGTCAGTCTGTTCCATGTATCCATACCTCTGGTTCTATTTTGTTCAACAGCTTATTTTACTTATTAGATTTCACATATAAGTGAGATCCTATGGTATTTGTCTTCTGCTGACTGGCTTATTTCATTTAGCATAATAATCTCCAGGTTCCTCCATGCTGTCACAAAGGGTAAGAGTTCCTTCTATTTTATGGCCGCATAGTATCCCACTGTGTAAATGTATCATTGGCAAATATAAAACTGCCTTTAGGGAATGAGAAATAATTCACATATTTCTTCCTTATCTCTTATTATGTCCTTCACTTTGAGGTCTAATTTTTCAGATATAAGTATTGCTACCCCAGCTTTTTTTTTCATTTCCATTCTCCTGAAAAACCTTTTTCCATCCCTTCACCATCAGTCTGTGTCCTTTGTTCTGCGGTGGGTCTCCTGTAGACAGGAGATATATGGGCCATGTTTTCTTATCCACTCAGCTACCCTATGTCTTTTGATTGGGGCATTTAATCCATTTACATTTAAAGTTATTGATAGGTACTTGTTTGTAACCATTTTTATTCTTTATGCCTGTGTTCCTTCTTCCCTTCCTATTTCTTCTTTTTACAACAGTCCCTTTAGCATTTCTTGCATTGCTGGTTTGGTGGTAATAAACTCCCTTAGTCCTTTTTTGTCTGTAAAACTCCTGATTTCTCCCTCAACTTTGATTGATAGACTTGCTGGGTATAGTATTCTTGGATTCAGACCCTTGCTTTGCATGACTTTGTATATTTCATTCCATTCCCTCCTGGCCTGATGTGTTTCTGTTGAGAAATCAGTCAATAGTCTAATGGGAGATCCCTTGTAGGTAACTTTCTGTCTCTGGCTGCTTTTAAGATTCTTACTTTGTTGTTGGTGTTTTCCAGCTTAATTATAATGTGCCTTGGTGTCGATCTTTTGGGGTTCATTTGATTGGGACTCTGTGAGCTTCTTGGACTTGTTTGAGTTTTTTCTCCCCAATATCAGGAAAGTTTTCTGTCATTATTTCTTCAAACAGGTTTTCTATTCCTTGCTCAGTTTCCTCTCCTTCTAGTACCCCTATTATGCGGATGTTGTTTTGTTTTGTGTTGTCCCAAAGTTTCCTTAGGCTCTCCTCCTGTTTTTTAAGTTTTTTTTTCCAGTTGCTGCTCTGCTTGGGATTTTTTTCCTACCTTGTCTTCTAGCTCTCTGATGTGGTCCTCTGCTTCTTCTAGTCTACTGTTGATGCTTTCTGTTGCATTCTTTATTGCAGCGATGTCATTTTACATTTCTTCTTTGTTCTTCATTTCTTCTTGGTTCTTACACATATTGTTGAATTTGTCTTCCAACCTTTTCAGTGTCCCTATGACTGTTGCGCTGAATTCTTTATCTGACATATTGCTTGCCTCCATTTCATTTACTTCCTTTTCAGGTTATTTCTCCTTTTCTTTCATAGGGGGGCTGTTTCTTTGTCTCCCCATGTTCGCTCCTCACAGGGTATCTGGTTATGTAGTTCTGTCTCTCCTGTATTGACTTAAAGGCACAGAATACAACACGACAAGACACAACGCACAGGGAACCAAACACAAATATATTCACGATACCAATAATCCCAAACAAAGGTGACCACCAGAGAAAAGAGAATTAGGGGAGAGAAAAGAGTGCAAAAATGATATTGAGAAAAGGAAAAAAAGTAAGAGAGAAAATAAACAGAAGAAAAAAGAAGGGGAAAAATACATGTATATGGGGAGAAAACTCCAAAACACCAACAACTAATCCAAAAAATGCAAACACACACCCAGAGATGAATGCAAACAACAAACAACAACTAATCCAAAAAATGCAAACACACACCCAGAGATGAATGCAAACAACAAACAACAACTAATCCAAAAAATACAAACAACAAACACCCAAACAACAAACATCCAGCTGAATCTGAGGTGGCAGAGCTCTCTCTAGGCCAGTGGTTCTCAACCTTCTTAATGCCATGACCCTTTAATACAGTTCCTCATGTTGTGGTGACACCCAACCATAAAATTATTTTTGTTGCTACTTCATAACTGTAATTTTGCTACTGTTATGAATCGTAATGTAAATATCTAATATGCAGGATGTATTTTCATTGTTACAAATTGAACGTAATTAAAGCATAGTGATTAATCACAAAAACAATATGTAATTATATATGTGTTTTCCGGTGGTCTTAGGCGACCCCTGTGAAAGGGTCGTTCGACCCCCAAAGGGGTCACGACCCACAGGTTGGCGACCCACAGGTTGAGAACCGCTGCTCTAGGCAATCTTTGACTTTTCCGTCCATGGATTGCCTCACCAGCTGTGTTTAATTCACCAATTCCAGGTGGATGTTATTCGATTCAGCTGTTCCTTCTGTCTGCTCTGTGAGAAGGCGCAGGTCCCATCCGTGTATTCAGCCACCATTTTGTCTCCCCCTGGACAAACTTTTTAGGCTCCCGCAGCCGAGTAGGCAGCTAGTCCCTAGGCGTGTGGTTGTAGGGTCCCGGGAGGTATCCAAGTTCTCCTGGGTTGAAGGTAAGGCTTGGCTTCTGATCACAGCCACTCTCCCCCTCAAGATGGTGTGGTCTCTCTCACACATTTCTAAAATACTAATTTTAATATATTTCTCACCTAACAAACTTTTATTTTAAAATGCTTATTATACTTAAAGCACATAGTATGTGGAAAAATAAGTCCTATGAATCTTTTAACAAGTAGAAATTATTTATATATTATTAGATTGTGGTGATAAATTTTGATGATACTAGAGGCCCGATGCATGAAATTCATGCAGGGGTGAGGGGCGGGTGTCCCTTAGCCTGGCCTGAGACTCTCGCAATCTGGAACCCCTCACTCCTAACCACCTGCCTGCTCACTGTTAACCGCCTGCCTGCTCAGTCCTAACCACCTAGCTGCTCACTCCTAACCGCTTGCCTGCTTGCTCCTTACTGGTTGGCTTGCCACTCCTTAGTGCTGCTACTGAGGTGGGAAAGGCTCCTGCCACTGCCACTGTGCTCACTAGCCGTGAGCCTGGATTCTGGTTGAGTGGTGTTCCCACTGTGGGAGCCCACTGGCCACTCGGGGGCAGCTTCTGCGTTGCCCCCTGGTGGTTAGGGCATGTCATAGTTACCGGTTATTCTGGTCATTCTGGTTGTTCCACTGTAAAGGTCACTGGGCTTTTACATATATAGATTAAGCAAAGTATGTACACAGAAAAGCAGGTGAGATTCAATCTAAAATAGTTTCAAGGAATTCAGGGATATTCATGATAAAAGATATGATGATTTAAATGTGGATTCAGATGAATTTGGAAAAAGGGGTGTCAGACCAAGTTGAAGTATGTATGTGTCCGTGTGGGGTGTGTGCATGTGTGTTAATGATTTTTTAAAAGACTGCAGATTGTATTTTAATAATTTACATTTCATTAGATATTTCTTTCTGGTAGTACTTCATGCACACTCAAATCAGCATATTATCCCTGGATTGTCTTCAGTACAAAATGTACCATTTTAATAACATGATACAGTAAAATAGCTATTTAATTTCAGGGACTTATGCATCTGATTTGATAGTACATTCTAAATTAAATAGAGTAACATTTTTTTCCCATGCTTCCAATATAAACAGAGGCCAAACATTTGCATACGAAATATATTAACTGTCATGAAATGCTTATCTTCACAGCCAGTTTGAACAGACAATGTTTATTCAATCTTGCAGTCAGAATTCAAAAGGAAATTTAGTGACAATTTTATTTAAGGACATTGTTATCTTGGTTATGGAAAAAAAGTAATTTGGACACTATTTCTGTCGAAGAGATTTAGGAAGTTCAAATCTGCCAGTTATGCAAATTCACTCCAAACAACAACTTGGACATCATTCAAGGACACTATGTTCGTAATAGTTTTCCTCTATCCTGACCATCTTTGTAATTGTGCAGTTAAAAAGAAAAGTTATATTTTTCATCCATTTAACATCAGGAAGAAAATAATGAAACTCAGGGGTGATTGTTTTTATGACAACATTGAAATTGTTACAGATTTTGATGGAGAAATACCATTTTCCCTATGATGTACTTTATTTTTCTAGAAGCTGTATTTCTCTTTCACTTGTCTTGGTTAGCAGTAATGATATCTAGTATTGGTAATGGATTATTATTGTATGAGAAGTGATAGTATTATAGATTTTTGGGCTGGTAAACATCCAATAAAAGAAGTGTATTTTTTTTCTCCATATTAATTCACAACCATATGAGAGCTATTCAGAATTTAGATTAAGATCCAAACTTTACCTTTATTGTTAATCAAGGGAAGGGCATGATTTTATATATGTGTGAAGAGAACTTACTACTACTTGTCTCTGGTTTCAGCTTAACCAACCTACTTAATGCGGCAGTGGTCACATGCATCCGTCTTGTGGTCAGGCAGCTCCCAAAGAACAATGATTGAGGAATGCCTTCTCACTAAGGTCTCTTAAACTTAGTATTAGATTTGCAATGCTGCATAAATATCACCACAGATCTGGCAGCTTGAAACAGTGCTCTTGTGTTATCTCACATGTAGGTCAGAAGTCAGGGAATGGCTAATACAGGTCCTGTGCTCAAGAGTTTCCCATCTAAAATGCAGATGTTGGCTAAGTCCTTTCACAGGCTCATTCGACTGTCAGCAGAGTTCATTTTCTTGCAGCTGTGGAACACACAGCAGCTTGCATATTCAAGACCAGATGGATAACCTCTATCATCACAAGTCTAAACAGCCTTTTAAGAACTCTCCTGAAAAGGTCATGCCCACCCACAATAATCTTCCCTTTGATTAACTCACAGTCAAACTGGGACTTTACATCTGCAAAAATCTTTCACCTTTGCTGCAAAAAAGTAATTTCATCATGAGAATTAATGCCATCATATTCATGGCTTCTTTCAACCAGGGGGTTGAAATCTTCACGGCCTTTATAGAATTCTTCCTACCACACTTAGCAAACATAAAATTCACTTTAAAAAAAACCCATCAGTTAATATGGAATGAAGAGAGAGGTCAAGGATTCACTCTAACTAAGTTACTTTTTTCATTACAGAAAAAACAAACATGAGGCTTAGGATCTTGGCTATATTTTATTTAAATTTTTATTGAATTAAATTGTTTAGTAAAAACGTATTACAATAGTATTCAATATATATTCAAAATTTATTCAATTAGCACTTGAATTCAAGAAGGATACAACTCATAGTATTATATTTGAAAACTATCATGCAACTATATTGAAGCTTCAATATGGCTTGAGTTAATGATAAATAACTTTGGAAGAAACTATTCTAAGGCATGGTGTTTCATTTCCAGTTTTACAGATTTCAGTTCTTTGGTGTATTTCATTCTCTATCTCTTCATCTGTGTTTTTGATTTTTTTTTCCATTTCTCCCTCTATTTCATGAAAAATATTACTAGGTGTACCGGTTAATAATGGTGAATTTTGTAATCAAAGAAAACACAATCATTTCAAGAGAAACATCAAAATATTTTATTCAAAGTAATGTCCATCGCCAGCTACACATTTCCCCCATCTTTCAGGTAATTTGTGGATACTGTCCCAATAGAACTTTTCTTGTTTTGAGGCAAACCATTCAGAGACCCAATTTTCCACTTCTTCGTACGTTTTGAAGTGCGGCGCAGGAAGTTCGTGTGCCATTGATCAGAACAAGTGGTAATCTGAAGCAGAAAGGTCTGTTGAATATGAGTTAATACTTCCCAGGAAAGATCTTTTAATGTGTCTTTAACTGGTTTTGAAGTGTGTGATGGTACGTCATCATGAAGCAAAATTACTTTGCCGTGTCTTCTGGAACATTCTGGTTGTTTTACATTCAAAGGGTGGTTCAAATTGATTATTTGTTGTCGGTAGCAACCAGTATTAACAGTTTCATCTGGTTCTAGGAACTCATAATACACCACACTTTCCTGATCCCACCAAATGCAGAGCATTGTCTTCTTTCCGAAGCGATTTGGCCTTGCAGGCAATGTTGATGGTTGGCCTGAATCAACCCAAAATTTCGTGCATTTGGGATTTTCAAAAGAAATCCACTTTTCATCTCCAGTCACAATTCGATTCAAAAAAGACGTTCTTTCGTGCCGTTGAAGTAACATTTGACTGATGACTTTTGGGTTTTCCATTTGTCTTTCGTTCAGTTGATATGGCACCCATTTTCCTTCCTTTAAAATCTTTCCCATTGCTTGTAAATAATCAGGAATTGTTTGCTGAACAACGTTTAATCTTTCTGCAAGTTGTTTTTGAGTTTGACATGCACCTTCATTCAATAATGCTTGTAATTGTTGGTCTTCAAACTTTTTCAGTTGCCCTGGACGTTCTTTGTCTTTCACATCGAAATCATCACTTTTAAATCATTTAAACCAGTGTTCACAAGCATCTTGAGATGGAGCATGTGCACCATAAGCTTCTTGAAGTATACGATAACTTTTTCTTCAAAATAATGAATTAAAACTTCCCACAAATGCTCTTTTTTTGGCATGAAATTCAACATTTTTAAGCATAAAAATATCTATGATGTTAACACCTTCAGCAAATTTGACATATGAAGTTTTGAAGCTTGCTGTCAATACAGCAAAATAGCATACATATTAAATTGCATATATATATATATGTAACTCCTATTTTAAAAAATCCACATTATTAACTGGTACACCTAGTAAACATTGCCCTGGCTGGTTTTCCTCAGTGGTAAGAAGAGATTCAGGTTTGATTCCCAGTCAAGGGCACATACCTTGGTTACAGGTTCGATCCCTGGACCTTTGGAGCAGGAGGCAACCAATCGATGTGTCTCTCTCACATAAATGTGTTTTTTTTTTCTTTCTCTCTCTGTCTGTCTCTTTGTCTCTATTTATCTGTCCGTCTCTCCCGCCCTCCTTCCCTTCCACTCTCCCTGAAAAACAATGGGAAAAAATCCTAATGTGATGCTTAATAACAACAACAAAAATAAACAAAAATATTGTAAAAATTTTTGTTTGCTATTTCCAGTATTTAGATTACCCAAGGATTTGCTCCTATTGTCTATGTTTTCTTTAGTATTTTGATCACTTGGTCCTGTTTTTTTGGCAAGCTTAGTAATTTTATTGAATATCGGATATTGTTTGAAAAGTAGAGGTTTCAGATTGTGTTATCTTCCATCAAAGAGGCTTTACTTCTTCCTTGGTTAGAAAGACAGAACAGGTGATTGATGAACTTAATCTAATCATGAACTTGCTGTATTTGGAATGGGCTAGAGTTGCAGTAATAATGTGTGTAGATCTGGTTAACAACCACTGCTCAGCATGTCCCTCCAGTGATTCCAACTGAGAGCCATAAATGTTCATTGAGGTTGGTTCCCCAGTGAGTCCTAAACATTATAATCATCCTCTACTAGTATTCAGCACAGTGAGATTACAGAAAATTCCGTTCCACTTTTTGGAAAGTTTTGGTTCACCTTCACCTCTTATCTACATAAGTCATAATATTGAAAATATCTTGAGAGAGAAAACAATCTGCATTTATAGCTTGGTTCTGAGACCCTTATTTTTATCAGAGCCTTGGTCACCCCATCTCCAAATTTCATGTTTTCGATCATGCAATGCTTGAATATATGCTGATTTCTCTGACTCTCAACTGCAGTCCTCTTCTCAAGCCCTTCTACAACCTCAGCCTCTTTTTAAGCACTTAAATACTGAAATATCCCCAAAGTAAAAGTGGCTGCAGAATATCTACTGAACTCTCAGCCATCCTTTCTACGGAATGTAGGTCTTTCTTTGTAACCTCAGCAGCATTATGCTGCCTTTATATTAAAACAAAACAAGACAAAAACTAATTAGTAAGCAAATACATTTGCATTTTTTTCTAGCTCTTCTAGTTTATTCCCTTGGTAGAATTGTTTGGCCACACACAAACTACTCTGTCTTAGTCAGAAACAGTTTCCTGCTCACCTGGTTTTACCAGGGTCTGAATCCTTGACTTAAGTTTACAAGCAAGATCATGAGAATACTGAATTTAATGGTAGAAGTTTGACTTGAGCAGTAAAATAAAGCAAGTGAAATGGATAAACTTATTGCTATTGCCTGGATGTCTTTCTTGCCTTCTATCACCAAAGTCAAAGATTTAGTAATAGATCACTTGTATAACCTACATCTCTCAGTCCTGTTTTGAAAATCACATCTAGTCTGATTGGCATGCTGCCAAGAAATTCTTGAGAAACATTCTTCAGTGGTAGGTGAAGAATTTAGAATTTAAAAGGCTGTGCAAATTTGTTGGATTATTTCCAATGTCCTTAAGCATTATTTCTGTACTTATAAAAGTATTTTTTACTACTTCTACATTCTACAGTATAAGGAGAAATTACAACTAACAACAGCAGTTTTTTATGTTATCTGAGCATTGTAAGCATAATGTAAATATGAATTTTGGGGAGAGCTCAACCATGAAGCTTTATTTTATATAAAAATAACACACAGAGAAAGTTTTATTTAGAAATTCTTTCAGAGGCCATCAGGAATTCCATGCAATCACTTTCGTTAGAAGGATAATTAGCATCTATCCAATTTAATGGTGAAATTGAGCTCTTTCTGGCCCTGTAATTTTATGTTAGGTAAAAGTGACCACATTTTAAATAGAATATCTATTGGTATACCTAGATAGAATTATTCCTTATTGCATTATAAGTTGGTAAACATTACATCTCATTTTACCATCCCACATAAAATTTTATGTGTATTTGCTTTACTCTACAATATTACTTTTTTTATATGCCGACATTGTGATTTGATTTTCTTGAGGCATACAATATTAGGTTTATGCCTGGGGATAAAAGAATTTTAATGCCACTTTAGGACTAAGGTACTGTAATAGCTCTTATCTTTCAATGATTAGTCTTCAACAAGTATATTTTAATAACTAAATGATAATGGTGCTAATTTCAGTTTCTTCAAGGAAAAACAAAAAACAATGAGTAATTTTGTCATGAATAATTTTATCATGATTTCTAGTTCCCAGATAAATTAATTTGCAGAGATTATGGAAGAAAAGAGAGTAAACAATGAAGTATGATGTATAAAGCTTCTGTCAGCTGGGCTTTGTTCTGCCTTGCATACTACAGCCCTTTTTTAAGTCTGTTTGGGGCTCATACATTTTAGAAGGTTATTCATTTTAAAAATTGAGTACATATAAAGGTTCTGGAATGTGGTATTGACATTTCATTTGCTGACATGCAATGAATATAGTAATCATCCTAAATGAATACAATATTTTTAAAGTATCCCATTTTTGACCAGTGCTTATTAAATAGTGAATCTAATTTATATAACATAATCATTCTATGCTCATCTTATATGTTTCATCCAATTACAAATGTGGTTAGCAAATTTTTCAGAGAGCCATGATTATGGAAAATATATTTGCTATTCATGATTGCACCATTTATTTTCTCAGTGAGTTTTTGATAATACAGAAGATTAATGAATAATAGCTCATGGACCATCATTACTACTCAATTTCATATGCTATTTTGTGCATGTTTGAATATTTTATGATCTGTGAAAAGCCACTTAAAATTTTTTCACATCTCTTGTCTCCTTAACATGCCTTGTGTGGTCATAAACGTATTTCCCATTATCAAGAAGTTGGTTATACCTTGTCACATCTTTTCAATAATATTGACCATGATGTTGTTCTTAAAAATTTAGTAATACAGATTATATCAGAAAACATGGAATGAAATCTAAATGTATCACCATGAGAAATTATATAGAGTTTAACTTTAAGCAGAGGGATTTGTATTACACATTTAGAAAAAAAAGGTCTGAGAGAAAAACACACCCTCTTAAAGGCAGAGGGTTTGATTTAACACATGGTAGACCACATACTGGGTTCAACACACATGAAGATAAAATATTTTGCTCTAAGAAGCCACAGTCTTAAGTTTGGATGGGAAATTTGTGGAAAACTGGACAGAAGACTAATACATTTTATGAAAACTAGCATCAGTGCAAAATGGAAAGTTGCCACTGGTTATGAGAGTATGTGTGTATAGAATGAAGCATATTTCTAATGTGCTAAAGAGTGTTCTTAGGGGAGACTTTTCAGTAGACCTAGTATTTTATGAAGGCCTGGAATAATGGTAAGCTTTCATCTGGTAGGAAAGTAAGGGTACTTCAAGAATAGAAAATGGACCCAATGGAAGCAGGGATGTGAGAGTGAATCTTAAGTGCATGATAGAAAGTATCTGTAAATAAAGCTAGAACAATGAGTTGTGGCCAATTCATGAAGGACCTTAAATACAGACAAAAGGTTTTGACATCCTGTTAGCCAAGAGGAATCAGTGAAAATACATTATTTGGATTTATTAAGTTTCAAGGAAAAAATATTTCTTAATAGCGGTCATTGGAATTCAGTTATAGATGGGAGAAACATAATATTGGGGGACCATTGTGAACATTGGAATTTGAAGGTTATTGTAAATGTCCAGGTGGAAAAGAATGACAATGGTAATGAAAAGGCAAAGGTTGTAATCAGCTAATACATTACTTTTGCATAGTACCTACATTTTCTCAGAAATTTACATTTACTCATGCTAAAAAAGAAAAAAATACTAAGGATCTACTATGTAACAGTTTACATAAACTATATTGATAATCTTGAAAAATGCTTCATGTAAGCAGACACAATTTGCAAGTGAGGAAACCAAGAATCAGAGATGGTAAATCATTCTTCCAAGGCCAGGGGTAGATCTACTAGGCAGTATTTATAGTTCTAGCTCCCTTCAAACTCTTTCTATAACATTTTTTACGAATGTCCTCAACAATTACTTATATATTTTCCTTAAAGACACTACTGATATAAAAAAAAGTGTTAAAAATCTGGTCTTAAAAGCTAGTAGCTTTTTTTTCACCATCTATTTAGCAACTTTACTGGTAAGATCAGTGCCTATTGCTAATAGGTAGCACTTCTTAGGGAGGTCTGGCTGGGAATATCATGACATCTAGTACAACACTTCTGAAATAATAACACCCCGATTCTGAACATTAAAAATGGGTAAGTAAAAATGGGCAACTTTCCAATTCAAGGAATGAAATACAAAAAATTCTTCATAGCATGATAGTTTCAGTAATACCATCTCTATAATTTTAAGGGGAATTGCTAAGATGGTCTGTCTCAGTAATATATAAAATATGTATTTGTAGTGCTGGAAAAAAGATGCTAGACTTTTTAAATAGACAGGCACATAGTACTAGCACCTCAATGATTGAGAGATTGAATACCTAACACTTGATAGTTTTATTCAGTAGGAAAAAGAAGTCATACCTGTCTTATTTAAAAATTGCATTGAGAATATAAATAAATAAACAAGTAAATAAAGTCAAAGGGTAAATTCAAAATTGTGAATTTTAGATCTGAACTGATGGGTTTTTGAACAGTAATGATATTTTATAAATCATTTTATCAGTTTTTTGCATATCTGTATATGATTTATTCTTACACATTTTTGTCAGGTGTGAATGTTATTATTTTTATATATTACATATATATATTAACAGTTATTACTGAAATAGATGAACTCAATAAATTTGTCACTTTATCAATGATATAATTGTTGATTTTTAGTGTTTATAGTATAATTTTACATTGTAGAGAAACATACTTTCTGAATGTTATAAAGGGCTGATAAAGTGTTCATGTAATGATATATTCTGTAACTCTTAGTCTGTCACTTTTTTCTTATGGCACTTTCTATCTTTGTGAGATTTTTATTATGTCATAAAAGAACTACATATGACTGTTTCTATAAAAACAAGCACACATGTACCCTATGCACAGTAATTATCAAGTAAAGCTATACAAATGATGGGACAAGAGTGATGGGAATTAATAATTTTGAGTCATTATTGTTTTCTGTTTCCCTTATTTCAATAAATCTATTATCTGCATAGTTTAAAACAATCTTTGATCTCAGGGATTGCTTTATGAAACAAACATGTCAATTTTATAGACAAACCAGGGAACAGCTGTCACATAATCTTACTCTAGGATTTTCAGTACAGCCTAGCAATTATAAACCAGGACAGTCTGTCTAATGCGGCTGACATGTAATCAACTTCCACTGTTGCTTCAGCCAAAATGATGTGCATTAAATTTTGCAAAACAAAAAACAAAAAACACCCAGCTTCATTGAGCAGGTAATTAATTCTAAATGGCTTTGCATTAGGTGAAACAATATTCTTTTATAATTGTATTTTTGAAAGGATACTACAAATAATTTTCCTTGATAAAGAAAATATCTATCACAAATAATTTCAGAAGTCAATATAAGCCAAAGGTCTCTATTTACAAAAAATAACATTATATTTTCAATAATTCTAACTTCTAAAAATTTATTAGAATCCATTAATAGGACAACAAACATCAAATGAAGGTCTGTATAAAATCCGAAAAGCTAAAGCTACAGTATAAAGATCAGTGAATTGTCATTTTTTTAATGTATGTGTTTAACATCTATTAAAATAATGTCCTAATTGCTAGTGGAATCAGCCATTTGTTGCTATAAATGTAATGATTAGGCAGCTAATCAGCTTGGAAGTAGACTATGTGTGTCATTATTAGCACTGTTCATATTTTGATTGAAATAAATTAGATAATGTAGAAGAACCCTGAAGATTGCTTTCACTTGTCCCCCTTAAGTCTAGAACAAATTCCTAAACCTTTAATCCTTCTGTTTCTTTGTGCTATTCTCCACCACCTTGTCTATCTGTCCAGAATAAAAAGTACAGATTGACAATTTTGACAGTCTTAAGCAGATAGATAAGACAGAGAAATAGACAGTCTTGTTGTTTGTCCAAAGCAGCAAATTAGAAGGTGTAACAGGTTCAAATATGAAGGAAAAAATACACACACACATAAACACACACATGTATGTGCACACACACGAAACAGAAGAAACATTGTAAACAGAGCAAAAACAGTCACAATCACATAAGTAATCACCAAATGCAGTCCAGTTACTAAAACATCCCTCCAAAATAATTTGTTCTTTTTTTAAAAAATATTTTTATTGATTTTTTGAGAGGAAGCGAGGGAGAGAGAAAAACATCAATGATGAGAGAATTATTGATCAGCTGCCTCCTGCACACTCCCCCCCTCCCCACTGGGGATTGAACCCACAACCTGGGCATGTGCCCTTGACTGGAATCGTACCCAGGACCCTTCAGTCCACAGGCCGACGCTCTATCCACTGGGTCAAACCAGCTAGGGCACAATCATTTGTTCTTTTATGAGAATTCTATGTAAATAGACATTTATGTCTTTGATTCAATATTTTATTTGTTACAATTATTTAAAAAGTTTATTCTGCTAACTAGAATTTTCCGTTAATAATATTCATTAAAGTGTTAAATCCATGCCTACAGGAGCCAGGCCAAGAGACATTCTCCCACAACGGATTGAAACCAGTATATTGGTGTCAGCAAGCAAGTAGGGAGGGCAGGATATTTACATGTCTCTTGTGAAGGTCGGATGTAGGTGCAGGACGCTGCTTTTCTCAGCCACTTAACTGTCTCTTGTGATACCTGAAATGAGAATAACAGGAAAACGACAGAGAGGGCAGGAGCCCCAAGTGGGCACAATGGAATAGTGCTGAGTGTAGGGGAAAGGTTTAGAATATGCCTAACATAAAGGAATGCTGGTTCTTGATTCTCAAAGAAATATTTTTACTCTTTCTCCATTAGTAATGATAGTTACTAATTAGTTTCTACTACTAAGTTTACAATAAAGACAGTGAGCTGATCATTAGATTTATGTGGTCCATTACTGTCATACGTAAGCATACCATTGCAGTTTCTACATTCTTCCTGATATTCAAATTACTCTACAAAAGCAGATAGAATTCTTCCCAGTTTTCTGAGAGATCTAGGTGCCACAGTTGATAGATTAATTAACTGCTTTTCAGCTGCATATGCTAGGGAGTTACCGTCTCATCTTGGTCTTTAAACAGCAGTCTCACTGCTGTTTCCCCATCTTAGTGTGGGCAAATATTTCACATTTCTCAGAGGATCTATAACTTGCCCCCACTCCTGGGACCCATTTTGGAATCAGTTGGTGTTCTTTGATTGAAAGTTAAATATATCAACTTTGCCCAAACTGAGAAAAACAATTTAAGAAGAATCAAGTATTTCATAAGCCAAATATAGAAACTGAACCAATGGCTCATAAACAATGTAGGACTAGGAGCACCTCTAATAATCAAGTTTAGGAGTAAATTTTTTTTTTGAGTCAGAAAGTAAATACTTTAGGTTTGTGGGCCAATGGTATCTGTTGCAGTTGCTTACCTCTGCCAAGTAGTATAAAATCAGTCACCACACAATATGTGAACAAGTGAGCAAGGCTATGTTTCAATAAAACTGTTTATAAAAAGGAGACTGATCCTTATGTCATACTTTGCTGACATCAGATCCACAGAGTAGCAAGCAGTAAATGAACTGTTTTCATTTTCTTTGTGCCATCTGTCTAAGACTCTAAAGTATAGGACAGACTCATTGTACTTAGTAGTCTGTCAGTTTTCTGTGCCTAAAAAGATACTTTGTCACTACTTTTTAAATTGAATTTATTGGGGTGACGTTGATTAATAAAATTATATAGGTTTCAGTTGTACAATTCTGTGATAAATCATGTGTATATTGTATTGTGTGTTCACCACCCAAAGTCAAATCTCCTCTTTCCGCTTATCCTTCTATACCTTTTTCTAACTCCCCTCACACCCTTTCCTCAGGAAACCATGATACTGATGTCTGAGTTTGTTTTTTTTAACCTACATTAATTGACTGTCCCATCAACAGTGCATAGATTGGAGAAGGGGTAGTAGGAAGATTGAGATGATACTTCCAGTAGAAGCAGGAAGGGATACTGAGCATATAATATTTTATTAATATGTTTTTACTATAAAGAATGGATATTGTTTGCAATTCTTAATGTTTTATGTAATGTTAAACCTGAACACTATGTTGGTAGACATTAAAAATTTAGACTTTTAACCATTCATGACTGAATCTAAAAATCTGTGATATGTTGTCACTTATTATGTTTTTGGAAATGAAATGGACAAGATCCTGGATTTATTTAGATAATGAAGAAACCTTACCAATGGCCCAACATCTAAATCTCAATGAAAGTTTATCATTTTCTATCCATAATCAACACAGCAGTTTTATAATCAGTCTAAAAACAACTTAAATAATTTAGCTATACTTAATTTCACTTCAAGTAGGAAATTTTGTGTGCCAGAGACACTTACTCATTCACCAGAGATTTTTAAGTTTTATAAATCTGCTATGCTAGTGGATATGTGTAAAATACCTTGCATTGCTTTTAGGCAAGCAAGGATAAAAGCTTTTAAAATGTAAAGCCATTTTTTAGACAAAGGTTCTGTGATATCACATCTCTCATTTGAAACCAATCAGGGTTTTGTATTATCCAGAAAAGCTGTATCCTATTTAAAGAGATTTTAATTACAACATTTGAACTGGATTGAAAATAGATGCTTGGAACATTAAGAGACATAATTATCTATAGTTAACAATTGGTCCAGATGTCAGATGCACCACACCAGTTGTTTTATATACAAAAATGTTTTTAGTTTAAGAGATTGATTTAACTATTTCAAGCAATTGAAGCACAAACAGTATTTTCAGATGACATATATATGGGTACTGTCAAATTTCTTGAATTTTGAAGAATTTGAAATGTGTGTTTATAGTGAAACAAGTGTAATGCTAGGTTTCTCTACATTAAGTATCACTGGTCAAACAAAATGAATAAATAGATATTTTACTCTTTGTGCTTGAAGTCTATATGTAGAAATGAGTCGGGAGTTCTCATTTTATGGATTAAAATAGTAAAAAAAAAAAGTAATGTTATTTACCTTTAAGAATCTTACAACTGTGAATTACTTACAATATTATTCTATTGTGATTCTGCCATTCATTAAGACCAAAATTTTTAAAAAGTTGAAATCTTGATTAGTGTCTTTAATATCTTATTAATTTTGTGTTCCTGTGTATGTATGTGTTTGAGGTGGGAGGAGGAGTAGTTAGCAGTTCCTATAATCACTTTCTGACTTTCAGTATTTGAAGTGCCCAATATTAATTCTAATCATTCTAGAGGAAATGCCATTATATCATTCAATTATGGTTCCAATAATTAATTAATTTATAACAATGAGAACCTATACCAAAGTTTAAATAATGATTTCAACTCTCAAGGAACTTTTAGTCTTATAGGAGACCATAATTGAATTATTTCTTTCTTATAGCTTTATGTTTATAAAAATTACATCTTAAAAAAATAATTTAATTTTTAATTATAGTTGACATACAATATTATATTAGTTTCAAATGGACAATACAGTAATTAGACATTTATATAACTTATGAAGTGATCACTCCAGTAAGTCTAGAATCCATCTGACACTGTGCATATTTACTAGAATATTATTGACTACTAGAGGTCTGGTGCACAAATCTGTGCACAGGTGGGTCCCTCAGCCTGGCCAGCGATCAGGGCTATGGGAGGTTGGTCGGGGGGAGGAGCCAAGGGAGGTTGGCTGGCTGGGGGGGAGGAGCCAAGCGAGGTTGACTGTAGGAACGCAGTGACTGGGGGGCAGCTTCTCTGTTGAGCGTCTTCCCCTGGTGGTCATTGTGCATCATAGCGACTGGTCGACTGGTTGTTCGGTTGTTTGGCTGCTTAGGCTTTCATATATATACTAGAGGCCCGGTGCACGAAATTCACACACTTGGGGGGAGGTGTGTTCCTCAGCCCAGCCTGCACCCTCTCCATTCTGGGATCCCTCTCACAATCTAGGACTGCTGGCTCCCAACCGCTTGCCTGCCTGCCTACCTGATTGCCCCTAACCACTTCTGTCTGCCTGATCACCCCCTAACCGCTCCCCTGCCAGCCTGATCGATGCCTAATTGTTCCCCTGCCGGCCTGATCACCCCCAACTGCCCTCCCCTGCCAGCCCAATCACCCCCAACTACCCTCCCCTGCCGGCCTGGTCGCCCCCAACTGCCTTCCCCTGCTGGCTATCTTGTGGCCTCTTGAGGGCGGCCATCTTGTGTGGTGGAGTGATGGTCAATTTGCATACTGATTGTGACTAATTAGCATATCTGGGCTAATTAGCATATTCCTCATATATATATATATCCCCTATGCTGTACATTACATTACATTCCTGATACTGTTTATAACTGGCATTTGCACATCTTGATTCCTTTCCCCTTTTCACCCATCTTAACACCCCTCCCACTGGGCAATGGTTAGTTTATTTTTTTTAGGTATCACTTATAAGTGAAATCATATGGTATTTGTTTTTCTCTATCTGACTTATTTCAGTTATCATAATACCCTCTAGGTCCATCCGTATTGTTTCCCTATTTTTATGACTGAGTAGAATTCCATTGTATATATGTACTACCTCTTTTTTATCTATTCATCTATTGATGGACACTGTCATATCTTGGTTATTGTAAATAATGCTACAATGAACATAGGGATGTATATGGCTTTTTGAATTAGTATTTGTGGTTGTTTTTTAAAGTAAATACCCAGAAATAGAATTGCTGGTTTGTTCTTTATATCTTGAACTTTGTTTTAAAGTCTATTTTGTGTTAAAGTCTATTTTGTCTGATACAAGTATTGCTACCCCACCTTTTTATGTTTACTTTAATTTGCATGAAACAACTACTTTTCCCTATCCCTTTACTTTCAGTCTTGTATCTTTTGATCTGAAGTAGATCTCTTGTAGGCAGCGTACATACGGGTTTTGTTTTCTTATCCATTCAACTACCCTATGTCTTTTAATTGGAGCATTTAAGCCATTTACATTTAAAGTGATTATTGAAAGGTAAGTATTTATTGCCATTTTATTCTTTATAACCACATTCCTCTGTTTTTGTTTTTTTCTTCTTCTTAAATAAGATTCTTAACATTTCTTGTAATGATGGTTTGGTGGTGATGAACTCCTTTAGCTTTTTATTTTTGTCTTTTTTTTTTGTCTGGTAAGCTCTTTATTTATCTTATTATTCTAAATGGTAGCTTGATAGGTAGAGTAATCTTGGTTTTAATCCCTTTGACTATTTTATTCCAATCCCTTCTGAGATGCAGAGTTTCTGTTGAGAAACCAGCTGACAGTCCTATGGGAGCACCCTTGTGAGTAACTGTCTTTCTCTTGCTGCTTTAAGATTCTCTCTTTGTCGTTAACCGTTGGCATTTTAATTATGATGTGTCTTCATGTGTGCCTCTTTTAGTTCATCTTGTTTGGGACTCTCTGCACTTCCTAAATTTGTGTTTCTATTTCCTTCACCAGATTAGGAAAGTTTTTTTGTCAATATTTTTTCAAATAGGTTTTCAATTCCTTTCTCTCTCTTTTCTTCTTCTAGTACTCCTATGATATGAATGCTGGAACACTTGATTGTTGTCCCAAAGCCCTGTTAAAATATTCTCATTTTTTTGGATTCTTTTTTCTGGTTTGCTGTTCTGCTATCTTGTCTTCCAAATCACTGATTCCATCCTCTGCTTAATCTAATCTCATGTTTATTTCATCTAATGTATTCTTCATTTCCATTATTGTATTCTTCATTTCTAACTGGTTCTTTTTTATGTTTTCTTTATCCATTTTTTATGTTTTCTATCTTTTTATTGAACTTCTCACTGAGGTCATCTACTCTTTCTGTAAGTTCATTGAACATCCTTGTAACCAGTGTTTTAAACTTTGCATTTGGTAGATTGCGGGTCTCCATTTTGTGTAGTTCTTTTTCTTGAGTTTTGTTCGTTTTTTTTCAGTTGGGACATATTTTTGGTCTTCTCATTTTGGCTTCCTCCCTGTGTTTGTTTCTGTGTATTAGGTAGATCTGCTACCTCTCCCAGCCTTGCTAGTGTTCTTATGTAGTAGGTGTCCTGTGGGGCTCAGTGGCACAATCTCCATGCTCACTTGAGTCCAGTGCTCCAGGTATGTGCCTTGTGTGTGTTGTGTGTGCCCTCTGTTGTAGTTGAGCCTTTATTGCTGTTGGAACGTCAGTCAGAAGGACTTACTCTCAGCCTGATTGATTGGCTATCAGGAATTGTTGTGACTGCAGCAGAGGAACAGTTGTTGTGCAGGGGCTGACCCCACAGAGCAGAATTCACTTTAGGGGCATCTGATGCCTGCTGAAGTCAATTTCTGTCTGTGTTCAGCCCAGTGTCACCTGGTGTGAGCGACATAGCTCCATGCCCCAAATTCCTAAAATGATGTAAGACTTGATTCATTTGGATGAAACATTCAAAATTAGTCACATGAAATTCTGTGTAAAACTAAGGTTTATGTTACAGAAATATTTTATAGTCTATTACCCAGCACTTCCCAAAGTGATGTGATCACAAAGCATTTATGTGGGAATATGTATAACATGCTAATATCTCAATAGCTAGGGATCCTTGAAAAATGTTATGTGAGATAAAGTCATCTATCTCCTCCACTGAATTACCCTCATCATGAGTTTCTGTCAATTGCTTCTATAATGTTCACTGACACATTCCTTAATTAGGAGCTATAGATGAAAATAACATTTCAATAATTTCCTTGAAAACGTGATATATTTTAAATTATATATTATGCTCTCAAAAATATCTATACTTTTAGGTCCTCTAATACACAAGCCCTTAATATTATTTTGCCACTTATTATTTTTTAAACATTAGAACTTCTTTTATAAATCAATTAAGTCACATTGTTACATTATTTTGACTTGCTAGTTAGTAGAGAGAGAAAAACCAATACTGCTTGGAGAGATACAATGAAATGTTTCAGGAGGGCATTTAAAGATGAAAATTGTTTCCAAAAATAAGAGTAGAGATCACTTTTAAGCTACTTTTGACTGCCAAGCTAAATTTGAAATAGCTTCAGAAAGTGGAATAGATTGCCTAAAGAAAGTAAACACAGAACTTCAGAATTAATAAGAAAACATCAGTGTATATTTTCATCCTAATGGTGCAGCAGAGTGCTTTTAAAAGCAGCACACTAGCTGTTTGTGAGGCGTTGTGCTATTTTCATTAGAATAAGAGACTTTACAGGATTAATAAGGCAATTATATGTTATGCTGCTTTCTTTGAATTCCCCAAATCATTTACATTATGAACATGGAACATTATAATGTCTTTGGGGAATTATCTGGCTCCCTAGAGGTTAAACTGAACATCAGCCTGAAACCATATGAGTTCTCTGCAACACGTATCATTAAGCATTCCCATCAAATCTCATGGTGGAAGATGAAAGACATGCTAACTACTGAGGAGGCCGAAGTATAAATCTGGAATTAAAGATGCTTCTTTCAATACCACAAAATCTATCAAGCCACTTATCAACCAGAACACAAAAGCATTTTGTGAGCTACATAAAATAAAATTTAAAACAGAGTACTGAGAATTTATTCCTTAAAAAACCTTAATATTTATACAATAATTTCTGTAAGAATCCAGATCAAAGGATCTATGCATGGTGTATGTGGAACCTTTAATTTCAGGTAGCGTATTTTCTTTGCCATATTCCCAAGCTGTCATCTACTCTGTCCCTACATGTCATCTAGTTTGAAAACCAACAATATGAAGTGATAAAAGTAGCCACTTCCACATATGGGCAACTCTGACCACCTGAAAGTTCCCTCTCTTCCTTTTTTTCATAGAGCTTTCCAAAATTATAAACAGGGCTGGGCAAAAGCTGGTTTACTGTGCCATTGGACATTCTGAGTTAAAAAGCTATTGTAATAATCATAACCTGCATGTCTTTTTCCATATGAACAACTGTTAACCTACTTTTGCTCACCCCTATATTTACTTTATTTTTGATAATATCACATGATCTCACTCATATATGGAATCTAATAAACACAATAAACTGATGAACAAAATAAATTCAGAGACATAGAACCATGAAACAGACTGCTGAGACTTTCAGCGTGAAGGTGGGGTGGGTGTGGCTGGGAGGTGGAGAGGTTAACCAGGGGATTTATATGCAGACAGCCCATGCACACAGAAGATAGTGTGGTGAAGGCTTGGGAGGGGCGGCCAGAGGGTGGAGGGGATCAATAGTGAAAAAAACAAAGAACAAAGGGGACATCTGTAATACTTTCAACAATAAAGATAAATTAATTAAAACAAACAATTACCGGGAGAACCAAGATGGCGGCATAGGTTAACGCTGGAGTTTGCTGCTTTGAACAACTACTTCAAAAGTGAAACCAAAAAACGGAAGGGACATCACCCAGAACCACAGGAACGCTGCCTGAGTGGAAGTCCTACAACTAGGAGGAAAGAGAAACGCATACGGAAACTCAGAGGAGGCGCAGTGCTGAAGTCAAATTCTGAGGTGCGGAGTGCGTGGAGTGGGCTGGCGGCGGAGGGCGCGGTTGGCGTTTTCAATCCGGAGGGAGTCGCAGACTCTGAGCTCCAGATCCGGGCGAGTCTTTAGGGACCCTGACTCAAACGGGAGAAGCGGGACTGTCTGGCTTCGGTCAGAGCGAGTGCAGCTTTCTCTCTGAGCTTTGCAGCGGGTGCTGGGACTCAGAGAGGCAGAGCCCCTGGGGACAGGACTGAGAGCCGCCATAACTGCTCTCTCCGGCCCACCCTATTGATCCTGTGCGACCCGCCCCGCCCAAGCCCTGCACACAGGCATTTGCCGGATAGCCTCAGGCAAACGCCAGATTAGCACCTCCCTAGAGGACAGAAGTTCTCTCACTGCTGACACAGCTGATTCTCATAGCCACTTGGCCTGGAGGTCAAACCCTCCCTGGAATTAGCTACAACAATCAAGATTTAACTATAAGACTGTGAACAAAGACCACTAGGGGGTGCACCAAGGAAGCATAACAAAATGCGGAGACAAAGAAACAGGACAAAATTGTCAATGGAAGATATAGAGTTCAGAACCACACTTTTAAGGTCTCTCAAGAACTGTTTAGAAGCCGCCGATAAACTTAATGAGATCTACAAGAAAACTAATAAGACCCTCGATCTTATATTGGGGAACCAACTAGAAATTAAGCATACACGGACTGAAATAACGAATATTATACAGACTCCCGACAGCAGACCAGAGGAGCGCAAGAATCAAGTCAATGATTTGAAATGCGAGGAAGCAAAAAACACCCAACCGGAAAAGCAAAATGAAAAAAGAATCCAAAAATGCGAGGATAGTGTAAGGAGCCTCTGGGACAGCTTCAAGCGTACCAACATCAGAATTATAGGGGTGCCAGAAGATGAGAGAGAGCAAGATATTGAAAATCTATTTGAAGAAATAATGACAGAAAACTTCCCCCACCTGGTGAAAGAAATGGACTTACAGGTCCAAGAAGCGCGGAGAACCCCAAACAAAAGGAATCCAAAGAGGACCACACCAAGACACATCATCATTAAAATGCCAAGAGCAAAAGATAAAGAGAGAATCTTAAAAACAGCAAGAGAAAGAAACTCAGTTACCTACAAGGGAATACCCATACGACTGTCAGCTGATTTCTCAACAGAAACTTTGCAGGCCAGAAGGGAGTGGCAAGAAATATTCAAAGTGATGAATACCAAGAACCTACAACCAAGATTACTTTATCCAGCAAAGCTATCATTCAGAATTGAAGGTCAGATAAAGAGCTTCACAGATAAGGAAAAGCTAAAGGAGTTCATCACCACCAAACCAGGATTATATGAAATGCTGAAAGGTATCCTTTAAGAAGGGAAAGAGGAAGAAAAAGGTAAAGATACAAATTATGAACAACAAATATGCATCTATCAACAAGTGAATCTAAGAATCAAGTGAATAAATAATCTGATGAACAGAATGAACTGTTGATTATAATAGAATCAGGGACATAGAAAGGGAATGGACTGACTATTCCTGGGGGGGAAAGGGGTGTGGGAGATTCGGGAAGAGACTGGACAAAAATCGTGCACCTATGGATGAGGACAGTGGGTGGGGAGTGAGGGCGGAGGGTGGGGCGGGAACTGGGAGGAGGGGAGTTATGGGGGGAAAAAAAAGAGGAACAAATGTAATAATCTGAACAATAAAGATTTAATTAAAAAAAAAAAAAAAAAACAATTACCTTATTAAAATATTTACTCTTAATCAAACAGAGCATTTTAGGAAGACCCTGCCATTTTAGTTTAGCTTACACTGTATTCTTGATGCCTAGCACAGTATCTGACACATAGCAGAAATTCAGTAAATAATCTATGAAATAATATCTGATTATTTGTAAATTTACCACTTAGTCCCAATTTGATTCTTGTAGTCTTTCAAAACAAGTCTATCCTGGTAACAATTTGATGAAGTTATAAATAAGGTGTTTTTTCTCTGTGTTATTTTAGGATTAGGTTTTTCTTTGACAGAAAACTTAAAATAACAGTACCATATAAGAGACAGAAGTGAATTTCTTTCTCATGAATAAATATAGAAGAAGACAGCCATGTCAGATGAGCTCACTACATCCCAGATCCTTACCCTGTCATTCAGAACTATGGCTGTTTCAGATTAAACATTTTTTTAATGGCTTGTCATATTTCTGCATGAACTCTATACACTATTCAAATTTCCCCAAATATATATCCTACCATCTCTGTTTTGGTCTCTCAACACAAACTCTACTTTTATTGGACTTTTCACAGTCCACTCATTTATTGTCCTGTCATCACTCGCTCCCATTAAGGCTAAGGGTAAATGCTACGTGTTCCATGAAGATGTATCTATTCCGATCTTTTCAGCAAGAACTGATTATCCCATTCCACAAACTTATAAGGCAATATATCTATCTAAAAATTTATCTGATTTTGCTTGTCAACATAGAGGACGTGTGTGCGTGTATTTGAGTTTTAGAATTATTGTGCACAATTCTAACAGAGTGCCTTACACAGAGTATGCAACTCAAATATTTTTGGACAAAATAAATATACTTAATCTTACATCACTCTGAATAGTAACCTTTTATGTGGTGCATTCCCTTCAAACTTATGAATTAATTGTGCACTCTATTGGTATGTTTAGCTATTGTTTATCCTGGTAACTGATTTCAAGTTATGTCACTGTTGTTAGGTAAGCAAGGACTGTGCCTTTCCCTATGACCTCAGAGGTGTATTTGTAGAAAGTGTATACATGGGCAGAACAAATATTATCCTTCATTATGGTATTAATTGTACTAGAAATACCAATTACAGTACTGCTTTACCCACAGACCTCCTAA
Source organism: Myotis myotis (assembly GCF_014108235.1). Taxonomy (NCBI): domain Eukaryota; kingdom Metazoa; phylum Chordata; class Mammalia; order Chiroptera; family Vespertilionidae; genus Myotis; species Myotis myotis. Next base: position 62,065,198 of record NW_023416368.1, read on the forward strand.
GGGAAACTTCCTTGAGCTTGATGAAAAGTCCAGGTGAAGTAACAAATTGTTGTTGTTGTTTTTTACCACAAAAAACCTTTTCAAATTTGTGTACAAATGTGTGTGTTAGGATTTATTATCCCATAAGCATATCTTTCTAATTTTCTCTCTTACCCAAGTTCATCTTTTTGATCATTATTGAGCCAGATACTAGTGATTTAAGTGTGAACCAATGTAATTATGATCCTTGGCCTCATGGTGTTTGTTGTCTTTGTGGGTAAAACAAGTCCACAAAGTGTTGGGGTTCAGCCCCAGCAGGTCCAGGGGTTCCCAAAGGTGTGGATGGAGTCAGAGAAGAAGGAATAACACAGAGACAGCATTCAGTTGATCAGCGTAGCCAGGTATTCTCTTTTTCTCTCTCATTGTTTTGTTACAACTGTATTTATAAGCATGACATAATGGTATGTGTTGGGTCCTCCCTTGGCTTTCTACAGTTCCTGGTTTCATGTCCATAGTTTCTTATCTGACCTTTGCCAAAAATCCTGTATCTATCTAGTTCTGTTGATTTTAATCTTGTCTAAGTTAATCTCTGTGTTCCATTATAAGGGCTATCCCAAGGTCACTATTCTGCTCTACTGATACGCTACAAGGAAGTGACTGAAGAAGATTATCCTACCCAGTAAAGGTTATGTCCTCCCAGCGCCGGAGCTTGCCTTCTCTGGGATTGCCCTGTGTCGGTGGGTCTCCAGGGGTATAGGCTTTGGTACTTTCCCTGGTGGGCAGACCCCTGGGGATGTGGGCCCAACAAGTCCAAAATTTATTGCCAATAGTCTTAGTCCAAGTTCTTCATAACTAGTACATGGTATTTCTGTAACACTAGAGGGTTTTACTGATTCATTCCCCTCCCCAGTCCCATCAATCCCCAACTCCAGGGAAACATCCCCACCTGGGGAAAGAACCTTTCTCAGAGATGTGGCCCTGGTTAAAACACATAGCGCTAAGAGGGGGAGCAAACATATTAAGAACAGTATGCCATATACGCCAGGTCCCTTGAAACATATGCTTGCACATGTTTCTTCCCTGCAGCGACTGTGTCAAGCAGCAAGGATGGACCAGCTTCCAGCAACTAAGTAAGCTGTTACAATATTATAGGTGCTTAGTTGAGGAAGTCTTAAGTGTTGGTTCTATGAGAGCAATTAGGGAAGGTATGCAATCCAATGTATTAAGGTCAAGAAAGACATCCTGGAGAGCTGTTTAGAATAAGATCCCAGAACATTTCCATATAGTGACGAAAGTGAGAACGGTTTATTTCAGGAACAGAAAGAAGTTCAGTGCAAATAGAACATAATTTGTAATGAAGGTGATGGAAATGACTGTAGTGGGAAAAGCAATCAGGGGTCAGTGAATAGGTTCAGGAAGATTAAAACTAAGTTAAAGAGGTTAATAAATTATTGTGTATTTTTGTTGTATGTTTTTACAGAAGCAATATATTTGTAAATACATAAAAATTTGCTTAGATAAATTGTTTTCATAAATGTTTTACTAAACATTAGAGAAAATTTTGCTATTTTGAAAAATTTACAGACTTCAAGAGAGTAATAATTATCTCAGTGTAATACTTACTTATACCATCTCTACTTTAATAAGTATAGATTGATTCTTAATGATTATAAAATAATTTATAACAAACGATAAACCATCTATAATAATAATTGATTCATGATCATTTGCTCAGTGATTCCTAGAACCAATTTTTGAATTTAATTATATGTCCAAGAACTGGGTCCCCATATGCTCTAATCTCCTCAAAAGGCAGCTGTCAGCAATGCTTGAATTCTTGAGTCAGAGAATATAAGAATTTTAATATATTTGTAATATAGATAACCCAGTGACTTCCTGATCCCATTCTCCTCATGACTTTAATCTGTGTATGTGAATTTGCCTTCTTCCTATTTTTTAAACATATCATTCTTGCTTTTAAGCTTTCTCTACATTTTCATCACTCTTAGTAATTTTGCTAGTTAAAGTAGTATGCTATTACATAATAGGCAATGATCTTTGGGCAAGAACTATATTTCAGACAATTTAATACATTATTTTATATAACTATTGCAATATTTTTATGAATGTCATGACTAGGATTTAGTAGATAAAAAAATAACCATTTCAGGGAAGTTAAATGGTTTGCTTAAAATCCTCTCACTGACAATCAGAGGAATTAGAAGTCACATTCATATTTTCATTATTCAAAAATGTTTTTTCTTCATCCTTTGATACTCAGATTCCTAAAACACTTTAAGATCAATATCAACTATTAATCTGATATCCTAGATATCAAGGAAAAATAAAACCTCAGACAAGCTAGGATGAAATGCTCGATAGATCGCCAAAACTTATTCAGAGCAGAATCATTAAACTTTCTTCCCTGTCCCCTGCTCCAAAACACCTACCATTCCAGTTAAAGGCATTGTCAGATATTAGGTAATACAGCAAGAGATGTGACATGTGAGATGAAACCCTGAAATATAGACAGTAAGGGACTTATCTAATAGCAGAGGCTGTTGATAAGATACTGTTCTGAAAATAGGTTGATATAAATTTAGAAAAGAACTAAATTTCATATTCTTTTTATTAAAGCCTAAAACCTCTATTTACTTAAGTAGACTTCAGCATGTCTTATAGGACTGTACTTTGAAATTAAGTTTTTCATTAAACTGAGCTGCCAAGACTTAAAAAAGAGATGGTTTAAGGTGACATTGAATTGGGAGAGAACAGTCTAAAACAGAAATGTCTTCATTGGAAATCAGCTAACACCCTGGCTATTAGAGCTGAAGAAGTGGATTAATCTCAGAAGTGCAACATATTTAGAGTAGACTGATATTAAATTGTAAAACTTAGCTCAACAGCATTGCTTTATAAGATGTTGATTATAATCAATGCTTAATTTGAAGGAAATCTTCTCAGTTGGAACTCTTATTTCTCTTCCTTTATGAGTCATTCAAGTGTCTAGGCTGTATTGCATCTCAGTGAGATATCCTCAATAAGTTTGCTTCTCTCTGGATTAAGACCATTACTGCTGCCCTTGATCTGAAAGACACTGGTATACTGGACCTAGCTCTTCCTCTTACTTTCTCATTCATGCCACATATTTGGGCTGAGTCCTTGATCCTGGCCTGTGTGTATACTTAGTGACCGAAGAAGGAACAATGAACACATTTAATATTTATGTGATGGATTTTTGATATATGATGTTGCCAGCTACTCTAAGCAAAAGTCAGAAAAACATACTTATTCTCAAAACATATATTTGAATGTTCCATGGGAATATTGATTTTCTGCTTAGTAATGAAAAGGGGTTGCTGGGTTTTAAATTTGGAAATAATCTATCCCTAAATGCAGCATTTTTTCCCAAAGAGGCAATAATAAAAACTGGACCATTTTTATTACATTCAATTCAACAACTATTTCTTTAATGTCTGCTCTGTGCCACACAATGTCCTAAGTCCCTGGATCGAGCACTGTACAAAAGGGACAGAAATACTTGCCCTTTGGAGTTCATCTTCCAACAGTGTCATTTTCATTTAAGAAGGCAGTGGCATGAGATTTTTAGAATGGTAGACTGAAAAACAGCTTCCAAAAGTGACTCAGGGTATTTGCTTTACAAAAATTTTTAAAGTAGATTTTTTTTTTTCAGTTCTTCTTTAATCTGACAATACGGTCCAATCAGCTCTCAGAGCAAATATATTGTACCAGGTCAATCTGACCATGTGCTTGAAATAGATGTAGCAGGTACAATAATATCTGCCAGCAATCACTTAGAAAATCGCTGATAGAAGATAGCAGCAGTCATTAGCAAGTGTTAAAAAGCTCCCAACTTGGTGAATAAAATGTATTAAATATCTGACAGAAAGCCTTCACACTGTGTTTTGTGGCAGTGAGGAGTAGCCATAATCACCTAAGTTGTGAGGTATGTATTATATTAAAGTTGTGAAGTATATTTTATACGTAAACTCTCAGGGCAGAGGATCAATTAGAAGGTAGAAATTTGTGAGATTTTTTTTAGATTTGTATAGGCCAGGATTTTTGTTTAAATGCTTGTAACAGAAAACTCAAATAATAGTGGTTCAATCAGATGAGGGACTGTTATTCTCACATAACAAGGGTGTCTGGAAAAAGGAAGTCCGCCTCCAATGCCCATTGATTTAAGCCCAATCTTTCTGATCAACCATTCTTAGCCAATGGTGTTGCCCTCCCACTTATCACATTATGGGTATAAGTTGGTTGTTCCGCTCCCAGCATTAAAGATTTATTCCAGGCAAGATGAAGTGAAAAATGGACCTTCCCGAGTCTTAAAGAGGTCTCATGAGAGTTCCATCTGTCTGTTATATCCCTTGATCACATGAGTATGCCTATCCATAAAGGTAGTTGGCAATGATTTCTTCACAGGCTGTTTGACTGAGGGGCATGGAAATATCTACAGTGATATTCTGCTGTTAAGGGGGATGGTTTATATTTTTATAACCATATGTAATGTCTTTAGATGGCCTAGGTTCTTACTGACAGATTAATAAAACATACATAACTGTCATAGAGAAAATGAAAATGGGGTGGGGGAGGGAGGGAGAAGAGGAGATTTGAGAAATAAAGTTGAAATTTTCAATAATGTAGTTAGGGAAGCCTCATCGAAAAGTGATGTTTGTGTAAAGGACTGAAGTATATTTGGGGAAGGGAATTATGTGTAGAGAGACAGCAAGTGGTATGGTGGGAGCATGCCTGAGAGGTTTAGAGGACCAAGGGAAACATAAACTAAAATTAAATATTTTCACTAAAACAGAACATAGTTTTGTGCTACTATAATTTAATAGTTTTGTTTCTTAAAAGCTATCTGTTATTATATATTATAATTACATGCAATATAACATACATGCTATAAAACACATTTTACAATGGGTAAAGAGGAATAATGTACAAAATTATAAATGTGTAATATTTTATTTCCTTTGATAATAATTTTAGTAATAAATTTGTGGCATAAACATTTTTCAGAGTACAATTGGATTATAAAATCCTCCTAAGAGAGGTATAATAGGTACAAAATAAAAGAATTAGCATTTTCTTGGTGAAACACTTTCTTGTCTTCTGATTTAAATGAAAAATACTATTTATGTGGTTATTTGAGAGAGAAATTTTAATTTAGATAAATGTGCTCAAGTTAATCTGACCAGTATGGCAGTCTGAAGACTATGGTAAAGTCATATTTTGTGGTAATGGTGAGAACCCCGTTGACTTGAAGATCAAGACCAGTGGCCTGGGATAAGGTAATTGTGTTTAGTAAGCAGGTGATAGAAGTGAAGAAATGTTCTAGGTTATCCTAGAGCTGATAGTGAATATGAGTCAGAATTCACTATTGAGCAAAAGAAAAGCTCTTGGGTTAGGAAGACACACATACATGTACATGCGCAATTCGCAAAGATAAAAGATATTCTCTTATAGGGATGCCAGCCAAAATAAGTGTACAGTTTGATCTTTCAAAGGGCAGAAACTGGAAGGCTAGAATTGAAGAAGAAAGCAACTGGATGTTAGTCAGGAAACAGTCATCACAGGCAAAGAGAGATCAACTTCGGAGGCATATTTATATAAAGTATGTTTAAAACCAAGTCAGCCTTTCCCACAAATTATTTGTAGCAGCAGCAGCAGTACCACACACATGCTTATTGCAGGCTTGGAGCTGCCTAGTCTAGAATTACTGTTTATTTGTAGAAGCAGGATGGGCCACGAGTGGACCCACAGTCTGTTGCAGGGGCATGAAGAGCTGCTATTTGTTGGGCTAATTAACTACAACCTTGGTAGAGGCTTCTGGAAGAGGGACTGAATATGGAACAACACCCCAACCATACTGGGTATGTAAGCATGCTACAAATTAAGAAACAAGTTTACCTTTGCTAACAAGAAAATTCATATTCAGGAAAGACTATGGAGGTGTTGCTGTGGTTTATCAAGAGATCCACACTCACTGAAGAACCCTCATTAAAGAGAGTACATTTCTGCAATGTCATTGGATCCTGACAGTGTATGGATAGTACCTCCTACCTCTTACCCAGAGACAAAGGAAATTTAGTTAGGACTTCAGCGCAGGCATTTGGAGGAAAAATGCAAAAACAAACAAACATTTCAGATAAATTGGTCAAGGAGCAAATCAAGTATCAAAGTTATTGACCCAATTAAAACTGATCCAAAGACAGAAGAATTCTGAGTTCTTAGGATCGACAAGATCTTTTCTTTTGGCACTGCCTCTGGTTTCTGCCTTTTCCAGTTCTCTGTGGTATGAGGGTAGCTATCCTGCTGAGTATACCAGAGAGATATATGGAGAAAGGTTCTTGAGTACCTTCCAGTATCGACCAGCTACTCATTAAACACTCCACAGGTCTGAAACCAGGTGATTTTGTGCATACCTTGGTATCTGAAGCATAACCAACTACGGGAATTTCAGCTTTAGTGGGAGAAATAAACCTTTCCCAGATTTAAAAATCCTTCAAAAAGTTGAGAGAATTGGAAGATAGCCAAACTGACAATTCAGAGAATAAAGCTACAGTGTTAGCTGTCTATTAAGGAAATTACTATAGAAAGTTGATTTAAAGGAATTTTGTCTCACATAAGTCATTTGTAGATATGAGTAGGACTGGTACCAAGGTTAAAAAAAATTATATCAAAAAGGAAAATGTAAGCTGGCCTAACACATTTCCTCTTACAATTATTCATCCTTAGAAATAGGTTCCATTCAGGGATTTTCAGCAGATGCATAGCAAATTACACTAATTCTCTGGCAATTAAAGGCCTTGAACATAACTAACACACTCATTGAGGATGTACAAAAATGCTGAAATTATGAATAAGGACAAGAGAAAGTTTATATACTTTTATCAAAAATGTACGCATGTATTTCAAACCTGTCTCTTTATAAAGCAAGTCCATGAATTCTAATAATCATGTACACTACTTTCTCACACTTGAGCAGAGCTGAGTAATAGCATTAGTCTCTAGATACATATACATACATACACATACATATAAAAGTGTGGTCAGGGACAATTAGAGATGATTTGTGCATTTTATACTGCTATAATTCTAATAAAGCTATATATTATATTACAAATAAACACCAGCAGGAATTAGAGTATACATGCTATTTATCAAATTATTTTTCCAACATAAGATTATGAAAGTAATAAAAATGAATGTATTTATTTTTTTATTCTTGTCCAAGAGCAGTATCTGCGGAACTTGTACCAAAGCCTTCAGTTCAAAGATCTGAAGCCTTTCATACATTCTACATGGCCTCTGGGCCACATATGAAGGCAGCGGTGGTATCCCTTCTCCTTACAGAGATGCCTGTCCTCCAAAATGACCTGTGAGCAGCTATTGCTGTCAGTTCTCTTCACCACAGGGAAAGCTTCTGCCCTTTCCTCTCCAGTATGTCCCTTGCTGAGATCTATAATGAAAACCCAGTTCTTCATGTACTTTGTCAACCATGCGTCACATAGAAATTCCAACTTTGATTTCATTTTTGTTTTTATTTTGGCTTGAATGGTATTTTTTCTTAGTAAGATGTCAGCACCTTCATGAAGTGAACAAATTTTGAAGCTTACTTGAGTTTTTCTCACTAGTCCTCAATATTCCCACTTCATTCTATACACCCTTACCTGGTAATATCTCTTTCCTCACACATCTGGGTATCCTGTCCTTTCCTTTAGGGTAAGCATTTGTCTTATTCTCTGAGGAGATTAAAAAGTTCCCCTTTTGTCAAGTGGTACAAATTTCCATTTATAAGATAAGTAAGTCCTGGTGATGTAATTTATAACATGTATAACATGACTATAGTTAACATTGCTGTATAGTATATTTGAAAGTGGCTAAGTCGCCAAGTTCTCATCACAAAGAAAAACCTTTTAAAACATTTTTTTGCTTTTTTATGTCTATGTGAGATGATGGATGGTAGTTAATAATTATCCATTATATGTAAACCAAGTTATTATGCTGTACCTAAAACTTGTACAGTGCTGAATGTCAATTAAATCTCAGTAAAACTGAAAAAAAAGCTCTAACCCAATCTTTGTCCCAACAGCTTAGGGGTTTATGAATCCCCAGCTGCCTAAAATGAATTTGTTTTGCAAATTGTGATGACCAAAAGGATCCAAGTGAGGGCCGCTGAAATTCAGTTTTGGTCCTACTAGCCCTGCTCTGGGCCTGCATCTACTTTTAGAGGACATGTTTTTACTGTCTCTATATTTAACCAATCAGATGCTCTTAATTTTAGAGCAAATGATAAAGGTTTGGAAAAATTAAGGTGCGATGACCACCTAAACTGAAAGTTAACCTTTTTTATTTTTCTTCTTTTACTGTTCAGATTGAATCTTGGGCAAGTGTACTAGATTATATATGCTTGAGCTTAAGACTGAGTAGCAGTTGGATCATCATCATCGAATGGCCTATTTCTTGGAATAATGTGAATATACAAGGGAAAACTCTTATCGATGCTTGTACTTACAATAGCCTAATTGAAAAACACAACAAAAAACGTGTATTATGTATGCAGTACATGGCGAGATAACCACCAGAAATGTGATAACACTGTCAAAAATAAAAGGCTTGTAATGATACCTCTTGTATAAATTTGAAAAATGTCTCAAATTTTGGATGCCCGATTCTCAGAAAATTGTAGGACTTTTGCACTTGAATAGATAATAGATGTACCACTAAAATAGTTAGGTTCTCAGAATTGGTATTTGACACAAAGGAATACATAGTTTAAATCAGTTAGATTTTTAAAAATGAAATTAAATATGTGATAGAGTTAACACAATTATAGAATAGGATGAATGATCTTTCTTTTGGTGCTAAAGCATCACTCAATTTTTATGGAAAATAGGTGTTCTATGAATTCTCTTGAGAGTGTTTTGAAAATGTATAGCCGTGTAAAAATTCAGAGAATGAGAATAAATTTAGATCTCTCTGTAATATAAAAAGTATGTAAGTCACATATCATCCAAAACAATACAGATTATTCTACAAGCTCATAATTGCCTAATGTGCCTTTGAACATAGTGCTTGATAGTAGCATAGACCAAGTTTTGTGAAATATGCTATATTTATAGACTATTGCTATATACTTTACATCACAACCCTTTAAAGAGGTCAGTGGTTTTGATAGCTGCTTTCAAATCACTGTAAATAATGGGATTGATTAAAGCAAGTGAAGTGAATTTCATTGAAATGAAGTGAAACGAAATGAATCAACTTTGCTCAAATAGGCTAGTTGTTCTACGGAAAGCAATGTTTGCTAAGCTCTGAAAGTAGTTGATTGACAATGCTGTTTAGGTTTGTTTCTATAAAGGAAGTTTTGGCCAATGTGTGTGAAATAAGGAAGGAGACATTTTGGAATTTCTATTTACTTGGCTCTTGATTAGTCACCTACTCTAGGCCTGAGAAATTCTGAAGGAACTTAATTGGATCTGGCAGAAGACAGTTCATTCATTTCTGCATTCATTTAACAAATACTCATGCTATTCTTTGGAAAGTTCTAGTGTCACATTTTTCATACACACTTTAAAAAATATGCTTAGATTGTTTAAAATGTTACTAATTTTCATATGGAATAAAATAAAACATTACATCAAATATTAGTTCACAAGATGCAATCCTCCATTTTAGTGTCATAACTGTCAAGAGAAATTTAAGGATGGCTTTTTGCCACTTCTCTCTTCCAGTAAAGATAATGCTTACATTATACTAGGAGCCCAGCACGAGATTCAAAATTGCACAGTGCCGCCCACCCTCCGGTTCAGCTCTGCCTCCCTCCCTGGGCCCCGCAGCAGCCATGAGCCATGACTGCTGCCACTCCAGCCCTGCCTCCCTCTCCAGCCCTTAAAGCAGCTGCAGCCGCTGCTATCAGGCACTCCCCCAGTGCAGGCACACAGAGACCCCTGCCGCCCCGCCCCCGATGCTGCGTGTGCAACCTCCTCCTGTCAGGTCGACCTGTTATGGCGTCCTGGTTAATTAGCATATCTATCTGTCTATCTATCTATCTATCTATCTATCTATCTATCTATCTATCTATCTATCTACCTACCTACCTAGATTATATATATAGATACAAAGACATAATAGAAATAGACTCATCAATGATAGGGTGGGGCCACCAGTTGTGGTTAGAGTTTTGTAAAAATAAAATTAAAATTAAGTGTGCTTTCAAAAATTCTCTCTCCTCTTTGATTGTGCTCTTTCTGTTTTATTAATGTGATGAGATTCAGCCTAAGAATAGGCCCTCATTTGAAAGGACACATAAGAACAAGAAAGGAGATCAGATGTAAGAAAACTTGTATTTCTTGTTCATGTTGGACTGGACTCAAAATCTTTTTCCTAGAGTCAAATGAGCTTATGTATGAGTCCAGCTCAATAGGGTGAGAGAACCTATACAAATTTGAAGCCAAAGTATATAATAGATGCACAAATATATATGTATTTGTGAAAATGTATTTTCTGTATAAATGCATAGCTCCATAGTGTATTTCTTAGTAAACATAGGGAATTGGTCAACAGTGTCAGTGGTAACTAGCTATTTAGGTTACTTAGAATTCTCATCTCAATACTGTTGTAAATTTGAACACTGTTTTTATTTTTATTCATTTTTAAAAGGAGATTTGCCTTTTATTCTATTTATTTTTTATTTATTTTTTAATCTTCACCTGAGGATATTTTTCTGTTGATTTTTAGAAAGAGAGTGGAAGGGAAGGGGAGAGACAGAGAAGAGAAACATTGATGTGAGAGATACATCAATTGGTTGCCTCCTGCATGCTCCCCAACCAGGGCTAAGGATTGAACCTGCAACCGAGATACATGCCTTTGACTGGAATGGAATCCAGGACCCTTCAGTCTACAGGCTGACATTCTATCCACTGGGCCAAACCAGCTAGGGCTGTTATTATTTTTAATATACTAATACTAAAGTATTTTTTTGTCATATAGGCATAGCATTGTTGCATATATTCTAGCGACTAGAAACACAATAGAAGTTTTTTTATTGTTACCTATGGGTTATCATGGATAAATAAATCATTGCCAGTGTTGCACATAAAACTAAAATGTGTTATATTATAATTTGAGAAAACACTTTTTATTACTTTATAAAACACTAGAGGCCCAGTGCATGGATTCATGCACCAGTGGGGTCCCTCGGCCTGGCCTGTGCCCTCTCTTGCATCCCTTGGGGGGATGTCAGACTGCAGGTTTTGGCCCAATCCCTGCAGGCCAGGCCAAGGGACCCCACTGTGCACGAATCCATGTGCCGGGCCTCTAGTATGCATATAAAATCTTTGGTTAATCTCTTCTCATCCTCCCCCACCTCCCCCACTTCCCTGTGAGATTCATCAGTCTGTTCCATGTTCCCATGCCTGTGCATTGAGTGTATGCCACCTGGTAGTCAGTGTGTGTCATAGATATCAGACGAAAAGTTGCTTAGGCTTTTATATATATAGATTTCTTTAAATTAGATTTATGTAGACACCAATCCATTTCCATTCTGAAGTCAATTTGGGTTTTATTTTCAGAATCTGTGTAAATTGAGCCTGTCAGGAAATGTTGTCATACTTACCTGTATCATATTAGCATGACATCAAAGAATTTTTGAAAAATTTCTTTCCTATGCCATTATCATTACATTATATACAAGGCAATTATATCCTAGGGGTTAATATGCATTTTACTACATATATAACTCACTGAGCTCCTAGAAGTGTGCTCTCCCACTTGAAATACTCTGTTTATGTCATCCCTGTATGGGACAGGGTAGGAAAAGATGCTACAGAAATCCAGAGGATGATTTGAATTCTGGCATTTTCTTACGAGACAGGTAATGCACAGCTCATTTTCTTTTTTCTGTTGTCTTTAACTACTTTTGTTCTGCTCATTATTTTATGTTATTCTATTTCTGGTGAGTAAAGACAGACATCCCAGGCCACTAAATTTAAAGGCTTTCTGATCAATCCAAGGAATTTTATTCCTTGAGCTATTTCTAAGTCTTTCTTCAGTGTCCTGCTAAGTTTCAATCTCAGGGACAGCTAATATCTATAATAAGATTCCATCACTGGATATGGCAAAGAGTCATGTCTATTCCATGGGTAAAAGTCACAGATAAAGGTAATGACTAATAGATTCTGTTTTGATAAGTTTCAGTATATATTCTTATTATTTGTGCATTTTGAATACTCCCTTCAACTTTCTCAGGAATCATTGAATTTCCACACTTTATTTAGATTTCTCCATATTTTAATATGGAAAGTTGTAATACACTGAGCTTTATACATGAGCTTTATAAAACCATGATATGTACCACAAGAGGTAAATATTAAAAATCTTGCATGTCTTCTCTTTTGAAAACTGATTTAAATATACATATATATCTATTGCTTTACGAGAGAGAGAGAGAGAGAGAGAGAGAGAGAGAGAGAGAGAGAGAGAGAGAGGTTGTTCCACTTATTTATTCATTTATTCGTTGATTCTTGTGTGTGCCCTGATCTGGGATTGAAACTGCAGCCTTGGCATATCAAGATGATGGTCTAACCAACTGAGCTACCTGGCCAGGGCTGCAAACTTACTTTTGATCTCACTTTTTCTGTCTTGTCCTAACCAGATGGAATGCTTCTCAAAGGCTGGAACTACTAGTTCTGGCTTGTTTTCTCTTATTCATAGCACAGTGGAGTGCTCCCCCTTACCATCAGAATAGTCTTCAGGGACAATTCTAATGAAATGTCAACCAGTAGAGTGTGCCCTGTGCTCTCTCCAGTTTCTCCTTCACAAAGCAATAATGTGGCTTAATAATATTGTTCATACATTTTTGTGGCATCAATATTTGTGGAGAATTGGATGATCTCATCAAATCTCAGGATTAACACAATGATACCATAATGATCATTTGCATGGCAGTTTACAAAGGATTCTCAGATTATTAACACATTTTACCATATTGATAGTGTACACTGCATTTTACCCTGAGTTGCATATAGAGCAAGTATCTTAATTATCTCCATTTTACAGGTATGGGAAACAAAGAATTAGACATAGAAAGTGATTTATCTGAGAATATACTGTTGATAAGTATCTGACCCCAAGATGATTAGTGATAAAGCACAAGCTTTTTCTGTTATACATTATGGTTTCTCCTTTTTAATCTCTACATCCAAGACTAGAAAAGTGAATACTTTTGAGTAGCTTCCAAACTAGAACACAATGAGAAAAGTCAGGTCTTTTTTTTTTTCCTGACTATTATTTTAGCTTTTTCCCATTTGAAAAACATTATGCTTTTTTATCATTTTTTTCTTGGTGAATGTTAAGACACAAAATATACATTCATCCTAGTTTTCTAATTCTCTATGCATTTTTTATGTCAGTGTCTATAATCGAGCTTAATTTGACACATCTTACTTTTATTTTAAAAAACAGTATTTTGTTTAAAATGTTGTGTTTTCTTTTGGGCAATTTTTTTTTCCTGAATTCAACTAATATTAAAAAAAAAAGCTAGATTGCCTCAGAACAGTAGATGTTCAGACGTCTGACAGGCAATTTCCTGGAATAGTCCAGCTTTGAGAGGGTGAGCACATATGATATGCCAGATAAAAACAACTGGATGGTGGCAGAGAACAACTAAACATAGCATTAGAGTAAGTGGCTGCATTAGTTATAGTCAACAGAAATTTCCAGAAAATAGATCTAGGCTTTTAGTGAGTGTCTGTGATCTAATTCTACTCAACAAAAAATAATTCATTTTCCAGAAACGGATTTGAAGTTTCTGTACCCAAAACTCATCAACAGAGATAGTTACTCTAAGCATTTGGGTGACTTTTGAAATCACTGTAACAATGATCTGAATTGCCTAATATAGCATACTTAAAGTGCATATTTTCAGAGTGTGAATTGTGCTAAAACAACCATTAAAAATATATATGAGAAACATATAACAGAATTATACTTTTATTAATATTAATAGTAATACCTCAGTTGCTTCATGATGCACATGTGTTTTATAAGTTTTTTCACTTAATGATGTATCAAACCCAAATTGGGACTCATATATGCTTTAATCAACAATATGGAAGAATCATATAGGGTATCCCAAAAAATGTATACACACTTTGAATAATTATTAATTCCAATGGGTTAAATCTGAAAAGAAAGAAGCATCAGTTGAGCTATCAGTTGTTAAAGTGCATGTACATTTTTTAGGACACCCTATATTTCCCAATATCCTCACTAAAATGAGACCGTATGACACCTTAAATTTTTTGAAATGTGGGACATGATCTGTACTATTTAATTTGCATTTCTGAACTCCAAATTATTAAGCTGCACCAAAATCCTCTTATTTTTAAAAGTAAAACTATAGAAGACATTCTTGATTTCCTTCTTTTCCTGACAACTCATATGCAGTATCAAATTCAACAACAAAATAATCTATAAGCTTTCTGAATATTACATCTACACTAATAAAAGACAAAGATGCTAATTGACTGTACCTTTGCTACACCCTAAACCACCCCACCAGCCAATCAGAGCGACTATATGCAAATTAACCCAACCAAGATGGCCACGGGCAGCCATGGGGCTGGAGCCAGCAGGAGGCTTGGTTGCCTGGGCGATGGAGGAAGCCAAGCTTCCCACCTGCCATGAGCTCGCTGTGGACTCCGCTCATGGCAACAAAGTTTCAATTCTAGAAGACAAATAAATCCCAGATACCTGCTTCTATCCAGCCTCCACTGGGAGCTTGGGTAGCTGGGAGCTGTTGCCAGCCTGCAAACAGCCATCAGCCCCTCACCCAGGCTGGCCACACCCTCATGGGGTGAGGGTCCCCACTGGGGAGCTTAGCCAGCTTGAAAACGGCCCTCAGCCCCTCACCCAGACTGGCCAGCCACCCCAACAGGAACTCCACCCTGAAGGGGGTGTTGCCAGCCTGCAAACGTCCCTCAGCCCCTTACCCAGGCTGGCCAAGCACCCCAGGGGGGACTCCTACCCTGAAGGGGCTGTGGCCAGCCTGCATACGGCCATCAGCCCCTCACCCAGTCTGGCCAGGCACTCCTATATAATAAAAGGGTAATATGCAAATTGACCCTAACAGCAGAACAACTGGGAATGACTGGTCACTATGACACACACTGACCACCAGGGGGCAGACACTCAATGCAGGAGCTGCCCCCTGGTGGTCAGTGCACTCCCATAGGGGGAGCTCTGCTCAGCCACAAGCCAGGCTGATGGCTGCCAGTACAGCGGTGGTGGTGGGAGCCTCTCCCGCCTCCTCAGCAGTGCTAAGGATGTCCAACTGCAGCTTAGGACTGATCCCCACTGGCAAGTGGACATCCCCTGAGGGCTCCTGGGCTGCCAGAGGGATGTCTGACTGCCAGCTTAGGCCTAATCCCCCAGGAAGCAGGCCTAAGCCAGCAGGTGGTCATCCCCTGAGGGGTCCCAGACTGCAAGAGGGCACAGGCCGGGCTAAGGGACCCCCCGAGAGCACAAATTTTTGTGCACCAGGCCTCTAGTATTATATAGTAATATACTGTATGTGTTATAAAATTGCTATTTCGCATTATATTCTCTTCTTCGTTCTTTGCTCATGCACACATTGCTGATTTACCTGGATTCTGCATAACCCTATTAACTGATCTTACTGCATCCCCTGTGGAGCCCATTCCCTATTCCACATAGTGGCAAGGTCGATTTATGTTTTTAAGGCCCAAGTCAATTTTTGTCTTTCCTGTTTAAAGTTCTCCAATGTCCCTATGTCCTTATATTAGGGGTCCTCAAACTTTTTAAACAGGGGGCCAGTTCACTGTCCCTCAGACCATTGGAGGGCCGGACTATAGTTTAAAAAAAAACTATGAACAAATTCCTATGCACACTGCACATATCTTATTTTGAAGTAAAAAACCAAAACGGGAACAAATACAATATTTGTATTTGCATGTGGCCCGCGGGCCGTAGTTTGAGGACCCCTGCCTTATACAATCAAAACTCTTTAGATAGCTTTTAAAACCCTGTGTGCATAGTCTCTGCAAACCATTCTCATTTCAGCTCCCTGCACACTAACTTTGCAATTGCTGCCATTTCTGTTTAGACCACTCTTTTCACAGACCTTTACTTGACCACAGCTTTTTTCATGATCCTTGTTTCCACTCAAGTAATAGCTTCTTAGAGAGGCCTTTCCAGTGACTTGTCCTACTTATCATTCTTTAACATATTATCCAATTTTATTTTCCTTATAGTAGCTGTTATTTGTGGACTAAAAATATATATTTCAGAGTCTTTTTTATTATTCTCTTACCATTTTTAAAAATTCTTTATTGATTTAAGTATTACATATGTCACCTTTTTCCCCCATTGACTTCTTCCCGGCCACTCTCCTCCCCTTCTCCTCCCCCACCCCCACATGCCCTCACCTCCCCGCTAGTGTGTGGGTCCATTGGTTATGCTTATATGCATGCATACAAGTCCTTTGGTTGACCTCTTACCACTACCACTGCCCCCTCCTCCCTTGCCTTCCCTCTGAGGTTTGACTGTTCGATGCTTCTTTGTCTCTGGATCTATTTTTGTTCATCAGTTTATGTTGTTCATTATATTCCACAAATGAGTGAGATCATTTGTTATTTATCTTTCCATTTCAGAGTCTTTTTAAAGAATTGCAATCATGGATTTAGGAACAATACTAAAGGAAGAGTGTACAGAGGATTAAAGAGAAATATTTGCCTTGAGTCATGAATAAAGTCAACATATATACAAAAAACTTAGCTATCAAGTAGAAAGTTGAGTTAAAAAATACAGTAAAAAAAATCAGAAGACTGTAGGACATGGAAAAAAATTAAAGAACTTGAGTATAGGTATTATCGTTGAATGCCTCTGAGTAATCAAGTAAGTGGAATAATTTAAAATGTCAATTTGATTTGAGGACATACAAACCTTTTGTAAACTTACCAAGAAGTGTTTTAATAAAGTTATATTGGTGATAGTTGTGTTGGAATGTATTGAACTGAGAGCAGGAAGCAGAGAAAGGCAACAGTATATATGGAAAATGCTTTTGAGGAATTTGTATATCAAGGGTAAGGACATTGGACTGAGAGCTGGGAAGACTATGGTACAGAAAGTGAAGTTTTTAAAAAATTGAACAAATTTTTGCAAGAAGATGGAGAAGTACTAGTCTTGAAGTGACAGGGATTGTATTTATATACTTCCAATGTTTCTGGTGAGAGGGAAGAAACAACAACTGAGAAGATGGCCAAGTCTGGCTTAAAGTAAGGGGGATGGAATCTTTCAGAGAAGATGAAGCTATAAGGGGTTTTCTGATTGTAAAGATACCAGAGGTCCGGTGCACAAAATCCATGCACGGGGGTTGGGAGGGTCCCCTCAGCCGAGCTTGCACCCTCTCCAATCCGGGACCCCACTGGGGATCATCAACTGCTGGTTTAGGCCTGAACCTGAGGATATCCCACTCACAATCCGGGACCACTGGCTCCTAACTGCTCATCTACCTGCCTGCCTGATCACCCCTACTGGCCCCCCTGCCCGCCTGATCACCCCTAACCGCCTCTGCCTGCCGGCCTGGTTTCCCCTCTGCCTCACTCTGCTGGCCTGGTCGTCCCCAACTGCTCCCCCTGCTGGCCTGATCACCCCCAACTGCCACCCCCTGTCGGCTTAGTCACCCCTCACTGCCCCCCCCCCCCCCGCCAGCCTAGGGGCCGCCATCTGTGCCCCCTGCCGGCCTGTTACCCCTCACTGCCCCCCTCTTTTGGCCTGATCACCCTGCACAGCCTGCTGTTTGGGCATTTTGTTGCCCCTCACTGCCGCGCCCCCCCCCCCCCCCCCCCGCCAGCCTGCTGTTTGGGCGTTTGGTTGCCTCGCACTAACCACCCTGCTAGCCTGGGTCGCCCCACTCAGCCTGGTGCTCAGTCGTTTGGTTGTCCCTCATTACCCCCCTGCCGGCCTTGTTGCCCCACTCAGCCTGTTTGGTTGTCTGTTCGGTCATCCATTTGGTTGCAATGGCCCTTGACTCTTTATATATATAGATAGTTCTAAAGAACCAAGAGAAGAGGAGGTGAAGAGAGATGCAAATAGACCCAAGAAAATTCATGTTACTGGAATGAAGATTTGATGGAGGATCAGCAGGGAGGCTGGCTTATGGGAGAAGAGACCTATATTATTTTGGAATTCTCTTTAAGAAATGTGGGCAATTACCTAATTTCCGAAGAAAAATTTGGCTGAAGGGGTGGATGACTCAGAAGCTTCAGAATTTACAGCCTATAGGAGCTTCCTACTCTGTCCATGTAGAAATATCAAGATCTGTAATCTTGCACTATTTTTAGCTGTACCAGTTTGAAAGTAAAATTAAGTAAACAATGTAAAGATCACATTTAATTTGGTACTGTCGTATACTTTTAAAAAATCTGTATTTTAAGTAAATATGTAAACATACTTCTCAAAATTTTATAGTAGTGGTTTTATTCATAATAGTTGGTTACTTGCTCCAATGTAATTACTTTTTAATGAAGTCATGTGATTTGAGGGTAAGAGAGGGAAAATAAGAGCTGAGTCTCAGTACACACACACACACACACACGCGCACACACACACACACACACACACACACACACACACACACCAAAACACACAGAGCTCTTTGAAACCTGACAGATATACTGTTATATAAGAAATGAGCAAGTAAGCCAGTTATTATGATTTCTATTACATAGTTGAAGAAATTGAGGCTTACAACAGTAGAGGATGAATCAAACACATAATTACTAAGTGATGGAGACTAATTTTGAGCTGTTTTTTTTTTTTTCATGAGTTTTTGCCCAGTATTATTTTTCTTCTATAGTACACTGCTTCCTCATTGAGGCTTGTATTATGAACCTGATTATAACCTTTGCTGAGGACAAAATTACAGCCATCTGAACATCTGGAGCTCCTTTTCAGTCACACTAAGATCTCTTTAAAGAGTTTGTAGCTGGAATACTAATATCAACTCTGACAATAATTAACCATCAGCAGAGATTTTCATAGTGACATGATATAAGAAGTTACTACAGAGCTAGAAATTTTTTTAAAATTTAATTTTTATCAAAGCAGCCATTTCACTGTGATTAAAAAAGAAAAGTTTTTGTTAAGGGTAAGAATGTTATTTTAAATATATTTTGTACATGCCTAAACTAAAATCACATTGACATGTATTTGATTTTTTGAGGTACTTTATATCAGGATAAGAAAAAGGTTATATATTGCATATCTCTTATAGAAGTATTAGATAATAAATAAATGTAAAAGAAAACATTCTTTAAAAAAAATCACCTATCATGCCCCTGCTGGTTTTGCTCAGTGGATAGAGCATTGGACTGAAGGGTCCCAGGTTTGATTCCCGGTCAGGGCTTAGCCCTCAGTATGGGGTATATAGGAGGCAGCCAATCAGTGATTCTCTCTCATTATTGATGTTTCTATCTCTCTCTCCCTCTCTGAATCAATAAAAATATGTTTTTAAAAAATCACCTATCACTTAAAATTACACTACCCAAACTCAACTATAGTATGCATGGTATTTTAGGCTATTTCCTTGAGTCTTAGTTTATTAATCTTTACATGAAGACATAATTTCCACAAACATTATTGGGCATCTACTTTGTGCTAGACATTGATCAAGACCTAGGCATTGAGCCTACAGAATGTATAAGATACACAAGGCTCCTATTCTTTATTAACCCTCCCCCTTTCTCTTCAGTATGAAAATGTGGGAAACCACCAATTGTCTTCATTAGCAGAGGTGTGGACAAGGAGCCTGGAATGCTGGTGACCCTTGAGCCCTGGCAAAGGTCAGAGCTATGTACCCACTGTTTAGTCGAGACAATGGTAGCTGAAGCAACTTCCCTACCAGATAGTGGAGTAAATCCTTACTGATAAGATAGGCTGTCTGTTACTGGAAATTGCCTGCCTAAGGGCTATAGGTGTATTCCAAATTGAATAAAAGGATTGCAAGGCCTGAGCCGAGGTAGAGTCCTTCCTCTTGGGTTGGGCTCCCGCCTGGCCCCCCAATTTCCAAATTATTATTTCTTGTCTCATCTCTTTCATTTGCGTGCGGCCCCTTCTCCAGATCCCGAACCCTGAATCACGTGGACGTGGGACATTCACACAAAAAGACATGACTGTAAACATAATACCATATAGTAGAGTATCTCTGTTTTTCATATGACATTGTTTTTTAAATAAAAAAGGATATTCAGTAAAAAGTCCTCGATTCCTATCTTTCTGCCACCCAAAGGTTCCTTGGTGCAGAGGCAACCAATATACTCTATGTGATATTTAATCAACTTTTCATCACAAACTCTAAAACCTTATATTACTAGATGTCAAATATGTAGTCTGTTATCTTTTTTTAGTTTATTGGGGTGACATGGGTTAATAGGATCATAAGGTTTCAAGTATATATCTCTATGATACATGACCTATATATTGCATTGTGTTCCCACCACCGAAAGTTAAATCATATTCCATCACCATATATTTGGTCCCCTTTACCAACCTCCTCCCCCACACACCACTTTCCCTCTGGTAATCACCATACTATTTTCCATGTCTCTTTATTACTTAGAAAATACTTTGAGTATTTTCCTATCTTTTAATTATTCCTATGATCTGTTATTGCCATTGAATGTTCAAACCATAATGGACTATTCTTCTATCATTAGAGATTCAGATTCTAACATAGTATTTTTACCAGTGTAATGACTAAAATGTTTACATATTTTATTAATTGCATTTCTGATCATTAAAATATGCTCATTTTAGGAAATCTGAAAAAAATGATTAAATAAAACAAAATGGTAACTCATCCTATCATCAAAAAATAATCATTGTCCATAACTTGATGAGAGTCCAACCTTAGTTGTAAACAAACTTGCCATAATGCCTTTTACTATGTTTACATCCTATAACTTTAAATTTTTATCTAACACATATCTATTTCTGCATTGAATTGTAAAAAAGAAAGCCAGTAGTTTTAAATGCCTATTTTAATTTAATAGCTCCTAAACTTGTTAGAGGAGAAACTAAGATGGCGGCATAGGTAAACACCGGAAATTGCTGCCTCGCACAACCACTTCAAAAATATAACTAAAAGACAAAACGGACATCATCCAGAACCACAGGAAGGCTGGCTGAGTGGAAATTCTACAACTAGAAGGAAAGAGAAAAGCACACTGAGACTCAGAGGAGGTGTGGAAGTAAAGTGCAGAGGTACAGAGGCGCACGCGGAAAGGGCTGTCAACTGAGGATGCAGTTGTCTTTTTTAATCGGGAGGGAGACACAAGCTCCCGACTGCTCTGAACTCCAGTTCGAGGTGAGTCTCTGGGGACGCAGACTCATACAGGGAGACTCTGGACTGTCTGGCATCAGGTGGAACTTGAGGGCAGCTTTCTCTCAGAGGTGCTTGCAGCAATTATCGCGGGAAACTGAGACCCAGGGCCTCTTAGGGCAGGGCTGAGGATCAGCCATAGCTGTTTGCTCTGCTCTGTTGATTCCTTGAGACCCTGTCCAACCCAACCTGTGCACAGAAGCTTTTGCATATGAATGGCTTGGTACTTCGCAATCTAAAGTTACCTAAAAATCTTCAGCTAGGTCAGAGAGACCCAGAACATCCAAAAGAAGGTCCAAGGCCCCGCAGCAGCCTGCATTGCTTCACAGCTGGGCCTTATCTGGGCACCTCCAAACCCCAAACAAAGAAGAATAATCTGCAGATCTCTCCATAACTCCTGCTGGGTAGCCTCAGGCAGAGGCTAGATTAGCACCTCCTTAGAGATCCAAGACCCAGTGGTCAGAGTGGGACCATCCAGATTACAACTCCTCAGATCCATAAGGGACACACTCAGGGGGCAGTCTCAGTGAGCACCAAAGCCCCACTGAAGCAAGTCTTGCCCCAGAAGGGTGTCTCCAGCACAGAAGTTCTCCCACTGCAGACACAGCTGATTCTCACAGCCAATTGGCCTGGAGGTTAGTTCCTCCCAGTGATACCTACAACAATCAAGGCTTAAGTACAACAAGACTGTGCACAAAGCCCACAAAGGAGTGCACCAAGAGTGTCCACCTCAGGTAATTGGGGAGGCTGAGCCACTGGACCCTATAGGACACCTAGCACAGAAAGCCACTCTATCAACACAGGGAAGTATAAAAAATGCGGAGACATATAGGTCACAGCTGACAGAAATGGAGGAAAGCAAACTACTGGATATAGAGTTCAAAACTACGGTTATAAGGTTTTTCAAGAATTTTCTAGAAACCGTCAATAAATTTAGTGAGATCCTCGATAAATCTAGTGAGACCCTTGAGGATATGAAAAAGGACCAACTAGAAATTAAGCATACACTGACTGAAATAAAGAATATTATACAGACATCCAACAGCAGACTAGAGGATCGCAAAAATCAAGTCAAAGATTTGAAATATGAAGAAGCAAAAAACACCCAACGGGAAAAACAAAAAGAAAAAAGAATCTAAAAATATGAAGATAGTGTAAGGAGCCTCTGGGACAACTTCAAGTATACCAACATCTGAATTATGGGGGTGCCAGAAGAAGAGAGAGAGCAAGATATTGAAAACCTATTTGAAGAAATAATGACAGAAAACTTCCCCTACCTGGTGAAAAAAATAGACTTACAAGTCCAGGAAGCACAGAGAACCCCAAACAAAAGGAATCCAAAGAGGACCACACCAAGACACATCATAATTAAAATGCCAAGGACAAAAGACAAAGAGAGAATCTTAAAAGCAGCAAGAGAAAGACAGTTACCTACAAGGGAATACCCATTCTACTGTCAGCTGATTTCTCAACAGAAACTTTGCAGGCCAGAAGGGAGTGGCAAGAAATATTCAAAGTGATGAATAGCAAGAACCTACAACCAAGATTACTTTACCCAGCAAAGCTATCATTCAGAATTGAAGGTCAGATAAAGAGCTTCACAGATAAGAAAAAGCTAAAGGAGTTCATCACCACCAAACCAGTATTATATGAAATGCTGAAAGGTATCCTTTAAGAAGAGAAAGAGGAAGAAAAAGGTAAAGATACAGATTATGAACAACAAATACACATCTACCAGCAAGTGAATCTAAAAATCAAGTGAATAAATAATCTGATGAACAGAATAAACTGGTGAATATAATAGAATCAGGAACATAGAAAGGGAGTAGACTGACAATTCTCGGGAGAAAGGGGTGTGGGGGGGTGCGGGAAGAGACTGGAAAAAAATTGTACACCTACGGATGAGGACAGGGGGGGGGGGGCGGTAAGGGCAGAGGGTGGGCTGGGAACTGTGGAGGGGAGCTTTGGGTTGGAAAAAAGAGGAACAACTGTAATAATCTGAACAATAAAGATTTAATTAAAAAAAGGAAAAAAAACTTGTTAGATTTTGCTATTGATTTTTTTTTTTTTACATTTTCTTTATTTGCAGTTCTGTTACTATGGACATTCAGGGAGCACTGGGGAGTCTCCCTCATTGGCCAAGAAGATGTAGAGGGGGGTTCCTCCATTGAGCACACCAAAAACTAGAAAGATGAATAAGCAGGAGCCCAGCATGCCAAAAGCTAGTAAGATAATTGGATAGGAAAAAAAAAAAAAAGCCCTTTTCTCCCTATTTGTATAAAAACCCAGGCTTGAGCAGGAAGGGGGAATGGTCTTTGAGATGGGAATCCACCATTCTCCCAATTTGCAGCACCTGAATACTTCTCTTCCTTTTTGCATCAGCACCT
Source organism: Myotis myotis (assembly GCF_014108235.1). Taxonomy (NCBI): domain Eukaryota; kingdom Metazoa; phylum Chordata; class Mammalia; order Chiroptera; family Vespertilionidae; genus Myotis; species Myotis myotis. Next base: position 62,088,997 of record NW_023416368.1, read on the forward strand.
GTCTCACAGTTTTTGTTTGTTTTGTGACAGGCAGCTGAACCTACGTTTTAAATTACTTATTAGCCAAGGCCAGTTCCTTCTTTCTACATGTGTGTATGTGTACAAAAACATATATTCTTTTAGAACTATGTTTTTGCCATTTTGTATAGATTCCATCAACTAGTATATTGAACCATGACCTGGTAATAAATATCATTCTTTGTGAATGGCTTATTTCTAAGTGTTTAGATAATATATTGTGGTGGTATACTGACATATGAACTCACATATTTTATGTTGCTCCACTGTCAACATAAAGTATAATTTAGATTTTCCTTTAGAATTTTGGATATATGACATTACAACTATGAGTCCAAAATAATTTTAATTTATTTACATAGACCATAAACAATACCTACCTATTATCTGCATCTCTACCTATCTGCTCTGCCATTCCTGCTGTTATATGAATTTGTGTTCCTCTTACTGCCAGTCACCTATAGTTATGCAATCGATCCAATTACTTCTCAGTTTTGCAGAGATGTTTCTTCATAAATACTCCTTTCCTCCTGCATCACCAAATCACTCGATTATTTCTATCAATGTACAAAAGCTAAAATATAATACTTCCTTAGAAATAATCCATCTACCCCACATGTCTCTATTTCCCTTTATAGAAAAACCTCCTGAGACTTGTTAATGCAAATTATATTAACTTCATATCTTTTTATATTTTCCTTGGGCGTTTTTCAAACAGGAACTAATTTTTCTTATTGCTTCAGTAAATAACTTTTTTTAAAAGGCCACTGATGACATCCATGTTGCAGTTTAACTGATCATTTCTTAGAAAGTAAATGACTTGAGTTATCTACTGCGCTAGATGTAGTTGGTCAACACTTTTTATTGAAACACTGCTTTCACTTATTTTTAAAGGTTCTACTATCTTTTGGTTCTATATTTACATATTTGGTAACTTATTCTCAGCCTCCCTGCTGATTTCTTCTCATCTTCTAAACCTTTAAATTTTTATATGTTCCAGGCCTCAGTCCATGGACATATTCTTTTTACAGCTATTTTTATTATCTAAGTTATTTTTATTCATTTCATATTCTAAGAATATATATGTGATAATTAACACTGAGTGTATGTCCCCAAATAAGATTTCTTCCAAGAACTTGAGATTTGTGTGTTCAACTGGCTACTGATATCTCCACTTGGATGAATAACTGGTTTCTCAGAATTGGGTTTCCAAAAGCAAATTCCTTGATCCTACTTTTGGGCTCTTTTTTCCACTATGATGACCACCAAGCCCATTTACCCAGGCCAATAGCTTTGGTCCCTTTTTCTCTTAGAATAGCCATTCCATTGTTAAATCATGTAATCTCTATCTTCAACATATATACAGAGAACTAATAAGAAAGTATGCCAAGGTTATAAGATATAAGATTAACATACAAAAGTTAATTACTGTCCTATATACTAGTAATAAATAATTCAAACTTGAAATAAAAATATATAATTAAGACTAGCACAAAAATATGAAATACTTAGTCATATACCTAACAAAATACATATAGACTCTGTCAGTGGAAAATATAATAAAATAAATATCTAGATAAGTAGAGAAATTTTCCAGGGTCAAAAATTGGAAGATTCAATCTTGTTAGGATGCCAGTTTGTAACAGTTGATCTATAGATTAAATACAATCCACATCAAAATCCAAGAACCCTTTTTGTAGATATTGACACACTCTTTCTAAAGTTTACATAGAAAGATCAAAGACTTAGAATAACCAACACCGATTGTGAAAAAAAGAACAAAGTTGGCAGATTTATGACATCAATATCAAGACTTACTGTAGAGCAACCAATTATCAAAACAAATCAGAATAGACAGATCAGTGGAGCATAATAGATATATCATATGAAGAGACCCACACACTTATAGTCAAATGATCTTTGATGAAGGAGTAAATAAGCTAGTTAGAGAAAGACAAGTACGATATGATTTCACTCAGATGTGGAATCTAATGAACAAAATGAATTAATAAGCAAAGTAGAAACAGACTCATAGATAGAAAGCAGGCTGACAGCTGTCAGGGGGTGGGGATTGGGGGTCTGACTGGGGGAGGTGGGAGGGCTGAGCAAAAAAACCAACTACTCATGGACATGGACAGCAGCATGCTGATTTTTAGGAGGGTTGGTAAGAGGAAGGGTGCTAGAGGAAGGTATGGGGAGATAAACAGTAATGGGAGGAGATGATTTGGGGTGGTATGGTGTAAAAATGATGTGTTGTGGAATTGTGTACCTGAAACTTGTATAATTTTGTTAACCAGTGACACCCAAATAAATTCTATAAAAAGGAGAAAAAAAAAAAAGAAATAGATATGCTCAACAGCATTTGTTATCAGGGAGTTGAAAATTAAAACAGCAATGAGATACCACTAACATACCTGTTAGAATGGCTAAAACCAAAAAGCTAACAATACCCTAATTTTAAAAAAGCTAACATTACCAAATGCTGGCAAAAATGGAGAATTCCAGAAGTTGTCATTAATTGCTGTTTGGAATACAGAGTCAAACAGCCGCTTGGCGATTTTTATAATGCTAATGATAGCCTTCTGTTATGATGCAGCAATCATACTCCTATGTATTTAACCAACTGCTTTGAAAATTAATGTCCCCCAAATTGCACATGGCTGTATATAGCAGCTTTGCTCTTAATCATCAAAAACTGGATGTGACCAAGATGGTTTATTAAATTTATGTACTAAGTGAAATTTAAATTCATAGAGGACTTAAGCCTGAAGGGATAAGCTTACTAAGGAACTTTTTAAAAATATATATATTTTATTGATTTCAGAGAGAAAGGAAGAGGGAGAAAGAGATAGAAACATCCATGATGAGAGAGAATCATTGTTTGGCTGCCTACTGCATACCCCACACTGGGGATCTAGCCCGCAACCCAGGCATATGCCCTGACCTGGAACCAAACCCTTACTTCCTGGTTCATAGTTGGACACTCAACCACTGAGCCACGCCAGTAGGATAAGCTTAGTAAGGATCTTAATTTACAAGTCAGGATTTTGTTTGGCACTTGCTGGTAAAGTGTTGTCCTTTTGGAATTTTGTCTCTGACCTCTTATTCCTGTAGCTGAGACTTCAATTCATAGCCACGCACTGCCCAAGTGCTGGGCTATCTGTTAGCTTCCTGTTTAGACTTGTGAATATTATATTACTTACCTCCTACACCCACAGCTTCAGCCTGTGTTTGGATTCTACATCATCTGCCTAATGTCTGTATACATTTAATCTCAACATGCTTCTGGAAATGTTTATGATACTGCTTAGCAAGCTTCAGTTCTCTCAGCAATGGCATTTTAAAAAATCTGTATTGTTGAAAGTATTACATATGTCCCCTTATTTTCCCCATTGACCCCTTCTAGCCCACCCCTGCTCCTCATCCATGCCTGCACCACACTGTTATTTGTGTCCATGGGTTATTCATAAATGCATTAACTTCTTTGGTTGATTTCTCCCAGTTATAGAAACGTACAATATAAACTTTACTTTGTTAGTTTAATATTAAATTCAGAAAGCTTCATGAGTTAGGCAGTGTAATTGATGAATAATTATGGCATTGTTCTGCTGAAAAAATATTCTAATTTTCAAGCAATTGATATGCAGACACTTTTTGTAAAATAATAACTTTATAATTTGGAAAGTGCCTCTTTGGTTACATTGTAGTTCTCCATTCAATAATTTAATAAAAAAGTTTCTTCCAGGCTATGTTCATAGATTATATAATTACTAGAGGCCTGATGCATGAAAATTTGTGCACTCGGGGTGGGGGAGGTCCCTCAGCCTGGCCTGCACCCTCTCACAGTCTGGGACCCCTTGGGGGATGTCCACCTGCTAGTTTAGGCCTGCTCCCCGGGGGATTGGGCCTAAGCTGGCAATCAGACATCCCTCTGTCAGCCTGGGAGCTTTGGGGGATGTCTGACTGATGGCTTAGGCCCGGTCCTTCCTGGTTCCAATATTAGGGTCAATTTGCATATTACCCTTTTATTACATATAACACTAGAGGACTGGTGTCCGAGATTCATGCAGTCGAAGGGAGAGCCCCTCAGCCCAGCCTGCATCCTCTCACAGCCTGGGAGCCCTCAGGAGATATCCAACTGACAGCTTAGGCTTAGGCCCACTCCCCAGGAGGAGCGGGTCTAAGCTGTCAGTCGGACATCCTTAGGCTCCAGCCACTGCTGCTGTGCTCGCCATGACTTTTGGCTGAGCGGCGCTCCCCCTGTGAGAGTGCACTGACCACCAGGGGCAGCTCCTGCTTTGAGCGTCTGCCTCCTGGTGGTCAGTGTGCATCACAGCGACTGGTCATTCCACTGTTTAGTTGATTTGCATATTAGCATTTTATTATATAGGATTTACAATATTTTATGTCTAATCATTATGATACCTTATTTTTTTGAAATTTAATCTTCCAATTTTTGACATGTATTATTATATATAATGTATTTGTGCATTCCTCAAATGAAAAGCATAGTTTAATAACTTGCAATGCAGTTCTTATTTCTTTAGGACATAATTAAATCATTTTTAAAATTATGATAAATTAGTCATTAATACTTACAACATAACAGAATTTTTTTGTGATTTAAACTATATGAATATTGCTAGAAGTGTCTGGAATGGCTCTTAAAGCAATGTTTTTTTCATTACACAAATGAAGAGTACATCAAAAGATAAATAAAACCATATTCTTCAAAAGATTTGTTGAGAAACACAAAATGGGGGGAAAATGTAACCAAATATTTTTTCCATTAATTTTTAATATTTGTCCCAATTCTTTGCCCCACATAAATGTTTTATGAGTTGATGAGCAAATTAACAAATTGGATAAGGCCCTAACTTTTCCTTTAATGGCTGTTGCATTACATTGAAACTGGTGACTGTATTAACAGTCATCATCACCTTCATCTTTATCTTAATATCCCTAACCCTCCTGAAACTCTTAAGTCTTAGACACTCACATTTTATAGTTGATTTTGCAAGTAAATCACAGAGTTTCTAAAGCACAATCATGTCAGTGTAGGTCACTGCATAAAAGTACGTTGTGAAGAACAGGAGTGCTGTGAAAGTGGTCTTGGCAATTCAGTGAAAGCACTTTGGTGAGTGAATCACTCAGCCCAATGAAAAATTCCCGGAGATTTCCACTGACTCGGTCCTTGCTAATTCTCTGTCCAATGGTACAGTGTGTACAACTAAATTCTATGGTACAAGACTCAGAATGCAACCTGGATGTGTCTCTGCGAGTCTATCATAAAAGTTAAATATAAGATTTTTAAATAGTATTTTTTCATAACATGTTGAAATTAGTTTTAAAATTTTAGTATTTAAAAATAGACATACATGGAAAACTTCCCATAATCTAGAAAATAATTTGGTGTTGATTATCAGGACACTTCAAATTATATGCTGTTGATCTTGCCTAATTACTTTATGTCTCTGAGCCTGAGATAGTTCATAATAAAGCATTAGAATGTTAATTCCCTTAAGGCTTTTTTAGATTTTGAAATAGTTTAGCAACACAGTGCAATGTTACTTCTCATTTTCCCTTCTATTTTGTTTTCTTTTTTGTACTTTAAATATTATCTTATACATTGCAGGAATCCAAATTTTAGTGTGCCTTAATTTTAAAGAATGCATTGCAATAAAAATAAAATAACTGATTGCATTCATTGCATTATTAATTAGTTAATAATTCTCTTGATTCCCAAGAATGTGTAGAATTTATAATGATTGAATTTTAGGTGTTTTTGAAACTAAGAAGAAATGTTACTTTTGGAAATATCTGAGGCAGCTTGGCTCTGTATATGGAACAGTTCAGAATATTTAAACATGTTTTGATAACAAACAGTTTTGGCATTTGTTTATGACTATCCTATATCAGATCTTGGAAATTATGACCAACATTTATAGCATATACACCTAGAAGCGCAGGAAAATTTCTACTCATTTCTTTTGTACAGTGCTGAATTTCAAACATACCAAAATGACCAGCATTTTGTATACTAGATATTTTCAAACATACTAGATATTTTCAAACATAACAAAGCTGATTAGCATGTATACTAGAAGATATCTATTGGCACTCAACATTAATTTATAGCCCAGCTTCATTGGTGGGTTTGAAAATCAAGGATTGGGATTAGAAATGTCTTTTCTCTCTATAACCTTTGATGATCCACACACTACTGTGGTCACTGCTGTTGTAGAGGTTTTGATTCCAAAGGAAAAAAAATATATACAAGGGTATCCAACAGTGGTGTCTGAGAAACAGGCATTGAGACTGTTGCCAACAGGCATAGAAGGAATTACAGTATTGGCTAAAATAACTGATCCTGATTAGCAGGAGAAATTAGTACTTTGTTACACAGTAAAACAAAGTATGTGTGAAGCCCAGGGGATCAGCTGGATTGCCTCCTAGTACTTTTGTATTAGTGGTCAAATTTAGTGGAAAATTATGATAAACAGGCAGAAATATTAATACCTTCAAAATGGAAAGTTTGGGTCATGCCTAAGTTAAAGAATCTCAGCAGGGGAGAATCAGGCTGAGGAGCATATAATGAGTTATGAAGAAGAAAGTTATAATTTCTCACTAGGGCTTCATTACCAGTTGCATATGAACATATATGTATATTAACTACTGTGCTTTACTTTTCCTCTATCTTTTAAGTGTTGTATTTTCATATTATTTTTATAAGGTATGTTGCTGGTGGGTGTCAAGAAGGCTTTCACACAGAATAGATGGTAATCGCTAATGGATTTGGGTTTCAAGATTTTGGGAAGAAAGTGAAAACACAGTTGCATTATATGAGATGAGAGTGGTTTTTTCTTGCTAATGTTTAAAATGAGAGAATCATAAATTGCAATAGTTAGTAGAAATAGTAGAGCCAGAAAGGAATAGTTGATGCTTGCAGTTAGTGCTGGAGTTCTTGTTCCGGCAATAGGAAGGGTTCAGGAATCTGGAGAAGGCTGTGCATAGATTAAATAGGAGTCCAGAGACAAAGATAATTTTGAAAGGCATTTGGGGGCCAGAGGAGCCTAGTTTAAAGGAAACTAAGATCTAAGTTCTCCTTGTCTCAGGACCCCATGCTTTTTATTAACACAATTTGTCCTGATGCGAGGCAGAGATATACACTTCAAAGGGTCAGGTTTTCATACAGAGTCCATTTCAGAATGGGGAGAATTAGCCTAAGGCTGTTCAGGTGTTTGGCCAGTAGGAGGCAATAGCATGTAAATTAAGATGCCCTTTAGCTGTCTGGCAGCCAACAATCAGCCTTTTCAGGTTTGGGGAAATGCCTTCAGCCATTCCCAGATTCAGCCCTGCTGCCATGCTGGAATTGGTTTCCGGCAGTTACAATGGCATCGATTTCTAGTGTGTTTTTCAGTTGTTTCTGTGTTTCATTTACCTCTTTTTGTAAGGACTTGGGTTGCTAAAGTCACATATCCATGCTTCCCTTACTCCCTTGTTCTTGTGTTCTGGGTGATTTTACTATGGAAATAAATGAAGGCTAAGCAAATGGGAAAAATCAGTCTTTTTACTCTGAGCTTGCTGTTACTGTCACTTGCTTCTCAAGTATTTCAGGAGGATTTACGGGTAAGATAAAGATGAAGGTGATGATGATGATTGATAATATTAGTATCAAAATCAAGCAGAGAAATGGGAATGCTGTATAGTGAAGGAAAGGGAAGACTTCAGGTTTGCTCTACTAGGAGACTGTTGGCACAGAGAGGCAGAGTTGGGGTAACCAGAAGCAGGGTATCCTATGTGATTGGTTAGAGGTGCATGCTTGGCTTTCTCTTGTTAGTTTTAAATTGGAAATGGGGACAAAAATTAGGGAAGCTGTCAGTTATTAATCAAGTCATGGCCATTTGAGCAGATTTTTATAGAAGTTATTATTTAACTTCCTTGACTGTTCCAGAGATACCAGTTTGACTTCCTACAAATCTGACTTATAGCAGGCTGACTCTGGGATGATATTATAGACTAGAGGCCCAGTGCACAAAAATTTGTGCACTGAGGGGTGGGAGGGTCTCTCAGCCCGGCCTGTGCCCTTTCACAGTCTGGGACCCCTTGGGGGATGTCCACCTGCTGGCTTAGACCTGCTCCCTGGGGGATTGGGCCTAAGCTGGCAGTCAGACATTCCTCTGGCAGCCTGGGAGCCCTCGGGGGATGTCCACTTGCCAGTAGGGAGCAGGCCTCAGCTGCAGTCGGACATCCTTAGCGCGGCTGAGGAGGCAGGAGAGGCTCCCACCACCACCGCTGTACTGGCAGCCGTTAGCCTGGCTTGTGGCTGAGCAGAGCTCCCCCTGTGGGAGTGCACTGACCACCAGGGGGCAGCTCCTGCATTGAGTGTCTGCCCCCTGGTGGTCAGTGTGTGTCATAGTGACCAGTCATTCCCAGTTGTTCTGCTGTTAGGGTAGGTTTGCATATTTCCCTTTTACTATATAGGATAGAGGCCTGGTGCACGGGTGGGGGCCGGCTGGTTTGCCCTGAACAGTGTCCCTGATCATGGGTGGGGGTCCTGCTGGGGTGCCTGGCCAGCCTGGGTGAGGGGCTGAGGGCCGTTTTCAGGCTGGCCACACCCCCTTCAGGGTGGGGGTCTGCTGGGGTCCAGCCCCAGCAGGTCCAGGGGTCCCCAAAGGTGTGGATGGAGTTGGCGAAGAAGGAATGATACAGAGACAGCATTCAGTTGATCAGCAGCCTAGCCAGGATCTCTAGCCAGGAACTCCAGCCAAGTTCTGTTTAGGTTCTCCAGCCAGGTTCTGTAGCCAGGTTCTAGCCAGGATCTCCAGTCAGGTTCTGTCCAGGTTCTCTTGCCATGCTCTCTCGCTCGGTTCTCCAGCCAGGTTCTATCCAGGTTCTGTAGCCAGGTTCTCTTGCCAGGTTCTGTGTTTTATTGTCTTGTTACAACTGCATTTATACCAGTTGATTTTAATCCTATCAATTTCTATTCCAAAGGTTAGGGCGTTTCTTATCTCCATTCCAGGGAGTAAAGATTATGTAGCTTAAGTGTGATTGTTCGTAGCTAACGTGATTAACTACCCGCCTGGCACTTAGTTAAGGGGTTTTATCCCCTCCCTAACTTCAGGGAAAAATCCTCACCTGGGGAAACAACCTTTCTCAGGGAGGTGGTCCTGTTTAAAACACATAGTGTTAAGAGGGGGAGCAAACATATGCCATATACGCCAGGTCCCTTGAAACATAAGCTGTGCAGATGTTTCTTCCCTGCAGTGACTGTGTCAAGCAGCAAGGGTAGACCGGCTTCCGACAGGGGTCCCCCTGGAGTGCCTGGCCAGCCTGGGTAAGGGGCTGAGGGCTGTTTTCAGGCTGGCCACACCCCCTTCAGGGAGGGGGGTTCTGCTGGGGTGCCTGGCCAGCCTGGGTAAGGGGCTGAGGGCCGTTTTCAGGCTGGCCACACCCCCTTCAGGGAGGGGGGTCCTGCTGGGGTGCCTGGCCAGCCTGGGTGAGGGGCGATGGCTGTTTGCAGGTTGGCCACAGCCTCTTCAGGGTAGAGGTCCCCGCTGGGGTGCCTGGTCAGTCTGGGTGAGGGGCTGATGGCTGTTTGCAGGCTGGCCACAGCCCCCAGCCACCCAAGCTCCCAGTGGAGGCTGGCTAGAAGCAGATATCTGGGATTTATTTAGCATCTATAATTAATCTATAATTAAAACTTTGTTGCCTTGAGTGGAGGCCATAGCCGGCCAGGCCAGGTGGGAAGCTTGGCTTCCTCCATCGCCGGGGCAACCAAGCCTCCTGCTTGCTCCAGCTCCGTGGCTGCTGGCTGCCATCTTGGTTGGGTTAATTTGCATATAGTCGCTCTGATTGGGCATAGCGGAGGTGTGGTCAATTTGCATGTTTCTCTTTTATTAGATTAGATAAAGGGTTGGATTCCACGCAGGTTGCTGCAGGTTATGGATTATAGTTCTGCTATTATGGTCTGTATTTTTTTTGTATATTCTATTAATATGGTCTGGATTTTGTTTTTATATTTAGTCTCTCACTACAAATTAAGTATATTTATACAAGTTTTTATTTTTTTTTATTTTTATTTTTTTTATTAAATCTTTATTGTTCAGATTATTACATTTGTTCCTCTTTTTTCCCCCCCCATAACTCCCCTCCTCCCAGTTCCCGCCCCACCCTCCGCCCTCACTCCCCACCCACTGTCCTCATCCATAGGTGCACGATTTTTGTCCAGTCTCTTCCCGCATCTCCTACACCCCTTTCCCCCCCAAGAATGGTCAGTCCATTCCCTTTCTATGTCCCTGATTCTATTATAATCACCAGTTCATTCTGTTCATCAGATTATTTATTCACTTGATTCTTAGATTCACTTGTTGATAGATGCATATTTGTTGTTCATAATTTGTATCTTTACCTTTTTCTTCCTCTTCCTCTTCTTAAAGGCTACCTTTCAGCATTTCATATAATCCTGGTTTGTTGGTGATGAACTCCTTTAGCTTTTCCTTATCTGTGAAGCTCTTTATCTGACCTTCAATTCTGAATGATAGCTTTGCTGGATAAAGTAATCTTGGTTGTAGGTTCTTGGTATTCATCACTTTGAATATTTCTTGCCACTCCCTTCTGGCCTGCAAAGTTTCTGTTGAGAAATCAGCTGACAGTCGTATGGGTATTCCCTTGTAGGTAACTGAGTTTCTTTCTCTTGCTGTTTTTAAGATTCTCTCTTTATCTTTTGCTCTTGGCATTTTAATTATGATGTGTCTTGGTGTGGTCCTCTTTGGATTCCTTTTGTTTGGGGTTCTCCATGCTTCTTGGACCTGTAAGTCCATTTCTTTCGCCAGGTGGGGGAAGTTTTCTGTCATTATTTCTTCAAATAGGTTTTCAATATCTTGCTCTCTCTCATCTTCTGGCACCCCTATAATTCTGATGTTGGTACGCTTGAAGCTGTCCCAGAGGCTCCTTACACTATCCTCGCATTTTTGGATTCTTTTTTCATTTTGCTTTTCCGGTTGGGTGTTTTTTGCTTCCTCGCATTTCAAATCATTGACTTGATTCTTGCGCTCCTCTGGTCTGCTGTCGAGAGTCTGTATAATATTCGTTATTTCAGTCCGTGTATGCTTAATTTCTAGTTGGTTCCCCAATATAACATCGAGGGTCTCATTAGTTTTCTTGTAGATCTCATTAAGTTTATCGGCGGCTTCTAAACAGTTCTTGAGAGACCTTAAAAGTGTGGTTCTGAACTCTATATCTTCCATTGACAATTTTGTCCTGTTTCTTTGTCTCCGCATTTTGTTATGCTTCCTTGGTGCACCCCCTAGTGGTCTTTGTGCGCAGTCTTATAGTTAAACCTTGATTGTTGTAGCTAATACCAGGGAGGGTTTGACCTCCAGGCCAAGTGGCTATGAGAATCAGCTATGTCTGCAGTGAGAGAACTTCTGTCCTCTAGGGAGGTGCTAATCTAGCCTTTGCCTGAGGCTATCCAGCAAAAGCCTCTGTGCAGGGCTTGGGTGGGGCGGGTCACACAGGATCAACAGGGGGGGCGGAGAGAGCAGCCATGGCGGCCCTCAGTCCTGTCCCCAGGGGCTCCGCCTCTCCGAGTCCCAGCACCCGCCGGAAACCTCGGAGAGAAAGCTGCACTCGCTCTGACCGAAGCCAGACAGTCCCGCCTCTCCCGCCTGAGTCCGGGTCCCCAAAGACTCGCCTGTATCTGGAGCTCAGAGTCTGCGACTCCCTCCCGACTGAAAACGCCAACTGCGCCCTCCGCCGCCAGCCCGCTCCGCGCACTCCGCACCTCAGAACTGGACCCCAGCACTGCGCCTCCTCTGAGTGTCCGCACGTGTCTCTCCTTCCTCCCAGTTGTAGGACTTCCACTCAGCCAGCGTTCCTGTGGTTCTGGGTGATGTCCGTTCCATTTTTTAGTTTCACTTTTGAAGTAGTTGTTCAAGGCAGCAAACTCCGGCGTTAACCTATGCCGCCATCTTGGTTCTCCAAGTATATTTATATAAGTTTTTAAAGACAGAAAGTCGATGCCATTTTCCTAGTGGCTGAAGAGTGGACTTTCTCAGATATACTAGTAAATTTTTGCCATGGTCAGGTACTAGCCCTACTATGCTATCACCAGCTTCATGGTGTACAGCAGCTGTGATGTAAGTAGCTGGCAGGGGCCACACACTTGTGATCTCTTTTTAACAGCCACAGATTCTGGCATTTAGATCACAAATTTGAGCATGCACCATATGGGAAAAAATAAAATGTATTTTAAAAGTAATAGCTGAAGGCAGTACAAATAGGAAGAGAGAATTTGCAATATATATATACATGTATATTATTTTAGAGGCCTGTTGCATGAAAAGATTCATGCAATAGACCTTCCCTTCCCCTGGCTGCCTGCACCGGTTTTCCTTCGTCACTGGGGACCCAGGCCTTCGCTCCCGCCAGAGCCACCTTCAAAGCCTTTGCTGCTCTGGCCGGACCCACTTTGATCGCTGCTTCAGCCGGAGCCGCTTTGATCGCTGCTTTGGCCAGAGCCACCTTCAAAGCCTTTGCTGCTCCACCCAGAGCTGCCTTCATTCTTGACTCACGGCTTCCCGCCTACATATGTAAATTAACCGCCATCTTTGTTTGTGGTTAATTTGCATATCTAGCTGATTAGACAATGGGAAGTGTAACGGAGGTATGGTCAATTACCCTGTTTGTCTATTATTAGATAGGATATATATATATATATATATATATATAGAGAGAGAGAGAGAGAGAGAGAGAGAGAGAGATAGAGAGAGAGAGAGAGATGTCTAGAAAGGCTCTTTGTGTTCATTACTACAATAATAAACGTATATGTAGAGAAAAGTTGTAAATGATGGGATGGATGACTAAGAATTTGGAACTACTTTTAAAGTACAATTCATAATGTATGGCTAAGGTGAGGTATAGTTAACATAGTAACTACTGAGGGCTACATTATTGAAGCATTACATAGGTACACTGTTGAACCATTAGAATAAAAAACAAGAAATTTGAATTGAAATGTAGTTAAGGTTTAGAAAAATCCATGGACTATCAATCAGTTTTATATTCTGTGACTGTTCTATAATTGTGTACTTGTTCTGTGGCAGTGTTTAGAGGTTTCTTTTTTTTTTTCCTTGTAGAGCAGTGGCTCTGTGCATGTGCTCTTATCCTTTGCTGCCACCGTGTGGATATAGAAAGAAGTAGCCTAAAGAGTTTCACTAACCTTATGTTTTAGGTTAATCATCAAGAGGAATTTAGAAAAACTAATTAGGCCAAAATCCTACAAAATAACTTTTTGTAAAATAATGATTCACAGATAAATTTTCTTGTGTCAAAATACACACACACACACACACACACACACAAATATATATTATATAGTGTACATATGTACAAATAATGTAGCACTCTATGTAACGTATTATGTAAAACGTATTACTTATATCAGTATGTATATATCTGTTACATGTAATATTCATATGTAGGTTTTGATATATGTATTATATACATCAATACCATATATACAGAGAGAGCTATGCTATTATTACTCATCATTTGTCAACAGTTTCACTTTCTTTTGGTTTATGAGAAAGCATTGAGGGCAGGAACATGATGAGGGCAGGAACATAATGCTCTTTGCAGTGGAATCATTTGTACTCGTCTCTCATCCACCTGAGTGAGCCTGGCTCTAACCAAGGAGGTGCCCTTCTCTACCAACTCTGTCCCCTCCTTTCCAACTGTCTCTGCTGCATATCAGATTCATTAAGAGAACAGATGTGTTATTATCCTGTATAAAGAGGATAATATCTATAAGCTGCCAATATTCATATCAGTCATAAAAAATAGAAATCACTTTTTCCAAGGGTATCTCAGATTTAACATCCTTCTAGTGAGAGTGACTATGGAATTCAGAATCTCAGTGGGACAATCTTAAGAGTGAAAGTTGTATTACAAATAATCATACCCGGACAAACTGTTTACGACATTCTGCAATGGCGATCAACAACATCCCTATATGCTTCCTAGCAATGTGTTAACATTGTTACATGCAAGGTGCACTTCTCGGCCGTGTGACTTGTGCGGTCTCACAGGGCACCACTCTCAGAGGAGGCTTCTTTAATTCTCTGCTCTTGCTGTCATGAAATTCTTAATCATTTTTAACATGGGACCCCACATTTTTGTTTTGTACTGAATCTTGACCATTATGTAGACACGCCTAGATAGAGGATTTTAAAATTATATTATTATTGTGTATTTCATAAGGAAACTCAGCTATCCACTTCCCATTTTCTCTGTCAGCAAACAAGTTGCACCCTTCCAAAGCAAAGCATTCATAGGCATTGTGTGTTATTCATGTAGTCATCCTAAAAATAAGTTGTGGTTTTCTAAGCAAGTACATTAGTTACATAGAATATTCCTTTTTGTTTCTATGTACTAGTCACTTATTTTCTTCTTATCCTATTATTTACTAATTTATTTTTTATTACTCAAAAATTCCTTTAGGCCGAAACCGGTTTGGCTCAGTGGATAGAGCATCGGCTTACGGACTGAAAGGTCCCAGGTTCGATTCCAGTCAAGGGCATGTACCTGGGCTGTGGGCACATCCCCAGTAGGAGATGTGCAGGAGGCAGCTGATCGATGTTTCTCTCTCATCGATGTTTCTAACTCTCTATCTCTCTCCCTTCCTCTCTGTAAAAAATCAATAAAATATATTTAAAAAAATTCCTTTAGAAATATATATTTTTAAATCATATACTAACAATCCTTATATCACACCTTTCCAATATGCAAAAAATGTAGATACCATAGTTTACTTAAATAACACCAGTTTCCCAACAATCCTGTTCAAATTTTAGTTACTATGATTTGTTCACTGTGAAATTCTGAATAATGCACAACCCTCACATTTAGCATTTCAGTCCACAAATCCCTACAAAAATAGCTGACACGTTAATTACATTACTTCTATCAAAGTCTGTCAGTGATTGGTTTCTGCACATTTGTTATTCAATTCACACACAGACCAAAGCATGTAGTTGTGTTGCCTCCTTGTCTCACAGTAAGACCCATGCAATATTATACTAAAATGGATAATTGAAAGATAGACTTGGCTGACAAAAAAGTTCAGACAAAAAAAACCAGAAAAGCGATTAATGAAGAGTAATTCAAAAGAAGCTGATGGAGTTACAGAAGAAGTAGCTGACTTTGGGAATGTTAAGATTGCCAACAGTGGAGAAATTTTAGATACGCAGCCAAAGAAACTTAGTGGAGATGAACTTATTGACCTAAGTTTTCCCACTGATTATTAAGATCTTAAATGGTTTCAACTTGTATTATTTTTATGGTTCTCAACTGCCTGGAAGGAGCACATATTATTCAGGGATTTAAATTGTAACTTGCATCAAGAAAGGGACGTTGTCAAATTTATTAACATAGCCTGTGGTTCTTAGAACAGTGCCTGGAAAATTATGGTCACTATATAAAATTTGCTTATTGAATAAATGAAGACAGTAGAGTAGGAAACTAAACTACATGTTTTATCAGAGATATTTAAATAACCCAAAAAGATCACAAAAGGAGCAGTTGAAAAACAAGGAAGAAATTGTGACAATTTTTAAAAAGCAAAGATGCTCAGAACATCAATAGAAAGGATGTAAAAAACATTGCAGGAAATCTATAAAACACTTAAAAAAGAGAACATATAATAAAATGGAAGATTAATCTGGAAAGTTTAATGATTTCCTACTTAAAATCCCCCAAAATAGCAATAGAGGAAATGGACTGGGAAAAAATAATCAAAGAAACAATTGTGTAAAATTTCTCAGAGCTAAGGAAAAATATACATTGTCATTGAAGGGCTCAATCAGTGATAAAGTAGATTGGCAATCTTCTCTTCCCAATAAACCAATTGCAGCTACAGATATGCTCGTGAGGTTTTGAGTCACCAATATAAGCCTTGAAAAATTCTATAGGGAAAAGGAAAAACAAACATGCTAACCCAAGAATGCAACTGTCACTGAAGAGTTATCAGACCTTTCGTCACCAGGATGATATGCCAGGAGGTAATAAATCTGTTTTCATACTTATAAGGAAGTTGTTTTAAAATTAGAATTCTTTTTCTAGTTCAATTGTCAATCAGATGAAATAACAAAATACTGTTCCTTTTTGCTCAGAAGATAGATTTATATATCTTTTGAATAAGACATATATATATCTATATCTCCTATCTAATAAAGAGGGAATATGCTAATTGACCCTCACACCATTGCAAAGATGGCAGCAACTGCAGACAATAAGGAGGGAATATGCTAATTGACTGCCACACCCTCAAAGATGGCGGGGCCCACAGCCACAAGATGGCCAGCAGGGGAGGGCAGTTGTGGGCAATCAGGCCAGCAGGGGAGGTCAGTTGGGGGGACTGGGCCCGCAGGGGAAGGTAGTTGGGGACAACTGGGCCGGCGGGAGAGGGCAGTTGGGGGTGACTGAGCCAGCAGGGGAGGGCAGTTGGGGGTGATTGGGCTGGCAGGAAGAAATGGTTAGGAGCAGGCAGGCAGGCAGGCAGGTGAGCAGTTAGGAGCCAGCAGTCCTGGATTGTGAGAGGGGTGTCCGACTGCCAGTTTAGACCCGATCCCTGCGGATCGGGTCTAAACCGGCAGTCAGACATCCCCCGAGGGGTCCCAGATTGGAGAGGGTGAAGGCTGGGCTGAAGGACACCCCCTCCCCCGCCCCCAATCCCAGTGCACAAATTCCGTGCACTGGGTCTCCAGTATGTATGTGTGTGTGTGTGTATCTCTCTCTCTCTCTCTCTCTCTCTCTCTCTCTCTCTCTCTATATATATATATATATATATATATATATATATATATATATATATATATATGGAGAGGAGACTATAGGTTTTTTAAAACGTCAGAAGTTACTCAAGAGTGCAAAGAAAAATTAGTCAGTATAGTAACTACACTGTGGATCAGAGAACATAGTGAGGATGGGAAGCTGAAAATAGAGTGCTTGGGAGGGATACAAAGTTAAGGTGATTTATGCAATAAAGAATAAGGTTAAAAGTATGCTTCTGCAGTAAAATATAGTGTACTGACAAGGAGAAACGGAAGACATTTTAATCTTTAAAATTGTAATGAGGTTTCCCTCTAATTATGTTCAACACTGGTTGATATTTATGGGTAGTTACGCTAGTTTTATTAATGAAGGCTTGTAGATTTCAGTTGAATTCAACTGTTAGCATGTTTTGAAATAATTAACTATAATATAATTTTAACTTTTTAAACTTTTGGTGTAAGCTATTGACATTCAATAGATGTCCATCTCTTTTGTTTATACTCTCATGTTGGTGGAGCACATACTCCAATTTATTTTGAGAAATACATTGATGTAATCTTTTTGAGAGACGACATGTATGAGCATGTTTTAAATGATATTTGAATTTGATTATAATGTGATAAAATTTTAGTTTAGACATAATTTTTCTCACATTTTAGAACATTCCATTTTCTGCTAGATTCTAGCGTGACTTTTAAGAAATTAACTTCAATTTTGATTGGGTAATTGTTAATATGAGGTCTTTCCCCCTCTTTCCCAATGATCTTGTTGTCTCTTATTTTCTCAAAATTCATGAATACATTACCTTAAAATCTTTTTTCATATCGTTGTATCTTTGTTGCTTTTGTTTTTAAGCATCATGCAAGTGTACACATACTTTTATGTACTGAACTTGCTATTTTCACTCCATTGTGCTTGTGAATGTAGCTCAAAGAATTCCATTAATTTAATATGCTCAATGTTCTTAATCCATTCTCCTATTGAAATATATTTCTTTATCTTTTATGTATTTGCAGTTCTTTAACCTTTTTTGATTAACCAACTTTATTGTATCTATTTCATAACAAAATGGTTTCTAATTTACTTTATATTAACTTAAACATCTTTAATTTATATTAATGCATTTTATCTGTTCCTCTTTGTGCTAATTATCAATTTATTGTCTTTGAGCTCCAAATTTTCCCTGTATTACTTACTCTGTGGTAATGGACTTGACTAAGCATTTCCTCTCTCCAGTAAGCCTCTTATACTTTGTCAGTAGAGGGCATTGAAGGGACATTGCTGATGAAACAGGGCTTTTGGTTCAATTCCTGTTTTGTTTTTTCTTGCTCTTACTATGTCAGTTCATGTGTGGGACATCAAGTAGTGTTCTGTGAACAGTCTCTAGTTACAATGGCCCTCTTGCCAATTACACTGCCAGTTATAATTACTTGCCAATTTTAATGTCCACTTTCAACACAGACATCTTGCACTCCAGGCCTCTTACCACAGTGCTTATACCCTCTGTATGCCTGCCAAACTGTCTTGACTCACCCACAATCCAAATGGTTGTTTTCTTTTAGTTTGGTGACTGTTGGCCGGCCCTAGCCCCAGAAACCCAGGAAGCTTATCAGCCATCTCGTGTGCTGTAACTCACAGCCTGGTGCAGATCTGTCGCACATTTGTTCTTTTTTGGGTGCTCTGCTTCAGCTCTGGGCCCTTAATAGGTGTCTGCCTATCTTTATACTGACTCTCCTACTCTGCAGATTATTATTTATATTAAATTTTCCATGTCTAAATTATTGTGTGGCTCTCTATCCTAATTGAAGCCAGACTGATAAGTTTCATTTTTACATTAGAGAATGGGGTTTGCAAGATTATATTCAACTAGAGGCCCGGTACATGAAATTTGTGCACAGCCGGGGGGGGGGGGTGTCGCTTCAGCCCAGCCTGCACCCTCTGTAATCTGGGACCCCTTGGGAGATGTCCAACTGCTAGTTTAGGCCCAATCCTTGGGGCAGTTGGACATCCCTCACATAATCCTGGACCGCTAGCTCCTAATTGCTCACCTGCCTGCTTGCCTTATCGTCCCTAACTTCCCATCCCTGCCGGCCTGATCGCTCCTCACTGCCTCTGCATGCCGGCCTGATCGCTCCTCACTGCCTCTGCATGCCGGCCTGATCGCCCCTAACTGCCCCCGCTCCACAGCCTGGTTGCCCCTAACTGCACCCTGCTGCAAGCCTGGTTGCCCCCAACTGCCACCTCCCTGCTGGCCTGTTTGCTCCTAACTGCCCCCCCCCACTGGCCTTGTCACCCCTTACTGCCCCCCTTGCCAGCCTGGTCACCCCCAACTGCCCCCTCTGCTGGCCTAGTCACCCCCAACTTCCCCCCCTGCCAGCCTAATCACTCCCAACTGCCCCCCTGCTGACCTGGCCTGCCCCCCCCCCCCCCCCCCGCCAGCCTGGTCGCTGCCAACTGCAACCCCTGTCAGCCTGGTCGCCCCTTACGAACCCCCCCCCCCCCCATGGCCTGGTCACCCCATGCAGCCTGCGGTTCAGTCATTTGGTCGTCCCTCACTAATCCCCTGCCAGCCTGGTCACTCCACACAGCCTGCTTGTTCAGTCATTTGGTCATCCCTCACTAACCCCCCTGCTGGCCTGGTCATAGGCAGCCATCTTGTGAGGGTGTGAGGATTAATTTGCATATTACCTCTTTATTACATAGGATAATGTTAAAACCTACCAACTTTAAATAATTGATCTGACAGCAAGTATTGAATAGATGCCTTTAGCAGCTGTTCATGGTATTTCTCTTATAGTAGGTAAATTCTCCAAAAGATTGAGCTTTTCAAATCCTAGGTGTTCCTATAAATTAACAGAAAGTTACACTAACACTACCAATAGTGACATTCCTGGTAGATGATCATAAATGAAGAAAGATACAGTAATGATTGCCATGCCAATACCCAGGCATAACATACCTACTAGATATAAAGGGTGTTCCAAAATTCACACAAGAAATAATTTTGATAGAAAACACAGGTTTATAATTAAAAATTGTAAATTTTTTATTGATTCATAAAGTATACAGTATAGGGTTATGTATGGAATAGCATATCGGGTAAATGGCCTCCATGGCTTTGCTGGCACATACGCACTCTTTTGTTATTGCCTGAGCAGCCGCATTTTCGAAAAAGAATGGTTCGATGATGCCTCTAGCCCCAAATCCACACCAAACAGTGACACGTTGTGGATGCATTTGTTTTTCAACAATCACTCGTGGATTTTCTGAACCCCAAATGTGACAAATTTGTCAATTAACCAAGCCATCAAGATGAAAATGAGTCTCGTCGAAATTCAGCCACATTTATGCAAACGGTCATGAAAAATTTCAACATTTATTACAACCAAACCAGCAATGCAAGAAATGCTAAAGGGTCTGCTGTAAATAGAAAAAACAGGAAACAAAGAAGGAACGCAGCGGTAAAGAACAAAAATGGCGACTAACAAGTTTCTATCAATAATAACTTTAAATGTAAATGGATTAAATTCCCCAGTCAAAAGGCATAGGGTAAATGAGTGGATAAGAAAACATGACCCATATATCTGCTGTCTACAGGAAACCCACCTCAGAAAAAAAGACGCACACAGACTGATGGTGAAGGGATGGAAAAAGGTTTTTCAGGCCAATGGAAGTGAAAAAAAAGCCGGGGTAGCAATACTTATATCTGACAAATTAGATCTCAAAGTGAAGGACATAAAAAGAGATCAAGAAGGCCACTTCATAATACTAAAGGGAGCAGTCCAACAAGAAGAAATAACTCTGGTAAATATATATGCACCCAATATAGGAGCACCCAAATACATAAGAAATCTTCTGGAGAAGATCAAGGGAGAGATTGACAGCAATACAATCATAGTAGGGGATCTTAACACCCCATTATCTCCACTGGACAAATCCTCTAAACAGAAACTCAGCAAAGAAACATCAATCCTAAATGACTCACTAGATCAGATGGAATTAATTGACATCTTCAGAACATTTCACCCCAAAGCCACAGAATATACATTCTCCTCAAGTGCACATTTGTCATCTTCAAAGATAGACCATATATTGGGTCACAGACAAAGTCTCTTCAAATTCAAGAAAATTGAAATCATATCAAGTATCTTCTCAGACCACAAAGGCATAAAACTGGAAATCAACTACAACAAAAACAATCCAAAAAAATCAAACACATGGAGACTAAATAGCATGCTATTAAACAACGACTGGGTCACCAGTGAGATCAAAGAAGAAATAAAAAACATCATGGCAACAAATGACAATGAAAACACAACAATCCAAAACCTATGGGACACAGCAAAAGCAGTCTCGAGAGGGAAGTTCATAGCTCTACAAGCCTACTGCAAGAAACAAGAAACAATGAGAATAAATGACCTAACTCTACAACTCGAAGAATTAGAAAGAGAGCAACAAAAAAAGCCCACTGTAAGCAGAAGGAAGGAAATAACAAAGATCAGAGCGGAGATAAACGACATAGAGACCAAAAAAAACAATACAAAAGATCAACAAAACCAAGAGCTGGTTCTTCGAAAGGATAAACAAGATTGATACACCTCTAGCCAGGCTCACCAAGAAACAAAGAGAGAGGACCCAAATAAACAAAATCAGAAATGAAAGAGGAGAAATAACAACAGACCCCATAGAAATACAAAGGATTGTTAGAAAATACTATGAACAGCTCTACTCCAACACACTAGACAACCTGGAGGAAATGGACATATTCCTAGATAAATACAACCTTCCAAAACTTAACCAGGAAGAATCTAAAAATCTCAATAGGCCAATAACTATGGAGGAAATCGAAGCAGTAATCAAAAAGCTTCCAGCAAACAAAAGCCCGGGGCCAGATGGCTTCACAGGGGAGTTTTACCAAACATTCAAGGAAGAACTAAAACCTATCCTCCTCAGACTATGTCAAAAGATCCAAGAGGAAGGAGCACTTCCCAGCTCATTCTATGAAGCCAACATCACCCTAATCCCAAAACCAGATAAAGACAATACAATGAAAGAGAATTATAGGCCAATATCCCTCATGAACATAGATGCCAAAATCCTCAACAAAATCCTAGCAAATCGGATCCAGCAGTACATCAAAAAGATCATACACCATGACCAAGTAGGATTTATCCCAGGGATGCAAGGATGGTACAATATCTGCAAATCAATAAATGTGATACATCACATAAACAAATTGAGAGAGAAAAACCACATAGTCATATCAATTAATGCGGAAAAAGCATTTGACAAAATCCAACACCCTTTCTTGATAAAAACTCTCAGCAAGATAGGAATTGAGGGATCATACCTCAACATAATAAAAGCCATATATGACAAACCCACAGCCAACATCATAATCAATGGGCAAAAACTAAAACCATTCCCCCTAAAAACAGGAACAAGACAGGGATGCCCCCTCTCACCACTCCTGTTCAACATAGTACTGGAAGTACTAGCCATTGCGATCAGATAAGAAGAAGAAATAAAAGGCATCCAGATTGGAAAAGAAGAAGTAAAACTGTCCTTATTTGCAGATGACATGATACTGTACATACAGAACCCTAAAGACTCCATCAAAAAATTATTAGACTTAATAAATGAATTCGGCAATGTAGCAGGATACAAAATTAATGCTAAGAAATCCATGGCATTTCTTTACACCAATAGTGAACTTACAGAAAGTGAAACTACAGAAGCAATCCCATTTACCATTGCACCAAAAAAATTAAAATACCTAGGAATAAACTTAACTAAGGAGGTAAAAGACTTATATGCTGAAAACTACAGGACACTGAAAAAAGAGATAGAGGAAGACATAAACAGATGGAAGAATATACCGTGTTCATGGATTGGTAGAATCAACATCATCAAAATGTCCATACTACCCAAAGCAATTTATAGATTCAATGCAATCCCCATTAAATTACCAACAGCATATTTCACAGATCTAGAACGAACGTTCCAAAAATTCATCTGGAATAAAAAAAGACCCCAAATAGCTGCAGCAATCCTGAGAAAGAACAAAGTAGGTGGGATCTCAATACCAGATATCAAACTGTATTACAAAGCCACTGTTCTTAAAACAGCTTGGTACTGGCACAAGAACAGACATATAGATCAATGGAATAGAATAGAGACCCCAGAAATCAACCCAAACCGCTATGCCCAATTAATATTCGACAAAGGAGGCAAGAGCATACAATGGAGTCAAGACAGTCTTTTCAATAAATGGTGTTGGGAAAATTGGACAGATACATGCAAAAGGATTAAACTAGATCACCAACTCACACCATACACAAAAATAAACTCAAAATGGATAAAAGACTTAAACGTAAGACGGGAAACCATAAAAATACTAGAGGAATCCACAGGCAGCGAAATCGCAAACTTATGCCGAAGAAATTTCTTCTCTGATAATGCTCCTAGGGCAATGGAAACTAAAGAGAAAATAAACAAATGGGACTACATCAAAATAAAAAGCTTTTGCACAGCAAAGGAAACCATCAACAAAACAACAAGAAGACCCACTACATGGGAGAACATATTTGCCAATGATACCACCGATAAGGGTTTAATTTCCAACATTTACAGGGATCTCATGAAACTTAACAAAAGGAAGATAAACAATCCAATAAAAAAATGGGCAACGGACCTAGATAGACACTTTTCGAAAGAGGACATACAGAAGTCCGAAAGACATATGAAAACCTGCTCAAAGTCACTAATTATACGAGAGATGCAAATCAAAACGACAATGTGTTATCATCTCACACCTGTCAGAATGGCTATCATCAACAAATCAACAAACAACAAGTGTTGGAGAGGATGTGGAGAAAAAGGAACCCTTCTGCACTGCTGGTGGGAATGCAGACTGGTGCAGCCACTGTGGAGAACAGTATGGAGCTAGCTCAGAAGACTAAAAATGGAACTCCCATTTGACCCAGTGATCCCACTACTAGGAATATATCCCAAGAAACCAGAAATGCCAATCAGAAAGGATATATGCACCCCTATGTTCATAGCAGCACAATTCACCATAGCTAAGATTTGGAAACAGCCTAAGTGCCCATCAGCAGATGAGTGGATTAGAAAACTGTGGTACATCTACACGATGGAATACTATGCTGCGGTAAAAAAAAGGAACTCTTGCCTTTTGCAACAGCATGGATGGAACTGGAGAGCATTATGCTAAGTGAAATAAGCCAGTCAGAGAAAGATAAATACCACATGATCTCACTCATTTGTGGATTATAGAGAACAACATAGACTGATGAAAAGGGACAGACCCAAAGACTGAGAAACAGCAATCAGGCTATCAATCCCCAGAAGGAAAGTAGGGGAGGGCGGGGGTAAGGGGAAGAGATCAACCGAAGGACTTGTATACATGTATATAAGCCATACCAATGGACATGGACAACAGGGGGATGGGAGCATGAGTTTGTGTTTGGGGGGGAGGTTGGGGGTTAATGGGGGGGATGAGGACACATTTGTAATACCTTAACTAATAATAAAAAAAAAAAAAAGAAAATTTCAACAAAAGAGTGCGTATGTGCCAGCAAAGCTGTGGAGGCCATTTACCCGATACGCTATTCCATACATAACCCTATACTGTGTACTTTATGAATCAATAAATATTTTACAATTTTTAATTATAAACCTATGTTTTCTATCAAAATTACTTCTTGCGTGAATTTTGGGACACCCTTTAGCTGTACTAAAGATGATCCTATATTCTCTACACCTTCTGTGGTCTCTTTCTTATACAGAAGTCATGCTCTACAATGATAACCTAGAAACGAGGCTGATTATTTTGTGTGGCTAATTGACTGTTTCAAGTGAATGAATTTTCAGTACCCTAAGATGATGTCTCATTACAAGGGTCTGAATGAATAGCACCCTGTCTAGGGATACAAGTAACAGTGAATGGAAGAAACACCTAAGGCTATAAATTCCATTAGTAAGAGTTGGAAAATTCAAACTCTTGTAGATTTTGTTTTAAACTATTTTATTACTTTGGCTGACATAATAATACAGCCCACGTTGTAGGGCATAACAAACCAATTTGAATTCCTCAAGATAACTAGTTATGAACAAAAGATTAATCTTTGATTTTCTTTTTGTTGTTCAAGGAGAGTCTGTACCATTGCTAACAATTCATGTGAACCAGAAATTTGAAATAATATACATAAAAACTTAGAGAAATAAGACCTTGGCCATGTAAGACAGTAAGTCTTTCAGACTTGCTTTCTCTGCCAGGCTTGAAAGCCGTTTGTTATTGTTTCAGAATGTTTTTTTATTTTATTTTTTAAATAATTGTAGTTACATATTTTTTGTCTTTAAGTTCTTTAATGTTTGCTATCCCAAATCTTCAATGCTTCTGCATAGGAATTTTCTCAACAGATGACTCAAAAAGTGATTCAAAGACAAAAAACATGATGAAATCATGCTGATTGATGTTCAAACTGAAAAAAATATTTCTTGGACAATGAAACCCCATTTCAACAATAGTAGTGAGGATAGAGAATCCTTGATGATCTTCGCTGAAGATTTGGCTATTTGAAAACAAAAATAGGAAACTGAGAATAAAATATTCCCACAGTACTAAAAAAAAGACGAATTATTCTACAATTGCCAAACAAGTTGGATGTTAACCCACTCAACTGGTTGATGATAATTTTATTGCAAGAAAACCATTCAGGAATAGCTTTTTACTTTGGAAAGTCAAAGAATTAGAAATGGACTCACTCTCATAAATACACCTCTAATGCCAACTAGTGGACACCAATATTATCAGAGTAACCATATTTTGACAGCTAATTTTAAGTTTACTTAAGCCTTTTGATATTCTACCAATCCCTGACCTCCATGCTTCCAAAAAATGCCCATATAAATCTAGCATCTTGCTCTTAGAGAGACTGTGCCTGACCAGATGGTTTTATCATCAGTTGTTGACAATATAATTTTTCCCACAGCAGAATGTGTATTGATATACCTTATTAGAAGATTCTTTTTCTTTTGTTAATCCTCATCTGAGGATATTTTTACATTGATTTGTAGAAAGAGTGGAAGAGAGAGGGAAAGAGAGAGAGAGAGAGAGAGAGAGAGAGAGAGAGAGAGAGAGAGAGAGAGAGAGACATCAGTGTGAGAGAAACACATCGATTGGTTGCCTCCTGCATGAGCCCCTACCAGGGCCCTGGCCAGGATGGAGCCTGCAACGTAGGTACATGCCCTTGAGCGGAATCGAACCTGGGACCCTTTGGTCTGCAGACAGATGCTCTATTCACTGGACCAAACTGGTTAGGGCAGGATATTTTTTTTTCCAATTTTAGAACAATCTTCCCCCAAACCAAAATGTGTGTGTGTGTGTGTGTGTGTGTGTGTGTGTGTGTGTGTGTGTGTTTAATCCCAATCCAAAATTAAGCAGAAATCAAGCTCGGGAACATTTTAGTATTTGTTCTCTAAACTTATCATAGTTGCTTGGATGCAATCAAGATATTTTATTCCTCTGACAATATCATGTAACAACTTTTCATAAAACTACCTAGCTGAGGGCTTTTTTCACTCAGAAGAAGTATTTGGAGATCAGAAAGAGTGACTTGACAGTGACCATTGTTTTTCTTCTGAACATGTCTTGGAGCTTGGATTTTCTTATTTTTTAAAACTTAAAATGCAAATTATTATATTTTTTTCATCTGTATATAAATATATTGTCAGTATAATGTGCATAAAGGACAATATGCTCGTGAAAAAACCAGGCTTCAGGGAAAATGGGCTAGATCTTGCTTTTCAAGAAATAGTAGTTGAATGTTCTCCTGTGAAAAAAAAAATAATTTTTTTCAATTAAAATGAAAACAAACTTCAGTATCAGTGATGAGTTTGTTGTAGAATAGAGCCACATCGCTAGTTCAGATTATGTGTGGTCCTGCTCTCACAGCGCCAGCTTTTAGACGGTGCATTATAAAGTTCGTGGCCATTTTCTGCTTATAAATGAGAATGTATACTTGTAAAACACAGCATGTAGGATATCAGGAATACATCTATTATAGTATGTTCAGAGTTGAAAAATAAAAGTTTTCTTACTGAGGAAAATTGCCTTTAGGTTTGACTGTTGAGCTCTGGGATAAAAATGTGATGCTTTAAATTTAATAAAAGAATAATATGGTTACTTTTAAAACTGTTAAAAGGAGAGTAAAGTCCATGTTTATCAAACAGTATATGCAACCTCACAGCATTGTCTTTTATTAAATTTGTGGCTATGTATTAAAAAACTTGGGTTTTAAAAACATTACTTATACCTATATAAGCATACTCAGATTCATTCAGTATTTACCTCCTGGGTGTTTGCATATATATATTCAGAATTTAAGTTTTTCATAAGAGAAACCTGTAATTCAGC
The DNA here is from genome assembly GCF_014108235.1 of Myotis myotis. Classification (NCBI taxonomy): domain Eukaryota; kingdom Metazoa; phylum Chordata; class Mammalia; order Chiroptera; family Vespertilionidae; genus Myotis; species Myotis myotis. The sequence goes on from NW_023416368.1 coordinate 62,116,286, forward strand.
CTTGAGATTCAGAGAAGGGTTTTTCTGTTAAAGTGGGTGACTTCTGCATCTTTAAAGCCATTTCAGTGGTAGGGATAGGAGAAATGCTGTCAGATACAGCAAACACCAGTCAATGCAGGATGCTCAGTTAAATTTGAATTTCAGACAAGTATATTTTAGAATATATCCAAAATGTTGTATGAGACATCCTTATATTAAAATATATTTATTTGTTTAAATTAAAATTTAACTGAGTGTCTTGTATTTTTTTCTGGAGACTTTAGAAAAGAGGGGATTAGGACAAAGTGCTTCAGACAGAGGAAGCCATACAAATGATGGCCTGAAGATGAGAGCAATAGGGTCACATTTGGGGAATAAAAAGTAATTTACTGGTTCTCAAACATTGAGTGCATGGACAGGGATGGGAAATGGGAGTAGAGCTACAGCATACGTGCCTTCCTTGCTAATACAGTGGGGCCTTGACTTAGAGTTTAATTCATTCTGTGACGGAGCTCGTAACTCAAATTACTCGTATGTCAAATCTTAAAGTGAACGAGTGAGACATGTGATGCTGGGCTGATGTGGCGTTCACTGTGACGTTCGCTGCGCCAACTAGCGGTGGTGTATCTGAAACTGGCTCGTAACCCAAATTTTAGCTTGCAACTCAAAGCAAAAAATCGGCCTAGAGACGGCTCGTATCTCGAAAAATTCGTTAGTCGGGACACTCGTAAGTCAAGGCCCCACTGTATAAGCAAGGTACATGTGCCTCAGGCCCTAAGTCTTGTTTAAGAGTGTACGCACTTATTGCATGTGTGCAGTTCCAGGATTACACCAGTAGTAAATACTGACTTTTAATTTAGGATAATTAAATTCTGAACATTGGCTATATATCTTCCTCAATGTATTTTTAATATTAATATAATAAATACTTATTGTTTTTTATAGACATTTTAATAATATGTATTTTTTCTTTTTTAAAATGTATCTTTACTACTGAAAGTATTATATATGTCCCTCCTTTTTTCCCATTGACCTCCTGTATCCCTCCTGGCCTCCACCACATTATTGTCTGTGTGTCCATGGGTTATGCCTATATTCATATAGGTTCTTTGGTTAATTTTAATAATATATATTTTAATGTATACATACAATCTATGTTTAATTATAGTCTCATGGCTTAAAAAGGAAATAAGAGAAATTCAGGGGGAAATGCTGTGTTTTTAAATTTCCCCAAACTCCTCATTATAGCTGACAGAGTTACTAGGGCAGTGAAACTAAAACTCCAAGGACATCTAAAATAAATATAAGTAATGAGGTTTTTCCAGAACCCCCCAAAGTGAAGACAAATGATTGAGAGCTACAAGATCAGTATAATATGAGAATCCATTTGGAAGAAAGCTGGGGTAGGAAACAGGGAAACTAAAAATAATAAAACTAGCTTTGGCCGGGTGCTTAGTTGGTTGGAACATCATCTCTTACACCAAAAGGTTGCGGGTTCAACCCCTGGTCAGGGCGCATATGGAAGACAGTGAATCATTATTTCTCTCTCACATAGATGTTTCTCTCTACCTCTGTTTCTCTTTCTCTCACTCTTTCTCTCTTCCTAAAAATAAAAAAAAAACTTCAGTTGAGGATTAAAAAAATAAATTAATTTAAAAATAGCAGCTGAAACGGATGTTTTCACATAAAATCACAGAAGAGTATGACATTCTGATTATGTTCTGAAAAATCTTGAGAAGACTTTATCATATGACCTCACAGCAAACTGCCAGCATTCTCTTCCTGGACAGAGCCGCTGAGTGGAAAATTTACGTTGAGCAGTACAAGGAAAATAGGATTTCAGAGGAGAAAGATTCGTGGAGAAGTTGTGGGCTGCGAAACAGAGCCTGGAGATTGCAGACGATAGTGGCCATATTTCTAACAATTCATTACAAATAACTAAAGAGGAATCTCTATAGCTATAAAGCTCAAAAAGTTATTCCAGCAATCCAGCCTTTTAAAATAAGATAAATTTATTTTATGTAAAAGTGTATAATAAAAAGATTTGCTCCTAAATCCTAAACAAAGTTATAAGAAAAAATACTGACAGAGGAGAAAAATCATCCCCCAAAGGAATTAGTGCCCCAGATAGACAACCTAGAATCTCATACTTTTAAATGAACTAAATGAAATTATGGAAATATTCAAAGACATAAGAATAATGTAAAGTAGAATTACTATATAGCAAGTAAAAGTAGAGCTGACAGAATTTAGGAATTAGAAAAGAAACAGTCATCTCAAAATGAAGAGCAAACTAGAGTGAATACACACAACTGAAAATGGCCATAGTATTTGCCCAGGCATCCCACTCAGCTCCCCTTAGCTGCTGGTGGATCTACTCATTGTCAGGAGCTCAGCTGAGCTGGAAAGAGAGCTGACTTGTCAAATGTCCAAATAGCCAATGAAGCCTACAAATCAAGATGGAAATAACCTGGGGCGTTACTTACTAAGATGGTATCAGCAAGAATCCAAACCGGAGAAAGTGCCAATTCCCCTCATTCTATTTTGCCCCAAGGAACTGCACACAGATGAAGGGCCAACAGATATACAGCTCTCATCTCACCTTTGAGGGAGTGCAGAACAAAAGATTCCTGCATTTTTATGGACCCTGGGGGCTAGGGGGAGAGTGTGAGAGGAAAAATCTCATAGTGGAATGTATTCATTCTGATTAAAATTTTTGTTTTTTTAAACTACTCATTAACACATTTACAAGAATTCTTTGGGAACTTACCAAAATAGTTAATTTTATCTATTATATGTGTTGCTTATTTGTTTCTTTTTCAAGGGTTATCTTTATTTCCAAATTTTGTAGACACATTTATTAATGCTGAGAAATCTGAATAGCAACAATAGAAATGCCACAATTAAACATGGATAGAAAAGATACATGTGAAGAATATGACTATTATTTACTGACTAGAGGCCTGGTGCATGAATTCGTGCACCAGTGAGGTCCCTTAGCCTGGCCTGCTGGTTTGGGCTGAAACTAGCTCTCTGACATCCCTTGAGGGGTCCCAGATTGCAAGAAGGTGCAGGCCAGGCGGAGGGACCCCACTGGGGCATGGTTGGGGCCGGGGAGGGATGTGGGAGGTTTGCCAGCCAGGGAAGGACCACGGGAGGGCTCCAGGGTGTGTCCGGCCTGTCTCGTTCAGTCCCGATTGGCCGGACCCCAGCAGCAAGCTAACCTACTGGTCGGAGCATCTGCCCCCTGGTGGTCAGTGCACATCATAGTGACTGGTTGACTGGCCCACTGGCCCCTGGTGGTCAGTGCACATCATAACGAGCGGTTGAGTGTCCTTACCATATCATTAGCATATTATGCTTTGATTGGTTGAACGGATGACTGGACACTTAGCATGTTAGGCTTTTATTATATAGGATTAATACTGTTATGAAGTCTTGTCATTAATCATACCTTAAAAGTATGCTAAAATATGTCCATTAATTTAATTTACAGAGCTCTCTAAAAACCTGCCATTCAAATTTTGTTATTGTGAACTGACATACTAGGAAGAATTCACTAGGCTTACGGTTCGGGACAATACTGACGCTTTCAATATTTTAAATCCTTTTTTTGTAGACTTGACAAGATATTACAAAGAAAGAGGGATTTGCAATTTACTAGGAAAGATCTTAACCAAGTGATACAAGGTAAGATATTTTCTTGTGATTAGAAGAAACAAAGCATATTATATTCACCCTCTGTATTGACATTATAGCATTTTAGAATTTAACTTAAAGTGATAGTATTGTATTCTGATAAGTCCTTTCTCTTCGGTTTACTCCTTGAGAAAGAATATATTTTTAGCCATGTTTACCAAGCATCTTCTTTAAATTCCAAGGCAAATATAAGTCTGATTTCAAAATTCATTCTAAGTAAAATATCATCAGTAATTGTCCTGCCAAATATCTTGCTAGAACTCTCATTGCTAAAATTTGTGCTTTAATGGGGATTAGAAGAAATTAGCCTATTTAGTATTATATTATTTATCCTATTATTATTCCTCAAGACTTGCTTTATTGTAGCAATTATTTTCCTTTTCAGTTCCTAACCAGCTCTTTAATGATCTCAGTTCCTCACTTTTGCTAATGAAGGACAAAAGACAAAGAAAATAAATTCCCCCATAATCCTTCACTTTGGCCTCTGGCGAATTGACTTTCCCTGTACTCATTGAAATGTGCTATCTCATTTATCTAGAAATGTCAATGATTTGTAGAAAGGACTGCATCTGAATGTGGTTTCGACAAATATGTGCTAGTAACTCAAAGTAAATGTGTTTCCCCTTTCCCTATGGATATAACTTATTAATATTAAGTGACCTTTTATGTTTTGAGAACATTAAAGTGATGAAAAACAGACAGATACTGCATGGAACATTGGAAAGCAATAATAAAGTAAACATAATGACAGCAGTGACATTATTTTGTTTTCAAAAGTAAAGTCAGAGATGAGAAACAGAGTGAGAGAGAGAGAATTTGTAGAAATTTATAAAACTAATATTCTCTGTGAAGGTGCTATGTGTTAGGCACTATTCCTGTATAGAGTGTACTTATATTTTATCACTTAACCCTCACGACCACCCTTTTAGGGAGCATGGTTATAAGAAGCAGATACTTAAAGAAAATGTAGACTTGGTTGTGATGACAGAGTTTGTGTGGGATAGAAAACAGTAGGAAACAGTTATTTCCTTGTAGGTATGAAGTACCTAAAGCCTTCCCTGTGGTCTTCCAGAACCTAGAACAGATTAACATAGAGGAGGAGAGGGTGCTTTGTAGAAATTTGATGACAACTCAAAGTCCTTGATAATAATACAACAGGCCATTCTGGTTCCAGGCCATTCAGCTCAATACTACTAGGAAAAGTCATGTAGTTTTGTGTCTTTTTGCTAGAATTGTTTTTTTGCATTTAGTCTTAGGTTGCTGTATGCCAAATGAATAATTTATGAAATTTGGCAGAAATGAAGAGACAGTTCTATATTGTCACTTTTCTTACTAGATACTGCCCTCAAATGGATTTCAACTTCTACATAGTCAAATGCCAATGGCAGCTATAGGTTAGAGTAAAATTCAGGCATGGATAAGGATTCTTTAAACAAAGAAAGTTTATTTGAAGACAGTAGAAGGAAATCAGTATCATTAGAATACCCAATAAAGATATTAGTAACATTTAATAGGGAGTTTTGGTGTGGGTGATAATGTGAAAATAAAGAAAGTATATTTTCTAGTCATTAGGTCTAGCCATAAACATCTAGTATCGCCTACATGCAGGCTACATACAAATCACCTCACTGGGTCAGGTTTACCTTAGCATTTTTGGAGTTGTACAAGGAAAAATATGATTATTGGCCCACAATGCATTTGACACTAACGATTATCTATATAACATCCACAGATAATGTAGACTGATAGAACTTGGTTGAAGAATATCCTCAAAATACAACAAGTTAGAAATTGATTTCCCTCAGGCTATTACATTAGGGAGATCACCCCAGATATGCAGATCACAGTGTCTCAGCAGGGCGGTTCTGCCTTATGCTTTATAGGGAGGAGTGCGGAAGGCAGAGGTAGTGTGGTTTAGAACTGAGGTTGCTTTGCCCTCAGAGGAAATCTCAGTTAGCTGTACAGGGAATGTCTATCCCTGTGTCCAGTTAGTTTCATTAGACAGACAATTCTAATCTCAGCTAATTATTCATCCACCAGAGAATGGGAGTTTGGCAATTTGTGTCTGACCTTGTCAGTGTATCCAGGCAGAAGGGAAAATGTCTGTGGTTGGCTTTGTCACAGCCAAAGGAGTCATTATGGATCTATGGAAGTTATGAGTCTTATCTAAGTCATATGGTGAAAGATGACTGGTTCTTTGCAGTGAGCCATTTCCCTGAACACAGAATAGTAGTAGCGGGGGTTGGAAAACAAAAACTTGGGTACATTTTTTTTTTAACTAGCACTGTTTTTGGGAGTAGAGAGATCTGGTAAACTTGAATAGTCAATATTCCTAAATTTAAGACTATGAAATAGGGGAAAGAGCCATTTACCCAGTGGAACATGAGAGAGTGTTTGTATAACTGAGGAATCTATAGCCCTGGACCTTCTAAAACATGTTCACACTAGATCTTTCTCCCCATTTTCTTAATGTGAAGAGTCTTTCACTTTGAGGGTTGAGTTTATGGAAGAAAGTCATTCTTCTGTGCTTCTACTGAGTACCATGATTCATCTGTTCTGAGAACAAGGACATTCCCAGGAGAAAAATGATGGTGAATGACAGTAATACAGAGGTGTTCATTAGGAAGAATGTATGTGATGCATTGGTTTTGGGAGCAGCCTGCTTGCAAATGACTTATGACAAAAAGAGTCCCCTTACTAAATCGACAAGCAGTCCACTAAGGTTCTGTGTTGTCAGAAATTCCTAAGTCAAAAAAATTATTGAAACTAATTTAACTAACAAGGTTTGGAGGCTAATCTTCAGGTACCGGTCAGATGTGGGTTTTGTAATGATACTGTACTGAAGCACCCCCCCCCCCCAGGGGAATCCTCCCTCATTACCTTTTTGAGGGTGAACATTTACTCACACATGACAAGTGAAGTTCTTGCAGCAAGAAGCAATACTAGACCAAAATTCAAACTCAGGGAGGGCAGATGTTGCTTATTTTGTTCACAGTGAAATAATGCCTGGAACAGTGTCTAGAATATGGAATGTACTGAACACATAATTATTGAATAATTGAATGAAAAATTAAAGAACAAGTGGGTACCATGAAGTCAGTTCATCTTAAAAAAACTCAGTCCATAATCTGATTCTCAATGATATTATTCTTCAGTTCTTTCACTCACCTAACAAATTTCTATACAATAGAATTCATAAAGTTAGGTAGAATACACACACACACACACACACACACACACACACTCACACTGAGTGGCCAGATTATTATGACCACCTGACCTTTGTAGGAAAATTAGCTATAATTTTGCGCTGAAGTTGCTAGAGAGCCAGACCATTATAAATAGGGAAGCAGGTTGTTTACCATGACAGTAGAAGTGATTTTTTTTTTCCTGAAGATATGGGTAAACAACGTGATTTAACAGCCTTTGAACGTGGGATATATATATACACTGAGTGGCCAGATTATTATGACCACCCCATCAGTACTTCGCTGGGCCACATTTTGTCTTCAATACTATGGCGATTCTTCTTGGCATTGACTCCACGAGATGTTGAAAGGTGATGCGAGGAATCTGACACCATGCCTGATGAATAGCACTGTCCAGTTCTGTGAGATTTGATGGTTGTGGAACCAGCTGCCTGATGGCTCTTTTAACTTCGTCCCACAAATGCTCAATTGTATTGAGATCTGGTGATTGTGGGGGCCACCTAAGCAAGGTAAAGTCTCCCTCATGTTCTTGAAACCACTCCTGCACAATCCAAGCACCGTGGCATGGCGCATTGTCTTGGAAGAAGCCATCTCTACTGGGATACACCATCAACATGATAGGATGAACTTGATCAGCAACGATACTTAGGTATGTTGTGCTATTCAGATGCTGTTCCACACAAATTAAAGGGCCCAAATCATGCCAGGAAAACATGCCCCAAATCATAACACTGCCCCCACCAGCTTGAAGGGTTGTACTCATGCATGTGGGGTGCATGCTTTCATGCTGTTTCCGCCAAATTCTCACTCTGCCATCTGCATGATGCAACTGGAAACATGATTCATCGGACCACATGACTTTTTTCCAATGCTCAACTTTCCAATCCTTGTGTTCCTGTGCAAATTGGAGACGTTTTATCTTGGTAACTGCAGACAACAAAGGTGTTTGAACAGGCCTTCAGCTTCCATATCCCGTATGATGCAGTGTACGGCTAATTTGCCTACAAACATCAGGTGGTCATAATAATCTGGCCACTCACATTCAAACATATCCCAGGTTCAGAGGCTGTTAAATCGCGTTGTTTACCCATATCTTCAGAAAAAAATCACTTCTGTTGTGGGATATGGGTAAACAACGTGATATAACAGCCTTTGTTAAATCATTTCTGTTGTTTACTGTTATGGTAAACAACCTGCTTCCGTATTTATAATGGTATGGCCCTCTAGCAACTTCAGCGTGAAATTATAGCTAATTTGCCTACAAATGTCAGGTGGTCATAATAATATGGCCACTCAGTGTGTGTGTGTGTGTGTGTGTGTGTGTGTGTGTGTGTATCTCCACAGTTAGGGAACATTTTCCTTTCATTTCCATTTTCTAAATGTGAGCATTTGGTGTTGTACTCTTATACCTCCATCTCTCAGAACTGTTTGTCCTTTCTTTTGCTCACATTTTATGATCAAAGAAAGTTTTCCATGCTCCCGTGTGTTAATATAGCCTCAAAGACTATCTGAATTCAATTTTTCTAATTTAGTCTATTTCTCTAGAATACCAATTTCCATTTTCTGCAAGAATGTATTCAAATCATTAAGGTCACCATGGACTAAGCAAGTATTGGGCTATGTGTTCAGGATACTAATGTATTCACTGTGTAGATATTAGTTTCTGGCACAGTGTCTAACCTATTAGTAATTAATACAAATTAAAGTTACAGTGTGCTTCCATAATCAACAGAAATTTCTACTATTACTCTATTTTAAATACACGTTAGATAACAGAAGACAGTAGAATGAACAATTAGAATAAACTGAGAGACTAGATGTAAAGGTATATCAATGTGAATTTGGGCCACTAAATAAGATGATAGATGCAATCTATGGAAAGAATTTATTGTTTTCTCTTTATATAAATTTGTACTCATTTGTATAATTTATAGAAAAATGTATATTATAGCAAATTATCTTCACATCTCATTTTGGCATAAGAAATTTTATAAAACCATTATGATATAAAATTATTATATTTTTGTCATTTGACTCCAGATGGGTACAAAATAAACCCTTGTTAAAATATTTTCTTCATGGTTTTCAAATACAAATAAGTAAGGTCAGTATAATTGCAAGAAAATATTTGCTAACAGCCAAATTAATTATAAACAGGAGAATAGAATGTCCTTAATGGATAATTTCCTTTATTATGTGACACTTGTTAAAGAGCCATCAAAGAAAACTGCTCATTAATTGTGCATTAAGAAATTATCCCTGAATCTTTGCTAATTTCTTTTTGACAGATTCACCCATGACTCCCATAAGATAGCAAAAAATGTAAGTCAAAAAGGAAATGATGCCAATTGGGTTCTCATAAATTTCTTCCCAATCAACACTTTTTTACATACTTCACTAGCTCTGTCTCATCTTTAGCATTAAAGAGGAGCAGTAGGAAAACAAATGTGCATTGTTGCACTCCATGCTTGGCTTATAAAAATAAATTACCACTTAAGAGAGAGCTTTATTCTGTCAGCTACACAGAAGGGGGGTAAGTGATCAAAATATTGAATAGGAAATACATAGATAAAAAGTACTAATGAAAACCAGGTGTTTTATGAGATTCATTTAAAAAAAATTATGCATGTCAATATACAGCCTATAAAAACGCTTTTAGTAACATAACTATTGTACACAGCAAGGAAATAATACACTAACCAATTATCTATAATGGCTAGCCCATTGGGACACAAAGATTTATAAGTAGGAGATGCCAGACTAACAAAAGAAAAAATTTGATCTGCCTGAGTTGGACTTAGTACTGCTTTTATTTATTTTTTATTTTAATTTTAAAAATCTTTATTGTTGGAAGTATTACATATCCCCCCACCCCCCTTTTTCCACCATTGACCTCTTCTAGCCTGCCCCTGCCCCCTTCTGGAGGCCTTCACTGTCCTATTGTCTGTGTCCATGGGTTATGCATATATGCATACAAGTTCTTTAGTTGATCTCTTCCTACCCACCCACCCTCCACCACCTTCCCTTTGAGATTCTACAGTCTGTTCCATGCTTCTATGTCTCTGCATCTATTTTGTTCTTCAGTTTATTTTGTTCATTAGATTCCACATTTGATACTTGTCTTTCTCTGACTGGCTTGTTTAGCTTAGCACAATACTCTCCAGTCCCCTCCATGCTGTCTCTAAGGGTAAGGGATCCTTTTTACTGCTGCATAGTATTCCATGGTGTAAATGCACCACAGCTTTTTTATCCACTCATCTACTGATGGGCACCAGGGCTGTTTCTAGATCTTAGAAAAAGCAGTTACACTGCTATGAACATAGGGTGCATACATTTTTTTCTGATTGGTGTTTCTGCTTCCTTAGGATATATTTCTAGAAGTGGGGTTGCTGGGGCAACAAAGGAAACTAAGGAGAAAAGTACTGCTTTTAAAATTTTTATTCTAATCTTACAAGTGGGCTGTTTATTTGTCTATCTGCCTGCCTATCTACTAGTGTACCGGTTAATAATATGGATTTTGTAATCAAAGAAAGCACAATAATTTCAAGAGAAACATCAAAAGTGCTTTATTCAAAGTAATGTCCATGACTAGCTACACATTTCCCCCATCTTTCAGGTAATTTGTGGATACCGTCCCAATAGAACTTTTCTTGTTTTGAGGCAAACCATTCAGAGACCCAATTTTCCACTTCATCATATGTTTTGAAGTGCTGCTCAGAAAGTGTGTATGCCATCGATCAGAACAAGTGGTAATCTGAAGGAGCAAGGTCTGGTGAATACAGTGGGTGAGTTAATACTTCCCAGGCAAGATCTTTTAACGTGTCTTTAACTGGTTTTGAAGTGTGTCATGGTGTGTCATCATGAAGCAAAATAACTTTGTCGTGGCACATTCTGGTCATTTTATGATCAAAGCGTGGTTCAGATTGATTATTTGTTATCGGTAGCAATCAGTATTAATGGCTTCATCTGGTTTTAGAAGCTCATAATACACCACACTTTCCTGATCCCACCAAATGCAGAGCATTGTCTTCTTTCTGAAGTGATTTGGCCTTGCAGTCGATGTTGATGGTTGACCTGGATCAACCCATGATTTTGTGCTTTTGGGATTCTCAAAATAAATCCACTTTTCATTGCCAGTCACAATTTGATGCAAAAAAGACTTTCTTTCGTGCTGTTGAAGCAACATTTGACTGATGACTTTTTGGTTTTCTATTTGTCTTTCGTTCAGTTGATGTGGCACCCATTTTTCCTCCTTTAAAATCTTTCCCATTGCTTGTAAGCCAAGGGTCCTCAAACTTTTTAAACAGGGGGCCAGTTCACTGTCCCTCAGACTGTTGGAGGGCCAGACTATAGTTTAAAAAAAAACTATAAACAAATTCCTATGCACACTGCACATATCTTATTTTGAAGTAAAAAAACAAGACTTCAAAAAAAGGCTCTCCTAACTTCAAAAAAAGGCCCTACTAACTGCAAAATAAAAAAAAATAGACCTCCTAACTTAAAAAAAAAAAATCCTAACTTGTTCTTACCTCGGTCCTCAGGCAGCAGCAGGCTCTGCACAGGCAAGCTCGTAACTCTTTCTATCACACCCGAGGAGTCCAGAGACAGAGAGAAGGAGGGGAGTCGGAGACTGGTGCACATTCCACACATGCGCACTGCGGGCGCCCAGGACGAGTGAGTCAGCTGCTAAGCAACAGGCAGCAGCGGCAAAAACACCTGGCGGGCCGGATAAATGTTTTCGGGGGGGGGGGGGGGGGGGCCTGCATGTGCCCCGCTGGCCGTAGTTTGAGGACCCCTATTGTAAGTGATCGGGAATTGTTTGCTGAGCAATATTTAATCTTTCTGCAAGTTGTTTTTGAGTTTGACATGCATCTTCATCCAATAATGCTTGTAATTGTTGGTCTTCAAACTTTCGGTTGCCCTGGACGTTCTTTGTCTTTCACATCGAAATCATCACTTTTAAAACATTTAAACCAGCATTCACAAGTATTTTGAGATGGAGCATGTTCACCATAAGCTTCCCGAAGTATCTGATAACTTTTAGCAGCACTTTTTTCAAAATAAAGTAATGAATTAAAACTTCCCGCAAATGCTCTTTTTTTTTGGCATGAAATTCGACAATTTTAAGTGTAAAAATATCTATAATGTTAACACCATCAGCAAATTTGACATATGAAGTTTTGAAGCTTGTTGTCAATACAACAAAATAGCATACATATCAAATCGCATATATAGCAACATATGTGTAACTCCATCTATTGAAAAAAAAAACTGCATTATTAACTGGTACACCTAGTATGTATCTATAATTTTTCTGTTGTGCAATTATGTCTTGCTTTGTTCTTTCTGAGATACTCATTGTCCTCATTATTTAACACTTAGCAACTACTTAAAATGTGATAAGCAGTATATAAATTAAAGAAATAGAGAAGGTAAAACGTAAGGAAAAATACCCCAACAATTAACAGTAATTTGATACTAGAGAATATAAAATGTTGGTGTCACTAGAATAGTTCTAAAAGAAAAGAGTTTCCCATGAAATGTAGAGTGAGAATTGTAACTTCCTCCTATTACTTCTGGTTACTTAAGGAAGTTGAGGCAAGGAACATAATGGGGAGCCATGAGATGATTTCCATTTCATCAACTTCAGAAAGTTTGTGGAAGTGATGTCTAATATTGTTCCATGTGTTAGTGTCAACTTTACAAATGTATCTTTAAGGGTTCTCTATTAGTAACTTACAAATCCCGCAGACCATAAATTATATATTTAACTTTTTCAATAGAAAAAAGTCCATTCATTAACAGTTGTTTTAAATAATGCAATTTGGGTAATAAAGAATCTCTTCATTACTCATAGCATTGCCAGCTTATCGAACTTTTTAGTATTTAAGGGAAAAATGCAGTGCACCTTACACTAAAACAATGTTGAAAGTAGATTGCTTTTGTTAGTGATTTAGAAAGTTGTCATAAAATTAAATAAAAATAAAGTTAAATACTTTAAGGAGACCAAATTTAAAATCGAAATTGTAAGGCAAAAAAAGAGACTTTAAAACCTCTAACATTTTAATTATATACACAGAGGTGGGAAAAAGTAGGTCTATAGTTGTAAATACATGAAATAGAGTTAATAAAGCTACTGTAATAATCATAACTTGAATCTTTCCATAAGAACAATGGTAAATCTACTTTTGTCTACATTATATTTTCCTTAGGATAAGTTATCTAACTAGCTAATTTGAGCAACAAAAAATTTTGCTGATATTAAACTGTTAATGTATATTTGTGTATATTCCAAATAGAGCACTCTTTAAAAAAAAATTACTAAGAAAGCATGGATGTTAACTCACCAATAGATGGCAGTAGGAGTTTATATTTTAAGTTACTGGAAGGAATTTGGCCATCTATTCCAATACTGCAATACTCCATTGAAATCAATGTTGATTTGAAATTGTTATATTGAACTTCAACCAATAATATTTATCGAGGTTTAATATATATATATTTGTGTATATATATTATACACACACACAGACACACACACATATATAACAATGTATCTTCTTATCTATTTATATATTGTATTAGATATCTGTTACTCTATAACAAATTACCTCACAATTTAGTTTCTGAGGGTCAGGAATCCAGCCATGACTCAGCTGAGTGGTTCTGCCTCAGTGTCTCCTGTGTGGTACTTAAGTTGTCAGCCAGTGAGACAATCACTGAAGGGCCTGGGCAGTCTAATCCAAACTCTTCCAGATGACTGGCTGATTCCAAGAGATTTCAGTTCCCTTGCTATGTGGGCTCCTCGATAGGGCTGCTCATATGGCATGGATGCTGGCCTTCCCAGACTAAGTAAAGAAAGAAAGAGGGAAAACGAGAGCACAAGCAAGCAAGAAAGCCCTAAAGAAAACTCCCTCCAGTCTTTTTTTAAAATGTTTTTATTTATTTTTTATTGTCTAAAGTTTTACGTGTCTCTTTTTTCCCCAATTGACCGCCCCTTCCGCCAGCTATTCCCACCCTGGGCAAGCCCCCACCACCCCAGTGTCTGTGTCCATTGGTTATGCTAATATACCTGCATACAAGTCCTTTGGTTGCTCTCTAGCTCCCCCCCCTCCTCCCCGTACCATTTGTCTCTAGATCTATTCTTGTTCATCAAATTATGTTGATCATTCTATCCCACATATGAGTGAGATCTTGTGATATTTATCTTTCTCCAACTGGATTATTTTGCTTAGCATAATACTCTCCAGTTCCATCCATGCTGTTGCAAATGGTAAAAGTCCCTTCTTTTTTTATAGCAGCATAGTATTCCATTGTGTAGATGTACCAGAGTTTTTTAATCCACTCATCTGCTAATGGGCACTTAGGCTATTTCCAAATCTTAGCTATTGTAAATTGTGCTGCTATGAACGTAGGGGTACATATATCCTGATTGGTGTTTCTGGTTTCTTCGGATAACCATCTCACACCTGTCAGAATGGCTATCATCAACAAATCAACAAACTTGACAAGTGCTGGCGAGGATGTGGAGAAAAAGGAACCCTCCTGCACTGCTGGTGGGAATGCAGACTGGTGTAGCCACTGTGGAAGACAGTATGGAGTTTCCTCAAAAAGTTAAAAATGGAACTGTCATTTGACCCAGTATTCCCACTTGTAGGACTATATCCCTCCAGTCTTTATAACCCGACCTCAGGAGTGGCGTACTGTCACTTCTTTTCTATTAGTCAGTAGACCTATACCGCTATAGTTTGGATACAGGGGTCCTCAAACTTTTTAAACAGGGGGCCAGTTCACTGTCCCTCAGACCGTTGGAGGGCTGGACTATAGTTAAAAAAAAAACTATGAACAAATTCCTATGCACACTACACATACCTTATTTTGAAGTAAAAAAACAAATGTTTTCGGTGGGCCACATGTGGCCCGCGGGCCATAGTTTGAGGGCCCCCTGGTATGCCAGGATAGCGTGAATGCCATGTGGGAATGAAGAGATCTGTGAGTTGGTTATATACTTATATTATAACCTCTTCATACTTAATTTTGTTATTCGTATGTCATTTCATATTTCTATTCCTATAATCATAAATACTTTTCCTATTTCTCTACTCAATATATTTTCATTAACTTCCTTCCTTCCTGATTTGCCTCCATCAACATCTGTCATGAACAAAAAGAGTGAAGTGCATAACTATGTTTTAAAATTCTGACTTATTGATTGGGATAGTATTAAAACTTTTGGAAAAAGACTGTCAGAGAAAACAGTGTTTATTATTCACTGATACAATATCATCCACCACAGAAGACAATATCTAGAATAAAAACCCTCCTAGATTTCTAATTTATCTTAGTCCATCCACAACGACTTTCACTTACTATGGAATGTGTGACAATGTCTCTTTAGAGTTAAAATTAGCAGTTTATTATAAAAAAAGCAGTTATTACAGATAAAGTGAAAACATTAGAATTAGCAGGGTAGGAGCAAAGGTATAAAACTTTTAAAGTATCAGTTCAATATAATACAGCTGAAAATGTTTTTAAAACAAAACTGTGATGTTAATGGGATAGTGTTGAGATAATGATAATAAACAAAATAAAGTTTAGAAAGGAGAGAAAGTAAGTCCTTAATTGTTAAGAAAAAAATTTGCGCCGTAACCGGTTTGGCTCAGTGGATAGAGCATTGGCCTGTGAACTGAAAAGTCCCAGGTTCGATTCCAGTCAAGGGCATGTACCTTGGTTGCGGGCACATCCCCAGTGGGGGGTGTGCAGGAGGCAGCTGACCGATGTTTCTCTCTCATCGATGTTTCTAACTCTCTATCCCTCTCCCTTCCTCTCTGTAAAAAAAAAAAAAAAAATTGCAAATGTTTTCTGGTTAATAGGTTATCTCTGTCAGGGTTCAATGGAGGAGACCAACCAATTTGGTGCTTACAAATTTATTGTAATTTGTCAGGGAGAGTTCTGGTCTTGGTTGTCCTGGAAAGATTCCCAGAACCCTTTAACAAGAAGCTTCTAAGTGGGATACAATATAAGAGGTATGAGAAAGCTGCAAAAAAACCTTGTGATTAAAAATTTACTACTAAATTTGTGATTTATCAATATGAAAAATGGAATACAATTGTTTCTAAACACCTATGAAGCTATAGGTTGGACACTTCAGTGATAGTATAGAAAATTTCCATTTCTGCACAATCTTGCAAAAAGAAAATATAAAAAAAATGACTGCAAAAAAACCTTCTGTTTTATTTTCACATTTTACATCTCCTGTGATTGCATATAAATGCCAGTTCTTTATTTACATCAAAAATCCTACCTATAACAGCACCTGAGAAGTATCTTGTTCATTTTCCAGATCCAGTGTAGACTCTAGGAGTTGTCAAGCATGGATGCTAAATGGCAGTCGACCATATGTGGCATGCAAAGTATTTCTGTTTTGAGTATGAAGTGATGTTTTCCCTATCTACAGACTCTTATCTTTCTCTTTGGCAATTTCCTTTCCCTGCATTGCTCTAGAATTAGGTGAAATATACTCTAGGTTTTTGTTACAACCAGATTGTAGTAGCACACTAAATAAAAATAGATTTTAATATCCTCTGTTTGAAAAAATAACACTTTTCCTCCTTGAAGAACAATCAGCCTACTAAGAGGGATATATTGTTGAAAAATCAAATTAATCCTTGATGCCCAGGGCAAAGGTGGGATCTCTAGAAAATATTTTCTCTTTAACAATATCTATACCTGAAAATATATGAGAAAAAATTAACATATGCAGATTCCTGAGCATTTATTATGAACTTCTGGCCACTAGTTACTGTAATAACCTGATGCAATTAATATTGTTATTACTATTATGCAGATGAGAGACAGAAGCTTAGAAACTGTAAACAACTTGCCTAAGATTATACAGTAACCAAACTAAGGATCTACTATAACAATCCAGGTTTCATTCTATTGCATAATGGTCACCAATATATGTTCTTTCTAAAGACTTTGTGTCATATTGAAGATTTTAAAATATTTAATATGCATTAAATATAGTTTGTATTTCTTATGGGATCTCAAACTTTTTCTAAGTGGAAACTACCTCTTGTGATTAAACTTTCCTGTACTACTAGGAGTGAGAAATGAAAAGGAGAGTAGGAAATGCAAGGGTGAAAAACACATATGTAAATTTTTAATCTAAACACTTTACTATTTACATAATACTATTTTAATAGATTTAAAATCTGGGTTATTTTCTCCCACACTATGCAGACAATAATAGTCAGGTGGCCACTGCTTTTGGCTGCATGCAACTGATATGAACAACTTAATATCATTAATACATGGTTTATTTTCCTTGTGTAACAGTAAGAACAAGGAAAACTGGTTCCGGGCTGGTGTGTTCATCCCTTTCTGCCATTTTTAGCATATGATTGCTTCCCCTCACAGTTGTAATTTGGCTGCTCCCCTTCTGGCCATCCCATCTGTTCTCCAGGCAGGCAGCCAGAAAAAGGGCAAATGATGAAGAGCAGAGTGTAGGAGGTAAAGAGAGAAGTCAGCTGAACCTGTTCTCTTTTTAATAGCCTGTCCAAAAGTCCTATCCAGCAACATTTGCTCATATTTTATTCATCAGGACTACATGTCATGGCTACATGTCACATGTGAAAAATATGATCAGTGAGACTCATAAATGAGAGTTTAGTTTGGAATAGGAGATTTTGTAGTAAATAAATAACAAATGAGTATTATCCTAAAATGTTAAATAGCTAGCTAGTTTCCTAAGACCTTGAAAAACCAAATATTTTAACTGGGTATGTTTCTGTTCTGTAAATATCAAAATTCTTATAATAAAGGAAAGGGAGAATGGATTTTTGAAAGGCCAATAGCACTGACTGAAAACTATGGTAGTACTATGATTACCCTAAAACAGGGTATAAGACTATAGATTAATAATCCAGTTATTGTAGCCCAAAATGACCTCTATTTAAAATCCTCATCCTGATAAATGGTTTTTTAAGTGTATAGTCCATATCCTACTATGCTAATTTTTTTTCCATATTCTTTCTTTTCATTTTAAGAGGGACATATTTTAAAATAAAGGAAATATCTATATCCAAAGAAAAAGGATGCCATCTTAATACAAGTTTGGGGATCCATCTCATTACAAGTTTCTGTATTTACTGTCACTGGAGGAAGGGACCCCATTGATGAGAATAGTGGCTATCAAAACATTTACCCAGAAGTGAGAGCTTCGCTGCTAAACACATTTTATTGTCCAAAGCAAGTCACATAGTAATGCTAAACAAAGAGGATACAAAAGTAGATGTGGAACCGTCATAATCACTAACATATGTTGCCTGCCTTTTTAAAGCCACTATGCTAGAAACCCCATGAGAATAAATAAACTATCTTTATTACAAAGTTGGAAAGTGAAGTGTGCTGTGAAAGGGCACAGAAGAGAGGCTCATTGAGCACTTGGCAACTGCTTCATAAATCATGTAATAAAATGTTGATGTAGAAAATAATCTTTGTGAATTTAGCAATATAGTCTAAGTAACTTGGTGCAAATAGAAGTAAAGTTCTTAGTACATGATGGAATGAGAAGCCCCATGAAAAATATTTTCTTTATTAGTTTACCAATATTGTTGAAAACATTGATTTTTTAAGAATTGTGTATTTGGCATCGGATTGTCATTGGGGTCATAGGCAAACATGGAGAGAAGCAAGTGCCCTGGATTCATGGAAATTGTTGTCAAGTGGTGGTAGAGTGTGGTAATATAATGCCATAGGAGATGAAAAAAGATCAACCAGAATTTTACACTGAAAACAAAAGAAAAATCTTGACCACATCTGAATACGGAGAAGAATCTGAAAGTTTATATCATGACTTTCTATGCATCATTTTGATTTTAATACATGTATACTAAAATGTGCACTGTTATCTATATAGTTTTCATTTCTTCAGGCTTCAAAAAAGTCACAATTTGTTTTTTCATAAAATTTAGAATTAAAGGACCCTTCTGGGTGTCGTATAAAGTCCTAGTACAGTCAAACCTGGGTTCTCCAATCTTTCCCATCTTGACCATTTCGGTTCTCGACTAAGTTATTCATAGGAGAGGGGGTGGGGAGTATACAAGGATGTCTCAGTTGTTGAACAAAACATTGGTTCTTGACCTGACAATCCTTTCGTGCTGATATCTGTACGCTCAGTCACACATCTGTCAGGTAACAAATACTAGGAGATAATGCATGAGTACCAAGTCAATTTACTGTTAAACCTTGTGTTGTTAACATCTTTGGAAACTGTGCTGTGAATAGTTTCATGGTTTTTGCTTATGTTGCTGCTTATTATTATTAAATACGCACAGTAAGTCATCATTTTCTTTTGCCGTGCATTTCATTTCCTTTTTGTTAAATTTTCATTTACATTTCATGTCTTTTTTGTTTTTAAAGAGTTTATTTATAGATTAAACATTACTGTAGATTAGACATGTACTAAATATAAGAAATGTTAAAACAGGGAATCATTTGGGGGTCTGGAATGGATTCATTCAAGTTACATGATTTATTTTTTATTTCACCATCACCATTTATCCCCTCTATGCCCTCTTCCACTCTACCCACCTCCTCCCCACCCCACAATCACCACACTGTTGTTCATGTCCATGAGTTCTCTCTCTCTCTCTCTCTCTCTCTCTCTCTCTCTCTCTCTCTCTCTCTCTCTCTCTTCTGTTTTATTGAATCCTTTCACCTCCCCACCAACATTCCCCCCACACAACAGAGCTGGGGAAAAATGATTTGGATTTCTAACAAATCAATTCTCAAACAGCCATTTGGAACAAATTAAGTTCAAGAACCAAAGTTCCTCTGTAGATTGTTTATGGATATTATAACCAAAGTAGGCAAAATTATGTATGGAAGAAAAACATTCACTAAATATTGATTTAAAATTTTTATATATGTTAATGTGTTACATATTACATGTACAGACATCCATATGATTGTAAGGAAATTAGAGTTAGTGAGGAAACATTTAAACAGTTCATAAAGGGATTTTAATTATTTTTAAAATGTTGATTTTTGAGTCAGTAGCAGAAATGAATAATCTTAAAGTTTTAAGCAACTACCTTTCATATTTAAGAAAGCAGAATGAAATGGCCTTACCATGCAACAATAGAGATTTAAGTAAATCCTAAGAAAAAAGTACTGACAGAACATGGCTAAAGCATGGAATATGTAGCACTGAAGAGCACATTGCTTTTTGCAATGACAGAGCTGTGCAAAATAAACATATCTGATAAACAGGTATTGATATATGTCCAGAGTATATATATATACATACATGAAAATAATAAACTTACCAAAAAACTAGTGGGAACATTTGGATAAAGGTTGAAATAAGAAAAAGGGAAAAATGAGAGAAAACAAGAAATTATGTTGCTGTTTAAATATAACAGACACTAACGAGCAACATAAATTCACCTAATGATTTTACTATTGCCCATTAAGTTATTTCAGATTGATAGTCTAAAAGGTAAGTAAATAAGAAATAGATAAGTCAAATAGTTATTGGTCTGTATAAACTTTTATCAATAGAAGGATAAACAGTTAAAGCAAGAACTAAATAGGGATAGAAGTGACAGAATGTTTAGAAATTTAGAATATCAATCTAGGCAGTGAAATTCATAGAAGAAAATAACAGTAAACATTGTTCAACTGTATGCGTAACATTTAAGAAAGTTCATTTTCAGGGGTGGGCAAACTTTTTGACTTGAGAGCCACAATGTGTTCTTAAACTGGACCGGAGGGCCGGAACAAAAGCATGGATGGAGTGTTTGTGTGAACTAATATAAATTCAAAGTAAACATCATTACATAAAAGGGTACGGTCTTTTTTTTTTTTAGTTTTATTCATTTCAAACGGGCCAGATCCAGCCCGCGGGCCGTAGTTTGCCCACGGCTGATTTAGGTGATGTCAACATTACTCATCTATAATTTACTAGTTAAGTAACTTTAAGTAAAAGTTATGAGAGAGATTTTATTTCACTAGAATTAAGTATTTTCAGGCAGCTATAATTTTCCATATTTAAATAGTTTCCTGAAAAGTAATGGGCTAAATGTGTTTTTGAAGAAGTTAAATTAGAATTAGAAAAGTACATACAGATACTACAATTTGGAGTGGGAATTGGTCTATATGACCCTATATTTATTTATGAAGGGCAAAAAATTTAATTGCTAGAAAAATTTTTTAAAATTTATTATGAGCTACTATTGATTTTAGGTAATGAAATAACATTTTAAAAATTAAAGACAATGTTTTCAAATTCCCTACAGCTCTTTAAAAAAATACATTCTAAGTCTGCTAATTTCTTCTCTATTGTTTTTACCTGGCCCACATACTAATCTTTCACGTAATAATTGCACTTGACATAATCCAATCATCTTCTGTACTTAAGCCAGAATCAATGACTCTATTATTACAGTCCAAATTATGTCACTACCATGAATAAAAGTAGTCAGTAGCTTCTCTAGTGTTTGGTATACAAGTATTTTTTTATAAGTCTTGGTATGAAACTCTAAGGGGTGTGTCCATGCCTAATTCCAGCCATTTCTCTTTTGCTCACTGTAGACAAATCACACTGGTGTGCTTTCAGTTTTCTGTGTGAAATAAGCTCTTTACAGGTGCATATGTTATATCTTCTATATTTGAAAAATACACTTTATCCCTTACTATCTGACAAATCTTTATCCTAAAAATGTTCCAAATAGGTGCTTTGTGAAATCCTAATATATGAAAACCCTGGGTCCATCACGACTGGAGGCTTGACCGACTGGAAGTCAGTCCTGCAGTCAGCTGGACTGCAGGCACAGTGATCCAGCACTGACTCCTGAGGGGGCTGTGAATCAGGCCTGGAGAGAGGCCTGAAGAGAGAAGCAGGGTCTGATCCGAAGCCATTATGGAAACTATTGATAAGCACTTGCCTCTCTCTTATCCCTCCAGCTGCAGTGCCTCCATTTCTCTCTAGGCCTCCACTGGGGCTGCTGATCAGTCCCGCCTTTCTTATCAGGCCCTGTTGATAGGCCCAGAGATGCTGACTGGCATAGAAACCGATGAATCAGAACCAAATCTGGGTCAACTGTAAGGAGCCAATGGCTGCCTAGGAAGCGGAGCTTTTGACACTGACTGGCATAGAAACTGACCAATCAGAACCAAATTGGCCAGCAGAGGAGGGCAGTTGGGGGCAAGATCAGGCCTGCAGGGGAGGGCAGTTGTGGGTGAGATCAAGCCAGTAGGGGAGGACAGTTGGGGGACCAGGCCTGCAGTGGAGGGCAGTTGGGGGCCATCAGGCCAGCAGGGGCGGGCAGTTGGGGGCTTGATCAAGCCAGTAGGGGAGGGCAGTTGAGCGGGACCAGGCTGACAGGGGAGGGCAGTTGGGGGCCACCAAGCCAGCAGGGGAGGGCATTTGGGGGCGAGATCAGGCCAGCAGGGGAGGGCATTTGGGGGCAAGATCAGGCCAGCAGGGGAGGGTAATGAAATAGGTAATGAAATAACATTTTAAAAATTAAAGACAATGTTTTCAAATTCCCTACAGCTCTTTAAAAAAAGCAGTTAGGTGTTAATCAGGCTGGCAGGGGAGCAGTTAGGGGGCCATCAGGCTAGCAGGCAGGCGAGCAATTAGGACAGCCGTGGGCAAACTACGGCCCGTGGGCCGGATCTGGCCCGTTTGAAATGAATAAAACTAAAAAAAGAAAAAAGACCATACCCTTTTATGTAATGATGTTTACTTTGAATTCATATTAGTTCACACAAACACTCCATCCATGCTTTTGTTCCGGCCGTCCGGTCCAGTTTAAGAACCCATTGTGGCCCTCGAGTCAAAAAGTTTGCCCGCCCCTGAATTAGGAGCCAGTAGTCCCAGATTTTGAGAGGGATGTCCGACTGCCAGTGTAGGCCCGATACCTGTGTGGTGCAGGCTGGGCCAGGGACACCCCCCCCCTCAGTGCACGAATTTTGTGCACCGAGCCTCTAGTCTAATATAAATTATTTGCTTCATGTATTTTCTCTCATAAATCTGTCTTTTTTAAGAAACATATTATGTTTATATATTATTATTACTAATCAAATAATCAATATCATAGGGACTTTGGTATAATAAATGCCAGCAAGGTACTTGTATTCAAGAAATCTTTCCAATTATGACAGGAGTTTGGCTCTGATGAGCAGAATAGTTTTTATAGGTACATTTTTAAACTATGGACACAATTTTTAAAAGAACTATGTGAAGACACTGGAGGGTGAAGAAAATCCTTGAGAAACTAGAGTGGATTTACCCTCTAGTAGGGATTTACCCTCCCTACTGTGGGAATTATGCAGTGTGCAGCATCCCCACCAGGGCACCATATCTATGGGTGGGTGAATAGAATGCAATTAGGAAGTGTCAGCCACCCTGGTGAAAGAAAGACTCAGAGAAGTTGAGACAGCCATTATATATGGAAATTGAGGGAGATCTGAAAAGGAGGGAGAAACAATGCAAGAACCCCCAAACTGTATATAAACTCACCTTAGATCTTAGTTGAGCAATGAACTATGCATGTCAGGTTGAGATTATAGGGAGTCCAAGGGAAACAGAAGGTGGTGCTGAAAGAGAGCAGTTAGTATTTCAGCTGCTTCTCAAAGCAGAGGAGACACTGTTTAGAATTTGAACCCAACTTAATGGAGATTGGGACAGAAGTTGGGCTTTGTCTTCCACTCAAAAGGACCATGTCCTGAGAGTCAAAGAAGTTCACCCTGGGATTAATTAAACAGTGAAATAATAGACTCACCTAAACAAAATCCACAAATTCAAGGGTATCCATTTTAATAATTTATTTGCTAGAATAAAACTCAGGCAACAGAAATTGCCTTTGTAACGCATCTTCCACAATGTTCAGATTTTTAGAAGTTCTAGAATAAGTTAGAAAAAAGCTACAGTGGTAGAAATTAGAAGTGGTTTCCAGAATGAGGGGGATTCTTAAATAGAAAAGGGCATAAAAGATCTTGGTGACAGTGATAGTATTCTTTATAATATTAATCTGGCTGTTGCTTACACCGGTATATTTGTCAAAACTCAGCAAGCATTATACTTAAAACCTATAAATTCAACTTATGTTACACCTAAAATGAATGGATTAATGAATGAATTTCCCCTAGTTTGTGAATAATATATGGAAGTAATTTTGTATATTCATTGCTCATGAGTTATAAAAATAGAACTAAAATCACAATAATTTAGACACCAGCAAAATTTCTTTGTTTGCTTTTCCCCCAATGCTATATACAAATAGCTCTCCAATATTTCCATATCCCAATTTAGCAATTCTTTCTTTTAATATTACTATCTTCTAATTTAGAACAATATCACCATCTTCTCTCTTTGATTTGAATGCAAATAGCATAAAGGTGTGACAGTAAATACCTTACGGATCAGTAATTCAGTGATTCTCACTCATGCTATGTTTTGGATCACTGGATTAAGCATCGATGTCACAATGAACTGCCTTCTGTTCGCTGCTGCATTTTTCACTCTTCATGTCCCACCTAATATACAGCGATAATGGAAATTAAATTTATTCCATCCTGGCACATACATGGACTACACATAGTACATAAAGTATTTCATTTTCATAGTGGAACTCTATAGAGTTAAAATCCTCCAGTTTAAAAAGGAGAGGGGAAAAAGTACACAATTCTCTCACCAAAGCAGCGCAGCATTATTGTTCAGATCCAAGCAAAGAACCTTCAAAATAAACCATATACTGTTGATTTACATATTTAGCTTTGATTGAGGATCTTTAAGCCTTGTCTTTTATAAACAGAAATACTTGATTTTATGTCTAAAGAGAAATTCAAGAAGTATGTCACATAATGGAATTTGTCTTTTTAATAGAACTTTTGTGTTTCATATCAGATGTCTAATCTATATGTACACTATGTTTTGATAACTTTCATTTTAATACAAAAAGCTATGAAGACTAACAAATTGTTTCATCATCCTGTCTCCGTCTCACAAATGAAATAACATTCTAGTACTTTTGGTAAAAAGTACATTGACGTGCATGTATTTATAAATCTTTTATTTTGACACAAATCTATTGGGGGATAAAACTCCAGTGTAAGCATGAATGATTTTAATTTCTTAACGCCTTCCCTAGAATCAAAAAATGCATTTAGAAGTTACTGGGTTTCACAATTTTTGTCTTCTTAGTTTTACAGAATAAAGAACTTTATAGATTAAAGATGATTTATGCCAAAGCCTTAATTTTATGAGAAAGTGAAACGTGTATCCCAGAGTAATGAAGTAAACTGCCAGCTTACAGCAAGTCAAACAGAGTAAAATAGAACTCAAATAGCACTTTCCAGTAACATACATCTTAGACTCTGAGCATTTAAGCAATTTCTTGTGTAATTCTCTATGCTTCAGGTTTTGCCTTTCATATGATATGCTCTGAGCAAATCCAAGCCTTAGCATAAATCTAGAACTAATTCACTTATGTGCATTCACATTCTGACCTGGAACACATCTCAGATGAAAGAGGTGGATGATTGGATATGGTTTATGCTGCATGAAATTTAAATAGAGATGCATCAAGAAATATTTCCTAGTGTTGGTGAAGCTATTATTACATGATCTGCTCAGAGATTATTTTCTAATAAGAAAACATTTTTATTTCAGTCCCTATCTGTAGATTTAATTCTTGCCGCAACACAGAACTTTCAAATTATAGGCTTTAGTATTTTTAGATATAATTAATATGGGCTTACTAAAATGTTATTCAAATCACCTTCACCTCAATTCCATAATACTATCCTCTGAATTTTTACTTCTTATTGTGGTCAGATACTTCTCCTGTATAAAGAATATGTTTAGATAACATGCATATGTCAAATGCATTTGTATTTGGAGCAAAATTTAACTCACCTTTTTTGGTATATTTACTGAAGTGGAGATGTTGGCGACTATTTCTCTATTCCTTTTAAGATTTACATTTCTTAAGACACTCTGCATATTTATATTTTAAGAGTTAAAAATCAGTCTATAAGCCTGTGGGTCTTCATAATTCAGTAATAATTATTGGTGTTTTCTCTCCCTAGGCTTTCTAACATGACAAGTATTTCTTGCCATTAGATATGACACTATTTTAGTCAATGGCCTTGAACTGGAGACTGAATTTACTCTGTATTCTATGTTTTTCAACTATAATATTATTGAATATTCTCTATTGTTATTTTTTGTGAGACTGTGTCCTATATGATACATCATTTGTTCTTTTTCTGTTGTATTTAGATGTTTGTTTATTGTGTGTGGTATTTTTTTAAATTTCTACATTCTCTTTCCTTGGCTAAAATGAACCTCATTATTCCAAAATAAAGGAGCTCTCTCTTCAAGTACGAGGAAGAAAAAATTAAACAATGAGATATTCTTTCAGAGAAAATATAAGAAAAGGAATTGAAAACTGTGTGGCTTTTTTTAATGTGAAGATTTTTTGAGTTAAAAATTACTCTTTTTTTTCCCTCCATATAGTTCTCTAAGATGGTAGGTTATGCAGAAATCGAGCTGTTGCTATATAGATATTTTATTCATATATGTGACTTTTATTTTATTTTAAAAAACTTGTGCTAGTAGCCATTAACTCTTTATTTTTTACTTTTTATTTATTTATTTATTTTTTATTGCTTACAGTATTACAAAGGGTATTACATATGTGTCCCTTTTTTTCCCCCGCCCTTGAAAATCCCCTGGCCTCCCCTACCCCCCAGTGCCTTATGTCCATTGGTTATGCTTATATGCATGCATACAAGTCCTTTGGTTGATCTCTTACCCCCCTCCCTCCTGTCCCCCACCCCTCCTCGGCCTTCCCGCTGCAGTTTGACAATCTGTTTGAGGCTGCTCTGCCTCTGTACCTATTATTGTTCAAAAGTTTATAATGGTCTCTATTATCCATGAATGAGTGAGATCATGTGGTATTTTTCCTTCATTGACTGGCTTATTTCACTTAGCATAATGCTCTCCAGTTCCATCCATGCCATTGCAAATGGTAAGAGTTCCTTCTTTTTTACAGCAGCATAGTATTCCATCGTGTAGATGTACCACAGTTTTCTAATCCATTCATCTACTGATGGGCACTTAGGCTGTTTCCAGATTCTTTTATTTTTTTAAAAATATATTTTATTGATTTTTTACAGAGAGGAAGGGAGAGAGATAGAGAGTTAGAAACATCGATGAGAGAGAAACATCGATCAGCTGCCTCCCGCACATCTCCCACTGGGGATATGCCCGCAACCCAGGTACATGCCCTTGACCGGAACCGAACCCGGGACCCCTCAATCCGCAGGCCGACGCTCTATCCACTGAGCCAAACCGGTTTCGGCTGTTTCCAGATTCTAGCTATGGTGAATTGTGCTGCTATGAACATATGGGTGCATATATCCTTTCTGATTGGTGTTTCTGGTTTCTTGGGATATATTCCTAGAAGTGGGATCACAGGGTCAAATGGGAGTTCCATTTTTAGTTTTTTGAGGAAACTCCATACTGTCTTCCATAGTGGCTACACCAGTCTGCATTCCCACAGCAGTGCACGAGTGTTCCTTTTTCTCCACATCTTCTCCAGCACTTGTCGTTTGTTGATTTGTTGATGATAGCCAATCTGACAGGTGTGAGATGGTACCTCATTGTTGTTTTGATTTGCATCTCTCGGATGATTAGTGACTTTGAGCATGTTTTCATATGTCTGTTGGCTTTCTGAATGTCCTCTTTTGAAAGTTGTCTATTTAGGTCCTTTGCCCATTTTTTGATTGGATTGTTTATCTTCCTTTTGTTAAGTTGTATGAGTTCCCTATAAATTTTGGAGATTAGGCCCTTATCAGATATGACATTGGCAAATATATTTTCCCACACAGTGGGTTTTCTCCTTGTTTTGTTGATGGTTTCTTTTGCTGTGCAGAAGCTTTTTATTTTGATGTAGTCCCATTTGTTCATTTTCTCTTTAGTTTCAAGTGCCCTAGGAGCTGTATCAGTGAAGAAATTGCTTCGGCATATGTCTGAGATTTGTTGCCTTTGGATTCTTCTAGAATTTTTATGGTTTCCTGTCATACATTTAAGTCCTTTTTCCATTTTGAGTTTATTTTTGTGTATGGTGTAAGTTGGTGATCTAGTTTCATTTTCTTGCATATATCTGTCCAATTTTCCCAACACCATTTATTGAAGAGACTATCTTGGCTCCATTGTATGTTCTTGCCTCCTTTGTCAAATATTAATTGAGCATATTGGTCCGGGCCAATTTCTGGGCTCTCTATTCTATCCCATTGATCTATATGCCTGTTCTTGTGCCAGTACCAGGCAGTTTTGAGAACAGTGGCTTTGTAATACATCTTGATATTATTTTTTAAATATATTTTATTGATTTTTTTACAGAGAGGAAGGGAGAGGGGTAGAGAGTTAGAAACATTGATGAGAGAAACATCGATCAGCTGCCTCCTGCACACCTCCCACTGGTGATGTGCCTGCAACCAAGGTACATGCCCTTGACCAGAATCGAACCTGGGACCTTTCAGTCCACAGGCTGATGCTCTATCCACTGAGCCAAACCGGTTAGGGCCCATGAACTCTTTAAAGAAGCATGATGATTAATTTTATGTATCAACTTGTCTAGGCAATGTGCCTAGATAGTTGGCCAAATGTTTTTCTGGTCTTTGAAGATTTTTTAAAATTAAATTAACATTTTAATTGATGACATATATGGAGGTTCTCATCCTACCAATGTGAAAGCTTTAACAGGACAAAGACTGATCTAGAGTAAGAAGGTATTCTTCCAGCAGACTGTTTGGACTCTGCAACTCTTCCCTAGGTTTCTAGCTTGCTGCCTACCCTGCCGACCTTGGATTTAAAAAGCCTTGATAATCATATGACCCAATTTCTTTCTTTTTAAAAAATATATTGTTATTGATTTCAGAGAGGATGGGAGAAGGATAGAGAGTTAGAAACATCAATGATGAAAGAGAATCATTGATTGGCTGCCTCCTGCATGCCCCACACTGGGGATCAAGCCAGCAACCTGGGCATACTGTGCCCTGAGTGGAAATCGAACCGCAACCTTCTGGTTTATAGGTTGACACTTAACCTCTGAGCCACACTAGCTGGGCAGACCCTATTTATTAAAATCTCTCTCTCTCTCCGCATACATACACACAGGTACATACACACACACACACACACACACACACACACACACAATCTTTGAATAATAATGTTGAATAAGACCTTATGGAGATTTGGGAATTAATAACAAATTTTTTAAAAAACCATTAAAACATGATGAATTTTTAAAAATACTGTTATATACTATATATATTTTTTATACTAAATTTATATGCCAGATATATTATACATAATGTATATACAATATCTGTTGGGCCTGATATTTTGGATAACTAATGCAGAAAATATTGTCAAATTCAGTCATTAAAATATTAATATTTGAAACCAACTTTTAAATCTTCATATTTTTAGTAATATCTCACACACAAATAGGTATTAAATTATTTTAAAGTTGTAAATGTGACCTGAAACTTTGTTTGAAGTAAAAGTTTACATTTTAAACTGAAAATTGAGTTGTTGTAGAATCCTCCTTTTTCTTAAATGACCTTGCTTCCTTCTTTTGATTCATTTTTCTCAACCTCTGATGATAAAGGAGCTTTGCATCTCACCCAGGGACTCAAGAGAAAGTGTTATTAGCAGGAGTTTTCTATGAGAAAATTGCGTTGAGCCATATGGGCTTTCCAGATTTCGCTGTATTACAAATGGGAATTTTATAAGGGTCAAGGGAAATAAACTACTCACACCCACAGTGGAGAATATTTGAGGCATCAGAGGAGGAGGATCAAGACAATATTAATGTCAGTGTTTTCTTTTTCAAAGATGTCTTTAGATTTTGCTCTGAAGATATGTGAGGAAATGTAAAAATTGTAACTTTTTATTGCGTTTTGAAGAAACCTTATAATGAATGAAATTGTTGAAGGATTTAATGTAGCAGTAGAAAAAAACCCCCAATTTTGATAAGAGAAAAAATATAATATTTACTACAATTAACAGTTTTGAGTGGGCCATGTATAGAGTTAAAAGCTTATTTAGCCTCTGGCATTTGCACAAGTAATTGCTTGCTTAGCCCATGCCATCATGCCCTCCATTGCCATTGCTATTAGAATCATTAATTGCCTATTTGCCTGTTTCAATTTGTACAGATGTCATAGCAGTAATTAGATATCCTGCCCATTTCCCTCTATAATTGTCTAATTTTATTTCATTAATTCTAAGAATTTAAGACTATTCAATTTTCTCCAAGTCATATTCCTCTATTTAGCTAATATTGATCACATAAGCACAGATTGATTTTATCATATTTCTTGCGATTAATCCTCACATCTCCAAAAGGTCCAATTATCTTTCAAAGACTATTTTTCACTTTGAATTTGCAGAGTAAACATACAGAATCAACTAATTCCATATCAGAAGCATCTTTATGAGTCTACTATTCACTTGACTGGTCTGATACTCTGTACTGGCTACATAATATGTAAAGTTCAGCAGTAAATGAAAATGTGGGGCTTCTTATTCAAGAAATTAAGAATTTCAAGACAGTGGCAATAGAGCATTAAGCTAATTATAGCGCCCTCTGAAACCACAGTTCCCACTGGAAGCTTTAGTGAATTCCTCCCTGTCATCCTTACCAAGGGGTTTTTGGGCCTCTGTTGGCACACTTTCAGAGACAGAAATTTTACTAATTCTCATAGCCATCCAGTTCCTTAATTCACCAGTTATGTCTATTGGAGAGTGCTTCCTTGTTTTCTCAAAATAAGGACGGGTGATGATAGCACATGACTAATTGCTTATGCTTATTATTATTATAATTATTATTTGTTACTTGTTTTCTCACATTTTTCTTGTACTAGTGTTTTTAAGGCAAACATAGGAAAAGAGCTGAAATGATTTGACCATCTATCCCACTTTGTTACCTTTACTTTTTTCATCTTCTTTACCAAGTTCGTTCTCTTCTTTCCTAAAATTGAGAGTAAACATCCATAACAATACCTCCAAAATTGGTTTTTAAAGGAAATGAATAGACTAAGAGATAAGGGATAAAAAGTTATAAGATGCCATCCAACCTAATCACTTCTGGCCATAAATAGTGTCTGAAATACAGGCATTGATAGAAATTTCAAATGTAAGGACTTCATGGCCAAAATAAACTGTACAAATGGACTTGTCATTCACTGTGATACCAGCAACACAAGACTCTGAAAGTCTTTTTGATGTATACTTGATTAAATAACTAAATGAATTATTTTTATGTATTCAGTCTTATGCATATTTTCACATTGATATCTTAGGCCACTATATAGATGAACTGTATTATTTTAGGCACTTAAAATGGCATTTTTATTCAATGATTTTCTTAATCTTCTTATGTACACTTAGCATGGTCTCTTTCTCCTTGCCTGTTGTAAAAAATCTTTTTCATTGCATTGGACTATCTTTCCTTTCTAATTCTGAATCTCTTCTCCTCTCTCCAATTAGATATAATCTCTTATTTGAATTCTTATTAAAATTTGGATTGATCTTTCCTCATTGCATTTCATATCATATCCACCTTCCATATTAAGACCAACTTGAAAGCCACCTTTATAGCATGTAACATAACCTTTAACAAATACCTACTTAATTTATTGATCAAATATGGTTAACCATAATTTTGCTTATTGATTTTGAATGATACTTATTGAATTTGGTTGAAATACATACAAAAAGAATTTTTAAAAAGCAGCACACATCCCAAAATCATAAAGAAAACATTGCTGCTAATTTTTTTTAATTGGAGAAAATACACATCAGGGATATTCAATACTGAAATATTAAAGATATCATTGAGGAGCACAGTATTTCAAAAAGACAGTTGTTCCAAAATTTTTGAAAATTTATTTTAAGCATGGTAGCTTACCAAGAAAAAGAAATAAATGTGGATGGGGTCAAGGACCAGATCTAAGATTCTGTCTAATGGGTTATCAATGATTAAATGTTTTAATATAATTTATTCTATGGAATGCAGAGAATGGTGTTTTATTTTTTTTTAAAGTATGAACCATGAGATTTTTATTTCCTGTTCAAGAGTGGAGGAGGAAAGGAATTTCTGACCCCTCTGAGGTAAGAGAGGCAGGTCAAAGCAACCCATCCCAGATTAGAGCTCTGGAAGTACTTGCTCATGAAAAGGCACTGGTGTTTGGTCTACAGCACTCAAAAACATTAGACAGCTCTGTCTTATGAGTCAGGTGGGCTTTAATTAATTAATTAATTATTTTTTTATTTTTTTCTTTAAATTTAAATTCTTTATTGTTTAAAGTATTACATAAGTCTCCTTCTCCCCCCATTGACCTCTCTCTGGCCGCCCCTACCCCCAGCACATGCCCTCACCGCTCCTCCCATCTGTGTCCATTGGTTATGCTTATATGCATGCATACAAGTCCTTTGGTTGATCTCTTATCCCTCTCATCCCCTGCTTTCCCTCATAGGTTGGACAGTTTGCTTCAGTGACTCTGGTTCTATTTTTGCTCATCAGTTTATGTTATTCATTATATTCCACAAATGAGTGAGATCACGTGATATTTATCTTTCTCTGACTGGCTTATTTTGATTAGCATAATGCTCTCCAATTCCATCCATGCTATTGTAAATGATAAGAATTCCTTCTTTTTTATAGCAGCATAGTATTCTATTGTGTAGTTGTACCACAGTTGTCTAATCCACTCATCTGCTGATGGGCACTAAGGCTGTTTCCAAATTTTAGCTATTGTAAATTGTGCTGCTATGAACATAGAGGTGCATATATCCTTTCTGATTGGTGTTTCTGATTTCTTGGGATATATTCCTAGAAGTGAGATTACTGGATCAAATGGAAATTCCATTTTTTAATTTTTTGAGGAAACTCCATACTGTTCTCCACAGTGGCTGCACCAGTCTGCATTCCCACCAGCAGTGCATGAGGGTTCCTTTTTCTCCACATCCTCTCCAGCACTTGTTGTTTGTTGATTTGTTGATGATAGCCATTCTGACAGATGTGATATGGTACCTCATTGTTGGATGATTAATGACTTTGAGCATGTTTTCATTTTTTATAAAAAATATATTTTATTGATTTTTTACAGAGAGGAAGGGAGAGGGATAGAGAGTCAGAAACATCGATCAGCTGCCTCCTGCACACCCCCTAACTGGGGATGTGCCTGAAACCAAGGTACATGCCCTTGACCGAAATTGAACCTGCGACCCTTGAGTCCGAAGGCCGACGCTCTATCCACTGAGCCAAACCGGTGAGGGCTGGGCATGTTTTCATATGTCTTTTGGCCTTCTGTATGTTTTCTTTTGAAAAGTGTCTATTTAGGTCCTTTGCTCATTTTTTGATTGGATTGTTTATCTCCCTTTTGTTAAATTATATGAGTTCCCTATAAATTTTGGAAATTAAACACTTATCGGAGATAACATTGGCCAATATGTTCTCCCATGTAGTGGGTTTTCTTATTGTTTTGTTGATGGTGTCTTTTGCTGTGCGGAGGCTTTTTATTTTGATGTAGTCCCATTTGTTTATTTTCTCCTTAGTTTCCATTGTCCTAGGAGCTTTATTGGTAAAGATATTGCTATGACAAATGTCTGCTATTTTGCTATCTATGGGTTCTTCTAGGATTTTTGTGGTTTCCCATCTTATGTTTTAAGTCCTTTATGCATTTTGAGTTTATTTTTGTGTATGGTGTAAGTTGGTGATCTAGTTTCATTTTTTTTGCATGTATCTGACCGAATTTCCCAGAACCACTTATTGAAGAGACTGTCTTGACTCCATTGTATGCTCTTGCCTCCTTTGTCAAATATAAATAATAATGGCTTGGGTCCATCTCTGGGTTCTCTGTTCTGTTCCATTGGTCTATATGTCTGTTCTTGTGCCAGTACCAGGCAGCTTGAGAACAGTGGCTTTGTAGTATCACTTGACATCTGATATTGTGATCCCTCCCACTTTGTTCTTCTTTCTCGGCTGCTAGGCTTATTCATTCAGTTTTATATATATATTTATTGTGACTTTAAATTCAAATAAATATTTATCTTTTTATGAAGATAAAGTAACTCATAAATCACATCAGAATTTTTTCAGAAGGGTAATATTAGTTTATTTTAAATAAAATAATGAACATCTTTATTATTTTTAAATACTTGTGTAAAAATTGCTTTGACAAAATGATTCTGACACCTGTATGACTTCATGATCACAAGTACCATAAATTAAGCAACTATTGATGCAGGCATATAACAGAGTCTGGTGAAAATTCTTTTATATTTTCATTTTGGCAAAACCCATGACTTAAAAGTGATATATATTTTTATTAATAATGATAACTTAAGCATATGTTTTAAAGGAACTTATGACATATAGAGGCTCCATCATAAAACTTCAAAAAATGTTCATAAATAGTAAGATTGGGAATTTCTTACCAAACCCTTTATCAAGACACAAGATAACCATGAAACCCATGAACTCAAATACTTTTACGTATTTCCACTTTGACATATTTTCATGCTAAGTGTTGCTATAACTTTAGTTTTAAACTTGGTCTACAAAAAATAGATGTACATTTTAATTTATAATATATTATTAATTAAATAATACCTCAATGTCATGATTTTATAGAATTTAAATGTATTAATTAAATATAATGTAATTTCCACCAATATATTTTAATTTATTTTTAAAAATTTTTTAAATTTTTTTTTATTGATTTCAGAGAGGAAGGGAGAGGAAGAGCGAGAGAGAGATAGAAACATCAGTGATGAGAGGAAATCATTGATTGGTTGCCTCCTGCACGTTGGTACCGAGCCTGTGACTCAGGCATGTGCCATTGACCAGAAGTGAACCTGGACCCTTCAGTCCGCAGGCCAACGCTCTATCCACTGAGCCAAACTGTCTAGGGTTTTAAATTTCTTTAAATTAAACTTAAACTTTAGTTCAGAAAATTTTGCCACTATGGTCATCAGTACATTAAAATTTGTACTATTTTAATATGAGTCCTTTAGAGACATTTACGTGGATTTATTTTTTCTATGTTATATAGTTATTTTTCTATTCTCTCCTTTATACTACATTAATCTTTATATTATGCTATGTTTAAATTAAATATTTCAATTCCAGATTTTGAAATAATATTTTATTATATATTCTTATGAATAATGAGAAACTACCCTGATAGTTACAATTCGATAAAGATATTTTTTCTGTTTCTTGAAGTGTTTATATGTATTTTATTGATCCAACAACATTTATTACGTTTTTACTATGCTCCTGGGAGAATACTAAGTACTGAATATATATATATATATATTTCCCATAAATCTTTCATATTTATACATATACAGATAACTAAGAATTTTCATTAGTGCTACTTAACACAACTTACTGAAATTATGTGCTTTGTTTGGGAAAGTTAAGTTGAAGGAGAATGCTGAAGTGATATTTAAACTGAACTTAAAAAGTGACTTGGTCTTGGAAATGACATGAAAAGATATATACACCAAGTGATAGCAGCAGTATATAAGTTTATTCACTTAATCAAGGGATTAACCAAAAAACATATATGTACAATCCATAGACACAGACAACAGTGTGGTGTTAGCCAGAAGGAAGGGGGGTGAGGGCTCGGTGGAGGTGGCAAAGAAGGGTAGGGTAGGGACATCTGTAATAGTGTCAACAATAAAAATTAAAAAAGTAAAAAAAACACACCAAGAAATAGTTATGGAGTGCCCACTGTAATGCAGGAACTTACGAGGTAATGTATTGCAAGAGGGGTTAGAATGTGCTAACAATTGAAACTGTGGTAGGAGCAGTGAAGTTGGGGGTTGGGTTTTGAAGGTGTTGGTAAGAATGAGAATGAGCAACTATGTTGAGAACAGATTGCACCAAGGTACGGAAATTGGATTTCACATTATGTATAGGAAAATTCTTCAGCAGCTGAGTGGCCTGAACTAGTTTACTTTTAGGAATATAACTTTGACAGCAATATGGAAAGTGAGCTAGAGTGAGGGAGAAATGGGGTGTCAGCTAAGAGAGTTATGAGGTCCTTATTATAGTCGTCTAAGCGAGAAATAGTGATGACCCAGACCTAAGGAGTGACAGGTGAATGGAGAGGATAATCTGAATTTGAGAGACATGTTTGGGGGAGAATTGACAGAGTTTGGTGACAGAGTATTTTACTGTCAATCATAGTAAAAGTTAT
Organism: Myotis myotis; assembly: GCF_014108235.1. Taxonomy (NCBI): domain Eukaryota; kingdom Metazoa; phylum Chordata; class Mammalia; order Chiroptera; family Vespertilionidae; genus Myotis; species Myotis myotis. The sequence goes on from NW_023416368.1 coordinate 62,152,483, forward strand.
TTGTTAAAATAAGTACATATTATAAAAACATGTGCACTATAACTATTTCCTGTTATTCTTTTTTTTTTTTAATTAAATCTTTATTGTTCAGATTATTACATTTGTTCCTCTTTTTTTCCCCCCCCATAACTCCCCTCCTCCCAGTTCCCGCCCCACCCTCCGCCCTCACTCCCCACCCACTGTCCTCATCCATAGGTGCACGATTTTTGTCCAGTCTCTTCCCGCATCTCCCACACCCCTTTCCCCCCCAGGAATAGTCAGTCCATTCCCTTTCTATGTCCCTGATTCTATTATAATCAACAGTTCATTCTGTTCATTAGATTATTTATTCACTTGATTCTTAGATTCACTTGTTGATAGATGCATATTTGTTGTTCATAATTTGTATCTTTACCTTTTTCTTCCTCTTCCTCTTCTTAAAGGATACCTTTCAGCATTTCATATAATCCTGGTTTGTTGGTGATGAACTCCTTTAGCTTTTCCTTATCTGTGAAGCTCTTTATCTGACCTTCAATTCTGAAGGATAGCTTTGCTGGATAAAGTAATCTTGGTTGTAGGTTCTTGGTATTCATCACTTTGAATATTTCTTGCCACTCCCTTCTGGCCTGCAAAGTTTCTGTTGAGAAATCAGCTGACAGTCGTATGGGTATTCCCTTGTAGGTAACTGAGTTTCTTTCTCTTGCTGTTTTTAAGATTCTCTCTTTATCTTTTGCTCTTGGCATTTTAATTATGATGTGTCTTGGTGTGGTCCTCTTTGGATTCCTTTTGTTTGGGGTTCTCCTCGCTTCTTGGACCTGTAAGTCCATTTCTTTCACCAGGTGGGGGAAGTTTTCTGTCATTATTTCTTCAAATAGGTTTTCAATATCTTGCTCTCTCTCATCTTCTAGCACCCCTATAATTCTGATGTTGGTACGCTTGAAGCTGTCCCAGAGGCTCCTTACACTATCCTCGCATTTTTGGATTCTTTTTTCATTTTGCTTTTCCGGTTGGGTGTTTTTTGCTTCCTCGCATTTCAAATCATTGACTTGATTCTTGCGCTCCTCTGGTCTGCTGTTGGGAGTCTGTATAATATTCGTTATTTCAGTCCGTGTATGCTTAATTTCTAGTTGGTTCCCCAATATAAGATCGAGGGTCTCATTAGTTTTCTTGTAGATCTCATTAAGTTTATCGGAGGCTTCTAAACAGTTCTTGAGAGACCTTAAAAGTGTGGTTCTGAACTCTATATCTTCCATTGACAATTTTGTCCTGTTTCTTTGTCTCCGCATTTTGTTATGCTTCCTTGGTGCACCCCCTAGTGGTCTTTGTTCGCAGTCTTATAGTTAAATCTTGATTGTTGTAGCTAATTCCAGGGAGGGTTTGACCTCCAGGCCAAGTGGCTATGAGAATCAGCTGTGTCAGCAGTGAGAGAACTTCTGTCCTCTAGGGAGGTGCTAATCTAGCCTTTGCCTGAGGCTATCCGGCAAATGCCTGTGTGCAGGGCTTGGGCGGGTCGGGTCGCACAGGATCAACAGGGTGGGCTGGAGAGAGCAGTTATGGCGGCTCTCAGTCCTGTCCCCAGGGGCTCTGCCTCTCTGAGTCCCGGCACCCGCTGCAAAGCTCAGAGAGAAAGCTGCACTCGCTCTGACCGAAGCCAGACAGTCCCGCTTCTCCCGTTTGAGTCTGGGTCCCTAAAGACTCGCCCGGATCTGGAGCTCAGATTCTGCGACTCCCTCCCGATTGAAAACGCCAACCGCGCCCTCCGCCGCCAGCCCGCTCCGAGCACTCCGCACCTCAGAATTTGACTTCAGCACTGCGCCTCCTCTGAGTGTCCGTATGCGTTTCTCTTTCCTCCTAGTTGTAGGACTTCCACTCAGCCAGCGTTCCTGTGGTTCTGGGTGATGTCCCTTCCGTTTTTTGGTTTCACTTTTGAAGTAGTTGTTCAAAGCAGCAAACTCCGGCGTTAACCTATGCCGCCATCTTGGTTCTCCCCTGTTATTCTTGATTTAATAATTTTTATTAGTTTTATCACTTTTATATATATATCTCAAGAATAAAGAGAATGTGGATTGACATTGTTGGTAATGGAAATAGAAAGCTTTAATTTATGCAAAACATAGGAATTTCAGAATCTATGCTGAAGTCAATTCTTTTATTTTAGCAGTAGACTGAAGTCCAGACACTAAATATAGTTAATGGTAGAACCCATTAACTGACTCTCTTGATTTGAGGCATTTAAATTAGCTTATTGGTATGTTTATATGTTTTTGGAATAATATTTATTATTAATTTGTTAATACTTAGAATCTCATCAGATTTTTAAACTTTATTTTCATTGTTGAGACTATTACAGATGTTCTCCCTTTTTCCCCCTTTGACCTCCTCCACCTGGCCCCCACCCCTCTTCCCTCTGGCCATCACCACACTGTTATCTGTGTCTATGCGTTATGCATATATGTTCTTTGGCTAATCCCTTCACCTTCACCATTTCCCCCTCTCCCTTTAACTGTACTGCACATAATAGGCCTGTAGTATATATTTAATGAGTGAAGGCTTGCTTTAGAAGGAACAAAAAAGTAAATAGTGATTGTATAATTTCACTGTATTTTAGTTTATCATTTATGAGGAACTGTAGAAATGTGACCAGCACCTACCTTAGTACATTATAAAAGAAATAGAATTATGTCACTCTTAGAGTTTTTGATTTAGAGTAATTTAAAAGTGAAATGTTGTATAATGGAATATTATCCATAAAAATAATAAAATCTTGCCCTTTGAGATAGCATGGATGGACCTAGAGAACATGATACTAAGTGGAATAAGTCAGAGAGAGAGAGACAAATACCATATGATTTCACTTATATGTGGAATCTTAAAAAACATACAACAAAATTAATGAACAAACAAAACAGAAACTCATAGATACAGAGAACAAATTGATGTTTGCCAGAGGGTAGAGGGTTGGGAGGGTGGCTGAAAAAGGTGAAAGGGATAAAGAAGTACAAATAACCAGTTAAAAAAATCGTCACAAGGATGTAAAGTACAGCATAGGGAATAAAGTCAATAATATTGTAATGACTATGTATATGGCATCAGATGGGTACTAGACTTATTAGGGTGATCACTTTATAAGATGTATAAATATCTAATCACTATGCTGTAAACTGGAAACTAAAATAATAATGAATGTCAACTAAAATTTAAAAATAAATTTAAAAGTGACAGTTGTACTTCTTTATTCCCAATTCGGATGCATTTTATTTCTTTCTCTTTTCTGATTGCTCTTGCTAGCATTTCCAGTATTATGTTAGAGTGGTGAGAGAGGGCATCCTGTCCTCTTCCCGATCTTAGAGGAAAAGTTTTCAGTTGTTCACAACTGAGTATGATATTAGCTGAGAGTTTGTTATATATGATCTTTATTATGTTAAGGTACTTTCCTTCTAAACCCATTTTATTGAGTGTTTTAATTATAAATGGATGTTGTATCTTTTGCTTTTTCTGCATCTATTGATATCATCCTGTGATTTTTATTATTTATTTTGTGGATTTGGTATATTACATAGATTGACTTGCATATATTGAACCATCCTTGTGCCTCTGGAATGAACCCCTCCCCCCCTCATGATTGTGATGTATTTATTTTTTTAGTATATTGTTGTTTGCGCTAGTATTTTGTTTAGGATTTTTGCATCTGCATTCATCGGAGATATTGATCTGTCGTGTTTTTTGTGTGTACTATCCTTGCCAGGTTTTGATATCAGGTTTATGTTGGCTTTTTAAAAGGTGTTCAGAAGTATTGCATCTTCTAATTTTTTGAAGAGTTTGAAAAGGATAGGCATTAAATTTTCTTTGAATTTAAAGAATTCACCAATGAAGCCATCTGAAACCATCTGGTCCTAGACTTTTACTTTTTGGGCTATTGTGTTGTTGTTTTTAATCCTCACCTGAGGACATTTTTATTGATTTTTTTTGAGGGGGGGGGGGAGAGAGAGAAAGAGAGAGAGAGAGAGAGAGAGAGAGAGAGAGAGAGAGAGAGAGAGAGATCAACTATTAATGTGAGAGGGAAACTTCAATCAGTTGCACTCCTCACAAGGTCCAACTGGGACCAGGGATTATACCTGCAACCTAGGCATGTGCCCTGACCGGTAATTGAACCCAAGACCTTTTAGCATATGGGACCCTACTAACTGAGTCACACTGGCCAGTGCAGGAGGTATTTTTTAAAATATATTTTTGTTTTTACAGTTGTGGTTTAAGTTCAGTATTAGTTTGTGTTAGTTTTAGGTGGAGGTTAGATAATCATATACTTTACAGAGTGTTGCCCCTGATATTTCCAGTACCCAAATAGCACCATACATATTATTGACTGTATTATTGCAATATTATTGACTGTATTGCCTGTGCTATACTTGATGGTTGTGCCAATTTTCTCACTGTTAATTGGTTTAATTAGATTTTTCAGATTTTAGTGATTCAGTCTAGGAAGGTTACATATTTCTGGGAACTGAATCCATTTCTTCAAGGTTATTAAATTTGGAGGTATATAGTTTTTCATAATATTCTTGTATGATTCTTTGTATTTCTTTGATGTCTGCAATAACTTCTCCTTCATTTCTGATTTTGATTATTTGAGTCTTTTCTCTTTTTGCCTTAGTCTGGCCACAGGTTTTTTCAGTTTTATTGAATAAACAAACAAGAAAAACAAACAAACTCATAGACACAGACAACAGAGGGAAGGGAGGTGAGGGTACTAAAATGTAAAGGGGGTCAAATATATGGTGACGGAAGATTTGACTTTGAGTGGTGGACACACAATGCAATATATGAATTGTACACTTAAAACCTATATACTTTTATTAACCAGTGTCACTCCTATAAGTTTAATGAAAAATAAATTTTAAAAAACTGGAAGACAATGTGACAAATTAAGTCAGCAACTAATATAAAAGTGCATAGTAAACAAAAGAGATTTTGAAGTTTTTCTTGAGGAAAAGAACCGTAACAAAAAATGTAGAACATATTTACATACATAAAATATATAAAAATAGTTTGATGTTTGCAATGGCACTTACTGGACTAGGATTTGAACATATACAACCCGATTTTGTTTTTAGCCCATTAAAATAAACTAACAATGATTGCAATTCCATAAAGATCACTAATTTTGATTTTAAAAGGAGGATGAAGAAAATATTAAGAAATAGATGAATTTAAATAATAGAACACTTTAAATTGAGATAACCTCTAATGAAGAAAATGATTTTTCTAGTTTCCAGATAAACATTTTCAGATTTTTTTTTAAGTTTTTTTTTAGTTTTTTTTTCTTTATTGATTTAAGTATTGCACATGTGTCCTTATCTTCCCATTGCCTCCCCCGCAGCCCCCCACTCATGCCCTCACCCCCCTGGTGTCTGTTCGACATAGGTAAAACAGAATGAAATACATAGGAAAGTGTGGGAAAATACAATCAAACCATGTATCAACACTAACTAGAGGAGAAACATAAAAATTCTGTGGTAGTCCATATGCTAGCTACAGTGTGTGCCACACTGCAGTCAATGTGAGTTCATTGTGAAGCAGACCTCTCTGGCTCAGGGCACGCCCGTGGATAATGCAGATCTGGTCTGTACTGCTTTGTGTTCAGGACAGAATGAGGAATGATGCAGTGTGACCAGACTTTAGAGATGGCCCTCCCACAGTCTGTGAAGTTTCAGTACATAGGTATTTTTGCTCAGTGGCTGGGCTGCTTTGATAACAGAATTAATTTGGCCTCTAGAGAAGGTGTGTTCTCTCTGGAAAAGTATTCACAGAAGTGTTTGTCCCTCTAGTCCTTCATTTATCAACAAAATACCAATAGAGAGGGAAAATAAAATTCATGAAATTACTAATAATTTCCTGAGTGAGGTATTTGAGACACTTGGAAGATTCTTAAAATTTTATTTTAATTAATGTCATTCACAGAAGTACTCAGTGCATTAATAAAGAATTATAAAATTATCCCAGAATTGGAATTATTTTAATAATAGGAGAACAAGTATAATTAAGAGGGACAAGATAAAGTCATGTTTGTTTAATGTGTATTTTAAGTTTCTAATCTGTTATTTTGTTTAATTTTTTAAAGTGCAGTTATATTTATATGAGTACTCTGCATTTACAAAAGAAGAAAAAATAATTGTAAATGTGTGTCTCTGGGAGGAAATAAAAGCTCTAATGTTGCAGATTATATTATTCACTACACAGATTCATGGAAGATGCAAAGAGAATTTTATAAAATTAAATCATATAAAGTGTATGTGTTATAAAACAAAGTTCACTGAAGGAAAGTGAGTCATGTATGACTTCCCATTGTGTGCTCATTTATCTCCTTGGTCATACAGACAGACTTTGGAAGTCTACTTTTGACAACATAGTTGGTGGCAGTTTTAGGCTTTATAGACTTTTGACAGATGGAATCATGAAATTATTGATTCAGTATTCTCAAACCTAAAATACTCCAGATGCAGATGTAATATAATAAGGGTTTATGGCATAGTTAAGATTAGGTATGATATATTTGAGTATTTTAATCCTTAGTGCATTTTGGATCTCGAAATATTGTCACGGTCTATAATAAAATGATCTAAATTAATTTGATGAAAGCATCATTTGCCTATATGCAAATATGGGGAGGGTGTTTCTAATTGACATGCCAGATTCCACATAGTGTAACTAAATTGTCACAGGAGATTTAATGCAATTATCTGGGCAATCTGGTTAGGACAAACTTATAATCAACAGATATTTATGGAGTTTCCACTGAGTGCCTAGCTTTATATTAGTTGCTGCATATCTGTTGAAGTCTCTGGAAGTAGATCTGATGGTGAGAATGGAGATGGGAGAAAGGTGCAGAGGGAAAATTCCCATCAAAAAAGAAGTTAGTTTCTAAATCTACAAAAAATATTAATCTAGGAATTAAAAAATATTTCTATTTCTATTTCTATTTATTTTATCTTATGATAATTCTAAAATAAAGCATTTCCTTAAATTAGGTGTTTAATAAAGTCAATTGACAAGATATCTATAATAATAAAAGCATAATATGCTAATTAGACTGGACGTCCTTCCCGATGCCCTTCCGGAGGGAAGCCCGGGTCCAGAGTGCCTGCCAGAGGCTAGAGGGAAGCCTGGGTCCTGGGTGCCAGAGGGAAGCCGGTGCCGGCAGCCAGGGGAAGGAAGGCCTACTCTTGCACAAATTTTGTGCATCGGGACCCTAGTTTAAAAATAATTGTTTAAGGAAGATTACGGCATTATATAGACTCTTTAGTCATATTTAGAATTAAATCAATTTTGGCATGAAATACTAAATAAATAAAAGAAAAATTAAAAAATGAAATATGATATATTTCCTGATTTAGAAGGCCTAATGTTATTTTCATTTTTGATGGGGTTGTGGGGTGGGGGTCAAAGAAAACCTCTGACAGCAAAAATTATTTTCTTCTTAAATTATTTGCATTGTCTACATAGGTTTTTTAAAAATCAAATCTTATATTTTCACTGTTCTTTGCAAACTTTTTAAATGTACAGTAAGAAATACATTTTACATCATGTCTCATTTATTGCAGTGGGTCTTGAGTTGAAGTTCTTGCTAAGGAATCACATTATTTGTTGTGATTATTTCTATTCCATTTCATCCTATTTATTTCTATTTATTTAATTTAAAAATACTATAACTTACTACATTTATTTTACTATACATCAGTCACCAATGGGTAGTGACATGTAGTTTTTAAAAGTCTTTTTCCTAGAATTTTCTAAAAATAATCACAAAGGATTAAAAAAAAATCAGACAATAGAAATTAAACAGTAAATACATAGATCTACATTTTTAGATACACAGTAGCTATTTTGTTCTTTTACTTTTAGGTATTGAATTTAATTCCAGATGTGTTTTTTAATGGTCTTGAGGCTAACTAACCAGTTGTCACACTTACTTGAATCTGATCGATTTGTGAGTAAGCATAGCATCTTCATTGTGTTAACCTGCTCCTTTAAGTATCTCCCTAAAACTAGATAGCTGAGGCTAATGATTTGGGAGGGCAACATGCTTCTTTATATGTTAATATTGTCTATTCTATATGCTTCTACATTTGTTAATATTGGCTATACTGTGCAAGAGAGTCTTAATGTGAACTCATCCCATTGTTTAGCAAAAGAACAGCAGAGTCTTTCCAGCTTTGTGGATCAGGTTGAGGGGTCTTTAGTATCCATTGCTTAATCCAAGTCCATAAAGATAAAAATTATGTTATTGAAATATTGCCAATAAAAACATTTGGATGTATTCAGTACTACCAAATTCATATTTTTCTTTTATCATATGTGTGACATATGTATAATAAATTTCAAAGTTACATATATATCATATTTTTAATATAAATTAAAATGACAGAGAACTAATAATATAATATAACTAAGTATAATCATCTGAAATTAAGCCAAAAAATGGATGTGGTGAGAACTATGGCAACTTGATCTAGACTAAAGCTATTGAACTCAAATTTATTGTGATTAATATTGAAGGGGTAAAGCAGGTCCAGGAGTTTCAGAACTCCTTACTTTCTAAGAGAACTCATAAATCTGGATGTAAAAACTCACTACTTAAAAACAGAAAGAAAACTTTGCAGTCCAAACCCACACTTTTGTGGAAAGGATGGGAATAATTTGCAAGCATCAAGGTTGTACTGTAGAAGTGTGTGAAACACAGCACCACTTGAATTAGTGGTAACCTGGACTAGAATCCTAACTTTATACATATACTAGAGGCCCGGTGCACAAAAATTTGTGCACTTGGGGGGAAGGGGGGGCCCCTCAGCCCGGCCTGTGCCCTCTCGCAGTCTGGGACCCCTCGGGAGATAACGCCCTGCTGGCTTAGGCCTGCTCCCGGATGGCAGAGGGCAGGCCCAATCCCTAGGTGCAGCCCCTGGTCGGGCTCAGAGCAGGGCCGATTGGGGAGTTGGGGCGCCGCCCCCTGTCATGCACAGAGCAGGGCAGATCGGGAGGTTGCGATGCCACCCTCTGTCACGCTCAGGGTAGGGCCGATTGGGGGGATGGGGCACCGCCCCCTGTCACACTCAAGGCAGAGTCGATGGGGAGGTTGAGGTGCCACCCCCATCACGCACAGAGCAGGGCCAATCGGGGTTGGGGCGCTGCCCCCTGTCACGCACAGAGTAGGGCCCATCAGGGGGGTTCGGGGCTCCGTACGCTGTCATGCACAGAGCAGGGCCCATCAGGGGGTTGGGGAGCTCCCCCCTGTCACGCACAGAGTAGGGCCCATCAGGGGGTTTGGGTGCTGCACCCTGTCACACACAGAGCAGGGCCCATTAGGGGGTTGGGGAGCTCCCCCCTGTCACACACAGAGCAGGGCCCATCAGGGGGTTGGGGAGCTCCCCCCTGTCACTCACAGAGTAGGGCCCATCTGGGGGTTTGGGCGCTGCACCCTGTCACACTGATGCCGGTGCCAGGAGGCCTCTCGGCTCTGCTGATCCGGGTGCTGGGAGGCATATTACCCTTTTACTATATAGCATAGAGGCCTGGTGCATGGGTGGGGGCTGGCTGGTTTGCCCTGAAGGGTGTCCTGGATCAGGGCGGGGGTCCCCACTGGGGTGCCTGGCCAGCCTGGGTGAGGGGCTGAGGGCTGTTTTCAGGCTGTCGGGTGACTGAAGCTACCAACCGCTACTTTTTTTCTTTCTTTTTTTTTTTTATTCTGGGCCAGCTTTAGCTGTGGCTCCAGCTCTGCGGCCTCTGCTGCTGGGAGAGCGGAAACCCTCGGGCCCAGACTTGTTTGTGTTCTACAATCGAAACTCTATCAACTCCAGCTCTGAGATCCTGGCTGAAAGCAGGTTTCTGGAGTTTTTTTTAGCTTCTATATGTTACTATGTTTCAAACTGCCCTCTGAGAGGCCTGCAGCGGCAGGCAGGGAACGTTGGAGTCCGCCGTCACTGAAGCAAGCAAGTCTCATGTTCAGTTGAAGCTGCCTGGCTGCCGGTCGCCATCTTAGCTGTTAGTTAATTTGCATATCTCGCTGATTAGCCAATGGGAAGGGTAGCGGTTGTACGCCAATTACCATGTTTCTCTTTTATTAGTGTAGATATTTTCCATGTAGACACAAGGTGGCCGCCACATGATGATCTGCAGGAGAGGGCAGTTGTGGGCGACCAGGCCTGCAGAGGAGGACAGTTCGGGGGGACCCAGGCCCGCGGGGGGGGGGGGGGACCCAGGCCCGTGGGGGGGGAGGTGGGGGGAACAGGCTGGCAGGGGAGGGCAGTTGGGGGCAATCAGGCCTGCAGAGGAGGACAGTTCGGGGGGACCCAGGCCCGTGGGGGGGGAGGTGGGGGAACAGGCTGGCAGGGGAGGGCAGTTGTGGGTGACCAGGCCTGCAGGGGAGGGCAGTTGGGGGCAATCAGGCCTGCAGAGGAGGACAGTTCGGGGGGACCCAGGCCCGCGGGGGGGGGAGGTGGGGGGAACAGGCTGGCAGGGGAGGGCAGTTGGGGGCTACCAGGCCTGCAGGAGAGGGCAGTTGGGGGTTACCAGGCCTGCAGGGGAGGGCAATTGGGGGCAATCAGGCATGCAGAGGAGGACAGTTGGAGAGGACCCAGGCCAGCAAGGGAAGGCAGTTGGGGGTGACCAGGCCTGCAGGGGAGGGCAGTTGGGGGTGATCTGGTCAGCAGGGGAGCAGTTAGGCATCGATCAGGCTGGCAGGGGAGTGGTTAGGGGGTGATCAGGCAGGCAGGCGAGTGGTTGGGAGCCAGCAGTCCTGAATTGTGAGAGGGATCCCAAATTGGAGAGGGTGCAGGCTGGGCTGAGGGACACCCCCCCCCCCCGCCCCCTGCCCAAATTTCATGCACCGGGTCTCTAGTAGACATATAATTATACAAAACATATAGTCTTATCTTTTAAGTCATCTAAAATGGCAGTGATAGAAAGGAAGATATGAAAAGTGTAATGACTGCGAGAAAAGAAGTGTTTAAAAAATTATGACTGTTCTAAAGGTAGAGTAATAAATATCTTTTCCTAGAGAATTTACTAAAATTATGATCGCAAAAATTATTTTTGGTTTATTTTGTTAGTTGCTTTTACTTTGTGTTTTGGTATGACAATAACAATGAACAAAATGAAAGATCAAGAAAGAATATATCTGGAAAATAATGATTTCTGGAAAAAGAAGGGAAGGAGGTAAATGTGTTGGGAAAGTAAAGATTAGAAATGGAAACTGAATGGAGCAGGTAGAGGAAGCGATGGCCGACAGCTTCTGTGGAAAAGGCCACATGTGAGGAGGGAACTAATCTCTAGTGAGCCACAGAGAAGCTCAGCACTTCATTGTAGAAGGCACTGGAAGAAAGAAATGTGAAATGGGACAGGAATCAGGTTACTTTTTTGAGGAGTCATTTGACATCTCCAAGTCTCTGTCCTGTTCCTCCTGAGCAGAACATGTGGCACAAGTTCTATCCATTGAGATAATTAATAAAAATAATATAAATATTTGAGAGAAAGAGAGAAGAGGTTACAAAGGGTAGTATGAAGTGCTAAATCCAGAAAACAGCTGCATAAACATGTTAGAGATATCAGGATACACAAGGAGGTTAAGAAAGTGCAACAGGAAAGTAGGATTTGGGGTTAACAGGGAATTCTGTTGCTTTTCACTATATACACAGCATTTGTTCTTTTTGTGACGTTTAAATATATGTATGCATACTTTTGTTTGAAATATTTAAAAAACAGTTTGGTGTGTGAAAGTAAAGAAAATTGTAGAAAGCACTGATTAGAGTTCATTTGGTTAAAGAAGGCAACTGAATAAGCTTGTCAAGAAAAAATGCTGTGCAGTTTGCAAAATAGGCCAGAGATTTCATTTTTGTATCCACTTGTTTTAAAATATTTTCAAGCATTTAATCATTGTGAGATATGTGTGGCTAGACATTGTTATTATTTTATTTTTCTGTTGGTATTTTTTTTCAAATTACTATGCAATAAGACAGAAATGATGACTGTATGTTAGCTTCTGGCAAATTTGTGACTCATTGGATAGAAGGAGCAGGAGAGGTGCACATATCTTTTCTGGTTTTGAATCCCATAGGAGATGGGGCATTCCTAGGAATGAGTATAGTGGTTTCTGAAAAAGCAGCTTCTCCATACTACAAATAGATTCTCTCCAGTTGAGAAAAAGAGAACTGTGGGTGGATGGAAAATATGAAAACAAGCTACTGGTCCGCAGACAAGCAAGCACTGTTTTCTTCACAGTACCACTTTTGAGAGTGACAAATAACTGGGTTGTACCCACTCATATAGGACCATATGCAAAATTACAAAGATAAAGATTCTGTGCTTAAATTATGGGACAGAAGTATTAGAAGACAATTAGACCAGGAAAAAAAAAGGGCACACAAATAAAAATGAAGATCAGCAACCCTATTACCATCGCTACTGCTCAAGAGTTGAAATTGTAGCCCGGCCAGTGTTTTCAGTGGTTGAGCGTCGACCTATGAACCAGGAGGTCATAGTTCAATTCCTGGTTAGGGCACATGTCTGAATTATGGGCTTGATTCCCAGTGTGGGGCATGCAGGAGGCAGTTGATCAGCGATTCTCTCTCTCCCTCTCTCCCTCTCTCCTCTCTCCCTCTCTCCCTCTCTCCCTCTCTCCCTCTCTCCCTCTCTCCCTCTCTTCCTCTCTCCCTCTCTCCCTCTCTCCCTCTCTCCCTTCCTCCCTTCCTCTCTAAAATCAATTTTAAAAAGTGAAGAAAATAAAGAGTTGAAATTGCAAAAGATAACATAATGACAGCAAAATCCAGGAGCAAGTAAGTTTAAATCTAGTAAAAGTTGACTTTTAATTCTTCACTTCGGCTGTGAAGAATGTAGACTCCTAGTCAGCAATCAAGTTGAGTTATAAAACAATAACGGTGTATATCTTGTCTACCTAAGTTTGCTGACTGTGATTCATGTGCCATCACATCTGCCTGAATATAATAGAAAGTGCAGCATGATAGATGCAGAAAGGGCAAAAGAAGACAGCAGCATGTTATTGTAGGAATTAGTCTAATTCTGCCTGTCTTCTGGGCTTTTGTTGTTGTTGAAAGAAATTTATTCTTTTACAGCTCATTTCTAAATTTGTTTTGGAGCTTGTTTAGGTAACCCCTGAAAGTTATTTTATGCATATTTTTTTCTCATATGAGAAACTGGTATCACGGGCCCTGGCAATGATGTAGTGTATGGGTAAATTCTCAAGCTTGAAAATATGGCACTTTTGAGTTTCTTCTATTTAAATATTTACAAGAACGCTGAATTTTGGGAAGTGTCAGAGAGATATCCTATAGCACTTAGCAAAGCAAACAAAGCTAAGTGTATTATATTAACAACAATCTGCCTACACTTAAGTAAATTACTCAGTTTTATTTTTTTGTAGCCACACAATACCTTTAAACAATTTACAAAACAATGTTATCTTTATAAAGGTAATTTATATTTTAAATGTAGTTATATTTCTCTATATTCAGATATATTTATATCTCATATATTTTTAGATATTTAGTAAGCATTACAGCACGGACATAGACTTTAGGTAGTATTGTTTTTACCTATTTTGTTAAAAGTTTCCTTTCCTATTTTAAAAGTGTCTAAGTTTATGTTAGAAATGAATGACTAAAGGGAGAAGAATATACACTTATATTAGATCCCTAAGTTGAATAGAAAAAAAACACTGAGGCAATAGAATTGGTCATACATTTTCTGAAACCTAAGGTAAGTAGGCTGCCATATTGGATTATTTGTTGTTTTCATACTAAAGACACAAAGGTACATTTAGAATATAAAAATGGTGTTTAATAAATACAAATTCTACTATTACATTGCTATTTGCTGAGTATAAAAGTATATATTATTTCTAGAAAGTTCTGAAAAAATAGCAAATATATTAAATTCGTATTTATATGTATTTCAGTCCAAGAGAATGGAGCAACTACCTCCAGACACAATACAGGGAAAGAAAATATCTTAGGCCTAAACATTCTAGCTAGTCCTGGCCCTGAGCCTCAGCTGTTGGAACCGGAAACAGTTACAGGTTTGATTCCCAGTTGGATGAGTAGGGAAAGAAACCGTTGGATGTTTCTCTCACATTGAGGTTTCTTTCTCTCTCTCTCTCAATTTAAAAACAAACAAACAAACAAATATAAAAACAGTTTCCCAGATGAACATTAAAAAATAAAATTTCTATATAAAATATTTTTCTAAATGAAATTGAGATTTGACTATCAAATATTTTAGGACAGTCATGAGTGTTTTTTGATTGTTTTTTTTTGGTGGTTGTTTTTCAACAAAATTCACAGTAAAGGAGATTTACCTTTAAGAAGATGAGAGAGATTTTAAGTTCAAATATATGTTTTGACAAAAAGGTGGTCATTAATGATATGCATATATGCATAATCCATGGACACAGTAGTACAGTGAAGGTCTAAGGAGGGGGCAGAAGTAGGGTGGAAGGGGTCAATGGAGGAATAAAGGGGATATCAGTAATACTTTCAACAATAAAGATACATTTTTTGTAAAGTACATGATCACTTTTCTAGTGGTTGAGGTTAAATCCAGATTAAAATAGGATAGGAAGGTTATAGAGACTTTAATTTGAGTAATTTAGAGAATTACATATTAAAACACTTATGGCTATAAATGCTTAGAAAAGCTCCAACAATTAACATTTTAAAAATTAATATCCAAATGTGCAGAAAAGTAGAGGCATCATTAGAAGTTAGAAATTGAAACAAAGTTGAAACCCAGAGTGATTTCCTACTGTGAAAATCTAGAGGCTAGACTTTATGTCCAGACATCCAGACAATTTTGATTTAAAAAAAATAGTAGAGACAGGGTTCATTACCTTGCTATATTGAAAGAAAGTGGTTGGAACTAAAATTTCTGCAGAACTAGCACACTGAATGTAAATAAAGAATGGAAACAATCTATTTCTTCCAAAACAAAAAACTCACATAGAAAATTGTTAGTTTTGGCTTAATCTCTATGTGAATAAACAGTTTTTCCAAAGATTTATATAACCTGGTATGTCCTCAGTGTTGTGTCTAAATTTATGCTACTGCATTACTAGTGGTGGAAACGTAGTGACCAATTAGTTCTGGATCACCTTTTTGTTCCTGGAAATAATCCAGTATAAAAAAACAAATATATATTAACTTTTAGAAAAAATAGGAGTTTGAAGAAACCTCAAGTTCAATTTCATTTTTTTAAAGGCAGTTTTTTTCCCCTAAAGATTTTTAATTGATTTTTACAAAGAGAGGAGGAAGGAAGAAGGAGAGAGAGAGAGAGAGAGAGAGAGAGAGAGAGAGAGAGAGAGAGAGAGAGAGAGAAAGGGAGGGAGGGAGGGAGGAGGGAGGAAGGGAAGAAGGGAGGGAGGGAGGGAAAGAAAAGATAGAGCCACGTGATTAGCTGCCTCCTGCATGCCCCCTACTGAGGATGAAGCTGGAAACCTGGGTATGTTATGAAAGGGTATAAGAAAAAGCTCAAAATATAGTGCTCTGACCAGGAATTGAATTGAACCGGGCAGTCTTTCAGGAACACGGGATGACACCCAACAAACTAAGCCACATCAGCCAGGGCTCAAATTTTATATATATATATATATATATCTCAAAGAAATTCAGATAGAGTATGCAGCAAGTCCCACTAAAGTTACAATAATATAGCAAAGAAGTATCACCTATACAGAGGGTTCTATTGATGCTAGATCTTTGGAACAGTTTTCTATAAGAAGTCACTCTGAATGTGATTGCTATGATTTGGGCTAAGATTAAATAGTGCTTTAAAACTGTGGAATCTTAAGAGAGCAAGTACAAAAATGCGTAGGGAAACTCCAAAAGAATAGAAAAATCACCAGCAAAGAAATATATCGTCTTAAATAAATTTTATCACTTCGAAAGTTACAGGCTTTGCCAGTTGGGGATACTGCCTTTTGAGGGAACTGAAGCAGGTCATAGCTGGCAATAAATACAACACCTCCTGAACCTGACAGCAATAAGAAGCATGAGAGGTGTGGCCTCTCAGATACACCAAATACCAATGGGAGAATATGTCAGTGTGACAACAGAAGGGACAGCCATTGAATTGGAAAAGACAGCTTGGCATGAAGGTTTATCTGGCCCAGCCCTATCATCTCAACAGGAAACTCTTATGAATGACTGTTTTAGAAAAATTCAATTCTGTGAGAGATGTGTAGCAACAAGAATTGGCATAACATAAGAAGACGCTGAGAGAGTGAAAAGGGAAAGTGTTTGTGGGTGAGAGAATGAGAAAGCCAGAGAGATAGCTACATTCTTTCCCAGCTATGTTTTAGAGGTAGCTAAAATTTTCCCATGAAGAAAATTCATGTCATCTTGAAAGGGTTTCAGTATTTTTCTGGAAAAGTCTTTAAGAGGATGAGATGTTTGATAAAGGATCAAGAAAGGATAATAGAGGTGAAAATTCTTGATAACGTGAGAGAGAATTCAGTTCATACATGGGGGAAGGGACTGATCACTGAAAAGATAAGGGCTGCTTCTTTCACCGAAATGGTAAAGAAGAAAGGAAAAAAACAGAAGCAGACTGGTATTTTCATAGACTCAGCCCTGAGAAGATTGAAATGTTTCTATCTGACAGTTTCTATTTTCACAGTGAAATATTAGGTAATTATCAGCTCCAATTGTGTACTTGATCATGATAAGGGATGAGGGATCATTGCAGAGTGAGGAAAAAGTGAAATATTGTACAGAAAAGAGGTGTGAACTTAATGATGCATCATTTTTAAAAAATGATAGCCAGTAGCATGAGAAAAAGTTATGAAAGGGTATAAGAAAAAACTCAAACTATAGTGGTTCTTCTAGATGTTATAATATCATAATGATCATAAGTAGTACATAAATTAAAATTGATGATATTCCACATCCCCAAGCCCATTTCCCATTGAATTCAGATGATTTCCCACTATATCTAGATGCCAAACAGCAGTTGAAAGGTACAGTCTTTGGGATATTTTTCAATAAATGAACTGAGATCTGTGTGTATATGTATATATATATATTGCTTTTCTGCCCATCAATACATCAGTCTATTTTCTTTTACAGTAGTGGTATCTGCTTTCCCCAGTATCCTTTTCTTTTTCTTTATGTAAGATCCATTTCATTCTTATAATGGTTTTATGGTACTTGTAATACAAATGCCTTATGCTTTATTTATGTACTTTCCTGTTTCTGAAAATTTAAATGATTACCAGATTTACTACTACAAAAAATGTTATTAGCAGTGTGCTTGTATATTTATAAGAACTGGGGAAAGGAGGATTTAACAATGCTATCTTCTGAGATTTAAGTTTTTTATGTGGTGTTTATTAGCATGCTTTGTATATTTGTTTATTACACTTTTCTAGGGTATTCTGTGAAAATAATGAGTATTTTGTCTGATTATGTTGGTTTTACATTTACTAATATTGGTTAAAATTAAACTTCTCAAAATCATCTTTGAAATTTGCATATGAAAGTTTTAATATAACTTAAGCCTAAATCCTGACCTCTAAGCCACTTTCTGATATTAGGTTAGCAAGTTATGTCTATAAGAATATTTGGAAATATTTGTTTCTACATTTAAAAAAGCAGAGCTTTCAAGTACATTACCATACATAGCACACATGCTATCAAGTATTAAAATATATACCACACATGATATATACATAACATACATTCATACATATATTACATACATACATATATATAGTTTTGTAAGAAACAGAAATGAATATAAATAAGTGTGTACACATAGATTATCTCTGATATGATACAAAATAAACTGTTAAAGGTTATTGCTCTCATTAAGGAAACTGGGATAGAAATACAGGCTTATTTTAAATTTTAGCAGCCTCTCTTTTAAACATTTGAATTTTTAAGTGTACATGTTTGTATTATTCAATAATTATTAAATAATTATAAAAGTACTAGAGGTCCGGTGCATGAAAATTCATGCACTGGAGGGGGGGTCCCTCAGCCCGGCCTGCCCCCTCTCACAGTCCTAGAGCCCTCAGGGGTGGGAGGTGGCCTGGTGATCAGGGAAAGGCAATGCCCCCATCACACCTCTGCGGCTGCTACTGCTAGCAGCACAAGCTTAGGCTGGCTCTGGTTACCTGAGCCTCAGGTGGCCCTGGTCGGCTGGGCAGCCGACATCTGAGGCTTGCCTGTGCCTTGGGCGTCGGCTGGGCAGCCGACATCTAAAGCTTGCCTGCATCTCAGGTTGGCCCTGGGTGGGTGGCTAGGGGGCTGAGGGCGGGTCTGGCTGCACCACACGTCTGCCATCCCCCGGCGGGGCTGAAAGGACTGGGTGCCACCATCCTGTGGCTATGGGCACCGTCATCTTTGTGATGAAGTGACAATTTGCATATTTCCTCTTTATTAGATAGGATTTTCAAAGTAAAAGTAAAATTATGTGGATAATTTTATACCCATTCTGCCTTTCAAGAATGTTAACTTCTTTAATATTTTATGGGTAAATTTTTATTTGAACACTAGAGGCCTAGTGCACGGATTCATTCACAGAGGGGCATGACGGGGTGTCCCTCAGCCTCACCTGTGCCCTCTCGCAATCTGGGAACCCTCAGGGGATGTCCAACTGCTGGTTTAAGCCTGATTCCCACAATATGCCAAGTGGCAGTCTGCCAGGGAGGAGCCCAAGCCGGGGCCAGGCTGCTCGTGCTCATCCTGCCCCCTGCACGTGCTGCTGCTCAGTAGCAGTGCCGCGGAGTCGGGTGATACTCCACCGCCGCAGCTGTGCTCTCCAGCAGTGAGCCCAGCTGCTGGCTGATCAGCACTTCCCCTGTGGGAGCACACTGACCACCAGGGGAAGCTCTTGCATTGAGCGTCTGCACCCTGATGGTCAGTGTGCGTCATAGCGACTGGTCAACCAGTCGTTTTGTTCCTTCCAGTTGTTCAGTTATAATGGTGACTTAGGTTTTTATATCTATACTAGAGGCCTGGTGCACAAAATTCATGCACGGGTAGGGTCCCTAGCCTGGCTGATGATCAGGGCCAACCTGTGGGGTGACCGCAGGGGTGATCAGGGGTCCCCTGCTGGCATTGCCCCTTCTCTGGCCTGGGGCTGCCCACTCACCAGCCCTGCCCCCCACCGCTGCTGCTGGTCGCATCCCTCTGTACGGTGCTCGGGGGGTGGGGAGGCCCACTGGCACCTGCCTTGACTGTACTGGGGGCCTGCGTGTTAGAGGCAGCTCTGTGTTGAGCGTCTGCCCCCTGGTGGTCAGTGCGCATCATAGTGACTGTTTTTTGCTGGTTGTTCCGCCATTCAGTCTATTTGCATATTAGGCTTTTATTATATAGGATATAATAAAAGTCTAAGTGACTGTTACGACGGAATAACCGGTAGCTGTGATGCACACTGACCACAAGGGGGCAGACACTCAACACAGGAGCTGACCCAGCCCACAGGCCCTGATTCCTGGTGGGGCCTGCCAGCCAACCTCCCCATCCCTCCCCCCGGCCGCAGGTCCTGATTGCCCGATCGAGGCCGGGACCTGGGCTGGGACAGGGAATCGGGGGTGGGTGGTGTTGGACACCGGTGGTGAGGGAAGGAGGAGGAGGGGAGGCAGGGAGGCAGGGAACTGCACAGTGGTGGTATGTGGGTGGCAAGGGAAGGAGGAGGTAGGAAGGTGGGAAACCATATCGGCCCTGATCAATGACCAGGCCTAGAGACCCCACCTATGCACAAATTTTGTGCACCAGGCCTCTAGTATATAGATAAAATGAGTGAGTTGACGTATTACCAATGAAAGAGAACTCACATTGTTAAAGTTCTAATTAATGCTACTGTGCTATGTACTCATACATGTTAAAATAGTTAATCATCATATATTGTCATCAACTTATGAAAGTGGTGTTATTGAAACCAAAAAATGTGGGTGTTTTGAGTCCCATTTCTTGTCTCCCCCGCAACAGGAATGGCAGGTATCCATTTTGCACTGTGCTGGAGAGAGAGGACAAAAAGGGAGCTCTTGCACTTTTAATTTAGGTGATGAAGACAGCCTGATAACTCCTGATTGGTTATTGCAAGCTGTCTGTCTTAGCAATATCCATACATTTTAAAGTTCATACCTCTTGTGCTCATCCTTCCTTCCCCACCCCATTGGGATGTCTTAGTAACTTTACCTAGTTGAGTTCTTGGGTTTTACTTTCCTCCCGTGGTGGTCCCACCCCCATCTACCTAGCTTTATTCTGTCTCCTCATTATTATTTCACTTTTGAAGACAGTGTAATTAAGAAGACAAATAAATTACGTACTAAAGACTGAGTATTTAAGAATCTGTCTCTGTGTTGTTAGTTTACTTTGTTTATTCTATTCTACATATGAGTGAAATCATATGGTATGTGTCTTTCTCTTACTGGCTTATTTCACTTAGCATAACTTGACTTGGGGTGTTGAACACAAAATATAACATATAAATGATGTATTATTGACCTGTACACCTGAAATCTATATAATTTTATTAACCAATGTGAATCAAGTAAATTAAATAAAAAATAAAATAACAGTAATTTTAATTTGTAGAGGCAGGATTCCATTCCTGTTCTCCTGGGCTACAAAATAACAATGCAGATATATAT
Source organism: Myotis myotis (assembly GCF_014108235.1). Classification (NCBI taxonomy): domain Eukaryota; kingdom Metazoa; phylum Chordata; class Mammalia; order Chiroptera; family Vespertilionidae; genus Myotis; species Myotis myotis. The sequence goes on from NW_023416368.1 coordinate 62,173,118, forward strand.
TTAGATAACATTGAAAATATGCAAATAACATATTAAGGCAAGTGTGTGAAAAAGAACATATTTCAGAAGGGAAATCAGAGGGAGGAAGAAAATAACAGAGAATAAAAACAACAAGTTCACTGCTGAAACTACTGAGATTTTAAAAGGAAAAAGAATCAGGATATTGTCTTGAAGCTGTTTTAGTTCTGTTCTATATTCCACAAAGAAAAAAGTGGTAGTAAAGAGAAGGAATGCAACAGTGAGACTTCCAGGGGGGAAGGATGCAAAATGAGACATGAAAATATATCATACAGAAATGAAAAAGATATTAACTGGAGATGCCTTTATTAAAAGTCATAAACCTCAGAGAACAATAAAATATATCAGAGTCAAAATCAGAATTGAGTGGCCCATATAACAAATATCTCAGAGGTGAATTATTACCTGAATAATCATACAAATTCAAAAAGGTAGGTGATAGTTTACAGCACAAAAATACTGACTAAGCTGTGTGCATAAAAATACAACCAGCTGAACATGGTAGGCAATATTAAAATAAGTAGGAACACAAATCCTATTGTTTTCTGTGTGTGTGTATGTGTGTGTGTGTGTGTGTGATACTGAGTAAATAATGAAGAATTTTTGTTAAGGCATGAAACAGTATAAACTTCATCAAGAAAATGGGTGGGACGATATCTACAATACTATCAACATAAAAAGTATATTAATTTCTTTGAAAAAATTAAAAAAGTGTATCAGTAACAAGTAAAACAAAAAGCAAATTCACATATTATTAAACCTATAAAAATAAGGTGACTAGGATGATGTAATATTTTAGAGTGAAAAAATTTAATTTAGAATTCAAATTAAAGGAGAAATAAAATAACTGGTAGGCTTGTAGATTTTACTAATTCAAAATGAAATATTGGGATAATTTCTAGAAATGAAGTGAAAATGGCCATATTACCAGCACAGCTTGCCACAAGTGTGTGTAACAGGAGATTTTCATGCATAATTGGAAGACCTAGGAAAATAGCTTCTTTGCTACATATCCAGACCTTCCCCTCCATAAGGAAGTGAAAGCTGTTAGAAATAAAATTATGCATAATGGAAGATTAATTAGCAGATAAATCAGGACCCAATAAAGAGAAAATGAATTTTGAGAATGAAAAAGGAGGGTTAGAGACCTAGGGGAACTAAATTAGAAATGTTAATATCCATACTAAAATAATAATAGATCTAGGAAGACTGGGATCTTTGTTTATGAAAGAGAAAAAGAATAGTACAGTACTTCCAAAGAAAGATAGTCCTGAAGGAGGGGAAAATGGGAGGCAGAGAAAGAAATAAGTTCGCAAGTGAGAATATTTTATGCATAGAGAGAGAGAGAAAAGTTAACACATGTATGAAATATACATGAATTTTTCAAAAGAATCATAAAAAAGAGATAGAAAACAGCAAAGATTTAAAAACTCAAAAGAACCCTTCCTGTGAATAATCTATGAAGCCTGTGTCTTCCTCTAAGAAGTATTCATATACACAACATCCAATCATATCTCCAGGAAGGAAAGAAATTCCAAATATCAAAAACCTGCTCAAATCACTTTTCTGAGTTTCAAATCTTTTAAAGTGTGAAAAAAGCAAGGCTCTGCATGAGCAAGAACCTGGGGTTGGGAAGGTGTGCTGGAGCAGAGCAGCTCTGACTGGCAGCTCGCAAGGCTCTTTTTCAGCACCATTGAACAGGTGTCCTTAATGTACACATTTATTTCAATACTTATTTTTTTCTTTTTTAAAACAACTATTAATATTGATGTCAAACACACAGAAAGGTTTACAGATCCTAAATGGAGATAGCAATTTATTGTCACAAAATTAACCCATTATTTTAACCACTAGTCTGTAAAATATTATCAACACCAGCAGCATCCAGTCTCTTCAATTTTACTATTGCTCTGGACAGGCCTGGTGACATTATCTTAACTTCTAAAACCAAAGATCACTATTTTACCCATTTTAAAACTTAAAAAAAAAGGAATTGTGTAATATGGATCCCTTAATAATGACTTCTTTCATTGCATAGTATTTTTGAGAGATTCCACTATGCTATTACATTAAGCAGTAGTTCATTTGTTTTTATCCTATACTAGAGGGGTTCCTCAGCCTGGCCTGCGGGATCGGGCCAAAACTGGCTCTCTGACATCCCCTGAGGGGACCTGGATTGTGAGAGGGCACAGGCCAGACCAAGGGAACCCACTGGTGCACATCGGGGCCAGGGAGGGACGTGGGAGGTTGGCCAGCCAGGGAGGGCCCGCGGGAGGGCTCCAGGGTGTGTCCGACCTGTCTCACTCAGTCTGATCGGCCGGACCCCAGCAGCAAACTAACCTACCAATCCAAGCGTTTGTTCCCTGGGGGTTGAGTGGCCTTAGCATATCATTAGCATATTATGTTTTGATTGGTTGAACAACTGACTGGATGACTGGACATTTAGCATATTAGGCTATTATTATATAGGATCATATCTACACTAATAAAAGAGAAAGTTGCAAATTGACTGTACCTTTGTGACACCCACCAGCCAATCAGGAGTGAGTATGCAAAATAATCCAACAAAGATGGTGGGTCAATTTGCATACATAGGCTCTAAGCGGCCACTCTGGGCCTCTGGGCAGCGTGGGAAGGTGGAAAGGCGGCTCCGGCCGGAGCGAAGGTGGTGCTGTCAGCCAGGGGAAGGAAGGCCCATTCTTGCATGAATCTTTGTGCATCAGGCCTCTAGTCCTCCTATCTAATAAAACAGAAACATGGTAATTGGCGTATGACTGCTACCCTTCCCATTGGCTAATCAGCAAGATATGCAAATTAACTGTCAGCCAAGATGGCGGCCGGCAGCCAGGCAGCTTGAAACTACCATGAGTCTTGCTTGCCTCAGTGATGGAGGACTCCAACGTTCCCCGCCTGCCGCTGCAGGCCTCTGAGCTGCAAGCAACTATGTAACAAACATAGAAACTAAACAAAACCCCAGAAACCTGCCTGGCTTCAGCCAGTAGGATTGCAACATTGTAAGTAAAGGCCAGAAACCTACTTTCAGCAGCGGAGGCCTAAGAGCTGGAGCCAAGCCTCAAAGCTAAAGCTGGCCCAGAATAAAAAAAGAAAAAAAAGAAAGAAAAAAGGAGCGGTTGGGAGCTTCAGTCACCCCCAGCCTGAAAACAGCCCTCAGCTCCTCACCCAGACTGGCCAGGCACCCCAGTGGGGACCCCCACCCTGAAGGGTGTGTGACCAGCTGCAAACAGCCATGATCCCCTCACCCAGGCTGGCCAGGCACCCCAGTGGGGACCCCCACCCTGATCCAGGACACCCTTCAGGGCAAACCAGCTGGCACCCACCCATGCACCAGGCCTCTACCCTATATAGTAAAAGGGTAATATGCCTCCCAGCACTGGGATCAGCGGAGCCGTGAGGCCTCCCGGCACCGGGATCAGCGTGATAGGGGGCAGCGCCCAAACCCCCTGATCGGCCCTGCTCTGTGCGTGACAGGGGGCTGCGCCCCAATCCCCTGATTGGCCCTGCTCTGTGCGTGACAGGGTGCAGAGCCCCAACCCCACTGATGGGCCCTGCTCTGTGAGTGACAGGGGGAAATGCCCCAACCCCCTGATTGGCAATGCTCTGTGCATGACGGGGGATGGTGCCACAGCCTCCCCATCGACCCTGCCTTGAGTGTGACAGGGTATGGTGCCCCAACCCCCCAATCGGCCCTACCCTGAGCGTGACTAGGGATGGCATTGCAACCTCCAGATCCGCCCTGCTCTATGCATGACAGGGGGCGGCGCCCCAACTCCCCAATCGGCCCTGCTCTGAGCCCGACCAGGGGCTGCACCTAGGGATTGGGCCTGCCCTCTGCCACCCAGGAGCAGGCCTAAGCCAGCAGGGCGTTATCTCCCGAGGGGTCCCAGACTGCGAGAGGGCACAGACCCGCTACCCCCCCGAGTGCACAAATTTTTGTGCACCGGGCCTCTAGTAGGATAATAAAAGGCTAACATGCAAATCAACCAAGTGGTGGAATGACCAGTCTCTATGATGCGTACTGACCAATAGGGGCCTGATGCTCAACACAGGAGCTGCCCCTGGTGGTCAGTGCGCTCCCACAAGGGGAGCGCCGCTCAGCTAGAAGCCAGGATCACCGCTGACAAGCGCAACAGCGGTGTGGGAGCCTCTCCTGCCTCTGTAGCAGCGCTAAGGACCCCTCAGGGGGGATGTCCGACTGCCGGCTTAGACCCTAAGCCAATAGTCGGACATCCCCCCCGAGGAATCCCGGACTGCAACAGGGTGCAGGCTGGGCTGAAGGGACACCCCCCCCCCCCCGCCAGTGCACAAATGTCATGCACTGGGCCTCTAGTTGTTATATAATATTCTCTTTTAAGAATTTACCATAAGTTAAATGCACACTTTATTGTTCATATAAATTACGGTGTTTGTGAAAAAATATCTAAGACAAAACTTTTGAGAAGCATATTACATATTTGTTTTAGGTATTTTTTTAGGGCATGTATATATTTAACTTATTTTTCCCCCCTGTGTGACTTTAACATTTTCCTGACCACCATCCATGTAAAAGAGGAGATAAACGTATAAGGCATTTTTATTCATATAATGAAAAACTCAATGTAAGAATATCAGTGCTCCTAAAACTGATTTATAGATTTAATGTAATCCTAATTAAAATTCCTGCATGCTTTTGTTTCAGTGGAATTTGAAAAGCTAACCTAAAATTTGGGGCGGGGGGGAGGCTGCACAGCTCAGTGGTTGAGCATCGACTTATGGACCAAGGGGTCAATGTTCGATTCCTGGTCAGGGCACATGTCCAGGTTGTGGGCTCGACCCCCTGTGTGGGAGGTTCAGTAATTCTCTCCCATCATTGATGTTTCTATCTCGTTCTCCCTCTCCCCTTCTCTTTTAAATCAATAAAACCATATTTAAAATTTATGGAGTACAAAATACTTTTTAAAAATAACCTTGAAATCTTACATAATAAAAGGGTAATATGCAATTGACTCTAATGGCAGAATATACTGGAGCGACCGGTCACTATGACGTGCACTGACCTCCAGGGGCAGGCGCTCAACGCAGGAGCTGCCCCCTGGTGGTCAGTGCGCTCCCACAGGGGGAGCTCCGCTCAGCCACAAGCCAGGCTGATGGTTGCGAGTGCAGTGGCGGTGGCAGGAGCCTCTCCTGCCTCCTTGTCAATACTAAGGCTACAGTTGGACATCCCCTGAGGGCCCCCGGGCTGCCAAACGGATGTCTGACTTCTGACTGTTAGCTTAGGCCTGGTTCCCCGGGAAGCGGGCCTAAGCTGGCAGGTGGACATCCCTCGAGGGGTTCTGGACTGCGAGAGGGTACAGGCCGGTCTGAGGGACAGCCCCCTCTCAGTGCATGAATTTTTGTGTACTGGGCCTCTAGTAGTAAAATAAAGTTCCAGAATATTCATTATTATATTCAAGAATTATTATAAAGTTACAGTAATCAAGATATGGTTACATTGGCCTGTGGTTAAAATTATTTTTATTTCACCAGAATTAAACAGTGTTCAGAAAGAGACCCACATATATAAGCTTAATTTATGTCAACTAAATACCAATATAATACAATTTTTAAAATAGAGACCTTTTGAACCTATGGCTTGCAACAACTGGATATTCTAATACGAGGGAAAATAAAACTCAACCCCTACTTCAAACCAAAAAATATAAATAAAATAAAAAAGAATATTAATATGAAATGGATCATACATTAAATGTAAAAGTAAAAACTTTAAAAGTTTTAGAAGAAAGCATTAGCGCAGAATGTCACCTACAGTAACTTGGGTTAGGCAAAATTTATTAGAACACATAGATCAAAAAATAAAAAATGTTAAATTACACTTGAAAATAATCCTGAATTTCTAATAATATTTAAAGAAAAATAAGGCACCCACTGGGAATAATATTTGCAAAATTCATTTGGATAAAATACACATTTAGAATATATAAAAACTTTAAACTCAATAGTAAAAAGAATTAACTCAAATTCTAAAGTATCAAAAGATTTCAACAGCCATATAATCAAAGGTGAAATGTAATATTACTATATACACACAATAGCGGCTAAAATTTAAAATAAAAAATATCAAATATTGCCAATAACATGGAGCAGTTGAAACTATTATATAATGTTCATGGGGATGTGAAATGGGAAAACTACTTTGGAAAACATTTTAGCACGCTTTCTGTTTTAAAGTTAAAAATAGCCTACTATTTGATCTAGCAGTAGAATAATAAATGAAAGCATATGACCCTTAGGGAGACTTTTATCAGAATGAATGCAGAAGTCTTAAATTCTCAGGTGAATAAATAACCATAATGTAGTATAGTCATACATGTATGTACTACCCCAAGTAGATACTTTGTTGAGAAAAGAATTAAAATACAAAAGAGTACATGTTTTATGATTCTATTTATATAAATTCTAGAACAGGAAAAATCATTGACCTGTCATGTTTAAAATTGATTTATTTTGTTATATGTTAATGATTCATCAACTAACATAAAAAGAAGTGTTTCTGTCTCTTCCTCTTTCTTCCTCTCTGAAATAAATAAAAAATATTTTTTAAAAGATGGGATGATACAGCTTGAATTATGGTTTTGAATTTAGGAATATATTTTAGAGATCAAAATTACTGGATATGGGATAGTTCAGGAACTCAAAAATGATACAGTGTCCTAAATAGAAATATACTGAAAATGTTAGTTTTTTACTTTGGCAAATATGTTACAGTTTATATTTTTAAAAGTTATTATCTCCATCCTGTCCCAAGCCTATTATTTATTTATTTACTAGAGGCCCAGTGCACAAATTTGTGCACGGGTGTGGTCCCTAGGCCTGGTTGGTGATTGGGGCAGATCTGGGCCGTGAGAGGTTGGCCGGCTGGGGGTGGCCTGGCTCCCGAGGCCCCATTTTATCAAGAGAACAAAGTCAGTGTTAGTTACAGCCCTCACCGAACCCAGTACAGTGCATCTCTGCGTACTACTGGCTCGTTCATGTGCCTGCTTCTCCCTCCTGAATTACTAACATCTTGAGGACATAGCTCTGTCTTATCCTGCTTCAACTTCAGTGCCTGGCCTGGTGCCAGGGACCTGAGAGGGTTTTCTGAGTGAGTGAGTGAATAATGACTAAGTGAATGAGTGAATGAATGAGCGAGTAAGTGAATGAGCAAGCAGCTATGGGGGCGGGAACTTCTGCCGCGTTGCCATGGCAATGCGGCAGAAGTTCTGGACCCGCTCCCAGCTGCCTGATGCAAACCCCAGGAAGTTCCCGCCCTGCTCACAGAGGCCTGGCACCCCTCTACCAGCTGCATAGTTCGTGCCCCGCTCCCAGTTGCCTGATGCAAACCCCAGGAAGTTCCCACCCTTCTCCCAGCAGCCTGGCGCCCCTCTCCTGGCTGCATAGTTTGCGCCCCGCTCCTGGCTGCCTGACGCCCACCCTGGGAAGTTTACGCCCTGCTCTCAGCGGCTGGCGCCCCTCTCTTGGCTGCATAGTTCCTGTTCCCAGTGGCCTGGTGTCCCTCTCCCAGCTGCATAGTTTGCGCCGGGCAAAGGCGGCCCCGGTTCTCCGCCTTTGCCCTGCCACCCAGCTCTTGCCTGCCGCCTGGGTTTCCGATCACCGGCCGGGGGTGGGGGGGGCAGGGAAGAGGCAGCTGCTGGCGTTCGCCTCTTCCCGGCCCCACCCGGCTTTCTGATCACCAGCCGGGAAATGGTGGCCCTGGTTCTCTGATCACAGGCCGGGGGGCAGGGCAAAGGCGGCCCCCACCTGGCTCTTGCCTGCCGCCTGGGTTTCCAATCACCATCAGCGGCAGGTGGCTTCTTCCATCCTCCCCTATCGCCTCCCAACATTGCACCTATGTATGCAAATTAACTGCCATCTTTGTTGGCAGTTAACCGCCATCTTTGTTGGCAGTTAATTTGCATATAGCCCTGATTAGCCAATGGGAAACGTAGCGAAGGTACGGTCAATTACCATGTTTGTCTATTATTAGATCAGATTGGAAATTAATTGTGCGTGGTGATCCTCTTCTAACTGAAAGGGATGATGGAAGAAGGGATGTCCAGACAATATTGATTACTATTCTTCCTTATATGTCAGATGTTATTTTTGTACAAATAACTATGTAGATGTCCTGAGAATATTTTCAGTATCTCTGATATTTAAGATTGATAGCCCTTTCCAAGTTCCTTTGAGGTCATAATTGTCATTATGCCATAAAAATACCGTCAACTGCTTAAATGATTTTCAACCTCTAAAGAATATTGCTTTAAGTTGCATTTGGTGGTTACTGTTAGGTACTTTTTTAAAAAAATTCTATCATCTTTATATCTTATCCTATCTCCTATCCTTTTCTCTACCACTGCTTTTTAAAATGCCTGTCTTAAATACACAGTTAATGTGTTCTAGAATGTCTTATTTCACATGGATAATAGGTGTTTAGGAGAAGGACAAATTTATTTTTAAAGTATTATAATGTTCAATCAAGATGAGATGCCCAGCTGGCATGGCTCAGTGGTTGAGCACAGACCTATGAACCCGGAGGTTTCAGTTCAAATGCCTGGTCAGGCCACATGCCCGGTTGCAGGCTAGATCCTCAGGAGGAGGTACGCAGGAGACAGCCAGTTAATAATTCTTTCTCATCATTGATGTTTCTATCTCTCTTTTCTCTCTCTCCTTCTCTGAAACAAATAAATATATTTAAAAAAAAGATGGGATGATGTACCTCAAATATATTTTAGGAATATATTTTAGAGATTTGGGATAGTTCAGGATCTCAAAAAAAATCTTGGGTTTCTAGAATGCAGAACTGAACAGATAATTGTGATAATAAAGAGAGAGATTTTTTGAGAAAATGAGAAGTTTTGTAGGAGGTCAGGGGTTTTGTTTTGAACATACTGAAAGTGAAATCAATATGATGATGGTAGTAATTTGATATTGAATGTGATGCTATCAAGTAAAGGACTAGAGAGATTAGAAGTCATCTCTGAGAAATTTGAGATAACTTGAGAGTATATACAATGAAAATCGAAGAGGTCCCCATGTAAAAATAAGGGAAAGGAGGATGCCACGGCATGAGATTGAGGAGTGTCAGAGGAGATAAAAGGGCTATAAAGAGAGTTTAATGTAATGTAGCCAAGAGGAACACGTTTAATGAACAGTTTTGCAAGAAATTCCAACAGATGGCCTTTAACTTGGATAGTGTGAAAAATCACTAATGAATGTATCAAGAACTGTTCTCATAGAATTTTTGGGACTCTCTAAACTCAGATCTCTGGTAAATTCAAGAAAAGTTATGATTTGGTAGATTGTTCATTTTTTTTTATTTCTGAGGTAGATATGAAGCTTTTAAAAACATCTTTCTACATCATAAGAAGAAGCCAAACGGCCATTAATATGTATTTTATTTGAAGGAGTGACTCACTGGTAGCAGTAGATGCTGCCACAAACATATTTATAATGGCAAAAGCTACAGACTAGTCTGAATGATTTGACCATAGATTTAATAATTCCTCTACATACTTTTATGTTCCTAGAAATGGTAAAGTTTGACCCCATGTGTCACTGTGTCCTATTTTTGCTTTTGACTTTACATCAGTAAATATTTTCAAAGAGAAATATGTCTAGGTTGACCATTAAATTTTAATTCTTTCAATGGAATTATAATGTATTTCCCCATTTTTCCTAATTTATTGACAGGAATTTGGTTAAATATTGCATTTATGATAAATTACAGGAAAAAATTCTTGCATGAAAACACTAATCAAGTATAGTTTATGGAAGAAAAAATCACTGAAGATGATTATATCAAAGAATCGAGAAGCTAAATTATTGGGTGTATCAATCATTGGGATATTGAAGTCACTTAAGAAGATAGGGTATGGTAGAAGGTTGACTGAGGCTTATTATACAAAGGTTCAGTGAATAAATTAATGACTGCAACACCTGTGGCTGAAAGCAAAAAGCAAAGACAGTATAATGTATCCAAGCTTTATTAGCCTCAGTAGTTAGGCTTTATTTTATTTTATTCATGAATAATAACAAGGATGAGGTAGCAATGGTCTGGAATAATGGTATCATTCTACATTGTGTGAATGCTAATATTGTGTTTTAGGAACTGTGCTAAGAACTATATATAGATTATTTCACTTAGGTTCCCAAGGTGAATCAATTATTAAGTGTAAGTATTTGGATTAAAATCCCAGTAGACAGACTAACCTATGTGTGGAGTCACCATAACACATTCCTTGAATAAGCATTAGAGGGGAATAGTTTAGAGGCCTGGAAAAAAGGATTTTTAGAATAGAGCCAGTCTTAAGTTAATGACTGAAAGTAGAGGGAAATTTCCTTACATAATGGAGTTCCCAAATGATGGATATAGCTCTGAAAAGTAGAGTTGGAGAAAATGAAAGTATAATAGACCCAGGGGTGGGCAAACTTTTTGACTCGAGGGCCACAATGGGTTCTTAAACTGGACCGGAGGGCCGGAACAAAAGCATGGATGGAGTGTTTGTGTGAACTAATATAAATCCAAAGTAAACATCATTACATAAAAGGGTACGGTCTTTTTTTTTTTTAGTTTTATTCATTTCAAATGGGCTGGATCCGGCCCGCGGGCCGTAGTTTGCCCACGGCTGGCTAGGCTCAAGAACATGCAAAGCCACTTGAGACTCACAGCATGGAATACAAGAGAGTCTAAATTTTGAGTGTTGACTACTGAAAACAAGGTTAAATGCTATACTGAGTTTGATATGAGCAGTTTCTTATGGGGAATGGGCATTGGATTTAATGGCTAGAGGACGTGTTTTACCCAGGTTAACTCATGATAAAGTACAAATCAAACGTTGAATTCCTTGTTTGCTTTGCCTGTAATGGGGTTATCCCAGTGTCTCTAGGCTCTGTACCCTGGCAGCCCAGGCTGGTAGATGTATCTATTTATGAGAAGTACTAGAAATAACATTTCATTCATTTCTTAGACTATATACAGTGATGGCGAACCTATGGCACGCGTGTCAGAGGTGACACACGACCTCATTTTTTTGGTTGATTTTTCTTTGTTAAATGGCATTTTAATATATAAAATAAATATCAAAAATATAAATCTTTGTTTTACTATGGTTGCAAATATCAAAAAATTTCTATATGTGACACAGCACCAGAGTTAAGTTAGGGTTTTTCAAAATGCTGACATGCCAAGCTCAAAAGGTTCGCCATCACTGGACTATAATAACAATAGAGTAATGAATATAAAGATAATTTTATCTGAATATATACCATGTTAATGAAACATAAGAGAACATTTTTTCTGACAATAAACCCAATCAATTTGATATTTTATAATATTTCCTTTAAAGCTTTCTATCATTTGTAAAATAAGTACCTATTGAATGCCTATGATGTGTCCAGTATTGTGGTCCAAAGGTATACCGGTAGAGAAAATGCTGAACAAAAATAGTCACAGATCTTAAGATCTAAAGGGGCTTCAAATTTACTGTTAGGACAGGAAACAGACATTAATCAAATAATCATACAAATTAATGTATAATTACAAACAGACACATACACATCCAGGGGAGAGGAATATGAATTTGTTAAGAATCTGTATGGTAACAATAGCAACAAGAAGAAAAGGATTTGCCTGGGAGAATAATAAAAACATCCTAGAGAAAATTGTTTCTAGTGAGATCTGAAAAATCAAGAATTGTTAATTATTTATAAGGGTCTGGGGAGACATCATGGAACAGCGTGCTAGGCAAAGAGCAGAAAATATTCAGACTCTGAAATGGGAGGGAACATGGCATTCTAGGCATTTGAAGAAGGGATTCTAGCTAGGTTACGGAGAAGGTACGGTGTGTTTGAGATAAGAATGGGAAGATAGAAAAAGGAAGGCTGCAGAGACTGGTCAGGATGTTGAGAGTTTTGGTCCCTGTCCCCCAAAGCATTTGGAAATGGTACAGGATTTTAGAAAAATATGACTTGACTCCATCTTCATTTTGAAAGGATAACTCTGGCTGCAGTATAGTTTGAAGGAGGGCAGAGCTGGATGCCAGGAAGACTAATTAGAGGGCTGCTAGCCCAGGCCAAAGATAGTAACTGGGACCTCTGAGTTGGCAGGAGTGATGGAGATAATTGGACAATCTGAGACATGTTAACAAGGACTGATAGTCTGAATTCCATTAAAACTCTTTAAATATTTTTTTTCCAAATAGTTCTAACACATTGTTATTTTAAAATATTAATTATTTGAACTTTTCAGTTCAGTACATTTTTCTCCCTTATTTAGGTAACACCTATACCAATCACATTACTAAGATTTAATTATAGTTGTCTTTTCATTGAATCAAATTAAAACTTAATTTTACTTATGATAATATCAATTATATTTGTTTTACAAATATTCCTTGATCATTAACTTCTCTTGTCCTAACTTAATATTCATTCAAGTTTTCCCACTATTCATCCATATTGACCCCCTCTGGAGAAGATTGACACAATAGCTGCCTCATATTAGAAACTAAATATATCATTTAAATGAAATTTATTCAGCTTAGTTGATGAAATATTTCTATAACCCTTAAACTATTCTTCTGAAAATGACAAATGGGTTGCTAAAAATTCTGTCACCCCTTTTCTTGTCATCACTTTCTTTTTCATTTTACTGCAACATTTACCACTTCATAGCCCATGCAATTTTGCTCTTCTGTGATGTAGATAGAGTGTGCATTGCTCTGTCTGCATCCGGATGGCTACTGCCCCATTTAGCTAGCTGCAGACATTGCCTCATTTAGAAAACATTTCACCGCCCAGGCAGAAATGGGTAACAAAGGAACTAAAGGGCCTTTGGAGATATTTCTTTTTAAACTCCTCAGACATTTCTAGGAAATCTTGAAAAATTTGATCCAGATAATTTTCTTACAATAAAAAGGGGTTATTAATAAAATAATTGTGTGCACATTAGACAACCTGGTATTCATGAAAGAGCAAAGGATGTATAGTCGTAGTGCTGTGTTCAGTTCCTGGCTCAACCACTTTCTAGTTTGTGAAGTTCAAAAAATTACTTAGCAATATTTTGCCTCCATTTATTTGTCCATAGATGAATATAAGACCATGCTCTTTCCTCACAGGATTGTGGAGAAGAATAAAGGAAATCACAGACTTGTAAAATAGCCCTTAGAAATGGGATGTCTCATTTAATATGCATTTGGAAGTTTCAAGTTGTTCATACTAGTTTATGCAAAATTGTGAGTTTTGTGCATTTTCCTGTACAGAGGATTCTTTAAATTCTCAAATTAATCCCTTGTCACCTGCTCCTGCCCCCAACAAATATTAACTGTTCCAGGTAGTGTTAGATGTTATCTTTATTCATCATTACTTTCACGACTGAAAGGGCTGTTTCAGCAAAAGGCACACAAGCTTTGGAGCTCTATACACCTGGAGATGAATTTGGGCAGGTCAGATGTGCTCAACAGAAATGGTTTAGCCACTCTGAGGTCCTGTTCCTTCATTCTTTGAATGAAATATTTAGATAAACATGAGGATTTACAGGATAGAACTCAATTATTAGAGTTCCTTTCTTCTCCTTACATTTATTTATTCAGATAAGCATAGGAGTGATTTGTAACAAGGACAATTTAGAACTGAAATTTTTCTCTATTAGGTGTTTTTCTTAATTAAGGGCATTGTATAACTTAGCAATTAACAAAAGAACTTTAAATTATGGGGTTTTAGCTATTATTAGATTTCAAAACCAATCCCTTAAGTTGGCATAAGTTTACTAAATGACACTGATGGCAGAACTGATTCTTGATTTAAGAGTCTCAAATGAAAAAAAACAACACCATTTTATTTTTCTTATATTTATAATGATATAAAGAAAAGTAAAATAATTTCTTACTTGGAATAATGGTTCAAATTATTAAAGTTTTCAAATAGTTTTTTATTTTTAAGAATTAGCTCAATAAAGGTTATGTAGCCATCTTTTGTGTTTTTTTCTCCCTATCTTTTGAGAGCTGTCATTAAACTGATTATTTATTGTAAAATACTAATAAATCCTGCATTGCCACCGTGGCTTAGTGGTTGAGCATTGACCTATGAACCAGGAAGTCACTGTTTGATTCCTTGTCAAGGCACATGCCCAATTTGCTGGCTAGGTCCCCAGTTGGGGGCATGCAGGAGGCAGCCAATTAATGATCCTTTCTTATCATTGATGTTTCTAGCTCTGTCTCCCTCTACCTTCATCTCTGAAATAATAAAGTATATTAAAAAATAAATATAGAACAGGATTTATTTGTTAAAATATTTTTATTGATTTCAGAGAGAAAGGCCATATTCATACACAGAATCCTTTTCTAGAATGAAAGCTCTTTTGTATTTTCCTTTTTGTGAATTTATTGTAATATATAAATTCATCATTGTGACCCTTTTACTGCCATGTTATCAGTACTGGCAAATAATTTTTATCTTGAGTAATCAAAGAACACCGTTTTTAAAAAATTTCATAGTGACCATAACAGTATATTGGACTTATGGGATTTCATGTCTAGGAGGAGGCCCACATGAAAATTTAGCAGATATGTTTATGTATCTAGTATTTGTTCACATTAGTGGAACCACACTTAAAACCTTTGCTCCAGCTTTTCCACTGTGTATGGAGGATAACAATGAATGCATTGCTAAGAACTAAACTAAAGCTCTCAGTAGTCTGAGCTTTATCTATCACATGGCTAGCATTTATGTATTGCTTAGTATATGCTAGGCCCATCATTTTAACTTATTTAATTTTTGCCACTACACTGTGAGATAGGTTTATCTCACTTTATAGTTAAAGAAACACTGGTTTCTAAAATTGTTAAGGGAGATGGTATAAAATCACAAAGCTACTAAGGGTGAAATCTGAATTCAAAGCTAGGTCTTTTCATATTAAACTTCCTATATAATAAAAGCATAGTACTAGTATGCAAATTATCCCCTTGACCGAAGTTCTTCTGGGAGTTTGACCAGGGGCCTGGGGGAAGGGAGAAGCCCTGGCCAGCGGCAGTGGGAGGTGGCCAAGCGAAGGGAGGGAGGCCCCGGCCAGCCGCTAGGGACCCTACCAGTGCACGAATTTCGTGCACTGGGCCTGTAGTATATATTAAGTACTGTGCAGTATACTAAAACTGTGGTTATCTTATCTCTGTCCACTCTAATTTCTATCTATTGGGTTTGTGTTGTAAACCAACTACATTTAGTTACATATTTTCTTCTACTTTTGGTGCTTGGAAAGTAGGCCTCAAGCCTGTTTATAGTAAAAAGTGACTTATGACAGCTGCCATGTCTAATTGAAGGGCTTTGTAAAGTGTTTCATTTTGTTATGCCCTGGTATTCAAAAACATGTGGTCAAGGCAATGGCTATATTTCCTTTCAAATAGATCAGAGAGCCAAAGAGGAACTAGCTTGAGATCAATAGTGTTTATATGTATCACTTTTTTAACCTAATATGTAAAATCCTTTCCTTTATTCACAAAGGTTCTCTCACATGAATATAAAATTTTCATTTTCATGTTTTGGTTGAACATTTAACAATCTGTTTAGCTTTGTTCAAATCCTGCTGGATTTGCTTTTATTAATCTTTTTATGTTTTATTTTTTTCAGCATCAAATGAGTTTCTGCCGTTCATATATTTAAATTTATCCCCTCAAAATATTTACTTTTATATAATAAATTGAATTATGACATTTATTGATATTGAGTATGTTATGATTTATAAGCTCTTTTGTAAAGGAAGTCATCTTTACATTCTAGCATTTAATATGAATAATTGCATATTCCTTAAATTAAAAGCTTACTAATGAATAAATCCAACCAGCTCCAAGGCAAGTGCATTTCCTTTCCTTGCTCGCTACAAAACAGTTCCTCTTCTTTCTCTCTCTCCATACGTTCTCCCTTTTCTATTATATCAGTGTACAGACACACTGTTATGACATCACTTAAAAACAAACAATGATTTCTATTGGCATCAAATCTGCCATTTATTTTTTAATGCAAAAATCCACATATATAATTATCAGTACTTGCTATTTCAAACTCTCCTCATAATTCTCTCTCTTGCAACCTGTCTCAGCCAGGTTTCTGCCACTACCACCACACTGAAACACCTCCTAAGCAAGGTCTCCAATGACCTCTACTTGGCTGTATCCATTGAGCAAGTCCCAATTCTCATCCTTGTTGACGCATCAGTGATTTTGAAATGGATGATCTCTTATTGATACTTTTTTTTTGCCATGTCATTTAAATTCTGACCCTTTTCATCTCTCTCCTGCCTGTTGCTTTTTATCTCCTTGAGCTGAATATCTGGGAGAGTCGCAGCACTTTTTTTTTTTTTTTTTTACAGTTATACCCCAGGTTATATTTAGACTACAGATTTTGTATCAATCACATGTCTATGTCTTTAAACTCTCTGACTGGTTATTGCTGTGAACCATAAATGTGCTCTCCAGATGCCCATTTAATATCTCCATACAGATGTCTAATGGTCATCACAAAATTAACATATCCCAAAGCGAATTTGATCTTTTAGTTGTTCTGGCCACACTTGGAGTTATCTTTGATTCTTCTTTTTCTCTTATGTTCCACATCTAAATCTAACAGTGAATTCTGTTTATTCTATCATCCAAATATATAATGCAACATTTTCTTTATAGCTCTCTTATTCAAACTATCTTTATCTTTCACCTGGATTACTTACATAGTTTCCTATTTAACATCCTTACCTTATATTATTTTCAAGCCATCTGTAAAAGTGATTCTTTAAAGCATAAATCAGATCATGTTGCTTCTCTGTTCAAAACCTTTCAAATATTCCTCCTCTTATGCAAAAAAAGAAGAAAAGCCTTTAAAATGGCTTAGAAGGTGCTGTGGATTCTGGCTGTCTTATCTCTTTGGCATTGTCTCCTGCTAGTCTCTCCCTTACACAGTCTCCTCCCAACCGTCCTGTGACCTTGCTGATGCTTGAACATGTTCAGCAAGCTCCCATTATAGTGTTTTTGTACCCGATGTCCTCTCTACCTTGAGTGCTTTCTTCACATTTTGTTCAAATATCTTTTTATTTGTAAGGCCATATTCAATCATCCCATGAAAAATATGACAAGCCACACTTCCCAACAGGCACTTCTTATCTCCATGACTTATTTTGTGCCTCATTTCCTCTTGAATGTATGTGCCAAAGGCAGGGAATTTGTTTTTTTCTTGGTACTATCACTAGAGACTGGTATATAGTGGGACTCAAAAAATACTTACTGCATAAATGAATGAAAAAAGAAGCCATTGCTCCCATGTGTAAGGCTCTTCTGACCTGTTATGTCAAACAGTGGGTCCTCAGGGAAGTTTTGAGTAATCTTAGATTTAGACCCTTATGGATTTCCCCCATATTGTTCCCTATTAAATTGATTACAATGTAATATAACATAATTGGTTGCATCTCTTAACAGTGATCCTGTTTTCACTTCTGGACTCATTTTTTTGCAATTTCTTTGGCCTCAGACTTTATACTACTCCACAGATATACCCAACTATAGGAGTAGGTTTGAATTGATCTAAAATAAGCATGATACATTTATTTACACTTTCACAATGATTGATTTAGTTAATGCAGGGCTAACTTAATCAGCCCATGGCATTTACTTGGAAACTATAATTATTTTAGAATGAAGTTCAGAATACAGGCTGGAAATTCTGGCATGCAGACAATCGCCTTCTGGGTAATGGGTTGGTGTTTATGAAGTCTGGTAGTCCTGCTGCCTTTTAGTACAAGCCCAGGAATTACAACAAAATAATGTAATTAGCAAATTGGGAAAAAACAGAGAAATGAGCCATGTCCTGATTAAACTGAACTTGAACTTTTAGTTCCTTGAGGAAATGAGTTTCCTTGAATGCATAAGCTGTTATCAGATTGTTGTCGTTTTTATGTTATTTGCTACCAAAAAGTCCTACTAAAATATATTGTCCTGTTTCGCCCTGTTTCAAAACCAACACCTAAATATCATCTACATCTACCTTTACAAATATAAGTAGGGTTTGTTTTTTAGAAGAAAAATTGGAAATTTAATTCTCAAGATATTTGGTTTGTTTTTCCCAACAATACTCAGAGGCATTTTTTAGTAACATTCATACTTAATTATTTTACGTCTCTGAAAAAAAAAATCTTTAAAATTCTTAGTAGATGAAGATATTGAGAAATATATAACCAAGATTCATTTGGAGCCTGAGGCAGTCTCTCTTTATTTAAAGCCATATACTATAGACTGTGTGAGTGAGGCCAGGCTATTGTATACTTCTGAGTTGAAATATCTAACCTCATTCTCTTTTTCATTTGTTCTTAATTGTGGTCAAACATCCATAACATAATATGCACCATCCTAACCACTTTCAAGTAAACAGTGAGTGGCATCCAGCACATTCACATTGTTGTGCAGCTATCGCCAGCCTCCATCTGCAGAACTCTTTTCATCTTGCAAAGCTGAGACTGTATCCACTGAATAATAACTCTGCATTCCTCCTTCCTCCCTGCCCCTAGCTAGAGAGAAAAATTAATATAGATGTACATTTGAAATATTTAAATAAATAAAAAATGTCTATTTATAATAAGTAAATATGATCAATTCATTTGATAAACATTATTTGAAAATATTACTTTATGCTGATTATGTAAATATATAAACAGAGATGCATAGACAGGGAGAAAAGGAGGGAGAGGACAGAAGGACTCTAATGTGTTTACTGAAATGGTAACATTGGTTGGGAAGTGGGCTTAAGGTAATTTTTACATTTTTATATTTATTTTTATTGATTTCAGAGAGGAAGGGAAAAGGATAGAGAGATAGAAATATCAGTGATGAGAGAGAATCATTAATCAGCTGCCTCCTGCACGCACCCTACTGGAAATCAAGCCTGCAACCCAGGCTTGTGCCCTTGGCTGGAATTGAACCTGCGACCTTTCAGTCCACAGGCCAACACTCTACCCAAACCAGCTAGGGCAATTTTTACTTTTTTCGTCATCTCTACCAAGATTATTTTTTGTTTTTTCAAAATAAGGCATGATTTTAAAAGCTGGAATAAACTTATTTCTAAATGCAACATAATTTTGTTGTGCATTCTCCATTGTTTTATATATTGGGAGAATATAAAACAGTGATGGCGAACCTATGACACGCATGTCAGAGGTGACACGTGAACTCATTTTTTTGGTTGATTTTTCTTTGTTAAATGGCATTTAAATATATAAAATACATATCAAAAATATGTCTTTGTTTTACTATGGTTGCAAATATCAAAAAATTTCTATATGTGACACGGCACCAGAGTTAAGTTAGCGTTTTTCAAAATGCTGACACGCTGAGCTCAAAAGGTTCGCCATCACTGATATAAAAGAAAAGTATTTGAAATAGCAACCTGTCTTTCACACAATGGGGAGCTAAATATTGGAGAGTGAAAGCTAAATCCAGATAAAATGGAAAATGAATGTGTGCTCAGTTGTATGATGAATGATTATAAGTTTAATTGGAGTTTAGATAAGAGGATAATCAGTGTGGATCAGAGTGTCAGAACAAAGTTTCATGCAGAAAGCTGAGTTTTATCTTGTGACCCTTGATCATGTCACCCAATGTGAACAAATACAAGTAAAAAGGCCAAGAATTTGAGTGAGTTCAGAGGGAGTAAGATTTTCCAAGATGTAATTTTGGTTTGTAAACGATACATTTCAATTGATATAATGCATGAAAGTATTTTTGAATCTATAAGTTTTATGGGTGAATATGTAGACAAAAACTTGAATAATTGCATGTCTGAAGAGGCTATCAAAATGAGTAAGTATCATTTCATTCCTGTGCTTGTCACATGTTGCTATTTGGAAAAAATGCCAGACATTTGATGATTGTCATCTTATTTAATTAAACACTGCTTATTTTTACAAATGTCAATCCTGCAACATGTATATTATCTCAGTGTTGGGGTATTATATTTTCTTGAGACACCCAACATTTGTTTTCCCTCTGGGCTATTTGTTTGTCTTCTTGTCTTCTCTGTATTGCAAAGGAGATAAAGGCAAAAAGATTTATGTCTGACTAAATTTTAGCATCTGCTCTATCCTCCCATTATGTTGCCGCTCTAAATGTAGTGCTGCTGCTGAAAAATTGCCCTTGTCAGCCAGAAAAATTGCTTAGCAATATGATCTAATATATTTCTCTTGTTCTTAAGGCAGAGACCTTTCTAGTAACCATATTACATGGATGTGTTTCTTGTAATTTAATGAACATCTTATGAAAATACCACTAATTAGCAGAATATTTAATTTGGGCCCCATATTAGAAAACCTGTTTTTCTTTCCTACTGGTTCTAAGGAATATTATCTCTTAGGTCACATCTAACTGACAATAAATGAGTGCTCAGAACAGAAAGTTTGCATTAATCTCCGCAATGTTATTAGTTTCTTAACTGGTAAAATCAGGTCCTTATGCAAAATTTTCTGTACCTCATCCTTTACGAACACAAAATAAGAGTCATCTTTTTCCTTTGAGCAGAAGCAGTGAGTTTATTAAGAAGACCTAAAGGTCTTGGGTGTGGATGGAAAATTAGAGGGATAATGTTTTTTTCTTTGATGGCAAAATTGCATCATTAAATCATTGAAGGGTAGGCACATATGTAAAATGTGGAGTTTACCTAGCCCTGAGGGCTATTACAGTGTTCCACCAGAGAGCCAAGGTAGCTGTGGGACTGAAGTCCGTCTTTCTGAATGTGGACATTGTCTTTCGTACCTGGTGTGCATAGGTACCACGGTGTTATTCTGCAGTAAAGAGTGGGCAAACACTTACTTTTTCCTTTCTAGGTAAGTGAAGTCTAAGACAACACAATATGCGGCAAGGGTAGAGGCTCAAGCACAAATGTTACCTATCAACCAAAATGTTGTTTTTCCCTTTGTTTCAAGTATAAAATAATGATGCTCAGCCACGAGTCGTCATATTAAAAACACATAGAACAATTTTGGTAACTTGCACATATCTGGAGTGAGGGAGGTTGGAAAGAATTAGAATCTGTGAAATCAGTTGTTTAAAACATTAAAAATTTACTAAATTTTTAAAAATTAAATTTATTGTGATATTGGTTAATAAAATTATACAGGTTTCAAGTGTACAACTCTGCAATATATTATATGCATATTGCATCGTATGTTCACTCCCCATAGTCATCTCCTTCTGTCATAATTTATACCCGTTTACCTACTTCTACCTCCTCCCACCCCCTTTCCTTTCTGACACCCACCCGTTGCTCATGCTGCCTCCCAGGTGAGAATGCTGGGTAACTTAGAACAAAATTATATCTCTAGGGATAGCTTTAATTATAAAACAAACCACTAACAACTTTTTTGTTGACTAACCTTGGTGCACCTTATTGTCCCTTAAAGCACCAGATTTATTATAGCACCTAAAACCTGATTTTAGATTTTTGGTTATAAATATGTCTCTTAGACTAGAGTGCCAGTGTACAGCCCACATACAAAAAGTAGAATGCATTAATAAACTAAACAGTCTAGATAGAAACATTTTATGAATTTATCTGTTTAAAAGCATTAACTCCTGATGGGTGAAAAGTTGACAGACATGGTTTATAGCCTAATGTGAAAATTTTTACCACTTACGAGTTAAGAGGTGAGGAGAAAGTTTATATGTAAGAAAAAAATACAATTTATTAGTGCATTTACCATTCTAGATATGCTTTCAGTTATAGTAAAGGTTTTAGAGTTGAGTTTAAAAAAAAAAGTTATTTTGAGGAGCATGAATTTTATATTTTTTTCAACTTAATTGAGGTATGACTGACAAATAAAAATATTTATGTATTTAGGTTATACAATGTGATTCATAAAGTATATACAATGTGATGGCTAAATATATATATATTATATATATATAATATATATAGTGAAATAATTTCCATAATCATAGTAATTAACATATTCATCACCTCAAATAGTTACCTTTCCCCGTATGTATGTGTGGGCGCACACGCGAATGTGCATGCCTGTGCCTGTGTGGGTGGTGAAAACACTTGAGATTCTACTTCCTGAAATATTTTAAGAGTACAGTATAGTATTATTAACTATAATCACCATGTTGTACATTAGATTCTCAGAACTTATATATAATCTAACTAAATGGTTGTGCTCTGATCAACATATTCCCATTTCTCCCAAACTCCAGCCGCTGGCAACCACCATTCCATTTTCTGGTTCCATGTGTTCAACATTTTAGATTCAACATGTGAGATCATACAGTATTTATAAAACATTATTTTTGTACATTAACCAAGATGCTATACAAAATTTTATGTGCTGATATTTCATAATAGTTGAGTTTTAACTTTCTATATCTTTTTCAGTCAAGTCACATAGTGTATACCTAGACTTAACTTTAAAATGCTTGCTCCCCTCTAAATGTTGGAAGAGTTATATCAATGTAAGTGCTTACCATAAAAAATTTCTCACAGAAACATGATCAGTTATTTTTTTCAACCTCACCATAATCGAACAAGACATGAACTTAGGCAAATGACTACTGCAAAGGACTCAATGAAACATCTTATATTTTAGTCCAATGCTTACCCAGGACATTGAGGAAAATTGTTATTTCATCTATTATTACACATGTATTACAATCTATTTGTTATTTTCACATATATAGAATTCTAAGGTTACCATATCCTTAACAGTTGTTTTCCTTATCATATAAAAATAGTTTTTAACATTTCAAAACTCACAAAATCATTGTATGAAGAACTCAGGGTTACCATATAGAACAGTTAATTAAATACTAGTATTTTATAGATGTTGAAAATTATGCAGTGATGTTTAAAAAGTTGGCCAAATGAGCAAATGAACTATAATTTAGTAGTTACTAATCATATTCTGTGAAACATGAACAGCATGTAATATAAGTTGGGACAACAGTAAGAACATTTAAGAGAAACAAAGTTGTTCACATTATTGAAATAAAATAGTTTTATGATACGCAGTTTTTAAATTTATCTTTATTGTTGAAAGTATTACAAATCTCCTTTTTTTCCTCCATTGACTCCATCCACCTTGTACCCACTCCCCTACCCAATGCCTTCACCACACTATTGACATACATTTATTAAATTTATTGATATAAAACTGAAATCTACCAAATCGCAATCTAGACCGAATTAGCTTATAATGGTGCTTATTGCATTAGATCATATAGAACAGTTAATTACATACCAGTATTTTATAGATGTTTAAAAGTGTGCAGTGATGTTTAAAAAGTTGGCCAAATGAGCAAATGAACTATAATTTAGTAGCTACTAATCATATTCTGTGAAACATGAACAGCATGTAATATAAGTTGGAACATATAAAAAATCAGGGAATTGTTATGATTATTAAAAAGATATTTGTTTGCTCTGTCCATTCATTTGTCATTTTTGTTTGTAATAATAGATAATATAATCTATGTTTGTCACAGGCTTTACCTCGTCTCAGGCTTTCCTGTGCCTGTATAATCATGCTTTCCTTTCTCTCACTTGTCCTTGAATACATGAGGATAACCTTTGCAGGTAGTGGCTGTGACCTTAGATTTGAATGACTTCAGGTTGAGCAAAGCACATTCCAGTCCACTCCTTCGAGATACCAGGTCTCATTGTCCTTCAGGATATTTGCTGCTGATTCTGTGGCATCTGTCAGTCATCACTCTGCACCTCCTGTCAGTGATTCTTCCAGTAATTGGTATATTTCACATAGAACGAATGTGTTTCCATCAGTATCTGTTTAGAAACTAAAAGTAAGTAAAGGTTTTGGAATGAGGGAGGATTAGTTATGAATTGTGAATATATCTGTTTATATGATATGCACTATTTGGCAAATGGTAATTTTTCTGATCAACAGTTGTTGTTTTTTCACCTAAAAGATATGGGTTGAGTATTTGTCAGGTAGTATCTTTGGAAAGAATAGAAAAAATGACTAGCACCCTCGAAGGGTTCAATGAGTCACAGGCTTCTGTGTCCAACCCCTTTCTGCCTCCTATATCTACCACTTCTTCTCTTTTATCTTATGCTTTTCAAGTGCAGGGAATTATGTACTAATTAGCAATAGAATATCATAGAAAAGCAGTATGAAAGATAGCTTGATGGTAATAACAAATGAATGCAGTGGCATTTATTGATTACATTACAGGTGTGATACATTAAAGGCCTGGCTAAAGTAAGGCAATGAAAATTGAAAATTGAAAGGAAACTGAAACAATATGCAGAGATAGCAATAACAACACTTGTGCAATAATTGAAATTTTAAAAAGAGACAGATTTTATTATGTTAGCTTATAGTTTAAATTGTTCATAATATAAAATAGAGAAATTAAACAGAAAGTAAGATTTGATGTAGTTACCTTTTCTTTGAACAAGTAATTTTGAGAGTAGGCAAGTACAATGCCTCTATTCAGTGTACTGTGTTATTTTCTGTCGATTGTACTCAAGGGACATTCATGAATAATGCAGGGAAAGCATTATGCACTTATAGTCTACATCAGCGGTTACTAAACATACCTGGAAAAGACCAGACAAGCAAATATTTAGGCTTTTCTGGACATGAGGTTTCTTTATAGTGCTAAATAAGTCAAAGGCAGTATTTAAACACATCACCATATAATATAATCCTATCTAATAAAAGAGAAACATGGTAATTGGAGTACGACCGCTACCCTTCCCATTGGCTAATCAGCGAGATATGCAAATTAACTGCCAGCCAAGATGGCGACCAGCAGCCAGGCAGCTTGAAACTAACATGAGGCTTGCTTGCTTCAGTGACGGAGGACTCCAATGTTCCCTGCCTGCCTTGCCAGCCTCTGAGCTTGCAGTTTGAAACATAGTTACAAATATAGAAGCTAAACAAAACCCCAGAAACCAGCTTTCAGCGAGCTGGGATCTCAGAGCTGGAGTTGATACAGAGTTTCGATTATAGAACCTAAACAAACCAGATACCTTCTTTCAGCAGCAGAGGCCTCAGAGCTGGAGCCAGAGCTAAAGCTGGCCCAGAATAAAAAAAAAAGAAAAAAAGGAGCAGTTGGGAGCTTCAGTTACCCGTCAGCCTGAAAACAGCCCTCAGCCCCTCACCCAGACTGGCCAGGCACCCCAGTGGGGACCCCCACCCTGAAGGGTGTGTGACCAGCTGCAAACAGCCATCATCCCCTCATCCAGGCTGACCAGGCACCCCAGTGGGGACCCCCACCCTGAAGGGTGTGTGACCAGCTGCAAACAGCCATCATCCCCTCATCCAGGCTGACCAGGCACCCCAGTGGGGACCCCCACCGTGATCCAGGACACCCTTCAGGGCAAACCAGCCAGACCCCACCCATGCACCAGGCCTCTATTCTATATAGTAAAAGGGTAATATGCCTCCCAGCACCGGGATCAGCAGAGCCGCGAGGCCTCCCGGCACCGGGATCAGCATGACAGGGGTCAGTGCCCAAACTCCCTGATCGCCCTGCGGCTCTGTCTGTGACAGTGGGCGGGGGCACAACCTCCCTATCGGCCCTGCTCTGTTCCTGACAGGGGAAGGCGCCCCAACCCCCTGATCGGCCCTGCTCTGTGTGTGACGGGGCAGTGCCCCACTCCCCTATCGGCCCTACTCTGTGAGTGACAGGGGGGAGCTCCTCAACCCCCTGATGGGCCCTGCTCTGTGCGTGACAGGGGGGAGCTCCCCAACGCCCTGATCCACCCTGCTCTGTGTGTGACAGGGGGCGGTGCCCCAACTCCCCTATTGGCCCTACTCTGTGCGTGACAGAGGGGAGCTCCTCAACCCCCTGATCGACCCTGCTCTGTGTGTGACAGGGTACGGAGCCCCAACCCCCCTGATGGGCCCTGCTCTGTGCATGACAGGGGGCAGCGCCCCAACTTCCTGATCCGCCCTGCTCTGTGCGTGACAGGGGGCAGCACCCCAACTCCCCAATCGGCATTGCTCTGAGCCCGACCAGGGGCTGCACCTAGGGATTGGGCCTTCCCTCTGCCAACCGGGAGCAGGCCTAAGCCAGCAGGTCATTATCTTCCGAGGGGTCCCAGACTGCAAGAGGGCACAGGCTGGGCTGAGGGACCCCCTCTCCGCCCCCGAGTGCACAAATTTTTGTGCACCAGGCCTCTAGTATATATATATAAACGGCTAATATGCTAAGTGTCTGACCGTCCGACTAGTCACTACGATGTGCACTGACCACCATGGGGCAGACACTCAATGCAGGAGCTGCCATGACACACACTGCCATTTACAAATAAATGGCACTGGGGACCCGGTGCCTACTATGCAACACTCGGCTCCCCCAAGTGGGACACAGGCCTCACCACCATCCCGGAGCGACACCCCACCAAAACACAGCCAACGTTGTCGAGAACCCATTGTGCAAAATGTGGCCAAGAGCCCAGCCCAGCCTGGAAACAGTGGCTGTGGGTGCCGGGTAATGACATCACATAGCAATGCCTGGCTTCTTCTTCCTAGCAACTAGCCTCCTTGCAGTTTCTTCAGCCCAGGAACACGACTTGCTTTATAGCCAGATGCAAACATTTACACTTTAACCAAATGTCTGTGAAGCGTTTTCATGTGCCTCATCTCATTTGATCTCACAGAAATCCTGGAGTAGGTAAATAGGAGACTCAGTGGAATCCTATTTCCTTTTTATTAGCCAGAAAACAGAGATTTAGAAAGCTTAGAAACTTGACTTGACTGAAAAGAAGTAAGAAATGGTGGGCCTTGAAAATGACTTCAGGTTTTCTCAACTGCGCAGAATATAGTCAAACACTTCTGCAGTTAAATATTTTACCCTTTGTTCTCCCTGCGTGATCTACAATAATAATCTGCTTCATGTTGATATTTACTGCTGTGTTGGTGACAATTACCTTAAAGAGAATTTGGGATGCTTCACTAGGCTGGAAAAAGTTTAGCTAAATAGAAAGCAGGTCTAATTAAGCAAGTTTATTCTATATCTATAAAAGGCTACATTGACTTGCCCGTGTGTGATACATATAAAACTCTTCCTGGTGCCAATTGCACATGTGTGTTTTGATCTGTCATTGTCAATAGTGAATTTGGTTGACACTCCTATTATAGAGACAGGGTGAATAGTGATATTAAAATATTCTAATTAATTTCTTTTCAGTGTGCATTAATTTGTGCACTGGACCTCTAGTATCTAATATGCTTGCTATTTACAGACCCTAACATTTGGATTTTATATAATTTTCTTGAAAGTGCCATGAAATATTTTTCTTCTTTTTCCCCTCAACCATTTAAATATGAAAAGGAACATGTGTAGCTCACAGGCTATAAAAATAGGCAGTGAAATGGATTAGGTGGTCAGGCCTAGTTAGCAAACCAGCTTCTATATTCCACAGGATGAGTCCAATATATATAGCCTATGGTAAGTTTGAGTGATTTGGAACATCCTTGTGCAGACATCTTAAAAATATTTGGAAGAGTAGAAGATGAAAGGTGCAGGGTCAGGGTCTGGTGTCAAATGTAGAATTAAAAGTCAAGCCGAGAAGGATTCAAACTGAGGAGGAGGAGATAATTCTCCTGAGGAGGAGAATTTGCATTAGAACTTGGGAAACCAACTGATTTGCATTCAAATTAAGTTTTAAATAGATTCCAGGAAAGGGGAAAATCAGGCTAATGTTTCACACACAAAAGTATTTTTGAAAATAAGACATGTAATTTGATATAAAGAAGTTCACTCAGAGATTAATAATGTTTAAAATAATTTTAGATTCATATTTTTCTTTGCCTTCACTGTCTTGGAGTACCACATAAAAAGACATTAAAAATATCAAAAGAGAGGAAAAAATAGCATCATCATAGGATGCTAAACACTTTGATCTATATTTTAGATAGAATAGATTTGAGAAAATCCAGCATATCATAAAATATTTTTGAAAAAAGATCAATTAACTCTTTACTATATTTTTTGAGAGTGCATTTATATCTTAACCTTTCTAACAATTTTATCATAAATTCCTGAATGATTTTTAATAATTCTGTTTATTAAAAAAGTTTCATATTTTTCATCCTTATATAATTGCTAGAGACCCCATGTATGAAATTCTTGCAAGGGGCTTGGCCCTTACAGCCGTAGCAGCTTGCCTCGGCCCTCCCAGCCCCTGCTTCATCCGGAAGGTTGTCCGGCTGTCTAGTATAATTAGCATATTATGGTTTTATTATTATAGATTTTAACTCAATTTCCCTCAAAGTAATATTATCCTTTCATGATATTTATCCAGTTTTGTAATGGTTGTAGTTACTTCCTTTTTCCTCTTTCTCCACATAGAAATGGTTTACAGATCTATAAAATCTATTGACCAATAACCATTTAACACATGTAGAGGTCATAACTTTTGTTATGTATTAAGTACACTGACCCCTTTTGGATATCAATGGCCTCTGTCATGGTGAGTTTCACTGAAGGCCAAAAATAAAAGTGACACAAAAATCTTCCTTTCCATCAGTCTTTTCTTGTCTGAAAGCTATTCATTTCAGAGCTAAAAGCAAAATATTTTATTTTCATCACATCATTTCTTTAAAAAAATAGTTTTATTGAGTTCAGAAATCTGGGTAAGGGAGAGGGAGAGAGAGATAGAAACATCACTGATGATGGTGTGCACTGTCTCCTGCACACCACACACTGGGGAGTGAGCCCGGTAGGCCCTAATTGGAAATTGAACTGTGACTTCAGTTTCGTAGGTAAATACTCAGCCACTGAGCCAGGCTGCCTGGGCTCATCATTTCTAATTGCATTTGCCCCATCTGAAGTGGTTTGAGGAAATGATGGAGTGAAAGACTAGATAGGGGAATATAATAGAATTTTAAGTAAAACCAATGTAAATAAGTAAACACAAAGTAATTTCTGTAGATCTCATTAGTAACTAAAAACCACTTTTAAGACTGACTTAGATGAAAAAAGCAGAAAAGCATCTCCCATTTAAAAAGCCAGACACTAAGTTTTAAAATTCTACATTTTATTTAACTTCCTGTAACAGACTCTGCAGTCATTGTGATAATAAAAGCCATGAGTGTGACTTGAGGCTCAAAAACTTTGGGCCTATCCTGGATGTGCCTTCCTATAAAGGACAACCTGTGGGTAAAAACCTTTCTGCTATATTTCTAATCTTCCTAGACTCTTGCACTATTAGGACATTATATGTTCTGGAAAATTTAGTAGTTCTCTTGATGACCTCAACATAAATCTACGCTGACACCAACATCTTTGGCAGAGACTCAGGACCAAGTAATGATTCTAGATTTGCAGTTTGTGGAGTTGAGCCAATGGAGTCTGATTTATGTCTAATTAGACAAAGGATCTTACTTAGTTGCCAAAGAAAGCACAAATAAAAAAATACATATATGAATACTACTTGGGAAAAATAAAATTCCAAAAAAAATTTTTTTAAATTATTTAGTGGACAAATAAATTCTCTATGATTCAGTGCCTATTTCCTTCTTTAAGTATAAATCAATATTCATGTTTCACCTCACTTTGTAAATAAGTCTTTAGATTACTGCCTAAAGTCTTTTTTGTTTTGAAACATAATATAAAGAGAGACTTCGGTAATACTATTAGATTTACCATGGTGAAGCCACTTTTAATAAATTTTGATTAATTGGTAATATAGGATAAAGGGTTTATGTTTATTTGTGAAATGAAATACCTGTTTGTTTACAAAGGAATAATCTATAGGTATTTAAAAAAGATTTGTTATATTTCCTTATGAAGATAACTAATGTTTGTAACTGAAATTTGTCTTTCTTTGTAATTTAAATTCCCTGAGAAATTAGGAACAGCAGTATAAAGCTTCATTATGATTATGAATGCACATCATCAGTTGCTAAAATGTTGAAACAAAAAATAAGTACAGGGAGATTTCAGTTTGTCTATTAAAGTACTAATTATTCAGGAAGCAGACAGAATTATAATAGAACATCCACACTACTCTTGAGAGAGAAATACTTTATACATTAAGGGAGTAACTATGCTTTTGTATCCAGGCATTTTATACTAGCAATTTTTTCAATGTTAAATTTAGGCCTATGTAATCTCTCAGGTCTAAAAAAATCCCAAAAATATTATAACTTTTTTGGAAAGGGTGATGAACCTTTTTAAAGCTTAAATTGCTTGTTATAATGTACCACAAATATTTTAGTTTGTATATTAGGCATGCAAACAGTAAATTTGAGTGATGAGAATTTTAGAAGAAATAACAACATACCTTTTATGATGGTTAATTTCATGTACCAATTTGACTAGACCCTCACAGACACAAAAGGAAGGAATGGAGGGAGGGAGGGAGGGAGGGAGGATGGGACAGAGGGAGGGAGGGAGGGAGGGAGGGAGAGAAGAAGGAAGGAAGGAAGGAAGGAAGGAAGGAAGGAAGGAATTACCTGGAAACATTTAAAACTCAGGAGATTTCAAAACATTAGGACTTCTAGACTTTTCTTAATGAATCAAGATACTTGACAATTATTGCATGGCCACATTCTTCTAGAGATAACTGATGAATGTTCATTTAGAGCAAGCATGTCAAACTTGCAGCCTACAGGTCATATGCCTCGTTTATTTGGCCCGTGTTAGCCTTTGAGTTTGACGTGCTTGATTTAGAGGGAGTAAAGAAATCAAAACAAAAGGGAACCAGAGTGGACATGAGATGGCATGGTTCATGTAGGTCAATCAAATATGTCAGGGTCAGTGCACAAAGAGATGGAGGAGATGACACTGGAGACATGAGCACATTGACAAGGTTATGATTAGCCATATAATTGATACCCAGAAAGTTCAACTTCAATTTTATTCTTTAGAAAATGAGGAATCAATAACATAATTTTTAATGGCTATTTCTAATACTAGAGGCCCAGTGCATGAAATTCATGCACGGGTAGGGTCCCTAGGCCTGGCTGGCGATTAGGGCCTATTGGGGCCTCTGCCTGGCAGCTGGGGCCTTCCTTCATTCCGTGCCACCTCCTGGTGGTCAGCGCCCTTTATAGTGAACAGTAGAACTTGTAGTGTGGTCAGTCGAACTCCCAAGGGGACAATTTCATATTAACCTTTTATTATATAGGATTTTATCAGCCTATGCCAAGTAAACAAAGGGTTACTGTGGCTGTTCTTCAAAATAAATGAAAATAAGCAAGAATCAATTAAAATTATTTACTTAAGTTTATTTAATATTTAAAAAATGTTTATTTCTGAAACTTCTCTGATGGGAAAAACTAGTTAAATTTAAGATCCAAATTTATTAGCTTTACAAATATATCCTATAGTGTACTTAGCATGAAAGTGTTTCTGTTATCATTATAAAATTTGAGTAATTTAAAACAGACTTGTAAGTTTTTAAAATCTGATTGAAGACATCTTTTGTATTTTATTTTCTTATTTAGGAGCACGTAGGAAAGGTAAACATATCCCTGTACAACAGTAAGACAGTTATCCTCCATCAAGGATCACTTCTATTCCATGGTCTTTTGGCCAATCTCTAAATATGTACTTGTTGTTTTTCTATCATATAGAAATACTAAAAATATTTCTGAGATGCCCTCTGTAGAGAGCACTATATTCCTTATTAAATAATGATGGACCTTCAAGAAAATAAAAAGTATATGTAAAGAGTTTTATTATAAAGAATTGGCTCACATGGTTATGGAGGCTGAAAAGCCTTAAGGTCTGCAATTGGAAAGGTAGACAGACACCCAGGAGAGCCCATAGTATAGTTTCAATCTGAATCTGAAAGCCTGAGAACCAGGATAGCTGATGTATAATTTCAGACACAATTCAGAGTGTAAAGGCAGGAGAAACTCAATGTTACAGCATGAAAACAATTAGAGAAAGTGAATGTTTCTCTACTCTGCTTTTCTTATCATCAGACCTTCAATGAATTGGGTGAGGCCCATCACCTTGGGGGAGTACAGTCTGCTTTACTCAGTCTATCAAATCAAACATTAATCTCATAAAAAATACTTTTGAAACTATAGTAATCTTGTACTTTGTACTGCAGCTTTGGATAATAAACTTTAGAAAAGCACCATGTTTGTCCAATGTTAGTTAAGTCAAGCAACATATAAAAAATTATATTTTATATTGTAATTTTCCCTTCCCACTGAATAAATTACAGCTTTATATAGATCCTATTACAGCAAAATATTAGGACAAGTGCAACTGATATATAACACTTGAAATTAACCATCATAGAAGGTATGTTATTATTTTCTCAAATCCCTATCACTGAACTTTTTTTTTTGCATACATAATATGCACCTAAAATATACTATAAATTTAATAGATTTTTCTAAATGTGATCAATGTAAAATAAATAAGAAAAATACGTGTACTGCTTTCATATTTAATAAAATTAAAAGTTACGGGCTGAAAAATAATAAAATATATGTGGCACATTGTAAAGCAAGTTAATCTTAACAAAGGTCAGTACCCTATTTAGATGTATTAAAAAGAGTTAAAAATGCATGTACAACTGATACCACATACAATTTTATTTATATGCTAATCTGAGGATTGCATACTTCTTAGAGTATAGAAAAGCATTTGGTAATGGAGTAATTTGTAAGTTTGGCATGTGAGCTTTGAAAGCAAAGGTAACCAATATTTTAAAGTTATGGAATTTCTGTTATTGCATCTGTCACCAGGGCTCAGTGGATTCAATCAGTATTGGAGTTAAGAATCTCTAGTTCTGAATCTTAGGCAAATTCTCTGGTCAATATGAAACCTAAACTAACAGAGGAAGTAATTTCATACTGTGTGTTTACATTATCTGAAGTTCAAAACCATAAACAAATTAACTATGACGACAGAAGTCAAGATAATGGTTTCCTTTGTGGGATATTGACTTGGAAGGGTATAAAGCATCCTTCGCAGTGCTGATAATACTATTTTTTGTCCTGTGTGCTGGTTATTTGCTCTTATAAATTTTGTGAGGAGTCATTGAACTATGCATTTAGGCTTTGTACAGTTGTCTTTATGTACACTATACATCAGTAAAAGTGAAAGAAAATTACTTTGACTGATAACCATAAACATATCATCTGGCTGGCTGCCTTCAGGGATTCACTCAAAATTATTCTTATTATAACATATTTGTTTTTGTTATGTAAATATTTTAGGATAGAAAATTAATTTGTCCTAAAATATTTACAATATTAAAATGATAAATCAATAGTAGCAATAATTACTGTAACAAATACTGTGTTCTTTTTAGAGTATCTGTAATATTTAAGTTAATTTACTTAATAATAGATTGATATTGACTTTCTAATTTAAAATGATTAATTGAAAATTGATTTAGAATGTAATTTTAAATATTAATCTTAAAAATTATGTAAGCAGAGCCAGGCCAGTGTAACTCAGTGGTTGAGCATTGACCTATGGCAGGGGTGGGCAACCTTTTTGTGAGTGCGTGCCAAAACCAGCAAAATCTCTGACTCAAAATTCTTCTGCATGCCAACCCTGATTTTTTGAAAACATCGTTACACCTACTTGATATCTCTTAAGGTGTATGTATGTGAAGAATCTTGAAGAAATAATAAAATTCATTCGAGTGACAAAAACACAGTATATGGTGATGAAAAATACATTTATTTTTTAATGTATACATGTACACTGATAATCTGACAGAAATCTTTATGACTCCGTTTGATATTATCAGTGGGTCTTTTGCTGCTGCTGCATCACTGATGACAGATTTTACATCAGGTTTATATTTCGTGACCTTCAGAGATATGCACGAGCTACTACTTTCATTCGTCAGGCTACTCCTATTACGAGACTTAACAAAATTCATCACTGAGAACAAAGATTCACAAGCGTATGTGGATGAAACCAAAACACTGGTCGGATCTAGGAAGGCAGGGAGAGTTAAGGCAGAGGCATAGAAATTGCTCTTCCCCTCTCTTGTCAATCCATGTCTATGGTCTTTAAGATAACTTGTTATGTAAAATTATTTATTTATCTAAGATGCACCTACACTGAATTTATCTGAAAAGTAAAACAGTCGGTATTAAGTAAAAATTGTAAATGGAAGATTATAAGAGAGGGTTTCGCTTGCCAGCAAAAGTTACTGGCATGCCATGTTTGGCACTCGTGCCAGGGGTTGCCCACCCTTGACCTATGGACTAGGAGGTCACAGTTTGATTCCTTATTAAGGCACGTGCCGCAATTGTGGGCTTGATCCCGGTATGGGTTGTGCAGGAGGAAACTGATCAATGATTCTCTCTCATCATTGGTGTTTCTATCTCTCCCTCCCTCTCCTTTCTTCTCTGAAATCAATAAAAAATATTAAAAAGAAGATCTGCTATATGCTAGTGCTAGAGATTTGAATGGATCAAGTTGCATTATAAAAATAAGGTGGGCTGTTTCCAATAAGTTGGAAATGAAACTAGTCCCTTGAAAGGTGGTGCCCTTTTCTATATTGAAAGCTTCCCTACTTGGAATACAAGTAACAGTTTCTATTTTTATGAGTTAATTTGACTGAGGCACCTTCTTTTGTTATTTCCTTGATCAAGTTTTCTTTTTGGTTCTTTCCATCTATAATTTCTAGAACTTCTGCTATTCCATTAATAGAATTATTAAATTCATGCTTTTTAAAAAATATTATATTGATTTTTAGAGAGAGAAGAAGGGAAAGGGGGAGAGAGGGAGAAACATTGAAGTGAGATGGAAGCATAGATTGGCTGCCTCCTGCACAACCCCGACCCAATATTAAGACCACAACCTGGGCAATTGAACCATCAACCCTTTGGTGTACAGGACAGTGCCCAACCAAGTGAGCCACATCAGCCAGGGACATGCTACTTGCTTTTATTTAATTTTATATATTATTTTTTTATATTTTTATCACTTGGCTGTACACTTAGGAAGATTATTTAATAGTGTTGTTTTTAGTGCTTTGCTTTATTCTACCTATCACATTTTTCATTTCCCATAATTATCACCTGATCTCAGATTGGTCTCCATTGCTTCCTATTCTTTTATAAGTGCCAAATCTTTTACAAAAAACTTAATCGAGAGAACCAAGATGGCGGCATAGGTTAACGCCGGAGTTTGCTGCTTTGAACAACTACTTCAAAAGTGAAACTAAAAGACGGAAGGGACATCACCCAGAACCACAGGAACGCTGGCTGAGTGGAAGTCCTACAACTAGGAGGAAAGAGAAACGCATACGGACACTCAGAGGAGGCGCAGTGCTGAAGTCAAATTCTGAGGTGCGGAGTGCGCGGAGCGGGCTGGCGGCGGAGGGCGCGGTTGGCATTTTCAATCGGGAGGGAGTCGCAGACTCTGAGCTCCAGATACAGGCGAGTCTTTAGGGACCCAGACTCAAACGGGAGAAGCGGGACTGTCTGGCTTCGGTCAGAGCGAGTGCAGCTTTCTCTCCCCGAGATTTGCAGCGGGTGCTGGGACTCAGAGAGGCAGAGCCCCTGGGGACAGGACTGAGAGCCGCCATAACTGCTCTCTCCAGCCCACCCTGTTGATCCTGTGCGACCCGCCCCGCCCAAGCCCTGCACTGAGGCATTTGCCGGATAGCCTCAGGCAAAGGCTAGATTAGCACCTCCCTAGAGTACAGAAGCTCTCTCACTGCTGACACAGCTGATTCTCATAGCCACTTGGCCTGGAGGTCAAACCCTCCCTGGTATTAGCTACAACAATCAAGGTTTAACTATAAGACTGCGCACAAAGACCACTAGGGGGTGCACCAAGGAAGCATAACAAAATGCGGAGACAAAGAAACAGGACAAAATTGTCAATGGAAGATATAGAGTTCAGAACCACACTTTTAAGGTCTCTCAAGAACTGTTTAGAAGCTGCCGATAAACTTAATGAGATCTACAAGAAAACTAATGAGACCCTCGATGTTATATTGGGGAACCAACTAGAAATTAAGCATACACTGACTGAAATAACGAATATTATACAGACTCCCGACAGCAGACAAGAGGAGCGCAAGAATCAAGTCAATGATTTGAAATGTGTGGAAGCAAAAAACACCCAACTGGAAAAGCAAAATGAAAAAAGAATCCAAAAATGCGAGGATAGTGTAAGGAGCCTCTGGGACAGCTTCAAGCGTACCAACATCAGAATTATAGGGGTGCCAGAAGATGAGAGAGAGCAAGATATTGAAAACCTATTTGAAGAAATAATGACAGAAAACTTCCCCCACCTGGTGAAAGAAATGGACGTACAGGTCCAAGAAGCACGGAGAATCCCAAACAAAAGGAATCCAAAGAGGACCACACCAAGACATATCATAATTAAAATGCCAAGAGCAAAAGATAAAGAGAGAATCTTAAAAGCAGCAAGAGAAAGAAACTCAGTTACCTACAAGGGAATACCCATACGACTGTCATCTGATTTCTCAACAGAAACTTTGCAGGCCAGAAGGGAGTGGCAAGAAATATTCAAAGTGATGAATACCAAGAACCTACAACCAAGATTACTTTATCCAGCAAAGCTATCATTCAGAATTGAAGGGCAGATAAAGAGCTTCACAGATAAGGAAAAGCTAAAGGAGTTCATCACCACCAAACCAGGATTATATGAAATGCTGAAAGGTATCCTTTAAGAAGAGGAAGAGGAAGAAAAAGGTAAAGATACAAATTATGAACAACAAATATGCATCTATCAACAAGTGAATCTAAGAATCAAGTGAATAAATAATCTGATGAACAGAATGAACTCGTGATTATAATAGAATCAGGGACATAGAAAGGGAATGGACTGACTATTCTTGGGGGGGAAAGGGGTGTGGGAGATGCGGGAAGAGACTGGACAAAAATCGTGCACCTATGGATGAGGACAGTGGGTGAGGAGTGAGGGCGGAGGGTGGGGCGGGAACTGGGAGGAGGGGAGTTATGGGGGGGAAAAAAGAGGAACAAATGTAATAATCTGAACAATAAAGATTTAATTGAATAAAAAAACAAAACAAAAAACTTAATCATTTCTATTTTTTTCTGTTTAATCTTTTTTTTTCTGCATTGTGTCATTTTATATTTATACTAGAGGCCCAGGGCACAAAATTTGTGCACTCGGGGGGGGGGGAAGGGTAGGGGTTTTCTCAGCCCATCCTGCACCCTTTCACAGTCCGAAAGCCCTTGGGGAATGTACGACTGATGGCTTAGGCCCACTCCCGCCACCGCCACTGCTCATGCACAGCTTCTGTTTTGCTAAAGAATAACTGTATTTCTCCCTTGGGTATTGGTGCCTGCGTTGAACATCTGCCCCCTGGTGGTCAGTGTGCATCATAGCTTCAGGCCGAAACTGGCTCTCTGACATCCCCCGAGGGGTCCTGGATTGTGAGAGGGCACAGGCCAGGCTGAGGGACCCCACCTGTGCACATTTAGGGCCGGGGAGGGACGCGGGAGGTTGGCCAGCAGGGAAGGACTGCAGGAAGGCTCCAGAGTGTGTCCAGCCTGTCTCACTCAGTCCCAATCAGCTGGACCCCAGCAATAAGCTAATCTACAGGTCAGAGCATCAGAGCGTCTGCCCCCTGGTGGTCAGTGCATGTCATAGCGAGCGGTTGAGCAGCCTTAGCATATCATTAGCATATTACACTTTGATTGGTTGAATGGCCAACCCAGGGGTGGGCAAACTTTTTGACTCAAGGGCCACAATGGGTTCTTAAACTGGACTGGAGGGCCGGAACAAAAGCATGGATGGAGTGTTTGTGTGAACTAATATAAATTCAAAGTAAACATCATTACATAAAAGGGTATGGTCTTTTTTTTTTTTTTAGTTTTATTCATTTCAAACGGGCTGAATCCGGCCCGCGGGCCGTAGTTTGCCCACGGCTGGGCCAACCAGACGACCAGAGACTTAGCATATTAGGTTTTATTATATAGGATATTTTTAAAAAATATATAGTTGAAAATCATTCCACAAATGTTTTGTGAGCCTTAGATTCCCATTTAAGAATAGAAAAAAGTTCAGTTGCTATGTTGCTGGGCTGGCGAATTGATAGATTTTGACAAAAGCTGCTTAGTTATAGAGCTATATTTTACAGGATCCTTTATTGCATATATCTAGAAAACTTTTTTGGGTTATCTCAGTTTTTCTGAAGAATAATTTTCCATTCTCCCTTAGGTGTTGGTGCCTGTCTAGAAACATCCTGAGTATTGGAAGGGAAAAACCTGAGTTTTTTTTGTTAAGTGTGTAAAACTTTATTAATCTCCTGTTTTTAATTCCATAACTCACTCCTTCCATCTATCATATCTGATGCGGATGAAAGAGAAGCATAGATTGTTCAGTTTCTGTAGAGGATAAAGTACTAGTCTGATGCCTGTGGGTGGGGCAGTTCAACCCAAACTCCTAAATGCCTGGTATTTGCAATTCATGAATCTTACTGAGTATTTAATAAACAAACAAAAAACTATAGTTTATCTCTCTTATGCTCTGCCTATTGCTTAACCACCCTCTGTCCCTTTCTATCTTCTATAAATGTAGTTATCATCTGCTGTCCAAAAAAATCACCTCTCCCATTTTATTTAAACTTGTAGTTTTATATATTTTAAATTCTATATTGTTGTTTCAGGAACATCTTGGGAGGGAAAAGATAAATATACATGGTTAATCTTTCATGTTTAGTTGGAATCCCAGGCCGCAGTATTTATTCACTATGATGCACAGCTTTACCACGTTACTTATTCTGGGGAGTGGTGAGGAAGGATTAGGTCAAGGACTGAATAGAACAAAGGTTACACTTAACAAGTATATTTCTCCTCCCCTTTTCTGTTTCAGACTAACTTAGTGTAAATGCCCAGTCTTACAGAATTAATCTTTTTATTCTTATTCCATATGATAACTGGATTTAAGGCAGCTGGGGGACAAGGCTTATGTGATTAGTGTCTATTCTGTGGTGCTGTGTTCTCTGGGCCTAGTTAGCTGTACAGTGCTATCCTTTGTTTCCATTGGGCATTCAAATGCTGCTGAGGTCAGAGCAGGTAAAATCACATCTATTCTCTGTTCCCCTTCTACCTCAGCACCACCAGGACCAGCACCACTTAACACATCACCCTGCCATGTCTAGTTGGCTGCTGATGCCTATGTTGGGATGTGTGGACCTCGCGCAGCAGTTTTCTATCTAGATGGACAAATAGGGAGTTTCCAGCTTTTCCCATGCCTATTAAGATATGGAACCTGCCTGTGGAATCTAACATCTAACCTCCTTAAAATACTATTTATTCTTTAATCTGTTC
Source organism: Myotis myotis (assembly GCF_014108235.1). Classification (NCBI taxonomy): domain Eukaryota; kingdom Metazoa; phylum Chordata; class Mammalia; order Chiroptera; family Vespertilionidae; genus Myotis; species Myotis myotis. The sequence continues at coordinate 62,212,428 of NW_023416368.1, forward strand.
ACCAATAGAGGAGAATATTGCCCTAGCCCGTTTATTTCAGTGGTTAGATTGTCAGCCCGCAGGCTGAAGGGTTGTGGGTTCAATTCTGGTCAAGGGCATGTACCTAGATTGCAGGCTCCATCCTCACATTGATCTTTCTCTCTCCGTGTCTCTCCCCCTCCCTTCCACTCTCTCTAAAAATCAATGGAAAAAATCCCCTCGGGTGAGGATTAACAACAACAACAACAACAAAAATAGTGGAGAATACTTTCTTCTGCTTTCTTTCCTTTTCTTTCTTTTTTTCTGAATAGGCTCATATCTTATCTATACTAATAAAAGGGTAATGTGCTAATTAGACTGGGAGACCTTCCGGATGTCCTTCTGGACAAAGCCATGGTGGTGGGGCCAAGGCAGAGGCGTTTAGGGGCAATCAGGCTGGCAGGGGAGGGCAGTTGGGGGCGAGCAGGCGAGCAGAAGGGGAAGTGGGGACGAGCAGGCCGGCAGGTAGGGGAAGTTGGGGGCAATCAGTTCGGCAAGGGCAGGCAGTTAGGGGTGATCAGGCCGGAAGTGGGGGGGCAGTTTCGGTTCATCAGGCCAGCAGGCAGAGTGGTTAGGGGCGATCAGGCAGGCAGGCAGGTGAGCAGTTAGGAGCTAGCAGTCCCGGATTGCAAGAGGGATCCCAGATTGGAGAGTGTGCAGGCTGGACTGAGGGACAGCACCCCCCTCATCCCCCCCCCCCCCCCGTGCACAAATTTCATGTATCGGGCCACATAATTTTATATAATTATGATGGACAATAATGCTCTTTCTTCTGAGCTGTCCAAGACTGGATTGAATATGTAAGAGACACTGAGAAATGTGAAAGAATTCAATAAAAAATATAAAATAACAATATAATTTACTAGGTACTCTTCTCCTAGTATCAGATGTTCTCTTGCATGCTCCTGAGTCGCACATGAGAGTCAGGGCAGCCTGTGAGCATGTAAAACTCCTCTAACAATCCAGTAATACATGGGTACTTGCTTCCAGAATTTTCTTCATATTAGAAAGTTCCATCAGGTCTTCCAGCTGATGAAAATGTGACAGTGTTTCTTTGTTTGTTTGCTTGCTGTTTGTTCTGATAGAAGGGAGAGTTAGAGGTTTGGGAAGATGTGACAAAATTATTCTGCAGTTTGCATTACATTTTAGTTATATGTAAAATGTTGTTTTATATTTTTTAACTTAGGAGGCAGTTATTTACCATGAGTGTTGTGTTACTAATTTTGGCAAGTCCCAGTAGAATACACCTCTAACAATCTCAACAGAAGAGACTTGAGGGAGAAGAGCAGAATTTATCAGTGTTCTCAAACCATTGCTCTACCACATGTCTACTAACTTTCTATAATTTATACTGCAGAGTGACTCCATTAAATTCTACTTCATTATATTTAATTTTGAAACCCACTTTTATTCCATGTTGCTAATGTGCTACAGTTGAGTCATATGGGAAGTAAATATAAAGTGGTCAGAAATTATTGTACCTTAACTTCTTCAGCTTAATTGATGTAAAGAAATAAACGAAAATAGTTTCCCAGCTTGAAAATTCTTTATAAGCCACTGTATTATGCATCCAAAATATAAATAATAGAATATACAATGGTTTCAATGTATGATTTTGTGCTGCTCAATTTTAAACGTACAGACACCATGACACATTTTCATTTTTGTCATCTTCTACCTCTGTGCAATTTTGATCAAATGAGTTACATTTCTTTCTGTATTTTCTCTTGACTTTTTAGTGGGCAGAATGCCAATGTTACAATTTACATAAATAAAAAAAAACTTCCCTTAAAGTGGGAAAATCAGAAATACATGCTGTGTCTGGTAGCAGAGGTAGAGTCTTTTGAGTGTAGAAATTGAATTGCTTCTTTTCTAATTACAGTATTAAAGTGTGTGCCCTTATTAACTCACAATTGAATAAGTATGAATATTTTACATACATCAAACACTGCCTGCAGTGTGCTTGAATAGTTATTCCTGAAATTTTATGCAAAAAAGGACCTAAAGTATTTATTGAACTTTTGAAGTGTTTAGTGTCTTTGACTATAACAAGGCACTATCATTTATTCACAGCTGTCAACTTTGGATTATTTCAAGGGTTAATTATCCATTTTATGATTTGTCCATACCTTCCTCTCCTCCTTCTTCCTGTCATCTTGTTGGCCATCTTCCTATTTGATGGCACCTGGGCCATGTCACAGAAAAGGCACTAGTATTAATGAAGTGCAACATGCCTCTATTAAATGCCTCCATGAAAAGGTTGAATAAGTACTAGAATCATTTTTTAAACTTGGATCTGAATTAGCCTGTAATAATTTGTTCTATATAATATCCAAGTATATATCAGTAAAAAATGCTCCATGAGAAGAGTTTTCATCCTAAAAGGGACAATAAATAAATTGAGTTTGTTTTTAAGAAGAGAGATGCATCCTGGCTAGTGTGGCTCAACGACTGAGGGTCAACCCAGTATCCAAGAGGTCACTGGTTCAATTCCCATTCAGGGCACATGCCAATAGATTACTTCCTCTTTCATCAATGTTTCTTCTTTTTTTTTGGGGGGGGGTGTTAATCCTCACCAGAGTATATTTTTCCATTGCTTTTTAGAGAGTGGAAGGGAAGGGTAGAGACAGAGAGATAGAGAAACATTGATGTGAGAGAGACACATCAATTGGTTGCCTCTCACGTGCAACTGAGGTAAATACCCTTGACCGGAATTGAACCCAGGACCCTTCAGTCTGCAGGCTCACGCTCTATCCAGAGTCATACCGGCTAGGGCTAATCAATGTTTCCATCTCTCTATCCCTTTTTTCCCCTCTCTTTATAAAAATCAATAAAAATATATTGTTTTAAAAAGAAGAGGAGAGATTCATCTTGACATATTAAAACACTATAAGAGTAAAGCAAACTCTTTAATTAAAATTATGCATCATAATTCAAAATGTGAGAAAGTGACTACAATACACATACTCTCTTACTGATGTGTTGGAATTTTTAAATAATTTTAGAAATTATTTTATGTATAATGGAAAATATGAATATTCTTGCTGTAGCACAAAGAAAGAAAATATAAATGTTCTTTGTGTAACGCAAATGAAAGACATCGACACAGAATCATCTCCAAGAATCATCACTGTCCATATAGCAATAGATCTAAACCTGGAGATAACAAATAATATTCTTCTGACACATGAAAATGTTTTATTTATTTACCTACCATTAAAAAATAAAATAATAAGTAGGTTGTTGTAATGCTTTTTCATATGGCAGCCTATGTTCTCTGTGTTAGTTGGTGTCTCAAACATTGATTAATCTTTCATTCCTTTCAGACATTTGAGTTGGGTACCTCAGCTTCAACCATTGATAATGTGGAATTCCAGGAAGGAATGGACAGATAGATACACCTAGTTCTAGCTCTTATGTTTGGGAAGAAAATGATTCAAAATCTCACTTTAATGTTTATCTGATTATTAAGTTATACACCCAATCAATAATTGTTCTGTATCAGCTATGCTTTGGTATAATTTCATTAAAAATTATCTGATATGAGTTCAACATTGGTCAGCACTATAAACAAACTAGCAGACCAGGGCTGATATGATAAGTCTAGTTATAAATTTCATAAGCAGAAAAGATTGATTAATAAACTCAGAATGATACTTTGCATGGTGTGAACCCTCCCTTTGGAGAAGAGGAGAATTTAGTCACATGGCAAAGCTATACTATTTTGAAGGTATATATGCTATGTCCGTACATATTGGCTATTATCTTGGCTCTGTCACGAGTAAGCGTTCTTACTCATTGTTTATTTTAAAAATCATTACAATTGAAGTCTTAAAATTCATACATGTCAAAATAATATAATGTCATGTGTGCTCAATGCTATTAAGGGCAGAGAAAATCTGACACACGAAACACATACTGGCCTCAGTTACTTTTTTAGCTTCTAAAAGAGTAAGTCAGAATCCATAACCTGAAACACACACACTTTAGAAAAATCTTGGGATTTCATTAGTTAATATGAGGAGTGTCATTCTCCAAAATTTTTTTATTAAGTCAGTGGCAGTGAGAAGACCTTGCCTCTCTTCCCCTACCCCTGAGTTGTTATTTATTATGGAAAGATAAACTTTTATACTCACTTTTACTATATTTCATATTCCTCAACTTTAAAATAAAAATTTAATAAGTATAATACATATATTTATATAACATATAATAAATATAAATATTTAATAAATAAAATAATAAACATATAGCATTGATATATAAAGAGTATTTTATAATTCATGGGAAGAAAGACAAAACAGCTTAATCTCTATATCAAAAGTGCTTCATAAATATGATGTAGGTTTAATTTTTTAATTAAGTTGAATAAGATTTACATGATAGCTAAAACAACTACACCTCATCACTTGCCATTTCTTGTAAATACAAATAATCTAATTAGTGCAATGGTCCCGCCTACTTGAAATTGCTTTGTGAGCTATGAATAGACAAGGCTATCCTTTGGCATACATACTAGTAGAATTGAGCTCCTGGGGTTCTTCAGGGAAATAACACTGTTCTCTGTTAATCCTAGTATATTTGTGAGATTAGCACTTCTGTGTAGTTAAATACTCTGGTCCTATAGCATTAAGAAAATGAAATGAGAAAGAATATTCCACTAATTAAAACAAAGGAAGATATATTTTCTTTATCTTATTAAAATATATCTTCCTATAAAACATGAAAAGGACAAGGAACTAACTTCACAACTTAATTTTAAACCTATTTAGTTATAATTATCCAATATAAACTTATTAAAGAAAAAACAGTAGAAGTATTAGGGAGTTCAATATTATTTAAAACTGGAGGCCCAGTGCACGAAATTCGTGCATAGGGGAGGGGGTCCTTCAGTGCAGCCTGAACGCTCTCCAATCTGGGACCCCTTGGGGGATGTCCAACTGCCAGCTTAGGCCTGATCCCACAGGGATCGCTGGCTCCTAACCGAAATCCGGGACCGCTGGCTCCTAAATGCTCACCTGCATGCCAGCCTGATCGTCCTAACTGCTCTCCACTACTGGCCTGATCCTGCCGGGAGCCGGTCCATCCTTGCTGTTTCAAAGGACCTGGCATATATGGCATACTGTTCTTAATATGTTTGCTCACCTTCTTGGCACTATGTGTTTTAACCAAGGTCTCTGAGAAAGGTTGTTTCCCCAGGGAGGGATTTTCCCCTGAAGTTAGGGAGGGAATAAAACCTCTTAACTAGTGCCAGGTGGGTAATTAATCACTTTAACTACGAACAATCATGCTTAAGCTACATAATCTTTACCCCCTGGAATGGAGATAAGAAACGCCCTAACCTTTGTAATAGAGATTGGTAGGATTGAATCAACTGGTATAAATACAGATGTAGTAAGACAGCAAGACACAGAACTTAGAATACGGAACCAGGAGAGACAGAACCTAGGCACAGAACCTACACAGAACGTTCTCTAGAGACAGAAGAACTTCGCTGGAGAGAACATGGCAAAAGTTCCTGGACAGAAACTGGCCTCAGAACCTAGAGACAGAACCTAGCGAGAGAACATGGCAAAAGATCCTGGACTGAACCTGACTACAGAAATTGGCAAGAGAACCTGACTAGAACCTGGTAACTGAACCTGGCTGGAGAACCTGGACAGAACCTGGCTGGAGAACCTAGGGAGGGAACATGGCTATAGAACCTGGCTGGAGAACCTGGAGAACCTAGCAAGAGAACATGGACACAGAACCTGGCTGGAGATCCTAAGCAGAACCTCTCTGGAGATCCAGACCAGAACTTGGCTGAAGATCCTGGCTAGAGATCCTAGCTAGGCTGCTGATCAACTGAACGCTGTCTCCGTGTCCTTCCTTCTTCGCCGACTCCGTCCACACCTTTGGGGACCCCTGGACCTGCTGGGGTTGGACCCCGGCATGATCCCTCTAACTCCCTGCTGGCCTGATTATCCTAACTGCTCTCCCCTGCCGGCCTGATCCCCCTAACTGCTCTCCCTACCAGCCTGATCATCCTAACTGCCCTCCTCTGCTGGCCTGATCCCTCTAACTCAGTGGTTCTCAACCTGTGGGTCGCGACCCCTTTGGTGATGAACGACCCTTACACAGGGGTTGCCTAAGACCATCCTGCATATCAGATATTTACATTATGATTCATAACAGTGGCAACATTACAGTTATGAAGTAGCAACGTGCCGGGGTCCAACCCCAGCAGGTCCAGGGGTCCCCAAAGGTGTAGACGGAGTCGGCGAAGAAGGAAGGACACGGAGACAGTGTTCAGTTGATCAGCAGCCTAGCCAGGATCTCCAGCCAGGATCTCCAGCCAAGTTCTGGTCTGGATCTCCAGCGAAGTTCTGCTGTTTATTGTCTTGTTACATCCGTATTTATCCCAGTTGATTTTAATCCTGTCAATTTCTATTACAAAGGTTAGGGCGTTTCTTACCTCCATTCCAGGGAGTAAAGATTATGTAGCTTAAGCATGATTGTTTGTAGTGATTAACTACCCGCCTGGCACTTAGTTAAGGAGTTTCATCCCCTCCCTGACTTCAGGGAAAAATTCCTACCTGGGGAAACAACCTTTCTAGGAGAGGCATCCCCTCCCTGACTTCAGGGAAAAATTCCTACCTGGGGAAACAACCTTTCTTGGAGAGGTGACTTTGGTTAAAACACACAGCGCTAAGGGGAGCAAACATATTAAGAACAGTATGCTATATACGCCAGGTCCCTTGAAACATATCTGTGCAGATGTTTCTTTCCTGCAGTGACTGTGTCAAGCAGCAAGGATGGACCGGCTTCCGGCAAATTCCCCCTTTTTTATTTTTTAAATGATAGCGCATGCAAATCAGTGGCCACCTCTCAGATTGGGCCATTTAAGTCTCGGAAGAAGAGTGGCAAGCAATGATAGTGAGCATAGCTATAAACATAGTGGATGGAGCGCAGAAGGAGCCCCATTCCTGTTGAAGGTTGCCAGCCTCTTCAGTCAAGGGATTTAAGCTGTCCTCAAGTTGTTGGTTTGATTGTCTTTGTTGGTCTGGCTAGCGGGCGGCATCACTGGCGACAGGCTTCCCGAAGCATCAGCAAGTTGAAGGACTGCATCAAAGGGCCCATCAGGGCCATGGTTGATGGTGGTGTCGATGTCCGAGGAGGAGTAAGCTGTGCCCTCTGGATCCAGCTGATATGGAAGATGGAGGGTAGTAGAAAAAGAAGAGAAAGCAAAAGAACTACAAGGCATGGAAGTGTTTAGAAAAAAGAGGGAGAAGAAAGGGAAGAATGCAGCATCCTGACACAGCCCTTTCCTTCAGCTGCCCCTTTCCCTGTGGTCCAAGGTAGAAATGGGAAACAAGTCCTGTTGCAGTGAGAGGGCAGCTGCTGTCAGCCAGTCTCTGTCTTTACCTGGGTCCCGATCTGAGCTGGGCATGGGAAGCAGGAAGCAGCCATGGGGACAGGAGACCTTCCTCAGAAGGGCCGAGTGTTCAAGCCCCTGCACCATTGGGGAGGGGGGTCTGTGCCCCACCTTTGTTGCACCCCAAGTTTTCTCCTACTGGCCCCCGACTGTGCCTGTCTTAGGTTGCCCCACCCTGTGGAGTCTTACCCGTCGTTGACTACCAGCCATCTCTGGGCCAAATAGGGTGATGTGAGGTTCAGTTTTGTCTCCTTGATAGCCTATGTCCCTCTGGCCTCCATGCCCAGCAACTGCCTTGGGATCCCCTTGCCTGCTGGCGGGGCTCTGGCATTGATCATAGGGAACTCAGGTTTCTTCTCTAGAGAGGGCCCAGCTTACGCCATTGGGCCAGAGACAGATCCATGGTACCAGCCACCATGCGGCTTCAACCTCAGCATGAACAGAGAGCTCAGGCAACAGTTATGGGCAATTGGATTGTAAGAAGAGTGTCCCTCTTGACACAAGGGTAAGAGGGGCCAATACAGGACAAAGGAGAGTCCTGGAACAGGGCTTTCTCAGCCCAGGATGTCAGGCTCTTGGCCCAAGACAACTCCATGTATGGGGCATATACCAAACACCCCTAGTCACGGCATAAAAGGGAGATGCCCTTCCTGGAACAGTAGGGTAGGGAGATTCTAGAAAACGCTGTGTTCAGGAAAGAAGGAGAAAGGCCAAAGAACCAGCAAACAAGTAGTTAGATTTTTAAAAAAAGAAAAAGGAAAGGAGATGTGGGGCAAAGCTGGGACATGTGGAAAGACAAAATGGAGGCACATGTGATCCTCCCAATGGACAGATTGTTCCAGCTCAGGGCTGCACATCTGCTGCAGACGGGCACTGGTCAGGTGTGCTATGATGAGGCAGAGATGGCGGGCGGTGAGACATAAGGACGGACTAGACGGTCTGGAATCCACTGCCGGGGTCCAACCCCAGCAGGTCCAGGGGTCCCCAAAGGTGTAGACGGAGTCGGCGAAGAAGGAAGGACACGGAGACAGTGTTCAGTTGATCAGCAGCCTAGCCAGGATCTCCAGCCAGGATCTCCAGCCAAGTTCTGGTCTGGATCTCCAGCGAAGTTCTGCTGTTTATTGTCTTGTTACATCCGTATTTATCCCAGTTGATTTTAATCCTGTCAATTTCTATTACAAAGGTTAGGGCGTTTCTTACCTCCATTCCAGGGAGTAAAGATTATGTAGCTTAAGCATGATTGTTTGTAGTGATTAACTACCCGCCTGGCACTTAGTTAAGGAGTTTCATCCCCTCCCTGACTTCAGGGAAAAATTCCTACCTGGGGAAACAACCTTTCTAGGAGAGGCATCCCCTCCCTGACTTCAGGGAAAAATTCCTACCTGGGGAAACAACCTTTCTAGGAGAGGCATCCCCTCCCTGACTTCAGGGAAAAATTCCTACCTGGGGAAACAACCTTTCTTGGAGAGGTGACCTTGGTTAAAACACACAGCGCTAAGGGGAGCAAACATATTAAGAACAGTATGCTATATACGCCAGGTCCCTTGAAACATATGCTGTGCAGATGTTTCTTTCCTGCAGTGACTGTGTCAAGCAGCAAGGATGGACCGGCTTCCGGCAGCAACGAAAATAATTTTATGATTGGGTCACAACATGAGGAACTGTATTTAAAGGGCCAGAAGGTTGAGAACCACTGCGAACTGTTCTCCCCTTCCAGCCTGATTCCCCTAACATCTCTCCCCTACCAGCCTGATCACTCCTAACTGCCTCTGCCTCGGCCCCGCCACTATGGCTTTGTCCGAAAGGACATCTGGAAGGTCGTCCAGAAGATGTCTGGTCTAATTAGCATATTACCCTTTTATTAAGATAGATGATCGACATACTTTGATGAACAAGAATAGACCCAGAGACAAATGGCAGGGGAGGGGGGTGGTAAGAGAGCAACCAAAGGACTTGTGTGCATGCTTATTAACATAACCAATGGACACAGACACTGGTGTGGTAGGGGCTTACCTGGGGTGGGAATGGCTAGGGAGGGGGGAGTTAATTGGGGAAAAAGGAGACATATATAAAACTTTAGACAATAAAAAAAAATTCAAGAAACAGGGCTGTGGTAGTGGTTTGCCATTCTTTGGGTGGCACAGCATCTAAGCCTCTGACATTTTGGGTATTGTCCACCATGTTAGCTGTGCTGGAATGTGGAGTGTGCCAGCTACTTGAGAATGTAAATGATACAAAATCACCTTCCCGTTATCCTTTGTAGCAATGACAGCACATGACCCAAACTGTGCCAATGGGGTGCATTCATCCAGAATAAAGTGGGGATCTAGTGTACAAGTATGTGTGACCTAGGAACTCTTTCCAGGAAGTGGTTTCCTAGGTATCAGTGGTAGCACCAGTGCCCAGAAATGTAGAATTGGCCATGCCAGTGACAGAATTTAGCATCTTATCAGTTGTGGCAACTATAACCACAGTGCAAATTTAGTGTATTTTCCTGTCTGTCTATTTTTAAACTTATTTTTTTAGTTACCCTGGCAGTTATGTGAACTAACTAAATCCATTCCTAGAAACATTTATTTTATAATCATAGGTATATGGTTTTATGTAGCTTGTAATTTAGGTTCTTAACTGATTCAAAATAGAATTAATAGCTATATGGTAATATTAACCACATCAAAATCCATTTAACAAAAATACTGACAAAATATTGTTATTTTAATACTCAGAATGAAGAAAGATAAGCAAGTTACGTTAACAAAATATCAGTAAATAAGTTGGACTATCTTAGTTTTTAATTAAAAAGCTGTATTCAAATAAAAAATATTTTGGCATATATTATAGTGAAAAATATTTTATTTTTATAGTGTGAAGAAGAACCTCAAAGACTGTCAAATGAATTGATATCTACTTTTCTATTTTCTACCATGTGGCTTTGGGTAAGTCATTTAAACTCTTTGATTATTGATTTCTTTCCTCATATGGAGAGGAAGAGAGATACTATTGATATGATTGTCAGACTAGAGACAATATATTTCAAATGCTTATCACAGTGTCTGTAGCATGAAAGGTGTTCACAAAATTATGTGTTATGTTTCTGGATATTAATGAGTAATTTCCTCAGATTCTTCTGTCTTGATGTGGGTTTTAGCTCAGTGTGGTTCTTAAATTATATGGTGGAACCTGAGCCAGTCTGCCAGGTGTGGCACCACTTGATAGTCTCAGCTGATGTCCTTGCTGTTAGATTGTTTAATTATCATTATAATGTAAGGAAAACACATTTGTACAGTGTGACTCTTCATTCATGTTTGTATTTTGTATCTTTTCTAACCATCTGTGACAGGCACTAGAGGTTGGCTACCCTACCTTAATTTTATGTTACTTGATTACTTAAGCTCAACCTGAAGATCTATGAAATAAGGAGAAATGTTATCCATTCCTAAGCCTTCAACATTGTCTCTTTACATTGATTTTGTATACCTTTTGATACAACACTAATATACACTAATAAAAGACAAAGATGCTAATTGACTGTACCTTCGCTACGCCCCCAAGCCACGTCCACCAGCCAATCAGAGTGACTATATGCAAATTAACCCAAACAAGATGGCGGCCAGCAGCCACGGAGCTGGAGCAAGCAGGAGGCTTCGTTGCCCGGGCGATGGAGGAAGCCAAGCTTCCCACCTGCCCTGAGCCGGCTGTGGCCTCTGCTCATGGCAACAAAGTTTCAATTATAGAAGACAAATAAATCCCAGATACCTGCTTCAGCCAGCCTCTACTGGGAGCTTGGGGGGCTGGGGGCTGTGGCCAGCCTGCAAACAGCCATCAGCCCCTCACCCAGGATGGCCACACCCTCATGGGGTGAGGGTCCCCGCTGGGGGGCTTGGCCAGCCTGCAAACAGCCATCAGCCCCTCACCCAGGCAGGCCACACCCTCATGGGGTGAGGGTCCCCGCTTAGGGGCTTAGCCAGCCTGAAAATGGCTCTCAGCCCCTCACCCAGACTGGCCAGGCACCCTAGCAGGACCCCCCACCCTGAAGGGGCTGTGGCCAGCCTACAAACAGCCCTCAGCCCCTCACCCAGGCTGGCCAGGCACTCCTATATAATAAAAGGGTAATATGCAAATTGACCCTAACAGCAGAACGACTGGGAATGACTGGTCACTATGACGCACACTGACCACCTGGGGGCAGAAGCTTAATGCAGGAGCTGTCCCTGGTGGTCAGTGCGCTCCCACAGGGGGAGCTCTGCTCAGCCACAAGCCAGGATGATGGCTGCCAGTACAGCGTTGGTGGTGGGAGCCTCTCCCGCCTCCTCAGCCACGCTAAGGATGTCCGACTGCAGCTTAGGCCTGCTCCCTGCTGGCAAGTGGACATCCCCCGAGGGTTCCTGGGCTGCCAGAGGGATGTCTGACTGCCAGCTTAGGCCCAATCCCCCAGGGAGCGGGCCTAAGCCAGCATGTGGTCATCCCTCAAGGGGTCCCAGACTGCGAGAGGGCACAGGCTGGGCTGAGGGACCCCCCCTGGGTGCACAAATTTTTGTGTACCGGAACTCTAGTCTTTGAAAATTTCCTTGATATATGGTCTGACAGGATTTTCTAGACCTGTCTTATGTGTTTTGCTTTTTTTGTCCCAGATACATCTCTATCTCTTTATTCACACTGAAGATTGCAGCTTCTAAGGACAGAAAGGATAACAGAATTAGAATTTCACATAATTAGTCACTATTCTTATTTAATAATACCAATACTTCTGCAGTTATGATTCAAAAAGTAAATTGCATATTTGTTCATATGCATGCTTTATTTCACCCCACTTTTTAATAGTCATCTATAATAATAAAAGCGTAATATGCTAATCAGACTGGAGAGCTGGACGATCTTCTGGACAAAGCCAGGTTGCGAGGGCCAAGCTCCTTGCACAAATTTCGTGCATTGGGCCTCTAGTATATCTATATTATCAGAGTCTATATATTACAGACTGTATATAATAGTTTCTCTGTCTTAAAACCCTCATTTAGTACTAATGCACTTAAAAAAACTTTTTTCATTGATTTCAGAGAGGAAGGGAAAGGGAGAGAGAGAAACATCAATGATGAGAGAGAATCATTGATTCGCTGCCTCCTGCACATCCCACACTGGGGATCGAGCTCACAACCTAGGCATGTACCCTCAACTGGATCAAACCCAGGACCTTTCAGTCCGCAGGCTGATGCTCTGTCCACTGAGCCAAACCAGCTAGGGCACTAATGCACATTTTTATTTACTGCTCACAATGAATCTTTATGTCAATGTCTGCCTAGTCATTTTGTTTCTCTGAGATATGAGCTGTGCTAGGTTCTTCTTCCAAATGGTCTGTAGGTTATATACTTGAAAACCAGTTTAGCTTAATAAAATCCGTGGTTTACATTTTTATTTTTTGTAACCCTAAATATAAATGTTTTAGTATAAAGCATTACTATTGAAAACTAGGACAACAATTTCAGTCTGATGTCTGCAGTTGTTGTTTTCATCTCTAAAGAGTGATTTTTTCCCCCTTGGATATTTCATCTATTTATTTATTTATTTATTTAAAAATATTTTATTGATTTTTTACAGAGAGGAGAGGGATAGGAAGAGGGATAGAGAGCTAGAAACATTGATGAGAGAGAAACATCGATCAGCTGCCTCCTGCACACCCACTACTGGGGATGTGCCCGCAACCAAGGTACATGCCCTTGACCGGAATTGAACCTGGGACCCTTCAGTCCGCAGGCTGACGCTCTATCCAGTGAGCCAAACCAGTTAGGGCTTTCCTTGGATATTTAAGTGATGTTTTTCTTTTTCTCCCTCTCCCTCTCTCATTCTCCCCTGCTTCCTTTTCTCCCTTTCTCACCCCTGTCCTATTCTTCCTCCTACTGACTTTCTTCTCAAGGGTTGTGTGTATTGTGGAAGTTGGCATGGGAAGTTGTCATTTTGAAAATCATTTTGTTTGATGACTTCTGTGTACCTGTGGGCCACTTACACAGCAATCCTCTGAGGCCAACAGTGATGACAGCAGTTGCTGGTCTAGAAAGAGGCCTGATAGTGTCAGTGGGAGGGATACTGTTCAGGGAGAGTGGAGAATTAGTGGTATCACTGAACCCTCTGAAGCAAGATGGTTTTACTAATTTGCAGGGATTTGAGGTGATAGTTTATAAGCCATGGTGTTCCTAGGACATTACATGGTGTTCCTAGGGCATTACATTCATGGCAATATTACTTAATATATAAGCCAAAAAAATCAAGAATCAGTGAGAAAAAGACGGATACCAGATGCTGTGAGAGAAACACAAACTCAGGTAGTTTCCAGATCTAACTGGCTCTCAGACCTACAACTCCTTGATTGAAAGGGAGACCAGGTTCCCTTGGGGAAGAGCCCTTCAATGCCATCACAAGTGTTTCAAACAAATATTAGACAATTTTACCCCAAAAGGACCTAAAATTTTTATCAAAGTTGCTACATTTGAGGAAAAAGGAAACCAAGCTCTTTTGCAACCTGCTGGGTTCAGCTGACACAGAACATCATCCTGGCTCCTCTCCATTTAGTTTAGAGATGTAAAAAGGCCAGATGATAAATGGCATGCTGTGACGATTCCATCTCCTAGATGTCTTATGGTTCTGCAGACCAAAGTGCAGTTATTTCTCTAGTTCACAGATATACAATAGAGGTGCATGTAATTAGTAGCTGGCAGAACTCACAATGGTTTTCTGGTCCAGTAAATGAGAGTGATTATGGTAAGAAAAGCCAGATGGAAGTTTCTGAAACATCCCCCTCTACCTACAGAAGATAGTAAATCAGAATCAGTGCCATCTCCCATGTGGAATGTTAGAGATTAGTTCCTTAAAGGATGCAGTGTTACTAGTTCCTCATCACATTTTATTTAATTCATGAAAACCAAAACAGAACACTGAAATAAACAAATGGATATTGACAGAAGACAGAAGACTGCCTAAACATAACAAAGTTAGAGTTTCAAAGATGGTGGGTGTGATATCTTTATTAGGAAATATTTAATAAGTTCTGGAAATTGGTATATAGCTAATGATCTGGTGGTGTGCTATTTTCAATCTCCATTAGCAAAGAAGATCTGAACCAGTGCACGTTTAGTGTCTTGCCCCAGAGCTATGATAACTTCCCTTCACATTTACAAATAGATCTAAAGGAAATTTGGTCCCCTTGTTAGTCCTTAGATCAGATTAGTTAACTCTATTAATGAATCACATTAAGGGGACCTGACAAATCTGTATTAGAAAGTACTTTCACTTCCCTGGTAAGATTCATGTGCACCAAAGAGTAGAAAATAAATCTTGGGATGATTCAGAGACCTGTCATGCCGTTGAATCTTTAAGGGCTGGAGTCGCCAGGATATTCCTTCAATGGAAGGACAGATTACTACATTTTACCTCTCCTACCACGAATAAAAAGAACCGCACTCTGTAGGTGCTTTTAGATTTTGCAGCAGAATGTTAATCTTTCTGGGATATGACTTCAACCTATTTGTTAAATAATTCAAGGTTACAAATTTTCAGTGGACCCAGAGTGCTCTGCAGCAGGTCCAGACTCTGTGGTAGCAGTTCTTTAGCTCAGTCATTTTATGTGATAGACTCCAAAGTGCTGGAGGCAGATTAGGATGTTGTATTGAATTTTTGGAAACAATAATAGGGGAACAGCAGTGAGGAGTCCTACATTTCTGGAAAAAAAGGTTGTGATTTCAGTAACAGAAAACCAGTAGTTTTTGACATGCTACTAAGTTCCAGGCAAGACTAATCAGCTGACCACAGGACAGTGAGTGACTGTGGGATCAGAGCTGACCTGCCTGGATTTGCTGTGTCAGACATGACAAATTCTAAATTTGGGCAGTGCAATAGCATCTGTTGTCATGGAAATGGTACCTTCGTGATGGTCTAACCAAATGTAGAGTGTACAAGTAAGTTATAGAAATGATTCTGTGTGTGTTATCATCTCACTTTTTTTTGAATAAATAAATTGGTTGCTAAGGGTCACCTTGGGATGGCAGATAGTCATACTCCCCCCTCCCACACTTCATTCTACCTCTGAAAGCAAGTCTGAGGAGTTCCTTTCCTTCTTTTCTTCCACACCTTGAAGATAGGTTTCTGGAGTGCCTTTCCCTGGGACCTGAAACAGGACTCATGTAGGCAGGGTTTGGGAGGGTATGAGGCTGGAATAACAATGTTAAAACTGGGATATAAAGGAATAGAATGGCATATAAGGAGTAACCATTGTGGTGGTCCATGGAGTTCATGAAGGGAAGTAATATGGTGATCCTTCTTACAGTTTTTTTTTCTTCTTTACCTCGGCACTATTCTATTACCACCAGTTAGTTGTTGCTCCTCTTAGGTATTGTGAATATTGCATAGAAGTGTTGTTTTACACTGAGGGCACATTATGTGGAAGCATGCATTTCTGCACTCAAATAGAATAAATTGGATAAACAAGAATGCTTGGTACACAACTCATTCACAACCTGCAGACTTCACATATCACAGGCAAATTCTTTGACAATATTTTTTTCAGTATTGTCTCAAAAAACACCCGTGTTTTATGAAAAGATAAAGAAAATATATTCCCATTGAAGGAGAAGATATTTTCATAAAACAGTGCTTCATATACATTATAGAAAACTATTAGATTTACTTCAGATAAATTATTCATTGTTTTTCTTGGGAAATGCTAAGATTTTTAAGTAATGGGTAAATTTTTGTTTCATCTCCATAATGTAACTGTTAAAATATTTTATGTTATACCTTTTTAAAATTTATTTCAACGTTTATGAGTCAGCAATAACAGCAACTCAGGAAATTATTAAACTACTCAAATATATTTTGTTTAATAAACCATCCATTTTTTGTAATTACAAGTTTACTATCTAGTAGCAACAATATAATTTAAAAAGTGTTACCTACACATAATCTGAATTTCCCCAGATTTTAAGTGTCTGTGGATTACATGAGTGATATTAATATGAAACCCCTGGAGTTCCTGTTACTTACACCTTATAATGGAGGTCCTTTGTATGTTTTATATTTCCTTCCAAATGTTTCTTTATTCTTCTTGCTCAAGGTTGTTTTAGAGGCTCAAACAGGTGTGCATTTGTCTTTTTAAAGTATATTTATTCTGATAGGTGCTATTCTTCCAACTCCATACCAGTTTCACCATTTTTAGCAGTCAGGGCAGTGTTCTACCTGGCAGAAATGGCACCATCCTGAGTATTTTTGTCCCTATCAACTCCTCCACTCAGACACCATTGCTGGCATATTAGGTAGGTCAGCTTTGAACAGCTGCTGCCACTGCCCTGAGTACTGCTGCTTCTGCTACTCATGGACCCCTTGTGCACCCCAGAAATGCATCGAGTTAGTGGTGGTTCCAAAGCTGTTTCACTCTAGTCCTGGCAAAGTGCAAAATTGTTCTCTCTTTCTGATGATACATTCTCTTAGACTTAGAGACTTTCACAAGAAGTACTTCTTGTACCTTGCCTTAGATAGTTTTAGGCAGATAATCTTTCCTGTATTTATCTTATTTTATATGACTATATAAGCTGCCTATTTTCTATAGTTCTCAAGCACGAATCCATTAGGAATTAGGCTATGATACAAATGTCAGCTTTTCTGACAAGTAATGCTTTCTCCGATCATGCTCTTAAAGCAAAAAGCTTTTGGTATAAGCATACATAGCATGTCTTCAAATTCTACTTGAATCATCCAGTACATACTCAAAACCCACACCACGATTGTAATCAATTTGCAGAAAGAATAACATTTAGAAAGTTCTCTTATTTCCAAGCTTTTTAAAAATAACAGTACTGAATAGAAATGCCCTGTTCCATAAAATACAACATTGGTTAAGAAAAACAGAGGGCACAAGGTAATCCACTTTGGGACACAAAAATAAATCAAAAGCTGTGTATCTTATAATGCAATTTATTTCATATAAACTGATCTTGAAAATCAAATGAAGACTTCTTTGTCTCTTGTCCTTTAGCACAGTGATCGGCAAACTCGTTAGTCAACAGACCCAAATACCAACAGTACGATTGAAATTTCTTTTGAGAGCCAAATTTTTTAAACTTAAACTATATAGGTAGGTACATTGTTATTAACTTAATTAGGGTACTCCTAAGCTGGCCTTTGCTAAAAACGTCCTTAATCTGATTGAGGTACGTTCGCTGAGGTCGACCTCTTCCAACTCTCCCATCCCGAGGCCGCCTGCTCTGCGTCTCCCTTCTCCCGACTGACTGATCGACACCCCCCACTTCTTCTAATACCACTTCTTCAAAATAGACTCGCCCAGGCTGAAAACCGACTTCTGCTCATGGGCCACGAAGTTTCAATCGCACTGTACATGTGCGCCCGCACATGGTATTTTGTGGAAGAGCCACACTCAAGGGGCCAAAGAGCCGCATGTGGCTCATGAGCCGCAGTGTGCCGACCACTGCTTTAGCACAATTGAAAACTTTGATTGAAAAGAGAAAATAGCAATTTATATAAATTGTGAAATATAATGATTGTTACTATTCATTTATTGATTGTAACACTCACACTCAGCATTTTAAAAGTGCATAAATTCCCTTAAGACAAAATAAAAGTCCTATGCTATGCTGCAAAATAAACAAAAATATTAATTACTAAGAATTTTTCTTGACCTACAGATGGGAATATGTAATAATCTAACCTCAGGACATATCTTAATAGCATTGACAAAAACAGCATCAACCAAAGCTCAATGACTTAGGTCACTACCTAGAGTTAGGTCACATTCCTTCACAAGGCTTGCCTCAATTCAG
This sequence comes from Myotis myotis, assembly GCF_014108235.1. NCBI lineage: Eukaryota > Metazoa > Chordata > Mammalia > Chiroptera > Vespertilionidae > Myotis > Myotis myotis. Next base: position 62,230,680 of record NW_023416368.1, read on the forward strand.
ACATCAGATGGAAGTTTGGGGATTCCTAAGTACCCATACTTCTGACCAGCTGGCCATACATTTGAGAGTTTCTATACCCTCATGTTCAATAAATTGCTAGAATGACTCAGAATTTGCTGAAAGAACTATACTTACAAATGCAGTTTATTAGAGCAAAAAGGACAGAAATCAGAATCAGCCAAAGAAGAGATACATGGAGCAAGGGTCCCAAACATGAAGCATTCAAGTCCTCAGGAATGTGTCATCCTTTTCCCATTTAAAAATGTAGCAATATGGACAGAGTATTGTTCACCAGAGAAGCTCATCTGAGCGTAGGTGCCTAGATATTTTCATTATGTACATATGATTGATTAAATCATTGGCATATAATTAAACACAATCCATATGCCCTTCACTCCCTTGAAGTGGGGCCCATACCAAATGGCTCAAAGCCCCATTCTTCTAATCCATCACATTATTGATCTCTGTGGCAGGGCCAGCCCACATCTTGAGTCATCTCATTATCATAATCTATTAAGGTTCTACCATGAGTCACCTTATTTACATAAATAATTAGAGGACACCATGAATAACAAAGACACTTCTAACATTTGGGAAATCTCAAAGATTTAGAGGCCCCCTATCCTGAACCAGAAACAGAGGCTGACATTTATTTCTTTTATTTAGCCTTTTTAAAATTTCTTTATCCCTGCAATTTTGAATTGCTTCTTGCTGTATAGTAAATTACTTTATTCATGTTAAATTTACTACATTTTTATATTAAACTGCCTCAAACATCTTTTTTTATTTCTACATTATCTTTTTTTATTATCTTATTTCTCTCAAACCAATTGTGCTACCATGTTGTAAATTGTTAGTTTCCTAGAAGATAACATCTTTACTATTTATACAACAAATAAGATAAAATAAAAAAAAAACACATTATAACACTTCATAATTACACTATTGCAAACTTAATACCAAAAGGGTAATAGATTGATCAGGGTGATCATAAGTTATATAAATATTTAATCATTATGTTGTATATCTGAAAAATATGATATTGTATGTCAACTGTAATTAAAGATAAAAATCATTAATTAAAGAAATAGAAAAAGTAACCAATCACAAACATAAATTATTGAAAGCAGTAAGGAAGAAATGATACATTATTTGCAAGGAAAACCAATTCAAATGAAATTCAATTTCTCATGTGAAACCATGGAGGCATATTATTTGTCTATCAGCTGAAATAAAAGAATTGTCAGCTATGAATTCTACCTCTGGTAAAGTTATCTTTTAAGAGTGAAAGATACAAGAACATTTTCACACAGAGGAAAATGGAGATCATTTGTGACTAGCAGACTTACCCTTAATAACTGGCTACAGGATGCTCATCAAACAGAAAAGCAAAGATAAAGAAAGTTGTAGGAGCATCAGGGAGGAAGTATAAGCAGTGGAAAGAACAGAATATGGATGCATACAATAGACTATTGTTTTTATATTTTATGAGTCATTATATAAAAATTATATATGAATATGTGAATATATAATGTATAAGTCATATTTGATTATTGTATTCTCATTGTGATCCTTAATACACTAATAATAGTGGAGAAAGTAAAATGAACTAAATGGAAGTGAGGTTTCCATACTTCACTCAAAGTGGTGAAATATTAGTACTAGTAGAACCAGTAGACTGTTATAAGCCACATATGATATTATAATACACTCAGTGAAAAAAAAAAAAAGTAATCTGTGAGTTTTATCAGAGAATTGATGTATTGTGGCATACATTAAAACAAAACACTCAGGCTACTGGGTGGAAAATTAATTCCATGGGAATAAGGGAAACTAGTTAGAAGTTTAGTAAATTAATTTATTTGAAAGACAGCCTGGCATAGAATAGCAGTATTAAAGGTGATGAGAGATGGTAGATTCTAGATATATCCCAAAAAGGGTAAATTTCCATAAAATACCAAAATGATTACCACCAATATCAGATTCAGATGTCTGAATTTTTGTTGGGAATCCATTTCTGATCATTCATACAGTTGAATCACATCTTTGTCACTTGATCATACAACTTACTTGTTTTTCCAGATCATTCTTGATGTCATTCTTATCTATTTAGTCTATTTTCATATAATAAGGGATGTCCAAATTTATAGCTCATTGGGTAAGATGCCACTTATTTATGATGGGCAACTCAGGATGCATTGCAGCTTGTTTTCCCCTAGCCAAGTATTTAGTGTTTACTAAGGCCTGGTATTAAGCCTTCTCAAAATGAGAAAAGTTAACTGCAGAGGATAGAATTGTTTTGTTTCAACACCTTAAGGGTTTGTGTTATATGTGCTGTGATTCACCTACAGTGTTTTTCACAAAGCTCTATGGCGTTCTTGTCTGCCATATAAATTTCAGGTAATGTATCTGCTGAGTCATATGGCCCACGTGGCCAATCAGTGTTCATGGCAGTCTGGAACTGAAGCAGATATTCTCTTTGTGAGTTCTCTCTAAACTAGCTGCTTCTCAGGATATTAAAAAATAGATTGTGTGAGTGTGCCCAAATGAGTTATATGTTGCCTCAAAAATGCAAAGAGGCCACAGGCATTATTAGTTGCAGAAAGGACAAAATTTTAGTAACTTATCTTTTCTTTTGGAAGGGATGTCACAAGCCCTGTACCAAGTATCAGTAAACCACAGCCTGTGGGCCAAATCCAGTTCACTGCCTACTTTGTAGAGTTTTGTTGGAAAACAGCTACATTTATTTCTTTACATATTCCCTATGGCTGTTTCGTGTTGTAATGGAAGAATTGAGTAGTTGTGATAAAATTGTATGGCAAAGACTAAAATATTTACCATTTGCCCCTTTTAAAAAACCTTGCCCAAGACCAATGGACACCTAGAAATTTTACTGAGTGATAGGTCATTGTTTTTTTGTGGTATTTATTTCCCACATTCTGGGATGAATGTGTCTTATTAATATTGTAGTTGCTACTTCCTGCTCATCAGGATCCAATCAGCATAATACCATAAATTTTAATAAGCCAACTTGGTGCCCTATAGAGTGGAGGTATGATTTAATTCCTTATGACTGTGTTATGCTATAGGCTTTGTCTGTTGCTATAAAACTGAGGCACAATAGTGAAGATGTTCTGCTGTCTATACCAACTGAAAGGAAATTGTTTCTGATGGTGTTTATTCACAAGTATAGAGGGGAAAAAATGTTTTTGCGTTCTAGAGCTGCATACATGTTCTAGAGCAGCGGTTCTCAACCTGTGGGTCGCGACCCCTTTGGCGGTCAAATGAGACCATCCTGCATATCAGATATTTACATTATGATTCATAACAGTAGCAACATTACAGTTATGAAGTAGCAACGAAAATAATTTTATGGTTGGGTCACAACATGAGGAACTGTATTTAAAGGGCCAGAAGGTTGAGAACCACTGTTCTTGAGGATGTGTTCAAGCAATAAAACTACATCTGGATTAGCAACTGTACTAGAAGTGATTGCCTGTTTAAGTTTATAATAATTAGTTATCATTATCCAGAATTCATTTCTCTTCTGCATAGTTCAAATAGGCATATTAAATATGAAGGGATAGGAATTACTACCCACTGCCTCTTTCAAGACCTCGATGGTGACATTAGTATCTATTTTTTTTCAGTAATGCAGATCAGCTTTAACTTACTATTTTGGTAGATTGAGGGTGTGGTTATGGCATCTGTTGAGTTTGCACTACAAGATTAGCTTCATGCCATGTGTCAAGGAACTGATATAAAATTTTTGATAGTTGCTGCGTACTGCTATTCCTATTAAGCATTTTAGAAGTGGGATAACCACAGAATAGGATCAGGGATGCATTCAACTGACTGAGAGACAAACTTCAGACAAAACTTAGATTGATTACCTGAAAGTCATCTGCCCCAACCCTGACTAGCAGGCCACAGTGATATTTTGGTGTCCAAAAATCTGTCTAAGTTAGAGACAGTGTATAGCAGTCCCCCAGATACCTAATTATTTCCCATTCCTCAGTACCCAGTGCCATGACCTGAACTGTGAACCTCCCATATTCATATGTTGAAACCCTAACCCCGTTGTGATGGCATTTTGAGAAAGGGACATTGGGCTATAATTTGATTTATATAGGATTACGAGGCTGGGGCCCTCATGCTGAGGTTAGTGCCATAATAAGAAGAGACACCAGAGACCTTGCTTGTTCTTTCTGCCATGAGAGAACACGCCAGAAGGCAGCCATCTATACCAGAGAGAGAGAGAGCTCTCACCAGAAATAGACTATGCTAGTACCTTGATCATACATTTCCAGTCTTCAGAATTATGAGAAAATAAATTTCTGTTGTTTAGCCACCCAGTCTATGGTACTTGACAAAATCTGTCAAGCTAAGGCAGATTTTGGTACTAAGAGTGGGGTGCTCTTGTAATAAATACCTAAAAATGTGAAAGCATTTTCAAACTGGGTATGGGTAGAGACTGGCAAAACAAAATTTAGATGCATTCTAGAAATATGTCCATTAAGGGGAATTTTAGTGAAGTCTAAAACAGAAGTGAGGAACATGATATTGAATACTGAAGGAAAGATGATATTTGTATAAAGTGGCAAGTCACTTGTCTGAACTGTGTTTGTTTGTTTTTTGTTGTTGTTTTGTTATTTTCCTGCCAAAACAGAATTCTCATTTATTGAAAGGATTGGGATCATGAGCATCCATTTTGCAACCTCAACAGAAAATTTGAATATAAAATAAGTCCTAAGCAGAATAATAAGTATGAGAGATATTTTTTAAAAGCTGTTGGTATACTATTCTATAGAGTTGCATATTAAGTAAGATAATATATGCTCGTTATTATTTTTTATTTTCTTTATTGATTAAGATATTACATGTGTCCTTATCCCCCCCCCCACCCTCCCACTCATGCCTTCACCCCCTGGTGTTGGTGTCCATTGGTATGCTTATATGTATGCATACAAGTCCTTTGGTTGATCTCTCCTCCTTACCCCCACCCTCCCCTATCTTCCCTCTGAGGTTTGACGATATGATCGATGCTTTCTGTCTCTGGATCTGTTGTTGTTCATCAGTTTATGTTGTTCATTATATTCCACAAATGAGTGAGATCGTGTATCTTTCTCTGACTGACTTATTTCGCTTAGCATAATGCTCTCCAGGTCCATACCTGCTGTTGCAAATGGTAGGAATTCCTTCCTTTTTACAGCAGCATAGTATTCCATTGTGTAGATGTACCACAGTTTTCTAATCCACTCATCTGCTGATGGGCACTTAGGCTGTTTCCAGATATTAGCTATGGTAAATTGTGCTACTATGAATATAGGGGTGCATGTATCCTTTATGATTGGTGTTTCTATTTTCTTGGGATATATTCCTAGAAGTGGGATTACTGGGGCAAAGGGAGTTCCATTTTTAGTTTTTTTGAGGAAAATCCACACTGTTCTTCACAGTGGCTGCACCAGTCTGCATTCCCACCAGCAGTGAAGGAGGGTTCCTTTTTCTCCACATCCTCGCCAGCACTTGTCATTTGTTGATTTGTTGATGATAACCATTCTGACAGGTGTGAGATGGTACCACATTGTCATTTTGATTTGCATCTCTCGGGTGATTAGTGACTTTGAGCATGTTTTCATGTGTCCCTTGGCCTTCTTTATGTCCTTTGAACGGTGTTCTAATGTTTTGTAGAAGGAGGGACTTTTGAGTAATAACATTGCATATTTAGCTGAGGAGATTTCTAAGAAAGATGTTGGAGTTCCTTGGTTCCTCCTGACTGCTTATAGTGAAATGCACTGAAGAAGAAATTTTTAAATAAAAAGATACCAGATCTGTCTGGCCAGCATGGCTCAGTGGTTGAACGTCGACCTATGAACCAGTAGGTCATGGTTCAATTTCCGGTCAGGGCACATACCTGGGTTGTGGGCTTCATCTCCAGTGCAGGGTGTACAGGAGGCAGCTGATTCATGATTCTCTCTCATCATTGATGCTTCTATCTCTCTCTCTACCTCTCTCTTCTGCTCTGAAATCAATAAAAATATTTAAAACAAAGTAACCAGAACTAAAAGGATTGAGAATAATTTTGGTCTGATTGCAAAAAAATGAGAAAGCTTATTCTGAAAAGAAAAGCAAGGGTGTGGCTGCACCATCTTACAATAATGAGTTTATGGGACTATAAAAGCAGTTGGAAATAAAGGGAACTAAATGGGACACGATGAAGGGTAATTGTTGAAATTTCTGGATTTGACAGGATATGATAGTAGAGCTATTCAACTGTGAACATGTGCTATTCCTCAACACAAGGGAAAAATTACCCCAAAGGATATTTAAAAGTCATCAATAGAAATAAAAACAATGGTTTCTGTTAGCAGATTATTGACTGGAAAGAGACACCTCCCAACTACTTCTGAATCTATAGTTCAGAGTGAGATCAATGGAATTACTTCACACAAAGAAGAAAAATGCTTGGGAAATTGCTTATTCTTATGTAAAAAAGATATAGAATTGGATCATTTCTTCACCCGTACCAGAAAGTCTATTTCAGGTATATTCAACACTTAGGTATAAAACACTTAGAGACAAAACAAAATTTTACACTTTAGAATAAAAGCAAAGAGCCGATCTCTACCCTATCCCCTGTTAAGTGGATAAACCGGTAAGAAATAGTTTAAAGAATCTGACTAGGTTAAAAGGAAGAACTTCTGTGCAAGGTAATGCATAACCATGGACTCTGTAAATATACTTGTGACATACATAACTAACAATGGATGGATGTACAGAATGTGTTTTTAAAAATTCAAACAAATAAAAAATAACAATTAAATAGAAAATGGGATAAAGATTGTTAAAAATCAACTCACAAAGTGACTAAATAACATAAGATGTTCAGCCTATGAATAATCACTAAAATGAATGCTATCTAATAATAGAAAAACATGGTAATTAACCATAACTTCGCTACCCTTCCCATTGGCTAATCAGCGAGATATGCAAATTAACTACCAGCCAAGATGGCAGCCGGCAGCCAGGCAGCTGAAGCGAACATGAACATGAGGCTTGCTTACTCTAATGATGGAGGAAGTCAACGTTCCCGCCTGCCGCAGCTCAGCTCTGAGCTCTGGATGAAATAATGTTGCAATTATAGAACCTAAACAAACCCCAGAAACCTGCTTTCAGCCAGCGTGGCCTCAGAGCTTAGAGCGGCCAGTGATGGCAACAGAGTTTCAATTATAGAATCTAAACAAACCCAGGTACCTGCTTTCAGCCGGCAACGGCCTCAGAGCTGGAGCCTGCTCTCAGCTCCAGTGACAGCTATAGAAGGTAAATTAATCCCAGAATAAAAAAGAAAAAAAGAAAAAAGGAGAGGCTGGGAGCTTCAGTCGCCCACCAGCCTGAAAACAGCCCTCAGCCCCTCACCCAGATTGGCCAGGCACCCCAGTGGGGACCCCCACCCTGAAGGGGGTGTGACCAGCTGCAAACAGCCATCATCCCATCACCCAGACTGGCCAGGCACCCCAGTGGGGACCCCCACCCTGAAGGGTGTGTGACCAGCTGCAAACAGCCATCATCCCCTCATCCAGGCTGGCCAGGCACCCAAGCAGGACCCCCACCTGATCCAGGACACCCTTCAGGGCAAACCACCCGTGCACTAGGCCTCTATCCTATATAGTAAATGGGTAATATGGAAACTTACCCTAACAGCAGAAGGACTGGGAATGACTGGTCACTATGAGACACACTGACGACCAGGGGGCAGACGCTCAATGCAGGAGCTGCCCTCTGGTGGTCAGGGCACTCTCACATGGGAGGAGCTCTGCTCAGCCACAAGCCAGGCTGACGACTGCCAGTACAGTGGTGGTGGTGGGAGCCTCTCCTGCCTCCTTAGCAGCGCTAAGGATGTCCGACTGCAGTTTAGGCCTGCTCCCCACTGGCAAGCGGACATCCCCCAAGGGCTGCCGGACTGCCAGAGGGATGTCTGTTTGCCATCTTAGGCCCAATCCCCTGGGGAGCGGGCCTAAGCCAGCAGGTGCTCATCCCCTGAGGGGTTCCAGACTGTGAGAGGGCACAGGGCCGGGCCGAGGGACCCCACATCCCCCCCCCGCCCCCCAGGTGCACAAATTTTTGTGCACCGGGCCTCTAGTATTAAATAAGAGTAAGATATAATTTATCATATAACAGATTGGAGAATATGTAAAATATGCCAATATCAAGTGTTGGTGAGAACATAACTAAAGAAATATTCACTCTTGGTTGCAGAAGAAATTGGTTCAGCTACCTTTGAGAGTATTTTTAAAATATGTAGTACAAATAAAATCGGATATGTTTGACTACACTTACATAACAAGCATACATTTACTTAGAAGATATTTCTAATGTTTACTGCAGATTTGTTTGTAACTGAAATTTGGAAGCAACTACGATATGGGAATAAGTATATCTGGGCATATGTATTTACATGATTAAATATATAGAAAAGTGAAAAAGAATGAACATGTGCTATCTACATCTACCAAATGGATAAATCTGAAAGAATGTGTTTGTTTTTTTTTAAAAAAAGAGCAAATTGCAGCATAGTATCACAGATACGATGTATGTAAACTTTAAAAATGTCGATTAGCAAAGATATATGCATCCCTATATTCCTTGCAGCATTATTCACCATGGCCAAGACATGGAAGGAACCAGAGTCCTTCAATAGAGGATTGGATAAAGAAGATGGGTACATATATACAATAGAATACTACTCCACTATAAGAAAAGATGAAACTGCCATTTGTGATAACATGAATGGATTTTGAGAATATTATACTATGTGAAATAATTCAGTCAGAAAAAACTAAGAACTATATAATGCTACTTATATGTGGGATATAAACCTGAAACTCATAGACATAGACAACAATATGGTGCTTACCAGAGAGAAGGGAGGTAGAGGTATAAAAGGGTATAGGGGGACAAATATATGGTGATGGAAGATGATTTGACTTTTGGTGGTTACACAATACTGTAGACAGATCATGTATCATGGATACAGTTGAAAGCTTTATGATCTTATTAACCAATGTCAGCCCAATAAACTTGATTAAAATTAAAATAAAATAAACACTACAATGGGCACATTCTGTTGGTGAACTCAAGCATATGTAATATAATTCTAAAATACATGGATATGGAAAAACACAACATCTTCTGGTTAGAGTTTGTTATTGCATGTAGTCTGGTGAGAATAACTGCATGGTGGAGCATTACATAGAACTTCAACTGTGTCTGTAATATTTTTGTTTTCAAAAAGCAATTTGATCAAATATGACAAATGTTAACAAGCAATTAACCTGAATGTAGGTACATGGGCTTTGTTAAACTGACTTATACATATAGATGAAATATTTTAAATATATATATATGATACAAACCAGAACAAAAACAAATAAAAAATGGTTCAACCCAATCAGCATCCAGTGACATTTTAATTCTCAATTTTGAATCACAAATAGTAAGAAATTTAAGAATCAAATATGTGCTCAGATGAGGGAGGCCATAACATGGCATAGAAGAACAGGTGTCACAAAGAATAAAGAATATGCAATTTACATGGGCTCACATACATTCTTGAATAGTTAATTTCAGAGGCTCGGTCAAAAGAAAATCATGAAATAGAAAATGCATTTTTTAATTGTCAGAAAAATATTTTGGTCCTTAAAATTACCACCCAAGAATTTAGGAAATTAAGGTGTTACAAATTTTAGAATAAAGGTTGTAAAGCCATTGCAAATACTTCTATAGATTTATATAATAAAACTTTTCCTAAATAATATCACATCATACCTCATTAGGTTCTTGAACTTAACTTTGTGCTTTAGATTAACTGCCTCCTTTACTTTTGACATTTTAAATGAATGGAAGTTAATAAAACAGTAGCCAATGACACATACAATATTTCTTTTCTGTTCCATACAAATGTGGTTTAATATGACTTTCAATATAAAAGTCAAATGGCATTACACTAAGTTTAAATCACATGCTCTTCATTTGAAGATAAGACTTTCAATCTATTTAAATAAAAGGCTAAAATTGTCAATAATTTCAAAAATAAGACTGATAAATTAAATGATAGTGATGCAAAAAGTCCAGCAGACCTCAAATAAGAAAAGATAATTAGATACCATTATTCTTAGCAATTTCACTTTTAATACTACCATGAAAAGAACAAAATAGTGTTTCCATTTTTAACATTATAGGTGGAAAAAGATATACATTAATAAGAAACTACATCATCAGTATTTTCAATTGTGGTATTACTTCATAGAATGAATTTTTCTCATGGAAATTTTAATGTTCTACAAAATTTTTATTCTATAATGAGTATAAAATAATTAACCACAAAAGTAAATTTAATACTTTGTTTCTCACAAATTTAATATGTTCCCTATGAAAGAAAAAATTATAAGCCAACAATTTCAGAAGAGGGCCATGTTAAACATCTATTCTGTCTCCATCATCTCTTTTTGAGCAGCTTTAGTGTAAGTTTTGGAATCTGGAATCCCTGAGAAGAATGTGGTGAGATGAAAAAGCCCGGGGAATCACACAGACAAGGTCTGATTCCAGTTGCTGCTCTGACACTTTTTAGCTATATAATTTTGCATATTGTTAATCTCCTCTACACTTACTTAATCGATAAATGCAGTAAAATATTTTTGTCTTACCTCATGTTTTTCCCCCAGATGATTTTTATTAGGATTCAATGAATATTTATATGAAAATGTCAGCATATTGTGAAAGCGATACAGTGTTTTGTACAAGTAGAACTTAATATTATAATTTCAATCACATGCATTTCTGATGACATGATGAATACACAAAAGTAAAATACATGCTCAGGAACAAAGTTGTGGGGGTTAGTGGGTTACTTTTGCAAAATAAATAGATAAGGGAGAAATTTGTATTAAATCATGTCTAGGAGATTTTATTAAGGGGCAGATGCACCACTAGAGTGACACCTATATTGCTATCAGGATGCTGAAGATCAGAGAAACAAGAATGTTTTAGGATGCTGTTCTTTAGCATATACACTTAATAGCTGGCAGATTTGGTTTGGTAGATTCTAATAAATAGAGCAAGAAACAAATTTGCTTTCACATTTTTACTCAGCCATTCATTGTAAGTATGACTTCGGGGAAAAATATTCTGTTCCTGAGTTCAGTTTTTTAAATCTCTAAAATAGTGATGGTAACAAGAATAACATCTCACACCTGTCAGAATGGCTATCATCAACAAATCAACAAACAACAAGTGCTGGCCAGGATGCCGAGAAAAAGAAACCCTCATGCTCTGCTAGTGGGAATGCAGACTGGTGCAGCCACTGTGGAGAACAGTATGGCATTTCCTCAAAAAACTAAAAATTGGACTTCCATTTGATCCAGTAATCCCACTTCTAGGAATATATATCCCAAGAAAATAGAAACACCAATCAGAAAGGATATATGAACCCTGTGTGCATAGCAGCACAATTTACAATAGCTAAGATTTGGAAATAGCCGAAGTGCCCATCAGCAGATGAGTGGATTAGAAAACTGGTACATCTTCACAATGGAATACTACACTGCTATAAAAAAGAATTCTTCTTCTTTGCAACAGCATGGATGGGACTGGAGAGCATTATGCTAAGCGAAATAAGCCAGTCAGAGAAAGATAAACATCACAAGATCTCACTCATTTGTGGAATATAATGAACAACATAAACTGATGAACAACAATAGAACCAGAGTCATAAAAGCATTGAACAGACTGTCCAACCTATGAGGGAAGATGTGGGGTGAGGAGATAAGAGATCAACCAAAGCATTTGTATGCATGCATATGAGCCTATCCAATGGACACAGATGTGGGGGAGAGGTGAGGCATGTGCTGAGGGGTTGGGGTGACCAGGGAGAGGTCAATGGGGGGAAAAGGAGACTTATGTAATACTTAAACAATAAAAATTTAAATAAAAAAGGATAACAATAATACATATAGTGTGAGAAACTAACAGTGAGTGCTAATTACAGTAGGCACTGTATTCAGAGCTTTCTGTAGGAATACTCCTGTACCGGGTTGTGCAGAAAGAAGAATATTTTATAAATAAAATATTTACTATACTCTGATTCTTGTACATGCTAAATAAAAGGCAGTAACATTTATTTTTATCAATTTGAGAAAAGAGAGGTACAATAGAAGCTATGTTATTTAGCTTTAGAGTAAATTGATAGGACTTGAATTCTACTCTGAAATATACTAGGTTATTTTAAACTAACCTCTATAAACCTCATTTTTCCTACTTCCAAAAGATGAATAATAGTAGCTAATGTCGCATGATCTTTATAATATTGTTCTTTTATAATATTGTCATAAGGATTCAAAATAAATATTTGTTTTATGTAAATAAGTTATTTTCAGGTTCTAGTTTTTGAAACACTGGGAAAGTCAAAGATCACTGTTGTACTGATTTTTTAGTATGTATCTTATTTTTAAATTTTCTAAAATGTAATTTTTTCATGTGATAAATTGCTTAAGATGGGCAGTTTTATTTGAAATCAATGATAGTTTTCAATTCATTTCTGCACATTTGACATTAAAATAGATTTTTATTTGTTAATTCATTCTTTAGTGATTTATCAAATTCACGTAAACAGCCATTTAAAACATCTTTTTGAATGATCAGGGAAAAATGGAGGTAGAAATTGAAATACTTTTGAGGTTAATATTGATTCTATTTTATTTCAACTAAGGTGTTACTTTCAACAAAATATATGATATTTTTAAAACCAGAGCACACGATATGTACACCAAGGTATCCATGTGCAATACTCAGTCATTTGAGTATGTTGGCAGCCCAGAATGAAGATAATCAAGAGATAAGCTTGACCAGACTTCTGGTTGCAGGTTGCACAAATGGAAAGCCATCTGGAGGACTCTGAGTATTGAACAATGACTTCCAGTCCCTGTACTTAGGTGCACAGTACAGAGAGGGGCAGATTGACTCACTTGGCTAGTGTGGAAAAATCTAGGGAGAAGTGAAATCATGCTTATTTCATTTTCTAAATTTAAAAAAATGCTTTAGATTATTTGAATGTACAGAATGTGCAGAATACTCTTCTACATGCTATAAAAAAGAAGTAGGTTTTGAAAGGTAAATCAAATATAGACCTGGTGTTTACCCTTGAGAATTTTCCTTTAGATTAGATAACATTTGTGCAGATACCAAAAATAAAATATTTAAAAGATGAGGACATGTAGGCAGTCAGGCAATCCTGGAAACAATTTCAAAGATGTTTCCTCTGGCCCAAAATATGTAGCAGAGTTTAGTGATATGTCACTATTGATGCAGGAGGCTATTAGTCAAAGTGAATTGACTGAAGCAGGGATCAACAGAAAGACCATTTCCAGGGAGGAAATGCACATCCAAGCATTATCCTTTTTTTCTTTTTTTTTCCTTTAGTGTTGGGTAGTTACAAAATGTTTTCCAAAGCCTCATTTCTATGTCTCTCTCTCTCTATCCTGAAATTTATTTCCTATTTTGTATGCTAATTGACTGCCTAGATTTATGAGGTCAGGGATTTCCTGCCAATGTGCCATTCCATTCATTCATACCACAAGCATTTGTTACTTCTTCCTATTTGTGAAACTCTGAGCCAGAAATTTAAAGTTAAATAAAATACAGCTTTTGTCCTATCACACTCAACAGATTTATTATTTTTTCCAAAGAGCAAAGAAGGGAGGCAATAGAATTGCAAACAAGAGAGTTAGAGAAGTCTTTACAGAGAAGAGTTCTTTTTGTTCTGCTTGTTAATTAATCAGGACTCCTTGTTTTTGTTAACCACTATCACCCCAGTAAGTTCAATAAATAAGAATTTTACATAAAAAAGAAAATTCTACAGAAAAAAAAATTTTAATTGTCCAAGCTTTAAATTCATTATCTATGGGTATCTGTGGTACTGCAAGTAAATTAATATAATTGGCTCACAAGATTTTTGAGGAGAGGCAGGAAATAAAGGCTGAAATAATTCAGATCATATATTAGTGTGTTACTGCACCTGTAAAATATTATCAGAAACTTAACACAGAACTATCTTAGAATTCTGTAGTTAGGAAGTCTGATAGTGAGTAACTTCAAGGTTTCAGCAAGTCTGCTTTCTTTTGTGGAGGCTCTGGGGTTGAATCCATTCCTTTGTTCATTTCAGTTGTTGGCAGGTATGGTTACTTACCCTTTAGGATTGTGGGTCCCTGTTTGCTGGATGGCTGTCAGATCTAGAGGCTGCCCACACTCCTTGACTCAGAAGTACTTTCTCCAGCTCAAAACCAGCAATGATGGGCCGAGACCCTGCCATGCTTAGAATCTCTGTTTTTACTTCTGTTGCCACATGCCTCTCATTGACTCTTCTGCCTCCTCTTCCACTTGTACAACCCATTACATTTCATTGGTTTCATGTGCAACATATTCACAGGTTCCAGGGATTAGGGTTTAGACATCTTTAGGGGAGCTCTTATTCTGTCTACCATGAATGTGTCACATGTGTCAAATGTGTTTAAAAAATAAAGAGGGTTATCTTTTACTTCATTTCAGATTCTGTAGTGTATGTATGTCTATTCAAGTTTCTTAATTCATACCCAGTTCTAGCATATTCTTTAATTATTAATTAAATATCTCTTGCGTTAGGTCATGTTTAACACTTTTATTCATATGTTTTCACTTTTTTCTCCTTGACCAACATCACTAGAAGTTTGCACTGCTCATTCATCTTTTCTAAAAAGTTGCTGTTGGTTCTGTAAGCCTTATTTATATATTATTTTTTCCTATATTACTAATTTTATGCTTATTTTTACTATTGTATTCCTTATTTTCAGTTTTCTCAATTTTTATTTTTCCCAGCTTCTTGAAATGGTTTGTAGCTCCTTAATTGTATTTTTCTAATTTATTTGCTCACAAGTGTGTCTAAACTATAAATTCTCTCTATGTACCTTTTTCTGTATCCCACAAATTTTGGCATCTAATGTTTTTATTGGCATTCAGTTCTAAATGTTTTTAATTTTTCTTATTTTTTCCTTCTTTTGATCAAAGAGTAAGTTGTATTTTATTTAATATGCAAACATTTAGTAATTTTTGCCTTATTTAAACAAAAATTTTTAACTTCTATTTTATTGCATTATTAAATGGAAAACACATTTTATTTGATCTGATTCTTTGGGAAAAATAAGATTATTTTCCGTACATTATTTAATGGTAAACATTTACATTTTTTATTGGTGATTAATATAAACATGCATTTTTTTTGTTTAGATGTATGTGGTACTCTATAAGGCTATTAATTAAAGTTTAAAAAATTAGATTATTCAAGTTTTATGTATTTGGGTTTATTATCTTCTTTACCTATCAACTTTTAAGAGAGATAACAAGCATAATATAATATCTTATTACTTTAATATTTGTAGACTATATGATTTATTGTTCATAGTGTTATAGTTAAAATCTACCAAATTTGTAATAAACATAATCATTATGTTCTAAAAGGAGTTTAGTTATAGGAAAAAAATAAACTGATTAACTGATTTTATTAAGTATGCTAAGAGAAAAACAACCATTTAATTTATGAATATTAGAAATTTATGGTATCTAATTTTGTAAAAACTTATCACTGACAGAAACAGCAAATATTATATTTAATAGAGAGGTTGTTGGCACATTTCTATTAAGATATTAATACATTACCATTGACACCATCCTATATAATAAAAGCCTAATATGCTAAGTGTCTGGTTGTCCAGTTGGCCATTCAACCAATCAAAGTGTAATATGCTAATGAATATGCTAAGGCCACTCAACTGCTTGCTATGATGTGCACTGACCACCAGGGGGCAGACAGTTTACTGGTCGACCAGTCGCTATGACATGCACTGACCTCCGGGGGCAGATGCTCTGACTGGTAGGTTAGCTTGCTGCTGGGGTCTGGTCGATAGGGATTGAGCGAGATGGGCCGGACTTGCCCTGGAGCCCTTCTGCAGTCCCTCCCTGGCTGGCCAAACTCCCATGCCCATTTCTGGCCCAGATCGTGCACCAGTGGGGTCCCTCGGCCTGGCCTGCACCCTCTCACAATCTGGGACCCCTAAGGGGATGTCAGAGAGCTGGTTTTGACCCAACGGAGGAATGACCAGCCCTTATGACACACACTGACCACCAGGGGGCAGATGCTCAACGCAGGATCTGCCCCCTGGTGGTTGGTGTGCTCCCACAGGGGGAGTGCTGCTCAGCCAGAAGCCAGGCTCATGCCTCCATGGCAGTGCTAAGGATATTTGACTGCTGGCTTAGGCCCTCTTCCCATGAGGAGTAGACCTAAGCTGTCAGTCGGACATTCCCTGAGGGCTCCTGGACTATGAGAGGGTGCAGACCTGGCTGAGGAACACCCCCAAGTGCGTGAATTTCATGCACTGGGCCTCTAGTCTCTTATAATATTTAATATTACTGGAAGAGATAGGTCAAGCTATAAGAAAATATATAAGAAGCATGAAGATTAATGTGATCATCTAAACAGAAAACTCAAAAGGATTAACAGATTAAAAAGTTCCAGAGACAGAGAAGCATCAATCAGACCATCAAAACCTCAGAGGGAAGGTAGGGGCGGGTGGGGGTAAGGGGGAGAGATCAACCAAAGGACTTATATGCAAGCATATAGGCCTAACAAATGGACACAGACAACAGGGGAAGTGAGGGCATGAGTGGGGGGAATGGGGGGTAATGTGAGGATAAGGACACATATGTAATAACTTAATCAATAAAAAAATTTAAAAAAAAGTTTATTAAGGTGGCTGGATAAAGAATCAGCTAGCTAATGGACATCAATAGCACCTCTATAGCAGCAGCAATAACTAATAAACATTATAATAATAAACAGTGCTCTTAATAACAATCAAAAATTAAAATACCTAAGAACCAAAATAAAAAGCTAACATTTTTATAGTTTAAATTACAGCTCTAATAAAATAGTAAAGTGAAAAGTTAAGTAATAAAATAGATTTAATAAATGGAAAAACGTATATGCAAGGATAAATAGCGACATGTATACATCTAATATGTCAATTTCCTCTAAAATAAGACAGATTATCACTACAATAAAAGCAATATTTCCATCTGTACACTCTGAAACAATTGATCATCTTTTTCTAAAGTGGACATGAATGCATTCAGTTGCAGAAATGGCTAAGTCAACTTTGATAAAGAAGATAAGTGTATTCTCATTGACAAATATTGATATGTTCTAATAAACCATAGTTCTAAACTACATGAAAAGGAATTTGACTAAGAGAACAAAAAAGAACCCCTGTATATACAGGAGTTAGAAAAGTATGATTACAGTTGTGAGTATGTGAAACACAATTTATTCTTGTATTATTTATTTATAAGTATATATTTCTATGTGTATTTATATGAAAATGAGAAATGATTTATTACAAATAGGGAAAGAATTATTTATTTTAGTAGGTAGTGTTGAGAAAACTAATGGCCCAATCTATGGAAAAGAACATAGCTATATCACTACTTTATTCCAAACAGCATTGCACTCAAAATGTATTAATGTTTCTAAATATACAAAAAAATAAAAAGTATAAAGATAATACTTTCTCCAAGGAGTGGGGAAAACATCTTAAATGAGATCTAAAATGCACAAATAAGATAATGAAAAGGTAGATTTGAAAACACAAAAATAATTAAAGAATTATCTTTACTAACAATTTCTATAATCACAGCTAGATAACCAGTGGAAAAAATTCTAAATATCTTTTCACTATATAAAAGTTAAAAAATAGATTAATAATATAAATGAGAAAGAGCTCTAAATATAGGAAAGTAAAAAGGTAAATATTTCAGTAGTAAAACTGACAAAGAAATGAGTAGGAAGTTGTAGCCTGTGACTGAGCAAACTTCTTTAGCAATCAGAAAAAAATGCAAATGGAAACATCAGAGTGAAAAAGTTAGAAATGTGGATACAATCTACTGATAACCATGTTGTGAAGAAAAGGAATGCTTGACAGTATTTGCCGGGAGCCAGTCCATCCTTGCTGTTTCAAAGGACCTGGCATATATGGCATACTGTTCTTAAAATGTTTGCTCACCTTCTTGGCACTATGTGTTTTAACCAAGGTCTCCTCTCTGAGAAAGGTTGTTTCCCCAGGTAGGGATTTTTTCCCTGAAGTCAGGGAGGGGATAAAACTCCTTAACTAAGTGCCAGGTGGGTAGTTAATCACTTTAACTACAAACAATCATGCTTAAGCTACATAATCTTTACTCCCTGGAATGGAGATAAGAAATGCCCTAACCTTTGTAATAGAGATTGATAGGATTGAATCAACTGGTATAAATACAGATGTAACAAGACAGCAAGAGACAGAACTTAGAACACAGAACTTAGAACACAGGACTAAGAAGACAGAACCTACAGAGACAGAAGAATTTCACTGGAGAGAACATGGCAAAGGTTCCTGGACTGAACCTGACTACAGAAATTGGCAAGAGAACCTGACTAGAACCTGGTGACTGAACCTGGCTGGAGAACCTGGACAGAACCTGGCTGGAGAACCTAGCGAGGGAACAGGGCTACATAACCTGGCTGGAGATGCTAACCAGAACTTCACTGGAGATCCAGAGCAGAACCTCTCTGGAGATCCAGACCAGAACTTGGCTGGAGAACCAGGCTGGAGAACCTAGCAAGAGAACATGGACACAGAACCTGGCTGGAGATCCTGGCTAGAGATCCTGGCTAGGCTGCTGATCAACTGAACACTGTCTCCATGTCATTCCTTCTTCGCCGACTCCGTCCACACCTTTGGGGACCCCTGGACCCGCTGGGGTTGGACCCCGGCAAGTATTTAGGGAAACTCAGTATGTGTATACTTATGATTAACTGATTCTACTCCTGAGAAATATGTTCCCATAGGGAAAAAAAAATATTCTCAAAGGACCTGAGACGACATGTAACAAGGTATATATGAAACTTTGTTTGGCATGGCAGGTATATAGAGAAGGAAAATGGGAATATTAAAGAAAGCTAGAAGGAGTAAGAGGGAAGGGACTAAAATACATACAGTGCCATGGATAAATTTCAAAAATATGAAGATGAATGAGAAAAATAGTAAATAGGTCTTACAGCTTAGTACCATTTGTGTAAATTAGAATGACATATTCAAGAAACAGCAGTACATATTTTATAATATCATTTGCATATTAAGGACAGATATTAAACATACTAGATTGGTACCTATGGAAGAGCAGGATAGAAATGTGTATTAATCCCTGGCCAGTGTGGCTCAGTTGGTTGGACATCATCATCCCATGCATTGAAAGATTGAAAGTTCAATTCCCGGTCAAGACACATGTCCTGGGTTGTGGTTTGGCTCTCTCACTCTCTAAAAAAAAAAAAAAAAAAAAAAAAAAAAATCAATAAGAAAATATTATTTAAAGTAACGGGTATTAAGAAGAAAGGAGAAAATAAGACAAGAATGTATATATCAGAAATCTCTATGATAGTAAACTCATTATTTTAATGTAAAGTGAGTACAGGATTAGATAGAGCTGAGTTAGTGTAGCAGCTCATATATTATCAATTTAGCAAATCCTTTCTACTTAGAGCATGTAACTGTGTTTATTATGGCACAATATGTCTGCTTCACCTCTGGGTTTGGTACTTGCATTCCATTTGGGAAGAAGGGTAAGACCTAGAGACCAAACACAAGAAAGAGATGCCAGTTGAGTCTGTCTTTTTAAAACATTTCCAAGAAGACCCACTCAAACACTTTTGATTATATCTTATCTGCTAAAATTATGTCATATGGCTACCTTTAGCTGTGAGGACACTTGGAACATCAAATATTTGAACTTGTGACCCTATACAATAGACGAAAATTATAGGGAATGTCATTGTAAATGTGTGCCCAATAAAGAGCTTATTTATGCATGCTATTTAGATCTAATGGGCCGAGCATTTCTAATAGGGACTAAAAAAGAATAGATTTTAGTGCCTGAGACACACAATAGCAAGTAGATTTGTTGATAATAAAATATCTACACTAATAAAAGACAAAGATGCTAATTGACTGTACCTTCGCTACGCCCATCAGCCAATCAGAAGAGTATGCAAATTAATCCAACAAAGATGGCCGTTGAATTTGCATACTGCAGGCGGGGCGGGGCAGCGCCATCTGCCGCCTGCCCCGCCGCCATCCGGGCATGCTATGGGCGACCCGGAGCAGCGGGGTGGGGCAGTGCCATCCTCTGCCTGCCCCACCGCGGGATCAGGCCTCCATGGGCAACCCGGGGAGGTGGGGAAGGCACTGTGGGATAGGGCCTGCCATCTGCCACCCAGGGAGTGGGCCTAAGCCAGCAGGTGGTTATCTCCGGAGGGGTCCCAGACTGTGAGAGGGCACAGGTCTGGCTGAGGGACACCCCCCCCCCCCCGCCAGTGCACAAATTTTTGTGCACTGAGCCTCTAGTGTTATTATAAAAGGTAACAAAATTCACTGGTGGTTTCTGAAAATAAGTAATGAAATTATGAAACTGCTATATTTGAAAGCTCTCTGTGATTATGAGTTGTGGGATATGTTGTAAAAGAGAGAAACTAAAAACAGAAAAATTTAGTAGGGAAGTGTTTGATTTCTGGCCCCACTAATTAGTTTCACGAACTTGATGCTCATTAAGTCTGAGTCTCATATTTTTCATCTGAAATTAGGGATAATGATACTAATTGCTGCAGTAAGTAAGTGAAGTAATGTTTGTAAAATTATGTAGCACTGCAGCACTTTTAGTATAGAAAAAAAGAATCCTCACCTTGGCAAACAATATCTACCAGACACCTTTCAGAAATATCACACTTAGTGGTAAAATACTGGAATTTTTCTCATTAAAGATAAAAATAATATAATGATGTCCTCTGTGCAGCATAGTTCAGTAGTTCACATATCAAAATGTTGCTCTTAGCCAATTAAATAGGCAAAGTAGAAAATAACAAGTAATTAGATTGTGATTCTAATTTTTTATAACAAAGGACTGATAAAAAGCTAGTCTTCTCACAAACGCCAGTGGGATTTTATAGAAGATTGATGGAATTTTAGCCTACTTACAATTCACAGAGAGCCCAGTTAGTCCTTAAACTCATCTCCAATTATTTTCCTACTTGCTGAATAAGGCAGTGTATGTCTCAAGAACACTCTACCTGCATTTATTCTACATACTTCTTACAACACAGCCTACAATGATCATTTTTTAGAAGTTGGACATTACAGAATACGAACACTTCTGAAGTTTCCTCCAAGTCTTGCAAAGAGTTGATTTTGGCCTGCCAGACTATTACAAGGTTAGTGATTGGGAAGATATGAAAAACCTTGAGGTTATCTACTATAGGTTATTATTTATCAATATTGCTGGTGAACATGAATTCTTCCCCTCCCCCATTTTCCCTCTTACTGAAACTACACTGTCACCTCTCTATCCATAAAAACAACTTAGCCAAGAAATATCTCTAAGACAAGTATCACTTTTGTATATATATAATGAGTATAATCAGAGATCTACAAAACAAAGATTTCAGTGAGTAGTATATTCAGATGATGAAGGTAGGACTTTCTGCAATCATTCTCAGTCACTTACTGATAGTTTGGTAATTGTGGCACAATCTTCTGGGTCATGAAATGTGTACTAAGTCTATTATGTAGTTTTCCTTATTTTAATTTATTTGCTCAATCAGACCAAAACTAGGCCATTTTATAAAGTTTGACTAGTAAATAACAAAGCTCTACCGATTACTATAAAATTATGATGTATTCAAATTTTAACAAAGCCTCAATGACTTTAATTATTTAGAATAATTCAGTGTGTTTTTTTAACTAAGCATGCTCATAAACAGTAAACGGACTTTAAATGTTAACTTTTGTGGCAAATCTTATAATTAAAGAATGTCAGTAGATTATACCTGTATCAGGATCCTTAGGTAGCATGCTGATATATTATTAAGTTTTTAAAAGAGACTGTGATTTCTTTTGTATGTCCCATTCTACAAAATGTAATGAAAAACCAAACCAATTTCTAATGACTATTGACCTCTGTCTGAAGTTGTTAGTAGACATGATCTCATTTAATCCTCATAACTACCCCTTGAAATGGGAGTTATTACTTTTCTTACTTTAAGAAGAGGAGATCAAAACTGAGAGGAATAATGACTGGCCTGAACTAGTGAAGCTAGTTGGTAGTGAGGACAGATGGGCATCAGGAATTCTATCTGTAATGCTTGCTCACTTAACAACTGTGCCCTACTGACTTCTCCACGAGATTTCCTCATGCTTCCTTTAAATTGAGGTTATGCCTTGGCCAAATATAGTACTCGAATATGAGGCTATTGGTATTCCTGTCAGTGATTGAAAGCTGTGTGTGGTTTGTAGCTTATTGTATATCATGAGGGTAAGAGTAGAGTTATGTGAAAGAAAGAAAACAATAGTTCACTTAGGGCACAAATACATTGCCTTCCTCTGGGCCTTATGTAAACCTATGAAAGGATTTTCCTCCATATGTTTAAAAGTATCTGGCCCTGGCCTCTTACATGTGATTTATGAAAATAGGCTGAATGAATTCTGAAAAACAAGTGATTTGAAAGCTTTTTATTTGCTTCTATGGGAACATAACAGAGAAGCCAGAAACAAGCAAAGTAAGTTTATCCTGTTGCTTATGTGTCACAGATGCCCCTGAGGTGCCTTATAATAATATACTATGAATAATTTTGTCTTAACAATCAAAGCTTAATAAGAACAAATAATTCTCTTTTTTTACATTGGGAATTGAAAGAATGTTCTTTGGCATAAAATTCTAAAAATTGTTTTCAATGTTGAACAAGAGTGAATGATGTTAAAGCTTAGTAATAATGAATGTATTTCTTTTTCTATGTTGGATCACCTCTTTAAAAAAAAGAATTGTTCTCTGCTGATTTTTTAAACCTACAGTATTTTAATCAGGTAAAATTATGCCTTTGTAAACTCTCATTACTGGCTTTATTTATTTTATACTTATACTTAACACTGTTAGTAACATTGAATATTAAAAAAATAGTTGAGATATAAGTGATATTCAACATGATTCTATGTTCCTTTAATAATATATATAAAGGCAACAATTTTAAATGGCATTCTAAAGAAAATTGCTAAAATTGAATATAATTTAATCTTTTCAGTACATAACCAAGATTAAAATATTCACCAGAATAATTTAAAACTATATAAAGTCAAATCTTCATTATCCATGTTGTACTGCTTCTAATCTACTTTTTAGTGTCAACTCAATATAAATATTAAACATATTTAGTATTATTTTCATATGTACTCTTTGAAGATGAGATGGCCACATCAATATATTTAGAAAAATCCCCAGTAGGGGTGGAACTTAGTGTCCAAAATGATTTAGATGCTCAGCTTTTCAAACAGGGTAGACCATGGAATGTATCTGAATTCCCTGCAATAATTTGTCTTCACCATTGCCTTTCAAGCTACAGTGAGCAGGGCTAAGATGCTCCAGAAATTATTTCTGGTTGTGGCCAACATGCTGTGCAGAGCCACTTGTAACTATCATTTTACTCAGTCAGCAGATCACAAGCATCTTCTTCATAAGACCCTAGAAGTGAAATGAGGGAAGTATAATGGTGAAGTAAGAAGAGGCACATTGGGAATGTGTTCCTTTAGGGCCTGTGTGAAGATAATCCTTATCTCTACTACTTCTATCTTATGATAAAGTATATTACTGTGTATCTGCATCTGTGTTTGGGTACTTACTCTACATAGTGAAATCTTGTGGATTGATGAGAATAAGTATCTACTTAGACTAAATTATGGTACACATATAGAGAATTGATATATCCCTGAGACAGGGTAGAGAATGTGCATCACTATTTTTCCTAGGAGAAAGAAAAATATTTCTTTTGTTTGTTGCTTAGTTATTTTTGATAGATAGTGTTATGTCAGGTGTTAAGGCATATGCTCTCTGCTCCAATAAAGAGACAATATCTGAAAAAATTGCAATTCTAAACCCACCTTATTAAGTTTATAATAATCCACTATTAATTTTAAGACTTATCCATTTTTTTCAGAGTACAAATAGGTAGGTTAAATGGTGATATGATAGCCATAATCACCTCTGAAATTTTTAAATCTTTGATATGGTTCTAACACTATGCTTCTCCAGAATATGAAGCTGCTTTTCCTTACTCTTTTGATATGGAAGATAATTTCTGAGTACATCATCCTGGCTCTTTAAATAAAAAAAAGCCTTTATGCCAACGACCATGGAAACAATGAGTGGATTCTACACTTTCCCCAAATATCTATTCCAACTACATTCTCAGAGATGGAAGGTTAGCCATTCTCTGGGTTTGGGGTCCTGCGGTACTGATAAAGAGGCAGATTCAGACCTAAAATTCATTTATTAACATATCAAGATACACACACACACACACACACACACACACACACACACACACACTTGATAGTAGGGTCCTTTCTCAAGAGTATGCACACTCCATTTCCTTCACAGCTCACACTGTGGTTTTAGTTTACATTTGGACAAAGGGTAGGGTTCTAACTATTTATTAATAGTGGCCTTCATTGGCCATGTAACCCCCAGACTTAGAGTTTTCTCAGTTTATGAGCCTAGCAGAAACTATCCTAAGGATGCCATTGACTTTCTCTTAAAATGTGTCCTGTGATTATATTTGTATTGCTATTTTTCTGTTCTTAATTGCCTCTGGTAAATAACTGCCTTAGGCACCTGAAAATCTTATTATTTTCATTGAAATCAAAAAGCCTTATTCAGTGGCATAATTTCCCACCTACATCTTTAGACTACACATAACAACTACTAAAGGCATGTTTTCTCATATTGCCACTCACCTAGACCAAGTTTTCAAAAAAGATATCTAAGAGGATTCTAAGGGAACATTGGAGACTATGATTGAATAGGATTCCCATGATAATTTCATGTAAAATTTCTAGCTCCTTTGATCATTCCCATTACATAATATAGATTAATTTTTAGCATCCAAGTTCAATTTTACCATAGGTCAACATGAAGTCCAAGTGCTACTCAACTGAAAAAAGGACTACCAGACCATACAAGAATTCAAGGTTTCTTTTATTGGCCACTCTATCCACAAATATGGTCTAATCTAATAATCTTAGAAAAGGACCCCAATATATTCTTCATATATATTAGAAAATACTTGTGATTCTTCTGCTGTTCAGGACATTTTGAGAGGTGACAAATCAACTATTGGCTTCTATCATTAGTCAAATATCCAACCATTTAGGAGCCTTGCTTTGAGAAGCAAATGAGCTCACATGTACTACCACTCAAGAAAGGAAATTTATGAGAAACTGATCAGAACATACAATATTCATTGTTCCCTAATTTACTAATCAGGAAATGTATTCCATTGCCCCTGGGGCAGAGTTTTTAAATTCACCAAACTATAGGACTGGATTATTTGAAATTTGGCTACTTCAACTATATTGGCCTAGTTTGTTCAGGATACTATAACAAAATACTATAGACTGGGTGGATTAATTAACACACATTTATTTTTCACAGTTCTGGAGGTTAAGAGATCCAAAGCCAAGGTGCTAGCCTGTTTAGTGTCTGGTCAGATACAGTTTTAGTGGGAGAAATGGTCCTAGGTTTGCCTTCCTGATGATTAAAACTTTTCACTGTTGATTACAGCAAGAAGCTCAAGCTGAAATTATTATCCAGCTCTCCACATTTCCAATCAACAACTCAGTCTTCACCATCCACACTATTTTATAGAAATTTGATTTTTTCTTTATGGTAGGGGAATGTGGCCATTTTGCCAATATTATAGAACCCAATTTTACACTAAGTTTACACAGGCTGCACTAGTGTTAACTGCCTCATTAACCAGAATATGCTTCATTCAGATACGATGGTGCCCTTAGTGCAGATCTAACAGTTTCACAGCTATCTGATATATAATTCCTGTATCATTTCCCACCAGCATGTAAGTCCCTGGTATATCTGCTGGAGAAGCCTACAATAAACTGTTGATTGTAACAGCAACAACAAGCATTTGCTTTGAGCCAGTAAACTAGGTGGTGATATTTAACTTTTACTATGGTAAGTGCATTACTTACTGCCTATTATTTCTTCACAATGTGGAACCCAAAGATATCAATACTACCATCAAGATGAGGACTATTACCCAGGTTTGAATTGTTTTCTCACTGCTGTCAAAGCTGGCATTAATGACAAGTCTCCAACTGTGGTTCTTTTTTTTTTTTTTTTTTACATATTTTTATTGATTGCAGAGAGGAAGGAGAGAGAGAGACAGATAGAAACATCAATGATGAGAGAGAATTATTGATAGGCTGCCTCCTGCATGGCCCCCACTGGGGATCAAGCCCGCAACCTGGGCATGTGCCTTGACTGGGAATCTAACCATGACCTCCTGGTTCGTAGGTCGATGCTCAACTACTGAGCCATGCCTGCCAGGCTCCATCTGTGGTTGTTAGTGGAGAACTGGTCACATAATGGTAAGCTGTGTGCATGCTGAGCAGCATGAAGATTATAGTTGTGCCTGATGTTGCCAGCAGCAGGCAGTTGGCCTGAGTGCCAAGCCTACCTGTGCTTTCTGGTACACAGATGAAGAAATGGAGATGGGCCCTGTCCAGTTTGGCTTCAGTGGATAGAACGTTGGCCTGTGGACTGAAGGATCCTGTGTTCAATTCCAGTCAAGGGCATGTACCTTGGTTTTGGGCACATCCCCCGTAGGGGGTATGCAGGAGGCAGCCGATTAATGTTTCTCTCTCATCGATGTTTCTAACTATCCCTCTCCCTTTCTCTCTGTAAAAAATCAATAAAAAAAAAAAGAAAAGAAATGGACATGGGAGAGTTTTCAGGGGCACATCAGGATATCATTGTTCTGGATAAGGATTAAAAGAAAATTGGATGAGCTATTGCTGAGAGCATGAATCAAAGGAAAGAATATTATTACTTGCTGTACTGCACCATTTACACTTTATTATCATACCTTATTTTTGTTCCATGAAATCTTACATAGTGGTCCTTAACTTTCAATAAATATAATTCCATTTTAGATATTAAATGTACTAAAAATTCTAGACCTGACCCCAGAGATTTTGATTAAGAAAAAGTTTGCCATGGTGGGTGTGGCTTAGTTGGGGCATCATCCTGTGCACTGAGAGATCACTGGTTGGATTCCTGGTCAGGGCATATGCGCAGGTTGCCAGCTCAATCCCCAGTAGGGAGTGTTCCGGAGCTGATGGATGTTTTTCTCTCTTCTTCTTCTTCCTTTCTCTCTTTCTAAAACCAATAAAACATCTTTTTAAAAAAGAAAAAAGTAGATCAGTGGTTCTCAACCTTCTGGCCCTTTAAATACAGTTCCCCATGTTGTGACCCAACCATAAAATTATTTTCGTTGCTACTTCATAACTGTAATGTTGCTACTGTTATGAATCGTAATGTAAATATCTGATATGCAGGATGGTCTTAGGCGACCCCTGTGAAAGGGTCGTTTAACTGCCAAAGGGGTCATGACCCACAGGTTGAGAACTGCTGAGGTAGATGCTATGAATGTGCAGCTCAACACTTCAGATTTTGATGTCTTTTCTACGCAGATTTCATATTGAGAAAAGTAGCATTAAAAATTTTGCTTATTAGTTTATGTAGGCTAAAATTTTTGGACAAAATATAGGTGCAGTTCACTTATCTGAGGGCTCTCTTATTAAAATATCTTATTGAAATCAGAGCTTCTTGAAAGGAAAAATAGAATGAATAAAAATGGCAAACTCTACATAATACAATTATATTGTTCTGGTGGTAAAATATTTTTACAAAAATATAGCATTGTTTAAACTTTAGTTTATGATTTCTATTTTTATTGCTATAACTAGATATCTCAAGCTACCCTTCAACTGAGGAAAAAGAGAAGTTACTAAAGTATTTTTAAATCTGCTACTTATGTTATGGAATTTATTAGCTATCTAGAAAATAATAGGAAAAACACATCATGTTTCAGCTTGTAGAAAAAATGTGCCTATGAAAAATGTTGCACTACAAACATCTATATATATAAAAGCCTAAGTGACCATTCGATCATTTGTTCGACCTGTAGCTATGATGCATACTGACCTGTAGCTATGATGCATGCAGACACTCAATGCATAGGCATGGAAACATGGAACTGACTGATGAATCTCAGAGGGAAGGGTGTTCGTGCACTGGTGGGGTCCTTTGGCCTGGCATGTGGGTACCAGGCTGAAAACAGCAGTGTGACATCACCCCAGAGGTCCTGGATTTTGAGAGGGTGCAGGCCAGGATGAGGGACCCCTAGTTATCCTATATAATAAAAGGGTAACATGCAGATAGACCAAATGGCAGAATAACTGAACAAGCCAATCAGAATGTAATATGCTTATGAATGCTAAGGCTGCTCAACCACTCACTATGACATGCACAGACCACCAGGGGCAGACAGTCAACTGGTCGACCAGTCACTATGACGTGCACTGACCACCAGGGGATAGACACTCCGACCAGTAGGTTAACTTGCTGCTGGGGGTCTGGCCAATCTGGACTGAGCAAGATGGGCCAGGCAAGCCTTGAAGCCCTCCCGCGGTCCTCCCTGGCCCAGTCGTGCACCAGTGAGGTCGCTCAGTCTGACCTGCACCCTCTCGCAATCCAAGACCCCTTGGGGGATGTCAAAGAGCCAGTTTCAGCCCTATCTTGAAGGCCACTCCTCTTGGGAGGGTTCCACATGCAGGGCTTATAGCTGGTGAGCATTGCTGTGGCAGCGTGAGCCTCTCCCGATTGGAACTGATTGGGTGCGAACCTGCGGCAGGCACAGTGGGGCCGGGATGACTGGGAGGAGCAGGTAAGAGCTGCAGGCAGTGTTGGACTGCGGGTTTTGACCTGAACCCTGCAGGCCACTGTGGGGGACCCCACCTGTGCATGAATTTGTGCACTGGGCCTCTAGTTATTATATAAGAAAGTTAAAATAAAGTAAATGAATATTAAACTAAGTAGTTAGAAAATATAAGAAAAAAACAAAATAAATAGAAAATGAGGCCTACAAAACCAAATACATCTACACATTTTCCAAAATCATATATATAAACAAAGGGGAAGAGAATTTAAAACAATAGTTTATGCCTGAAAGATGACCAGGACATAAAGATACAAATTTGAACTTAATGTAAACAGGGAAATATAACTTCAAACTATCTGAACCTGTCTGCAGTTCAGACTCATGTGGAGAGTCAGGCAATGACTATTAAAGAATCAAGGGATCAGTGACCTAGCAGGGACAGAGGAAAAGTAATTTGTCAGATCCCCTGTGAATAGGGTAAAACTCAAAGTAGAAATGAGAAATGGCAGATCAGCAGGCTGGCTTCTGGGTACTACAGGGAAGCAGGTTTGAAATTGCCCATGACCAGAGGTAACGATCTCAGAAAGGCATTTGGAATTCAGGAAAGCATTTGGAATGGGAGAAAGTAAGCAGAGAAAATTATGGGTCTTACAGAGATGAGAAAAAATTACAGAATCAGAAATCACTCTTGTTTTCCAAAAATAAAAAATAAAAAAGGCACCTCTTAATAAACCACATTTCACTTTACCAAAAGAGTCATCTTGCAAGAAGAATCCCAGAAAGCCACATAGTCAAACACTTCAAGCCTCCTCCAGTGAAGACATATCTGTTATTGTCAGTTCAGAAAATTTAAAAATAGCATAAAGTGAACAGATATATATGAGTAAAAAGCTTACAATAATAAATCAAGCATGAAACAGGGAAAAAGTGTAACTTAGTATACTAAATATGAATTAAATAACATTGAATTTCATTTATAGAAATAAAAGAACTCCTTAAGTCAAAAGGTTAGCATTAAAGTAGACAGAAAATGAAAATATTAAAATACAAACTTAGTAAAGAATGAGGAGTAGAAGACAATATTAAGAGTAGTCATTAAATTATGATGCACAACAGAGAGTAAAATTTACTGAATATATCATGAGACATTGAGAAATTAAAGCAGCCAAAAAACAAAAATTAAATTAAAAGTATAAGGCTCAAAAGAGACAGGTATCGAAGATAGGCAAATTCTGAAATATATGTGTGTATATATATATATATAATTGGAATCTCAAAAAAAGACAAGACATTAAAGAGAATTAATATTTTAAACTATGATCCAAGAAAATCCTGAAAATTCCTGAAACTACTAATTGAACCTACCTAATATGCACCTGAAGAAATTGATATAGAACAATCAACTCTGCAACATATTCTAGTATATTGTCAGACTTTAAAGAAATGAAGAATAATATCTAGGAAACCTCCATTAAAAAACACACCAAAAAACAAATTATGTATTGAGAAAAAATAGAACACTTGAAATCAGACATCTACAAAGCAATGGAAAAATTAAGTCAGCAGTGAAATATTGTGTATGTAACTCAAGGAAAGGAAATGCGAATAGGTAATTTTATAGTCAGCCTATAAATGCTATAGAAAAAGGTTTATATCTGCAAAAACTCCTGCAATAGTGTAAGCCTGAAACTTCCTTGAGCAATATACTAAGGGATGGATTTCATCTAACCAAAAGGTGATGAAGTAAACATTAGCAAAAGGACTGTCTGCAAGAAGTGAACATAGTCTATATAATAAAAGCCTAATATGCTAAGTGTCTGGTTGACCAGTCGGCCGTTCAACCAATCAAAGCATAATATGCTAATGATATGCTAAGGCCATTCAACCACTCACTATGATGTGCACTGACCATCAGAGGGCAGATGCTCCGACCAGTAGGTTAGCTTGCTGCTGGGGTTTGGCTGAATGGGACTGATCAAGATGGTCAGGATATGCCCTGGAGCCCTCCTGCGGTCCTTCCCTTGCTGGCCAACTTCCCGGGTCCCTTCCCACCCCTGATCCTGCACTGGTGGGGTCCCTCGGCCTGGCCAGTGCCCTTTTGCAATCTGGGACCCCTCAGGGGATGTCAGAGAGCCAGTTTCAGCTTGATCTCGCACTGGACCTCTAGTTTAACACATTAAGTGCCCTGTTAGTCACCCATGACTGACACTATACTTTCCATCTGGAAGACAAAACAGGCTGGGCGCTTAACGTGTTAATTATAATCTAGACTAAAAACAAGGTTGTGACAAAACCTAACTGCCATATATTATGCCAGAAAGTGGGAATGGAAAAAAATGAAAAACTAGGAAAGTAGAAAACCATATTGATTGTTGAATAGATGAAAGTCAAGTCAACTAACAGGAGTTTATCTAAGGAGAACACAAAGAGAGTTAATACATGAGAGTTACATAATTTATTTTAAAGCCTAAACCAACTAGTAGAAACTTTACCAAAGGAGAAAAAAGGAATTAAGGGCATTATAAAATGTATTAAAAATAAAATAACTGCCCTAACTGGTTTGGCTCAGTGGATAGAGTGTCGGCCTGTGGACTGAAGAGTCCCAGATTTGATTCCGGCCAAAGGCATGTACCTTATTTGCGGGCACATCCCCAGTGGGGGTTGTGCAGGAGGCAGCTGATCGATGTTTCTCTCTCATTGATGTTTCTAGCTCTCTATCCCTCTCCCTCTCTGTAAAAAAATCAATAAAATATATTTTAAAAATAAATAAATAAAATAAAATAACTGATAAAAATAATAAAACTTCATTAGTTGGAACATAAATATCCCAAAATAATAATACAAAAGTGATATATCACCTAGAAGAAAATGTCCCTTTCTCTCCCTCCATTTCTCTCTCCCTCACACACACACACACACTCAGACACACATACCTCACACATATCTCTCTTTCACACACATATGACATATAAAATGATAGACATTGTAAGTGTAAAGTTAAAAAGATACGACAGTGTTGAGTGTGTTTATACTAGACATATTAGTAAGTACAAATGGATTTGAGAGAATAGTAAAAGGAAAGCTAACAAAAGATTAGTCAAAGATTTGCTTCCAGAGTAAAGTATGAGAAACACCTATTTTAAAAATGTGATTCAGAAATGACATAGAGGGAGAGTGTGTGGAAGGGGAGGAGAGAGAGGAAGAAGGGTTGGGGAGCAGAGATATAAGGCAAATGAAAATACTAAGCAAGCAGAATTGCCGTCTTATATCAAACACGGTAGTATTCAGGCCTGAATACATTAAATTAGACAAAGAAACTTCTTTATGATGCAAAATGATTTTATTGACATAAGTATTTCACAGTTATAAATATCTGTGTACCAAGTAACACAGTAACTTTTTATTGTTAAATAAAAGTATGTGCAAGGAGAAATAGAATAAAAACACTAGGAAGTTTAATACTTCTTTCAAGTTTGTGTTAATATAGTTTAAGCCCAGCCAGTGTGGCTTAGTTGGTTTAGCATTGTCCCATGCACCAAAAGGTTGCCAGTTTAATTCCCAGTCAAGGCACATGCCCAGGTTGCCAAACCAGGTGGCACCTTAATACCCTGCCTAGAAATCTCCTAAGCTAGCTGGGTTCAATAAGTATATTTTCTACTTTTCATATTACTGTGGATGCTATTTTTGCTAATTATTCCATTACTGCAAAGCAAAGATCCCCCTTCCTCCCATTCCCAGTAAGATTTTTTGTGTTTTCCTTTAAACCCTCAATTGCAGCTTTCTCAGAGTTTGTAAAATTTTACATTTTTTTAGGCTCTTGATACTTCCACAAACATTTGCCTCACATATCTTTTAGCTTCTAAATCCACTACAACAACTTAAGAAGTTTTTGGTATGCTGCCATAATATCAGATCCCAGCATCAAAACAGGTATTAGGAAACTGAGAAAACAATTGCTTCAAAATATAGCAACTTAAGACCGAAAATACTGATTATCTAAGATTTCTGTAGTTCAGAAATTTAGAAAAAACTTAACTGACTGATTTTGACTCAGATCTCACATGTGGTGGCAGATAGGGTATTGACCAGGGCTGGAGTCATCTGAAGGATGGACTGAAGGATTCTTTTCCAAGCTCACTCATATGGCACTTGGCAGGAAGCATCAGTTCTTTGCTAGCCATCTTTAATCAAATGTCTGATTGGTTGACCTCATGACATGATAATTGGCTTTCTAAAAAGTGAGTGATCTGAAAGAGAGAAAGGAGAATGCTACAATGCCTTTCGTGACTTTATCTCCAGTGACACACAATTACTAACACCATATTTTATTCATTAGAAGCCAATCATTGAGTCAGTGTCCACAAAGGGAGGGGAATTCAGTGTCACCTATGGATGGGAAGATTCAAATAATTTGTGGACATATTTGAAAATCACAAGGCAGAAGGAAAACTTTTTTCATATATTCTCAACAAATTGAGTGCTGTGGCAGAAATGTCAGGGCTACCTCTTGATATAGTAATATGACCATACAGATAAGAGTTCACATCGCTTGGGAGGTGCCATATTAATATATGAAAACTTCCAAGCTAGGTAGGAGAGTTTTGTGGTAGACAATAAACTGGGCATTGAAAAATAAACATTATTTTAGTTCAAGTCTTTAAAATATATTGCAAGTCCCTGAAATCATTTCAACTACTTGTTTTATGAAATGAGCAGCTCATGCTGGAGAAAAACATAAGTTTTCTCTTTTTCATCTTAAATTTCTCTTATGCTCAAATACATCCTATATAATAAAACCCTAATATGCAAATTGACCGAATGGCAGAATGACCAGTCGCACTGATGCGCACTGACCATCAGGGGGCAAAGGCTCAATGCAGGAGCTGCCCCCCGGGTGGTCAGTGCGCTCCTACAGGGGGAGTGCCACTCAGCCAGAAGCTGGGATCAGGGCTGGTGAGAACAGCGGTGGTGGCGGGAGCCTCTCCTGCTTCTGAGGCAGCACTAAGGACTCCTCAGGGGATGTCCGACTGCCGGCTTAGGCCCGCTCCCGAGGGATCCTGGACTGTGAGAGGGTGTAGGCCAGGCTGAGGGATCCCCTCCCCCCACACCCAGTGCATGAATGTCATGTATCGGGCCTCTAGTCATTAAATAAAAGATAACACAGAAAAAAGAATAAAAGTAAAACATACAGAAAATTATATTAAGAACCAAAATCTGTTGGGATAAATACTGTGCATTTTGTAAAGACTATCTTACATGATTCACATCTTCCAAAAGTTTCATATGAACAGTGAAACAGCCAAGATTATTATGGTTTGAGTAAAAACAGTATTATCCACATGATTATTATCCATATGATTACCCATACAGAGATAACCTAAAATATTGAGATGAATACTTATGTACCAGGTACTCTGATGAGCAATTTATATGCACTGTTTGATTTAATTATCCCTAGATCATGTGATTGATGAAACAAGGAAGCAATTATTTTCCTTAGGAGAATTACATTCTGGGCTAAGTTAATATACATTGATATGAATCCCATTCCCTTGAAGTTTGTGTGAGCACTGGGTTTTCTGATTGATTTTCTACTTCTTTATTAATTCTTTAATTGA
Organism: Myotis myotis; assembly: GCF_014108235.1. Classification (NCBI taxonomy): domain Eukaryota; kingdom Metazoa; phylum Chordata; class Mammalia; order Chiroptera; family Vespertilionidae; genus Myotis; species Myotis myotis. Next base: position 62,265,249 of record NW_023416368.1, read on the forward strand.
TTTTAAGTATGATGATTTTTAAGAATTATCTAGCTTTTACATTTACCAACTATACTTTAAGAAAACTAATTTCTATCATTTCAGGCAATAACATAAAACAATTATGCAAAGTGTTTATACAAAGAGAGGAGGAATTTTACATTTCTAGTGTTTAAGCCGCATACAATTAAACTATCTTTATTCATTCACATCTAGTTTTCCCTATAAAGGTTACATTTTTCTTACTATTTTCACTTTATTAACTAATACTTAGCTGATTTAATTTAAGCAATGCTTTTCAATATTTTTCATCTCATGGCACACATAAACTAATTACTAAAATTCTAATTACCAAAATATGTTTTCTTGCCAGTCTGACAAGAAAATAGGTGTAATTTTGATTTATTTACACTGGACAGCTATTGTTGTGTTGGATCTTGTCATTTTTTTTTTATTTGCCAATCTAAGGGAAAAGAGGTCAGTGCCCCTGACTAAATAGTCAGACATTGCATGTTTTAAAATTCCTGTGGCACACCAGTTGAAATTCACTGACCTGAAGCAATGAGAGTGCCATTTGTTACAAGACTAATGTTTCTTAAACTCTATAATATATGGGACATATAAAAACCTTTATAATATTTTTAAAATATAAAGCGCTGTTAATGTGTTAGTGTAGCTCTGCTGTGACACAACTGAGAAAATATTTTTTTCAATACTGTTTATCTTATAAATGGTAAATGTATGCCACCCCCTGTCACACACAGAGCAGAGTGGATCACGGGGTTGTGGTGCCACCCCTGTCACATACAGAGCCGGCCGATCAGGGGGTTGGGGCGTTGCCCCTTGTCACACACAGAGCAGGGCCGATCAGGGGGTTGGGGAGCTCCCCCCTGTCACGCACAGAGCAGGGCCGATCAGGAGGTTGCGATGTCACCCTCAGTCATGCTCAGGGTATGGCCAATTGGGGGGTTGGGGCACCGCCCATTGTCACACTCAAGGCAGGGTCGATGGGGAGGTTGGGGCGCCGTCCCCTGTCACCCACAGAGCAGGGATGATCAGGGGGTTGGGGCACCTCCCCCTGTCACACTCACGGCAGGGCCGATGGGGAGGTTGCGGCTCCACCCCGTCACAGAGCAGGGCCCATGGGGGGTTTGGGGCGCTGAACCCTGTTACACACAGAGCAGGGCCGATCAGGGTGTTGGGGAGCTCCACCCTATCAGGCACAGAGCAGGGCTGATCAGGGGGTTGGGGCGCCTTCCCCTTTCATGAACAGAGCAGGACGGATAGGGAGGTTGTGGCCCTGCCCCCTGTCACACAGAGCTGTAGGGTGATCAGGGGGTTTGGGCGCTGCCCCCTGTCACACTGCTCCAGGGGCCAGGAGGCCTCATGGCTCCGCTGATCCCAGTGCTAGGAGGCCTCGCTGCTCTGCTGATCCCAGTGCTGGGAGGCCTCGCGGCTCCACTTGACACAGGGGCAGTGAGGCCTCGCTGCTCCGCTGATCCTGGTGCTGGGAGGCCTCACTGCTCCGCTGATCCTGGTGCTGGGAGGCATATTACCCTTTTACTTTATAGGATAGAGGCCTGGTGCACGGGTGGGTGCCGGCTGGTTTGCCCTGAAGGGTGTCCTGGATCAGGGTCGGGGTCCCGCTTGGGTGCCTGGCCAGCCTGGGTGAGGGGATGATGGCTGTTTGCAGCTGGTCACACCCCCTTCAGGGTGGGGGTCCCTACTGGGGTGCCTGGCCAGTCTGGTGAGGGGCTGAAGGCCATTTTCGGGCTGGCGGGTGACTGAAGCTCCCAACCTCTCCTTTTTCCCTTTTTGTTTTTATTCTGGGATTTATTTGCCTTTTATGGCTGTCACTGGAGCTGAGAGCTGGCTTTAGCTGTGAGACCTCGGCTGCTGAAAGCAGGTTTCTGGGCTTTGTTTACCTTCTGTATTTGAAACTTTGTTGGAACTCCAGCTCTGCGATCCCCGCCGGCTGAAAGCAGGTTTCTGGGTTTTGTTTAGCTTCTATATTTGCAACAATGTTTCTTAGCAGCTCAGAGCCCAGCAGCGGCAGGCGGGGAACTTTGGCTTCCTCAGTCCCTGGAGCAAGCAAGCCTCCTGTTCACATCAGTTGCCTGGCTTCCGGCCACCATCTTGTTTGGCAGTTAATTTGCATATTGCCCTGATTAGCCAATGGGAAGGGTAGGGAAGTTATGGCTAATTACCATGTTTCTCTTTTATTTGATAGGATATTTTATATTAATGAAAGCCTAACATGCTAAATGTCTGACTATTCAACCGTTTGACTAGTCACTATGATGTGCACTGACCACCAGGGGGCAGATGTTCCGACAGGTAGGTTAGCTTGTGGCTGGGGTCCGGCAGATCAGGACTGGGTAGAACTGACATGCCCTGGAGCCCTCCCGCAGTCCCTCCGTAGTCCCGATCTATCATGCACCAGTGGAGTCCCTTGGCCCTGGCCTGTGCCCTCTCGCAATCTGGAACCCCTCAGGGGTTGTCAGAGAGCCGGTTTCAGCCCGATCCCCATAGGCCAAGCCAAGGGACCCCACTGGTCCACGAATCTGTGCACTGGGCCTCTAGTAGATATATAAATATAGATATATTTTTTTTGAGAAATAAAATATTTTGTGACATTATTTTATTTAAGGATTTTATAAAAAATTACATGTGTGTTCAAAACATAATTTTAGAAACTATACAGTATTCCTAAAAATGTGTATACTAGATTTCATTCAATTATTTTCCTGCCATTGAAATTATAAAGGATGAAAACTAATACTTTTATTTTTTAAAAATATATATTTTATTGATTTTTTTACAGAGAGGAAGGGAAAGGGATAGAGAGCTAGAAACATCAATGAGAGAGAAACATCGATCAGCTGCCTCCTGCACACCCCCCACCGAGGATATGCCCACAACCAAGGTACATGCCCTTGACCAGAATCAAACCTGGGACCCTTCAGTCTGCAGGCCGACGCTCTATCCACTGAGCCAAACCGGTTAGGGCGAAAACTAATACTTTTAAACAACTGAGAATATATTTTAGAAGGATTCAAGGTGTTGATATATGAGATCAGTGGGAATTCTTCTTAACATATTCCTCAAGAGACTTCATCAGCCTTCTTTAAGATTGGTCTTCTAGTTCCCCAAGGTTCTGTTTTTCACTGGGCAGTTTTTTTAATATCTAGTAAGCAATTATAATAGCACTATCATAGCACCTGAGGCATTTAATTACACATGTGTCTACCCTCTTTGCCCAGCTATATCTGAATTATCTTGGTTAGAAAAAAAATACTGTTCTGAGCATGGCTGCAGTAAAACTAGGGGGAGGGAAGGAGTAATATAAAAGATCAAGTAGAAAAGGCCTAGGGAGTGCAACAGTAATTGCACCTGGATTTAGGGAATTGGTTGCTACTCCCTGTTGAGCACTTAAATAGTTTTGTGCCCTGGGGAGAGTCACTTAAATTCTCTAGACCTCTAGTTCCTCATCTTATCATTTATCTCAAAGAGTAATTTTCACTCTGAAATTTTTAATTTATCTGTAGAGGGAATACATTTCTCAGTTGATGTTATCTTGTTTCCAAGTGATCTGAAGCTAGGTAAAAATTATACAGATTAATTCCATATACTTGACTAACTTTACCAGTGAGGCTTTTATAAATAGTGTCTGAGTTTCGTTGAGATTATTTATTGGCATAGAGTATTTCCTAAATGTTGTTTCTATGTAATTAACATTTTTTACCCCTGTATTAAACTCAGCTCAACACATTTTTGTAAAATATAAAAGAAATGCTTAACTTATTTTTCATATGAACATTAGAATTACATCTTTATCTCTAAAATAGTCCATTTATATTGATTAGAAGCATGTTGGAAATGTAAATGGAAAGGATTAGCCAAGCTCATTGTTTATGAGTAGCGAAATAAGAGGGAGATTGTCCTAGCAGATATTAAAATATACCCCTACAATATTAAACCAGTGTGGTATCGGCCCTTGAATAAAAACTCAGATCAAAGAAACAAATGGGATTCTGTAAACCACAAGTCTGATATTCATAGAAAAAGAATTAGTCATTTAAAAATGAACTGGGACAATTGTTAGATACTGGCATCTAAAACAAAGCTATATGCTTTTTCTCAACTTCACCAAAATGAATTCAGTATGAATAAAAGTTAAAACAAAAATATTTATAAAATGTAAAGGAATACATAATCATCAGAAAAAGTTTTTGATGTATTTTTGTTATTGTTACTATGCTATGAAACTTTTTCTTAGCAAAACAACAAAAAAATACATAATGAATAAAAGCGGTACATTTGACAACAGAAAGCTACTATAATCAAAATGCATGAAGGCAAATCAAAGGTAAAATAGGAAAAACGAAAGAAAACAAAGTATCACAGCCAGTATCACAGGAGAAAGGTCAGATTAATATCTTTAACAAATAAGATTTTTATGATTTAATATTAAATGCTTAAGTGATGAGAAAAATGACAGAAAAAATAGATGAATGAAAAACGAAAACATAAAAGGCAAATAAACACGTAACATATTTGAGCTCACTTGTAGAGAAACAAGCAAATCAAATGAAAATATAATTTTACTTGCTAAATTTCTATTATAAATGAGGAGTAACACTATAATAGATTACAGTGCAGAAACATAAACTGTCTTTTTATCATCGAAAACCTTCAAATTTAATGGCCTTTGTTTTAGCAATCCACTTCCAGCAGTTTACCTTCAGCTAATGAAGGGCAAATTTGTAAAGGTCTGGCTATAAAGATGTATTAAGCAGTTTATACCAGTCAAAAAGAAATTTAAGTGTTTAGTAGGAGACTGGTTAAAGTAATCATGATATTAAAAGGGAAACTGTATTGGTCAAAATGGTGACAATGGATTTATATATTATTAACAAGCAAAATTGTATACAGTCTATACTAGTACTTGCAGTATTTCTATTTTTGATTTAATTTATCGACTGTACTTTCAAAGAGGCCAGATTCAGATCCACTTGTTTTCCCCTAAATGACATTGCTATAAATATTTGTCACTTCTGGAAATGCCAAATTAGTGACTTTATATACACATACAAATACTTTAAAAATTATATACACATAGATTTTCTGCCACATACTTTATAAGGTAGCTGACAATATTTTTCTATAAATTTTTTTATATTCATGTGATTAGATAAGGGATTATGACAAATCATTTTGAAAAGAACTATTAAATGTATAAAAGAGCAAGTCATTTACATTATTTAATTTTAGGAATTATAATTTAGAGCCTTGGCCAGCATGGCTCAGTTGGTTGGAGTGTTGTCCTGTACACCAAAAGGTTGTGAGTTTGATTCCCTGTCAGGGCATATACCCAGGTTGCGGGTTCAAGCCACAGTCGAGGCATGTGTGGAAGGCAAGCAGATCAGTGTTTTTCACATCCATGTTTCTCTCTCTCTCTCTCTCTCTCTCTCTCTCTCTCTCTCTCTCTCTCTCTCTCTCTCTCTCTCTCTCAGATTTTATTATTAATATGTATATAAGATTTTCTCAACAATATAGTTGAAAGTTAATCACTATTTGTTCCACCTGAGTAACATAGCATCAATTACCAATAAATGAGATCACTCTGTTGCCATTTATTACTATTGTTTTCCAATATCTTAATTCAACATCTAATTTTTTTCTGACTTAATCATTATTATTATATGTACTTTTCTTTGTGTTCATTACCCTGCTTCCAGAAGAGCATCATTTAGATGGTTCAGTGAAAAACATGTTCCTGACAAATTCTTTAAGTTCTGATTAAAAGCAAAAAATGTCCTCCTCAAATAATGGTAACATCTCTCTTAGCACTTCTGTGTCTTAATCATTTCTTCATTCACTAACCAATTCTGTTTTCTTATAAGGCTTACTATTCCTTGTAATTATTTAATTTGTATAATTTACTTACTTATTGTCTGACATTGTTAGCAGAAAATCATCAGCTTTACTGCATGAAAAGCAGTTGTTTGCTGGCCAGCATGTCTCAGTGGTTGAGCATTGACACATGATCCAGGAAGCCATGGTTCATTCCTGGCCAGGGCACTTGCCAAGTTTGCAGGCTGCATCCCTAGTAGGGGGTGTGTAGGAGGGAGCCTATCAATGATTATCTCTTATCATTGATGTTTCTATCTCTCCCTTTCCCTTCCTCTCCGAAATAAATAAAAATATTTTTTTAAAACAGCAAGAGTTTGTTAATTTTATACAGAATACCTAGTTAATAGAAAATATTCATTTTTTAAAGTGTTTTTCATCCTGGTATGATAGATGTTATATATGGGTGTTTATTGTGCTTTACTTAAACAACCTATATAATAAAGAGCTAATAGGTAATTAGACCGGATGGCAGAATGACCTTCCTGAAGGATCAGTGGGTGGGAGGCAGGGACACGTGGCAGCTGGGAGGGCTGAGCCCCTTGCACGAATTTCGTGCATCGGGCCTTTAGTGTAATATAATCCACTGCCCACTCCCCCAGTGAAATAATGACAAATAGCTGTGGTTGGTGTTTTGAATAGTGCTTCTGGTTTTTAGATTATTGACATTAATCTATTGTCTGCTTATATTCAGCAAGTTGCCAAAATAATAAATTAATTCTAGGTTAACAAAGGAAATAATTATATCTGTATGTTGTTGTTTTTCTATAATGTCATAGAGGACAGTCTCTTTTTTTTTTTCCTCATAATAAAAAACATTTGACAATTTGACAAGTGTGAAATATTTACCTGGCATGAAAATTGTTCTTTTCTTATAATCAAGGCAAATATTTGTAGCAAATATATCTCAACATTTGAACATAGTTTTAAAATCTTTAAATTTGTAAACTAGAAGTAACATAATTTCTGCAGTTAAGTTAAATACAATAAAAAAATATTCAAATTGCATTTTTGACTTGACTTTCTATGACTTACCACAGACCTATTTAAAAACTTTGACACAGATAATCTGCCAATTTATATTAAATTTTAAAATTACTAATTAGATTTGATACCTATTAATTTAGTTATAGTGAAAATAATGGAAGCCTTTTGGTAAATACAATAAGTATCAAGATAATTTAGTGCTCAATCATTGATTGATTCATTATCATAGATTTTCATTTTAGGAACGCTATTATCCGTTTCTAAGCAGAAGAAGGAAAATAAATTAATGAGCTAATGGAAAGTGTGAACAAAATGGAAATATTCTATTTACCAATTACCAGCATAAACATTGAATCTGTAAGCATACATACTGTAGTTTAACAGCCTGTTGAATGGACCAAGTCATAACAGGAAGTCAGCCCTTTATTTTAAATATTCCTAAAGCTGCTCTGGAGGTGCTAGTAACATTACCATTTTTGTCTATTTATCTATCTGTGCCTACGGGGAGATTTTATCCCTTACTTTCTAGGTGGTTTTATTTTGTGGTGTGAGATGACAAAGACTAAGCTGTGTACAGTGGGGCCTTGACTTATTAGTGTCCCGACTAACGAGTTTTTTGAGATAACAGCTGTCTCTCTGCCGATATTTTGCATTGAGTTGATAGAGTAATTTGAGTTAACGAGCTCCTTAACGAGCTCCTTAACGAGCTCGATCTCCCTACGAATTAAACTCGTAAGTCAAGGCCCCATTGTATTTCACTCCTCCCTGGAGAAAACGCTGAACTGATTAAAAATCATATCTACTATAATTCAAGAATGTCACTTTTTGTTTGCTCTTCTTAATAGTGTTGTGCACATACCTAGAAAAAAAACTTGGCTATTGATTTTATGTTTATATAGTGTGGCTTTTTAAATGGTTACATTCTAGTTTAATTTCCAGTTTGTTTTTATTGTAACTTAAAATTGGTCAGCTAATGCTATCCCATTACTGCTGATGTTGGTAAAAACAATGAAGGTAGTAGGTTCTCAGTATTTTTTCCTTCACATCGTTAGTAATATATTAAATAAAAATTCCAGGGAAGTGGATATCCTGTTACAAAAAACAAAACAAAACTGCTTTCAAATAAGACTTAATATCATTAAGATTGAGTCCACAGATGTCTTTACACTTTATCACTGTCCATCAAAGTTAGAACAATTTTAGGCTTAAATTGAATTTCTGATATGCTGATAAAGTGCTAACCAGTTTTATCAAGTCTGGGGTCAGGCAGAAACCCATATCTATAATTAGATGTCCCTGTTTGTACCTTACTTTTTGAGACACATCTAGCTTGTTTGAAGTTGAATGCAATTGCATTCACTTAAAACATTAATTTTGGATTGTTATATAAACCCACATAGTGGCCTAGCAGTATAGATAGTTCTGACTGTAGATAAACCAACCTATAATTTCTGTCAGTATGGTGGTCACAGGTAAAATGCAATGTGTAATACAATGTGCTTATATCGGCTTCAACATCACTACTTGTGAAACTTAGCCCCCTCATGGAAATCACACTGCTCCCTACAATCCTATCCATTCCTTGGGTTTCTTTGGACAGTGCTGTAGCTATACTTCCTTTGGAAATTTGTCACTGCTTGCAAAATTGGATTAAACAGCAGAGTTTATACCTATATCTCCTTTAAGAATATTTGTAAGCCACCTTTTAAACTTGTTACAGAGAGCTCTAAGAAGATACAGTGTTTTTGTTGTATATACTTATTCTTTGAAAAAGATCTCAAAATTCAATGTTGAAAACTCAAAAAGTGTTTTAATATGTCCAACATTTTGAATGCAAATATTTTCTAATAAAACAGAAAAAATACTTTATGAATATTTATTACACTATATATTACACTAGACTACAATATTTTATGAGGAAGAAATGTTATTGAGTTTTAAATCCTTGGTATCAGCTTCTTCAGCTTACTACACATAGTTTCAAGAAAATACAATTATTTATTATATATTAACAACAGCACGTGTTCCTCTTTACCGGTTTCTTTCTTTAAATTCCTTTCAAGGACTGGCTTGTTTTAAAATCTGAGACAGGATGTTCAAGTAGATTCCATTCATACTCATGATTTTAGTTACTACTTATACTCTGATCAGTCTCATATTTATATCTCCACTCCAGATTTCCCTCTTGAGTCCCATACCTGCATAGCCATACCTTATCTTTAGAATATTTCAACACTACCTCGCATCCACTGTAGCCAAAACACTACCCATGAATAAGGGAAACTGAGAGAGTGTTTCCCATTTCAGTGATAGTGTCCTTAACCAACCTGGTCATCTTGGTGATGGTCTGCTTAAAGAACATGTAGTCAGTCATCAAGTCCACTATATTTAATTTACTAAATATCTCGCAGATAAACAACTTCTTTCCACTTATAGTTCCACCATGCTAATCCAATGTATCAGAAAGGCAGATCACGTTCTAGAGCTAATAATCTACTGATTAGTGTCCCCATATCTATGTTTCATTCAATGTGGTCACCACACTCATACCACAGAGATCACATCAAAACTGCACATGTAAACATGGAAATGCATTGCTCTTAACTCCCAAAACTCTCATGGCTCATTGGATAAAGTTATAAACCTTAATATGGTTTCAAAGTCCAATTTGAGTTTATTTTTCACTAGAGGCCTGATGCACAAAATTCGTGCATGGGTAGGGTCCCTAGGCCTGGCCTGGCGATAAAGGCCAATCTGTGGGGCTACTGGTGGGGAGATAAGGGAGAAGGGGCCCTGCTGACACCCCCCTTGCCTGGCCTGGGCCTGTGAGCTGGGGGCAACTCCTGTGTTGAGCATCTGCCCCCTGGTGGTCAGTGTGTATCATAGCAACAGGTCATTCCATTGGTCCTTCCGCCGTTCGGTTGATTTGCTTATTAGGCTTTTATTATATAGGTTGCACTCCCTTCATTTTTAGTTATAACAATCTGAGCAGTTTTTCAAATGTGTTGTGATTAGTGTCGCTTCAAGTCCTTATAAAACTGCTACTTCCTCTACATGGATGGCTACTTTTGCCCTTTCTCCTGGCTAATTCCTACCTGACCTTCAGTTCACAGCTCAATGTTACCTCAAATGTTACTTCCTCAAAGGAACCTTCATTAAGCCTAGATCCCTGTGCATTTCCTCCTTAGGACTTAGCATAATTTAAAATTTGGCATTATTTAATTACTCTCTGCTTATTACACATGACTGTAGGCCTTATATGTCCTGGGATCATATTTGTTTTTCCACCACTGAATTTCTGGTTATAATTAATTGCCTGGAAATCAATAAATATATGTTGACTGACAAGTGTTTTTTCTGAAAAATAATCTTGAGATTTGCTGGTCTGGTACACGTTCACAGCCATCCATATACCGTGGTATCCATACTGTTTATGACAGTGGTTCTGAAACTGGTGTGTGGATCTCCAAATAACACACAGAATTATCATATTATTCACCTATGCTTGTACCAGGTCAGAATATGATCAAAAGGTTTCTCTTTTCTTTCACATTCCCTCTTTCTAAAATCACTATTTTATCCCTTTTATGTCAGCATGGAACCATATGTCCCTGTAAAAGTTATCATTTTGTACCTGTCTATTTCTTTCATGTAACTTTTAAATTGAAAAGAAAATTTAAAAAGAAACAAAAAAAGCTGAGAGTTGGTAAGGAATAAAAAGGGCAAGTTACAAATTGTGCATCCTATTACTTGATTAATATTCTTGTGAGATATCTTTCTAAATAATCAGATCCCAAACCAATTTTCTACATGGAATACACAGTAAGGCCTTAGAAAATGTCCTTACAGCTCTACTTCTCTCTTTCTCTGTAATAAAAAGTGGGCAGTGCATTGTGATGCAGATTTGCTGCAAGTTCAGCTTAGTTCTCTGGCCCACAGTTTCCCATGAATATCATTATCCTTCCCATAAAAAAAAAGCACACCTAGTAATGGGCAAAATGCTATCCAAGGTAAGATGAAAAGCTCTCCCAGCTAACAAACCCAACCACCTGACATTTGAATGTATGGAAATTACCAACAGGTGCAGAAAAGCAGGTCCAGAAAGATATCATGATACAGTTTAAGGAATTAGGTTAGAGAAAGAGAGTTTAGTATTACCACTCAGAGATGTTGAACTGAGCTTGGTATTTGGCAAAGGTTATATATTTCAGAGCTACAGTAAAATATAAAAGGCTATGAAAATGTGCACACTATTTAGAATCAGTATCAAGTACAAATCTTATAGGCCTTTCTCTTAAAAATAATGTAACATACAGCAAGTGAGAGAGTTTTATATTATTAGGTTTTTTCATAATAAAGTCTTGAAATGAAAATATTTTCTTTATACCATTTGATATGTATTCTACTAAAACATTATTTTAACAAGTTAGGATTCTCAAAACAAAAGTAGATGCACATCTAACAGCTTAATTGCTTTCAATAAAATGTATAATTCAATATGAACTATATATTTAACTTTAATGACTATTAATAAATAACTTATAAGAAAATAAAATTTAGACTAAAATATGTAGGAATTCTGAATGAATAATAAACATAGAAGAGTCAGACTTACAAGTTTACACATGAATTTAATAGAAATATGCCAAGACGAGCATTCTATATCTACTATATTGTCATTGTGAACATTTCTTAGGTCACTAATATTAAGCAAGGATATTACTTTTAAAGTAAATATTCTTTATTGGTTGTGAAGAAATCAATGATCATTTGTTGCTTAATATAAACTTTAACTGTATTGTTGTCTAAAATGATCATGTATAATCCTAGCATTTAAAATGTCATGATCATTTTGGACAACCACAAAAAATTATAAACTCTCTTCAAAATATAAAATGAAACTACCTGAGGGCTATAATGAGTGAATAAAAGTATAGGGAGAATTTGGGAAGGAGTTTAGCCTTAAAGGAAGTGACCACATGCCTATGTTTCCTGTTTTAGGGAACAGGTGGCTAAAATGCCAATAGAAATACAGCTGTATTTCTAGTATTTTATAATTTGTGTCTCCCATTTAAATTTAGTTATTTGTATATCTTTATTTATAAAATAAATACAGAGCTAATCAGATGTATAAAACTCACAGAGTTTTAAATAAATAATTGTATTCTTTTGTTTTTTTTACTCCCTCCACTGGCTTATATGGTATTTCTTGAAATTACAGTTATAATTACAACTTGTTTAAATGATATAAAAAAAACAGAATTGTTATAAGCATATATTTCATCAGAAAGAACAGTTTTTCATGAGCACACTGAAGCTAGAGAATGTCAGCATTAAGTATCAGTCATTATAGTCAATAGTTGAATAGTGGTAAAAATGGCAAAATCATTTTACTTGAAATTGTTTTTGAGAGTTTCTTCTGACTTCATTTAGGGTTCCATTATGCCACTAACCAAATTGGCCACTATGAATTGGCCATTTATGAATCTCTAGAAATGTATGTAATACAAAGACTTGCAGCATCTTTTCATGGAAAACTAACAACTTCAAAAATATTTACTCAACCATACATCTATTTAATCACTTACCAAACTATGTATTTAAGCTTTTCTTGTACACTGGGCACTGTGCTAAGCATTGGGGATACATGAAAGAATAAAAAATCAAAATACTGGTGGTTTCAAGTCTAGTTTCAGTTATTAAATTAATGATATGGAAAAATATCCCTTTTTCTACTCTTCGATGTTTTGTGCTTGTTTGTTTTTCCTCCTAGATATAAACTATACATAGATCTCATGAAAACCAAATGAGTTAGTATGTGGATAGGCCACTCAAAAACATTAGTATAAATCTTGACAATACCTGTTCTTTTTAACACTGAGGGGTTTTTTAAGTGGTGATTATTATAGGTTAAGAAAGAGAGAAATGGTAAATGAGAGATGAGTAAGGACAATTTGAAAATATTTGCGGGTTAGGAGACATTAAGCAAATAAGAGAAAGTAGATCACTGGATCCTTAAGAATATATTCCTGAGGTTTCTGAAGGAGCTGGGGAGGGTGGATAGGTTTGAATTGCCCTGATAATCATTTTGTTCGTTTCTTTTGTTTTGTGTACTTTCTCAGATATGGAATGATTATGGTATAGGTAAAGTCATAGGCATTGAAGAGAGTAGTCATAAAAATTCCCTAGATACATGAAATGAGGGGCTTATTACATTGAGCTAAGAAAATGTTATTTAAGCTAAGCTAGTGTTTATTAAAGCTTCCAAATCATTGTGAGCATTTATGGTATTTAATATATAGAGTTAATTACCATAGACTTCTTTTTAGCTATTCCTCTCTGAAAAACACTACCCCCTTCTCTTTGAAAACCCATGATCCTCAATATCACAAATGGTACAGAGAAGATGGATAGTTAAGATCCACAGATAAGCCATGATTTTGTTTTTAGATAAAAACACTTCATTTCTGTTTCAGTTTCTATTACATTATATTGGACTATTCTTATTTTCAAATTAATCTCCCAATGTACTCCATCTGATAAAATAGGAATCAATAGGGAAATGCTTTCATACTACTTGCTACATGTATATATTTTGAGTCTTAGCCAAGTTTTGCTTTTGTGTGATTTATTTTCTTCAGTTATAAGTTTTAAGGTCAAAGTTTCGGAATTTTTAAACTAAGTACATTTTGTTGATGATTTCTATAAGGAAGAAAATCTATATCAACATACAAATTGTAATTTTAATCAACCTACTTAGCACCCTGAATTTGTGAATTAAATAAAATACTTTGTTAGTAAAATAGAAACCTGAATTACCGTGAGTTTGTGGTTTATTAAACTTAATTTCTTATTTGTTAATATCTCCTACTGATACTTTTTAGCTTAAAGATAGTACTTATATATATAAAAGGGTAAGAAAACATCTGACTGTCTCACCAGCCAGTAGGTATGACACACACTGACCACGAGGGGGCAGACGCTCAACACAGAAGCTGCGGAGCTGCGATGACTTGGCAGTGGTGGTTCTCAGGTGACAAACCTGGAACCAGAGAGGAGGAAGCCTGATTCTGGGGTGCGTCACTCAAGAACCACCCTCTCACAATCCGAGACCCCTCGGGGGATGTCAGAGAGCCAGTTTTGGCCCAATCCCTGCAGGCAAGGCCGAGGGACCCCACCTGCCAGAGAGACCCTACTCACTCCACAAATGACCTTCGAGCCATGGCACTACCCCAGTTGCAGCTGGAAGGGGAGGGACCATGGGAGTTTGGCTCCAGGATGTGTCCAGCTGCTCTTGCCCAGTCCCACCCCACTGGCCACCTTCTAATTAATTTCCTTTCAATGTGCATGAATCCGTGCACCAGGGCAATAGTATGTAGATAAGAAATCAGGATGCTGAAATGGTAGGTGGGTTATGCAAGAAACTGGAAATCTTAGAACTTCAGAATAAAAGGCCATGATATGATATGATTGATTATTTTACATAGTAAGAGTACAGATATAAGATATTAGAACAAAAGGTATTGTGAGTAAGGTACAGGCAGTACACAGTCAAGTTACCTTTAAAAATATTAATTTTTCTATTGGTTTCCAGGAAGTTTAGACAAATATAATGAGAAGCTTCTGGTACTTTTTAATCAGCAGCTAGCTATTCATGAGAAGTCACTGGAAAATGAAGCAAGTATAAACTTCTGGACTCTGGGTCTTTTAAAGAGAATAGAAAACGTTCATTTTGCTTGTGTCAGTGCTGACTTTTCTGCATTCTTCTCATTAATCTATACTAATAAAAGGGTAATATGTTAATTAGACTGGGTCGACCGACCATTTTCCTGACGTCCGACTTCCTTCCGGACAAAGCCATGGTGATGGGGGCTGAGGCAGAGGAAGTTAGGGGCGATCGGGCCGGCAGGGGCTTAGGGGCAATCAGGCTGGCAGGGAGGGCAGTTGGGGGCAAGATCAGGCCGGCAGAGGAGGGCAGTTGGGAGCAAACAGGGTGGCAGGGGAGGGCCATTGGGGGTGAGATCAGGCTGGCGGGGGAGGGCAGTTGGGGGCAACCAGACCGGCAGGGGAGGGCAGTTATGGGCGATCAGGCAGGCAGGCAGAGAGGTTAGGGGAGATCAGGCAGGCAGGCAGAGGCAGTTAGGGGCAATCAGGCAGGCAGGCAGGTGAGCGGTTAGAAGCCAGCAGTCCCAGGTTGTGAGAGGAATGTCCACAGGGATCGGGCCTAAACAGGCAGTCAGACATCTCCCAAGGGGTCCCTGATTGGAGAGGGTGCAGGCTGGCCTGAGGGAACCTCCTCCCCCCCTGCACAAATTTCGTGCACCGGGTCACTAGTGTGTTATATAAAAATCTCTATCCCTATTGGCGCATACCTGTGAAAGTTGCCTGATCTTTTCTGCCTCAGATGCCTCCCCGTAGCCCAGTCTCACCCTTATTTCCAACATCTATACAATTTCTCCTCCTTAAAATGGAGTCTCTCATTCTCATCTATAGTCTAAAACTATAGTCCATAGTTTTCCAATTTGGTTTTGACTTGTGATAGTAAGTTGGATTCTGCTAAGTTTCTCTTTTCTGTCTGTGTGGTGTGATCCTAGGGGTAAAGAAGTTCTCAATTAGTTATCTCTCCTTCTTTTGCTGGAATAAAAATAAGAACTTGGCTGATACCTTTTATTAATCAACAGTCTACTGCATGGAGTTTCCATGGGAATTAAATGAGATAATGAACATGGAGAATTAGCATATGAAATATCTGTTCAATAGATGCTCTTTGTACACCTTAAAGTTTTAAAATCAAACATAAATTTCTCATACCACCCTACAATCCCACACCTAGATATCTATTTAAGAGAAATGAAAATATATATCTACATAACCACATGTATACAACTATTCATAGCAGCATTATTAATGATAGTCCAAAGCTAGAAATACCCACATGTCCATTAACTGGTGAATGGATAAACAATATGTATATACTGGTTGTGAGGCAGGATAGAAAAAGTTAGGAAAATTTTCCAGCATGTGGAATGGGGAAACTGAAGCAAATTGTTAAAAAAAAATGGGCCTTAGATGCCAGATAATACATTACAATATCTCATCTTCCCTAATCAAAGACACGTAGGAGTAAATGGTTTACATCTCTCCACCACAACCACAGAGTGAGGAGCTTAAACCACTCTAGTCAGAGAGGTAGAAAACAGAGACCCAGTTAGGGACATTAGTGCCAGACAAACCCAAGAAGTGATGTCAGAGAATAAATAAGAAAAGCAATTAGAGCCAGACAAATCCAAGATAGAGATGAAGCTGACCATAAAATGATCAAAAACCCCATTATATGCTCATTTTTCTGCATCAGCTTATCAAAAGACACACCTGAAAATTTGATGAATATTCTGATTGAGATTTCCTCTAAAATTCCCACCAGCAAAAAAACAGATAAAAACCTCAGGACATACGACACCAGAGCACACTCTCCCTTGAGCATGCCTGCAACCGCCCGCAACCTTTCTTGAGGTGTGTACTTTTCCTTCTTTTTCCTAAGCTCTAAGGGTTCTGAGGAGACTTGCAACCAGGGGAGCAGTGGGCAGCAGCAGCTAATCCAGGGCTAACCCCTGATCCTGTCTCCAATGGTCCTGCTTCTGACCTCTGTGATGTTCTTGCAGAGTCAAAGCAGCCCCACTGTGGCTCACTCCTTTTGTCACTGTAATCTTTTTCTTGAATCTAAGCAGCCCTGCCTTGGCTCAGTCTTGTTGCTGTTATCTTGCTTCTATCCCAAGCTCCTCTTTTGTCTCACTGTCCCCAGTTTTAATAAGCGTATTCTCCAAATCACCTGGACTTGTCTCTTGAAATCTTTCCTGCATGAAGTCAGGAACCCACACATCCCAGACTGTGCCAGGACAGACCCACCTCAGCCTAGTCCCTTTCCAGAGACAGTTTGCATATGTCTCCCCCCAAAATCCATGTCCATTTGGAAACTTAGAAGGTGACCTGATTTGGAAACAGGGTTTTTGCAGATGTAATTCATTAAATGAGGTCGTGCTAGGTTAGGTGAGCTCTCATTCAATGACCAGTATCTTTATACTAAGAGAGAACAGAGGAGACATGGAGACAAACAGGAAGAATGCCATGGGACAACAGAGGCAGAGATTGGAGTGGTGTTTCTACAAACCACTGAACATCAGGGATTGCTGACAACCATTAGAAGTTAGAAAGAGACAAGGGAGGATCTTTCCCTGGAACTTTCAGAGAGAGCATGGCTCTGTCATCACCTGGATTTTAGGTTTTCTAGCCTCCAGGACTGTAAGAGACTAAATATTTGTTGTTTTAAGCCACCTAGGGCAGTGATGGCGAACCTTTTGAGCTCGGCATGTCAGCATTTTGAAAAACCCTAACTTAACTCTGGTGCCGTGTCACATATAGAAATTTTTTGATATTTGCAACCATAGTAAAACAAAGACTTATATTTTTGATATTTATTTTATATACTTAAATGCCATTTAACAAAGAAAAATCAACCAAAAAAATGAGTTCGCGTGTCACCTCTGACATGCATGTCATAGGTTCGCCATCACTGACCTAGGGTGTGGTACTTAGTTATTGGAGCTCTAGAAAATCCAGACAATATGGTACAATCCAACTCCATTCAGACAGCAAAAGAAATACACTTCTGAAATATAATAAAGTATAAACAAAAAATTTCATGGCTTAAAGGTTTTCTAAAAGAAAGGGTTTAGTGAACCAAATGCTAGCCAAAAAAGGGCCAGGTCCTGGGGCATGTAGTCTAACCAACCAGCAGCAGGCCTGGGTGGAGAAGGTAACACATCTCCCACTCTGAAGTTGATGGGCTTTTTTTGTACATGAACAAAGGAAAGAGGGATGTAAGTTGTTGTGAAAATATTTATATGGGCTATTAATAAAAATGGTGGGAGAGGGTGAAGCTGGGCTAGTTCTGGAATAGGTGCAGAGTCTAGAAAGTGCGTAGGTAAGCAAATGGTCGGTGGCACTTGGCTATTCTCTTTAGATAAATGTGGAAGTAGCCACCTGGAAGTTTATTCAACATTTCAACATACATTCTGAAATACCAGCAGTCTTTGTTGGTTTTGCCCTGTAGTGGTTAACAGATTAACCTATCTTGTCTCTTTCTTCTACCTAAGACCTGTTGTAATTTAATTTAGGACATCTCAGAATTCTGTCCTTGTCAAAAGCATGAATGAATTTCAAAATACTATGCTAATAGAATCCACACTCAAAAGATCACATACTAGTATTGTACAAGATTCCATTGATATGAAAGGCCTAATTATAGGAGCAGAAAGTAGATTTGTGGTTTCCTGGAGAGGTGGTCAGTGAGAATCTGGATTGTCTGCAAATGAGCAGAAAGAATATCTTCCAGGTGTTGGAAATGTTTTCAAACTGGATCATTTTGATGATTGCACAAATCTTCAAATTTACGAATAATCACTGAATCATATACTTACATGGGTAAATTTATGGTATGTACATTATACCTCAATAAAGTTCTATTTAATAAAAAGAAAAAAGATGTGAAGAAAAGTGGTAGAACAAATTAAAGTAAAAGTGGTGGCTGTTGAGAGTATAAACAAGAATGAAGGATTGGTAAAATCAAGAATCTATATATCTAGAATCTCAATTTAACTTGGACTTACTCTCTGTTGTTTCTGTGTATTTATTTAAACCCTTAAACACATGTTTTCTCTGTATGTACATGCTCTAGTTGGTGTAATTGGTTCAGGAATTTATAAAAGCAACAGGGAATTAATA
The DNA here is from genome assembly GCF_014108235.1 of Myotis myotis. NCBI lineage: Eukaryota > Metazoa > Chordata > Mammalia > Chiroptera > Vespertilionidae > Myotis > Myotis myotis. Next base: position 62,283,909 of record NW_023416368.1, read on the forward strand.
ACAGAACTTAAAAGTTTGAACTGCTGGTACAAGTAGATGTCCCTGATCTCTGATTTCCAGCTTGGAGCCTTCACATTTCTATTGTTCATTCACATGAGTAATAGGTACTGTATTCTCAAACCTCCTGTTGATACTTCAGTAAGCATAATATAAAGCACAATATTTTTATAAAGGCTTTTACAGTTTTATTCATTTTTAGATGCAATTATATTAATTTTATGTTGTGATAGAATTTAGTGACCAGAGTTTCTAAATATGTTTTCTTTAAAATATATTTTATTGATTTTTTACAGAGAGGAAGGGAGAGGGATAGAGAGTTAGAAACATTGATAAAAGAGAAACATCGATCAGCTGCCTCCTGCATACCCCCCACTGGGGATATGCCCACAACCAAGGCACATGCTCTTGACCGGAATCGAACCTGGGACCCTTCAGTCTGCAGGCCGATGCTCTATCCACTGAGCCAAACCAGTCAGGGCTAAATATGTTTTGATGAATAGAAAAGTTAAGTTATTACTTTTCACTTGCTATTGTTTAACCAAAAATACCCTTCACTATCTAATGTTTTATATGAAAAAAAATGAACAGAGGCTATGGTGGCAAATAATTTGAGAACAATTGATTTAATTTACATGCACATATATTTTCTTTCAAAAAACTTTTAGCTAAAAGAGTAATTTTTATGGCGCTTAAGAAATCTCAGAAGTTATGTGTCTTACAATTTGAATGTAATTTTATGAGTTTTCTTTAATACAGGGAAATAAGATTTTTATTTATGGTTTTGCTTTGTGTTTTTTTTTTGCACTTGATTTATTCTTAATTTAACCAATATTCTATATTCTTCAATGTATCAGTTACTAATCATGAGAGAAATAATGGCTATCTGTAAAGCACTTGTTTATTCATGATGTTACTCAAACTTAGAAACAATACCAAGTTGATGGTACATATCTGTACATAATTGATTAACATGTCAAGTATGGCAAACATGCAGTAGGGAAGAGAATTGATGATCAGTAAATATGCTGTTGGCAGCATACTTGTATCAAAAATTATGGAAACTGTTCATTAATATTTTATAATTATTAAATATGAGTGTAACTCACAGCATATAAATTTAATATATATTTCCTAGTATATGAATGAAAATATAGACCTTAATTAATCTGCCTAAATAAAATGATTTGTAAGCAATCACAGCAATGTTTATACAACAATTTTTTGCCTAAAAACTTGCAGAATGCAAACTAAAGATCATGCATTTGCAATGTTCATTGTTATTTTTTAATGAACAATCTTATTTTCAGGTACCACAAAATTACTGTCACATATAGTTTTAGATAGTCTTTACATAAAATATTTAAATAAAAGGCAGTTATTTAAATATTGAATATTTTATAAAGAAATTGTGAAATGAGTTTTATAGCACTCAATACAAAGAGAAATCAAGAAAGTAATTTACCAACTAATCATATACCTTCCATTTATTATGTACCAATTTGTTTGAATTCTGTAGCATAATAAAATCTCTTGTATGTAAGGATACTGTTCTGAGTCGTACATAAAAACAATCACACAGTAAGTCAGCTAGATAAACAGCGGGAAGTTTTCCTGGGGTTGTCAATATGAAATGTAAAGCATGATTTGCTTAAAATCATCAATACTGTTTACTTTACACGCTTGTTTATATTATGCATTTTGTTCTTCAAAATAGCTACTCAATTCTTGCTTATTTTTTACCACCCTCTTATCCCATGCAATCTGTAAGTTGGATCCAAATACAAACTGCACTGTATCATGTCCTCTTCAACTCTGTTCTGCCTGTATTAATACACACAAAAAAGTTTGTTAGGCAAGTTCAACAAAAACTCCATTCAGTTTTATAAAAATATTTATTGGCCCCATAGTATTAAGTATGTGTTGACACCATATGTAATTACTTTGAAGAAATTCAATTATAATATTATATATTTAAAATTTTTTTATCAGAATTCATTGTTTAATATAAGACAAGCTGATAGCATTAAAATGTGGTTCCTCAAACAGTTGATCACAGAACTTTCATGTCATTCAGCAATTCCACCTCTAGGCATTTATGCAAAAAAAAAAATGCAAACAGGGACTGAAATATCTGTGCATCAGTGTGCACAACAGCATTTTCATAGCAGCCAAAAGCTGAAAACAAATCAAATGTATATTCGTGAATGAATGAAATTCTGAAACTAGCTGCAGCATGTTTGAAATAGGGATGAAACTTGAGGTCATTATGTAAATGAAACAAGCCAAACACAAAACGGCAAATATTGCATGATTCATAGAGACAGAAGGTAGAACAGTGGCTACCAGGGGCTGGTGTGTGTGGGAAAGTGATGGGGCTCAGTGATGGGTGCAGAATGTGAATATATTTAATATCACTTAATTGAACACTGAAAATGGTAAATGTTGTGTTATGTATATTTTACCAGAATAAAAAAGTAAAATTTATTAATCAGCATGTGTTTTTTTTTTTCCTTTTCACCTTCTGCTTCTTAATCTTCCCCAGGCCAAAATAAATATACGTCTAGAAAGTAATGTGGAGTAACATTATAAGTCCAGTTGGATGTAGGAAATCTTTAAGCTGAAGGACTGAAAGTTTTTAGATATTCTTCACTCAAGCTAGGGCTTTCCCCTTCATTCCCTCCATATTTCTTAAAATAGCTAGTCTAAGAAGAACAAAGAATGACTGAGATACAATGTTAGAGGTTGGGCATGAGAAAAATCACAGTCTTAAAATATAATCTATTCTTGCCAAGGAACTGTCATAGAAAAGCCAATCACTCTGAATAATATATGGGGAGGGGGGAAGTAGGTTGACAGTTTGTATGGAAAATAATACAATAATCCTATATAATAAAAGCCTACTGTGCTAAGTGTCCAGTTGGCCGCTCGGCCATTCAACCAATCAAAGCATAATATGCTAATGATATGTTAAGGCTGCTCAACTGCTCGCTATGATGTGCACTGACCACCAGGGGGCAGACAGTCACCCAGTAGACCAGTCACTATGACATGCACTGACCACCAGGGGGCAGACGCTCCAACTGGTAGGTTAGCTTGCTGCTGTGGTCCGGCAAATCGGGACTGAGCGAGACCAACTGGACACACCCTGGAGCCCTCCTGCAGTCCCTCCCTGGCTGGCCAACCTCCCATGTCCCTCCCCAGCCCCAATTGTGCACTGGTGGGGTCCCTAGTCCTGGCCTGTGCCCTCTTGCAATCTGGGCTGAGGGACCCCTACCCCCACTCTGAGTACACGAATTTCATGTACCGGGCCTCTAATCTATACTAATAAAAGGGTAATATGCTAATTAGACTGGGTCAACTAGCTGTCTTCCGGACATCCCACTTCTTCACAAAGCCACAGTGGCAGGGGCTGAGGCAGAGGTGGTTAGGCACGGTTGTGAGGGTTGAGGCAGGGGTGGTTAGGGCCAATCAGGCCAGCAGGGGAGCGAGCAGTTAGGGAGCTACCAGGCCAGTGCAGGGGAGCAGGCAGTTAAGGGCACGATCAGGCCGGCGAAGGGGAGCAAGTGGTTAGGGGCATGATCAGGCCAGCACTGGGGGAGCAAGCAGTTAGGGACATGATCAGAGCACATGGGGGAGCAAGCGGTTAGGTGCATGATCAGGCCAGCTCGGGGGAGCAAGAAGGTAGGGGTGCAATCAGGGTGCGTGGGGTAGCAAGCAGTTAGGGGCACAATCAGGCCAGCGCTGGGGGAGCTAGCAGTTAGGGGTGAGATCAGGGGAGTGGTTAGGGAGCAATTAGGCAGGTAGGTAGAGGCGGTTAGGGGCGATCAGGCAGGCAGGCAGGCAGGCAGGCAAGTGGTAAGGAGCCAGTAGTCCTGGATTGTGATGGGGTCCCAGATTGGAGAGGGTGCAGGCCAGGCTGAGGGACATCCCCACCCCTCTGTGCATGAATTTTGTGCACTGTGCCTCTTGTCCTATATAATAAAAGCCTAATATGCTAAGTGTCCGGCCATCCAGTCATCGTTCAGCCAATCAAAGTATACTATGCTAATGATATGCTAAGGCTGCTCAACCGCTTGCTATAATGTGCACTGATCACCAGGGGTCAGACAGTCGACCAGTCACTATGACATGCACTGACCACCAGGGGGCAGATGCTTTGACCGGTAGGATAGCTTGCTGCTGGGGTTCAGCTGATCGGGACTGAATGAGATGGGCCAGACACGCTCTGGAGCCCTCCCTAGTCCCTCCCTGGCCCCAATTGTGCACCGGTGGGGTCTCTCTGCTTGGCTTGCACCCTCTTGCAATCCGGGACCCCTTGGGGGATGTTGGAGAGCCGGTTTCGGCCCTATCCTGCAGACCTGGCTGAGGGACCCCACTGGTGCACAAATTTGTACACAGGGTTTCTAGTTTATAAATAATAAAACAAGAATAAATACTTTGTTTTGTGTGTTCACAACCATATCTTCTATAATAGATTACCACACAACTTTTATAAGATTAACAAAGTGATCTTTTAAAACAATTGTAAGGTACATGCTAAAATCCTATCTAATAATAGACAAACATGGTAATTAACGATACCTCCACTATGCTTCCCATTGGCTAATCAGCAGGATATGCAAATTAACTGCCAACAAAGATGGTGGCCGGCAGCCACACAGCTGAAGCGAACATGAGGCTTGCTTGCTCCAGTGATGGAGGAAGCCAAAGTTCCCTGCCTGCCACGACTAGCTCTGAGCTCTGGATGCAACAATGTTGCAATTATAGAAGCTAAACAAACCCCAGGTACCTGCTTTCAGCTGGCAGCAGGCTCAGAGCTTAGAGTGCCAGTGATGGCAACAGAGTCTCAATTATAGAAGCTAAACAAACCTAGATACTTGCTTTCAGCCAGCCATGGCCTTAGAGCTGGAGCCAGGTAAATAAATCCCAGATTTAAAAAAAAGAGGCTGGGAGCTTCAGTCGCCCGCCAGCCTGAAAACGGCCCTCAGCCCCTCACCCAGACAGGCGAGGCACTCTAGTGGGAACCCCCACCCTGAAGGGGGTGTGACCAGCTGCAAACAGCCATCAGCCCCTCATCCAGGTTGGCCAGGCACCCCAGTGGAGACCCTCACCCTGAAGGGGGTGTGACCAGCTGCATACAGCCATCAGCCCCTCACCCAGGCTGGCCAGGCACCCAAGCAGGACCTCCACCCTGATCCGGGACACCCTTCAGAGCAAACCAGCCGGTCCCCTCTCGTGCACCAGGCCTCTATCCTATATAGTAAAAGGGTAATATGCAAACTGACCCTAACAGCAGAAAGACTGGGAATGACTGGTCACTATGACACACACTGACCACCAGGGGGCAGACGCTCAATATAGGAGCTGCCCTTTGGTGGTCAGTGCGCTCTCACAGGGGGGAGCTCTGTTCAGCCACAAGCTAGGCTGATGGCTGCCAGTACAGCAGTGGTGGTGGAAGCCTCTCCTGCTTCCTCAGCAGTGCTGAGTATGTCTGACTGCAGCTTAGGTCTGCTCCCTGCTGGAAAATAGACATCCCCCGAGGGCTGCCGGGCTGCCAGAGGGATGTCTGATTGCCATCTTAGGCCCAATCCCCCAGGGAGCAAGCCTAAGCCAGCAAGTGGTCACCCCTGAGGGGTCGCAGACTGGGAGAGGGCACAGGCCAGGCTGAGGAATTCCCCTACCCCCAAGTGCACAAATTTTTGTGCACCAGGCCTCTAGTATCTAATAATGAGTAAAGCTTAGAGCAGTGGTTCTCAACCTTCCTAATGCCGCGACCCTTTAATACAGTTCCTCATGTTGTGGTGACCCCCAATTTCATTGTTACAAATTGAACTTAATTAAAGCATAGTGATTAATCACAAAAACAATATGTAATTATATATGTATTTTCTGATGGTCTTAGGCGACCCCTGTGAAAGGGTTGTTCGACCCCCAAAGGGGTCGTGACCCACAGGTTGAGAACCGCTGGCCTAGAGAATATATGTAGCAGCGTGCCATTTTGCAAAATTTTCATTCATTTTTTAATGTAGGAATAATATATTGCAATACAATTTAACTCAGATTACTAGAGTGGTGAGGCCAGATCTGTGCATAGTAGCAACACAAATAGAAAAAATAGTTATTGTAAATGTAGGAAGGCAATCCTGTAGAATCATGTGAATAACGTAGAAATTTGAGGTCATATTTTTCATAGCATTTAAAATTCTATGGACATTAATATCCATAGAGAAAGAAACATTAATAAACATTAATAATGTGATTATAGTCTATATATTGATAATCTGATATGTAGGTAGCCTCTGTGTCTCTCTGCTGTGGAGGTCAAGGTGCTACACCTGTTTTTTTTTTCTACCTGCAGGAGAAGGGGCAAATGGCCAGCTAATCAATTGGCACCAAGAATTTAGAAATGATTTGTCTGTGTCTGTGTATGGATAAACAAGAAAAAGAGAAAAACATTATGTTTCTAAATGTTTAGTTTTGGTTTACCATTAAAATATGGCATTTTACAATATAGTATGATTTAGAGAGTTTTTCCAGAAAAGGATGTAGTAATATATGGAAAAATTATTACATGATCTCTGGTTCAAAAGTCTGTAAATTCCTGTCTTTTAACTTAACAAGCTTTAGTGTTCACTACTTATCCCTTCTTCAAACATACCCATTATAATTGAGGAGTTTCTCTATAATAAATAAAATATAAAAAACAAAAGCATAAAAAAGTATAGTTTAAAATAGGACATTTCAAGAGGACAATGAACAGAGAAAACTGTATAAGTAAATAAACATACAAATTATAATTGATAAAGAGTAAAAATTCACTTATGTACATTTGGATTATAAAATGTAACTTTAATTTGCATACAATGAAGAAATTCAAGTTGATTATATTTCAGTATAAAAACACTAATACTTTATTTTATAGTGCTTATAGATATCATAATACTCTCTTTTCTCACATTACTGAATATATGCCTTTATATTTATTTCAAATTTTGGAAGTTGCAGTTTAAATAAATGGTTAAGAAGAAGTAATACAAGATATAAATAAATTAATTCTAAAGATTAAATTAGTTCTGTTTAAGTCTCTTACCATTATACACTATTTTCTATATCCTATATTATCTACATTTAATTTTCTCTCTCCCTTTTACTTTTGTCCTGCAATGAAATAGAGATCTTTAAAAAATAAAAGCAACAATACATCTATTATTCCTCCACCTTGATCATTACTCTCCTTATCGCAGTCCCTAGCAATTACCATAAAACATGTTCTTTATGTGTTGGAACAAACAAATAATAAGCATCATATATTTTAGTTTTATTGTTAAGAACATGAATATTAAATGGCAAAAGCAGGCACAGCATGTATTCTACAAGCGTGGTGCACAATCCCTTTTTCATATGCTTTCCCTTTACACTTGTAAATTGGATAAATGCAGCCATAGGTGTTTTGACAGCTAATTAAATGTGAATATGAGCAATTATATGCCAGCATACTACTATGATTTGTGGAAAATAAGATGGGATTTGTATAATTTGTACTGAACTATTTTAAATTCTGCCACTTACATACACCTGATTTTATGATGCATACTGAATCATTCAAATTGAAATTTCCATTGTGTGTGTATTTGTTTATGGATATATATATATATATGAATCTTTGGATTTACTACCTATTTGAAAGCATGTTTTTATGTAGCTCATATAATGCCAAATCTGTAAGAAGCAAATAATGGTAGTTTGGAAATAAATATTAAGGCCCATGTTTTTTCATTATTTTAGCTTCTATCATTGGTAAAATTCTTGTAGAAAGAACATAATGAAGGGTTTTTAGAGTACTTATATTCATGAGAGAACATATTGTTCTTACTAAATTGTTCCATTATCTTGGGTTAATCACAGAGATCATAATAATCTAGCTTTTTGTGTTATGATAGCAGAAGCACGTGACCCTAAACTGAGGCCACGTTCAACAGAATATCTTAGATTTCAAACAGCCTATTCTTGAACTGCATTCTTACATTCTGCATTTCCCAAAGGAGGGTGATCATAAAATATATGAAAAATGTAGGTAACATAAAGTAATCATCAAAAGAGGAGTAGGGGTTTACATGGTACATCAATTAAGACAGCACAAATGGTGTAATATAAATCCAATATAAACAAAGAATGGACCATAGATTTAGCACTAAGTTTTGGATATTATAATGAAATGAGAAATTGAGCAGATTAATAATTCAATAATGGCAATAAAGTATAAAACAATTACTCATCTTAAGGTGGGGACATTTTTTTAGAAGTTATCAGTCAAAGATATAATATTGTATTTACCAATGTCTTTAATGGTAGGATTATAGTAAACTTTTTTTTTCTAACTTTCCTCAATAAAATATTAATGGGACTTGTTATATTTGACAAAAACATTTTCAAAGGGCGATCCTACATGCAAAATCTAAGCTCTCTATTGACCTTATTAAATTATGATGTAGATGTTTACTGAATTTCTTTTAAACATTTCTTCATAAATACCATTATTTCTCAAATAGTTTTTAATTTATATAAATTTATTAATAATAATTGTTATTTTTGTGACCTAATTGCCTTTGGGAAACAACCCATTTAATTTGGATGGTAATTTCCCACCCTGCCATTCCCCAGAAGGGCAGTGATTGATCTTAACCAATCAGCATATCACCTTTCCTTAGCTAGAAAGAGAGATTCATGGAAGGAAAAACTTACAAAGCAAAGCTGTGAGAAATTATGAGGTGTTTGCTGAGCCTTTTGAGACAGAGCTATGTTCATCCCTTTTAGAGACAAATTTATATGCATATCTTTTTGGCATATTGCCACCAAGTTTTATTACTACCACATGGCATCTAAAAATGACATTAGTGTATCATCATCATCATCATCATCATCATCATCATCATCATCATCTAATTTTTGTTTTCTGGATTAATTCATAATATAGGCCATTTCCCATTTGTATTTCCTGATATATAGACTAATCTGGGTTTCATCCTGTTTATATTTATAATTTTAGATGTTTCTGTAATAAGTGATGATTATGTCAGTAAGAAAAAGGAAAGGTCTAGTGGCTATGCTTATGGGATAGATTAAAATTGCCATGATCTGAAGAGGGAGGACTTATTTGTGTCCTCCTCCTATATGAAATGGCTGAACAGAAAAAAAAAAGAGAGAAAAAGGAAAAGGAAAGGTCTGAAGAGTTGGAGAGAAGATGGGACCATAAATTAACGTCACTTACTTTATAATATTTTACCCCTTTAGAAATAATACATCAAGTCTCGATAGAGATGCCAGAGAAGGTCAAGTTATTTTTGTTGATACCAGTTTGATAACATTTTTTAAAATTGTCTTATATGGAGAATTTTTTCTGCATTATTTTTCTATTCCAGTAGATTGCAAGAGTTTTCACTTCCAGCAATAATGACTGAGATTCAATTTTCCTTCTTGTCTTGTGAGCATGTTTTGCTCTATAGTTCTGCTAATAATTATGAAAACTTATCTTTTAGAAAATTGAAAAACTACAAGACCCATTAAATGTTAAATATTTAAAAGCCTGGAAGATATATATAACATTACCTAACATATACCATTGTTTAGAATATATTTCTATGAATTACATATTAGTTATACATAAAATATATATGCATTGAATTGAGTTCTCCAAGTGGCAGAAAAAAATGAGGTTTTATAAATTGTCCCTTTGTTTATGAAGAATCTAATTGTTACTTTTTGCTAAATTTTATAAAATTGTTTAAAGGAATAACAGTTTTATTTTAGTTCTGCTCAATAATTGGCTTCTTAGCAAAAAGAAAAACAACAAACAAACACAAAACACAAAAAGTCATGTAAGAATAGAACATTTAATCAAATGTATAGTCCATTTTTCATTGTTGTCGATAACCCCTCCACTTTGTTCATAGGCTATTAGAGTAATCTCCATTTCTGTAACAAGAAAGCTATAACTTCCATAAAAAGATACTGCTTTAATGGAATGTGTTGTTGATAGTTAGATAAATATTACTCTGTGTAATGAGCATTGGCTATCTTCTAATTAAAATGACTCTTACTTATTGTCTCACTCTGAAACTGCTAGATTCTTTAAAAATCTGTTCAGGTGACTGAAATGACTGAGGGAAATGAAATTTTAATAGGAATGGCCCTAAAGTAAAAGAGGTGATCATTCCTTGGCTAGTTTTATAGATTGCTTGTGGACATGGCAATTAGCTGCCTGATCTTCTTAAATTTTCCAAGCTTTAGTTGACTCATAGGTAAAAGAGGAATAAGTAAAACCTCACCTTGTGGAATTATTATAATCATTAAATTAATCATATATTTAAATCTATGAGGACCAATACCTGACAAGGAATAAGCACACAAAATATATGCATAGGTTCGTTATTATTATGCTATTTTGTTTTATATATATTTTATGTTATATTTACATGTAAATATAAGTTTTATACAAACAATATAAACATATTTTTTTAAAAATTTTTCTCCCTAATTCCAATGACAGCATCTTTATCCCCAAAGCAGTGTTATTTATTTTGAACTCTATTCTTTTTAAATTTGTAAAAAGTCATGTGAAAGCTTAACATAGACCCTGGCATATACTAATTATTCAATAAATGTTAGATTTATCAGCATCACCTCCAGTGGTTTTGTTTCTTGTGGCTCAGATTGTCATATCAACATAGCATGTGTTTCACACTCAGTCCTCCCTAAACATACATGCTCACATGCTTCTCCAGGGACTGAAGCAGGAAGGGTAACTCTAACTTATTTTCTTTGGGTCACTGTCAACTTTATCCCTTCACTTTGTCCATCATAACACTTTCTGCTAGCCAGTATTATTTCCAGCAACTTCTAAATTTATTTTTTCCCTTTATCCAATATGCTGACCTCTTTTCCTAGGAAATCTTTCATAATTCATGGGTTGGTTATGCTTAACCATAGAATTACCAATTCAGTAAATGAAACTGTTTAAATGATAGTAATTGGAGCAGTTTTATGTGTGTATTTTCCAAAATAGTGTCACGATATTTCAGTGATACCGTTTCATATAATTTTTAAAATTCATTCAAGTCATTTACTTAGATTTTTTTCTGAAATGCTTCCTAATCATTCTTAATTAACTTATCTATGAATGGAATGAGACATCTTTTCTGTTTCAAGAAATTTTATTTACCACAAGTGTACAACATTCAACAACTGGTTGAAAATGAAGAATTATAAAATCATAAAGAGAGAAATTAATTTTTTTTCTTACTTGTTTTAGTTTTTGAAACTAGCTTGCATTTCTTTTAGAAGTTGGTTGGATGAGAGGAAGAACATAAGCGTAGTAAGGGTGTCTGGATAATGGAATCAGATTCATTTGGGTTTCTGGCTCTGCCATTTTCTAGCTGGATGACCTTGGACAATTCAATCTGTGGGCCTTACTTTTCTTGTATGTAGAATGAGTATCATATAGTTGCATCTACCTTATAAGGTTTTATGCTTTTTAAATTAAATAATGTTTGTAAAAGACAACACAATGCCCATATGTAAGTACTTCTAATTCTGGAGTGGGTGTGGCAGCCAGGAGAAAACTTTGCTTATTTGACAATCAATAATTTCCAAGGGGGCTCCTTGACCTGACATTCTCTGTAGCTTTGAATTCCTTAGAGGCACCCAAATATATGCTTTTATTATATAATATATATTTTATTATATAATATATATATATATATTTTTCTTATATTATTGTATTTTTTTTAATTAAATCTTTATTGTTCAGATGATTACATTTGTTCCTCTTTTTTTTTCCCCCCATAACTCCCCTCCTCCCAGTTCCCGCCCCACCCTCCGCCCTCACTCCCCACCCACTGTCCTCATCCATAGGTGCACGATTTTTGTCCAGTCTCTTCCCGCATCTCCCACACCCCTTCCCCCCCCAGGGATAGTCAGTCCATTCCCTTTCTATGTCCCTGATTCTATTATAATCACGAGTTCATTCTGTTCATCAGATTATTTATTCACTTGATTCTTAGATTCACTTGTTGATAGATGCATATTTGTTGTTCATAATTTGTATCTTTACCTTTTTCTTCCTCTTCCTCTTCTTAAAGGATACCTTTCAGCATTTCATATAATCCTGGTTTGGTGGTGATGAACTCCTTTAGCTTTTCCTTATCTGTGAAGCTCTTTATCTGACCTTCAATTCTGAATGATAGCTTTGCTGGATAAAGTAATCTTGGTTGTAGGTTCTTGGTATTCATCACTTTGAATATTTCTTGCCACTCCCTTCTGGCCTGCAAAGTTTCTGTTGAGAAATCAGCTGACAGTCGTATGGGTATTCCCTTGTAGGTAACTGAGTTTCTTTCTCTTGCTGTTTTTAAGATTCTCTCTTTATCTTTTGCTCTTGGCATTTTAATGATGATGTGTCTTGGTGTGGTCCTCTTTGGATTCCTTTTGTTTGGGGTTCTCCGCGCTTCTTGGACTTGTAAGTCCATTTCTTTCACCAGGTGGGGGAAGTTTTCTGTCATTATTTCTTCAAATAGGTTTTTAATATCTTGCTCTCTCTCATCTTCTGGCACCCCTATAATTCTGATGTTGGTACGCTTGAAGCTGTCCCAGAGGCTCCTTACACTATCCTCGCATTTTTGGATTCTTTTTTCATTTTGCTTTTCCGGTTGGGTGTTTTTTGCTTCCTCGCATTTCAAATCATTGACTTGATTCTTGCGCTCCTCTGGTCTGCTGTCGGGAGTCTGTATAATATTCGTTATTTCAGTCCGTGTATGCTTAATTTCTAGTTGGTTCCCCAATATAAGATCGAGGGTCTCATTAGATTTCTCAAGGATCTCATTAAGTTTATCGGCGGCTTCTAGACAGTTCTTGAGAGACCTTAAAAGTGTGGTTCTGAACTCTATATCTTCCATTGACAATTTTGTCCTGTTTCTTTGTCTCCGCATTTTGTTATGCTTCCTTGGTGCACCCCCTAGTGGTCTTTGTTCGAAGTCTTATAGTTAAATCTTGATTGTTGTAGCTAATTCCAGGGAGGGTTTGACCTCCAGGCCAAGTGGCTATGAGAATCAGCTGTGTCAGCAGTGAGAGAACTTCTGTCCTCTAGGGAGGTGCTAATCTAGCCTTTGCCTGAGGCTATCCGGCAAATGCCTGTGTGCAGGGCTTGGGTGGGGCGGGTCGAACAGGATCAACAGGGTGGGCCGGAGAGAGCAGTTATGGTGGCTCTCAGTCCTGTCCCCAGGGGCTCTGCCTCTCTGAGTCCCAGCACCCGCTGCAAAGCTCGGAGAGAAAGCTGCACTCGCTCTGACCGAAGCCAGACAGTCCCGCTTCTCCCGTTTGAGTCTGGGTCCCTAAAGACTCGCCCGGATCTGGAGCTCAGAGTCTGCGACTCCCTCCCGATTGAAAATGCCAACCGCGCCCTCCGCCGCCAGCCCGCTCCGCGCACTCCGCACCTCAGAATTTGACTTCAGCACTGTGCCTCCTCTGAGTGTCCGTATGCATTTCTCTTTCCTCCTAGTTGTAGGACTTCCACTCAGCCAGCGTTCCTGTGGTTCTGGGTGATGTCCCTTCCGTTTTTTGGTTTCACTTTTGAAGTAGTTGTTCAAAGCAGCAAACTCCAGCGTTAACCTATGCCGCCATCTTGGTTCTCCAATTATATAATATATATTTTTTATATTTACATATGTCACACTATTAAATCAGATGTAACTGATTACATTAAATTTAATTTGAGGAAGCCAAAACCGGTTTGGCTCAGTGGATAGAGCGTCGGCCTGCAGACTGAAAGGTCCCAGGTTCGATTCCGGTCAAGGGCATGTACCTGGGTTGCGGGCACATCCCCAGTAGGAGATGTGCAGGAGGCAGCTGATCGATGTTTCTCTCTCATCGATGTTTCTAACTCTCTATCTCTCTCCCTTCCTCTCTGTAAAAAATCAATAAAATATATTTTTTAAAAAAATTTAATTTGAGGAAATGAATGAGTTTAGTTTAATATTTCCCATTTATTAATGGGTCCATCTGTACATGAACTTAAGATTTTCATATAATTTTTGCAGATACCTTAAAAATTCTTTACCTGACTTCAGATTGCTAGTTATAAAAAACAAAACAAAACAAAAAACACAACTCCCCCCCACCACACATACACATACACACACACACACACACACACACACACACACACACACAACCAAACACTGCAATTCTTAAAATGCTTTCCAAATTGAAAGCTAATATTGATTTAAAGTACAAATGACTGCCTTGGCTAGTTTGGCTCAGTGGATAGAGCATTGGCCTATGGATTGAGGGGTCCCAGTTTTGATTCTGTCAAGGGCACATGCTGGGGTTGTGAGATTCCCAGTAGGGGGTGTGTAGGAGGCAGCCAATCAATGATTCTCTCTCATCATTGATGTTTCTATCTCTCTCACCCTTTCCTTTCCTTTCTGAAATAAACAAAAATGTATTTTTAAAGAAGTACAGAGTACTTTCTTAAAATACTCTGAAGGGGGAAAATATATACTTTTTTATACTTCACAAGAGTGGACATAAGAAATCTTTAAATGTCCCTGAATGGTGAAAAATGTGTGTGAGGGTGGGGCAGGTGCATGTGTCTTTTTCCGTAGAGTGTTACTTGAAATGTAAGACAGTAAAAGCAAAGGGGGCAGTTGTAAAGCACTGGGTGATGAAATTTACATTGTTGGTTGAGTGACAATTGACTCAATTCTCTCATTTTCCTGAGTTTTTTGTCTATGAAATCTTTTCTTAAAGTAAACATTATGGAAAAGGATAAACATAAAATTACATCAACTTGGGACTGCAATGGTTTAAGATAGTGGTCAGGATGGACACAAAACTCTCATCTTCTCACCCTTTCTCTCCACTCCTTCTCCAGCCAAATGCATCTGCAAACACAGAACATGGAGCTTAGCTCAGTCAGCTGAGTTAAGGAAACAGAATGATCCCAAAATCTTGTGAAAGTTAGAGTGAAAAAGTAATAGACTGTGATACTTATTTTGTCCTTAAGTTCTCTTTGAAATATTTTTATTGCAGTCCTTAAGAGGGTTTCCCAGTTTATATTATTGTATGTTTTGGATGGCTAATTAAATATTTTCAATTTTTATTTAAACACACACACACACACACACACACACACATTAGCACAACCAGGAACACACATTTTAAGGTGTAATTGTTTTCTAATTTTTGTCTTGGGTTTCTGAGTTTATGCTTGGTTTTACCTGAGTTGAGAATGCTGGCTGATTGGGAAGTTTTCCAGGCCATTATTCTGCCTTAAAGGATAAGGCAATCGATCTCATCTTGAATTCCTGAAAATCCTAATTATTCTCTTCCTTCATACACTGTAAATCTCTGAGCAGGATGTATTTTTGTTATTTCATTTGGATGTCTCTGTAGTTCCCTGTTTAGTTTTTAATTACTTGGCCAAAATCCCTCTGAGTATGTGGAGTCAGATTTATTTTGTGCACTTATTTCTAAGCCCTAAACTTGTCTTAGAATGAAAGGTTCTCTAAAGTCTATTCCAGTACTAACATTTTATGGTTCTAAGTTTTTAGATTGTTTATTAAGAAACAACATGTATGACTATAAATTATGCTATATTTGGTTTGTGGCTAAATCAATGTTTTTCTATAAAATGATGTTGCTCTTTAATTATTATTTTCAGGGGAGATGATCAATTTATTAAAGTTCTTAAAAAACAAACATATTACTGCTTTACCTGAATGTTGATACATATTCATAAACACCTTTCTATATAACTTGATATTCTTAATATGGGATTGCCATCTGACACAGGAACAAGGGAGAGAAATCTTTCTGCTCTCCTGAATTTATGTCTTCATGGCCTCAGCCTCAGTTATATTCTAATGAAGAAAATATTTTGCAAATATTTAATGTACATCCCCGTTTGTAGGTAAGGGAGTTAATTTAAACCCAGTCAGTGAAAACAAGACCCGTTTCTTGTTCCTTACAAATGGCACTCATCTTTTGTTCTTTGTCTTAGAGGACTAAATTAACAGAATAAACAAAAAGGTAGGCACTCAATTCCAGCTGTTAATATTCAGAATTAGTTGTCTGTTAACAAGCTACTTATTTTATTTTTTTCACTGTAGTTTTATCCATAAACAGTGATAATAACAGGATCTATATCAAAGGTTCCTTTTCCCCCTTACAAGGAGCAAATAAGTTAATTTGTATATATTTAGACATAATAAGCATTAAGCAAATATATAGCATCATTATCAACACTTTGGCCCTAGTGGATTAAAGATGTATGTTCTACCTGATGTGCAAAGAAATTATAGCTTGTTTATTTTCTGCAATTAATGTTACCTTTCTCACATGTCACCCTTCCAATTCCCATCCTGGTTATTGTAGGGAAAACGGCAATAAATAAATGTTTGTTGCCTTCTATTTAACTTTAAAAGTTAATGAATACTTCCTTGTCCTTTTCTGATTGTACATAGACTTACATAAATAGCTCAGCATCTTTTAAATAACAGAGTTTGCTTTCTTTCCTCCTTCCTATTCCCAGAATGGCCAGTGTATATCTGAGATATTTATTATGGTGGCAACGGCGAAAAGGAGGCAGGTATGCTGATTACACAGGATTTGTGCTATCATCCTTTAAGAAGTGTATAACACACTTATCAGTGCAAAGTGATCATCTTTGCACTGCCAGCTGCTAAGATCCAACTGGTTCCATCTGGCTTTTGGGGTGCTATGCTGCACCCATGGTAGAAGAGCATTATATTTATTTTTGTCATAGAAGCTCCCACTCATTGAAGCTGCTTCCTACCATCTCAGACATTTGCAAGTCCACAGACATTCACATCATCTTTACACCCTTACAGAAAGGCAATCTGAAAATTCCAGATCCCCTGCACATTACACATCCGCCATAGAAAACCTTAAGCAATAGTATGCATATGTTTACTGGACACAGGATTGTTAGCACAGCCAACACCAGTCTCCTCCAGGGGCCTTGCAATCCCTTCCAGCTGCAGGTAGGGGAGCAGACTGGCAGTCCCCAAATATCTCATCATTTCCAAGTTTAGGACCTAGAGGAGAGACCAAGAGATAGGTTGTTGGTGGTGAAGAAACAGGTACAGTATCTTCCATTTTTGTGATGCCTTTATTTCCTCTTCACTCCGTATTTATTTTCCCTTTGGAAGTTTCTTCTCTATCTTATCTATTCCTTTTTGCAGGGTTGTTAAGACTGACAGCATATATTTAATGGTAAAATGTCTAATGTACGTGTCTAAGGACGTGTCTACACGTAGCATTAACCTAACCATAGTTATCCTTACTACTACAGATACCTGTGAAAGAGTTTTCACCAAGCAATTTCTCTTTACCCATGAGATATGATATTCTATTTATTCTATATTGTATGTAACTCTGGAGGTCCATTTGCTCCATTTTATCCTCACTGTCATTACCTTATCACAAGCCTGAATTAGGTCTTAATGAAAAATATTGTCACCAATCTACTTCTAAATGCATCTGTTTACTAAACAATGGATCTACTAGCTTGCTTACCTACCTGTCATGCACAGTGAGGAACACTGACACAAATGCCAATAAATGCTGGGCTATAAGGGAGCAATAAGATCCATTTAATAGAGAGAGCATTATTCAGCTTCTACAGCCAAACTGTGGGAAAATAGTGTTGCTACTAGATCTTCTAATTTTTCAACACAGATTGGCATTTTAATTTTCATGAGAAATTTCCCAATGTCTAAATGTTCACAACTAATTCAGAAATTGCTGAACGCATTTCATAAGGCAATAAAATATCTGTAGTCAAAATTCAGCCCAGGGATAACCAATTGTCAATATCCAACATGAGGAAAGAAGAACCATTATTTCCCCAACTTGGTCTCAGTTCCACAATCTCTTGTAGCATTCCTTAGCATATATACATATATTTATCCCTACACTTAAAACGAACTCACTTTCTGTTTTTACACTGGTTGATCTCTCTGCCTGTAATGTGTTCTCACCTGCAGAGTTCACTCTACTGTATTAAGATTGAAGTAAAAGGCCCTAGCTGGTTTGGCTCAGTGGATAGAGAGTCTGCAGACTGAAAGGTCCCAGGTTAGATTCTGGTCAATGGCATGTATGTCCCTTGCAGGTTCTTTGGCCCTGGTCAGGGTGCGTGCAGGAGGCAACCAATCGATGTGTCTCTTTCACATTGATGTTTCTGTCTCTCCGTATCCCTTCTATTCTTTCTAAAAATCAATGGAAAAATATCCTCGGATTAACAACAACAAAAGATTGAAGTAAATGATAATATCCTGGTAGCTATGATAACTCATTCTTACCTATGCTCCAAAGATAATTTCCTATAAAACTTTATTAATGCTCACTTTACTAGACTATTAATGCTTCAAGAGAGGGACAGACTTTATTCATCTTTGTTTCCTAACTCTCAAATCACATTCAATAGAAGATACTCAGCATGAAAAGGAACAGATTCCCTTGACCCTCTAGCAGGCAGGAAAGCCTTAGAAGTCCTACAGTCCTTAACAACCTGAGAGTAGGTCTTAATTTGTTGCTGATGCTCATGCTAAACAAAGGTGTTTTTATTTTATTATTAATTTTTGAGTCACCTTGTTAAGTTTTACTAATGAAAAGAAAAGAAAAAAAATTGTTGGGATCTGATTGGCATTGTGTTCACTCTATAGATGAATTTTAGGAGAACTAAATCTAAACTAGACTTTATAGTTCTACTCATGAACATAATTTATCTCCCAATTTGTTTTAGTTTTTCATTGATTTCTCTCAGTAGTGTCAATAATCTGTAGTTTTCATTGTAGAGGCCTGCAACATATTTTGGCACATTTATTCATAATTACATTATGGTTTGGAAAGCTTTAGTAAATTATTTTAAATTAGATGCTAATAATTATTTGCTTACAGAGTTTTTTTATAGAAATATTGTTTGCAGATATAAAGATATAAAGTTAATATTATTATTGTTGTTTTGTCATCATGTTGTTGACATTTGTATATTGATCTTAGGTGCTGCTACCTAGATAATTTCTCTTTTTAATTTTGGTACATTTTTGTTGATTTATTGGAATTTTCTATATAATTTTATTAACTATGAATAAACACAATTAAATTTGTCCCTTTTGTACATTTTATTATTTTTTTTTAATCCTTACCTGAGGATACTCTTCCATTGCTTCTTTTAGAGAGAGTGGAAAAGAGAGGGAAAGCAGAGAGAAACATCAATGTGAGAGATTCACATCAATTGGTTGCCTCCTGCATGTGCACTGATCAGGGCCTGGGCCGGGGAGGAGCCTGCAATCAAGGTACATGCCCTTGATCGAACTCGGGACCCTTCTTTCTGCAGGCTGGCCCTCTATCCATTGAACCAAACTGGCTAGGACCTTTTTGTACATTTTAAATGTTTATTTTTGCCGTATTGTATTGCCTGGATTCTAGTACATTGAGGATCAGAAATGTTAGAAAAAGGTATACTTGCCTTTTTATCATTGTAAGGGAGAAAACATTCTATATTTCACCATTAAGTAAAATGTTAACTTGAGTTGTTTGTTTTTTTAAATATGTGTACTTTATCAGATTGAGCATGTACTCTTTGTTCCTACTTTGCTGACAGTTTCCTATTAATTGGGTGGTAAATTTTTCATTTTTTGCAGGTATTGGATCAAATAATTTTTTTAATATTCTAATGTGATAAATTACATTGATTTTTGACTACCTAAACAGACATCATTACAGATATAAACTCACTTGTTCATGATGTGTAACTCTTTATATATTGCTGGACTTTGTTTGCTAATATCTAATAGAGGATTTTGACCTCTTTGTAAGGGATATTGACATGTAAATTTTTTTCTTCTGGTGTCCTGCTGGCATTATAGTGGTCTCTTCAGTAAGTTGGCAATTGTTTCCTTCTCCTCTATTAGTCAAAGATTTTGTGCAAAAACTATCAGTTTTTTCATAGATACTTAGAAGACAACTAGTGACGCCAACTGGGCCTGAAATTTTCTTCAAAAGAAGTTTCTCTTTACTTTGATTTTAGTTGCTTGTTTTTAATTTGACAATTGAATTTCTTTATTAGAAGTATGGCTATTTCAAATTTTTCAAGTGTTAGTTTTGATATTTGTTTTCCAAAAATAATTACTGATTTCATCTAAATTGTTAAAATATATTGACATAAAATTGTTCTTAAAGTTCTCCTTTTATCCTTGTGTTTTTGCTTTTGTGTCTCTAGTAAGAGTTATTTATTTCATTCTTGATAATGGAAATAATTTTATCTTTTTCTAGTGTCTTAAAGTGGGGGATTATATCACTAATATTAGTCTTTTTTCCTAATATAAGAATTCCATTTACTACTAAAATTTTTTTCTTTAGAAACAGCTTTACTGCATCTTATACATTTTATATTTTTTTCATTTAAATTTCTTTTTAGTTTAAAATAACTTCTATTTGTCCTTGTGATATTCTTTGAAATTTTATTTATCTAGAAATATGTAGCTCATTTCCAAATATACTTGGGTTTTCTAGATACCTTATTGTTATTGATCTCTAATTTAATTCTGTTGTGCTCAGAAAACATGCTCTGTAAGATTTCAATCTTGTAAAATTTATTCAGGCTTATTTAATGGCCTAGCATATGGTCTATCTTAGAGAATAATCAATATGCACTTGTTAAAATGTTGTTCTGTTATTATTGTGTGTTGTGTTCTATACATATAAATTAGATAAAGTTAGTTGCTAATTTGTTCTATATCCCTACTAAAATTTTCCCTCCTTATTCTCTCAATTAATGGGAGAGGAGTGATTGAAATCTCCAGTTGGAATTGTAGAGTTGTCTGTTTCAACCTTGATTCTTTCAGCTTTTCCTCATTAATTGGATTTTCAGTCACTGTAGACATTCACATTGATGATTTTCTCTTCCTGATGACTTTATAATTTAACATGATGATGCCTTCCTCAGTAGCCTTTGTTGTCTTGATGTTTATTTTATATGATATTAATATAATCATGCCAGATTTCTTGTGCTTGTTATTAAAGAATATATTAGTTTATAATTGGAAAGTGCTTACAAATCTACTTGGCATGAATACATAAGTTGTAAAATAAACAAACCCACAATTTCCAATGATCACTTCATTCCATATAAACTAATCTATATAGAATTACCCCTTCACATGCTGTTCTCCTTCACAACATTCTTTCCCCTTGTATGAAGCACCATCTCCTACTTCTCCTTTTACCTGAGTCATACTCATTTTTTATAGTTTTTATTCTCTCCATGACATTTCGTGAAGAGTGATCCTTCCCTTCTCTAAGCTCCTATAACCCCTGGCATCTTCTCACTTATACTTGTCATTTGCTGCTTCTTAATGTAATTTAGGTTTTATGTTTCTTTTTTGCTAGTTGTTAGGCTATGTGATATTTCCATGTTAGGATCCACTCTTATTATCCTTGCAAAGGCTGTGGTAAAATGTGTTTTGGGTTTTTGGCTTACTTACACTCAGAGCTCAATTCAGAATTGCCTTTGGTATGTGGAGAGGCACAGAGCAGCAATAGGGCAATAAAACGGCAGTGGGTAACCAGAATCAAAGAGGTGCCATGGAGGAAATTTGCTCTGACAAGGCTAGCTAGTGGTGCAGAGGTTATCTTAATCTGCTTTCTAGTTGTACCTACGCCTACTTTGAACAGTGTTAATGGAATATGATATATGCAAAATTAGGACAATGAAAAATATGGGGAGCTCTGGCCTCTGTGGCTCAGTTGGTTGAGAGTGGTCCCATGCACCACAGGGCTCCCTGTTCCATTTCTAGTCAGGGTACATGCCCCTGTTAGCTTGATCCCCAGTAGGGGGCGCACAGCAGGCAGCCAATCAATGTTTCTCACATTAATGTTTCTCTATTTCTCTCTTCCAATGTGGGGTGTGCAGGAAGCAGCTGATCACCGGTTCTTTCTCATCATTGATGTTACTCTCTCTCCCTTTCCCTTCCTCTCTCTCTAAAATCATAAAAAAACACATTTTTTAAAAAGAGAAAAGTATGGGGGAAAACTAGTGTGCTATTCCAGCCAATCTTGATAATAGTAGTAATAATAGCACTCTATACATCATGTACCATATGCCAAGTACTTCCTAAATGCTTCATATACAAACTAGTTATTTAGTTACTGTCATTGACGTTTTACAGAGAAGAAATTGGAGAGACTGCAGAAGGAAGTAGTATGCCCAAGAACTCTTAAAAGTCAGAGTCAGGTTTTGAACCAATGTTGTTTAAGCTTCCAAGCAAATGTGTATGTGTAGGACCCACCTTTCTTTGATTTCTTACAAATTCAGCAGTATCTCTAACCCTCTAAATCTTCAGAAGTGAAATAGAGAAGCTGGTATAAGAATTCTGAATTGTCCTGTTAACCTGCCAAAGCCTTCACTATATCTGTAACAAGTGATACAGCATGAGCCCTTGGTAACTAATACAGATATACTTTCCTGAGATAAAAGAGTAGATAAATAACCAATGTAAATGCCATTTATTCATTAAAATTCTACACAGCAAAATATCTAATCATTATCTGAATGACTAATATACTTTACTGTCTTCATGTATATCATAAAACATAATAAAATGGATAATGGATATATTCTCCTGAATAATATTGCTGCAATTTAAATTCTCATTTCATGACATGAATAGAGCACATTTCTGTGCATAAAGTAGTAAAATACCATGCTATAGTTTGACAAAGAGCTTCAGTATTATTTAAAGGAAAATTCATGAATCATCCAAAATAGCACATAATATTTTTTTCACATTTGTTTTCTATTTGAATCATTTCTTTCTACTCCAAGAGCAAAACCGGTATATCCTGCATCTCTCAGCATAGCTTTCCATTAGAATGGTTGCATGATGTATTTTAACAAATTGCTGCTTTGAGATAATTTTTTCATGATTCTGACATGATAAGATTCTTTTATTACTTTCTAAAATGAGCTATTAATAAGCTAAAATGTAACATAAAAGCAGAAGTCTTCTATTCTTTAATGACAAAGATATGACAGGTATATAATATCAATATCTCCCACCAAACAAATGCCCTAAAATTACAAGTTAGAGTTACTGCACTTCAAAAAATAACATCAAACAAAATGCTTACCAGTCCCAAGTATTCTATCGCAGGGCATACGTCTTTGTTTGTCTCAAAAGGAACATTAAATGCATATCTGCAAAAGAAATCCATAGCACTTAACCTAAGTAAAGACATTTTCTGGAAAGCATTATAAAATCAAGTGAAATCTGTTGCTGTGAAGTCACCCAGAATGAAACTTTGAAAATTTTTATTAAGTTTTCTATGTAAAACTTGACTATAGGTATATGGGAACATTTCATTAACAGCCTCCCTTCTTTCCTACATTTTTCTTTTTCCCAAGAAATATTCAGAGGGCCGCATGAATTCATGAATAAGAAATTTCACTAAATCAGTGATACATTTTATTTATAAATTTTAAAAATAACCAAATGTTTGTAAGTGCATTGGTATCCATGAAAATATAGGTTGTATAAATGTATGTTTCTATTTTAATTTTTAGTTATGATCATGAATATTTCTAAGAAACATGTTAAAATATGTGGATACCAGCAAAAGAATATCTGTATTTTCATAGTTAGCATAATTACTTGTGATTTTGGGGGAAAAAGATTAATAATTCCCAAGGTACATTTGGAACCTGATGCATATGTACATGAAAGATCTAGTTAGCTGCAGTTTGTTTTGTTTGTTATATGAATACATATCTGTCACATCCCAGCATTCAGAGGTAATTTTTAAAGACTTTGAGAAAGTAAATTTTAATTTTTATGGTAATAGAGTCATACTACATAAATTTCAATGAATTTTTCTCAGTGCTGTTTTATTTTATGAATCTTGAGTGTATTTGCTCTTCCAAAGATCAAACGGATAAAGATAAAAATAGAGGGTTACTTTCTTCCCCAAACTAAGAAAAATCAAACCATTAGAGTAGCAAATCTAATTCTCAAACTTCAAGCTTAATATGTCCTACACCTAAGGAAGTTGATTTTATAATAATCCTGAAATTATAGTTGTTAGAGATACAGAGATTCATGCACTAAAAATTCTCACACTTTAATTCAAAAAATATTGCTCCTTTTCCTCATTTCTCAACAATAGTGTTTCTAATTTATTTTGCCTTCTTTACCAATATGACAAACATATTTTGGAAGCTATTAGGAAAGAAATTTGTTTATATCATTTTATGTATCTTTATTTTCATTGTCTATATTGAAATAACTATGGTTTAGTTTCATGACAAAATAATTCATTATAGTTTTGTATTTATACCAAAACTTTATGGGGAAAATCTATTACCATAGTTTTGTGAAGAGATCCCTAGACAAAAGTCCACTTAAATAGTAAGTTTTCCTAGTTCTATTTTGGGACCTCCACCTCTATTATCAGAGTAATAAGTTTAATGATTGTCATCTATTTTCAATGGACAATACATATCTAGAGTGGCTACTATGTCAATAATACTATGCTATTAACTTACCTATATGTTTTTTCAAGATTCAATTAAAAATAAATTATAACATTAAATACTTTAATATTAGTGTCACCTAAAATCAGCCCCTTTCCTTTTAACATTATTTCACTTATTTAGGAGTCTAATAATTAGGAACCAAAATTTCCCTATATTCAAATTCCAAGTCTTTTTACTGGGTATTTTATGTACTTGATTTTTTTACATCCCAGAAATGAGATTATAGGTACATCATTTTTTCTCTCCTCTGTCCGGTCTATTCCTCATCTTAATTGTGAAGAACCTCACTGTTTTCTGTGTTTGAATTCCTTCTATACCATATTTGTTAATTCCCATATCCATATTCAACTTGGAGGATACCATTTCCATGTTAGTCCCAGGGTCCCAGGGAAAGATTAATTCAATATTTGAGGTAATACTGTTGCCTGATTCAGTAACAAAATAACAAAAAAAGTTCCATAGTAAAAAATATTAACCAATCATAATGCTTTTGGTGAAAGAACTGGTGTCTTCCCTTGTGTTAGTGAGTGTGTAACTGTACTGAAAATTACACTGCTCTCCCAAGTGTGGGGGGCCCAGGTCCAGGGTCTTTTATTTCAACTGACCTGATCTCTAACCCATTCAAGAGGCTTACAGCTAGATGTTTTACTAGAATGTAACCTCAATGAGAGAAAAAATTATATAAATAATTTCTAAATCCCCAAAGCTGGGATGATTTCTGTCACATAGAAAAAGCTCAGTTTTATTAATTTAAAAAAATAATTTTATTAATCACAAATCTCAAAAAATAAACAGCAACCATAACTTTTAGAGAATCCTGTGCCAGTAAATAAATATTATTGTGCCAATTTTATAGATGTGGTATTGATACTTTTAACAAATTCCCTGGAAATGTAATAGAAAGTTATACCTATTATTAGTTTATAATGATAGTATTCTTGATTAATATGAATAATAAATTTTTAAAATTGATTTTGAGAGAGAGAAACCAATTTGTCACTCCATCCATTATGCATTCATTGTTTGATTCTTGTATGTGTATTGACCGGGGATTGAACCCATAACCTTCATGTATTGGGATGATGCTCCAACCACCTGAGCTACATGGCTAGGACTAAATACTAATATTTATATTTGGATACTGTTATATTTGAATACTAGCTTTCATGTAATATTCAACTGTTTATGTATTATAATATTGGTCTTCAAATATTCTGTTTACTAACAACTTATAAGAATTTTACGAAAGTGTGAAGCGTCTCATATATTTTTTAAATTGACAAATTGACATCTATAATTTTTTAATCATAAGTGTAAATACTTGCAAAAGAATTTTCCTAGCATACTATGTATACATGCATTGTATATATGCATTAAAAATATTTTCCTTGAAATTCCGAAGCTGTGGATTTGTCTTATTGAATTTATAAAGTTATAGTGTTACTTAATTGGCAAAGTTAACTCTCATTCTCAAACAAACCAACCAAATCCAACTAACCTTTATGTCATGAGAAAAAAAATCTAAATTTATTTTAAATCCAAATAAACCTGCTAATAGGCATCCTTTAGACAACCATATTACTTTGAGATTTTCATTCCAATAAAATAGAAGTAGCCTCAATAAAAGAAGTGGCACCCTAGGCCCCAATTCTTTCTTTAAACTCAAATATTCTTTCATAAGATATATTGTCCTTGGTTTTGTAATCTGAAAGTTTTGACAGGAAAATGCATTTTAGCAGGTGCCTGTATGCAAGTGAGGGATGCCTTTTTTCCCTGAAAGTTGAGAATCTGGGTACTTACATTATGAAGAGAACAAAATGTGAAATTATAAACCAAGTTGCCATACCAGCTTTTAGAATAATAATTATTTTTATGTATTAGTTTTTATATCATGTAGGAAACAAAAAGTGGAGTGACATAGAATAACTTTTGTAATTGCCTATGTATGTACCTTTACTTCGATCTTCTTCATAAGGCACACGTTACTAATGTCCTTTTATTTTAACCAGCAGAACCCCTTTAAATCTAAAGGTAACAGGCTCTCTCAGTTTTTGTTTATCTTGGAATGTCTTAATTTCTCCCTCACTTCAGGAGAATGGTTTTTCTAGATATAAGGTTGTTGGTTGACAGTCTTATTCTTTTAGCACTTTACATCTATCAGTCAGTTTCCTTTGGCTTCCAATATTTCTAATGTAAAGTCTGCTCATAATCTTATTAAGGATCCCTTGTATGTGATTAGTCACTTCTGTCGTGCCGCTTTTAAGATTCTCTTTTCCTTTACCTTTTGAGAGCTTGATTATAAGGTGTCTTGGTGTGGGTATCTTTGAGTTTATGCATTGAACTTGCTGAAGGCATATATATTCATGCCTTTCATCAAAGTGGGTAAAGTTTCCAGTCATTATTTCTTCAAATATTTCCTTGTACCCTCTCCTCCTCCTCATCCTCCTCGGCCTCCTCCTCCTCCTCCTTCTCCTTCTTGTTATTATTATTCATTGACTCCTACAGTTCGTATATTGATCACCTTGATGGTGCCCCACAGGACCACTAGGCTATGTTTGCTACTTTATTGTTTTCTCTTCCTTTTCCCAAACTCAGTAATTTCCATTGTACTATCTTAAAGTGTACTGATTCTTTCTCTGCATTCTAAAATCTGCCTTTGATCCCTCCAGTTAACTTTTCATTTCAGTTATTGTAATTTTAAGGTTGAGAATATCTTTTTGGTTTCTCTTTTGGTTTTCTATCTGTTTGTTGATATTTTCATTCTGCTCCTATATAATTTTCTTTAATGTCTACAAAATTTGTTTTAGTTTTTGAGCATCTTTTAAGACTGGTAATTATTTTAATTATTTTTTGAACAGTTTTGAAAGAGTTTTGCATGTATGGTCAGTTTGGCTCAGTGGATAGAGCCTCGAATTGCAGACTGAAGGGTCCCAGGTTCAATTCTGGTCAAGGTCACGTACTTTTGTTGCATGTTCCTCCCCGGCCCGGGCGCTGTAGGAGTCAACCAATTGATGTCTTTCTCTCACATTGATATTTCTCTCTGTCTTTTCCATTCTCTGGAAAAATATCCTCAAAAAATCAATGGAAAAACATCCTCAGGTGAGGATTAAAGGAGAAAATAAAGAAATAATGCAGAGAAAATGGATATTTTCTAGACACAAAATGATCTACAGCTGGGGTTATTTTAAATTATATCCAAGAAGATCACCAGAAGTGAGCATGAGTTCTTAACATAGTTTATGGGTGAAATGGATTACCAAAAAACGCAATAATTAAAGTGGTACAGGAAGCCAAACAAAAAGGTGTTGCTGACTCAATCTAAGAACAAGCCCCTAGAAAGAAAGTGTCAGTCAGTTCCAAAGAGTAAGCAGTAAATTTATGGAAGTACTGCTTAAGAACTTCTCTGCTCCCCTTACCTTTTCTCTCTCTCTTGCTTCATCTCAGAAGGGTCAGAGACTATGAGAACACAAGTTAGAGAGGAAGGGTCAGAGTAAGAAACTAGACAGACCAAAGATGTATTTTAGAATGTTCTTACCTGAAGCAAGCCCTCCTTGCATCCGCAAGAGTAGCTACAGTCTTATATAAACTTACACTCTTGACTAGTAATTATGATTAGTACTGAATCAGATCCATATATGTCTTAAAGTTATCATAAACCACTTTGTATTAATCATGAGTGACCAGGGAAGGCACCGAAATCTTCTCCCAAGAGAAGATGAAGAACTTGCTCCACTTTTTGCATTTGAAAGTTGGGGGGTGGGAGGAGAGTGAAAGAATAGAAAAACTTTTTTTAAAATTACATATTATTATTACAAATTGTTAATCATTTGTTCAACAAAAGATCAGAATATAAATGACAATATTTAAAAATCACAGTTCATGTTGTCATCTACACTAATAAAAGAGAAACATGGTAATTGGCGTACGACCCCTACCCTTTTCATTGGCTAATCAGCGAGATATGCAAATGAACTGTCAGCCAAGATGGCGGCCGGCAGCCAGGCAGCTTGAAACTAACATGAGGCTTGCTTGCCTCACTGACGGAGGACTCCAACGTTCCCCGCCTGCGGCTGCAGGCCTCTGAGCGGGCAGTTTAAGAAACACTGTAACAAATACCGCCGGACTTCAGGCAGCAGGATGGCAACATTGTAAGCAAAGGCCAGAAACCTAAGAGCTGGAGCCAAGCCTCAAAGCTAAAGCTGGCCCAGAATAAAAAAAATAAAAAATAAAAAAAAAAGAGCGGTTGGGAGCTTCAGTCACCCCCAGCCTGAAAACAGCCCTCAGCCCCTCACCCAGACTGGCCAGGCACCCCAGTGGGGACACCCACCCTGAAGGGGGTGTGACCAGCTGCAAATAGCCATCATCCCCTCACCCAGGCTGACCAGGCACCCCAGTGGGCCCCCCACCCTGATCCAGGACACCCTTCAGGGCAAACCAGCCGGCACCCACCCATGCACCAGGCCTCTACCCTATATAGTAAAAGGGTAATATGCCTCCCAGCACCAGGATCAGCGGAGCCATGAGGCCTCCCGGCACCAGGATCAGCGTGACAGGAGGCAGCGCCCAAACCCCCTGATCGCCCTGTGGCTCTGTGTGTGACGGGGCGGGGCCACAACCTCCCTATCCACCCTGCTCTGTTCGAGACAGGGGAAGGCGCCCCAACCCCCTGATCAGCCCTGCTCTGTCCCTGATAAGGGGAGCTCCCCAACCCCCTGATTGCCCTGCGGCTCTGTGTGTGACAGGGTGCAGCGCCCCAACACCCTGATCGCCCTGTGGCTCTGTGTGTGACAGGGGGCGGGGCCACAACCTCCCTATCCACCCTGCTCTGTTCGTGACAGGGGAAGGCGCCCCAACCCCCTGATCAGCCCTGCTCTGTGCCTGATAGGGGAGAGCTCCCCAACATCCCCCCCTCCCCCCACGGGCCCTGCTCTGTGTGTGATGGGGTAGAGCCATAACCTCCCCATCGGCCCTGCCCTGAGTGTGAGAGTGGCAGTGCCCCAACCCCCTGATCGGCCCTGCTCTGTGCGTGACAGGGTACAGAGCCCCAACCCCCCTGATGGGCCCTGCTCTGTGTGTGACGGGGGCAGCGCCCCAACTCCCTGATTGGCCCTGCTCTGTGCATGACAGGGTACAGAGCCCCAACCCCCCTGATGGGCCCTGCTCTGTGAGTGACAGGGGGCAGTGCCCCAACCCCCTGATCGGCCCTGCTCTGCGCGTGACAGGGGGTGGCGCCACAACCTCCCCATCTACCCTGCTTTGAGTGTGACAGGGGACAGTGCCCCAACCCCCCAATCGGCCCTACCCTGATCGTGACTGAGGGTGGCATCACAACCTCCCAATCTCCCTGCTCTGTGCATGACAGGGGGCGGTGCCCCATCTCCCCAATTGGCCCTGCTCTGAGCCCAACCAGGGGCTGCACCTAGGGATTGGGCCTGCCCTCTGCCACCCAGGAGCAGGCCTAAGCCAGCAGGTCGTTATCTCCCGAGGGGTCCCAGACTGCGAGAGGGCACAGGCTGGGCTGAGGGGCCCCTCTTCCCCCCCGAGTGCACAAATTTTTGTTCACCGGGCCTCTAGTATTATATATAATGTATAAATGTACAAAATAACCCTGGTACCAGTAAAGAACAGGAAAGACATCCTATAGAATAAAACCCAAATGTGCAAATCGACCGAACAGTGGAACGACTGGTCACTATGACATGCACTGACCACCAGGGAGCAGCTGCTCAACACAGGAGCTGCCCCCTGGTGGTCATTGTGCTCCCACAGGGGGGGTACTACTCAGCCAGAAGCTGGGCTCATGGCTGGCAAGCGCAGTGGCAATGGCAGGAGCCTCTCTCACCTCCACTGGAGGCGGGCAGTAAGGAGCCGGGGTCCCAGACTACGAGAACCCCGGACTGTGAGAGGGACTAAGCCAGCAGGCAGACATCCCCCGAGGGATCCTGGACTGTGAGAGGATGCAGGTCAGGATGAGAGACCCTATCCATGCACGAATTTGTGCACCAGGCCTCTAGTTGGAAAATAAAGCTCTTAAATTAAAAATTTAAAAAGGGGAAAAGACTGTATTTATGAACCATCACCCCAATATATTGCTTATTTATGAAATTTTGTGTCCATTTCAAATATTTAAATCTTTTAAATATTTATTTTCTTGAATTAATTATATGCTAATTCTAAATATTTACCTATTTCTATATTTATCTGCCCTCAAATCATAGAAAATGTGGCTTTTTCATTTTTTATAAATTTAGTATTTTAAATGGGATAGCCATATACTTCTGCATCTTTAAACAAATGGAACTAAATATTTTGCCTGTTAGGAAGTTCCAAAGGAAATTATACTGAAAATAACATGATAAATTATATAAACAATTTTACCCATATGCTTATTCTGGTGTAATTATCCAATGCAACAGAGTTATAATGCTCTATAAACAATGTAGCAAAAAATAAACAAACAAAAACACACAGAAACAAGAAAGAAAATAAAAATAATATAGATTTTTGGCATAAAATATTTCTGTAAAATAGATGTATATAGAGATCCTGTATTGTACATTGCTTATTTGGAAGAATATTATTGCATACTAGGGGCCCAGTGCCGGGAGCCAGTCCATCCTTGCTGTTTCAAGGGACCTGGCATATATGGCATACTGTTCTTTATATGTTTGCTCACCTTCTTGGCACTATGTGTTTTAACCAAGGTCACCTCTCTGAGAAAGGTTGTTTCCCCAGGTAGGGATTTTCCCCTGAAGTTAGGGAGGGAATAAAACCCCTTAACTAAGTGCCAGGTGGGTAATTAATCACTTTAACTATGAACAATCATACTTAAGCTACATAATCTTTACTCCCTGGAATGGAGATAAGAAACGCCCTAACCTTTGGAATGGAGATTGATAGGATTGGAATCAACTGGTATAAATACAGATGTAACAAGACAACAAGACACAGAACCTAGACACAGAACCTACACAGAACCTAGACACAGAATCTAGACACAGAACCTAGACACAGAACCTAGACACAGAACCTACACAGAACCTAGACAGAGAACCTAGACACAGAACCTACACAGAACCTAGAGACAGAAGAACTTCGCTGGAGAGAACATGCCAAAAGATCCTGGACAGAAACTGGAGACAGAACCTAGCGAGAGAACATGGCAAAAGATCCTGGACAGAAACTGGCCGCAGAACCTAGAGATAGAACCTAGCGAGAGAACCTGGCTGAAGAACCTAGAGACAGAACCTGGCTACAGAACCTGGATAGAACATGGCAAGAGAACCTGACTAGAACCTGGTGACTGAACCTGGCTGGAGAACCTGGACAGAACCTGGCTGGAGAACCTAGCAAGGTAACATGGCTACAGAACCTGGCTGGAGAACCTGGAGAACCTGGCTGGAGAACCTAGCAAGAGAATATGGACACAGAACCTGGCTGGAGATCCTAACCAGAACTTCGCTGGAGATCCTGACCAGAACTTGGCTAGAGATCCTGGCTAGGCTGCTGATCAACTGAATGCTGTCTCTGTGTCATTCCTTCTTCGCCGACTCCGTCCACATCTTTGGGGACCCCTGGACCTGCTGGGGTTGGACCCCAGCAGCCCAGTGCACGAATTTGTGCACCCTGAAAGGAACTGTGGACTGTGAGGCTGCAGTGGGCACAGGGGCGGGTCTCAGCCCATCCTCTCCACCCCTGCCCAGCCCTTTCTGCCATGGCCCCTGGTCCCCTGTCTGCTGGCAGCCCTACTCCTGCCACCACTGCTCCCATGTACTGATGACACAGAGCGATTGGGGCTGTCAGAGGGTGTGAGCAGCAGCTGCTGCCCTAATCACCCCTCAGGAGCAGGGGGAGGTTGAGAAGCCCTCAGGGGTGATCAGGGCCCTCAGCTGCTGCTTGCTCCTGCTCATGGCGCTGAGCAATCGGGACTGGCGCCCAGCACCAACAGCAGATGCAAGTGGCAGCTCTGGTACCGGCTATGGGTATGAGTGGGACCGGTGCCAGCAGCAGGTGCATGTTTTGGGCAGGACCGCAGCACACAGGAGTAAAGAATTTTCAGTAACCACCAGAGGCTCGCCCCGCCTTGTTCTGACACCCCAACTCACCTGCTCCACCATCCTGCCGTGGCCGACGCCCGCCATGTTCTGCACTCTGCCACCTGCTGCCAATGTCCGCCATGTTCTATGCATGCCCCCTGGTGGTCAGCGCATGTCATAGCGACCAGTTGTTCGGTTGTTATGCCATTTGGTCTATTTGCATATTAGGGTTTTATATATATAGGTAATCTTTAGTATCTCCTAATATTATTAGTTAACTTCTGTGTAATACTTCATACATTATTGGGCACAAAGGATATTTTATATATTTCTAAAGAAGAAACATCAACTATTTGGAAGAATATGTACAAGTTTGAAAAGATCTTTGGGTTGGGAAATGGTCAGGTTTTCTGAACTTTGTCCTTAAAGTCATCTTCTAGATCTCTTAGGCTCTATCAGAAAGTGATTATACTATCATGCTGTTAAGATAAATGATTCCTATCAGCTTCACTGAACTCTTACGTACCATTTATCTTCTTGATTTCCACCTTTAATGTGCAATGTGCTCAACAAGCTTAAAATTGATCAAGGTTACTAAATAAATAGTCTTTGGAGATGAGTACTGGAGTGGACATCAGATTTTGACAAGGGGAAAATAAAGTACCTGAGGTTTCTGACAAGTGAACACTCCAAATGAAATTCTCAGATGTGAAATTGCTGGAGGAGTACATCAATAGAAGATATCATTTTGATCTTAAGGTTGTTATTATTACCTTCAGTTGACACAACTCTTGAAGTATTGATAGCTATGCATCCACATCATAAGGAGCACAACAATATTAAACTGCAATGGAAAACCCAGCACTGTTTCTACACCATTTATACTATAGAACTGGCTTTAATGTGCCTTCCGTCTATTTTTTTTCTGTATATTTAGAAGACTTAATATATCTATTCTGCTAAGCTAACAAATATTGAGTGCTGAAAAATTGCACCCAGGGAAAAAGAGATTTTATATTTCTCTTGCCATATCACTTCTACATGCACCAAGAAGAAGGGTTGCTATGAATCGATTAGTTCGAAGGACATTATGTTGGTCTAAATGTTTTGAATATTAAAACTTTTAATAAGGCTAGACTGTCAGTCCTCCTGAGATTGGCCTCTTTCTCTGCTTTTAATGGTTAAGATAGTAAAAAAGCAGTACTACTTTTTTAGTAGCTCAGGGTAATTTCTCTATGAATATTTTATTCCCACTTTTAGCATCAAGTCAAGGGATTTCTTCTGTAATCTGAGGTCTAAGGTGAACAGTGTCAGCATGCTCTGTGGTAGACTTCAGGGACAAATGTTGGTATTTTTGTTGCTTAATTTATTTTATTTATTTACTTTTCTGTTGGCTATTGATGATGTTCTTGCCTGGACTGTTAATTTCTATTATTTGAATTTATATAATTATGCTTGTAGTGGGTATGGGTCAAGAAGAAGAAATTACTTGACTATATTTGTGAATCAGCTATTTTTATATTCTGGTATTAAAGTTTGGTTCTGGATCCTCAACTAATAAGGTATTACTTTGTTTGATTTTCCTTATTTATTTCCATTTATTTGACAACTACATTGAGGGAGGTGGTGGTTGGACTATCTTAGGTTTAGGCATTCCTGCATTTCCTGGTTCATTAATACTTCATAGTATGTTATTAATATAAAACTTTAATAATACCCTAGCATTACATGTATAAAGTATTTTTAAATATATTGTTACCTCTTCATCCATAGCTAGTGGGGAGTTCTTTAATTTCCCCAGCCTATTTTAAAGTATACCATTTTATGATTTTTATATAAATTAGAAAATAACCATATCCTATGTACTGGTTTACAAACCTCCATTAACAACCAGAAACATAATCAGAAAGAAGGTGAATCATCTGTAAAACTTTGCCTATACTTAGAGATGTTTGTTCCAGAAGGTCTTCTCTCTCATATATGTTTTTCTCTATCTCTGTGAGAATCTTATAAATTTAGTTCAACAGCTTAACACTTGTTTTTCTCCCCTGGGTTCCAGATAAATAATTCAGACAAATTCTCACAAATATAAATGTTTTATCACCTAAGAAAAAGTAAAAATATTTATAGTTAATAAGAATTCAGGTTGTCATTGAATGGGTGTGCTTATTAATTATTTAAAAATCCAGGTTGACTGACAAGTATAATATTACATAACCCAAGAAAACATAAGACATATTTACTGTAGGATTTAGTAACTCTAGTCCATGATAACTAAGAATTGGGCCAGGCCATTCCTATCTAAGCTACTTAATATCGATTGTAGGACGATCATAGCACTAAATTTGAGGGGGGAAGAGTGAGCACAAGTGAATAAACCACAATTCATTGTGTTGTGAGGAAGGCATAGATATTAACAGATCATTTTATTACATATTATAACATCTGCTAAGAAAAGATAGGCAGAGACTAAGGTAATTGACCCAGCATGAAGAAAATGAGTTATCTGGGAACATTTCCTGAAAAAATTGTCACCTTGACAGCATCTATAATCACACATAGGCGTTAGCCAGCTCAAGAGGAAACAAAAGTTGTGTGTTGAGGGGAAGACTCATGCATTATAATTTAGAAAAGAAAAAAAGAAGCCAATGTGAAATACAAAGCATGTATCAGGAATACAAACAGCTAAGTATTATTCAGTAATGCCCATAAATTACAATAAGTTTTAAAATGCATTCTAGGCAGTAGTGTTCTTTCAGGTCTTAGATATCAAGCTAAAATGCATTATTCTTCATGAAATAAAAGTAACAAAAACCCATAATTATAAAAATCTATACTAATAATAGAGGAATATGCAAATTGTCTGGGACACTGTTGCAATAACAGTATCGACTGAACAGCAAGCTGGCAGGCTGCATAGGGCGACCAGGCCGGGAGGGGGGTTAGTGAGGGACGACCAAATGACTGAACAAGCAGGCTGTGTGGGGCGACCAGGCCGGTAGGTGGGGCAGTTAGAGGCGATCAGGCAGGCAGGCAGGTGAGCAGTTAGGAGCCAGCGGTCCCAGATTGTGAGAGGGATGCCCGACTGCCGGTTTAGGCCCAAATGGGCCTAAACCGTCAGTTGGACATCCCCCAAGGGGTCCCGTATTGGAGAGGGTGCAGGTTGGGCTGAGGGGAATGCCCCCCGTGCACAAATTTTGTGCACCGGGCCTTTAGTATCTTAATAATTTCACCTCCACACATATTATAATTTATTGTATATAATTTTAAATGAATAAATATAGAATAAAATATTAAGTAGACATGAAAGTAGGTTGCAGAACATAAGGCTACATCATTATGCTTTACACACATTATACAAAAAAAACTTGTTGAATTGTCTTGAAATAAGATATGGGAATAGTCTTGAAAAATGTTGATTGTGCTTTTAGTTTAGCTAAAACATTATATATATAATTCTCTAAGAATTATTTGAATGATTTGTGTAAACCCTTTGGGATGTGATTGTTTCAAAACTATAAAATGAGACAATATTATAAAACAAAAAAGTGTTATTCACTAAATTTATTAGATTAAGACATCTAAGATACAATCTCTGAGGCAGAAATTTACTTGAAGTTTGTTTGTTTGTTTGTTTGTTTTGGGAGATGCTTTAGGAATAATACCTGGAAAGGAATGAGGGAAGCAGAATTGGTCAGAGAAGGTGAACAGCAATGGACCTGCAACAGATGCCTCAGGTGAGCTCCGGAATGGAATCGGCCCTTCAGAATTGTCCCAAAGATAAGTGAAGGAGCCAGGCTTTGTACTTGCATATCATTCAGTGTTTGGTTATCAGCTCCCTGAAGACATCACTTTTGTCAAGGCACATTTCTGGTGGAAAATTCAGCTGTAAGTCATTAGAAACCAACATTTTCAGCAGGAAAATAAACCCTACAAAAAAATCAAACAACAAAAAACAAACAAACAAAAAAGAGTTCATTACTCATAAATGGGATATTTGGGCAGCTTACTGCAGCACTCAGTACAGGTTATCCCTGGCACTGCTTGCATCTGTATTACTTCCAAAAGTGAATTCACACAATATAAGAAAAGCTCTTTCAAGATTCTCATGTTTCTTTCCTTAAAGAATCTCACAAAAGTAGGTTAGTGTGATAACACCATGATACATGACATTGGTGTTGGCTTCAAGGCCACAATTGATATTCAGTGTCTTAACCCTGCCCTAACCAATCTACACTCCTTATCCCTATGTGTAGCTGGCACGGTGATCCAGACTTTCATTTGAAGGCATCTGCACTACTGGTCATCATCACTTTTCAGATGGTGACTGCAGCACTAATCCCTTTGCAATCACAATTGGGAGAGGAGGTGCCAAAAGACTACCTAAGAGATCACCTGGCTGCAAAGTGTATTGTTTCCTGTTGCCATTGAGTAATTGTAGCCCTCCCAACTCATAATTATCAGCGTCAATTACCCTTCCAGTTTGGTGACTCATTTCCTTGTCTGCTCACCTGCTGGCACAAGAGTCCTGAAGTGAATAGGTGTCAGTTATAGCTTAAAGTTTAATAGGATATTTTATGTTTCCAGGTGTAAGCAAGTGATCCTCCCCTGAAGACCCATGCTCTTTAGACATAAAGCACATGAGTGTGTGGAGATAGAAAGCATGAGTTACCCATATTGCGCACTGAAGTGATGGTAACTGAGACTACTTTTGCCTTCAGGTTCTGTGTATCCCGATTATTGGACACAAAGCACTTATGGTTATTATTGATTTAGGATATATATTATAACTTAAATAATGAAACCCCATAATTATAATATTACTAGTGGCCCGGTGCATGAAATTCATGCACATTAAAAGGGAATTAATTAGAGGAAATATTTTAATATTGCGATTTGCCCCTTCTCTATAATAGAGGTGTCAGAGATGAAAGAAAATTAGTAAAATGTATATGAAAATCTCCCTCCTGTCAGAGTCTGGGGCTCGCTGCAGGACCTAGAGTCAAGTCCCTGCCCACCACTCGCACGCACTTCGAAAAGAAGACCCAGAACCAGTCGGCCACACCCCCATTGGGTGAGACCTAGACCCAGCTGCCCCATCCCCATTAAGTCCCTCTGGGCAGGGGGTACGCAGCCTGAGATCCCTGGCCCAGCTTTGGGGCGGGGGGTGCTGCCTGAGGCCCCTTGCAGTGGCCAGGAGCCAGCCTCAGGTTCCTGCTGTTTGGTCGTGATGTTACGGCATCCTGACTAATTTGCATATTCCTCTATTATATAGATAGATATCATCTCCCAATTGTTTTCTTAGATATATATATATTCATTTTCTATCAGGCTGGCATCCTATATAATAAAGAGCTAATATGCTAATTATACTGGACAGCCAAATGACCTCCCAGAATGACCTTCTGGAATGACCAATGGGTGGCACCGCGAGGCAGCTGGGGATGTAATGGCCAAGGCAGCTGGGGTTGTGAGGGCTGAGGCAGCCAGGGCTGTGAGGACCTACCCTTACACGAATTTCATGCATTGGGCCTCTAGTATTCTATAAATGCCATGATAGTACTGTTAAGGACAGTATATGCAGGAAAAGCAAACATGGCTAGAATATATATTGATTCCAGCTAAGATGAAATGCTGGCTATTCCAGGGTTAAAACCTACTTGATACAAAGAAGATGGTGGGTCACCTTGAGAGATGATGTTCTAGTGATTATTCAGTGTTGAATTCTTGCTGGTAGGTTGGGCATTTAACTATGGCAGTAGGTAGAGTAGCCTTGGTGAGTGTGAACATAGACTATTGGGATTATGTACAGTTGTCATCCCTTTCATAATTTCTACTCCTTCTGTGAGCTTTTGTGTGGCAAGATTTTGGGGGTTGATATCAAAGGCTGGCTGATTTCAGTGTCTTAACCCTGCTCTAACCAGTCTAAACTCCTTAGACTGGCTGGTACTTATCTCTCTAGTGTTTTGTATGTAGTGTATGCTCTCAGAAAGACAAGAGATCTTCAGATTTCAAGATACTATCTTAAATCCAACTGCATGCCTTTTTCATAGATCTCATTGCCTATGATCTTCCAATCTTTCTCTCCCATGACCATCTAACCATCCACATTATTTGCCATTTCCCAAAAGTAGATGTTTATTCTTACCTTGTCCTTTTCTGTGAAAAGTGGATGATTAGGTGAAAGACCCAAAGCTTTAGTCATTGGGAAGTTATTCCTTTCAGGACTGACCCATCTGTAAAGCAGCTCAAGAATTTTACTCCTCTATAAACTTTTCAAGGGACATACTCCAAAGTGGCTAAGAGTTTGAGCTACAGAAGAGGCTCTGGCACAAGTATGGTGGGTGACACAGGATGGAGGCAACCAACTCATGCAATATACCTGTGCATTTTAGTGCAATTTGTGCATTGTGGATGTTTCACTTTAATTTTGGGATGGATTTTTGTTAGACTCACTATATCTTCTGAGTTGAGAGACCTGTTAAATACAGCTCATGATGGACAGTCCTTGTTCTACTGTCACTTGATGTCCTATGGGGCTACCAGGGAATATTAGAGTGATAAAAGCTGGTGTGTGTGTGTGTGTGTGTTTTCAGATGGCATGGCCTTGGTCCAGAACCTAGACAAGTCTTCTATTGTGCCTTTCTGTAAAGTCCACATAGCTTCTTTTCCCACTAGAGATGGCTGTAGTGATATAAGGTATGCCAGATCATTAGGACCAAATGGCTAGGCTGCTATCACTATAGCCTATCTAGGCCTGCTGTAGCCTTTCCCTACTCTGACCCCAATTCAAATGTAGACGCTTTCTATGTCAGTTGGTAAATGGGATATGGTATATTCACAGCTTCAGAATACTTTGCATTCAAGAGCTGAAAAGGACTGTCTGACATTGTGTTTCCTTTTTAATGTTGGGTTGGAAGCTATGTAGCAATTGGTCTCTTGCATTGGAGGGGATCCTG
Source organism: Myotis myotis (assembly GCF_014108235.1). Taxonomy (NCBI): domain Eukaryota; kingdom Metazoa; phylum Chordata; class Mammalia; order Chiroptera; family Vespertilionidae; genus Myotis; species Myotis myotis. The sequence continues at coordinate 62,323,511 of NW_023416368.1, forward strand.
GCATTACTCTTATCATTAGACTCTGAACAGCTCTACTGATCTGATGGGATCTGAGCTTCCAAACCTTCATAGAGCTCATCTCCTATAATTTGAAGCAGTTGTGTCTTACAAAGCCCTTAAATTACTTGATGAGGCATTCTTCTCTTATAAAAAATGAAATCTCAGGGAAGGACTGGAATGTGAGGCATCAAAAGCCCACAGTCTAAAACAGCTGGAAGAGGGAAGACTTTGGTACTAAAATGATAAGAGAGTGTAAAGTTACAACAGCCTTACTCTAAGGGATATGGCAATAATAGGTCTGAGGAATGTGTGGAATATTAAAAAATATCACTATTCATAGTTCCTTATAATTGATAAACCATTGTCATTTTCAGAGTTAGGATGAAAACTGTTAATATAAAAAAACTGCAGTTCATTTGTTTGAAAGCTAAAGAGAAAATTGTGTCTGTGTCTGAGACTATGTAAAAATGACTAGAAAGGAAACTGATTTCCTTATGACATAGAAAGAGAAAAATCATGACCTTATGAATTTATAAATTTTATATTTTAAGTTTCTATTTATGACATATTTGATTTAAATTTATAATAACTTTAAAATATACTAGAGGAATGCCTTCAAATATTAAAATTAGAAAAGCTATGGTAAGATATTTTATAGTAAGTTGGCTGTACAACTTGGAAAGGTATTTTATCAATTATACACTTAAAGCTTATTTAAACTCTTCTATTCAGCTATAAGTTCTTTCCTGAACTATAAATTCTTTCAGAGCTGGCTTTATGTCAAAATCATCTCTATAGCCATGCTAGCACATTTTTCAAAGCCATGTACTAAGAAATTCTTCACTATTATAACTTGAATGAGTAAATGAATAAAAAGTGTCATCTTTCCAAATATCAAAAATCATAAGGAAGCCTCTGTCAAACATAAAAATGGCTATATATACACACATATATAGATATATATCACAATAGATCACTATATATGCAATTTCCAAGAAATTAAATTAAATTATAGTTATCTAGCGGTATGTATATTTGAATAGATTTGAACAATTAGGTAAAAAACTATACTTCAGGCATTTTCAATCAAGTTCAATTTTTTAAAAGCATGAAAAATTTTTAAAGAGAGTATTTAAGTTGAAATTGTATGCCTAGGAAATTTATTCTCGGTTATCTGAATGACAAAGACTTATTTGCACATCAACCAGGTATTTTATTTTAAACTTGAGAGTAGGACAGCATGCAGGAGAAGTATAATTCAAAATCAAGCTATGTTTCTAGGTGCTATGATTCAGTGAATCATTTTTATGACAAAAATTATAATAAGCTAAGTATGGTACAAAATCTATCTCTTTTAACAAGGCTAGGAGGTAATATTAAATTACACCATCCTCATTACAGTCCTAAGTCAGTCACTTCACATTACTTTTTGCTGAGGTTGATATGTACATTCACAGTCATTGCCAGATTTCCATTACTACCTTCCCCTGTCATTTATTATTGGTGTAGGATAGAAAGCCCAAAAGAAAGCTAACGTGATAAAGAATATATAAAAGAAATATAGCAAGTAAAATGAGGTGTTGCAAGTCATATTCCTTGCATATTCTGCTACATTATAAATTAGAGGAAGAATATTATTTTTACATTTGTTCCCTCTCTGATATTATTGTAACACAACCTACATGGGAAATATGCTAATGAGATATTATTAAACAATGTATGATCATGCACTGATTTACAAATTTGTAAAGTAAATTCAAAGTAAGCTCCTTATCCCAGTATTTTTTGCAGAATTCATGGAGATGGCAAAAAGCATAGAACTGTGATTAAAGGCTTAGGTGGGGAATTTGAGCCTGCGCTTAAGCCACTCTCCATTAGTGAGGTCCATTATCCCAGGAGCTATCACCTTTAGTTCATAAACTTTCTAGTTAGAAGAAAACTAATCATTGAAAGACTGGATGGAGAAAGATTTTACAAATATCTGGAAAAGTCACATAGCCCAGTTAACAGTGTAGGCTCTTGGGAGTGGTCTATCTTATTCCAAGCATGATAGGTTTGTCTGTCCTCCAAGGGACATACAGCAGGTCCTCAAACAATGTCATATCGTTCAATGATGTTTTCTTATAGCATTGATGAGATGCCAGAGGAACTTGACTATGTATATCAATTAGACTATGGTAAAATTGGGTCTGTTATATATTGTTTCTCTACAGTTCCAAGGACTTATTGACAATGTTAAATGAAAGACTTAACTATACTGTTTCCATATCTTGAGCTATCAAATCCATGGAGTCATCCTAATAGTTGCTGCAAAACCAGCAAAGTGGGTTTAAGGAAAAAAGACAATGAATCACACAGACCCTGGCTTTAGTGTTCATAAAAATAGCCATTGTATTTTCATTTAAAAATCTATTATACCATGAAAAACAAGGACATGTAGCCAGACTAGGAATAAGATCGAATTGTCTCAACTATATTTGCACTCAGAGTCATTGGTTGTTTGCATGAAGATTGTAACAGTACTGTGTATTAATCAAAACATAAACTTAATCATGAGCCTCTGACTTGAGTAGAGCACAGAGTTAGTGATATTGCAACCAGGATATAACAAGCATGTGCCTAGCAATTAGACCAAAGTCCAGTATGTATCTAAGATTAGATTTTGTGATTAACAAAAATAAAATAATCATCACCCTCAAGTATGCTTTTATCCTCCAAAATGGAAAAAAAAATGACTAACAAAAGTTGTTAAAATGAAACTATTCCTCATTAAAGTTAAGACATTTCGACCATGTTAGGTGTTTTTGCTCAGTTCTCTACATCCATTTGCTCCACCTATGTGCCTTGCTGTAGTGCAGAAACAGTAATGTGAAAACTACATTTCTCTTGCTAAATGTTCTAGGTGCAAATTAGTTTTTTACAATGTTATGAACTTAAAGATTTATGAGGTAGAAGGGAAGCTGATGCCATCTTACTGGTGTTTTCCTTTTTAATGTAGCAAGGAAAGCCTATGCGGACACAGGTGTCTCCTATTTCAGTTGACACCTGCATGGGATGTGTAAGAAAATTATAGGCTCAGTGGCAGCCTCCTGATCCTGGCTTTCTTACCCCAAGATCAGTAGCTTTTGCAATGGCCACCTGCTTCTCACTCATCTAATGTTTCCAAAAGTTTTATAAAATTCTTGGATTAAATATCTTTATGTTTGAAATGCCTAGATTAGTTTTGATTCTTGGAACAAAGCCTAATTAATATAAGCAATAGAAAATGTAGAATACAAGTTAGTTTGTTTCTTTTGTCCAAAACAATCATAATTATTCTGCATAACAAGCTACCTTTACCTGTGGAACAGACAAAGGTACCAGGCATGTAAACAAAAAGGACAAAGTCTCTTTTTCTTGTCCTGGTCTGATCATTTTCCAAAATTACAGCTCAAGATTGATGCATCTACTATACAACCATTAAGTCTGAAATTTATTTACAAAATTATTAAGTGAACTAAGAATCAGCAAAATGAGAGACCACTAAAAATTGCTGAGAATAGACTATTAAGGATGTATCACTGAACCATTTTGCATTTAAAAGAAAAGAAAATAACCACTAATCAGTGATTATAGCTGTTAAAGTTAACCTTAAAACAGAAACCACTGATTAGATACCTTATTTGAAACATTTGATTCACTTTTTAAAAATTCAGCAATTTTTAGAGAGAAAATCATGATTGTCAAAGCTATTAAAAAAACCCAACATTATGAAAAGCTCTACACTCACACAAAAAAATCACTTAGCCACAAGCTAAGAAGACACCATCTCACTTATTTCCAATAGCTTTTGTATAAAGCATTAAAAAAGCCATATAAGGTCTTATTACCTATCAAATATATGCTCTCTTCAGCAAAGTGATACACATACTTTCTGCTCATATATCTTGGCCAGAAACAGAATAGGGGGATAGCCAAAAGGCAAGGAGACCCTAAATCCCATTCTTGCAATCCCAGAATAAGTACAACCAGAAATACTTAAAACATGCAACTTACAAATGCATTAGGCACTCTGCACCCACTGTTTTCTTATCTGAGGTAGTCTCTAGAATTTACTTTAGTGTGGGTCTATTTCTGATGAATTTTGTTTGGTTTTTGTCTGAAAGATATTTTCACTGGAACAAGAATTCTGGGATGGTAGCTTATTTCCTTTTAGCATTTTGAGTCTTATACTCTGTTTTCTTCTCTTGAGAAGTCAGATATAAGCTGATTGTTTCCATGGAATTTTATTTTCCCAAGTTCATTTTCTCAACCAAATTTAAAGGATATAAAGCATACATAGCATGTCTTTGCAGTAGAAGTAAGTTAGAACCTGGAACAACAACAACAACAGCAAAAAAAACACCTAGAAAATATTCAATACTTAGAAATTAAGCAATATATATTCAGTAATATTTTGAAGTGAATTTTAATCCTCTCTAATAAAGAGGGAATATGCTAATTGACTGCCACACTCTTAAAGATGGCGACACTCACAGCCATAAGATGGCCAGCAGGAGAGGGTAATTGTGGGCAATCAGGCCAGCAGAGAAGGGCAGTTGGGGGCAACCAGACTTGCAGCAGAGGGCAGTTGTGGGGGATAAGACCTGCAGGGAAGGGCAGTTAGGTGCGACCGGGCTGGCAGGGGAGGGCAGTTGGAGGAGATCAGGCCTGCAGGGAAGGGCAGTTAGGGGCGACCAGGTCAGCAGGGGAGGGCAGTTAGGGGCAACTGGCCAGCAGGGGAAGGTAGTTGGAGGTGACCGGGATGGCAAGGGAGGGCTGTTGGCAGCAATCAGGCCAGCAGGGGAGCAGCTAGGCATCAATCAGGCTGGCTGGGAAGTAGTTAAGGGGTGATCAGCCTGGCTGGGGAGTGGCTAAGGGGTGATCAGGCAGGCAGAGGCAGTTAGGGGCAATCAGGCAGGCAGACAGGCAAGCGGTTGGGAGCCAGCAGTCCCAGATTGTGAGAGGGATGTCCGACTGCCCTAATTGCCCTTCCCTGCAGGCCTGATCCCCCCCAATTTCCCTCTCCTGCAGGCCTGGTCGCCTCAACTGCCTTCCCCTGCTGGCCTGACTTCTGTGCATGGGCCACGAAGTTTCAATCGCACTGTACATGCGTGCCCACACATGGTATTTTGTGGACGAGCCACACTCAAGGTATCAAAGAACCACATGTGTCTCATGAGCCGCAGTTTGCCAACCACTGGACTAGGACCATAGCCAGTTAATAATGGAATTTTTGTTCAAATCCTGGTCTAATTCAGATGTTTTTTTCTGCTACCACCCTATATCTCACATAGAGGGAATGTGTGTATAGGAATCAAAACTATTGTAAATTAAAAAAAAACACTTTTTTCAATTTCTCTAATATTATAAACATAGTTGAGATAAATAACTTTTCACAAGTGTGTACAAGATGCCATCAGTGATATTCACAAACTGGATCACCTGAAGTTTCCCAACAGACCAAATAGGTGTAGGCAGGGTATTTAACCAGGGACCCTCCTGTCTTTGATGTACCAAGAAAATCATCTTCTGGCATACGTCCCCTAAAACTTTCTATAGTTTACATAAGAGAAAGGAACAGCCATACAAGAGAGGGCCGATAAATTTTTTATTGGTCTTTTCCTCACACATCTAACTTTTAGGCTAGAGGGAAAACAACTAGATCGCTAAACATCAAACTCACATTAGAGTTCTGCATTTTCTTCCAATTACTGCTTACTTTCCTAAGATTCTGGTGATTCATATCCCTGCTATTCACTGTTTACCAGTGTCTTGCTCATCATTCTAATTGGTTCTCTGACCACCACCCACTGCTATTATTTTATTTACCTACTCCAGGTGCTGGGGTTGGTGTTGTTTCCTGTTTTGCTTTACTGATGGGCATAGAATGAAATAACAGATTGAAAGACATTTTAAAATTTACAGCTTCTTCTTTTATGTGAGAGAGGGACTTGTAGATGTCCGAACTATGGAGAGACCTAATTTGTATTCCTCTTGTGCTGAGCTATTCCCTGCAGAGTCCTGAACAATCAATTGTTCATTGCAGCATTGAGACTAGCCATGCTCCTCCTATATCTGACATTTGGCTGATTATCTCAAGAATGTCCTTGTATCACTGTCTTTCTATTCTTGTTGATGAAATGTTTGACAAATTGTGTCTCGGTTCTATTAGTTCCATTCTCTTTTTCATTATTATTTAGATTAGGAACAGAAGATAATTTAAAAATTTCATATAATTTACTCCTCTCACTTTCCTCCTAATTAATAGTAAACAGTATTTTGTGTGTGTGTGATTTCCCTAAAACTATTTTGTTTCTGTCTAAACTTGTGATGATTGTTTAATGAGATGTGGAATAAAACATATTCTAAATAATTTAAATTAGGCATTTGCACTATTTATACTTTGGGTAATGCCCTCAAGGGATTGTTTATTTCCCTCTTTAATTATGCAGGAAAGATTGTTAAATTGGTAAGACAGTGCAATTATCTTTCTGTGGCTTCTTTTCACATCTGTTTACAGTTATATGTTAATGTTTCTTATTAGACTGGAAGTTTTTTACTTCTCTTGACAATTCCAATAAGAAGTTCAATATTATTCATGCAAACATATGTCATTTCATGTTTAAACTGAGAAAAAGAGTCAGACCTTTACTATACAAAACCCATGAATTTTAATGGGATGGATATAGCAAATGCCCTAATAAATTCATTATTAAATATTAAATAGTACTTAACAAATATTAAATTATAGATTCTACTATTTCAAACAAGTAGCATGTAATCTTTTAAAATGTGTTACATTGATGTTTTATAAATTATACATGAGTATTTATTTCAAAATATTAAGTGCCTGTATAGATGGTCATTTCATATGAAGCATATGAAAACATAGAGAATATGGAAATGTCATTCATTTAGTCACTAATTAAAATTTATTGGATAGTTATTTTTTACATAATATATAGTGTAAGCATTAGACATGAAATATTTCCTTGAGAAGGTGACAATTTAACAGTGGAATATATATACAAAGAAATATTTTATATTGTTTAGTAAATGATTGTAAATGTTTCCAAAGAAACAGAGATACATGCAATAAATCCACCTAAAAAAATAATGGAAAATTGTTCAAGGCAAATAACTAAGGTATGATGTGGAGAATATGAAGTGTGGCATTTCTATAAGGAACCAGAATCTAAGACATGTAAAGCACATAGTATGCCTTGGGAATGGGCAGAAGTCTGTATTAGCTTCCTAGGGCTTCCTTAACAAAATTCAACAGACTGAGTAGCTTAAAACAGTAGAAATTTGCTCCCATATTTCTTGAGGCTTGAAGTCTGAAATCAAGGAAGGACCATGTCCCCTCCAAAACTTCTAGGAAAGAATTCTTTCTTACCTCTTCCAGCTTCTGGAGGTAGCCAGCAATCCTTGGCCTATAGCCAATCTCTGCTTCTGTAACCACATGGCTGTCATTCATCTGTGTCTTCTCCTTTTCTATCTTCCAATCTTTTAATCCTTTTAAGGACACCAGTCATTGGATTTAAGGCCCACCCTAATCCTCCATGACTTCATCTCAATTTGATTACATATGCAAAGTCCCTGATAACATTACCTTTATAGGTACCAGGATTAGGATTTGAACATACCTTTTTGGGGGACACAATGTGACCCATAACCAAATCCCTCCAAGGATTCTCTGAAAACAAGTTTAATGCAGCTGATAGGACATACTAAATAGTCTGGATTTGAGGCATTAAGGAATTATACAGATATCTGTTAAGGTTCTCATTTGTATTTAAGAAAACTAAATGTTGGATCAGAGGAAGATAAATAGCAAGATGCAAATGCATAGACTTAAGCTAATAAAGGGCTACCAAAACCTGGCAAGAGTAGGAAAAAAAATTGAAAAAATGGTTCTAGGTGACTGTTATCAATTTATCAAATTAACACATTAAGTGGAGCACAGAGTACCAGGTGATAAAACCCAGTTTATCAACAGACTACAAGGGGCATTGAAATAGAGAAGTTTATTACTCCCAGGTCCTGGAGGAAGTACCTGACATACATCCAGGGGTCACATGAGGAGGGAAATGCAGAGTGCAGGCAGGGAGAGAGACATGCTTTTATTAGGGTCCTTGGTGGGAGTGCTTCTGGGTTCCCAGGCTAAGGCCAGATTGGTCAATTCAAACAAAAAAGTGAGAATTCGGTGAGCCTCACAGAGTCTTATCTAAGGAGCGCATAATGGGAAGTTATAGGGTGAATTTACACTTAAACAAGAGCCTTTGGGAAAGTCATAGCAGGAATTTACATTTTCTGTGACTCAATCTATTTAGGGCTGTGTTTGCAGGAGGGACTGGGATCATTTTAAAGTTCCTGCAGGCTGCTTAGCCAAACAACATGGAGGCACAATACCATGGAGTGAGTAGCTCCAGAGAGGAAGCTTTCAGAGAGAAGGGGAGAGGGAGAGAGAGCTAGAAATATCCTATATAATAAAGAGGTAGTATGCAAATTGATCACCACAGCCTCAAGCAAGATGGCCACCCCCATGTGGTCACAAGATGGCCAGGAGGGGAGGGCAGTTGTAGGTGATCAGGCCTGCAGGAGTGGGCAGTTAGGGGTGACCAGGCCAGCAGGGGAGGGCAGTTGCGGGGACCAGCCCTGCAGGGGTGGGCAGTTAGGGGCAACCAGGCCAGCAGGGGAGGGCAGTTGGGGGTGACCAGGCTGGTAAGGGAGGGAAGTTGGGGGCAATCTGGCTGGCAGCGGATCACTTAGGCATCGATCAGGGTGGCAGGAGAGTGGTTAGGGGCAATCAGGTAGGCAGGCAGGCAGGCGAGCAGTTGGGAGCCAGCAGTTCCGGATTGTGAGAGGGATGTCCAACTGCCAGTTTAAGCCCGATCCCTGTTGGCCTAAACTGGCAGTCAGACATCCTCCAAGGGGTCCCAGATTAGAGAGGGTGCAGGTTGGGCTGAGGGACACCCTCCCTCAGTGCACGAATTTTGTGCACTGGGCCTCTAGTCAATGATAAGAGAGAATCATTGATCAGCTGCCGCCTGCATGCCTCTACAGGGGATCTAGCCTGCAACCCAGGCATGTGCCCTGACCTAGAATTGAACCATGACCTCCTGGTTCATAGGTTAAGGCTCAACCTATGAGCCATGCTGGCTGGGCAACTTACCTAAACTCTTAACGGTGATGAAATGAGTGTGAGCTATGTGGAGGAAGAAAAAGGATGAAAACTTGATGCAAAAGTTTGTGACTTTGGTAATTTGGAAGGCAATGTTCATATACAGTGGGAGAATAAAGAAGAGAAGGTTTTGGGAAGGGAATGGGGAAGAAGAAAATTAGTTTGGTTTTACTTTTCTATAAGGAAAACTTGAGATTTGGGGGTATATGCAACTAAAAAATATTTTGTGGGCAATTGTAAATCCCAACCCAGAATTCAGGATAGGGTTAGTTGCTGAAATGATGTCATCAGATATAAATGATGATTGAAACCTTGGGAATTCAAAGGTATTGCTCAGTTTTGCTGGAATGGGAGAAGAAGAGTGAAGTAGAGACATAAGTCTTGGGAAAAACTCAACACTGTATCAAATAAAACATTATCATAATCCTCTGGCATACAACTCTACTTAAACAATTTTACAGAATTAAAGTGAAACAAAACATTTAAATCATTTAGAATTGTGGCTGACAAAAATGTTTTATTAAGTATTTGCTATCATTAATGTAATCATTATGTAAATGAAATACACATGCTTGGGTTTTAGGTTGCTAAACTATCACATATTTAAAACAAAGGTTTTATTTTAGTTATTTTAGATTTAGAGAAAAAATATGTAAAAATTGTTCAAAGAGTTTCTATATATTTTATACTCACTATCCCCCATTATTAAATCTTACATTAGTATGGTATATCTGTCATACTAAGTGAACCAATATTGCTACATCCTTAATTAAAATTCATAATTTAAAAAGTTTTCTTAAATTTTCCCTAGTATCCTTTTAATGCAGTCACATTTTCTTGGGCACCTCTTACCTGTGAAATTTTCTCAGACTTTATTGTTTCTAATAACCAAGGCCATTTGAGGTATGCTGATCAGATATCTTGCAGAACATCCATCAGTTGGGACTTTTTTGATACATTTTTCATGATTACATTGAAGTTATGATTACATGAGATAAACTGCTGCGTTCCTCATATTAAGAATACATATTCTCAGCATGATTGTCGTTGTCGGATGTTGACTTTGATCAATGTAACTTTTTATTTTCCTCCTATGAAAACTAGAGGAAAGTAACTATGCAAAAGTCACTATGCAAAGCCCACACTTAGGAGTGGGAATTATGTGTCTCCTTCTTGAGAGCAGCATATCTACATAAATCATATGGAATTCTGCATGAGACACTGGTCTTTTCTCCCCATTCACTTATTCATCTTATCATTATCTATCTCAGTATAGACTCATTGTGGGTTTTATTTCGTTTTGTTTTTAGCTTGTCTCTTCTTTCTGGCACTCTAGGATGCTCCAGCCTTTTCATGTGTATTTCCTCCCTCAGTCCTAAAAACAGCCATTTCCCAGGGATCCCTGCCTTCTTTTATTGGAGAATAGTATGGAAACCAATTCTGAGTGCTTTGTGTGCTTATTGTTATAGGAGTGTCATTGCTTCTATACCCTGTTATATAACAGAGCAACAAAATATGTGCTTACTATCTGTGTATATAAATGTATATAAGTGTATATAAGTACTCTTATGTGTAATTATTGTATCTCTATTAAGCTAAACATGAGTTCTATTGATATCTCCAACGCTAATTCATTACCACATAGATTATTGGAGCCTCCTTTATTTTTTATTTTTTATTTTTCTGTAATCTCTCAATCCAAGAATGAGAAATCTGGCTCTCACTATCCACCAGCCACCTACATGATTGTTCAAGTTCAGTATACATGTACAGTAGTATCAGAATTATCAACCTGAAACCTTGTGGAAAACCACTATGTCAAGGAAAGTAATGTGCCTTTGTACAATTCCTTTTGCCTTTAATTTAACATTTCAATTGCATCCAAAATTACTTAGGTTACGCCCGGTCGGTGTTGCTCGTGGTTGAGAATCAACCCATGAACCAGGGGGTCATGGTTTGACTCCCGGTCAGAGCACATGCCCGGATTGCAGGTTCAATCCCCAGTGAGGGGTGTGTAGGAGGCAGCCAATCAATGATTCTCTCTCAACATTGATATTCCTATCTCTCTCTCTCCCTCTTTCTGAAATCAATAAAATATATTTAAAAAACAGCAACACAAAATTACTTAGGTTAACACCTTTTCCCAAATCTTTTCATTTTATATATTTGTTATGCACTTTAAAATTTTAACAAACATGATTTAAAAATAATTTTAGATACACATACAAAGGATTAATATTTTTAAATGAAAAATATTTGTTAATAATCAGTAAGTTTGAATAGGTGTAATTATAAAATGATGTTCTTTATAAAGGCAAAAAGGTATTTTTTAATTATTCCTATACTATGCTCATTTAGTATTACATTTAAATTGTTTTTGATGGTAAAAAAGTAATTCTGTAATTATTTTAGTTAAGTAAGAATTATCCAAAGTATTTTTCAAAAATATTTAAAGAAGGCAATAGGGACTTAGTTTTTATGTCAACCTTTCTATACATTTCTGGAGTTTACTACAACTAAAAATAAAATACCAACTATCTTGAGAAAAGCAAAGCAATTTGTGATGTCTCCAGGCAACTTTTACGTATCCCATTTGTTTAGATTATCAGCCAACATTTTGGACAAACTAAACAAACTGTGAATCTTTTGAGATTGCACAACCAAAATTAATCAAATAACATCCCAGTGTGTACAAAGTTCTTTCCGAGTGAACTGCTAACATAGTCTTATAATACAATGAAGAAAAAATACATACTTTATCATTTCTTAATATCTTTCAAGTTCTCTCCTAACAAGAATATTTTGAAACTGAATATAATATGATTTTAGGCATTTGAGCGCACTGTGAGATTTGCTGCTCTCAGTAGCATAAAAATCCTCCTCACTGTACCCATCTTTGATAGATGACTCTGTTGAAATCTTACTAATTTTCTCAAAAACAATATCTAGGGTAAGATACACAGAAATCAAACTAAAGCATGGGGGGAAATAAAACCCTGACCATAAATCTGAGAAGATCTGTATCCTAAACCTGAATTTTTCACTAAATTGTTTGTGGTCTTGAGCCCGCCCCTTAACACTTTGTGTCACCAGTCCCTCATTGAAAAGTTATTTAGTTTAAAGGTACTCTAATGAATGCTCTAATATAAGTGTGATATGATTTTTCTAATTAAAAAATCACATGTGACATTCTGTGTTCTTATAATAACACCATAAATGCTTATAACTTGTAACATGGCTGCTCAGAACAAAATAATATTAGAAAGCAGATGAATAAAAATGTAATAATTCATACCATGTTCTTGGATTGGTAGAATCAACATCATTAAAATGTCCATACTGCCCAAAGCAATCTATAAATTCAACGCACTTCCCATTAAAATACCAACGGCATATTTCACAGACCTAGAACGAACTCTCCAAAAATTCATCTGGAATAAAAAACGACCCCGAATAGCTGCAGCGATCCTGAGAAAGAACAAAGTAGGTGGGATCTGAATACCAGATATCAAGCTGTATTACAAAGCCACTGTTCTCAAAACTGCCTGGTACTGGCACAAGAACAGACATATAGATCAATGGAATAGAATAGAGAGCCCAGAAATCAGCCCCAACCAGTACGCTCAATTAATATTTGACAAAGGAGCCAAGATAGTCTCTTCAATAAATGGTGTTGGGAAAATTGGACAGATACATGCAAGAAAATGAAACTAGACCGCCAACTTACACCAAACACAAAAATAAACTCAAAATGGATAAAGGACTTAAATATACGACGGGAAACCATAAAAATACTAGAAGAAAAATGCAATAATTCCTTTTGTTTTAAAATTATTTTCTCTGAATACCTACATAGAGATGTTGATTGTGTGAAATAATAATTGTAATTCTAAATATAGATCTGATTATTGTTTAGAATTTCATGTACATTCAGGGCAATCCAGTATGTCAAATATATTTTACTCAGATAACTCTTCTTTTCCCAGGACAAATACTACTCCATAAGAGTGTTTAGCAATAACAAGCAGACATTGAAAAACAGTTTGAAATTATTGACGAGTCTTCTCTTGACAGTTAGGATTTGTTTTAGAGTCAGTCTTTACAACCCTGTAGTTCTAAGTATTACATATTCTCACTTTTCAAAGATCAGTCACTTATATAAGCATATCTTTATAGCCTCTGGCTTAGGACCCAAGCTTTTTGTCTCTGGCCCATGTCCAGATCTCAAGCCTCATGGTCTGCTTTAGTTCATAGTTATGCATTTATAGCCAGCCCTCTTATACTACTTATGGCTGCCCAACTTAGATTTTCCATCAAATGCTTCCAGAAAATGCTTTCCATGTCTTCACACATGCTATTCCTTTTGAATGCAATGACTTTATTTTCCATTTCTTTATCTGGATGATTTATAAATATTTAACAGATTAATTTACCCTTTGAATGTTTCTACTGCTTTGAATTTTAACTTAATTATCATTTTTCTGATTCCAGAGTAGAATTTTATGGATACCTCTATGCATATTGTTGAGTTATGAGGTCTCTCCCTTTAAAAGTGTGCTTTTTAAGACTAGGGATAATGTTTGATTTTACTTGATATTTCCAGCATCTAGCCAATTGGGTAGTCACTCAATAAATGCCTTCTGACTGAATCAGTGAATAGCTAGCTTCATAAAGATGTGTTTTTCAGAAAAACACATTTTTTAAAATTACGTAAAACAACTTACAGTATACCTAATCTTACAAATTGAAACAGGCCATTCACAAAAGGTATAGGGAATTAACTCCTGATCAGGCTGATTCTAAGTTAAATATCTGTTATGGCTTTCATTAGTAGGTTAACCTTGAACAAATTGCTTATGTTTTATGGCATTGAGTTTCCTTATTTAAATTAACTGAATGAAAATAACTATCTGCATTATTAAGAAGTTTGAGCGAAAAAAATGACAATCCCCACAATACGCAAGGTAGAGAGGGAATACTGAGTCTATGCTCAATTTAAAGCTTAAATTTCATTCTTAAACATGATTGCTTTCTTATTAGCCCCAAATAATTCTTTTTGGTTTCTGAACAAAAATTACTAAGAAACCCAATTGTTGAACTTCCCTGCTGTTTAACAATATCCAATATAAAAAAGACCTTGCTTCCCTTATTCCTCCTTAGAATTTTATAAGGTCCTCCCTGTAAACCCTTGCTTACAGAGATTTCCCAGGCATCTTCTGATGTACACTTACTCATAATGTGGCAAGCTAAATAAATCTTTCATTGATGATAAATGCCTTACTAGTGTGATTATATATATAGTGTTGAGCAGAGAATTGATAATATTATAATTTATATTTTACAGATTATACTAAATGTTGTGTAGAGTAGACTGCAGTTGCAGAACTCAGAGAATGGAAAACCAATTAGAAAGCTAATGTAAAAATTAGATAATATGGCTTTAACCATAGTTAACACAGAAGGGCTGGGAAGTGGTTGAATAGTGATGTATTTTTGTTCTCAGTAACACAATGCATAATCTAGCTTGCTATACAGACATTACTTATTTCTTTTGATTATAGTCTCTTACTTGTACTAGAATTTAAGCTCCATGAAGGCAGGTATTTTTTTCTGCCTTGTCTATAGATGAGCCTAGTGCCAAGAATAGTGCAAAGCCAAAGTAGAGATTTAATAAGGATGTGCCCCCCAAAAACAGTGAGTAGCATATTGTTTCCTTTAAAACTTAATCACAATTGCAAATTTCAACAGGTTAACTAATGTTTCTACTTTAATGCCATTGTGATCAATTAAACAATAAGGGACTTTTTTAAAAAAACGTTACATTAATCCTGAAGTTAAAAAAAAAAATTAAAGCCCAAACAATGAAAAACTTATGTGTTAAGGAGTTTAACATGAATTTTGTGTAAGGGAATTTTGGGAGATGATAAGGCATATCTGGATTGAGAAGGTATCTTGATTGGTTTTTGACCTTTGTCTGGTAGATAGAATAAAAATAACCTTTGGAGGTCTTAAGTACAATGATATTGTCTGATATATACATTAAAAATAAAAATTATTAGAAATGAATGAGATAAAAAGGCAGGAAAAATCAACTAGGACATTATTATAAGTCAAGATGATAACAAGTTAAGAGATAATGTAGGCAAGGTGTAAAAAAGCAGTGAAATGGCAGGTTTGAGAGATGTTGGGAAGTAGAATCTATATGATTTGTTTTATAAACATAAATATGAGCAATAAGAAAGAGGTACAGATGAATACATCAGGACTCTTAAAGTAATTCTATACAAGGCAATATAGAGACACTGTGGTACCTCTGGGTTTAGGCTTATGCATGTGTGTGTACACATTTGTGTATGTCTGTGTACCTGAGTGTATACATTTTTATTTCTTGAGAAATGTCCATAAGTATTTCTATTTTCAATGTAATGACTACCTAGAAAAGACGAAGAACCGTTGTACCATTATGTAAATAATAGTACATGAGGGAATGGATAAACAAGTGATATCCTATTTGGCATAGGAGGGATAGAGAAACAGGTAGGCAGAGATCATCACTGCTTGTGGATATAATTGTTTGAGTTTCCTATAGGACAACATATTGAGGAACATGGATATTAGGCAAAGGTAAATACTAATTTTAATGACATGAACTGCGTAATGAAGACTAAAATTTGGCAGTCATTGATATACATGGAAATTTTCAATTTCTTGTAGGATACCTGATTTTATTGTATTACATGTTAACCATAGACTAAGTTCTGAAATGTGTTTTTTGTTTTGAATTTAAGAAAATGTCCTCATTCAAGAATTGTATCAATACGTCACAATGTATTACATGTTTTTTAAAATATACTTTTATTGATTTCAGAGAGGAAAGGTGAGAAATATTAATGATGAGAGTGAATTATTGGTCAACTGCCTCTTGAATGCCCCCTATTGGATACTGGGCCTGAAACCCAGGCGTGTGCCCTGACCAGGAATCACACAGTGACCTCCTGGTTTTTAGGATGATGCTTAACCATTGAGCAACACCAGCTGGGCACAATGTATTACATGTTTAAAACAGCTAAAAGGAAACACTTTTAATCACAAAAACTTAACTGATTTTTCATACATATTTGTACTGCCAATTTTTTTTCAGAATGATTAAATAAATATGTTATGTAACTGACTAACCTTTTTATCTTTAATAAATTCAAACTAATGCCAGAATTTGTAGCCTGTGTACAGAATACACATATACATGCCAATCACTGATAAGCATAATTAACATTATATCAGACAAAGAGAAAAAGAAAAGATTCATAAAACACTCCTGGGCTTTTGAGCTTGCATTACAACAACCTTGGGAGCATGAAGACCTAAATAAGGCTTTGATATGTTGAATAAAATACCATCTCTGAAAAATCAATATGAGCAAAACACTCATTAGCAATAACAAAATCCTTGTGTAAGCAGCTTTAAATAAAACAGAAAAGGGCATTAAAAAAAACAAGGAAAAAAAGTTTGATTATTGCCTTACATACATCACTTATAAAGATCCATTCAAATTTCCTCCTGATCAATATGAGGAAATTTGTCTTTTTCTATTCTTTGAAAATATGTTTACACTAGAGGCCCAGTGCACGAAATTCGGCCTCCACCCTCAGCCCGGCCTGCGTCCTCTCGCAGTCTGGGAGCCCTCGGGGGATGTCTGACTATTGAGGAGGTGGGAGAGGCTCCCATCAATGCCACTGTGCTCACCAGCCATGAGCCTGGCTTCTGGTTGAGCAGCACTTCCCCTGTGAGGGCACACTGACCACCAGGGGGCGGATCCTGTGTTGAGCGTCTGCCACCTGGTGGTCAGTGCATGTCATAGCAACCGTTCTTTCTGCCATTTGGTCGATTTGCATATTAGCCTTTTATTATATAGGACTAGAGGCCCGGTGCACAAAAATTTGTGCATTCGGGGGGGAGGGGGGTTCCTCAGCCTGGCCTGTGCCCTCTCGCAGTCTGGGACCCCTCGGGAGATAACGCCCTACTGGCTTAGGCCTGCTCCTGGGTGGCAGAGGGCAGGCCCAATCCCTAGGTGCAGCCCCTGGTCGGGCTCAGAGCAGGGCCAATTGGGGAGTTGGGGCACCATCCCCTGTCACACTCAAGGCAGGGTCGATGGGGAGGTTGTGGTGCCACCCCCTGTCATGCACAGAGCAGGGCCAATCAGGGGGTTGGGGCACTGCCCCCTGTCACTCGCAGAGCAGGGCCCATCAGGGGGGTTGGGCTCTGTACCCTGTCATGCACAGAGCAGGGCCAATCAGGGAGTTGGGGTGTTGCCCCCTGTCACTCACAGAGCAGGGCCCATCAGGGGGTTGGGGTACTGCCACTCTCACACTCAGGGCAGGGCCGAT
The DNA here is from genome assembly GCF_014108235.1 of Myotis myotis. Taxonomy (NCBI): domain Eukaryota; kingdom Metazoa; phylum Chordata; class Mammalia; order Chiroptera; family Vespertilionidae; genus Myotis; species Myotis myotis. The sequence continues at coordinate 62,341,100 of NW_023416368.1, forward strand.
GGGGAGGTTATGGCTCTACCCCATCACACACAGAGCAGGGCCCGTGGGGGGGGGGGGGTTGGGGTGCCGCACCCTGTCACACACAGAGCAGGGCTGATCAGGGGGTTGGGGCGCCGCACCCTGTCACACACAGAGCCGCAGGGCGATCAGGGGGTTGGGGAGCTCCCCCCTATCAGGCACAGAGCAGGGCTGATCAGGGGGTTGGGGCGCCTTCCCCTGTCACAAACAGAGCAGGGTGGATAGGGAGGTTGTGGCCCCACCCCCTGTCACACACAGAGCCACAGGGCGATCAGGGGGTTTGGGTGCTGCCCCCTGTCACGCTGATCCCGGTGCCGGGAGGCCTCGCGGCTCCGCTGATCCCGGTGCTGGGAGGCATATTGCCCTTTTACTATATAGGGTAGAGGCCTGGTGCATGGGTGGGTGCCAGCTGGTTTGCCCTGAAGGGTGTCCTGGATCAGGGTGGGGGTCCCCACTGGGGTGCCTGGCCAGCCTGGGTGAGGGGATGATGGCTGTTATCAGCTGGTCACACACCCTTCAGGGTGGGGGTCCCCACTGGGGTGCCTGGCCAGTCTGGGTGAGGGACTGAGGGCTGTTTTCATGCTGGGGGTGACTGAAGCTCCCAACCGCTCCTTTTTTTCTTTCTTTTTTTTTTTTATTCTGGGCCAGCTTTAGCTTTGAGGCTTGGCTCCAGCTCTTAGGCCTCCGCAGCTGAAAGTAGGTTTCTGGCCTTTGCTTACAAGGTTGCGATCCTGCTGGCTGAAGCCCGGTGGACTAAAGCAGGTTTCTGGGGTTTTGTTTAGCTTCTATCTTTGTTACATAGTTGCTTAGAGTTGCAGCTCAGTGGCCTGCAGCGGCAGGCGGGGAACGTTGGAGTCCTCCGTCACTGAAGCAAGCAAGCCTCATGTTAGTTCCAAGCTGCCTGGCTGCTGGCCGCCATCTTGGCTGGCAGGTAATTTGCATATTGCCCTGATTAGCCAATGGGAAGGGTAGCTGTTGTACGCCAATTACCATTTTTCTCTTTTATTAGATAGGATAATCAGTTAAAGCTTCATTTTTTCAAATCCACTTTATTTCCTAGAGTCCTGTCTTTGGCTATAGTATTTTCCCTAAAAGCTTTGAGGTACAATTTACATGATATATAATTTACCTTTAAATGTGTACAATTCAGTAGCTTTGAGTATATTCATAATTTTACTACATTATTACTAATTTTATAACATTTCATCACTCCAAAAGGAAACCTTGTTTGTAAGGGTGGGCTATCCCTGTTTCCCCCTCTCTGAGCCCCTAGTAACCTCTAATTCTATTTTTTGTCTTTATGAATTTCCTTTTCTAGATAGATATCATATAAATCTAACTGTACAATTTTTTGTGACTGGTTTCTTTCACTTAGCATAATAGTTTCAAGATTCATCCTCATGGAATGTACCCCTCTTTAATTTTTTATTTTCAAATATTATTCTGTCATATGGATATACCATAGTTTTTAATCTACTCATCACAGATGAACATTTGGCTTGACTCTACTTTTAGGTTATTATGAATACTGATTTGACATGTGTGTACAAGTTTTTGCCTAGGTATATGTTTTCAGTTCTCTTGATTATGTAGCTTAGAGTGGAAGTTATATGGTAACACTATATTTAACTTTTTTGTGCAACTACTAACCTATCTTCCAAAGTGGTTGGACAATTTGCATTCCTTTCAGCAATGTATGAGGTTTCTAATTTGTCTACATCCTCAACAACACTTAGTGCCTTGCTTTTAAAAAATATCATCCTAGTGTTAAGTGGAAACTCATTGAGGTTCTTTTTGTTTTGTGTTTTCACATGTATGAGCTTTTTTTTCCCTTTCCCCTTTTGGTTAAAAAACAGCACACGTTCTCAGGTATACAGAACTGGTAAGAACAGATACAAGCTCAACCTTTATAGAACAAAAACAAAAAACAACACACACATTTTTCTTGAGTACAAGGAAAGCGTAACATCTTACCAAAAATAAAGAATTTAGGTTTTGTCCAAACACTGACAGCAGCAGGAACAACCTCACAACCATGTTCAGGAAGGCTGCCTCTTACAGCCACACTGGCCAGCAGAGGGAGCTCTGGGGACAGGAGAATGGGGATGGCATTTGATTCATGTATAGTTCCCTTGAAATGGCTTAAATTAAAAATCAAATTAAAATGGGCCAAGGGAGAAACATTTAAAGCCAGAAACACTTAAAAAAGTGATGCATAGGTGGGTATACCATGGACAGTAGATTTTTGGCAGGAAGCAAACAAATGAGATGTTTTGTTTTTAATTGACATATTATCTATATATATATGAAAGCCTAAGCAACTGGCTGACTGGCTGGTAGCTATGATGCACACTGACCACCAGGGGGCAGATGCTCAACACAGGAGCTGCCAAGCGGCAGCAACTTTGCAGAGTCCCCTCTTGCACTCCAGGACCCCTTGTGGGATGTTGGACTGCCAGTTTCAGCCCAATCCCGCAGGCCAGGCTGAGGGACCCCACTGGTGCACCAGGCTCCTAGTCTATATATATAAAAGCCTAAGTGACCATCTGACCATTTGACCATCCGACCAGTAGCTATGATGCACACTGACCACCAGGGGGCAGATGCTCAACACAGGAGCGAAACCACCAGCATGGAAACATGGAACATGTTTGAATCTCAGAGGGAAGTGGGAAGAGGAGTGGGTGGGAAGAGATTAACCAAAGATCTTATATGCATTCTAGAGGCCTGGTTCATGGATTCATATTCCGGGACCCCTCAGAGGATGATGGAGAGCCAGTTTCAGCCCGATCCCCATAGGCCAGGCTGAGGGACCCCACTGGTGCACGGATCCGTGCACTGGTCCTCTAGTTGATATATAACATTATATTAGTTTCAGGTGTACAACATAGTGATTTGATATTTTTATATATTTCACCATAATATGTCTAGTTAACATCCATTGCCATACAGTTACAATTTTTTTCTTGTGATGAGAACTTTTAAGATCTATTCTCTTAGCAACTTGCAAATACACAATACACTGCTATTAACTGTAGTCACCATGTAGTATGTTACATCCCCATGACTTACTTATTTTGTAATAGGAAACTTGTATCTTTTGAGCCCTTTCACTCATTTTGCCTTACTGCCTCTCCCATCTCTGACATCCACCAATCTGTTCTCTGTATCTTTGAGCTTGGTTTTTTGTTTGTTTGTTCAGAGTCTACATATAAGTGAGACAACATGGTATTTGTCTTTATGTTGTTTCATTTCATTTAGCATAATACCCTCATCCATGTTATTGTATATTACAAGATTCAATATTTTTATGCCTGAATAATATTCCATTGTGTATATATACCACAATGTTTTTGCCCATTAACCCACTGATGGACACTTACATTGTTTCCATATCTTGGCTATTATAAATAATTCTACAATGAACACCCTCTTTTCAAAGCTGGTTCAGGTATTACAAGAAAAGGAGAGGAAAAACATATCTTTTATAAACTCTGATTCAGAATTTTTCACCACAAAATAACAAATGAAATTCAACTATACTCAAAAGTGTGATAAAACATGGAAAAATGAGGTTTATCCAGGGATCAAGTGGTATTTTGACATTTCAAATGTAATTGAAATATTTCACTCCACTAATAGAATAAAGAATAAAAACTGTATAATCCTTTCAATTGATACATAAAAATTATGTGACAAAAACCCTCATCCATTTATGATTTCAAAAAAACAGTAAACTATGAATAGAAAAGAATATCCTATATTTTCCAAAGGGCATATACAAGATCTTATAGCCAATATTAAGCCTAATGGTACAATACTTAGACACTACCCCTATAATATCAGGGGGGAAATGCTAAAATGTTTACCTTCACATTTTCTGTTCAATGATTTACTAGAAATAACACAAAAAAATAATTAAAATGAATAAAAAGTGACATGATTGCTTATATTGAATATCCTAAATACTTGCACAAATTTGCTACAATTAAAGAGTAAATTTATCAATAGTTTAGGATATTAAGTCAGCATACAAAAGAATCAACTGTATTCCTATATGTTACCAACAAACATTTGAAATAAAATAGTTCTGTTTATAACAGTATCAAACTCCACAGCTAAACTTTATCCCCACTTAGCTAATATTTAATATAATATGTTGTCAACCAAAGGGGGGAAAAAGGATTGGTCAGGTCCAGGTGATGAGTCTGTAAGGTAAGCAAGTTCCAATGTATATTTCTACAGCAAGCACAAAAGTCCCAGAGTTCAAACTTCATTTGGGTCCTGTATGCGAGTGAAGGATACCGACTAGTAAAACAGATTGGCTGTGTTCAGGGTGAAGAGTGCAGATGGTCTGGTTGCTATCATGAGGAGGAACTGAAGTTCTTGATGTGATTTCACTGCTGGTTCAAAAGTCCAAAAGTTCCATGATTGGGATGAGCATAAGGCAAACTTCTTTATGAGATCCCACCTTCATTTTAATTCCCTTGACATAAGTGACATCACTGTGGCAATTTTTATTCACATGTGCATGATTTTTATACTAAAAACAAAACTTTGCTACAAGAAATTAAAGAATATACCAGTATATTGGAGAGATAACCAACATTAAATATAAATTTACCCTTTCTATAACAGCTGTGTGAAATTGGAACTCTCATTCATTTTTCATGGAAGTGGGAGTGTAAAGTGGTACAACTTGGCTGTCTATATAAAGTTACACACACATACATATTTATACCATGTGAGCCGGCGATTCTACGCTTAGGTGTTTGTTATGGGTTGGATTTTTTCTCTCCAGAAAAAAGTTACATTGAGATTCTGACTCCAAGTATCTCAGAATTTGACTTTATTAGGAAATTTAGATGTTGCAGATGAAATTAATTAAGTCAAGATGAGGTCATACCGGAGGACAGTGGTTCCCTAAGCCAATGAGACTAAAGATGTAATGAGAAGATGACTTATGAAGACAAAGACACACTGAGACATATCACATGATGATGGAAGGCAGAGATTAGAGGTAAGTAAATGTAAGCCAAGTTATGCCAAATATTCGTAGCACACCACCAGAAGCTTGGAAGAGACAAGGATTCCCCTACAGTTTTTAGAGAAGGCATGGTGCTGCCAATGACACTTTGATTTTGAACTTCTGGCTTCCAGAACTGTGAAACAAATAAATTTCTGTTATTTTAAGCCACCTAGTACATGGTACTTTGTTATGACAGCCCTAGAAATTAAATACAGTATTTAATTTAAAAAAACAAACAAACAAAAAAACCTGTCAGCAAGCAGGTTAGAATAAGAACGTTTATGTCAGCTTTATTCACGACAAACCTTGGAAAGTAAACAATGAACACAAGTAATGATAAATAAAATAGAAAACAGGTATGATATCCAACAACATAATATACTACCCATCATTAAGAAAGGCATTATACCCTAGCCCGCATGGCTCAGGGGTTGAGCATTGATCTACGAACCAGGAAGTTATGGTTCAATTTCTGGTGAGGGCTAATCTCAAAAAAACTATGTTGAGGAAAAGAGACCAGAAAAAAGATTTACTATTTCATAATCTTTTTTGGTATAAACTTTGAGATCTGGCCTGAGGAAACTTTTTGGGGTGGTAAAAAATGTCCTACATCTTATTGTGCTTATCCTCCACCTCCCATCTCCCAGTTTTCTTGTGGCTCAGATTTTGTCTCCTTCACTGTCTTCTCTCCCACATTTCAGTCATAGTGGCCTCTTCTATTTCTAAACTTGCTAAGTTGACTCTACCTTGGAACCTCCACACTTACTGTTCTCTCTGCCTGGAAGAGACTATCTGGATTTCTCCCTCACAACTTTCAGATCTCCAATAGTGTGTTTCATATTCAAGTGGTTTTTCCTCATTACCCTGTGTGAAGTAATCTTTCTCCCTGTTTTATTTTTAGTCATAGCATTCATCAGCACCAATCGTGTGTGTGTGTGTGTGTGTGTGTGTGTGTGTGTTTGCACACGCGCATGCGCGCGCGTGAGTTTCTTGAGAATAAAGGTGTTTCTCCTTTTCTTCCTGCCTCTATAATTACTCGAATCCCTAATGGAAGAATAAGCTCAAGCAGAGGAAGTATTTTTAGCTTTCATATTCACTCTTGTAAGGTAATCAGCATTTATACCTAAAGCTATGGTTTATGCTGTTTATTTAGAACTCACAAGGACTCAAATAAAAATGAAGCAAATTATTTCATGTTTTGTCTTTTTTTCTTAACCAAAAGTAGCACCTTTTTGAAAGCAGTTACATAACTTGGCACATTTAAAAACAGTAACAAAATACTCTCCACAGCACATAAACCACATAACACAAACATTAAGTATAATTGAAACTCATTAAATGGAGGCCTGGAAAATACAGTTTATTGTTCCATACCAAAAGAAAAAAAAAATTTTTCTTTCAAGTCACAAATAAAGACAAAGAGGAGGAAACATTCTGGTTAAGACCAATTAATCCGCTGAGTTCTATTAATGTAAGATGTTCATTGATAACTTTATAAAGAAAGATGGATTAAATAGTAAAGGGAAAACCAGCTAAAATATTATAATTTAATATACCTTTCATAACTTTAAAAATGATTGAATTTAACTTGCCTATATATATATTATATAATTTAATGTTATTATTTTTAAGAAGATAACAATATTAATAATATTTTCTTCACAGCCAAAGAGTGTTACAATATGGCTTGTAAAGCAATTGAATAAAACCTGACATAATATCTAATACTACAGAACAAAATGCACAGAAAAAAAGGATAATTTATTATTTAAAACATGTGTTGCTTAATAGATTGTTATTAGTGCATTGCAACCTAACTAGGAAAAAAAAAAAGATAGAAACAACATTGGCTATTAAGCACAGAATGATGAGTGATTTAAAATATCCATACATCTCTTTTTGCCAAATACTACTTTATTCCAATTTCTGCAGGGATATAGGCTAGATGCTTTCAATTTCCAGGTTATGTAGAGGAAATAGAAAAATAATTATGTGTACAAATAATTATATATATATTTTATATTTGATACTATACAAATTTAGTATACATATGTTTTATTATGTATAATTTCCAGACACTAATTTGGAAAAGTTAAAAATTATGTTTTCTTACTGACTTTATGGTCAAAAGATATTGTAGAGTTAATATGTATTTGTTTTTAAATTAATTTAGTTTATATTGACCACTATATGCAAATGAGATGTGTCACTCATGGACTTACATTCTATCAGTCATAATAATGTGATTTATTGACCTGTGATTCTATTTGCCACTTGCTAAAGTATAAGTAGACAGTGCATGGAGTATGGACACATATCTCAGCTACCCATTGTGTGAATTTTGAACTTAAACAGATTATTTGACCTCAGCTTCCTCATCTGTATAAATGGGGTAGATTAGTACCCACAGGGGAAAAACAATAAAATATTTTAGTTTTTGTTAGGTTTAAATGCACACACGTATTATTCCATAAAAATATTGCATTATTGCCCTTTTTTCTTTTATCTGATGAGTGCAAATGTAATCTTTTTAGCATAGCACATTGCTTAAAAAAGGAAATGCATTTGTTAAATGTTTGTTTAATAAATGATTTATTAGTTCTTCTGGGTGTATTTGCTCTAATCACACAGAATACGTTGAGGTGGTTTCTTAATATTAGATATTAAAATGATCACACCATTCCTCAGGATATTTTGAATGAATATAAAATTAATGTTTGAATGCCATGTATGACCTTCCTACAAAGTACAATTCCCAAGAATCAAGTTTGTGCATGTGGTTCCATGCACTCCCCAATGCCTATCTACACAGTTCCTCTCTAAGTAAACTTAGGTCAAAATAGGAATATTTCAACATCAGCACCAGGCACACAAAGGTCATATATATTCACAGCTGAAAAGTTTAAATTATCACCTTGATAGAGATATCATAAGACTGCATAAACATTTTAGTTATTCACCAAGCAATCTCCAAATGAACAAAATAATCATATAGCATACAAACAAATGAGTTGAAATATCACTCTTTATTTAAGTGCCAAAAGGGCAAACTGTAATAATAAAATCAGTAATAGAATGCACATTGAGACAGCAAAAATATCACTACTTGTCCTCACCCTATATTGATCCACTTAAAGACCTTAATTCCTTTTCAGGTAATCAGTATGTTTCACAAATTTTCAATATTTTGAATGTTAATGAATAAACGTTGAGAATGAAAATAATAAAAGGTTAAAGGTGACATTTTTGTTACTTCATAAGTGAAATCAGTTGTTAATTTTAAAGATAACCTCAACAGTAATTTTTATATTGCTCTTGTTCTATTAAAAATTCAAATTTTTGAGCTACTTATTATTGAATGTTGTGAATAATATACCAATATAAGAAAATTCATCACAAACATAGTATCCTTAATGAATGCATTTCTCTTTACCCACTAACATCAAAAATCTCTAATATTATCATTGTATGTTTATATCAATTTAGTAAATATAGTAGTAATACCTTTATTTACTAAAAATGTTTTTTTTAAAATACTGTTTTTAACCGCGTCCGGCTAGCTCAGTCGGTAGAGCATGAGACTCTTAAAATACTGTTTTTAGTAAATATGGTAGTAGTAATATAAAAGTAGTAATATCAAATAAAGTTTGACCCACTAATGTCTGCAGAGTCTACCTACAAATATTGGTCCTCTTTTTAAAAAATATATAAATTTTTAATCTTTATTGTTGAGATTATTACAGATGTCCCTCTTTTCCCCCCTCATAACTCCCTTCCAGGTGGTTCCCGCCCCACCCAAAGCCCTCACCACCCATTACCTGTGTCCATAGGTAATGCATACAAGCATATAAGATCTTTGTTTAATCTCTTCCCGCCCCCCTCAGACCCCCTTCCCTCTGAGAATCATCAGTCTGTCTCATTTTCATGCCCCTGGTTCTATTCCATTCATCAGTTTATTCTGTTCATCAGATTTTTTATTAGTTTGATTCTTAGATTCAATTATTGATAGATACTAGTATGTGTTTGTTGCCACTTTGTTGTTCATATTTTTTTTATCTTTACCTTTTTCTTCTTCTTAAAGAATACCCTTCAGCATTTCATATAATACTGGTTTGGTGGTGATGAACTCCTTTAGCTTTTTTTGACTGTGAAGATCTTTATCTGACCTTCAGTTCTAAATGATAGCTTTCCTGGGTAGAGTAATCTTGGTTGTAGGTCCTTGCTATTCATCACTTTGAATATTTCTTGCCACTTCCTTCTGGCCTGCATAGTTTCTGTTGAGAAATCAGCTGACAGTTGTATGGGCACTCCCTTGTAGCTAACTAACTGCTTTTCTCTTGTTGCTTTTAAGATTCTCTCTTTGTCTTTAGCCCTTGGCATTTTAATTATGATGTGTCTTGTGGTCCTCTTTGGGTTCCTCTTTTTGGGGGTTTTTTGTGCTTCTGGACTTGTAAGTCTATTTCTTTCACCAGGTAGGGAAGTTTTCTGTCATTATTTCTTCAAATAGGTTTTCAATATCTTGCTCTTTCTCTCCTTCTGGCACCCCCTTAATTCTGATGTTGGTACACTTGAAGTTGTCCCAGAGGCTCCTTATACTTTCTTCATATTTTTTATTTATTTTTTATTTTTTTTTTGCTTTTCTGGTTGGGTTATTGTGCTTCCTCATATTTCAAATCATTGATTTGATTCTTGGGATCCTCTAGTCCAGTGATGGCGAACCTTTTGAGATCGGCGTGTCAGCATTTTGAAAAACCCTAACTTAACTCTGGTGCTGTGTCACAAATAGAAATTTTTTGATATTTGCAACCATAGTAAAACAAAGACACATATTTTTGATATTTATTTTATATATTTAAATGCCATTTAACAAAGAAAAATCAACCAAAAAAAATGAGTTCACATGTCACCTCTGACATGCGTGTCATAGGTTCACCATTACTGCTCTAGTCTATGGTTGAATCCCTATATGTTATTCATTATTTTAGTCAGTGTATGCTTAATTTATAACTGGTCCTTTTCCATTTTTTTTGGCATTCTCACTAAGATTCTTGAAAGTCTTGCTAAATCTTCTAGAAGATTCTTAAGTAACCTTCTAACCATGGTTTTGAATTCTGTATCCTGTAGTTTGCTTTCTTCCATTTCTTTCATTTGTGACATGTTTCTTGTCTCCGCATTTTGGCTGCTTCCCTGTGTTTGTTTCCGTGTATTGGGTAGAGCTGCTAAGTCCCCGTAGCTGATAGAGTGGCCTTGTGTAGTAGGTGTCCTATAGGGCCCAGTGGCTCAGCCTTCCCAATTATCTGAGGTGGACCCTCCAGGTGTACCTCTTTGTGGGCTGTGTGCACAGTCTTATTGCAGTTGAGCCTTGATTGCTGTTGATGTCACTGGGAGGAATTGACCTCCAGACCAATTGGCTATGGGGACCAGCTGTGACTACAGTGGGAGAACTCCTGTGCAGGAGACACCCTTATGGTGCAGGACTTGCTTCAGTGGGGCTTTGCTGCTCACTGAATCTGCCCCTTGAGTGTATCTCTTATGGATGTGTAGAGTTGTAATCTGGTATGGTCTGACACTTACCCCTTGGTACACTGACTCTTGGGTCTCCATGGAAGTGCAAAATCAGCCACTGCCTGGGGCCACCCAACAGGAGTTATAGAGAGATCTTCAGATTCCTCCTCTTTTTGTCTGGTTTGGAAGTGCCCAGATGAGGCCCAGCTATGAAGCAAGGCAGGCTGGTGCTGGTACAGGGTTTTGGGCCTTTTATTGATAGATTTTGGGCTCCCTAACCCAGCTGCAGCTTGTTTGACAGGTTTTAGCCTGAGCAAGGACAGGCCATTCATATGCAAAAGCTGCTGCACACAACTTGAGTGGGGTTGTAAATTGGATGGGGCGGGGTTTCAGGGAATCACTAGGGCAAAGCAAACAGAAATGGTTGCCAGTCAGCTCTGCACCATGGAGGTCCCAGCATGGGAACAATGACCATCTGGAAGAAAGCTGCCCACGAGTTCCTGCACTGATGTCACACAGTCCAGTTTCTACTCGTATGTTTCTGTGTCCCACAGAGCCTCACCTGGCATGGAGCTCAGAGGAAGCAGGAGCTTGTAAGTTCAGTTCGTGTGCAGGACTTTTAAGAGGAGCAGCTGGGTCTTCAGCAGCCTCTGTGTCACTGAGTCCCAATCCGCACTGGTATTTACAGCTCGTATTTCTTACTGCTCATAGGGAATTCTTTTCCCGGTTTTGGGACCCTGAACTGGGTGTCTGGTGTGGGGCTGGCACTCCTTGCTCCTCCAGGCAGCCTCCACAGAGGAGATCTCCCTCCCGATTAAAAAAGGGGCACATGTTGGTGCTGGACCTGCCCATTCCTCACCTCTGCACCTACTACCAGTCTCAGTGTGCTTTCTTCTTTACTTCTCTAGTTGTAGGACTTCCATTCAGACAGCTTTCCGGTGGTTCTGGATGATGGTTGTTCTGTATTTTAGTTGTAATTTTCATGTACTTGTGGGAGGCAGCAAGTACAGGTGTTTGCCTATGCCGCCATCTTGGTTCAACTCTTAAATATGTTTTTATTGATTTTAGAGACAGAGGAAAAGAGAGGGAGAAAGCAAGAGAAAGAGAGAGAGAAAAAAAAATATCATTGAGAAAGAAACATCAACATTGATTGGCTGCCTCCTGCACTGCCCCTTCTGGGGATCCAGTCCCCAACCCAGGCGTGTGCCCTGAACAGGAATCCATCAAATCAGTAACCTCTTGGTGCATGAGTTGACACTCAACCACTGAGCCACCTGTCTGGAGATGAATATTGGTTTTCCTCTTTTTTTCACACCTTGTTTAAAGTATCACCACATATATTTTTCTGAACATAAGGTAGTAAAAACTAGTAATATTACCTTTCTTTTTATTTTATTTATTTAAAAAATATATTTTATTGAGTTTTTACAGAGAGGAAGGGAGAGGAATAGAAGTTAGAAACATCGATGAGAGAGAAACATCAATCAGCTGCCTCCTGAAAACCCCCCACTGGGGATGTGCCTGCAGCCAAGGTACATGCCCTTGACTGGAATCGAACCCAGGACCCTTCAGTCCGCAGGCCGACACTCTATCCACTGAGCCAAATCAGTTTGAGCTACCTTTCTTTTTATATAAAGGATTTCTAGAAAATAGGTTCCTAGAAAGTATTATTTACTATAATTTATAAAGTAACTATCTAATTAAATATTGTTCATAAAATTCCAAGAGGAACCTGTTGATATCCTTTATCTGAGAAAGTCAGGTGATGTGAGCCTGTCTAGACCAGTTTCCTTCACAGTGCTGTATTGATTCTTATAGCTTGTAGGCTTTGTGTAGAAGGGCATTGAATATTGAAATTACTTATAAAGAAATGTTTGTGATTGAGCATCATGGTATATCCAAAATCTCATTGGAACTGTAGTGGAGGCAGCAAAGACAGGTCACAGATTCAAAAATGGATTGAGGGTCTAAACAAAAGAAAAACAGTCTTTTTTTTTTTTTTTTTTTTTTTAAGAAATGCAATGTTAATGAGACTTGATTTATATACATCAATTGCACACTGCTAAGAGACTTGTGGTATTTTATAACATCACTCTCTGACAGAGTAATGTAAAAAAAATCTCTACATGTACAGTAGAGTAGATTTAACAAGAAATTATAATAGTCTAAAGGCCTGGTGCATGAAATTCGTGCACTGATGCAGTCCCTAGGACTGGCCAGTGATCGAAGTGTGAGTGTCTGGTGTGGAAGGGCAGGTCCCAGCTGACCTCTGGGCCCTTGGCAACACCTGGGCCCCCAAGTCCCCGCCCGCTCCCCTCTACCTAAGTCATTGGGCCCTGCCATCTGTGGGGTGATCAGCGGGGCGATTGGTCCCTGCTCACACCCGCCTTGTCCTCTCACCACCTGCTCACCTGCTGCACCATCCCTCCTTGGTCCCGCTCTCCTCTGGGCCCATTGGGGCCTGCAGTATCTCCACTACTGCCTGCTGCCAGCGCTGTGTCGCTGCTGTCCGCCATGTTCCACGCTGCCCCCTGGTGGTCAGCTCACATCATAGTGAGCAGTCAGACTCCAGGTTGAACTTTTACTTGAGGGGACAATGTCCATATTAGGCTTTTGTTATATAGGATTATACTTTTTAGTGAAGAAGAGCACATGTTTGAGTGGGTTCTAAAGGTTGATGCAGTTTAAGTAATACATATAAAAATATACCTATTTACAATTTTATATGAATACTTAAGGAAAATACACATCATGAAATAAATAGTGGTAAATTTTACTAAATTAAAATATTACTTGCAATTTACTAAATCTAAACAAATATAATTGAAATAATAAATAAAGGTAACAAAATACATAAAAATATTTTTTCTACAGAAATGAGGAATTTCAATATCATTATGAAATAAAGCGTCATTAATATGAACATATTGAGTTAAAAATTAAAAAGAGGAAAACAAGATACTAGAAGTAAATTTTATTCTATATCAAATGTCTTTGGAAAGAGGACATGATAAAAAATGCCATTACTACCAAATATAACTTGATAAATTGAAATATAGGAAACAGACTCTCACTAATTTGATTTTAATCTGAGGAGAATGAAGTCTGAATATAGGCCAGATTCATAACACCCTGATAATGTACTTCAAATTAAATAAAAGTTATTTCTTTGGAGACTATTCAATAAATCTATTTATGAAATAATGAATTGATTATAGGATAAGTAGAAAAATATCTTTCTGAGACATGCCAGAAACATTCTGGTAGACAAGGGTTTATTTTTCCTTCCTCATCAAGCTATAATGTAACATGTCTGCAATAGTTCAATGAGGAAGATATCAAATGTCAGACCTAATTTACAAGATAGGTCCTCAGGAAAACCAAATCCTAAATACTTAAGAAAAACATTATGTTATAACTAAATTTATATGAAAATTTACATTTTACCTTGTAGATACAATACTGTTCAAGATAGTGTTATGTGTGCATGTTCCAATATTGTATGAACAACAACAAACATCTCAGTGAATTAGAATGGGATTATTTGTACCCATCTATATACTAGAGACACGGTGCACAAATTAGTGCACTGGTGAGATCCGGCCAGCCGTCCCCAATTGGGGCTGATTGGGCTGGGCTGGCTGGGGGGAGGGGACATGTGAGGTTGGATGGTGGGCCCCACTCCTGATCAGGGTGAGGGAATAATCATGGGTGGGGCCATCCAAGGGGAGGGGCTGCAGGCAGTTGGCTGGCCAGCCCTGCCCCCTGGTCAAACTCCTGGTCGAACTCCTGTCAAGGGGACAATTTGCATATTAGCCGTTTATCATGTAGGATGATATAGGATAAATGGCTGATATGCTAAGTATCCAACCATCTGACCAGTCGCACTGACCATCAGGGGGCAGATGCTCAATGCAGGAGCTGCTGAGCTTCAGTGACTTGGCAGCAGCGGTTCTCGGGTGTCACACCACAAAACCAGAGGGGACAGAGCCTGATTCCTCATGGGGCTGTGCAATTCCACCTTTGGCTATGGATTATGTTGCTGCTGGGGCACTGTAGGCCCCAAATCTGGTTTACTGCACACTTGCATTTGCATTCCACACCCTGTACTACAACAACTTTGCAGAGTGCTCTCTCACACTCTGGAACCCCTTGGGGGATGTTGGAGAGCTGGTTTTGGCCTGATCCCCACAGGCCATGCCAAGGGACCCCACCTGCCTGAGGGACCTGTACCTTGGAAGGTTGGCTCCAGCGTGTTTCTGGCCCGTCTAGCACAGTCCTCCCCTGCCAGCCACCTGTTAATTAACTTCCTTTCAATGTGCACAAATCTGTGCACTGGTTCACTAGTCAAAAATAACCATTTAATTGATCTAATTTGAGATTTACCATAGTGAAAAGGTACAATTAGATAATGAAAGTCTACAGAGGCTTCTTTCAACAACTTTACACTACATACTAATTAATTACAGTCTATTAGAGTCAATAAAAGTAAAATTACCTGCATGGCATTGATTAGCAATATTCTGTGTTGAAAGTATGTTGATAGTAGATATTCTGTATTTTTTTAATGACGGACAGTAGCATTAGATAAGATGGACAAGAACATTATTTGAGTGCCTGATATGTTCCAGGCATTTGTATACTCTTTCATTGCATTCTCATAAAAACTGAGCTACAAACCCACAATTTACTGTGAAAAGTGAGGTGGGTAGGATATTGAGTAATTCAGTTTGTCTAAAAAGTATGTGGAACTTTTGAATAGAAAAATAGGATGCAGAAAATCATGGTGGTTTATGTCAATGGGTAGAATGTCCAGACTTTTCCATCAGCCAGAATAATCCTGGTTTCCACCTGTTAAGTGAGGGTGATTATTCATTATGCCTCTTTCACTCTCAAATGTCTTCCAGTTTGGGTGACAAATTGTACGATCACTGGAGCAATGTGGAACCGTGACAGGCTTTTTAGTGGGATAATGACATGATGTGGGCAAAGTTTTAGAAAGATTAGCCTGAAATAAATGTGTAGAGAGGAATGAAAAGACCTGAAGCAGAGAAACCAATTAGGTGCCTATTTCAATCATCTCAGGAAATATACTGAAAATCTGAACTGGGACAATGACAATGGAAAGGAAAGGAAAATACACAGTACAACCCAAATGGAGCAATGTTACAGATATAAAATAAACAGGACTTGGAGGCTAAGTGCCTACTATGAGGGAGAGTGAGGCATTAACAGTGATTGCAGGTTTGGATCCTGAATGCCTGGGAATATGATGCCACTAATATGTGGAAGTCATCTTTACTTTGTTCTTGATCTGACAGCATTTTTATTTATTTACTTTTTGAGAAAGCTGCTTGAATTATTATGGATTTTCTCAGTTAATATTTTCCTATAAATTATGCCACTTTAAGATGCCAATTTATATTTATCTGAAGAATTTCTAGCTCTGTCGGTCACTGTGAGGTATAAAGTTGATTTTAAAAACTATAATACCATGGAAAATCATATGCTACAATATTTTCACAATTGGTTTTTCTCCCTTCTTTGTTTATATTATAGCAAGCCTCTCTCCCCAGTACAAATGGTATTATTTAAAAAGTTGTTCTGGTGTCTATCAGATGTTCCCACATTATTAACATTATATATAATGGAGAATATAAGTCCTAGTTTACAACAATCAAGTCCTCAAAAGAAATGTGCTAAAATATTTCACATTTTGTTGAAAATTTAGGATAATCATACTAACACACTATACAGGTTAATATTACTGAAATGCCAGATTTATCAATAGGTAATTCTGAAAATAGACATTATGTTCTTCTGAAAAAATTTATATGAAAAGCTGACACCTGAAGAAAATCTTACCTAATTAGAGTGTAATTATGAGGTCAGTGAAAACTTGGAGTTGTGAAGTATAGTGAGGTCTTTTTAATGGCGTCATTCATTGATCAATATTTAAGTTGCTTCTACCTCTTAGCTGTTGTGAGTAATGCTGCGGTAAACATAGATATCAATATCACTTTGAGATTATTTGGGGTATATAGCTGAAGGAGGAATTGCTAGGTAATATGGTGATTCCATATTTAATTTGCTGAGGGACCTCAATTCTGCATTCCAGAGCAGATGTACCATTTTACATTCCTATCAACAGTTTACAATGGTTCCAACAAAGATTAAAATTTTTTCACAACTTTGGCAACACATATTCTGTTTTTGTCTTGCTTTTATTTTTAGTTTTGGTTTTTATTTTTTGATAGTGATTATCTTAATGGGTGTGAGGTGAAATTATAGTTTTTATTTGCATTTCTTCAATGGATTGTGATGTTGAGCTATTTCTATATCTTAGTCACCAAAGTATCTATTCAAGTACTTTGCCCATTTTTCAGTCAAATTTTGTTGTCATTGAGTTGAAAGGACTATTTATACTTTCTGGATATTAAACCCTTGTTAGATTTATGATTTTCAAAATTTCTCTCCCATTCCATAGATTATCTTTACACTCAGTTGATCTTTTCTTTGATGTGCAGAAGCTTTTACCCATTGACCCCTTCCACCCTGCTCCCTATATCAACTTTTTATAACTATAGAAAAATATATCACATTACAACAATACATATTTTTAACTAAGGTTTTCTCCTACTATAAAATACGTTCCCTAAAATTAGGACTGTTTTTTCTCTTTTGTCACTGCTGTATCCCCAGTGCCTATTATAGCACCTGGTCAAAAGATACTCCAGAATATTTCTGTAACAATTAAATTAAAATGATACATCAAATAATAATATCTCTCAACATTTCATATCAAAATCTATTTCTAAAATCTACAACTTGCTTATATCAGCTTTACTTATATGGCAATATTAGTCAATGGAATTAATGTGTATAGTTTAGGAATTTATAACTGTAATGTAGTTTAGAAACACATTCTAAGATTTGTAAGATATTCACTTTCATATTTGGAAATGGACTTTAACTTGGTTAAAGTTGAATTACTATCTAGTCATACATCTATGTCAAAATATTTTATGCAAATGTTAAGTTTGGAGCAAATGCAATGAACATTTGTAGGAAAAAATATGAACTTCTGTAATAGATGAGGTTGAGAATGTTGAGAATCCACAGCTGTGTGTTAATTAGGATCGATTAGATGTTAAAATGATAATGAAACAAGGGAACTGGAACTATTAATTGAACACAAAGATAGATAATAAGGTAGGTTGTCTGTGAACTGAAACTGAAGAAGCAGCTCTGTGAAGTCACCTAAGATTATTCTGGTATATATATTACACAGCTAAGAGAATCTTGTCACTTGCCTAAAGTGTATAAAATAGGCTGTCAGGAATAGTGCCTAATTTGAAGTAAAAATAAATTAATAACCAAACAAAATATTGCATTGCATGTGCACTGAGGTGTTTCTTAAATCTAAGGTTTCTGATTAATGTTTTTTACGTACATTTTCTTTACTTGTTTGTCTTGATGTTTTATATTCAACTAGAGGCCCGATTCACGAAATTCTTGCAAAGGGCTCAGCCCTCGCAGCCCCAGCTTCATCTGGAAGGTCATCCAGAAGGACGTCAGGTGCAATTAGCTTATTATGCTTTTATTATTATTATGGATAGGAAACAAAGCAGATACAACATATTAAGCTTCAAGACTCATTTTAAACTGCTATTTCTCTGCATCTATTGATATGATTCTATGATTTTTATTCTGTATTTATGTGATATATCATATTTATTGCAGATATTGAATTAACCATGCATTCCAGAAATAAAGCCCACTTGATCATAATGCAGGGTCCTTTTATTCAGGGTGCAAACATTTTATTGAGGATATTTGCATCTATGTACATCAAGGATATTGGCCTAGAAGTTTATTTCTTTATCTGGCTTTGGAAGCAGAATAATGCTGGCCTTGTAAAATGACCTTGGGAGTCTTTTTTCCTCTTTAATTTTTTGTTATAGTTGAGAAGGATAAGTGTTGGTCCTTCTTTGAATGTTTGGTAAAATTCACCTGTAAAACCACCTGGTTCAGGACTTTGTTTGTTGGGAATTTTAAAATTATTGCTTTAATTTTGTTGGTTCTAAATGGTCTGCTGAGATTTTCTGATTTTTCTGGATTCAGACTTGGAAGATTGTTTCTAGGAATTTATCCATTTCTTCCAGATTGTCCAATTTGTTGGCACATTGTTGTTTGTAGTATTTTCTTATACTTTTTTTAATTTCTGTTACTTCTTCTATTTAATTTCTGATTTTAATTATTTGTGTCCTGTTCTTGATGAATCTGGTTAAAGATTTATCAATCTTTATCTTTTCAACAACCATCTCTTGCTTTCACTGATCTTTTGTATTAAGTTTTTTTTTTTAGACTTCATTTTGTTTATTTTGCTCTGTTATCTATTGTTTCCTTCCTTCTCACTTTGGGCTTTTTAGTTTGTTTGAGATTGTTTATTTGAGATTTTTCTTGTTTATAGAGGTGGCTGGTATTGCTATTAACTTCCCTCTTAAAACTGCTTTTGCTCTGTCTCATAGATATTGTGTTGTTTTGTTTTCATTTTCTCTTTTCTCAAGGTATATTTTGATTTTTTTATCTCATTGTTAACCATTCACCTTTTAGTAATGTGTTATTTACTCTCTCTGTGTTTGTGTATTTTTCAGGTTTTATTTTCTTGTAATTGATTTCTTGTTTCATACCATTGTGGTCAGAGAAGATGCTTGATATAATTTTGATTTTCTTAAATTTATTTAGACTTATTTTTTTCTAACATATGGTATAGTCTAGAAAATGTCTTATGTGCACTTGAAAAACTATATATATATTCTGCTGTTTTGGGTTCAAATGCTCTGAAAGTATCAACTAAATCCATGTGGTATAATATGTCATTTAAGGGTGCTATTTCCTTATTGATTTTCTGTTTGGAAAATTCTATCCATTGATGTCAATGGGATGTTAAAATCTTCTACTATGGCTGTATTACTGTCATTCTCTCCATTTTTGTCTATCAAGATTTGCCCTATAAATTTAGGTGCTCCTATCTTGGGTGCATTAATGTGTTACAAACCAATCTTTTGGATTGGCTTCTTTATCATTATGTAATGTTCTTTATCTATTATAGCCTTTGTTTTAAAGCCTAATTTGTCTGATATAAGTATTGCTACCCAACTTTTTTTCTGGACTTATAAAATTCAGTATATTCAATATAACTTTTATTAAGTATTGATTCTATACTGTTGGCCAGGTATGGGCTAAGATTAGAGATCCTATAATGAAATTTTTTGTGGAGCTTATAGTGTTGCAGACAGGATACATGCTTATATATGTAGTTACACATAATGTAATAAAAGCAGTAATTCTAAGAAATTAAAGATGCATTGACCATAATGTTGAGGTGCATAATTAAGACTACAAAGAGTGGAATCAGTAAATCTTCCTGCAGCAAGTTACATTTAAGCTGTCCTACAAAGAACTAAAAAATTACAACGAAGTTTTGAGCTCTAACTATGATAGATGGAGGTGTGTTCAATAAGAAAAGGCACATAAAAGGAGAAGTTTTCAGTGTGGTAGATGGATTAAATTTGGGACATGTTTTGCTATAGATGCCTGTTAATTATTTTATTGCAATTGTATTATGATGTTTTAGGTTGGTCTTATTTGAGGTATTATATATTTATTTTTTGTGTATCGAATTTGAACGCCCTACTGTTTCAGACCTGATTTCTATTGCTGAAGGAATACTTAGAAAGAACCACCTAGAAAGAGGGTTGGTTCTTATTTTGGGTAAATGTGAGTAGGTGAAAATGAACTCCTTAACTGAAGGATAGTTAACCATTACAGAAAGTCTAGAAAAGAAGCTAACTCATTAGCTCTAAAGTAATTCATCTGGTCAGAATGGTAGAAAAGCTAACTTGGTTCAGGTCAATGCAGGGGAATCTTATTTTGCCAATCTAATCTAAGCTTATTTTAGAGTGGGTTTTAAGAGGATGAGATTCATTTTACTAAATTCCAGGTACAGGTGAAACCTAAGGAATATATAAGCCTCTCTATGAGGAGATCAGTTACATATTTCATTTAGGAAGCTAGAGAAATTAGCTAATATGTAACTAAGGTACATATATAACTATTCCAAAATCAACTCGGTTGCTGATATTTATCAATGAGTTTAATCTGTGTATGCTGTGGTATCATATTAACAAACCTCAAATCTCAAAGGCCTAAAACAAATGTCAAATTTTAGTGGCTTAAAACTACCAAGGTTTATTTCTTGCTCATGCTCTATATCCATCATAAGTCAGTGTCACTTCTACTTATAATTCTTTCTACAAAAGTGGGCACATGTCTACACTCACCCACTCTAGACCACAAAGTGTGATTCAAACACATTAACAGGAGGAAAATTGGAATTATGCAGAGTATCATTAATGAATACAGAAGTATATTGTGAAATCCTAATACATTACATAGAATTGTTCTTAAGTTTCTATATGAGCATTGTTTGCTTTTATGAGTTTTATTTATTTTAAAAAATATTTTTATTGATTTCAGAGAGGAAGAAAGAGGGAGAGAGAGACAGAACCATCAATGATGAGAGAATCATTGATCAGCTGCCTCCTGCATGCCCCCTACTGGGAATCAAGCCTGCAACCCAGGTATGTGCCCTTGACCAGAATGAAACCCAGGATCCTTCAATCTGCAGGCCAACGCTCTATCCACTGATCAAAACCGGCTAGGACTTACTAGTAAGTTTTAAATCATTTCTGTATAATCTTAATAAATATAGAAATGGACACTAATGGATTGAAACTATAAGAAAAGTGTGTCTGTTTGGCCCCTAGCATATTTTCCCCAGACCCTGCTAGTACCATTCTTCAGAACAAACTGGGACAGCTGCTTTGGCCCATATGCTCTGGAAAGATGTTACATACAAGGAAGGCTAAAATGAACAAGAAAACACAAGTAATAATTGCTCACTTCACCAAACTTGTCCTTACTTCTCTTTCAGGATTATCATTTTCTACTTGTGATATTTCCCTACTAATTTCCACCTGTGATCTTTCATATATACTTCTAATATTGTTTATTTTGTTAATTATACCTATTATAAATTTAGTTGTATAGTTATTAATTTATATGCTATATTATATATTACACATATTTATATTATATTTATATTACATATTACACAAACATACACAGATGCTGGACTTTAAAATCCAGATTTTTTCTTCATCCTTTCTCATTGTTGTGCCAAATGTTTAGCAAGTGCCTATGATATTTTTGCAAAATTACCTCTATATCTTGCCAGATATACAAATTATTTCCACTTCTAACAGTATATAATCTTACACAATATAATCTTTCTGAACTTGAGATTTATAGCCATATTCTCAATATCCTTATACATTCTACTCAAAGATTACCATGTAAAATGTTACTGTGTACTTCTTTTGAATGTAAAAACACAATTATTTTGACATTCCTGAAAAATTCCTAAGTTTAAATTAAAAACTGAAAGCAGCTAATCCAAAGAGTGATATACAGATTCTAAGAGACAATGTAAATTTTGAGAATGTTGAAATGTAAATATTATGTTACAAAAGTTTATAAGACTGAGTTCCATACCATATTTCTTTTCATGTATTTGATTAACACTTTAAATTCAACAGTACACATGAAAATTTTCCATCACAGATTTCTTTATTATCATGTATTCAAATCATTGTTTTCAAACACAGAATTCTAGGATTTACACTGCGGTGCTATAATTTTCATATGCAGTACTAACATTGGCCAATAGATGTCCTAAGAGATCTCTTAAACACAAAAACTCTAAGAAGTAAAATTATCTGTTGAAGCATCAGGAAATTCTTATGCTTTATTTTCATAGTTCAATTACACTTGTGAAAAGGCGCGTTTTTAGATTCCAAAGACTCTTAAGATTACCAAATAACAAATTACCTCCCCGAAACAGTGATTATTAAAATAATAGAAGAAAGACGAGAAAAAAAAAAATCCAGAATTGACTTAAAAAAAACTACAGTGAAAGCAGTGACACATCTAAACCACTTAAATTGATTATTTCTAATTTTAGTAAATTCAGCCAAAACTATAGTGTCTAAATATCATTCTAATGATAATCACCGAAAAAGAGAAGATTGACTTATAAAGAGTTTGCTTGAATAAGCTGATGCATTTAGGTTTTTCTGATTTTACTACAGTTCCTATCATTTTCTATAACATAGCTATTAGCAGGGAGTGCATTGCGTTCTACCAATGGGAACTATTTACTATAGTTGTCTACTTCTAGATTTTTTAACATTAAGGTTTATTTATAGAAAAAATTACTCAGATATATTTGTTATATAAATCTGGGAAAATAGAACTAGATTTTTTTTATTTACTTTTAGTTCATACAAAATTTCCTCTAGATGTTATGTTTTCTTTTCTACTAAGGACCAAATGATTTTCTTGTAGGCTCATGTCTATATCTGTCATCTTTCTAATGAAGCAATCTCAAATTGTATAGACAGGTGGCTGCAGAAAAACACTTTTTAATTTATTCAATTATACTTTCTACAAAAATATCTTCTTAATTCTTCATTTCATTTGAACCTCCCTTTTATAGAAACACACATTTTTACACAATGCATAAGAGATGAGAAAATTAGATTAGATAACACAAAACTGAGTCTGGTAAATCTGCCTGTTAATGTTAATTTCCCTTAATAGGCTAGGTAAAGATCTAGTTTTATTTTTTACTTCAGTTTAGAATATAAAACTTAAAACGTTAAGGATCCATGTTTATCATAAGAAAAAAAAATGTTAGAGATGAGAATTCTGTGCATGGACATATTGATGGATGACAGCTTTTATTAAAAGCTTATTCACATTGTTTCCTGACTAAAAAGAAATAGAAAATATTCTTTACTAAGCCAAACCAAAAAGGCAAAATGTAGCTCTGGGGAAAATTCATAGTTTTATAACTTGGAAGAAGTATGTTTAAAAAGGAGTTATTAAAAGAAGAAGATAAAAGTGTATGGACTATTTTTTAAAATATATTTTTATTGACTTTAGATAGGAAGGGAGAGGGAGAGAGAGATAGTAACATCAATGATGAGAGAGAATCATTGATCGGCTGTCTCCTGTAGGCTGCACACTGGGGATCAAGCCTACAACTCAGGCATGTGCCCTGACCCAGAATGGACCTCCTGGTTCATAGGTCAATGCTCAACCACTGAGCCACGCCATCTGGGCAAAGCCATGGAATATTGAAAATTAGATTAGATAACACAAAACTGAGTCTGGTAAATCTGCCTGTTAATGTTAATTTCCCTTAATAGGCTAGGTAAAGATCTAGTTTTATTTTTTACTTCAATTTAGAATATAAAACTTAAAAAGTTAAGGATCCATGTTTATTATAAGAAAAAAATGTTAGATTAGTAGGTCTTCCAAACTCTGTACTACCTTTTTTTGTACTACTTTTCATTATAGTCTATAGTAGTCCTGTGAATAGCCATCAGGGTTTACTTTTTAATCCAAATTCAGAATTTCAATTCGATTCCAAATTATTGATGATAATTATTGACAACAGTGAACCCCAGATTATTGAGGATATGAGCAAAACTGTTCCTTAAAACCCAACCTAGATTGTTCTATTTAATGCTGTAGGATTTAGCTTTCCAGTTAAATAGCATTTCCTGAAACATGTTCTATTGATTCTGTATTTTTTAAAAATATATTTTTATTGATTTCAGAGAGGAAGGGAGAGAGAGAGAGATAGAAACATCGATGATGAGAGAGAATCATTGTTTGGCTGCCTCCTGCATGCCCCCTATTGGGGACCGAGCCCACAACCCTGGGCATGTGTCCTCGACTGGAATGGAACCTGGGACCCTTTGGTCTGCAGGCAGATGCTCTATCCACCAAGCCAAACCAGCTAGGGCAATCATTTCTGTATTTAATATTATCTCCATACAGATATACATCAACCAGTTTCTTGAACCAATAACTTTTATGATGTTATACACTTGCCCAGGTTCTTGTGGAATTTGAAAAGCCTATTTGCACAGTGGGAACTAAACAGTTCATGTGTCCATTGATCTGAGAATTTGATGGACAGGATAAAGAGTTATATGCAAGTTTTAGCATGTTATTTCTGAAAAAGACTGTAGGTCCGTTATGAAATGTACTATTTTGATGGTGTAGTCATGAGTTAAAATTATAAAAAAAAAAAATCTCCCTTAGTGTGTCTCCCTGTGTAATAAATATTAGTAAGAAAAGTAGACTTTCATATTACTGGTGAAAAATGTAACCATTTCTTATTCAAAACTAACACATTACCTACACTATGATAGACAGTGGAGACAAAAATTAAACATAATCTCATTGTTCAACATATATTAAGAGTTTTTAAAATTTAACAGTCTCATAAAAACTGTGGTTTATTGCAAATAACAGGCAAAACACCGAGAGAGAGAGAGAGAGAGAGAGAGAGAGAGAGAGAGAGAGAGAGAGAGAGAGAAACTTAATAGTATTCTTCAGTCTGTAGCTTTATATATTAGTATTTAAGTTTTGACTCATATCCTAAACCTTATGTCCATATTTTAAAGAAAACATATTTGAAAGTCTTCTTTAGTGAATGCTTCTCTCCTGATCCCACTCCCACTGCCATACACACAAAGTGCATTTAAGATCACAATTCTGGGTTAGCTAAGAAACTTAGACTTACTAGTAATTGCAGTGCATCAGAATTCCACTCAATAATATAATACTGCACATAAATATTCCATGACATGGCAGACATATCATTAATAAATGTTTTATTAATAGAATATTAAAATAAAAGATCAGTAAAGAGAAAGGCCCTGAAGAAGCAAGAGTTAGAAAGGAAGAAGGAAAGAAATGATGGAAGTAAGAAAGTAAAACAAAAGAGGAAGTTAAAGAGAGGAAAATGTATACTCAAGTATCAAATATTCTAAAAATTTTGTAAAACTTTGCGTATTTAGCATTTGGAATTGCCATTAAAAACCTAAAAAAGCAAGAACATAAATTGTTCTCAGAAATTTTTTTTTTTTCATGAGAACTGTTAAATGAAGCATTCACTCTTTAAAAACACTATGTTCAGTATGTGTCATGAGAAAGCAAATCATATAGAAGAAGCTCATTTGCAGGAGTTGAGATCTCTAACAGACATATTTTGTGCTTATATTGTAATTGTTTTTGCTCTTTTAAATTAAGGAAGGTTTGGTCATTTATGGCTATGACTTTTTCCCTGTTCTGCTTTATTTTAATCTTTCAAAATTAAGAATGAATATTTTCTTAAAAATGTAGTGAATATTTGCTTTTAAAAGTAATCATGTTCTGAATTTGCAGCAAACCTTCTCATAATTGACTTAAAAAATTAACGAAGTATACCTGTTATTATCTTTGGAGTAATTCTAATTACTCATGTACTACGAATACATTATAATAATTATTATTTGAAAGGAGCTTGTAAAATCTGATGCCACTACAGGAGTCCATATATAGAGAATTGGAAGGAAATATGATTAAAAGCTAAATCTTTCATACCAGTATAAGTAAACACATTCAAGACAATAACACAATGATCTTTATAATTTCTGTCTATTACATTTTAAGATGTTCATGTAAGTTACCTAAATTAAAATCCTTAAGTAGATGTTATTCACTTTAAACATATTTTCCTTGAGCATATTTACTTAATATTTTTGTCATCTTTCCAGTGGCAATTTACAACTAAAAATCCATTTAATCACTTTCTGCATGCCTTACATTTTATTGTTACTTTACAATTACTTTAAATATCCCGAACAGTAATTAAATGTATAAGACGATTAAAATATTGCTTATATAAAAATAAGTAAATACTGGAACAGACTCATTCAGTCATCTCTTAATTTCATTCTGCGTAGATAAAATTTATTTTTTGACCTCATTAACCTATTCCTTGGTACTAGTCACTGGTCCCCTTTCCACACTTCCCAAACTACTTGCCCTTAGGTACCGTTTTCACAGTCTTAGTAACAGATGGCAACTCTTTGCACCTTAGGGGAATGTTCTTAAAAATCTTTCATTCTAATCTACAATTTTCTGAAGTTTTCTAGTTCTAATATATAGTAACAGAATGATATAAAAGTAAGGGACTTTAGAGATAATTTAGTGCAGTCCCCAAGAGCCAATTAGGGCAGAACAAAGCCTGAATCCCCTAGGAAGGTGCAGTTGTCTCAATACCTTTCTGAATGTGTGCATCTTCATGAATGTTTCACACATAGTTCTATTGCTTTTCTTTTTTTTTAATCTAAAATTTTTATTGTTTAAAGTATTACATGAGTCTCCTTTTCCCCCCATTGACTTCTCCCCACCCCCCATACCCCCCAGCACATGCCTCCCCCCGCCCCCCCCCCCCCCCCACACACACACACTGTCTGTGTCCATTGGTTAGGCTCATATGCATGCATACAAGTCCTTTGGTTGATCTCTTACTCCCTCACCCTCCTCCTTCCCTCATAGTTTGGACAGTCTGTTTGATGCTTCTATGACTCTGGTTCTGTTTTTGTTCATCAGTTTATATTGTTCATTATATTCCACTGGTGAGTGAGATCATGTGATATTTACCTTTCTCTGACTGGCTTACTTCACTTAGCATAATGCTTTCCAGTTCCATCCATGCTGTTGTAAATGGTAAGAATTCTTTTTTTTTTTTTTACAGCAGTGTGGTATTCCATTGTGTAGATGTACCACATTTTCTAATCCACTCATCTGCTGATGGGCACTTAGGCTGTTTCCAAATCTTAGCTATTGTAAATTGTGCTGCTATGAACATAGGGGTGCATATACTATCCTTTCTGATTGGTGTTTCTGTTTTCTTGGGATATATTCCTAGAAATTGAGGAAATTCCATATTGTTTTCCACAGTGGCTGCACCAGTCTGCATTCCCACCAGCAGTGCAGGAGGGTTTCTTTTTCTCCCGCATCCTCTCCAGCACTTGTTTGTTGATTTGTTGATGATAGCCATTCTTACAGGTGTGAGATGCTGTTTTGATTTGCATCTCTCAGATGATTAGTGACTTTGAGCATGTTTTCATATGGTTTTTGGCCTTCTGTATGTTCTCTTTTGACAAATGTCTATTTAGGTCCTTTGCCCCTTTTTTTGATTGGATTGTTTATCTTCTTTTTTTTTTAAGCTGTATTAGTTCCCCTATTTTCTTTGTCTTTTTTTTTTTTCATCTCTCTCTCTCTTAGAGATGAGAAAATGTTTTTTTTTGTTTTTTTAAATTTCCATATTTGAAGCATAGTTTTGTTCTCAGTTTCATCCCCTTAGGCTTTTGAATAATATTATGCCTGCTTTAATTGAATCCATAGCCCCAAACAATATGATCACTGAAGTGAACTGCATATTGGTGTCTACTAAACAACGTCTGACACAGACTTTGGTAGAATTTTATAAGAATTTTTGTAACACACTCTATATATTTCTACCTTGAACTTTTAAGTCTTTGCTGACATTCTGGCATGTTGTCATTAAGCAGAACAAAAGATGCCATGTGACATTTCCAAAAGAAGCATAAGATAATGTGCTTTGATCAGCCTAAGTACAGGTTATACAGTTGGCTCTATTGTTATTGTAACTGCAGAAGGACTGTCTGCCTCTAAAAGTCAGTTTTCATGCCCTACCCTGGTGTCTGAAATCAGTATTAGAATCACTTGGGGAATTGAGGAGCTTTTAGAATGTCTCTGTGTGTGTACATTTATGTAATAAGCAGAGCAGAAAGGCATGGCACTTATCATTTACACATTTACATAAAATCAATAGTTGTCAGAGAAAATCAAACATTGCAAATTACCTGGATGTAATATGGCCTAGACATGTTGGAGTGATGTACCCAGAAAATTTAATATTTGGGAAAGAAATGGACAAATTCTATAAGAAAGCTGAAAGGTTTATGTAGAAAATTAATGTAATGCAGAGAAGAGAAAATTCCCTCAAAAGCAAAAATACTTCCCACACTCAATTTTGCTCCTATTTAAGTGAATCTTAAGAAAAAAATTGGATATATATGCCCACAAAGCAGATCTGCTTCCTTAAACAATTTCTTGAACACTGCAGAACATCCAATTTATTAATTATTTTCCTCACAGGAAAAATAAACAAGTGTATTCATTTCAACAGAGTCCCTGAAAACTCATGAGTAGATCCAGTGCAAAATTATATTACTCTCCAGGAATATAGCACCTATCAGTATGTATGCATTTTGGTGGAAAACAATGTTTTGAATGCTATAAAAATTCTTGAATAAACTTTTTAATGAAAGAAGTTTTAACCAATTTGGTAAAATTTAGGCTTAATTTTAATTGCCCCCCCCCTTTTTTTATACAAGTAAGTCCTGATGGCTGTAGGTGGGACATGGGGATATGTGAATAATAAGCCTTTTGGATAGTTGGCCAGTTCAGTTCGCTGTTTGTTTACAAGTTCAAGCAGTCAGGAAAGCAGTCAGGAATCGGCTGGCATGGCATCCCCTCTTTCTTTGCTGTCAAGGCCCTTCAAGCCTCACTGGGATAAGAAACCTCACATATACTGAAAGGATTGCTAAAGGCTATGAAATGCTTCCGGCATACCCCATCTTTCATAGAACAATTTGATATATTAGACCCACTAAATATTGCATAACCGTCAGGATTTTGGCAGTGGAAGGGGAAGCTGAGAACTTTCACTGTTTTCATCACTAAATGATTTTTATTTTTAACCCTGTAATCTCCAACTCCATTTAGCTGGACGATACAGTTAAACCATGAGAATAAGGAGGGAGAGTGCTGACATTTTACAGGAAAATACATGAAGTCTGATCTATGTTATGCAGCCCTCATAGCAAACACTAAGAGAAGATTCTGTTTACGAATGATGATAAGCACTGCCAGCTTTCTCATTTTCTCCTGGTGCTCAAAGCATGTTTTTCTCCAGAACAAGTTTCTGCTGCAGCGACTCCCTCTAGCAGTTCCGTGAACCGAGGAAAAGGGAACGGAACACCAAACACATCCTTCCCAGTAAACAAATGGAGGGAAAAGCAGGAAAGTTTGACCACGAAGATCAAAAGGATCAGGGAACTGTTTTGGAGTGGCTGAACAGATTCATTCTGTTCCCCAGTGGCTTCCCACCCCCCGCCCAGCCTCTCCTCTCCCAGCGGCACCGCCTCCTCCCTCCTCGCGTCTTCCTACGGGAGCTGCTGTGCCCGCGGAGGGCTTCGGATGCTCGGACCGGCAGTCCCAGGGAAAGCAGAGGCTGTTGCGACACCGAGAGCATTCAGTTTCTTCAGGACTGCTTGTGAATGGCGCGTGAGGTCCAATGATGCCCACGCTGATCAGAAGTCTGGAATTTCTCGCCCGGAATGCCTCAGCTGACCCCAGCAGAAGCCAAGTCACAGGGGTGGCCCCGCACATCTCCGTGAGTTGATATGCAAAATAGTTACGTCAGCTGTGGGGGCGGGGCACCCCCGGTTGAGTGGCAGCAGCTCTTGCTTAGGGAGGAGGTGCTAGAATCAGCCTGGTTCAGTGACTGAGACAAACCTGGAGGTGAGAGGAACTGGTGCTGTCCGCTGTGCTGTGGGTGCTGAACCTGGGAAGGGAGCAGAACAGTTGCTCAGGCATCTCGAGGCAACGCCCTCTTGCACCCTCTGTGCCCTGCCGGACCGCTTCGCCAGCAGGACTATATCAACTTGACAAAGGAGTGTGGTAGCGGACGTGGGAGAGAGTCCTCTCTTTGCCACCTGGGCGCTCATTCAGGCGTGACTTTGGAGATTTCTATAGTTTTAGACCAAACTATTTTCATCTTTTCCCAGCTAAGAGGATCTTTTTAGTTTTTTTTAATTATTATTTTTATTGTGATTTCTATTTCCACACCTTTTAGGGATCTTTCTGGGAGACTTTTTTTGACTGTTAAAATAAGGTAAGAAAAATATTGTTATAAATTATTATAAAGGGGGGGGGGTTCAGACTGCCATACAAAATTTAAAAGCAAGTTACGATTATTTTTATAATTTGAAATGGTACTTTTGGCAATCATTGCAATAATTATTTAAATGATTTTTATCATTATTATTAAAAGAACATCTATTGGTAATTATGCACTGGATTCTAGAGGGGAAATTGAGGGCTTTGCTTTTTGTGTGAAGTTAATGTCATCATGTTACATCCTGCTTTATAAATATAAACATTTGTAGAGCAACACTTCCAGCATGGCTCAAGGAGCAGGAACAATTCAATGCAAGCCCCCAACTATGCTAATAAATTACAGTAAATAAATCAACCAACAAGTTGTTTAAAACAAATGTATTCTTAAAGACATATGTGAGTGGACTAATTTCTGATTTATTAACATTACCTCTGGTATCTAAAGCATAGATTACAAAGTGCAGAGCTCTCTTAACATGTTTGGAGGGGAGGTGCTAGGAATAGGAGCATTTATACCATGCTGGGTTTATTTAGATGTATTGTTATGCAGCAGATCCAAATAAAACTTGTGAAACTCAGTCTCTGAAAATTCTATACCCCAAGGTCATGTGCATTTCCAAGTTGGGAGCTGTTTGTTCTGCTGTTGACTAGTAAATGTCATCCCCTCCCACCCCCTCAGGTTAGAGTTGGATGTAAATGGGAAGCTCTGATTTAATAATACAGTTTTAGCTTGTATTATAGTTGCTATTGCTGTTGGTAATTGAATGGAACTCAGAAGTGTGGGTTGAGAAAATGTCTCGCTATTTCAGCAATGTTTAACCTCTTGCATGCTTAACAGAGAGCTTTTCTCTACTTAGATGATTTTCTTTTGAAGCTATTTTCCTTTTGTCAATTGGCAGTGTGTTTTGAGTGTGTTTGGAGAAAGAATTCAGTGCAGAAAACCACCAAATAGTACTTCTCACAGTGAATGATTATTAAATAATAGAAGTTAGCTGGTGCTGTTTGTTTTTCATTACTGTTCAGACTTTGAAACACATGATGGCTTGTTTGATAGATAGAATTATGATCTTTCATTTATGACATTTAGTGACATCAGATTAAGTGTAAATGATGGCTGGGAAATGATTGGAGTAGGGGTTTCTTTGCGTTTCATGGGAGAGAGTTCACGTTGCAACCAGTGTGCTATATTTATAGGAATGGGTAAAATAAAAGCTGTTGCAGAGTTAGTAATTATTGCCTAACTGACGAAGGCAGTTTCAGCAATTAAAGATTACACTGAGCTTAAGTATTTTTATATTTTTAATTATAAAAATTTCTACTCTAGTTGCATTATACTTACAGGGATGAACTTTAGCTTTAGAGTTTATAATTTAAAATAATTCCTCTGGGTAGAGATTTTTTTATTTTATTTACAGCACAGTCCTACACAAGAGTGATTTTTACAAGGAATGAATATTATTGCAAACACTAGAGGTCAAATGTAAATCCCTTAAAGGTTTTTCATGTTTTGCCCTAAGCAGATGTTCTTTGTAGGATTTATGCCAGTCATGGGATCTTACATTAAATATTGCTACAAATTTTTAAAAACAGGGCAGGTAGAGGAGCAAAGCAGAGTATGTGAAACACTGAGCCATGAAGCTGATACCAAACAGACTTCTATAAATTTATGTAGCATTATTCTTCTGTACATTTTTCATTTTGTCTTTAAAACTAATTATCTTGGTATATATATATTTAGACTGTGGAATTTCAAACAGAATCGTGGCTTCTTTTAATTTTAGTTTTATTTTCTTATATTGAAACATCAACATATATTTTACTTTGTAACTTACTTGAAAGGCAGTAACACACACACAAACACACACACACACACACACACACACACACACACACACACACTATATTCACCCAACTGTATGAGTATCTCATTGACTTCTTTTTGCATAAAGTTTTCCAAGATGTATGTCTTTGTTTGAGTATGAATGGTTATCTTGAACAACCAATACCTGGAATTCTTTCAGATGAAGTTTCATATTGTCAGAGTTTGATGCTTAAATGCTGAAAACAAAATATTTGACTGGCAATAATGAAATCAGCCAAAGGTAGATTCAATTAAATTGATTTTTTTAAACATATTTGGCCTTTGTATCTTATTTCTGAAGAGATAAAATTAGTTTACCATAATTAGCCCAAATTTAGCATATAGGAAATACTATTTGGAAACAGCATATGATTCCTACTGTAAACAAATAAAATTACTATCTTTGAAGACACCTATGAAATATATTCAAATATGGCCCTTCATTAGTTCTTTGTGCCACAAAAATGACCATGTTTTGGTGTTATATAAGCTGTCCATGTAAAATTCAAAGGAATGTTCAATCCAGTAATGGATAGCCTGCTAAAGCACTAATTCATTTCCTTACATAGGCACTGCAAGTGTATATAACACTTTTTACTTCAAGATGATGAACTTTTACAAAGTGCATAGAAAAATTACTGAAATAATTCAGTTATGTTATATGACATGCTCAAGTTGTATTTCTTAGTGGTTTCTCAGTTTCTTAAAGCACATTGAGCTAGACAAAAGTAAAATTAAAAAGTATGGCTGGACAGATGTCTTTCTTTCTTACAAATAAGATAACTGTGTTTGGTGGGATTTAATCTAAAGTTGAAACAGTTTGGGTTATAAGTTATCAAGGCTACATATTTATTTCTTTTTTATGTACTAACATGTTCAATAGAGAAATACAGAAAATAATAATATGCCTAAAATATGCTAAAAAGTTTGAGTGAATTGACTTTTTAAAAGTAACATTAAATTACATTCAGGAAATTATGCAAATAATAGTTTATTGACAATTTTCTTTCCTTAATGCTCATTTATCAATGCGACCAAAGACCCTGAATAGTAGGTTCCTATTCGTCGTTCATATTTGATCAAAATCACCATACTAACTTTAATATGTTTATTACTTAATATATTACCAAGTTCAAAAGACCCTTATGAATAAATAGGCTAGAAAAAAGTACTTCCTGTTGTTAATATCATTGTAATAGCTCTTTGAACAATTATCCTTTGCCAAACAGACTTAATCACTTCTGCTTCAACACCTCCACTGTCCTTTGGGTATAGTCTACTTGAGGTGAGCTGTAGAATCCCTAGTGGAATATCCTAACTTTTCCATCAAATAGGTCACCACAACAAAACAATTAATCCCTTTGAGCTTTAATCACCTTGATATCAAGGAAGTTAATATTATTGTAATGGATGAGATAGTGTTTCTGGTAAATTCAGAATTCCAGGATTCCAATGGGTTTTCTGAAAGAGGAATTAAACAATAGTATAAGCATGAAAGTGTATGCATGTGTGAGTATAATTTTGGTAGATTCTCCTCTACCAATAACATGCAATGAGAATGATGTGGAATATTAAGTTCAACAATAGCTGCTTAATATAACAATAATTTACATAATAAGCTATATTATATACATTTTAGTAGCAAGTATGTCATCAAATTATTGTTATTTTTTATTTAGGCTAGTATGCTTGAGCATGCACAATTTTTTGACATGAAAGTATCATTCAGGAGCTCTCATGCTGATTGACAAGGGAAGGGGCAATTAGAAATGAAAATTTGCCAGGAATTAGAAAGAAAATAGATGTGTACATAACAAAGAGTTTAGAGTGCTACACTGATTCTGAGAAAATATGAATTCTGAAAGTTATTCTCTAAAAAAGACATTTCAGGTTTACTTCCTACTCCTTTTTGGGTAATAAGCCATATAACTTCTAAGGGACAAAGCCTGGATATTTCTACACCTAAAACATTTTTATTTCGAAGAACAGCTTAACTCTGAACTCTCTTTATTTAAAACCAAGTAATTAATATTAATTTAATGTGAGTTTTGATATCAAATTATGTAAATCTCTAAAGCAAAGTGGTTGCTCAGTGAGTTCATTTGAATGTCAATACAGAGAATATTTTTCCAACTCATAACTAGTTCTTAGCATTGCCAGCAATTCTCAAGCACAATGCAAAAGATTTGAAAATACTTTTTAATTAAGTTTTATTTATATATGTTCATTGTAATTGACAGTTAAGAGAAAGTTACTTTAGTGATATATTTTCTCTGTGTATCACCAAGGTAGTAATTAAAATATTCGTACAATAGCAATTAAAACATACAAACCTGAACTATGTTCCCCAAAGATGATGATGAAATGGAAGTAATTTACCTTACATGGTTGGACCACTTCTGCGGAACACATTAGATAGTGTTTTAATGACCACCAGGGACTTATTTTTCCTAATTTCTAAAACCCCAAAAGTGAAGGTTCTTGCTCTCATGCAGAGACAAATGCCCCCTTGCACTCTATGGTAATGTGGCCCTTTTTCTCAAAGCCACCATAATTGCTGTGACCTTGGTGTCAACCAGACTCTGCACTGCCTCATTGAGGTTTCAGAAGGTGGTCCCATTGAACTTTCTAAAGAAAGAGAGTCAGTGCGTTGTTACTATTAAACACGTTTGAGGTTTCATGATAGAATACCATAGATATTTAAGCATAAGGTCTTTGAGTGTTGATTTGCTTATACATTTAAGACGAGGAAGAAGACAGAAAAAAATCCCATCCAAAGTAATACTATTTATTCATATTAGGCCATATCATCCATATTAAGTCATTTAACATTTACATAACCATGTAAAATTAATATTATCTTCATTTTAGATATAAGAAAACAGAAACTCGGATCAAAGCTCTCCACCTCTCTAGCCCATGGTCACACAACCAGGAATAGGTGAATTAATCAATTAAACCAAGTTCAATCCTCTTTAACCTACACTGCTCTAGAACCTCTGTTTAGGTCAAATAGTCAATTGTGTGTGTCTTAAAACTTTATTTTTGGTGATACTATTTTTACTAAATGTGAATATTCCCAAATATTTTCCTTAATTACTGTTGTATTAAAATTATTTAATAGCATATATTCTTTAGAGTGCATAATTCCAAAGTTTTAAGACATTTTTCCACTCTAGAAGGTTTGGCTTAGTGGATAGAGCATAGACCTGCAGACTGATGGGTCCTGAGTTCAATTCAGGTCAAGGGCGCATATCTCGGTTTGCCAGTTTTCGAGCCCCAGTCCTGGTTGGGGCACGTTCAGGAGGCAACCAATCAATGAGTCTCTCTCACATCAATGTTCCTCTCTCTACTCGGGTGAGGAGTAACAAAAAAAGGAGAAAAAGTTTTTCCTCCGTATTTAATGTTAGAGAGGTGTTATTTTATTTGATCTCATAGGCCAGCGGTTCTCAACCTGTGGGTCGCGACCCACATGGGGGTTGAACGACCCTTTCACAGGAGTCGCATAAGACCATCGGAAAACACATATATAATTACATACTGTTTTTGTGATTAATTACTGTGCTTTAATTATGTTCAATTTGTAACAATGAAATTGCAGATCACCACAACATGAGGAACTGTACTAAAGGGTCGTGGCATTAGGAAGGTTGAGAACCATTGTCATAGGCTATTCAAAATATTAGCAACAGACAATATTTATTTTTGTATTTCAAATAGAATGAAAAACAATATAATAGAGTAGTTAAAGTGTCTTAAGAGTTTTATGTGTTTGTTTTCGTATAGTATTTAGTCTGAGTAGAATAGGTGAGCCCTGGTGGCAGTAATTATAACAGCTTCTGGGTGAGCCACAGAGTTGCATCACATCCCCTAGTGAATCCTCATTATCCAAGTTTTGGGTTGTCCTTATTAAATGGATCCCAAAGGACATAGAAAAGTTTGATTTGTGGAGAAAGTTTATAGGGCTTTTATTAACAGGGTGTAACCCCTAAATGTATATGCACTTTGAATGATTATAAAGTCAGCTTTTATTGACATACAGTTTATTGTGATAATTGAGTTATCAGCTGTTAAAATGTATACTCATTTTTGGGACACCGTATATTTTACATTTTGCTTAGCAATACCCTGTTTTTACTTTTGAAATGAGCTCTGATATAAACATTTTTTATTGAATTTATTGTGGTGACACTGGTTAACAGTTATATAGGTTTCAGGTGAACAGTTCTACAACACATCATCTATATTGTGTATTGACTACCCCAAGTCATTTCCTTCCGTCACCATGTATCCCCTCTAGACCCTCCTCCAACTCCTGTGACCCCTTTCATCCCCAGCAAGCACCTCACTGTTGTCTTTGTCTATGAGTTTGAGTTTTTTCCTCTCTTTTTTTCTTTTTTACAATATATTTTTCTGATATATCTCCTATGGCAAGGGGAACAAAAGGAAAAATAAACAAATGGGACTACATCAAACTAAAAAGCTTCTGCACAGCAAAAGAAACCATCAACAAAATGAAAAGGGAACTCACTGTATGGGAAAGCATATTATTCACCAATGATACATCTAAGAAGGTGTTAATATCCAAAATTTACAAAGAACTTATAAAAACGACATAAAAAAATCGCAACAAACAATCCAATTAAAAAACGGGCAAAGGACCTAAGCAGACACTTCTCCAAAGTGGTATAAACATTTTTAATCTTGAATTTTCTGCACCACTTCGTATACATTTTATTTAACTCAGAGTTCCTCATTCTCTGTGGAGCCCTGCAGGAAGTCCGTTCACTCCAACAGCTACAATTACTCTCTCTTCACGGATATCTTCTAATTCTATAGCTCTGGCCCAGAGTTGAACTCCATTAATGTATTTACAAAGGCCTGCTAGACATTTTAACTCTGATTTGATGGTGATAGCACAAACTCCATGAATTCATCTTATCCCTGACATGGCCCCCAATTCTAATTTTTCTGCCCATCATTTTATGACACACTCTTTTTTATATACCCAGGTCTAAAAATTCATAGCTGTTTGAAACCTACATTATGCTTACTATACTATATATAATGATTCCCAAAGCTCTGAAATTCATCCCTTTATAATGTTGCTTTAGCTAATTCGTTATTTCTATACTCTTCTCCTATAAGTTTACCTTGACTCACACTGTTCTAGCTCAGCCAGAATTATTTCCACATTCTCTACATTGATCTCCCTAGCTCTTGTTTCTTCTGCTGTAATAATAAATGATAATAATAGCCACTAAAGTTTTGATGATTCATAATATGCCATGAAAGGTGTTCAGTATGTATAAACATTATTTTGTTTTATTTGCACAGCACCTTAGGAGGTTGAGAGACCAAATCTTAAAAGAGTTATGTTGCCCACAGAGCTGGGACTCAGACCAAGCTCTTTCTGAAACCAGCTGCATGATCATAATTATTATGCTCTGCTGATACAGACTTCGAACCTCTTGTAAATTCCTCTTGATTAAAGTAAGCTTTCAAATGTCACTGTGTTCAGAAGTCATCAGTGGCTCTTTAATTTTTACTGTAAGTTGAAATTCTCTGCTTGTTCTTAAGATCATTCTAATTGATCCTACACCTTGCAAATAATCAATCTGATTTTTAAATTTCTCATTTGTGCAATGCACAAAAGTAAAACACAGATGGGTCAAAATATTAAGTCTGATTCGTCCTTTCTATACAAACACAATGCCCTATCTGAACTGTCATGTCTGCAAGAATTCGGCCTACACTCCACTCCTCTGTGTCCCGCCATGTTTTCTCATAGTATAAGATCACAATGTGCTCATATGTACTTTTCAGAGTCTATACTTTTGTTTCAGTAAATGGCATGTCAGTGTCATTGTGGACATCACTAAAATGTCCATTCTTTACAATGTGTCTATTTCTTTTTTATTATTGCATAAGAATCAATGTAATTTTAGTGGCTTAAACATTTGTTAGCTCATAATTTTCATGGATCAGAAGTCTGGATACAGATTAGCTAGGTCCTCTGCTCAGGATCTCACATCAGTTTTCAGCCAGCGCTGGGATCTTCTTTGAGACTCAAGGTCCTCCAAGATCACTGGCTTTTGGCAGGATGTCTTTCTTTGCAGCCCAGAATTCATGGAAGAATGTTTCTTCAAGGTCAGATAATAATCTCACTGACTCCTTCAGTTTCTGACTTCTAGATCAGCCTCTGAAAGACTCACCTCATTAGGTCAAGTCCAGTTCTGATAAGCTCCTTTTGAGTGTACTTAAAGTCAACTGATTTGGAACCTTAATTATATCCTAAAATCTCTCCTCTTTATTATACAACATTACATAACCACAAGAGCAAGATTACATCACCTAGTAATATTCTACTGGTCAAAAGAAAGTTAAAGGGTCTGCCTACAGATAAGGTAAGTGTGGGTCACTGAGATTCATGTTAGAATTCTGCCTGCATACCTGGTTCAAATTCTACTTGAACCTCAGAGTCTGTCTTCACTGCTGTAGTGCCAATGAACTCATTTCTTTCCTCTGTAGCATTAATGACCTGAACTATGCAGTGGACAATCTGGATTTTTAAAAATGTGTCTTAGGCTGTTTTTCCTAATTAATCTTAAACTCCTTTTAAAGGAAAAGGCCTAGGAATTCCTTTCTTGCATACAAAACTTTGTGATTTAGAATTTATTCACATAAATATTATTTAATTCTCATTGAAGTTTATTATTATTTTTTGTTTGCTTCTATCATGCAGTGTTTTATACATGTAAGAATTTAGTAGATATGTGCTTGTGGATTGATAAATGTTTCT
Source organism: Myotis myotis (assembly GCF_014108235.1). Lineage (NCBI taxonomy): Eukaryota > Metazoa > Chordata > Mammalia > Chiroptera > Vespertilionidae > Myotis > Myotis myotis. The sequence goes on from NW_023416368.1 coordinate 62,380,277, forward strand.
AGATTTTTGATTTTGTTAATTTATTCAGATTTTACATTTTTTTTGGTTTCTGACTAATTGCAAACCATGCAAAGGAATTTTATTATCTTACTAGTGGCCCAGTGCATGAAATTTGTGCACATTAAAAGGGAATTAATTAGAGGAAATATTTTAATATTGCTATTTGCCCTTTCTCTATAATAGAAATGTCAGAGATGAAAGAAAATTAGTAAAATCTATATGAAAATCTACCTCCTGACAGAGTGTGGGGTGTGCTGCAGGATCCAGAGTCAAGTCCCGTCCACCTGCGCGTGCCTTGAAATCACACGAGACCCAGGCCTGGCCGGCCCTACCACCTTTGGGGGAGATCCAGACCTGGGTGGCCCCACCCCCGTCAAGCCCTGCCATGTGGGGGGCACAGCCTCATTTCCCCTGGCCCGGTGCTGTGATGGGGGGGTGTGGTCTCAAGTCCCCCAGCCTGGGGTGGAGGTGCGGCCTGAGGTCCCCCGTCAAGCCCCACCGGGTGGGGGGTGCAGCCTCAGATCTCCTGCCCCAGCGCCACACATCCTCAGGGCCCTGTTGATCACTCATTACGGCTTGTTATAGGAACCCGGCTTCTGCTGTGGGTGCAGCCATCTTGTGTTACGGGAACCCAGCATCTACTGTGGGTACAGCCATCTTGTGATGGTGTTAGGGTTAATTTGCATATCACCTCTTTATTATATAGGAGGATTTCATGCAACATAGAATATTTTCATGCAAATCAGGAATTTATATTTAATGTTATGCTTTATAAATGAAGTTATACAGAAGGTGACATGTTACTTATTTTTACTATTTAGAAAGCACATGAAATTTATTTTATATTTACTTTGAAAGAAAAACTTCACATTTTAAAAGAATGTCATCTTCAAAAGATTACATATATAACATTAATAATTTTGTTCTTGTTTATTTAAAACCTGAAAAACTTAACAAATGTATAAATTAAAATTTTCATTTTAATGAACAATATTTAAAATTATTAAGTTCTTATTTATTATAAAATAGAGTATTAATTCAATAAGTATTAAGTACCTTCTATGCTGCAGGTGCCCTATTAAGTGATGGGGGTTGAGCAGTAATTATAGACAACGTTACCTCTCTATTCTTTTTGTGTGAAAAGATAGACAATAAACAATAAATAAAGCAAAGGGTAATGTCTGACATTGATATGTGTTATGAGGAAAAGTAGAACAGGTAAAAAATTACTAAAGGATAAGAGTGCTACTAAAGAGTCAGGTTATGCCCTGGCAGGTTTGGCTCAGTGGATAGAGCGTCAGCCTGTAGACTCAAGGGTCCCAGGTTCGATTTTGGTCAAGGACATGTACCTTGGTTGCAGGCACATACTCAGTGGGGAGTGTGCAGGAGGCAGTTGATCCATGTTTCTCTCTCATCGATGTTTCTGACTCTCTATCATTCTCCCTTCCTTTCTGTAAAAAATCAATAAAATATATTTTTTTTAAAAAAGAAGGAGCAATATTAAATTCAGTATCCAAAATGAAGAATTTAAAAAAAAAAAGAGTCAGATTATCTTAGGTGCCAACTTTGTTATTCTGAAGGACCCATTAAGTAATTTCTGATAAGTTAACATTACTTATGGCTATTGAGAATAATGCTGCAATAAACATGGGAATGAAAATATCTTTTTGAGATTCTGTCTCGATTCTTTTAGATATATAGCCAGAAGTGGGATTGATTGGTCATACAGTAGTTTTCTTTGTATTTTTTTAAGGAACATTCATACTGTTTTCTATAGTGACTGTATCAATTTACATTTTTATCAACACAGCACTAGGGATCCAATTTTCCTACATTCTCAGCAACACATTATCTTTTTTTGTAAGGATAGCCATCCTCACAGGTGCGAGGTAACATCTCAGTGTGATTTTGCTTTGCATTTCACTTATGATTTGTAATGTTGAGCAACTTTTCATATACCTCTTGGCCATCTGTATGTGTTGTTTAGAGTAATTTTCTTGGTTTTTAAATTTAATTATTGGCAAAAATGGAAAGGCTTCCATCATGACAAAAGATGATTAGTTGTGATTTTCTCATAAAAGAATATTAGCTTCCCTCTTTTATTTTTTATTTTTATTTATTTATTTATTTTTTAATATATTTTATTGATTTTTTACAGAGAGGAAGGGATAGAGATAGAGAGTTAGAAACATCGATGAGAGAGAAACATTGACCAGCTGCATCCTGCACATCTCCCACTGGGGATGTGCCCACAACCAAGGTACATGCCCTTGACCGGAATCAAACCTGGGACCTTTCAGCCCGCAGGCCGACGCTCTATCCACTGAGCCAAACCGGTTTCGGCATAGCTTCCCTCTTTTAAAAAAATATATTTTGTTGCCCTAGCCCAGTGGTTGGCAAACTGCAGCTCACAAGCCACATGCGACTCTTTGTCCCCTTGAGTGTGGCTCTTCCACAAAATACCACGTGTGGGTGTGCATGTACAGTCCGGTTGAAACTTTGTGGCCCATGAGCAGAAGTCGGTATTTTGTGGAAGAGCCACACTAAAGGGGCCAAAGAGCCGCATGTGGCTCGTGAGCCACAGTTTGCCGACCACTGCTAGCTGGTTTGGCTCAGTGGATAGAGCGTCAGCCTGTGTACTGAAGGGTCACGGGTTTGATTCTGGTGAAGGACACATGCCTGGGTTGTGGGCTCAATCCCCAGTGGGAAGTGTGCAGGAGGCAGCGGATCAATGATTCTCTCTCATTATTGATGTTTCGATCTCTCTCTGCCTTTCCCTTCCTGTCTGAAATCAATAAAAATATATTTTATCTATCTATCTATCTATCTATCTATCTATCTATCTATCTATCTATCATCTACATATATATATATATAATTGATTTCAGAGAGGAAGGGAGACAGAGAGAGAGATAGAAACATCAATGATGAGAGGGAATCACTGATTGGCTGTCTCATGCATGCCCCACACTGGGGATCAAGCCCATAACCTAGGCCCTGACCAGGAATTGAACCATGACCTCTTGGTTCATAGGTCGATGCTCAACCACTGAGCTATACAGGCCAGGCTGGCTTCCCACTTTGTTTGCCACACCATGTATTTAATCTATGTTATTTAGATTAGATTAAATTAATTTTCATTTTTAAACACAGTATACCAAGCATGTTGCAACTAAATACCGGGACTTTAAGCTAATTTCCAAAAATTAGTTTTTATCTTTGTGCATTGTACGGTTTATTTGTTCAGATCTTCACATTCTTTCATATAAAACTTAAGTGCTCTAAAATCTACGTTACTTTGAGGAAGTGATCCAGTGAGCTTGCATTTATATCAAATGATCCATTATCCCAGACACTGTGGCATTGTTAGGGAGCGAGAAATGCTTAGAATGCCTTTTGGGTTTGTGCACATGCTTGAGAAACCACAATGTTTATTAGTTATTATGTAATTACACCCTTTTTACAAAAACTGACATCATGGGACCATCTAAGGCAGAATCAAAAGAAAATGAATGTAATAAAATATATGCACAACTTTAGAAAATAAATGCTATTTGATGCACAATATCTCAGTCCCTTGGCAGAGTCTCAAAAGTTAGCACATTCATAAAAAAGTAAGTCCTGAAGGAACTTGCACAGTGTACCAGTGCTTTGCCTGAATTATTTTCTTTGGTGACATTTCTCGTGAAGCCATAATTAATTAAAAGGTGAAGGAGAAAATTTTCTAAAAAATGCTTTGCATGCTAAGTCTACATATTTATAGTTCATGACAACAAAATGTCCAATAAATACCATCTACAACAATTTATACTTTTGTTTGGCAAATGTCTCATTTCTCTCTGTGTCCTGAGGCCTGAGGAAGGTGAAAGGCTTTCATTGAGTTTGTTTCCCTGTCTTTGCACAAGTTGTACAACTTAATTGATAATGTCTGGAGTAGAACTGTGTGCCCAGCTGTGAAAACTGCTCTCGATGCTAGCACTCTACTGGACATCTCATTAATTACATGTTTTGTTGAACATCTCGGTTAGGTTAAAAATCAGTAGAGGGAGCTCAAGAGGGCATTAAGGGTATGGTGATACTAGCTCTCTAATGTCACCATGCTTCCCTTCAGAAGCAGTCTTATTTCTGTAGAGGAAATGAAGATATTTTAAGTGCAAGATAACCTTTTTATAAGTTTGGAAATTCATGACTATTTAAATAGTTGAAGAAGCTTCACCATTTCTCTTTAAATTGTTTTGTCCTATTCATTACAGAAGGTAAATGGGTTCCATTTATATAGATTGTTTAAACACTATGAAGATCCCACTCTGTGATATTGAGGCTTTTACTGCCTTAGTTTTTAGATCTCGGTACAGGGTTCTTGATACAGGAAAGAAAACATGATATAACATGCATAACCAATGGGCACAGAAGATAGAGTGGCGAAGGCCTGGGGTGGGGGGTGGGTTCGAGCTAGAAGGGGTCAATGAGGATAAAAGGGGAGATCTGTAATACTTTCAACAATAAAGATAAATTTTTAAAAAGTGGATATCTAGTATTCAAGAGACATATATAAAACAACATTAGCCTCTAAGATTATAACAGACCATACTGTAAAATTTTGCTGGTTAGCTTAATCATACTGGACTTAAACATAGGTTTTTGTTTTATTCCAGCCACTGTAGCAACATTCTTCCAAATGTTTAAAAATTAGCACAGAACTAAAGCCATCAGTCCTCAGAAACTCTTAATGTTTTCAGTTAGTAACTTCATACTATGAGCTATGTCTCATATTTTATATCCTATAAAACTGAAAATAACAACTATCTCTGTTCATTTTTAGGATTCTGTTGCTTATTTTTCAGTCTTGCTGAAAATATAAAACATGTTAATTTAAACACTTAAAAAAATCCTCACCCCAGGATATGTCTTCATTGATTTGAGAGAGAGAGAGAGAGAGAGAAAGGAGTGTGTCTATATATATATATATATATATATATATATATATATATATAGAGAGAGAGAGAGAGAGAGAGAGAGATTGATTGATGGAGATTGATTGGTTGCCTCCCATATGCACCTGACTGGGCATTGAATCTGAAACCTAGATAGGCATATACCCTGATTGGGAATCGAATCCGCAATCTTTTGGTGTACAGGAGGACACTCCAACCAACTGAGCCAGAGAGTATCAAACATACATTAAAGTTTCAGATGCAAACCTACTATGCTGTAAGAATGACCTGTGAAATTGCAACATTTTTTAAAAGAAAGCACTTTTATTACTAACTAGAGGCCCAGTGCACAAAATTCATGCATTCAGGGTGGGGGGCGGAATCCCTCAGCCTGGCCTGTGACCTCTCACAGCCCGGGATGTCTGACTGACGGCTTAGGACATCCTTAGTGCTGTTGTGAAGGCAGGAGAGGCTTCTGCCACCTCCGCTTCACTCAGCAGCTGTGAACCCGGCTTCGGGCTGAGCTGCGCTCCCCCTCTGGGAGAGCACTGACCACCAAGGGGTGGCTCCTGTGTTGAGCGTCTGCCCTCTGGTGGTCAGTCCATGTCATAATGACCAGTCATTTGCCATTTGGTCTGTTTGCATATTAGCCTTTTATTATATAGGATAATGTCTTAACATTGATTTAAACTAAATTAATATATTCTTTCCTTGCATAATCATTTTCTAATTTAATTGCCTTTTTATATGACACTTAAATTCAATAGTAGCATATGTGACTTATGATCATATTAAATTTGCATTTTAGTAAAATTTATACATTATTTACTATTGTTTGACATGCACTTTTTATATTAATGCTGAGCGATCTACAAATTTTTGAAATGTATATTTGAAATCCATTCAAATTTATTATTATAACATTTCCCAGAAGTTAAATTACTTAGTATGATCCCTGGATTGTTCTTAAGAGCAGAAATAGCTATTGTGGTATTATTTTCCATAATGATTACATCACTCCACTTAAGCTAGTAATGTTTGAGATATTTGACCATAGTGTTATGTGTTTTGATTTTGTTAATTTAACAAAGTCAAAACTGCACTTTTAGAATTTTATTTATATTAGCTTATTATTGAAAATGATGTTTTGTATGCTTCTTATAAATAATTCTATTATACATTTTCTCTGTATATCCTTTGACCATTAACCTAAGACCGTGGTTGGCGAACTGCGGCTCGCGAGCCACGTGCGGCTCTTTGGCCCCTTGAGTGTGGCTCTTCCTAAGCCTTAGGAGTACCCTAATTAAGTTAATAACATCATTCCTACCTATACAGTTTAAGTTTAAAAAATGTGGCTCTCAAAAGAAATTTCAATTGTTGTACTGTTGATATTTGGCTCTGTTGACTAATAAGTTTGCTGACCACTGACCTAAGAGAACCTTACTTTGATTTTATATAGTCAAAGAAAATTAGATTCTACAAAATAGTAATAATTATTTATTGAGCAATTATGTCACTAAAACTTTGAAGAGCTTTTAAGATGGAACCCATGCTAAGCCCAAGGCTTCCGGAAAAGTTAAAGGCCGCACTGTCACAGACAGGAAGGAATCACATATGGGCCTCCCAAGCTCAGGCATCAATGCTGCGTGTCTACATGTTTAATACCCTGTAATTTTAGTGTCATGTTTTCCATGCAAGCTTTTTTTCAATTCTAAAGCCTTCAATAAAAGTACACGGTTTGCCCCCGCTGGTTTGGCTTGGTGGATAGAGCACCATCCTGCGGACTGAAGGGCCCTGGGTTTGATTATTGTCAAGGGCACGTGCCTACTGGGCTTGGTCCCCAGTCGGGGGTGTGCAGGAGGCAGCCAGAGCAATGATTCTTATTGATGTTTCTGTCTCCCTCTCCTTTCTTCTCTGAAATCAATAAAAATATATTTTAAAAAATACATATGGTTTCTTAGAAAGCACTTGGGTTTCTCAACTACATCAGTATTTCTTTAATGTGACTCATTTTTGAGTATCTAAGATTCTAAACAAAGATATACTATTCCAAAGCAACCCTTGTTAGTCATTATTTTTAATTGAGAAATTCTAACTTGTTAGCTTAAGGCAAAAGCACCATAAGTGAAAACATTCCCTAATTTAGAGAGGAGATAAAACTAATTTTATTAGTGCAATTTTATCTCCTTGTTTTCCATGCATGTCTTATCACTAAATGGTCCAATATCAGAACTTCTATTTCTGAAAATCTCCAAAACTTTTACCTTTTACTTTAGAAACAGATATTGAACTGAACTACATATTGAAACTGACTTACAAATTAAGTAGAGTCATAAGGTAGCATTTTTTATCAGGAACAAAAATATTTTCAAAAAATAATCTTATTTTTCCTATTAATATTTAGATTTATATGTATTTGTAACAATGTTAATATAAATACATATACAAATTGAATGAATCTACATTGACTTTTTATGGCAGAAATCTTTATTATTACCTAATTTGATAAGGAGAAACTAAGATTAAACATTACTTCACACTTCCAGATTTTTATGTATAATACTGAGCAGATATATTTAGACACTTCATATTGGGGGTTTGTAATTACAATAACTTTTGAACACAAAACTCCATTTATGAGCTTCCTAACTATGATTACATGGCTTATTATACAAACAAAAGGCTTTGATTTTTACTTTGTAATATTTTTCCTCACAAAAACTTGCATAGAGTAACATTAAACATTGTTTTGTTTGTTTTCTTTTTATGTATATTCTTTTAAGGTTGAGTACTTCTAAAGAGTTTAATTCTTATAATCATTATAGCACTTAAAATTCATTTCCAATTATATAAGCTGTATTAATTTATAAAATGGTTTGGGTAGATTTTTCCTTTTGGAATTGCAAGTTAATGATGCCTGATTCAGAAAAACAAAGAATGGTGATAAATCATATGTATTACAATAAGTTGAATATTATTTGTAGAAAAATTTCATGTTTACTGTGACCACAATTATTTTTTTTGAGGGGGGTTAAACTACATTTATGATAATTTATTATTGATAGTAATTAACTTTAATCATGTTTACCTTGAAATAGGTACTATTCTATTTTAATAATGTATAATGTAAATCGTCTAAAACATTTAAATCAGTTGTAATTACCATACTTAATAATATACAGTTATGTATACATACAATCGAGTATTATGTTGATATATTTTAAGTTTAAGATTCACTAGAATTACATATATATATATTTCATATATCATATGTGATGGATGAAAATGCATTAAAGCTCCAGATTCAAGACACAGAAGGAATTTAGGATAACACAATAATTATCTAACAAAAAATACAAATAGTGCATTTTGTTCACTTTATTTTGAATTGGGTTTGAAGAATTTTTAATGATAGATTTTTAAATTATAGTTGGGGATACTAGAGAAAAGAATTAGTCTTTGATCCATTTTAAGTTAATTTTTGTATAGGGACAAACAGTAGTCTAGTTTCATTCTTTTTTCATGGGGCTTTCTAATTTTGCCAGCACATTTATTAAAGAGGCTTTCTTCCCCCCCTCCCCACCCCCCATTTTATGTTTTTGGATTTTTGCAAAAATAAGTTGCCCATTCACAAGTGGGTTTATTTCTGGCCTCTAAGTCCTCTTCTGTTGCTCTGTGTCTGTTTTCCTGCCAGTACTATGCTGTTTTGATTTTGTAATATAATTTGAAATCAGAGAGTGTGATATCTCTGGCTTTGTTCTTTTTTCTCAGGATTGCATTCTGGGGTCTTTTGTGATTCCATACAACTCTGATGATGTTTTGATCTATTGTTTTTAAAAATTTCATTTGGATTCTGATGGGAATTGCATCAAATCTGTATATTGCTTTGGGTAGTCTGGACATATTAACTATTGTGCTTTTTTCAATCTCTTTTGATAATATTTTATAGTTTTCATTGTTTAGGTCCTTCACAGTCTTTGTCAATTTTATTCCTATGTGGTGCATTTATACAATGGAATGCTACACAGCCATAAAAAAGATGAAATACTGCCCAGCTGGCAGGCTCAATGGTTGGGCTCAACCCTGTGAGGTGGGAGGTCGAGGTTTGATTCCCAGTTGTGGGCTTGATCTCTAGTAGGGATGTGCAGGAGGCAGCCAATCAGTGATTCTCTCTCATCGTTGATGTTTCTATATCTCTCTCCTCTCTCTTCCTCTCTGAAATCATTAAAAATGTAGGGGGGGAAAGAAAAGATGAAATACTGAAAACATGGGTGGATCTTGAGAATATCATGCCAGTGAAATAAGTTAGAAAAAGTCAAGAACCATATGATTTCATTCATATGTGGGATATAAAACTGAAAGTAGCAGATGAACAAATAAGACCAACAAAAACTCATAGACACAGACAACAGTGTGGTGGTTACCAGAGGGAAGGAGTGTGGGGAGATAGTAAAGGATAAAGGGTGTCAACTATTAGTAATGAAAGAATATTTTTCTTTGGGTGTTGGTCACACAATGCAATTTACAGATGATGTAGCAGAATTGTACACTTGAAACCTGTATAATTAATTTTAAAAATGTGTTCCACCACTGTGGAGTAGTTTAATTTGTTCATAAGCTCATCTAATAAGGATGGTTCTGAGAGACTCAACATTGAAGTATTTATTATTTTTAAATATAAAATTGTACTAAATATTGGCCAGTCATCTAAAAGTTCTAGGTAACACAGACTGTGGTTTATGTAATGAAGGTGAGTCTGTCAGATCGGTATAAGTGACCATAAATTACCTACGTTGTCCATATATTTAGAACATAAATTCTGTAGATACAAATTAATTAAAAAATGAGAAACTAAGGAAACAATTAAAACAATAAAAAGTGCTTCTGAAATACCTCTTCATCCAGAAAAAGTATAGTGAATTGATCTCAAGTAGAACTTTAATGGTGTACAAAACTGTGAATCCAATTTGAATTTTTCACTCTATTGTGTATTTTCTCAGCAATGGAGTGAATGTATAATTCTGTACTACAGAAAGTCCTTATATTCTGTACTACAGAAAATCCTTACAAGCATATTATAGGACATGCTTAGAAATCCAAACATCAAAGAACTTTCATAGATTTAAAATCCATTATTTGCCTATTGTCAGAAAGCTTCTTGTGAAATGTTTCTTGATGTTGGACTTAAATTGGCATTATTTGAAAAGCAACATTTCTGAGTTAATTTAGCAACAGTGACCTAAAAAGAAATACATAAATTTGGAAACTAATTTCCAAAGAAAAGTACTTACAAAATTTTGAAAAGGTAAAAATTGGGAAATGATGAGATGGCAGTTAAGAACCCATAGAAATGTGATGACTAAATCTTGTGTGATGTCTTCAATGAGATCTTGGAAAACAAATAACTCATTAGGTAAAACTAAGGAACTTATAAGAAAGTATGGACTTTTGTTAATAATAATTTATTTGTGTTGATTTATTTATTGTGACAAATGTATCATAGTAATGTAAAATGTTTACAGACAGGATGCTAGGTGTGGGACATATGGTTACCAATTAGCATCGGGTATATGTACTACCTTTGCAACTTTTCTGTAAATCAGAAAATTACAAAAATATTTTAAAATGAGCTAGCTAAATAATATGTGATAATAAAGCTCCTTGAGCTGTAGATATAGTAATTTATTTTGTGGATGATGAGTAATCATATACTAATCTGAAAATCATAGATTTGTACATACATTTGCAAACATATGACAGAATGTTAATATTAAGGAATTTATCCTAGAAAGGAAGTTCTCTATTTGATCCTTCCATTAGAATAGATTCATTCCAAAGCCTATTTCAATGAAAAGGAACTATTCTTTAGATAGATAGATAGATAGATAGATAGATGATAAAGATAGAGATAGAGATATAGGTAGACATGACATTGATTTTTAAATATCTGCATTCAAGTGTTAGAAAGAACATTTTATACTGAAAGGGATAAGGTCTGGGTTCCAAAAATCATTATTTCCTTCATCACTATTATCCTAATATATAAAAGCCCAGGGTCGTAACGACCGATCACAACCGAAGGCTGACCAACCCAGAAGTTCTTCAGTCAGTGCTGGGTTGCTGTGGCGACCCAGCACTGACTGCCCCACTATAGCCTGGCAACCCAGCACTGACTGCCCAGGGGGCTGAGACCCAGAGAAAGAGGCAGGGTCTGATCCACAGCCTCAGTGGCAGCTGTTGATCAGTACTTGCCTCTCTTTTTCTCTCCCTCTCTCTTTCCAGGCTTCGCCAGCAGCTGGGCCTTTCTTTATCTCCCAGCCCATCTGGGGCTGCTGTTCAGCCCTGCCTCTCTGATCACGCCCAGATATAGGCCCAGAGATGCTGACTGGCATAGGAACTGACCAATCAGAATCAAATGTGGGTGCTGTGAAGAACCAATGGCTGTCTATGAGGTGGAATTTCTGATGCTGACTGGCATAGGAACCGACCAATCAGAACCAAATCTGGGTTCTGTGGGGTATCAATGGCTGCCTAGGAGGCGGAGCTTTGATGCTGACTGGCATAGAAACCAACCAATCATAACCAAATTGGCCAGCAGAGGAGGGCAGTTGGGGGCAAGATCAGGCCAGCAGGGGAGGGCAGTTGGGGGAAACCAGGCCAGGAGGGGAGGGTAGTTAGGGGCGATCAGGCAGGCAGACAGGTGAGCAGTTAGGAGCCAGTGGTCCCAGATTGTGAGAGGCATGTCCTAAACCAGCAATCAGACATCCCCCAAAGGGTCCCCTATTGGAGAAGGTGCAGGCTGGGCTGAGGGAACCCCCCTCCATGCACGAATATTGTGCACCGGGCCTCTAGTATATAAATAAGAAATTGCCATAATTATATATCTTTTGGTAATAAACGAACATCAAAATCTTAATTACTATAGTGCAATTGTGAAATATCTTTAGTTTATCTGTTCCTAAGTTAACATGTATCATAAAATATTTTAAGGTATGTTAATAGAAATTTAGTGCTAACATAACCTACTTAAAGGTGTACAATGAGTTAGAAAATTCAATATAGTCTCACACCAGCCTTGAAAAACCATAATATACATAATAAGATCATTACAAGCTTCACAATATTACAGGACATGGACTGTGGTATAAATTATTTTACACCATTTTTAAAAATTCTCTTCACCATCTGTGCATACAGGAATATTGCACTGGCTTATCTTCCAGAAGTTAGATGTAATCATGTGACCTGGTTGGCCAGTGAAAAGAGGAAGCACAATAGCGCCACTTCCCTCTGGAAGTTTTTAAAAGCTGGCGTCTGATCATCTATGTTTTCTTCCCTTGCTATGGGCACATTCTGATGCCTGTGTTGGGATGAGGACATCATAAAGTGAGGCTGCTTTACCAGTTTTTAAAATAATTCCACAAAAACTGAAATAGATGGAGTTTAAATCATTGGACTAAAATCACCTTGTTAGTAGTTCCTTGATGCAATAATAATTCACTTTTTTCTTATTGATTGTTATATTTGCCTAATCAAAGTTTCAAAATAACCATGATATATTTTTTTTAAATATATACTTTATTGATTTTTTACAGAGAGGAAGGGAGAGGGACAGAGAGTTAGAAACATCAATGAGAGAGAAACATCAATCAGCTGCCTCCTGCACACCCTCCACTGGGGATGTGCCCGCAACCAAGGTACATGCCCTTGACCGGAATCGAACCTGGGACCCCTGAGTCCGCAGGCCGATGCTCTATCCACTGAGCCAAACTGGTTCGGGCAAAATAACCATGATATTTAAATCTTGATGTTTAAAACCTGACGATGAAGCAAAACTTAGGATTGTGTCTCCAGAGCTAACAAGGTTGTTTAAAAAATTAAGTTGAGTTTGATTCCCTACTAATCACATACTCTGAGTGATTACATTCAACATAGCATACTCTGACATGTTTGCTTATAATGAATGGGATACAGCTTAAAGAGTAACCTAGAAATAAATTTCCATTTGGAATAGTCTTGTTGGGAAAAAGTTCAAATTAAATCCTCTTAGTGCATTAAAATGCAAATATAAGAAGGCAATCCAATTGAATTACATCGATAATAGAAGGTATAACACAAATAGAAATTCCTCCCAAATAATTAAGTTATAGCTGTATAAATCACTGGTGTGTGTATTTGAATTTTATTCCTTTCCTGCATGCTTGAAAGTTCATTAACTTTGGATCACATTAGAATATGTTTTGTTTATCTCCCACAGACCAGTCACTAGGAAAGTCCTTTTTCCCACTGAGACCAATGAAGGCCCATCACCACTCTTCACTGCATTCACAATACTATAACTAAAGCTTTCAATTCTGCTAGCAGGTTTTGTCTTAGACATAATTATGGGAGCACTGAAATTGGGGCATCATCCTGGGATTTTCAATGACTTGAATTTTTCCAGTAAATAATTTTGACTGTAAAATATACAATATTGTGAGAATAGTAATGTTCATACTCCAGAGAGAAAACAGAAGAACTTCAGCAAAAATTATGCTTAGAAACTCTGTAAAAGCATGCTTCCGTGTGTGTGTGTGTGTGCATGTGTGTGTATAGTGTAAGATATTATTAGAGGTAAGAATAAAATGTAACAATGTCACTTTAGCTGTTAGGACCTGAGATTCCAAGCCTCAGTTTTTTAAACTGTGTATGATCACTTAAAGATCCTAGTACTCCAAAAATGTACAACTTATAACAATTATGCAAGCCACGGAACTATTTCAGTTGAAAGAAAAAAATGGTAAGAAAATAATTTGCTTTGGACATTTATATATATATAGATGATGTCAATTATATATGCTTTTAACAAGGAGCATAACAATTATGTTGACCACTAAACATAGATATATTGTCTTTGGTACTAATACTGATCTTGAAAAACAACAATTTTCTCTCATATTTAAAGTATATAGAGAATATTGGTATGTGGTAATATGAATTCATAATTAAAATTTTAAAATAAAATACAATTGAAACAAATCTAATTTAAATTTAGAAAGTTATGTAAATGTCTTAATACAAATCAAGCTACTGACAATAGGCTTTAAACTGATTTTTGAATTATTGTGATTTAATATCTTATACTAGAAACAAAATTAAATACAAATAGCAGATTATTACCTAGGAAAATTAAGTGGTCTTTAATTTTTCTCATGTTATCTACCATTAGATATCAGAGTTTTTTAAGCAGATCACATTTTATTTTAAGAAATTGTTAAACAGCTGTAGATATCTATATATATATAAAAGCCTAAGTGACAGTTACGGCCAGTTGACCAAATGACCAGTGGACTGGTCGCTATGATGACACAGTGACCACTAGCGGGTAGATGCTAAATGCAGGAACTGCCCCTGGTGGTTAGTACACTCCCACAGCCAACCTCCCATGGCTGGGCAACCTCCTGCGGTCCATTCCCCCATCAGCCCTGATTGGCCATGATTTCCATCCAGGCTGAAGGACCCCACCCGTGGACGAATTTGTGCACCAGGCCTCTAGTTATATTATAAAGCTCATGCAGGTATGCATGCATATGATGGAGAATGCTTTCTTGCTCTTTCATCATCTACTTTTGAAAAAACTTTGGAACATATCATTTACTGTATCACATTTTCTCTTAGCTTCTCAAGGACATTACTCCAAGAACTCTCTCCTCCCTTTCTGCCTCATCAGTTTGTTCTGCTCTGCTAGACTGTTTTCATCAGCATAAAAGAGTGTTGCATTTTTTCCCTTCTGTAAACCCAACAAATAAGGAGAACTCTTTTGATTATGATTATCCATCAGCCATCATTCCATTTCTTTCAGTTTTATGGCAAACTCCTTGAAAAGCAATCTCTACTTTCTCTCTTCAAATATATTTTCTTTCATAAAATACTAGTGTGTTTTTATTGATTTTAGAGAGAGAAGAAGGGTGAGGATAGAGAGAGAAAAATTGAAGAGAGAGAAACATCATTGATCATCTACCTCCAGCACACCTACCACTGTGGATCTTGCCTACACTCTGGGCATATGCCCTGACTGGAAATTGAGCCAGTGACCTCTTAGTTCTCAAACATTTAGCCACACTGGCTGGGCCAAATATATCTTCTTTTGAATTGATTTTACTAATCCTATTGAGCAATATCCTGCTCATTACTAAATACATTGTTCAGTTTTAAGTTCTCAGTGTGCTCAAACTGTTAGATGATTTGCTATAGCCTGTCACTTCACCCTTCAAACGTTTTCTTCACTTGCCAATTTCCCCACCTGGTCCTTTTCAGGGAACTCTCAAAAGTCTTGGCTTTTTTTTTCATATGCAATTTAAACCAGCTTATCAAATTAAAAGAATCCCACTGGGATTTTGATTGGAATTGCACTGATTCTATAGCTTAGTTTGAAGAATGATGATATATTTATGATGGAGAGTTCTACTCTCCAAAATGTAGTCAATGTCATAATTTATCTAATACTGTTTAATGTTTTCAATGAAATGTTTTAGTCTATTCTATAAGGGGCTTTAATGTATTTTTAATTGACACTCTGTATGTTAATTAAAAAACACATTTTCTAACTAAATGTTGTGGCCTAAAGAAGTGCAGTTGTGTGTTACATACCAACTTTTCTTTGTTTCAACAACTGTTTATCATTCTAGTAACAAAAATGCACATCATTAAATACAAAATTTCCCCTAAACTTTCAAATTACATATTTAATTTTATTATTTCTTTGTTTTTAATTGGGGGGGGGTGCTAGGTTTATTTAGGATTATTTCAATACTAATGATATTGTTAATAATTTTCTTTTAATTTTTAAAACAGATGTCATTTAAAAAAATATTTTTATTGATTTCAGAGAGGAAGAGAAAGGGGGAGAGAGAGAGAGAGAAACATCAATGATGAGAGAGAATCATTGAGTGGCTGCCTTCTGCATGCCCCTACTGGGGATTGAGCATGCAGTCCTGACAGGGAATTGAGCTGTGCCCTTTTGCTTCATAGGTCAGTGATCGACCAATGAGCCACACCTTAGATTAAATAGTTCCCTTCTATTCTTAGTTTGCTAAAAGTTTTTTTTTTTTTTATCATACTTTATCTTAAATTTAATCAAGGGAATTATACTTGCATGTGCAAAGATGACCTTCAGTATTAACACTACTCTCTTTTAATCTGTAAATGTGCTATTATAATAAATACCAATCAAATTAATTAATTCAGTTAATTATTTAATTGAATACTGTGGAGTATTCTTTTCATGATACTGATTTCTCAAAAAAAAAAAAGCTTTATATTTAGATTAGAGCTGGATTGTTGAACTACATATTTTACCTAGTACATTTAAAGAGAGAGGAAGCTCATCATATATTTAGTTATATTTACTAGTATATCTTCTATGTGCTTGTATAATTTCTGCCCTCATAATGGTGCTTCTTGGCTATCAGAGACTTAAATACAATATTGGAAGTTTGCATCAGGTCTTGTCTTTGCTTCCCTTTTTAGTGGGGTAGACTTCCCTCCTAGCCCTCTGAGTGTTCACTGAAACAGAGAATCACCTGTTTACCAGGATACTTTGGTCGCTGATACATGTTTTAAACATCCATTATCCCTAAATGTGTTTTTTGTCTTTCTTGAAAATCTATGTGGATTAATTTTACTTGAGAGCAAATATGTTAATTTCTGTTAGCTATTATTTTACTTTTCTACTACAATATATACTAATTGTAATCTAGTAAATTAACACCAGCTTTAGAGAAACAAAACAATATTTTTTCAACCATGTTGAACTGCCCCAAAGTGTTGATTCATTTATTGTTATAAGCTCTGAACCAGTAATTGGAGCAAGAAAAGAAAAGGGAGGGACAGCCCTCTTCAAAGAGATTCTAATGTAGTAAGGAGACACATTTCAGGCGTGGTTCCATAGATTATGAAACTTTTAGGTATATGTGTCAATGATGTCTGGCTAGTAGCTATTGTCTTTGTCCAAATCTAGCTGTGATTCCTTGCTCCTAAAGCAAAAGTTATATTCTCACTATGGTTTCTGTGAACAATTCCCTAGACCCTAGCCTGTTGGATGACTGGACAATCTTCAAGCTTTAAATAGTGGACTTTGCTAGGCTGTGAACCAGATAATGCCTGAGAGAGATTTGGTATTTATGAACAATTAAATATTCATGTTGAAATTTGAGGGCACTTGTAATGATCATTCATTATGGTACAAAATATCTACCATCTCTAATTAAGTTTTCGCTTGGAGAATTTTGATAACTGGATTCATAGCCAACATAGTAAAATAGCTGAGAAAAAGTTAAAGTCTATTTTAAGCATGTTTTCTTCATTGTTCAATATATTGCATTTTAAAAATCTTGTTTTACTTAGAACTCACTATATGCCACTAGGTTGCCTGCATTTATTTATCACAGTTTATTTCAAAGTGTAACCACAGGAACATTTATCATTTAATATGTTTTTTGAAAACAAAATAGGAATTTTTGTTAAATATTTTTTAGGACCCTGCATACTACAACTTCCTCTTGGTGTTTCCATTACCCATTATCACATTGAAGTATCTGGGAAGTATTTTACTAAATTGTTTTTATCCCACTTGTCCTAAGTTTTATTTGACCTTTAAGTCTGTTTCCTTCCTATATAAATACAATTAATATATCACTAATGCTCTGTGGAATGCACTTTGGAAAATATATCTTTATGTAAGAAATATATAATTCTGCAATAATACTGTGAATTGGATTAACTTTATTTGGTATAAAAATGGCTCTATTCACAGGCTAGATTTTCTGGTACAGAGTTACAACTTATTTGGCTCATTGATTCAGTCTACTGTTTCAGAATTCTGTCTAGGTTTTTGGTAAATACTCTAACCAAGTCTCCTTCTCAATCCCAACCCATTTGGCAGGAGTTCTTATATCCCATCCAAAACTGTATATATGAATCCTACATTTGACACACGCTTAGTAAATTATTTGGTTTGCTGATGCATTTATATTGAAAGTAATCACCACGGGCATGTTGTTCCTCTAGATTGCCTTCAGTCCCTCTCTTTTTTCACTTGCAACTGGGGTCTTGTCATCCCTTGCAGCCAAGCCCATTTCAGTTATAACAGTTCCTTAGAGACACCACAGAGAGATGTAGTTATTTGAGGTGAGAGGGTAAGCTTTTGACTTAGGACATATTCTTTCTGAGATATGTATGCAGTTGTCAAAGTGAAAAACTACAATAAGCTGTCACATTTCTAAATCTGGGAAGAGATTTTGATTTAGAAAAGTTAACCCTCTAGATGACAATTGAAATAACAAGAATGCATGGAAAGCCAGGGAAAGCATGAAAGATGAAGACTTAGAACAGAAAGTCACTACCATTAAAAATATACAGAGAGGAGCAACAGAATATAAAAGAGATTTTAAACACCCTTTCAGATGGAAAATCCACAGGTTCATTGCCAGGCAATAAAATGGAAGTATTGTTTGAAGATGAAGAACATGACCATTTTTTAACAAAATACCCAAGGAGCCATGCTACGTGCCAAGCACTGTACTAGCACTGGACAGTCAGAAACAAGGCAGGTTTGGTCCCTGACTTCATAGAGTTTGAAACATACAATGATAGCCACGTACTTAGGGAAAGCCAAGACAGATAAAGTATTTAGAGATTTTCATTAAATTTAACAATGAGTATGTGAAATAATGTTTTGTGAAGCAGTGGTGGAT
This sequence comes from Myotis myotis, assembly GCF_014108235.1. Taxonomy (NCBI): domain Eukaryota; kingdom Metazoa; phylum Chordata; class Mammalia; order Chiroptera; family Vespertilionidae; genus Myotis; species Myotis myotis. Next base: position 62,398,944 of record NW_023416368.1, read on the forward strand.
GAAGCCATATTAAAATGGGTTGAACTATAAGGCATTTATTTTAGGCAGTATACATAAGGAAAAAAAAAAACGGAGATCCACCAAAATACTACATATCATTGACAGGACTTTGGATTCACAAGTAATTTTTATTGGATTTTTTACTCATTTTTTTTAATAAATGACTACAATGAAGATATATCCTTTTTATAATACAAATATGTGAACAATAAAAATACTCTGTTCTAATAAATACTTATTAATTACATTATAAATATAAATGAAATGGAAGTGTTATTTTTCTCTGAATAATAGTATGACAAATATAAAGAGCTTAACAAAATAATTTCAACAAATAATAACATTAACAAAATCTGAGTAAATCCATTTTAAAGACTTTATTATTCCGATTGGCTTCATAATGATCTAATTAAATAGGTAATTGCTAAAACTCAACTTGTACTATGCTGACAACACACATCCACCAAAACACTAGAGCTGCTATAAGTTTTTTAAAAAGTGGAGTGCAAGGCATTAATTTATGTACCTTTTAAGTTAGCACATGCTAATGCTTGCTTTCAAAATGTATAATAGCTTCAATTCCCACCAGTTTAGCAGCTGACATGATTATGTACATGAATCCTCCAGGAATTGGAGGAAACAGTAATAACAAGCCCAGCTAACAAGAGAAGAAAAGGACTGCCTGGCTGACTGTCTAAGTTTCCCATGTTAACACTGATTATAAACATCAGTGATGGTGAACAGCCATTCCTTGAGTTTGAGCTGTGAACATTTATGGGAAAATGAGATCAGCAGTCATGATTCCATTTTATTAAAATAACTCCTCCGAGGCCTTTGCAGGATAATACCTTTGCTGTTCGCCCTTCTTTCCAGCATGTGAAAGGGACTATGGAATGATGATCTCCAGGAGCCAAATGAGAAGGGGTTAAATTGTAGATTTCTTCTAATGTGTTTGCATTGTTAAATAATTCACCTTGGAAACCCATGAGCTACTAAGACCTTTTTTCCTTCTTTCAGATACATTTCATAAACAAATTAAAACATTTTTAAAATATTCTCAGGTAGTCCCCTATGTCATGTAACAGAAAAGTGTAATTGCTAGCCTGAAGTCCATTAACCAATTACAGATAAAAATACACGTTGCAAGATGAGACACTACAGGGACAGTGTAATCACATATTTTAAAATAGGATATTTTGCATTCCTGAGCATAGCTCTAGGTCATCTGCCTAAAATTATTCTCTGGCAGCACACTTGGATCAAGCCTCCGTCGCCCGAGATATCACTATGCTTAAAATGTCCAGGATAATTCTTATTCCTCAACATTTTACAATGTGGGGGCCCATAGGTCAATGTGAGAGAAAATAAACTATACAGGAAAGAGAGTTCTGAGCTTTAAGAAGCCATGAAGGTCATTCAGCCTAGATTGGCTGAAACACACCAAAACAATTTCCGTGATTTACCCAATGTGGTACCAAGTTGGGAGCAGATCTCAGTTCCCCAGCTCCCAGGATTAGGTGTGAGTCCAATGAAGAACTAGTCCAGTTAACATCCTTAAAGTGATGAGAGAGAGAGAGAGAGAGAGAGAGAGAGAGAGAGAGAGAGAGAGAGAGAGAGAGAGAGAGAGAGAGAGAGAATATGAATTTGTTTACTTATTTATGCGTTATTGGTATATTCTTTTATGTGCCCTGATGAGGGATTGACCCCACAATTGTGGTATATAGGGATGGTGCTTTCACCAAATGGGCTGAGGGCTGAGTCTAGTTTCTTTTGGGAGAGGCAAAACAGTCAGAGACCCTCCGAGAACTGGTGCAAGGCACCCTGGTAGTTAGGATCCTGACGGAAAAGAAGTGATAAATGTGCATTCCGATCTCTGTCCTTTATATTTTAGAGCTGCTTACTTAATGTTCCTTAAAAGCAGAAGCAGAAGAAATGAAGCATCTCTTTATAGTACCAATTATCACAAATTTAGAAAGGTTCATAATTTCAAGGGAACTACCTATGACAGAGCTTTATGCCTTCACTCTACATATATTTATCAGGTCTACCAAATGCCTCACACTCACTGAAACAAATGACGAGTCTGAGAGAAGGGCTGCACTTTAAAGTGTCTGGATATTTTCAATATTTATATTAAAATAAGATGTTACATAAAATGCCTTTAAAACAAGAGGAGGAGGTGAGAAGAAGGAAAGGAAGCACAGGGGGTTGAGGAAAAAGCCATCAGTCAGCACGGTGCACACCTACCTCTTCTGCTTCGTGTCCTGGAGTAGGAGCCAGAGGAGCTGAAATTTAGTGCGTGACCTTCAACTGTGTGTGACCTTGGAGAAGGCATTTACCTGCTCTGTCTCAGTGGCTCAACTACAGACCAGACTTTCATTCCTCCCCTCCTTTTAGTGTTTTTGAGTAGAATGAATCTTGTTAAAAGCTCAAATGCATATAAAAATACTTAGATTAACTAACACTCTAAGCTTCTGAAAATATCTTAGACTTACTTACTGCCACTTCCCTGCTGCACATTGAAATGGTTTTGATCTATTTCTAATATTATTAAAAAATTCAGACTTTAAAAAAATTGTTATAATCACTTAATAGCATATAAGAGTTCACAGGTTGATAATCTTTGGGGAGCCAAACAACCTCCTCTAGAAGATAAGATGGAATTAGCTCCTCACAGAGAGCAGATGGCAAAATTCCAATAAGAAATATAAATACCCACAATTTTCTTGATTGCAACTTTTCCTTCATGCCTCTGAAGATTATTTCATATGTCACCTATAGCAGAGATGCCTTATTGCTAAACTCTGAAAAACATTTGCAGGGTAGGTATTGTTGATGCCACTAACACTAACAATATTATCTCAGGTTGTAAAGAGTAGATTTTTCAAATTCTAAAGCGTGCAATATTTTACCACTAAGGGAGCACTGTAGCCCTAATTTTTTTCTCTCCCCTACTCCTGTAAATGAAGGTACTTTAAATAGATACAAGTCCGCCTGCCCCTGCTTAGATCAAGAACAAAACCGATATTCAGGCACTGAAACCTCACACTCAGTTTCATCGAAGCAAAATAATCACCCACAAATATTTTGCTAGACCTTAGTATGCAAGCTTAATATATGTACTTAGAGGTTAATGTATTTCTTATGTGAGTATAGCAAATAGTACAGAGTAGTTTTTTACAAGTATAGGGCTTGTCCCACTAATATTGGAATCATCTTACGATGCCTGTTTAAAATGCCAATTCTTGGATCTCATACAAGAACCCTGGAACCAGAATCTCATGGGCCTAAGAACCTTTAATAAGCACGCCTTACCTTAAATTCTCTTGGCCACCCAAATCTGATCATTTTTGGGCGTAGGTCTGCTGGTTTGAATGGGAAGAAAGGTAAGGCAAAGACTAGGGGAGGCAGTTATGTGGTAATTGTGTAGAGCAGTGTCCCCAAAGCTTTTGACTTTCATTCACATTCTTCTGGTGTCTTTCCAGCCAGGGAATCTTAGTGAGAACACCCTAATATTGGAGGTAGTCTCCAATTCCATGGAATAATTTTATATCATTGTGACAGTTCATTACTGTAATCTCAGTAAAGCGAGTTGAATGACTTAGCCATGTCTTCTAGATAACCAGGGAATATCTTTTGGAACATATTTCAATTTAAAGTGATGTCACCAGGTAATCAATTTTAGAGAAGATGAGCTTGTCCCTAAGTGGCCAAAGGATCCCCACATTCTAAAACCTAGTTCAGTGGTTCTCAACCTTCTGGCCCTTTAAATACAGTTCCCCATGTTGTGACCCAACCATAAAATTATTTTTGTTGCTACTTCATAACTGTAATGTTGCTACTGTTATGAATCGTAATGTAAATATCTGATATGCAGGATGGTCTTAGGCGACCCCTGTGAAAGGGTCGTTCAACCGCCAAAGGGGTCGCGACCCACAGGTTGAGAACCGCTGACCTAGTTGATTTTGACATTGAACAATTGTGACCTTCTTATAACCACAATCAATATTTTTCACTGTGGAAGTTCAAATACTGTTGTAGATTAATTTATTAAATATAAGATATTAATAAAGCTTTATTAGTCCACAAATAACAGAACATCCTACTCTCTCTAAAGAGAAAGCATGTTCCATGATCATTCAATTACCCACATATCACCTGAGATTCTAATTCTATTTAATTTAAGGGCTGACTGCTGTGTGGTAATGTGTTCCTGCTTATTTAAGTAAATTCTTATGTCTTTTAATGGTGTTATGTTTTGGTGAACACAGCAGACAATGGTATGTAAACTCATTAAATCACCACATTTGCTGTAAGTATAAGACAAGTTATTCTAATTCAAATGGTATCTTTGCATTGGTTACATATCTTTTGGTTAGACAAGATCACTCTCTAAAATAACATGATTAAAAGTAATTTTCTTTATCATTTAATATTACTTACATATCTAATGAATAATGTGGTTTGAAGATACCACCATTAGGATTCACATTCATATATCAACAAGGAATAATTTGTCTAAGGAAATAAATAATCTAAGTAACATATAAATTATTATGACATAATTATTGATCATATTTAATACTTCATAAGCTATCTAGACCAGGAAAATGTTGATATGGTAAACTGATAAGGTGAACATTTAATATATATAAATAACCAGTGCCATTCCATAGTAAATTGATAATTAGTTAAAATTATTGACTTTTGGTCATCGTGATTAAAAAGGATTCAAATCTTTTATCAGTGTGGTCATATTAGCCAAATCACAACACATCAGTCTAAGTTGGTTGTTCTTGTTATTTTCATAGCATTAAACTGAGTTATTCATACCTACTTAACATAGATACTTCAATAAGGTAATAACTCACCACACATTTGCTATTTTTACTATTATATTGTTTTAACTCTGTAGGGCTTGACATATCTGCAAGAGCTTTTTCTATAGTGCTCTTTGAGCTAACACAGCTTATATAAACACAAAAAGCTAGGAAGAAAAAATAATCACATACACTTGGAGCTTTTTTAAATTTTATATAGACTATCAGTCATTTAAAAATATGATTGTAAATATAATAAGCTTCTGTTTACATAGGTCATATATATTTAGCTCACGAGTTCTCCTAATCAGTTGCATAGAAAGTGCTCATAGTGTTCAAGCTTGATTGAGCTTGTTTGGAAAGACTATAATTTTCAAACCCCTGAATCTCTTTATTATGCACTTGATGAGGGGTGAATTTATAGTTATGATGAAAAATGTTATACAGGTGATTTTAAAGTTACGGATATAGGGACATTCTTTTTTCCTAAGAATGAATTCATAACAGTGAGAACATAAAACAAAGTGAAAGTTTATCAAAGACTGACGCAAGTGATTTTTTTGACCAAACACTTGATCAAGTGTTCAGTGTTAGCAGAATACAGTCAGTTTACATACACGACCTTCAGTTTGTTGCTTAAAATGGCAGTGAGATTTCAGAAAATGAAAAAATGTTCAATACCTGTGTGGACTTTATTCCTCTAGGTTCTTAGAATTCTATTGCTTCATATTTGTTATCTTACTGTATTTTCTTCTTAAAATATACTTATAGTACTAGCATGTTGCCCCTTATAAAGGGCACATTCTAAATCTTGTGATGAGTAAATCTGAATAGATTTGATGGTTGTTTGATCAAACTCTTCCTCTCTTTCCTTCATAGCAGATATATTTCTGAATACTATTCCCGAAGCTATTAAATTTGGAAAATTGTGTTTTACTAGTTATTTAAATTTAGCATTTGCATAAGATATTTATATAAACTGGGTTATTTAAGATAAATTATTATTTTATTTAAATATAATTGTTTATTTTTTGTTTTAATTTTATTTTGTTTTTGAAATGGAGTTGAGAGATGCCTTCTCTTAATGCTGTCATACAATTCAATGGCATTTTTAAAAGGTTTCACAATTACACAGCATTGTTTTAAGACTTTTCTCTGAGGCAGACTGCATATACTGCTCTCTTGATGTTTTTGAATACTATGATTTAATTAAGAATTTGCTATGTAACATCAAGTACACCATAAAAGTTTTTTTTAAACTTATTTTTGTGAAGAATATGAACGCTTGCTGAGATTTATTTGGGAATATTAAATTTAAGCGGAGTTCTCTGGGAGACATTTTCTTAAAGTTAAAATCCAAATGATAATAAGTTACTACTACAATATTCAAAGCATTATACTTCATGTAAAATGATTTGAATGAAACAAGTGAGTTAATTAAACATAAAACAGATAAAGTCTTAAGCAATGAGGTTTGAAAGCTAAATTTGACTTGAAGATGACATACTGCCAAAGTGTGACCAATCTCTTGTATATAAGTCATTTTCACAATGAGAAAAAGATGTAATTTGCAAATGTTCTTACAGAAGTATGCATACTAAGTATTAAAATATATTGTTAGAGCAGTATAAAAAAAATACCAGTAGCTTTATCCCATTTTCTAAAGCTAGGTATCTTTATTTTACTACATATTTTATAATAGGATAGTTATATAGAGTTATTTGATTAGAATCTTCAATAAATCCTGGAAAGAACTCTCTAGGTATTAGGAAATTTTATGTCCAGCAATATTCCTATACATGTGTCTAGAAATATTCTAGACATATTACTAGAAGTAATTATCTAAGTACCACCAGAGTTCAGCTCTGTGTCACACTGACTGCTGTCCCTCATCTGTGATAAACAACTTTGGATTATATAAATTCCAGATATAAATCACAATAAGCTCTGATGAAGAACGTTATGTGCTCCTTCAAAATGTACATGGAAGAGAAAAGCATCTAAGGTGTTTCTAACTGAATATCAAAGATTATTATCAAACTCTAGTGGTTATAATCTGTGGTAGTTGTATAGGTATAGATAGGTTAAGGAAATAAAATAGAGAACTTTAAAAATTAAAACAGATACAAGGAAACATAAAACATTTGACCAAGACAGAATTCTAAATCAGATAAACATTTTCAAAAATTGCAACCTACTAGAACAAAAGTAAAAATAAAATAAAAATTTACAACTAAAATCTTTTTAAATCAATTGTAAACTAAACTGAAGACCTTTGGATTTTTGTGAAGGAGAGGTGTTTTCTTAAACATTACAGTTTATTCCAAACCATTAAAAATTCAATAAATTGAATACATTATAATTAAATTAGAAAATATACTCAAATTTTATTTAAAAGAAAAAAGATTGGTTTCTTGTTTCTTGGGATATATTCCTAGAAGTGGGATCACTGGGTCAAATGGGAGTTCCATTTTTAGTTGTGTTTTTTTTTAAGAAACTCCATTCTGTGCTCCACAGTGGCTGCACCAGTCTGCATTCTCACCAGCAGTGCACAAGGGTTCCTTTTTCTCCACATCCTCGCCAGCAATTATCGTTTGTTGATTTGTTAATGATAGCCATTCTAACAGGTGTGAGATGGTACAGCATTGTCGTTTTGATTTGCATCTCTCATATGATTAGTGACTTTGAGCGTGTTTTCATATGTCTCTTGGTCTTCTGTATGTCCTCTTTTGAAAGGGTCTATTTAGGTACGTTGCCAATTTTTTGATTGGATTGTTTATCTTTCTCTTGTTAAATTGTATGAGTTCCCTGTAAATGTTGAAAATTAAACCGTTATTGGAGATAACTTTGGAAAATATGTTCTCCCATGTAGGAGGCTTTCTTGTTGTTTTGTTGATGGTTTCTATACTAGAAACACCAATCAGAAAGAATATATGCACCCTATGTTCATAACAGCACAATTTACAATAGCTAAGATTTGGAAATTGCCTAAATGCCCTTCAGCAGATAGTGAATTAGAAAACTTTGGTACATCTACACAATGGAATAATATGCTGCTAAAAAAGGAAGGAACTCCTACCATTTGCAACAGCATGGATGGACCTGGAGGGAGAGCATTATGCTAAGCGAAATAAGTCAGTTGGAGGAAGATAAATATCACATGATCTCACTCATTTGTGGAATACACTGAACAACATAAACTGATGAACAAAAACAGATCCAGAGACAGAGAAGCATTGATCAGACTGATAAACCTCAGAGGGAAGGCAGGAGACGGTGGAGGGGAGAGATCAACCAAAGGACTGTGTGCTTGCATATAAGCATAACCAATGGACACAGACCCTAGGATGTTGAGGGCATGGGCTGGGGTTGGGGGGGGGGGCAATGGGGAAATAAGGACACATATGTAATACCTTAATCAATAAAGAAAAAAAGAAAATAAAATAAAAAGGAATAAAAAGAAAGAAAAAAGATGTTAGAAGCCAAAGTTGAGGAATGGAAGTGGTGTCCCCTGAGCTAGTTTTCCTCCATGCTTCAGATGCAATTCCACTCCCTAATGTTGGCCTCACCTATTTTTGTGTTTACCATAGGATAGTTAGTGGGCAGAGTCAAGCTTGTAGTTTGCTTTTTCTAGAAAAGTAAAGAAATAAAAGAAGAGGACAATTCATAGGATTAGTGGGGTGTTCACATTGTAAGTTATAAAAATGTCAAATCATTATGTTGTACACGTGAAACTGCTATAACTAATATAATATTACATAGCATTTAAAATTAAATTTAAATAAATAAATTTTTAAAAAAATGAAAGAAGAATTTTTAGTGTGCCTGAGGGAAAGTTTGATAGATTTTCAAGGTAGTATTCAGGATTTTCTTGGCCATTATCTGGGTGTTCAAGGACCCATTTTGCAATAGATTCCCTTATTAAAGAACCTTGAGAGACATTTCTCTTAGCCTCAGGATGCAAGGAATCACCACAGTCATTTCTGGTTCTAATTCCATAAGAACAAGGAAAGGGAAATAAAATTTACTAGCAATATTAAGCCCACCCAGTTCTTTTGGGAGTTTATATTCATTACACAGAGAATAAGAAGAATTAAGGAACTGATGTTCTGGAAAAAAACACTCACACCTCTAATTTATACAAGCCCAGCAACCCTTATGGTGGAACACCAGAATGAATGGTCGCTATGATGCGCACTGACCAACGGGGCAGATGCTCAACATAGGAGCTGCCCCTTGGTGGTAAGTGCGCTCCCACAGTAGAAGAGCTGGCAAGTGGAGGTGTGGTGGTGGGGAATGGGCCTAAGCCGGCAGTCGGACATCCCCCGAGGGGACCTGGACTGCTAGAGGGTGCAGGCTGGGCTAAGGGCCCCTCCCCTCCAGTGCACAAATTTTGTGCACTGGGCCTCTAGTGTGTGTGTGTGTGTGTGTGTGTGTGTGTATGTGTGTATGTATTTCTCAGGGATACTGTGGATTTTGCAGAATTACAAGGGTCCTGAAGCAGATCATCTGTGGTTTGGATGATGCTACTAAATTTTTGTTACAAATACTAACTATATGGTTAATTTCCATGTGGTATTTCCCCCTACTTAATTAGGAGTTACCCCAAAAGACCTCATATCTGAGATTCTCAGAGATCAAACTCTACCTGTCCTTGAATTTATTTTCTTCTAGAAACATTTGCTTCAAAAGGTGTAACATTTAAAAAAAGTTGTTATGGTTATATTGCCTGGACTCACATGTATAGTCTACCTAAATTAATAGATTTTGTGTTGATATCTTGTTATCAAGAATGTGAAAGTATATGGTATACTTGTGCCTGAAGCAGGGTAAATACCCAATAAATATTTTTAGCATTACAAATCATCATGTTACTGCTCTTTGTTTTTCTTTAGTTTTTTCTTTCCAAATATGATAAATTTGTTTTAAAAATATTCATTCAACCTTTAACCTGTAGTTTATATTTTAAATTTAAACTGTATAAAATAAAATTCAAGTTTTTTTTGTGTCAATTGCTGAAAACTAACTTGACATTTGCTGTGTTTTAATCACTGGCCACAGAACTAGATGAAATGATTGCTTTGCATTCTCATTAGGCATTTACTGGAAAGTTTAACCACTTGTCTGTTTTGGTTCAAAACGTGGGATTGTGCATGAAAACATGGAGGTTTTGATTGTGAAAAACCTTATGAAAATCTTCATATGGAACTAGATAACATTAATCTATTTTCCCTACACACCAGGGTGGCCCAGCTCTCTCTTTGGGGGAGGCATGAGGTCATTCTGGAAAATACCCTGCGTCCCAATGACTTTTACTACTAACGGTGGACTCCATCCTTGGAGTCTCCTCACACTTTTCTAAATATGAGCTAGAATACCTCTGAGACTCTTGACCTAAACGAATGGGCAGTTTTCCCCAAGGTATTTCAGTTTTAAATGCAGGGCCCATTAAGTTGTTCCCTGTGTAGTAGCACTACATTGTTAAACTGTGACAGAATACTTTTCCCTTGTACAATAAATGTAGTCTCCCTTTAAAGAACTTAGGCTGCTGGAAACCTTGGTATGGAATAGGTTGAATTTAAAATCTGCCTGACATTGACAAAATTGCAATAATTTTTTTAATAGCAAATAAAGTCTGTAACATAGTACCTTTGGGATTTTAGTCAGAGTTCATTCTAAGAGCCGCATTCTTCTTTAATTTACATTTTAAGTGCTCAGAGAGGTAGATGGCAATGAATTCAGAAGACAGAACCTGTAATGATTTTCTCTTCTCTTGAACTAGGGCAATATCTTCAAGGTCATACAATATATTATTATTTTTAACCTTTTAAAGCTTCATTTTTTTCATATTATATCAAGCCAACTTATTGCAGTTTAGATACGAAGTAGGGTAATAGATATTTCACACAAACCATATATTAAGTTGGTCATCTTTAGCTAAAATTTTGCAATGTGCTATAAGTTACACTCATCATGTTTAGGAGGAAATAATTTTTAAAATCCACAAAAACTAAGATCAATGTCATTGATTACTTTTATTTTGCATAATTACTTCCATTTGTTACTTACTTTGAAAAGAATTAAGTAATTTTTATAACTTTCCATTCCCATGATTATAGATGTTCCTTAAGTTGTTCTTGACTATAATATTAAAAATAAAGAAAAAATGAACTTTATTATACTGATTAAAATTTTCTTTTTTTATTATAACATACTAAGCCTGTGATATAGCTTTAAGAGATCAGGCGAATGAAAGAAAGGGGAAAAGGAGACTGTAAGAAGATGGCCAGAAAGGTGAAATTAAATCATGAAAATATTGTGATTGAAACTAAGTGGAGAAAAGGTTAAGTAAGTGCGTCACTTCTGTCTGAGCAGTCTTAATAGATTAGTTGGTAGAAGCTGGATTACAGGAGGTGGAGAACTATAATGCAAGTGTTAAGATCATTTTAAGGATATAACCACTAGTAAAATCTATTTTGACTTTTAATCTATTGTTCTTTCTACCAAAGCATGCTGCTGCTCAGCATTAAAAATACTTTTGGTACACTTTTTAAAGAGACATATTTTCAGCTTATCAACCACAAGAAGAAAAAAATGCCCGTTTTGTTGTCAGATTTCTGTGAAAATTAGTCCAAACTCAGTATTTTTTTCAACATGTGAAATAAATTTCATCCAAAAATATGAGAAGAATATTGAAGTGGCTTCATTTTGTTACCTTTCACACATAAGCCAGGCGGACATACCATAAAGAAAAGCTACGTGCAGCGTGCTGAGATATATCACATTATTGTCCATATAAAAACATAGTTTTAAGCAGTTATTTTGCACAGTGTCATAGACCATGGCTTTCAGTAGGGTGGAAGATTGACGGTCCATTATGTATATGTACCAACATATATAATCCAGAGTATTAAGATCAAATATATTTTTAAATAACTCAGATTATTCATGTGAAGAAGAAACTGACAGCAGATGATTTAATAAACTGTATAAAAAGAATTGACTAACGTGTATTTTTAATATCTATTAAAGGTCATTATAAAAATGGACATATGTATTTAATTTAGTTTCAGGCTACACATAACATATCTTTGACTATAAAGTCCTTAGGGAGAATGAATATGAGTCACTGTATTTTGGGTTGTTCTGTCTAAGTGTGAGGTACCAGCGCAGAGCATTTGAAGTTCATCCTATTGTAAGGTTATAAAATTTAAAGAAATGTTTTGATTAAGTCAGCTAGACTCAAAGTTTCATTCTATTTTATAGTTCTCAAAGTTGTGTTAAAAATATGCACTGAGTGGCCAGATTATTATGACCACCTGACGTTTGTAGGCAAATTAGCCGTACTCTGCATCATATGGGATATGGAAGCCGAAGGCCTGTTCGAACACCTTTGCTGTCTGCAGTTACCAAGATAAAACATCTCCAATTTACACAGGAACACAAGGATTGGACAGTCAACCATTGGAAAAAAGTCATGTGGTCCGATGAATCACGTTTCCTGTCACATCATGCAGATGGCAGAGTGAGAATTTGGCGGAAACAGCATGAAAGCATGCACCCCACATGCATGAGTACAACCCTTCAAGCTGGTGGGGGCAGTGTTATGGTTTGGGGCATGTTTTCCTGGCATGATTTCCCTTTAATTCGTGTGGAACAACGTCTGAATAGCACAACATACCGAAGTATCGTTGCCCATCAAGTTCACCCTATCATGTTGATGGCGTATCCCAATGGAGATGGCTTCTTCCAACAAGACAATGCGCCATGCCACGGTGCTCATATTGTGCAGGAGTGGTTTCAAGGACATGAGGGAGACTTTACCTTGCTTAGGTGGCCCCCACAACCACCACATCTCAATCCAATTGAGCATTTGTGGGACGAAGTTAAAAGAGCCATTAGGCAGCTGGTTCCACAACCATCAAATCTCACAGAACTGGACAGGGCTATTCATCAGGCATGGTGTCAGATTCCTCGCATCACCTTTCAACATCTCATGGAGTCAATGCCAAGAAGAATCGCTGCAGTATTGAAGGCAAAAGGTGGCCCAATGAAGTACTGATGGGGTGGTCATAATAATCTGGCCACTCAGTGTATATCTATATCATCTATCTATCTATCTATCTATCTATCTATCTATCTATCTATCTATCTATCTATCTATCTAAACTGTTCATAACTATAACCATAAACATCTAGATGATTATATAACCATATCTTTATCTTTCAAGTTTTATATATAAACGTGTGTATATATATAATATATGTAAAATGTATATAATACTATATTTTATATAAATATATAAACTTCTGTATAACTGCAATTATATAATCACAACTGTAACCATCTATATTATAACTTTAATAATAAATATATAGAACTATCTTCCCAGTGGAAATCATTATGATGAAGAAACATATAGACAATTTTCCCCCCCAAATTGCACTTAAACAATATGATTCTGTAAAGATGTTGACACTGATGTCCTTTCAGTGGACTTTTGGAAACTCTAATGAGTAGTAAGTACAAAGTTGTTGGGGCTTAAAGAGATGTAGCCTCTGAGTGGTCCCTTAGACACTAAAGCATTTGCACATGTGTGCTTTGTCTTTCCATAGTGAATAGATTCAAGTCAGGCATTTTTCAGTATTTTTTTTTAAATACTGACCTTGGGATCAGGACAGCTGCATTCTAAGCCCTCTCCTATTTTCATTACAGGTGCAACTTTTATTCTCACTGGTTCTCATTTTCCTCGAAGAAGAGGTTACACTAGGTCTCTAATATGTTTTTCAGTTTTGTTATTTGTGTTCCATAGTGTACTTAAATATTTTATTTAAAAATTTTCAATATGAAGAATTAATATAGCTGCAGCATCAATAGTTGTGCAAAGCAGGGATGGTTTTAAAAAACAGGTATTTCCTACCTAAAATGCTTTCCATAATGTGGAATTCTCACTTGTTAAAAGCAGAGTATATAAATCTTAAAAAATTTAAATAAAATTCAGCATGAATTCTTTCTCCCAGTGCCAGCTTACACTGTACATTTCACACTGCAGTTCCTCTAAAATGGCATGAATATATTTCATGTACACTGAGCTTCTCTCTCAGTTTCAGATTAAGCGGACGTTTGAAAGGTATGATTGATTAAAATCTGGACAGTTTTGTTCATCCAAATTGAGGATTCAGATGTCATTGAATTAAAGTTCATTCTTCTTTGAAAGAGTGAAATTAATTTAATGATCACAGTTCTCATTATTTAACACATTTAATTCTATTCTTACCCCAGATGCTGAGAAAAAAGTTGTACTGCATGTTATAATCTTTCAACATAGAGCATTACGTTTAAAAGTTTTGGACACCTTCACAACATGAACCATTAATCATATAATTAAGAACTGAAGAAACTTCCATGTTTGCTAGTGGCTCCATAGAGATTTGAAAGACCCTTCTCCAGGTAGCCTGGACATAGAAGTCACATAGCCATTGCTCTCTCATATCACTGCATTTGTTTATCCCCTATCTTCACTTACCTTGATCTAGAGAGAATATAAGTGAAAGATTCTCTTTTCCAGTAGGATTCAGCCAGAAAAATTAGCTATTTTTCTGTATGGCTACTTCTTTACAAGCTGTCTCTTTATTTCTGCATCATTATATATGTCTTTTTTGTTTAATTTTTTATTGCACTTTATATTCAATATTGTTTTGTAGTTTAAGATGTACAGCATAGTGGTTAGACAATCATATATTTTTCAAAATGGTCCCCTGATATTTCAAGTACCCAGCCGGCACCATACATAATTATTACAATATTATTGACTATATTTCCTGTGCTGTGCATTATGTGTGTTTTAAAAGTAGAATTAAATAACAGAACAATGGGCTAAATTTGATTGGAATCAGCCTTGGGTTCAGATACCAGTTGTGACATTAACCAGCTTTCTAAACTTGGACACTTTATTTAATATGTTTCTCTTTATATATTGGTTCAGTGTAAGTAATAACACATATTAGAAACTATTTTGGCATAAGTAAATACCACAAGGTACCATCCCCACATGTCTAGTGGGGTATATGTGACCTTCTTTCATTTGCTGTTCTCCCTAATGGTTATTCAACATGCAGGCAATGACTCTTAGCTTTTGTTTTGTTTTGCTCTTTAATTAGAATGAGTATCTGAAGTTAGTACATTAATGGAGAGAATCCACTGCCCATAGTTAAACTGGATTCTTTGGGGAACAGTTTTTCTAAGAGAAATATTACTTTAGAATTCATCCACAGAGTTCAAAGGGTGGGTATGAAGTTAGAGTGGATCAAAGACGGACACAGCTGCTATAATTGACTTGCCTGATCGATGTAAGAGATGTCTCTGTGGTCCTTTCGATTTCAATTGCTCTAAGGAATGACAAGGTTGTCTGTCCTTGACAAAGGAGGCTTTTTCAGAGGAACTACCCATTGAAAGCCCAATTTTGATCCAGGTGTAAACGAAAAAAACTTTTGTGATAACCACAACTTCATTTCTAACTTGATTTCACAGTCAGTTTTAATGATTATTTTTCAATTACATGAAGAATATTAAGAATCCCTTCATGTATACCTGCTATTTCAAATTAATTACTTATCATCATTAATTTATTCATTCATCTATTATCAAAAATATTTATTGACCTCATGCTGTGTGCTAGGTACTGCTCTAACTGACACAAGTGATTAACAGAGTCTTGTTTTATGGAGTTAACATTCTGGATGGATGCAGAGAACAGCAAACAAACTGGTAAAAATATAGTAGGTCAAGTGATGACAAGAGCAGTGGCTTCAGTCATCCCATCCCAAAGAAAATTTCTATCATTCTGTTTTTCAGATTGACCATTTTACTGTTTTTATTTTTTCTACTTCCTAGCTGCATGTACTCTTCTTCTATTTCAACTGAAGCTGCCCAACGGCTTAGTCTTTGGACCTCTTCTCTTCTCTTGAAAGCTTGTGGTAGTTTTTCAGGGTAGAGTGAGAGGCAGTGAGGATACTCCAGATGAAACCCTCGGGATACTTGGTTTCTCTGCAACATGTAATAATGTTGATAATGTGAGGGATTTGCTTCATCTTGACATTCTTTCTAATCAAAGGCACAAATCCACAGCATCTTTCCCCATCTCAAATGCTACATTTTGTTCCTAAGGCAATACTTTCACTATCTCAGTTTGTTTTCTCGTGTGATTAAAAGTAAGATTCTAGAGAATGTGTAAATAAATAAAAATGTCTCAAATTTGAATCTACTAAATAACATAATTACCTTATTCTAAATCCTACTGCCATAAGCAGCACACTGTATGATAAAAGTTTGACTCAGGGAACTACATACATTTTTAAGAAGCGAAACCTCTGTCCATCTCCTTTAACATCTATAAGTCTAAATTTGTTAAATCTAATGTTAGGCAGATACTTCTTTAGGTACATGTGCATTTTGTTTTCTCAAAGTTAATAATAAGGCTGTTTTTTGATGCTTCCATATAAATGTTGAGGTTACAAGGAAAAGTCATAGGATCATTATTGTACCATCTGTTCTAGCCGGTTTGTTTCAGTCAAGTGCTTTCTGTGTTCTTACTGAGCTGACAACAATCTGCCAATTAATTATGAAAACCTAACAGGTTGTCAGAGGTTACTATACTGAGAAAGTGAGCTCACCAGGCAGTATATCATGGGACTGATTACTGCTGATTTAGAAACAATTTCCAGAACACCTTCTGTGGATGAGTAAACTTTTAAAGACATAATAATGACATCTTTGGAACGTGTAGCTGAAGAAAACTCAGAAGATGACAATTAGTTTCTGAGCTTCTATAAAGAAGAGCTATCTTTTTGTTTAGGTTGTTATTTTATAACTATATAATTGGATTCAATTATTTTTCTTGGTAATATTTCCATTGAGACACTATTACAAGGTAGCTGTTTGCATAAGATGAACACAGAAACTATTCTTTGTCCTTTGTCTTGTCTAACACTGCACTGCTGAGCTCAAATGCCTATCTGCAATAGAAATCAGAGTTCCCTTTAAAAAAAGTTATTTGACTTTTAATATTAGTTCCCTTTCACTTTAGTTGTGATACCAAGTAAATTACTTCAGTTGTTTGAAAGCTTTTGCTGAAATAAATTATTTATATTATATCTTTATTTTTGTGCTTTTTATTATTAAGAAAATTTAGACTTGAAATTCATAACACTATCAATGAAGAAATTAATCATTGTTAACAATATAAGAGAAGTTACTTAAAATAGTACAAGGAGGTCGCATGTTCTGCATCAGCACACTGAGCTGTTTTTATGAACTCTTTGTAAAATTTCTTAAAAGCAGATATTCCTAGCCTATTGCCTTTAGCAGAGAAGATATTTCAGTAGTTAGTTGAAGTGGAATCACACAAGGTTTATGAGATTTTTGGCCATTTTTTAAAATTAATTGTTAACTTGCTTTATATTTTATAGTAGATGAAAAAATTGTAGCCATATATGTGTATACAAATACAGGGTGTCCCAAAGTTATATACATAAGTGTGTGCGTGTATGTGTGTGTGTAGAAAAGAAGGAGAGGAAGAGAGAGAGGGAGAGAAGGAAGGAAAAAGAGAAAAGAGGAAAAGAAACCCTTATATGAGCAATATGAGCACTTTTAAGAAATGTATGACAACACCTTTACCCAGAGTTATGAAGGATCAGAGTTGTTGTCATGCTTCTTTCCCACCTCTCCTGGTTGAGCACAAAAGGAGCATAATATTCAAATATCTGAGAAATATATACCTTTACTGAGCAGGTTCCATTTGCTTTATTCTTGGACTCTACCTTGGATTTAAAATATTCCATTGATTGGTCTTAAAAGCTCATATTTACATCTGAACAAGTGATTAGACTGTACATAAAAATGACAGCAAAGTGATGGAATACAAATGAAAATATTTGTTTTTCTCAGGTTAGTTTTGTAGCAGTAGTGAAAATAGGGATTCCATTCAGCATTGACAGAATGCAAGAAAACAGGATCCTTCTTTTACCCTTGAATGCAGGATGACATTCATTCATTTATGCATTTATTTATAGAACTAGAGGCCCGGTGCACGAAATTCATGCTCAGGGGGGCGGGGAGAGGTTGTCCCTCAGCCCAGCCTGTACCCTCTCCAATCTGGGACTCCTTGAGGGATGTCCAACTGCCAGTCCAGAACTGCTGGCTCCCAACCACTCGCCTGCCCGCCTGCCTGATTGCCCCTAACCACTCCCTTGCCAGCCTGATTGACACCTAACTTCCCCTCTGCCGGCCTGATTGCCCCTAACTGCCCTCCCTTGCAGGCGTGGTCCCTCCCAACTGCCTTCCCCTGCTGGCCATCTTGTGTCCACATGGGGGCGACCATCATGTGTGTTGGAGTGATGGTCAATTTGCATATTACTCTTTTATTAGATAGGATGTCTAATAAGGGTCAGGTGATTTGCTAGACCCACATGATATAATGCTGAAAATATCACCCCATATCCCTGAATTTATGAAGTTTAAAGAAGAAAACAGATAAATCTATAGTCTAGTGAAGCAGGCCAACATTCAAGTAATCATATTAATATTGTATAATTATAAACAGATGTTCTGAAGTAAAGGAAAACCGACTTATGATTGTGAGTGTCTAGTAACTTTAACTCAGGCTTAGTATTATGGATAGGATCTTTGAAGGATTTGTTTGATGTGTGAAGGCATTTGTATAATAATTGGGAAAGAAAAGATTGAATTTCATGTGGAAGAAATAGCATACAAAAGCCAATAGTAGGAATTGAACAAATAAGTTCAAAGAACTGAGTGAAGATTAGTGTGTCAGAAAAGCAGTTATTTAGAGAAAGAGAAAGACATGCTGAGCCTGGACTTGTGAGAATTTGAAGGCTATGTTAGTAATTTTGTTTTTACCTAAAAGGTAAATTAGTATATTTTAAAATTACTGACAAGGGCAATAACGTAATTGTTGGATTTTTTGTAATCACTGGGACTGTTGTGTGGAGAATGGCTTGAAGATTCATGTACATAAATGTGGAAGGACAGCAGGGAAGTGATTGGGGCAGATTAGGAAGAAGTGGTGCTGATAGCATGCGCTAGGGTTGTGACTGTAGACTTGGCGAGAAACTGGTATGTGAGAGATATTTTCTGAAGGTAGAAATAACAGAACTTACTGGTGTGTTTAGTATGAAGGTAAGGGAACCAGAGATGTCAAAGATGTCCTCTTTGTTTCTGTTTGAGTAAATGGATGAATGAAAATCTGGGAAAGCATGACTTCACATGTGGGTATGTATGCTATGAGGAGATGCTTTTGAAACATAAAGATGGAGCTGTGAAGGAGGCTAACTATACCAATCAGGAGATTGGGTTCGTGGGAAGCAGTACATGTATTTGAATCTATAGACTATGTTGAAAACGCCTAGGCTGAGTGAATGGAGTAAGATAAATGGCTAGCAATGAGATTTGATAAATGATAGTATTTAATAACAAAGTAAAGGAGTAAGATTAACTCACAAAAAGAACTGAAGAATTGTCATAAAATCTATAGAAATAGAAGAGAGGAGTGTCATAGACATCAAGTAAAATGACCATTTCTTGAAAAATGAACTGTTACTTTGGTAGTGACATAGAAACATGACTGAAGTAGACCATGGTCAGACCATAGTCAGACTGAAATATACAACTCTTTACTAACAGGCTTAGTCAATTGGTTAAGTTGCTCAAGAAATCAAATGTACAGATTCACTGAAGAGGAGAAAGAGCTCTTCTATTGCCACAATACATACAAAGATGTGTTGGTGAAAGTGGTGAAGTGAAATTTAATTGAACTGTTTGTAAAAGGGCTTAGTGTTTATATAATAATAAATGCCATTTTACAATATTCTAGTATATCTGAAAACATAGAACATTGAAAAGAGTCATAGGAATTTTTGTTGAAAGCACTTATAAAATAATTTTCTAGGAGATTTCTTTGTATTTTTTACTTTTTAATTTATTTTGTTTTACTTAAATGCCCTTTTTAATACTATTGGAAAAATGTATTCATAACTTAATATAACCCATTTGCATAGTTTCTGTAGTACCTCAGTTTATTAAGTACTACTATAATAGACTGTCTTCTTAATCTCTTACCAGTCTTTACCAGTGAATTATAATAACTATAGTTTTATTAAGCATTATTCACCAAACGAACTCAAAGAGGAATTCAAGATTTATAAATATGTTGATAATTGTATTCTGTATGGATGCTTAGAAATTTATGCATGGTTCACTGTTTTCTTTTTCAGTTTTTTCAACCTGCTTTTATCAATTTTCTCCTCAATGCATTTTTATTGGCCCCTATATTCTACTTAATAAATGTTGTAAGGGCTATATGAATGAAAAAACAAACAAACTGTATTTGTTATGGTAAGGGGATATTAATTTATATTTGGAGATGCTTATCTATTATGGATTCAGTTGGCAATTGCTGATAATTTTTTACTTGGTCGGTGGAGATTTCTTTGCACTATTTAATACCTTTTAATACGTTTGTTCAATATATAATGCATGTTCTGATTGCTTGCAATGTTAATTTTTACAGGTGAAAAGCAAAAAGGATGTTTAAGTACTGGTCAGCTGTTTTGTTTCTTGGATTCATTTTTTTGGAGTCAGAAGGAAGGCCAAGCAAAGAAGTAGGATATGGCCTTAAGTCTTATCAACCTCTGATAAGACTGCGACACAAGGTACAGTCACCATTCTGAATTTTCTCATAGGTCCTAGTAATTAGGAGCTAAAATATTAGTTGTTTGATTTCTTATTAATTTTCTTATTAATTCAAGAGCACTTACTTAAGAATATGCTTTCAGAATATAATTTTCATACTATGAAAAATATACATTTTAAAACATAAAATGGTAGTAATTTATAAAATTGTATAAATTTAGAATTTTGAAAATTTTGACAAAGTATAGAGATGGCTCATTTAAAAATATATTATTAAAGTTAACAAGTAGTAATAGTTTTATAAAATAATTAAATGTGTTAAGACTTAATCAACCAGATTATTTCCACATTAATTTTAAGTTTAAAACTTGTAAAACTAAAGCAAAAGTGTTATGTTCTTAAATTTGTTATAAAGGTAAACTAAGAAAGGATTTTTATACTATGGGGAAATACATAGGTTGGTAAAGGATTCGTTTTTGTAGAAATAATGAAGCATTTTAATTTTATAAAAAATAATTTTTGGCAATAAATACTTCTTTATGTTAAATATATTCAAGTATAAAATAAATAGACATTTAGGTATAATATAAATTACATAGATTATGCATAATAAATTAAGCTAGTGGTTTTATTGTAATAACAGATCATGATAGTATAAATAAACTTAAGTAAATATTAAATCAAGTAAAAGTTTATAATACATTTTGGTTTACATAGAAAGTAGAAAAAGACAGAAAAATACTAATTATGAGAGAAAAAATATTTTTAAATGTCTTATACTACTTGTCTTAAAAAAACTTTCAAAATAAACATATAAGCCAGTCAGAGAAAGGTAAGTATCACATGATCTCACTCATATGTGGAATCTAATGAACCAAATAAACTGATGATCAAAAATAGACCCAGAGACATAGAAGGGAAGGCTGGGGAGGGTAGGTGGGAAGAGATCAACCAATGAACTTGTATGCATATATGCATAACCTGTGGACACAGACAATGGGTGGTGAGGGCCTGAGTGGAAAGCATGGAGGAAGAGGTTAATGGGGTATAAGGAAGACCTATGTAATACTTTCAACAATAGAGTTTAAAAATAAAATAAAATAAATATATATTAATTTTCCCTTACATTGAACACACATCTTTGGCACTTACATTATATATATATATTTGCTAAATTCTTTCGTAATATTATAATCTCTCTATAGAAAGCCTAAGTGACTGTTACGACTGGTCGACCAAATATACTGGTTGACCAAACAACCGGTCGACCGGTCACTATGACGTGCACTGACCACCAGGGGCAGACGCTTAATGCAGGAGCTTCCCCCTAGTGGTCAGTGCATTCCCACAGCCAACCTCCCACAGTCCCTCTCCCTGGCAGACCAGCTCCGGTCAGCCCTGATAAGCCCTGATTGGGACTGGGCTAGACGGCCCTGATCGGCCCCTATTGGCCCCGATTGCCTGATCCCCAGCCAGGCCAAGTAACCCCCCACTCTTGCACAAATTCATGCACCAGGCCTCTAGTATTTTAACAGAGTGACTAAGCTTTACTGGGATTTTTATGTGGCAGACACTAAGCTAAGATCTGAATTGTATTATTTTATCTTCAAAACTATGTTATGAAGATGTACCTGTTTTCATCTTATAAATAAGAAATCAAAATTCATAGAAATGTTAAGGATTTTTCTGAGTACATAAATTCTTTAAATATATTAATTAGCTAGGGATAACATTCAGGATAGGTTTGATAGCCAGAAAAATAAAAAATAAAATAAGAAAAAATGTAAACGTATACTTCAATGCCAAATATCATTGTAGAAATTTAGTCACATGTAAAAGTAAATATGTTCTTAAAGTTTCTGGTCTGGGTAAATACAAGGAAAGGATTGACCTTATTCCACTATCTTTAAATTATTATTCATGTCCTCCTCCTCAGGGACTATTAATCAGTTTTATCCTATCCCAATACTTAGAAATAATAACAGCTTTGTGAATATTGTCAAAACACATTGTTAATACAACATATTGGCTCATACTCCAACATTCCCAATAAATACTTATTTTGTACTGTGTGTCTGCCCTAAGTTATGCATGTTGAGGTCAAAACTATGACTTTCTAATCCTGTTATTCCTGTGCCATGAACACAGTAGATACTATTTAATTGAATCTCTGAGAGTCTTTAACTAGAAATAATACTTGATTGCTGGTATTTAAAACAGAGAGACAGAGAACGTCATGGTGGTACTTACTTTTGAAACAACTTGGGAGAGAAGTGAAATTAAGCTACAAAAGGCATTTTGTGAGTGAGTGTGTGTGTGTGTGTGTGTGTGTGTGTGTGTGTGTGTGTGTGTGTGACCATGTGGAAGTGTGTATTTGACAGGAACAGAGAGGCATCCTGAGTTGTGCAAGCCCCTGTAAGAACCACCAGATAGTTTCCACTCACACCCAATTCCCACCTGATCACTGGGAACTACGTTTCCTTCCCCTTAGAGCCTTTTATTTTGTCTGTGTCATTCATTATTTAGAAATACCTGGTCATCCTTTTTTCCACTGACTCTCATTGCAATTAGGCATATATGCCACTTGATTGTTGAGGCTTTCCAAAACCGTAATTGAAAATGGAATAACCATCACCATTCCCTATCTCCAACTTTTTATATCTTATTTCATCCAAAGAACTCATCACTCTTCCTCAAGATAAATATTTCATTGATTTATTTTTTTTTAATGTTTTGTTCCATTAGGTTGTAAACTACTCTACATCTTGCTGTACTACTGCACCTAGAACAGTGTTTGGCAGGTGTTAAACACTCAACAAATAGCTAAGAAATGAATGAATCCATCTGCTGACTAGAATAAGACAAATTAGGATGATACATGTATTTGTATTATGAGTGAATTCTACATAATTATTTAGTTCATTATAATTATTTCATTAATTATAATTAGTAAATTAATTAGGTATAATTTTATTTTTTTATCATTTAATCAGAGTAAAATCAACAAAACAGTGCTTTAAAACTGTATATAAATTATTTTAATATTGTTACACAATTTCCTCCAATTTTTTTTCACCTACATAGTTTTATTTAAATTGCAAAAAATATAAATTCTACATGTCTGTAAGACTGAGGTAATGCATAAGAGGTTTTCTATTTGGATTATGTTTCACTAATATTAAGTATTAGTTATTGACTAGAAAACTAAAACATGGATAATCAATAAAATCAATCTCCAGTTCTGATTAGCCATTTTCCATATTTTCCCCAGAGCACTTTTAGTACATTGAGTCTAAACAAATAATATGTATAGACCTCATATTTACCAAATATTTGTGTACCAACTGTGTAATGAATCCCTTCTTGGGACCAAAAAGGGAAATGTGAGACTTCTGAGATTACATGGACATATTGTAGATCTAAATATAAATACATGTGCATATTTATCAGTTTTACAAATACACATAAGTGTGATTGAAAATATATTTGTGTTTCAAGATAAACACAAGTAGCATAAATTCATCATTCTGATTATATAAATCTTAATTATAGTCTACAGTATATGTCTGAGAGCGCTAACCATGTATTTCATACAATGTGTTTCTCCAACAAGCATTTATGAAATATCAAATGCAGGAATTCATTAGCACTCTAGAATTGTAAAATAGAGTCACTAAATTCAACTCCTCAAAATGGTTATCTTATTTATTATTATTTTAAAGTAAACAGTGCATACTTACGTTGTGTTAGGTACTTTCATGTTGAAACTAATTGTTGAAACTTAAAATAGTCTTGGGATACAGGGAATGTTATTTCTGTTTATCCAAATGATATCATTAAAACTCAGAGAAGTAACTTTCCCAAGGACAAGAGAGGGAACAGACAGAATCACTGAGATGGGGAAAAAGAACCACAAAAAAAATAAAGAGGATGATGAAGGTAAAGCAGCATTACACTGACCTTGAGAAAAAACATCTAATGCTCTTTCAGATTGTTCTCTCTGCCCCTCCATACGCACAACCAGTGTTCCCATGTCCATTTCTTAGCCAGACTGACATGAATGTCTTCTGCTAAATGTTGCTGTAGTTCTGGTTTAGGGCCAACTTCTCCATGAAGACTCAGTGGGATGCTTAACTGCTGGTCTCATTGTCATGTGCATGAATAATGAACTTTCTGAAGTCTCCCAAATTTTGAACCATCAGCAGTATTGGTGTTTGCAGAGAGGTCTTTACAGAACTTAATCTTCTTAGGCATTTAGTATATGTTAACTTCTCTGTTAGGTTTATTCTATACATTTGGTCATTTAATTTTGAGTATTCCTATGTGGTAAGTAGTTTTATTACTGTTTTATAGATGAGGAAATTGGGGTTCACAAATGTTTAGTAATCATTTAATTTCACATACTGAGCAAATTAGGAAGCAGGATTCAGGATTTAATACATACATTACCCGATGAATACTTTTGGTAGTAATTTGACCAATAGGTCATACATTTCCTAATCTTCCCTCATTCTGTTCACATATTAATAAGAATTTTATTAATTGGTCGCTTTGTGTGTGACGCTTTGTGGTTGGATGAGACTTGGTGTCTAGTTCTGGCCAATGAGTTGTGAGCACTGCCATGCAATGCATCTGGGCTGAACATTATCACTGTAAAATCTCCCTGAACTCTCTTTTGCCTCCAGCATGGCAAACGGATCTGATCAAGGTAGTGACAACTTAAATATCCCAAGTCTAAACAACTAAGATGAAACAAACTTGTGGTTAATTAGTGATTCTCTTGTAATGTGAAAGGAGCGAGGGAGGGGGGTGGGATGGGAGAACTTCTTTTTTAAACCACTGAGATTTGGGAGTTGTTATCTCAACATAACCATAGTCTATTCTCATCAATAAAGACAGAACTAGAATTTAAATAAATATCACCTAATCACAAATCCTGGGCTCCTTTCGCTTTACCATCTTGACTTTCTGTTTCACTTCCACTCTTTGGGATGTTATTACTCTTTTAATCTCTACTAGGGACCCAGTGCATGATTTCGTGCACCTTGAAAGGAACTGTGGGCTGTGAGGCTGTGGTGGGCACAGGGGCAGGTCTTGGCCCTTTGTCTGCCCCCCGCCCAGACCCTCCTGTCACAGCCCCTGGCCGCTATCTGTTGGCAGCCCCATTCCCGCCACTGCCGCTCCCACGTGCTGACGGCGCTGGCCCCGCTCATGCCCACTGATGGCACGGAGCAATTGGGTCTGGCGCCAGCAGCGGGTGCAAGCTGTGGCTGCTGCCCCATTTGCCCCTCAGGAACAGGGGGCCCTCAGGGATGACTGGGGCCAGCAGTTGCCACTTGGACCTGCTGATGGCACCAGTGATAGGGACCAGTACCAGGGACTGGCAGTGGGTGCAAGTGGTGGCTCCAGCACTGGCAGCAGGTGCAAGCGGGGCCATCGCTGGCAGAGGATGCAAGAGGCGGCTGCCAGCCCTGATCACCCCTCAGGATCGGGGGGGTGGAGAAACCCTGAAGGGCGATCAGGTTGGCAGCCACCACTCGCACCCACTGACAGCGCTGAGCAATTGGGGCTGGTGCTGGCCTCGGCAGTGTGTGCAAGCGGTGCTGGTGCCAGTAGCAGGTGTGGGCACTGGCAGCAGGTGTGAGTGCCCGGTGGGACCGCAGTGTGCAGGAGCAAAGAATTTTCAGTAATCACCAGAAGCTCGCCCCGATGACAGCCACTGGTGCCCCACCTTGATCTGGCACTCCCGCTCATCTGCTTCACCATCCTGCTACTGCCAATGTCCACCATGTTCCACATGCACCCCCTGGTGGTCAGCACACATCATAATGACCGGTTGTTTGTTTTTTTTTGGTTGTTCTGCTGTTCGGTCTATTTTCATATTAGGGATATATATAAATATATATATATATATATATATATATATATATATATACACACACACACACACACACACACACACACACACACACACACACACACATATATACACACCAGAGGCCCAGTGCATGAAAATTCATGCACTGGAGGGCGGTCCCTCAGCCTGGCCTGCCCCCTCTCACAGTTCGGGAGCCCTCAGGGGTGGGAGGCGACCTGGCAATCAGGGGAAGGCAACGGCCCCATCATACCTCTGCTGCTGCCACTGCCGGCAGCACAAGCCTCGGCCGGCCCTGGTTACCTGAGCCTCAGGTGGCCCTGGGTGGCTGGGCAGCCGCCATCCAAGACTTGCCTGCGCTTCAGGCCTGAGGGTGGGCTTGGCCTTGCCACGCGCCTGCTGACCTGGCAGGGCTGAGGGGACTGGGCGCTGCCATTTTGTGGCTGTGGGTGCCGCCATCTTTGAGGGCAGGGAAGTCAGTTAGCATATTTCCTCCTTATTGGCTGTGGGTGCTGCCATCTTTGAGTGTGGGGCAGTCAATTAGCGTATTCTCTTTTTATTAGATAGGATTATTTATTTCTTCTATTTTTTTTCTGGGTCATAATTTCCCATCCCAATTTAACTTCCTATTGTTTTTATAACCCTGTAATATGTGTGTATTAATATTTCAGCTTATTATCATATACTTTCATTGACTGACTATAAATCCTGTCAGGGTTGGTACCATATCTTACATCCCTTTTCTTACCTGCTGTACTGATCACACTGCTACATTGCTTGCTGAAGACCATCATCAAAGTCACGCTTGAGGGAAAAATCTTAGGACAGTAGGAATGCTCTTTGACAATACCTACTGGGACCACTTAAAGAACTTAAAATGCTGACATTTTTATGTGACTGGAGAACACTATGTCAAGCTTTACAATGCAGAGCTACTCCTGCAAACAAAAATGGCCTCATGATTCCTTTACTACCTAAATCGAATTGCTTACCTGTGAGAGTAGTTACAAGTGGGCCAAAGAGTTTGCTTGGTTTAATAAGTCCAGAGAGTGTCACTATGCACAGTAATATAGTGTAATTCAAATGTCATTTGTGGGAGGTGATTTTTACTCTTAGTATTTAAAAAAAGGTAGATGTGGATTCATGAAGAGTGGCAAGAGACAACTCTAGGGAAGGAGACAAACATTAAACAAGCCATCAAAGCCATGACTGCTTAGAGGCTGGGAACCTTCAGGCAAACCTGGGGGCATTATTTCCTGACTGAGGGAAATTGGTGCCATTCTATCTGAAATATCTGACTGCTTCAAGGATGCTCAAGGGAAGGCCTTTAAAATAGTCATATGTCTTTTCACAGCTCAGGAAGCAATTCAGACTATTATTTAAGAGCAAAATTGGTGGTGAAGACAGGAGTAAAGGGGATCATGGGAAAAATCAATTAATTAAATGTTAAGGAATGTACTAATTACTGTATGTTGATATATTTATTCTGCATATATCATAGTGTCTGAATATTATTAATACATCTCAAATGGTTTTCTAATAGAGTAAGTTATTTTTGAAAAAAAGAATATTTTTGAAAATATTTTTCTGAGAAATGAGATCCCAGTAATAATGTATCCCATCCAGTCCTCATTTTGAGATTGTGCAAGAACTATTGAAGAATAATTTAAAAATTGGAATCTGAGGTTAATAACATCAAAGAGAACATAATAGTTCTAAATTCTTTATAACTAGGAAGAATGAATCTAAGAAATTTCATGAGTTTTAACAAAAATACTTCAATATTTTTTTAAGAGTCCCAGGCAAAAATCAAAACATAAATATGGCTGTTAAACTCTTTTGATCAGAAATGCCCTGCATTTACATTACCCACAGTGTAGATACTTTCTTAATGTTATAATTCTCAACCTAAATGCCTAAAAGGGATGCTCTATATTATAATGATGATTCTCTTGACAAGGGGCTATTTTAAGCTTCTCTGGTTCTATTTCATCTTCCAAAAACTAGTAGGATAGAGAAATCTGTGAGTAACCTTTGTTTCAGTGTGAATGGTGTGAAAGATAGCATACTATTTGTAAGCTAGTATGGTAGCCTGTCATACATAGTTTCATGAACAGTGACAGAAGACACAAGACTCCTGGGTCAGAGATAAAAGATGGTTTATTGCTCATAGCAGTAGCCAGAGTTTAAGCTATTTCCTGGAGCCCGAGGAAAAGAGCACCAGGTAGTAACAGCACACACCATGAATAAGTTACATGAGAGATCTGTGAGTTGAAGGATGCCAGTTCTATTGTATGGGCGGTAAGGATGCACATTCGTTGTACAAGAAGAAAGCATGTTCTTTATCAGACTGGATAGCAAGTAGTCCTGCCCTCTGCTCTGAATGAAGATACAGTCTCTGTTTTCTAAGGTTGTAAATGCACTTGCCCTAGTTCCAGAGGGAGACATTATTTTTATGTTCCAATGCTGTTTACTGTACAAACATTTTTGAACAGATATTCCAGAGCAGTTTTCAGTCAGTGACTCTGCTCATGGGATGTGGAAACATGAGGGACCCATGGAAGACTGTCTCCCAAACACGTTGAGAGTACCACCGTTAACAGTGAACGGAGGACGGAATTGCCACTAAATTTGCCAAACGCCAAAACTAAATGCTGTGTGGGTTTCAAAGTTGATTTGGAAACTTAGAAAAGTTTTCATGATGATAGCTCCCTCCTACCTGTTTCCTGGTTAACTTTGTCCATTCAAGAACTTTAAGAGAAAAAAGAAGTTTTCTTGACCATTGAACAAGCTGCTTGCATGTTTATTCCTTCAAAACAGGGTATATTTTCTAATGGGTAAAATTAGCACGCTGTGGACTGAATCAGGATGTGTCTGACTTGCAAAATTGTTAAGGATCTACTACAGATAATCATTTGATCCCTTTGAGAATGGATCTCAAAGTGGTACAGTTACTGCAGATGTGTAAGAAGGTAGGCAAAAATGATGTTCCTGTATACCTTTTTGACACTACTTTAAAACACTTTCATTAAAGCTTTAAAAGTGGCTGTAATTTAGAAAATATACAGCTGCTTTCTGGTGAAGATTTGAAGTTTTGAAATGTTAAAAATGTGATGCATTAGCATTTTCTTTACATCTATTTTTTTAAAAAATATGCAAAGTAGCCAAATAAAGTAAAAATTCATTTAGTAAATTAAAGTCAGGCTTGTCAGATTCCAGAAAACTCTAGCTCTTTCCTAGGTGTGGGCAAATATGATGTTCCCACCACTGGAATATGGATTTTTAGGTGACCCGAGTCACAGAGCCTCCTCATACCCAACTCAGTAATTAAAAACAAAAATGACCTTGATAGTTGAAAAAATATATAGTTTGATTTGTTTCCCTGAAGAGTCCCTGATGCTTTTACTAATGCAGAAGCACCAGAATATTAAGACTTAGACAAATATTTTTTTTTTTTACTGTTCATTTTCTTTTGATTGACTTCCAAAGAAAGCCTTCTTGTGTTTAAGTATACTTATATTTTCTCACCATGTCTCTGGGAAGGATAGTGCTGGATCATATCAGTTTGCAAAAGAAAAACAAACTATTAATTCACCCAAATCTACATTAATTAAGTGTGTTAAGCTAAGGCATAATCAAAATATAAAAGTGTGGTTGTTTTGAACAGATGAATTAAGTAAAAATACATTTACCTAATCATTAATATTAATGCATTGGCAAGCTAGCATTTGCATTCACTACTCCAGTGTATAAATTAATTATAAGTTGTCATGTATATCTTTTATTATTAAAATTCTATTGTGAATTCAATTAGCAAAGCTCTGTATTATAGATGAAAGAAATATCCTGATTTATGAGCTTGACATTTAGCATGGTTAAGAGATAAAAACTTTATAGTATATAAACTACAACTGAAAAGATAGGTATTGTTTTTAACTAATATAACTCACTGCTGATTGCTGGCATCAGTTCCCCTCTATGTAAACTGAGAGTTAGTGTTTTTGGAGCCACACGACAATAGAAAATTCTCTCTCTCTTTCTCTCTCTCTCTCTCTCTCTCTCTCTCTCTCTCTATATATATATATATATATATATATATATATATATATATAGTTAGGAAACTGAGAACCTAGGGAAACAAAATAAAACAAAACAAAAACAAGGCAAAGTTCTTTGGTAAAGGTCACACTGCTAGGTGTTGCTCAGCTAAGATTTGATTTCCTGTCTTCCAGAACAGTTCTCTTTTTCTTTAACACACTGCCCCCTAAATTAAGGCTTTTCTTTAAGTTCAGTTTTTATCAACAAAAGGGTATGTTCAGACATTATTTCAACAAATATTTATTAAGTACCTACTACACACAAGGTACTGAGCAAAATAATTCAAATTGAGTCCTTAAATGCACATATTGATTTGCCTGTGATTATTAGTGAAGCAAACATCTCAAATGAATTGATTGAAAACACTTTTGAAGACCTTATTTAAATGTGCAACCAGGGGACAATGCTTCAGGGAGAGCCAGTGCAAAGTTTGCTTTATAGGCCCTAGACGACAGGAACATAATTGGGGGTGACTAAGTATATTTGCTGGACTAGGCACTAGAAACACATGCTTAGTTAAAACGTTGAAGTAACCGCCAGGTTGTCTGAAGGTGATTGCAAGTTTATCAGCTGTGTGGGCTGTCAATCACTATACTATCAATGAGTGGAAACATCCAACAGAAATGCTTTATTAAATATGCTGTTAGAAGTTTGCTTACCTATGCTATCAGAAATGCTGGCAATGTGGTTTGTTTTCTCTTGAGGCAGGGGTCTCTTTTCTCTTTCTGGATGTTTTAATAGACTGTTTTTATAGAGTACATAGTTTTCCTCATATACATCTTCTGCATATTTTGTCAGATTTATACTTACAGATTTTATTTTGGGGAGGTTATGAAAATGGCATTGTGTTTACAATTTCAAATTCAACTTGCTCATTGCTAGTATAAAGGACATTTTACTTATTTCTGTATATTAATCTGTGTGCACATTTCTATGTGGACATACATTTTCAGCTCTCTTGCAGACTTGCTGTAAATCACGTATTGGTTCTAGGAGATATGTCAAATCTCTCAAATTTCTGACATAGTTGTCATCTGCAAGCAAAGACAGTTTTCTTTCTTTCCAATTTGCATATATTTTATTTTATTTTCTTGCATTATTGCATTACTTAATTCTTCTGATATGGTGTTGAACAGAAGTGGTCAGAGAAGATACCTTTGCCTTGTTTCTGATATTTGCACTAAGGCTTCTAGTTCTTTACCCTTAAGTGTAACATTAGCTGTAGGTGTTTTTGTTTTGTTTGTTTTAGATGTTCTTTATTAAGGTGAGAAAGTTCTTTATCCCCAGTTTGGAGAGAGTTTTTGTCATGAATAGGTGTTGAATTTTGTCAAGTGCTTTTTCTGCATCTGTTGATATGATCATGTGATTTTTCTTTTTTAGCCTACAGATGTGATGGATTACATTTATTACATTTTTTAATGTTGGATCAGTTTGCATAGGTGTTATAAATCCCACTTGTTCATGGTGCATAATTCTTTTTATACATTTTAAAATTCCATTTGCTAATATTTTATTGAGGATTTTTGCAACTATATTCACATGAGATATTGGTATTTAGTTTTCTTGTAATGTCTTTGGTTTTGATAGTAGGGTAATGATGGCCTCATAGGATGATTTAGGAAGTATTTTTTCCTGCTTCTATCTTCTAGAATAGATTATAAAGAACTGGTATAATTTCTTCCTCAAATGTTTGGTAGAATTTACCAGTGAACCCACCTGGGTGGGCGTGGGACTTTTTGTTTTAATTATTGATAACATTTCATTAACATACATAGATCTCTTCATATTGTCTATTTCTTTTCATGTATTGGTAGATTGTGTATTTCAAGGAATTAGTATATATCATCTAAATTATTGAATGTGTAGGCATAGAGTTGTTTATGGTATTTCTTTATCATTTTTGATGTCTATGAGATCTTTCAATCATTTAAAATTTTTCTTTATTTTGATAAATTTCTTAATGACCTCAGTTATTTGAAATTTTAAAAAGATTTATAAGTTAAATTAAGGTCAGTCATTGGAAGAGCCAAATAATATAAAATTTCAAAAGAATATAGTTCTATTTTCTAGCCCAATTTACATAGTTTCTCAGCATATTTTATCAGTTAAGTTTCTATAAATCTTCCATAAAGACCTCAGAAAAGCAAGAGTTCTGACAATACTACAAATAAACAATACTAAAACAAATAAACACAAAATATAACAGCGTACATATTAAAAATACATATTTTGAAGTGTTATAAACATTTTTCTTAGTTGTGGGAAGGTTTAGGAAACTTTTGAGGGGAATTACCTATCTCATATTTTATTTTTCTGTATTGTGTGTTCACCACCCCAAGTCACATCTCTTTCCATCACCACTTATTCGCTCTATACCCTACTCCACTTCTCCTCACCCTGCTCTTCCCACCAATCACATACTGTTGTCCATGTCCATGAGCATTTTTCTCTCTCTTTTTTCTTTTTGCTCAATCTCGCCACCCCACCCCCACCCAGCCTTCCAATGCCCAGCCCCAACAGCTGTCAGCCTGCTCTCTCTGAGTCTGTGCCTATTTTGCTTGTTAGTTCATTTTGTTATTGTGTCTCTCAATAGTTTATTCCCTATTATTAGTGACTAGTATGCCTCCATATGAATATACCACATTATTTAGCTTTGTTTTTAATCCATATTTCTATTGATAGAAACCTGTTGAAACTTTCATAAATAAAGCTGCTATGAACATACTTGCATACTTGTTTAAGACTTTTTTTGGAGGGAGGGGTATATATTCTCATTTCCTATGGGTCAATAACTAGCAGCAGTATTCTTAAATAAGAAATTACCAGAACTTTTTTCTGAATTAGGTATATAATTTTTATCTTCCCAGCAGTAATGCATGAAATATTCAGTTATTTCCCATTTTTGTAATATTTTCTGTTCTCTTATGTTTTTAATTTTAGCCATTCTGAAGATTGGTATCCAGTATAGTGTTTATTTGAATTTCCTTGATGATCATTGTATACTGGTCATTCACAAATTTTGTTTTGTGATTTATCTGTTCAAATATTTTGCCCATTATTTGTGATATATTTTTAAAAGATGGAATGCTTCAGGAATTTGTGTGTCATCCTTGTGCAGGGGTCATGCTAATCTCTGTATCATTCCAATTTTAGTATATGTGCTGCCAAAGAAAGTACTATTGTAATTTTTTATTCAGTTGTTTAAGTGCGTTATTTTTCATAGGTGCTTCACAGAAATATAATTATTTATGAAAATATTTATGTCATTGTAAAATTTCAAACAAGATAGAGCTACTGTTAGCCTCTTTGATGAGATTTTGTAAAAAACATCATGAAGACAATAAAAGAAGTCCACATTTGGGCAAAAGTTTGAATGCTTAAATAGTAATTAAAAGGTATAGCTTCTAATACAAATTAGATATGACTAAAATAATGCTATATTTTATTATAATATATCTGAAGATTTATGTATGTATATTTATATATTACATATTTCTATCATGTATATATTTAGAATTAATATATTTTATTCTAAAACATCATATTTATTTTACTGATGTTTCATTGTTAAAAATAGGCATTCATCTATAGCAATTAGTTTGAGCTGCTAAAGTTAATCAGTACACCCAATTTAAGGTCTAAAACAGTATTTTCCTAGTATATCATCTCTATAACTCACTTCTCTGAGAGGATTAATGATATGCAAACCAGAAATGGTAGAAATAACATTGAAAAGAAGGAATTAAGACTTCAGTTAGGAAAGGAAAGAGCGAAAGAACATACAACTATTGTAGTGAAATAAATTATCTTGTATTACTGCATTGTATTAGAGTTTTAATAAGTCTTTAAAATAAAGTACTATTTCATTTTTGAAAAGTAAGAAAATAAAAGAGATTCATTCTACTAAGTTCTACATTTCTATTGGTAAGGTAGGTATGTGGCAAGTGTTAATATAGTTTCAACAAAATACTATTTTCTGTACCAATTCCATTTTAATTAAATTGTGTTAGTTTTTTATATTTGTACTAGAGGCCTGCTGCATGAAATTTGTGCATGGGTAGGGTCCCTAGGTCTGGCCAGCAATCAGTCCTGATCAGGGCCTACCTGCTGCCAGCTGGGGCCTCCTTTCCCTGGCTTCCAGTTACCACCTGGGGCCTTCCTTCATTCTGCGCTGCCCCCTGGTGGTAAGCACACATCATAGCGATCGATAGAACTCCCAATCTCCTGGTAGAACTCCCATGAGAACACTTTGCATATTATCCTTTTATATATATAGATTTTATTTTGGATTTATAGATACTTAAGAGATATATGTGAATAAATTTTACAACTCTTACTAAGCTTGTTATATTTAAACAATATTATATTGAAAAGAATTTAAGGCTACCTTGCTTGTTCACAGAACTATTTCTTTCCTACAAATGGGGAACATACATTAATCAAATATTGAAGATCCTAACAGAGTACTAGTATGCAGGCATCTGTGAGTTACTGCACCAGATTACTAGTTTCTATTCTATTTTATTCTTAGCTTTAAGGTTACTAGTACATGGGTATAACAATGACAACAAAAAATAATAATATAAGAAAATGGAAGGCAAGCAGAAAGTTAAGCAAAAAGCATTTTGACTCCCACTTCACCTAGAGCATCTCTGATTTATTTTTGATATATTTTGATTCATAAAATGTGTTGTTTGAATAAAATATTTCTGCTGCTTAGTAAAAATTAAATTATGGGACTGAGTGGTCTCAATTACCTAGTAATTTTGATAATTATGATTTCAAATGGTTTAGCTAGTTTCAAAAATCAAATTTATCCCGAAAGGATAAAAAGTAGCTAAAACTAAATATATATTTTAAGCATCAAGGATAAATAACACCCCTCTCTAGGAGAGGAATTAAATATTTTAGAAGTATAATTGTATTTAGTTATACATTTGTTACAAAAGCATTAGTGAAAGTTAAAATGTACCTTATCTGTCTATATGTCTAATACCTTCATTTTGCTAATAAAAATGTAGGTCCTAATTGTTATGTGCCCAAGTTTCAAAATCAAGTAATAATAGATTTTGGAATAAAATTCTGTTTCCTAATAAAGAGTAGATGGGGACCTAGCACATTAATATCTTTTCTGATATATTTGTTTAAAGCACTCTATCATAGGACTAATATATATGTAGGATAGATAGGTATTATATGTAGAAATATTTCCATCACAAGTATATTTCTACCAAGTCTACTGGATTTACAACTCCTATATAGAAACTTTTCATCAATACTTAATATTCCAAATAGCAATATGTTTTCCCCGAAACACAATACCTTTGAAATTCTCACTGTGAAATCCCAGCCATTATTTAAGTCCTTTACTGTATAATAAAATGCACCTCCTTTAAAACATAAATAATTTTTTTATGCTATACTTCAGAACCTATTGTTGTGTTCAATGTTCCTCTCTTTGGTAACTGTTCCTCAAAATCTTATAATTTTTGTCCTTTTGAAGGTTATAATAAAGTCTCTTATTCACCACAGAGAAGTCTATATTCATTGCCCCTGAGAACATTATTTCTCTGAAATGTTCTGCTGAAAATGGATTCTAATGACCAAGTCATTTGGAGAAAACTGCCTATTATGCTTCTGTGGAAATCCACAATGCACAAAAGTATATTAAAGCCTGAGAAATATTCTAAACTTTGCTTAACCTAGAATTTCCCAACTAAATGGACTATTGAAATTTTTGAATACCTTCTGATGTTCTGGGAAGCACAATTCGGGAAACTCTGCTCTAGTGGCTTTTAGAATTATTTCTGCTGCACACACCAGAGGACTTGGGATTCTCTTGAAGCTAACAATGTTAAAGTTGAAGGTGGCAGAAATGTGTTGTTTTTATTACTCTGCAATATCTTATTACACAAAAATAACAATTGGTTATGCATTCCACTATTGATAGATATTTGAATTGTTTTCATTTGGGGGTTATTGTGACTTTCTTGTGCATGCCTTTTATTAGACATGTACATTCATTTCTCTTGGAGTATAATTGTGAGGTCATAGGGCTGCCATATATTTAACTTTAATGTGTAATTTCAAAGTGTGTGTGCCAGCATATCTGTTTTTATAAAATATTTCAGAGTTGC
Source organism: Myotis myotis (assembly GCF_014108235.1). Lineage (NCBI taxonomy): Eukaryota > Metazoa > Chordata > Mammalia > Chiroptera > Vespertilionidae > Myotis > Myotis myotis. The sequence goes on from NW_023416368.1 coordinate 62,435,583, forward strand.
TTTTAGGAATTATTTTAATTCCAGATCTTCCTTTTGTCTACATTGATGGAAAGAAATGAGATGTGAGCAGATGATATATTATTGCTGCTGCTGACAAATGTTGAGTAGAATAATTACAGTATGATTAAATGACTGAATATTTATTTTTCAATGAAAAAACACTACAGTTGAGGCTCCAAAATTTCTTACTAGGTCCCTTTGTGAAAGTATAATACAATGGAAATTAATATGCAATATCTGACTCAGAAAAAGTCATTCTTCCATTATGAATTTACTCTAATGATAAACAAATCCCATAACTTTATAGTTTAAGATTTTCTGGAGACATATTCCTCTTTTAACATGTAAGGAAACAGTGACTATCAACTTAAACTTCACATAGACTTTGTGCCTATTATAAACAATAAAGGTCCTAATTAATTATTTATAATAATCTATAATAATAAAAGCATAACATGCTAATTAGACTGGACAGACCAAACGACCTTCTGGATGTCCTTCTGGATGGCCTTCGGACGAAGCTGGGGCTATGAGGGCCGAGCCCCTTGCATGAACTTCGTGCATCGGGCCTCTAGTTTAATATAAAAGTCTCTTAGATATGGTATTGCATAATTGTAGTCTTTAAGATAGGACATTGAATCAGCTTCTATCCTTAGACCCTACTAGGATTAAATTCAACATTTTCTTTATGTAATGTTTGCTGATAATTAGCAAAACAAGATTTTACTATAGAAAACATTTCTCTGAAAGATGGCCTGCCACTGGAAAGCATGATACTTTATCTAAGAGAAGTTTGGGATGTTTGAACTGGCATTTTGAATGACTGAGTAGTTTTAGTCTAGTCCAAATTTTCCAAAAGTGAAGAATTAGCTGAACATAATAAAGCAATGACAAAATCAACAAACAAACAAACAAAATAAATAAATAAATAAATAAATAAATAGATAGATAGATAGATAGATATATAAAGAGCACTGCCATACTTCAGTGGTTTTATTTTTTTAAAATATGCTTTTATTGATTTCAGAGAGAAGAAGAGGGAGGGAGAGAGGTAGAAATATCAATGATGAGAATCATTAGTTAGCTGTCTCCTGCATGCCCCCTACGGGGGATCAAGCCATAACTCAGGCATGTGCCCTGACAGGAAATCAAACCATGGCCTCCTGGTTCATGGCTGGGTGCTCAGCCACTGAGGCACACTGACAGGGTTGGTGGTTTTCATTTGTATTAACTGGAACACCAAAGTCTTATGTTACTGCCATGTTTTCCCACCTGCACTTCTAGTGCCTTCCAGTGTTGAGTGCTACTTAATATTCAACTTGTGAATATCTTATTTTTCTTATAATGTTATTATTATTAACTAGTAGCCGGGTGCACGAAATTTGTGCACATTAAAAGGGAATTAATTGTCCTAACTGGTTTGGCTCAGTGGATAGAGCATCGGCCTGTGGACTCAAGGGTCCCAGGTTCGATTCCGGTCAAGGGAATGTACCTTGGTTGTGGGCACATCCCCAGTGGGGAGTGTGCAGGAGGCAGCTGATCGATGTTTCTCTCTCATCGATGTTTCTAACTCTGTATCCCTCTCCCTTCCTCTCTGTAAAGAATCAATAAAATATATTTTTTTAAAAAAGGGAATTAATTAGCAGAGATATTTTAATATCTGTTTGCCCTTTCTCTATAATAGAAGTGTGAGAGATGAAAGAAAATTAGTAAAATGTATATGAAAATAATATATAAATTTATTAATAAATAAACAGTAACAAAAGTATATAACAACAACATAGGCATGATATAAAAACAACAAAAACATGATATAAAAACAACAGTGATGCAAACAATGACTAATAAAGTGATTAAACTTATTCTAATGTCTCCCTGTATACCACATTAAGAGTGAAAACACTTTCAGAGTGCTTGACTAATTTTCCTTGTGATGAAGTACTTAGAACTTTAACTGTAACATCACATGCTCTTCAAACTCAAGAGAAAGCAATATATAACTGACCATGTGCAAAAACGGGTTCAGGTAGGAATATGCCTACTTTGTCTAGAGTTTGTCCTTGTGATTTATCAATAGTCATCACAAATGCTGGCATCACAGGAAACCGTCGTCAAATCAAATTAAATGGGAGGCCAGTGTCAGATGGGGACAAACTAATTTTTGAAATCAGAACAGTTTCTCCCTCTGCAGATCCTGTTAATACTTCAGCTTCGATAATGTTAGGTCGTAATCTTTCGATAATAAATCTGGTACCATTACAAAGACCCCATTTACTATTGATATTTCTCAATAGCATGATGATTGCACCCACTTTCAATTTTAATTTATGACACGGCATTCCCGAAGGAGTAATACTATTAAGAAATTCTATGGGAAAATTTTCTTTTTCAGCATCATCTGTGGAATCACTGAATCATCAAACATATTCTCTCCTCCCTGCTGTCAGGGGCCAGGGTGCAGGTAAATAGGATTGCTAGCTGGCAGGCCCCTGACAGCAAACTGGCCACCTGTCAATTCTGTGAGGAAAGGGGCTCCCTCCTGTCAGGGAGGGGTGCAGGAGAATGGGATCCCTGGCTGGCAGGCCACTGACAGCAAGTTATCCAACAGCAGATTCTGTGAGGAATGGGGCTCCCTCCTTTCTACTGTCAGGGTCTGGCTTGAAGGTCGGCCATGCCCCCAGTTTGGTCAGACCCAGAATTCTACCACGCCGTGGCCTCCACCTCAGCAACCCAGGATTGACTGCTTGCTGGGTGCTCCTGGTGCTCTGAGGGTGGGTTCTTCTCTCAGGCCACACGGGAAACAGCTGGGGAGGGCGCAGCCCTTGGCAAAACGACCCAGGATTCAGTGGGTCCACGCTCCGAGGGCGGGTTCCTGCCTCAAACCCTGCCCTTGCCAGAAACAGCTCCAGAATACAGCTCGGGAGAGGTTGCAGCCATTGCCAAGACAACCCCTACAGGACTGACTTCCTTCCGCTTGGTCCCAGCGCAGGGGTTCAGGCCATGATGAACACTACCCATGGTTTTTATATAAGTAGATTGTAGGGACTTGCTAAACCTAGATGTTTACTAAAATTACCTGAGCTACAAGGTATAGACCCCTATGCTTCTGGAAGACATAGGCTTACCTATTTTTTGAATTATGTGCCAACTGCTAGTGTCACCAAGTTTCTAAATGAAGCTAATGTAGCTTCTTTTTTCCTTTTCAAACTGTAGGAAAATAATAGTATTAATCAGTATGGGCTACTATAATAGATGCCATAGATAGGTTGATTTAAGTCATAACCATTTATTTATCACACTTTGAAGGCTGGGAATTCAAACATCAAGGTGCCAGCAGATCTGATGTCTGATGAGAGCACTCTCACTGGTCTGTAGATGGCAGTATTCCTGTTATTTCACCACATGTTCAAGGGACAAAGAGGACAGTAGCTCTCTCAGTTTTTTTCTTATAAGGGCACTGAACCCATTTATGGGACTCCATTCTCATGACCTCATTACCCACCGAACACTGCACTTCCAAATGACTAGACTATCTACATGTTATTAGCAGAGATTAGTTATCAACATATGAATATTGAGGGACACAAACATTCAGTCCATAACAATAATTTCAAAATTACTTACTTCCATCACTGTTTTATTGCTGTTATTAGTAATATAAACCAGGAAAAATGATTTCTAGCAAAGAAAATGATCATCTATTGGGAATTTTACCTCTTACCTGCCACAAAGGATAACAACTACTACTGACTTTCAACACAGAACTCATATTTAGTGTCTTCATGGTGAAACATTGCATAAACCTGCAGAAAAAATATGTTGTATTTGTCAGATTTGTTTCTTTTTAAAGATTTAAGAATACTTCAAGAATTATAGCTGTATACTGACTCTAAGGGCCTCTAAAACAGTGGTTATAAATCTTGACAGATTGCTAGGCCAGAGCGGCTCAATTGGTTGAACATCATCCTGTGCATCTAAAGGTTGCCGGTTCAATTCCTGGTCTGGGCACATACCTGAATTTCAGGTTTGAGCCCCCAGTCTGGGGCATGAATGGAAGGCAGCCAATCAATGTTTCTCTCTCTCTCCCCCTCTCTCTCTCTTTCTCCATATGTCCTTGGGTGAGAATTAAGAAAATTAAATCTTGACAGATTTTCAGAATCATCTGGGAGCATATAAAATTGCAGATGTCTGGTCCATTTCCTTAAAAAATTAAATTAGAGCTTTTGGTTCCTGTATGAGCTAAAGTTCAGTTTAAAAAGCACAAGTATATGTTTAACTTAGAAATTATATGTAACAAGATTATATGAAGAGATAATGTAGAATTATCAAATATGTATAAAATTTTTAATACTTTAAAATTTTACAGTGTATGCATAAAATATACATATATTTGAATAAAATAGACATATTTATAAGATATACATATATCTAAAGTTACATAAGTATAAGGTATGCATATATGTATAAAGTATATATATTTTTCCATGAAATATATATAATTTGAATATCCTATCTAATAAAGAGGGAATATGCTAATTACCCTCGTGAAGTCACAAAGATGGTGGCGCCCACAGCCAATAAGGAAGGAATATGCTAATTTACTGTCCCACCCTCAAAAATGGTAGCACCCACAGCCAATAAGGAGGGAATATGCTAATTGACTGCCCCACCCTCAAAGATGGCGGCACCCACAGCCAATAAAGAGGAAATATGCTAATTGACTGCCATACCCTCAAAGATGGCAGCACCCACAGCCACAAGATAGCTGGCAGGGGAGGGCAGCTGGGGGCAACCAGGCCTGCAGGGGAGGGAAGTTAGGGGTGACCAGGCTGGCAGGGGAGGGCAGTTGGGGGTGATCAGGCCAGCAGTGGAGGGCAGTTGGGGTGATTGGACCGGCAGGGAAGGGTAGTTGGGGGCAATCAGGCCAGCAGGGGAGTGGTTAGGTATCGATCAGGTTGGCAGGGGAGTGGTTAGCGGGTGATCAGGCTGGCAGGCAGAAATGGTTAGGGGGAATCAGCCAGGCAGGCAGGTGAGCAGTTGGGAGACAGCAGTCCTGGATTGTGAGAGGGATGTCCGACTGCCAGTTTAGTCAGACATCCAGCAGTCAGACATCCCCTGAGGGGTCTCAGATTGGAGAGGGTGAAGGCTGGGCTGAGGGACACCCCTCCTCCAGTGCATGAATTTCATGCATCAGGCCTCTAATAACTAATAAAAAAATGGTTCCATATAATGGGAAACTCACTTTAGTAACTATTTGATTGCAAATGTTGAAAGGTCAAAGAAAATAATAATGCAGCAACAGTAAGCAGATATAATGTAAATGTGTGATGCATAGGATGGGTGGTTGACTGTAATATGCCCATGATATTAGCAGAGGAAAATTAAATTTAAAATCTGTGAAGCCATAGACAGGGTCTGGGAGAATGAACTCCAAACAAATAAGAACAGAATTTCTAGAGGGAATATATGAATTATCCCTTTAAATTGCAGGTTGGCTGGGGAAAGATGCATATAAACTTTTAATGACAACTTATGGTGAAAGAAATCCCAGAAGGAGGCAACACCTTTGTTCAGGACAGATTGGTCCTGTTCATAATTAAGAAAATGTATTTGCTTTTAACCATTACTGATAGTATTTTAAGATTATTAAGCAGGATGCCTATCTCCCAATTAAATCTCCAATATTAATTTGCCTTTAAAATCTCCCAATATTAATGTATCTTTATTTAAGTATGTATTAGTGCAGAGATTTCAACCGCAGATAGATAGGCCTTATACATTCAAAGAGATAGGTAATTTGTCAAGCAAAAATTGAAGCAACTGCAGGGTGCAATGGAAATGCATAGAATGGTCATTGAACCTGGTTTTGGCAGTGGGGTAAGTGAAGAAACCACTTAGTGGACATTCAGAAGAAAAATGTTGGCATTACTTGGTAAAAAGAAGGGGGAAATGTGTTCTATGCAGGAGAAAAGATAACTGTATTAAAATGAGTTTAATTTTCAAAGATTAAATGTTTTTAACATGTAGGAAAATGGGCAGAGGCAGTGACTCAGTTTAAAGATGAGAAGCATGGAGGTAATGAGAAAGTACTGTGAATAATAGTAAAACCTTTGAATATTATCCTAGGCTTGAGAAGTTAATGAAAGGGGCTTAAGAAGAAGACAATCAAATGTTGGTAATTTCATATACCTTAAAGGTTAATAAAATATTTTGATAATTTTTTATAAAACATCATTTTGTAGAGCATTTTTTTTATCAGACTTTATTTTAGTTCCTCATACTCTGGAAAGGCTGGTTGTTGTGAACAATAATTTGAGGCTCACATTGCACTGTTGTCTGGTTAGAAGCTTAGTGGGCTTGAAAGTTAGCAGTAATACTACAAACCCATTTCCTTAAGGCTACGGTTCAGAAAGTGTGATTGGAGAATTAACCCCATCAACATCCTATGGGAATTTTTTAGAAATGTGAATTCTCGGGTCCCACCCAAATCAACTAATTGGCCTTTTTTAAAAAAATATATCTTTTATTGATTTCAGAGAGAAAGAGGAGAGATAGAAACATCAATGATGAGACTCATTGATCCGCTGCCTCCTCCACGCCCCTACAGGGGATGGAGCCTGCAACCTAGGCATGTGCCCTTGACCAGAATTGAACCTGAGACCCTTCAGTCCACAGGCTGATGCTCTATCCACTGAGCCAATCCGGCTAGGACTAATTGACCTATTTGATACTTCTGACTCCTGTTAACATTTAGGAACTGTTACCTTAAAGGAAAAGCATGCATCAAAATATTTCAGTCTTCCTCACTTAAAGATTTTAACATAAAAAGTAATTCTTATCTGGCTGGTGTAGCTCAGTTGGTTGAGCTCTCTCCCATGCACCCTGAGGTTGCCAGTTCGATTCCAAGTCAGGGCACATGCTAGGGTTGCGGGCTTGATTCCCAGTACAGGGCATGCAGGAGACAGCCGATAGATATTTCTCTCTCATGGATGTTTCTATAGCTCTCTCTCTACCTCACACTCCCTCTCTCTGAAATAAATAAAAAGAAAAAACAATTCCCCTTTTACAACCAAATTAAATCAAAATTTCAAAATATAAGTATCCATGCATTTAAATAATAATTGTTCCTTCTCTTTAGATGTTGCAGTACGTTTTGTGTTTTGATATATCAAAAATCATCTAGTTTGCTGGATAATCATTCTTTTTTTATTAAATATTTTCACATATGCCTGTTAGTCTTTCAATTTAGAGTAAGTTACTCTGAATAACTTGCAACCACCATAAGTGGATAAAACTCTTCATTGCAGCTTTGAAAACATGCTATTTTGAACTAAAATCTATGTCCTTGAAGCTTTCAATTACTGATGCTCACTCTGCCCTGTGGACCGAATATAGTACTGGAGGCCCAGCGCGCACAAAATCGTGCATGAGTAGCTTGCTTCCACTTGCCTCATCCATCGCCGCTTGCAGCTCGCTGCTCAGTCCTCTGCTGCTCGTAGCCCTCCACCGCTCATAGCTCGTGCCCTGCCCCACCCGTCACAAGAGCCTCTGCTGGTTTGGTCCTGATGGCACTATGGCGTCATGGCCACGGGCCTTTTATATAAGAGATAGCTAAAATTCTTTCCACAGAGAAACTCTGGAAATATTTGAACATGGCTATCAGATTCCCCAAAATGCTCTGCTCCTCAAGCTGAAAATCTCTAGTTTTATTAACCATTATTTATATGACTTGGCTTCAAGTGCTCTGCCTTCATACTTCATTGAATGCAGTCTACTTTACTCCTTCCCTGTGAATTGAGATGATGCCTGGGATACAACCCAGTTCTCTAGGTGTGATCTTCCCCCAAGTAAACTCAAACTTCCTTCTGAATATGACATTTGTGTCAACGTACTTAACTTATTAATAATAAATTAGTTCCTTTTCTCTTGTTTTCAGCCTTATTAAAGATGACTGTTATTAGGTACTCTGGAATCAACAATCTAGAATCAGATTATGTTTTGTTTTTTTCTGGGTTCTTTTTTGGAGAAGCAGGATGGAGATGTTGTTCTTTCCTAACTTGTTAAGTCAGGCAGTTTTCTTATGAATTTGACAGACTCTGTGTATTGAGAGTTAAACCAGTATCTTACTGTTTTTTGTTTGTTTGTTTTGTTGTTGTTGTTATTTAGTAGTATTATATTGTGTGCATTCACTCATTTCTTTATGTATTTTATTTTTTATTGAATTTATTGGTGTGACATTGGTTAATAAAAGTATATAGGTTTTAGGGGTATAATTCTATAATGTATCATCTGTGCATTGTATTGTGTGTTCACCACCACAAGTCAAGTTCCTCCATCACCATTTATCCTTTCTTTATTCTCTCCTATGTCCACTCACTCTCCTTTCCTTCTGGTAATCATTATACTGCTGTCTTATTAAATGTTAAACATTCCTGTTTTATTCATTTTTGCCATTTATATTTGTTTTTTTTTTAAATAACATCATTTGGTATATAATTATTTAAGATGACCACAATTTAGAAAATGTTGATGTAATTATAGATACATTGAGAATATGAATGATTATTCAAATAGATGCAAGGACACACTTGTTCTAGAATAAAACTAGGTAATTCCACATTCCATAACAATATTATAAAATGTGAAGTGAAGATCTACTCATCTCTTGTGATAACCCTCAAAAGGGGAAATAAAAAATAGTATATGCTGACTTTTACTAGTACTTAATCAACCCATTCTGCTTTCTATAGACGCTCAGCTTGTAGGTGTACAAAACATACTTCTTTTGAAAATTGTTCAGGCATAAACTTGAACTCTTCTTTGTGTTTTTTATTAATCCATGCTTTCCTTTTTTGGAGGGGGAGAAGTGTGGAAAGGGGAGGATGGAGTTCACTGAAACAGTGGATTTGAATGTGATTGTAATGGGGATATTTAGTCATTATAATCCCTTTAGTCTTTACCTTTTACCAATATTTTTTCTAAGGTTTTATTCTATTAATGGAATTCTAAGAAAAGCAAAAGAACATCGAAGATTTTTTTTTCTTTCTTCATGACAATCATGATGAAATAGTAGGCCTGTTATCTGTTAGATTTCCCCCAATTGCAAGTAAAGTTATATACCAGTATATAGCCAAAGAGATTTAGGCTCACCTTAACTTCCATTAATTAAGTAATCTTATACAAGCCAATATAAGAAAATATCATTGCAGTGTTTCATTTGGGCAGAATTTGAATTACTTCTTTTCATTTAAAGGTAAGGCAGTCATGATGGTGAAGAACAGGAACTCTACAGAGTTCCAAGCTCTGAATTGCTGTATTTTATACATGCACACTGTTGCATTTCTTCATAGATTTCCTCAGATTTGGTGCACCAGAAAAATTAAGTCTTTGTGGATACAAAATAAAAAAAAGAAAATTCTAGCACAAACTGTGCCAGGCCAGCACAACCAAGGGCTCTGTGAGCCTGCGGGGGGGGGGGGGGGGGGGGGGGGAGGAGCAGCAAAGGATTTAGAAAAGACAGACATAGAGAATAAGCTGGGTCTAGGTGCATCTTCCTGTGCCTGGCTGAGGCCACAGAGAGAGACCCAGAGGCAAGCTGAGCCTTTATTTTATAGCCAGAGGTAAACAAGGTAGTGGTCACCATGGTTACAATGTTCTTGTGAGTTTCACTTGTTTTGGCAGCACTTGCTGCACCTCCCACAGCCCATTGGCTTCCCAGATAAGATCTAGGGAGTGTCATAAGGTCAAGGTTAATTATGCTAAGAGGGCTGTGCCCTCTAAGCTGGGACTTGTTTGTGGCTTTGCCAACAGGTCAGTCAGAGGCTTAACCCTATAGCCGCTCCCTATAACAAGCAAGTTACCACTTTAAAATATATATATAAAAAATAGCCCTGCCTTGGTAATTCACAAGATAATAAATAATGCTAAGATATTACTTATACTCTTGGATTTAACCAAATATTCAAATAGACATTATTGCATTTAACCATAGAACATACTTCATCTTTCAAAATCTAAAATTGTTATTTTCCAAAATGGAAGTATTTGTTGAGTGCCTAGAAATAAAGTTTTGAAGTCTGAAAAAAGATAGAAATCTATAGCTCTCATTTTGATAAACATTTTGAAAGACAAAAGGAAAGCAAAAGAGGGAAAAGAAAGTCCCCAGGCAAAATACATTTGAATTAAATCACAAAGATTGCCAGAAATTCAGCACTAAAAAAGTAACAAAAAGGGAATTACTTTTTAGGCAGTGTCAATTTTTAAAAGTCCCACAGAGCCATAATGCTTTAAAAAAATAATAGCATGCTACATATCCATTATGCTGGAACTGAAAATTTTATAAATACCCTATGTATTGTTAATGTTGCCAGTGTAATATAAATAAGGCCAGGCCATAAATGAGTAAACAAATACTATTTTCAATATTTAAATTTGAGAAAGAATAGCAAAAATAAAGGGAGGCAAGAAGAGGGAGAGTGGGGAAGGAGAGAAGAAATATAAAAGTAATGCAATGTGAGCTAGAAACAATGTGAAAAAAAGGAAAAGTTGTGAGAGTACATTCTCTTAATATATTATATAAGTTCTAGATTTAGCCTGGTGGCTTGAGAAATTAAATACCTAAAGCTTGTATTTTGATAATGATTGAGTAAGAATGTATTGAATTTATTAAGTATTAAGAGAACTGGGGAAAAGATTATTAAATATTGTATCTAGCAACTACATTGACAATGCCCTGAGGCTAATAACACATTCAGTTTCAGAGATCACCTGCTTAACATGCTGTAATGTTTTGAAAAACAGTGATTACATTTACTTTTTTTAAACTTAGCTTCAGGGGCCTCTACCTAATGTAACTATGACAATTTGCGATGCAAATTATGCAATTTTTTAGAACAAAATCACACAGCAGGTAATGGATATTTCAAAGGTAACAAATCCAAAGCCCTGTATTTTAGTTTCCAGGAGACTGAATACTTAGAGGTAGGATGAACCATCATTCAAGTGACAGAACTATTTAATAGCAAAGACACCATGACAAGGCAGGAATTCTTGTGCTCCACTCCATACAGCACAAGTACTATGGCAGCCACACCAGCCAGGCATATTTAATTTTTTTTTCAAAAATTATCTTCCTCCAGTTCCCTTATAGTGAAGCTGAAATAATGTTTTAAGCGATATTATTTTTAATACTTGACAGATGCTTGAATTATTTTGCTCCTTTTTCTCTGTATGTATTTTAACTTATATTAATATATAGTATTGATTCATATATTAAAGTCATTAACACTTGAGCTCTACTTATTACAAACATTTTTTTCCAATCTGTCAGAGCTTCAAAGGTTTTTTTTGTTATTTTTTTAATACATTTTTATTGATTTCAGAGAGGAAGGGAGAGAGATATATAAACATCAATGATGAGATAGTATTATTGATCGGTTGCCTCCCATATGTTCTCCCTCCACTCCCCCACTGGGGATTGAGCTGTAACTGGGACATATGCCCTGACAGGGAATCAAACCTGGTTCATGGGTTGATGCTGAAGCACTGGCTGGGCAGGTAATGACTCTTTATTGGTTTTTATGACCTCAACATTTTAAAGACTTTCATTAAACTTGCTTAGCCATTAAATACAAGACAATCATCAAGTAAATGTTAGTAGCCACATGTTCCCTGCATGTTTCCAATAGAACTACATTAATTCAATATTGCAAAAGATCATGTCCACCACTTTGTTCAAAGTGTAAAAAGGGATGAAATAGTATATTACTTCTGACATGGATATTTGTGTTATAAGTTCTTTTCCAAATAAATGATTCACAAAACAGTGATAGTGCCCATTTAGCAACCTTATAAAAATCTCACTGTGAGGTGCCTCCAAAATTGCCATTTAACTTTGTATTTGATACTGATTTAGATTGTAGTATGTACTGACAAAAGCATTGCTTCATTAGCTAGTTTCTGAGTATGTTTGGATGACATATGAAGTTGAGTGGGTGAAAATACATTTCACTTTGTCTTAAAAAAAAGAAAAATTATATACTACAAGCCTTCGACTTGAGTTGGTATGGGTTAAATTTAATATGACTGTGGCATCAAAAGATATAGATTTAAAATTTTTTTAATATGCTGCAATCTGTGAGTTCCCCTAGTTAATGTGTTGATGTTTTGTGATTGCAAATTCAAATGATTCTGAAAACTAGATAAGTGATTTAAATGTAGAAACTGGACCTGATGAGTATTGTGAGAAACTTGATTACATAGAGAAAAAAATATATAATTAAATACCTTCTTTATTATATATTTGAAAAGATAAAAACTTAATTGTTTATCCTAAAATTGGACAAAGAATACATCAAATAAAATCAGGAATAAGGAATTGACAAAGTCAAAGCAGAAATTAATATGCTAGAGAAAAATTAATATAACAGGTAAACATTTTCAAAAGCTGTTTCCTTAACTTGCTAATGAAATGTGTAATCCTTTTTTAAGGCTGACCAATAAAATGTGTGAACAATCATAGGCAATACCAGGAGAAATGCAAAGAATAATAAGCAATTCTTAGTGCAATTCCATTGAAGTAATTTAAAAAATTAGACAAAATTGATAATATCCTGGAAAAAGTGCAAATTTTCAATATCAACTCAAATGAAAGCAGATAACACGTATTCTCCAACTATTATAAAAGAAATTGGAAAGGCGATTAGGGATCAACAGTGATAAAGACACCAGAACCAGATGGCTACACAGCTGAGCCATCTTTTTAACTTTTTAACTATCTAACTTTTTTAAACAAGATAATACCAATGGTATTAAAATAATTCAGGTGTTTATTTAGGCGTTAAATACCTCAGTTTTTAAATGTTGAAATTAATCCATACATTGCAAAATATTCTGTGCTCAAAATAATTCTGCAGAGTATATGTGTCACTCGTTTGAAATGTCATGTCATTAGGACTGAGGGCTGCTTATTGGTTATTGAAATCTGCTTAGAAATCTTTGAATTGTATATTCTTGTAAATCTGTTTATCTAAGAAAATGTATGTGTATGGTATAGCGAGAGAAAAGACAGAAGCTTAAGTGATTTTATTCCTAGTTGTATTTTCATATTACATACTTTTTAAAAATAATATGTGTGAACAAGCTTCCATACTAAAAATAATTCATTGTTTACCAAGTTATTATATTATCTCTATGGTGTAATATAATATAATAAAAGGATAATATGCAAATCTACCAAACAGCGGAATGACTGGTTGCTATGACACGCACTGGCCACCAGGGGGAAGACGCTCAACGCAGGAGCTGCCCCCCTGGTGGTCAGTGTGCTCCCACAGGGGGAGCGCCACTCAACCAGACCTGGATTGACTGCTGGCAAGCATAGTGGCGGTGGCGGGAACTGGGCAAAAGGGCACAGGCCAAGCTGAGGGGACCCCCCCCCCAAACCTCCTCTAACCCTACACCTCCTGAGTGCACTAATGTCATGTACTGGGCCTCTAGTTGAATAATAAATGGAATACTTTTGGCAGTCACCTGCCTCCCCTGAGAAAAGCATGAGTTTGTTTCCTACTTATAGGTATGTATTTTGCCTTTGGGAGGGCAAAGACAAAAGATTGGCTGTGTTTCATTTCCCAGATATTGTTTGATTTATTTGCGTTCTGTTCACTGACAGAGAATGACTTTACAAATTGGCCTTTGACTAACCAAATGGCAGGCCAGAAATAAATGAGAATTAAATTGTTCTGACTGGATACTGCCTCTGATCTGCTTCATTAGCACAGGGCCTTTCCCCAGTGGCCCTTTGAACTCCCAGTTTCACTGTGATCCATTATATGGTGTCAGCTGTGATCTGCTCTGTGGGAAACTTTGCTTGTTAAAAGCATTTTGGTGCCATTGACCAGGGAAACTCTTATTTTGTGTAAACTCCAAATTTGCTAGTCCTTGAGATGTTGGCATTAGATGAGGGGTGATTAAATATTTGCCTTAAAAAAAGGAGAATGCTTCCTAAAGTGAAAATTATTGAAAGGGCAGGAATAAAAACATGCACTTTTCAGCTTAATCAACCTAATCTTATCTTTCAGTCTGGGAAACATCAATCCAGTGGACATCATTTACACAGAATAATTTTATCTAAAACAACAAAGCTTATTTATTCTTAGGTCACAGTAATGTTTTCAAATATTGGCAAATTAAATACCCTAAGGCCCTTTTGGTCAATTTATTTAGAACTTTCAGTTGAACAAGATGTACTTTAGAAATTCATATTTGATGTACTGCACAAAGTTTTCCAAGTTCACATAAAACAATTTTAAAAACAAATAGGACATGTGCAAATTTATAAGCATGGGGGAGTTGGTTCAAATTAAATTTAAAAATATAGATATTCTTTTTTCTTATGTGGAATCTAATGAACAAAATAAACTGATGAACAAATAGATTCAGAGACATAGAAGCGAGAAAAAGGCTGACAAATCTTAGAGGGAAGGGGGTTGGGGTCGGGAGAGATTAACTAAAGAACTCACATGCACATATGCGTAATCCATGGACACAGACAATAGTGCAGTGAAGGCCCGAGGAGGTGTAGGAGTGGAGTGGAGGGGATCAATGGGGGGTAAGGGGGGGGGGTGTATCTGTAATACTTGCAACAAGATAAAAAATTTAAAAGTAATAATTTAGAGACAAGATAATGAAATGAAATATATCAGACAATAAAATAAAAAAAAAACTTTGAGAAAATGATTCTTTTATAATTATTGTAGGAAAAATATCAATCTATGATTTTTAGAATGATCCACTTTGGTAGAATTTTCGAGATTGGTGCTGTACTTTAGTACGGATAGAGTAATAGACAGCAGACTCTCAATCCAGCCCCTTTCTCTCTTTTAATTTGTCATTACACAATTTTGTGCTGAGGCAAAATACCTCCTGAAAACCCTCTTGCAACCAACTTATGCCCTGCAGCATGAGATTTAATTATTTATATATTAGGACACACATTAAATATGCTCCAAATAAATCCTTACATAATTTGCAGTCAAAAATGAATATAATAAAAAAACATAAGTAAAAGTGTACCCAAAAGTACTTGACGTAAATTATATCTGAAGGGGAATGAGCACCTGACACACAAATAATCTCAATACTATGTTGTTTCAAGAAATGTGCTCAGTGAGTGATTTAAAAAGACAGAGTATTTAAAGTTTCATGTGGCAAAGCACAGGAAGTATCATTTAGGGGGAGAGTGGTATAATTTTCATGATTGCAATTTGTGTTGTTTTACTTTTAGAAAAAGTGATAATACCTTCAGGAAGGTACACATTTTCTTTTCCATTCAATTAATATCATGTCTAGTCTGCTATAATCCCTTATTATTTTCTTAAAATGTACACTATAATCTTATCTCTTCAACCAGTCTATTGTGTTCCTAAAACCAATAATAATTTTCCCCTCATACCACACACTAGCATTATATCAAATCTAAAGTGTCCTGTATTATCTTAAACGTTCTTATGAATTCAATTGTATTGCATGTTCTTATTAAGCAATTTTTTCTTCTATTCTTCCATTTTCTTTAAATAAATTAAACTTTCTTAAATCCTGCTCCCATTCTCATTAATACAATTTTTCTCTTTGGGAATTAAAGGGCTTTGGAGTTGCCTTGCCTCTATTCTATAGAATGGTGATTGCACCATATCCAAGTATTTACACTTGCACTTTAAGGACAAATAAATATAAATCCACCCTTATTACATTTGTATTTTTAGTGGATTTTAATAAACCTTTAAATACATGTGATGGAACAGAATATATAATAGAAACTCTGTGCTCTGAACCATTTAAAGAGACATTAAAATTTTCCAGGTTTGTTTCATATTTTTTTATTGTGGAAAATTGGGGGTGGGGGGGTTGGCAGATATACTTAAAAATCCTCCACTCCTACCCTCTTCTCCATCTTCAGAAGTCATTTTCCCTACAGTGTACTGCAGCCATCTCTCTGACAACACAAGTCCATTTACTCAGAAGGAGGCACACTGAGTTGTATTTATCATGGTATGTATCTTGGGATGATATTCATTGCACTAATTCAGTCATAATCTCAGCTTGATATGCTCTAACCCAAAGCTAAATTAGTATGTTAACCACCACCTGCGACACCTTGTTTAAAACCATAGAAGTCAGTAGACTCATATGTAAGCAAATTGGTTGAAATTTATAGTAGACACAGAATACAGAAAAGCAGAAAACATGGGTATTTTCTGTAGTCTGTGATTCTCATCCTGGTGATATAACATCTCTCCTCCACTATTTCGTGTTTTCTGGATCCTTCGAGAATGCCTTGGCCATCAGAGAGGTCTGTTGTTAATGTTTTCCCCAGTATGGTGGGTTCACATTTCTTTTCTGAATTTCCTGAGTCTTTTGTAATTTATTTTTCTGCATTGGGTTGCTATAACCTTCTGTCTGTATTTACCAAAGCATGTGAATATACTATGAACTAGTCCACAGTGTCTTCTGAGTTCAAGAGAGATGCCTGTGCCCACAAGCCTATTCTTCTGAGAATAATAATCAATCTTCCAATTTTCTTCCTTTCAATTGCATAAAGATATACAGTTGTCAGTGGCAATTTGAACATCCAATTCAATGGAAGAAATTTTTGTAAGTGCCTTAGTAGGAAAAGTCCTCTTTTAAATACTAAAGTAACAGAATTCTAAGTTGGAGAATGAGTAATATTTTGTGAGCAGGTTATTAAGTAAAATAGTAAGAAATACTTCTGCTTTTATCTCTTTGTTACTTGATATTATAGGAGAACAGCATTATATATTACTTACCAATTTATCATATCTACCTCTTCTTGTACCATCAATTCACAAACCATTGTTTATACTAGCTGGCAACATAACTAAGTACTCAATAAAATATACTATTACACTTATCTGTAAAGCCAGCTGTTTCTGGGTATGGGGGTTTGTGATAAGACTTGTGAATTTCATGGCCATCTTGATTATTTATTTCATATGAAAATAAGTTATTCGCTCCAAAACAAAATTGTGTGGGATATATAGCAGGAAATAAGGCATTTGGTGAATCAAAAAAAGTGACAATTTCAGAAATATTGCTGACGGGAAAGGTAAATCCATACTGGGTGATTGCCTATTCTAGTGTGGAAAATACCTAACATTCCATGTGCAATGTGACCTGTGTAATCAACCCGCCACAGGTAATTGGCTGGTCCCTCTAAGTACACACGCCATATCAGAGATTTAGAGTTGATCTTTGCTGTTGGCATAACCACAGTACTTTTCAAAGATTCTGGTGATCAACTCAGCAGTACATTTATAAAGACACTCTGGTCTTTCAGGGAACATCATTAAAGAAACTGAGTATGTAGTTTACGATAAGTCTATTCTATTTTATTCCAGTTTAATTTTTTTGCACTATATCAAAGAAGTTTAGAATTCTCAACATTCTTTAATACAGGGTACTACTGAGTATTCTATTTTCGGTAAAAAAAAAAAAAATCAAGCAAAATGATCAACTATCATATTCTAAAACTAGCCTAATAAATCCAGAATGCTCATATTCACACCAGTATTGATAAATATGGCCTAACCTAAAGTCATTTTGTTTCCTATCTAGTTCATTACTCTTAGAATTTATACCCATGCATGTTCTTCAGGTTTTTGTTGCTATAAATTATCAACTTGTTGAAATTATTGTGGTGCGTTAGCTATTTCCTTCTCAGTCAAATTGTTCTCTAGGGCATATTGGATCTGACACCATTGGGTAGGAATGGGGCAGGGGAATATTGGCATGTCGTTGTTAGGTAATTATTGGAAGTGCGATTATTATAATGTTTTTAAGCATGTCAGGAGTACTTTGATCAGACATATAGAGTTGATTGTACTGGCATCTCCAAGTATTCATTCTAATGTTCAGGATTCTATTTCATCTCATTGGTCTCATATACAGGAGAAAGGGAGAAGTAAACAATTCAACTTAGGTTGTAATTCAGCAGTCTATAAGTTTAGATTCTGCAGCTAATTTTTGGCTACATCAGCCTTTGTGTCTACAAAGTCTAGATTTTGTTAAGGGCAATTATATAACCTATGGTCCTCTCATCTGAGTGCAGGAAATGCTTACATTATAATGTTCACTATTTATTCCAGGGCAGCCACTGCTTCAATCTCATTTTTATATTCTTCTTTCCCTTCACAATGTTGTATCTGAGCAGCTATTTTATCCACCAAAGACTTGTCTTCGACTAGCACCTCATTCCACGTGATCTCTGGTGATAACTTAAGTATTCTTTCACCCCTACCCCATCTGCCTAGAACACTTGTGGATTTGTCTCACAGGAGCCCAGAAATTAGAGGTCCTGTATGTTTTACAATGGGCTTCAGCAAACCTATGGATGTTCTCCGAAAGGCAATGACCATTATCTTTATTATATTGAAAAGAAAACAATCCTGTTTTCTACTCTGGAGAGAATGAGTATCTCTAAATTACCAAACTGTGCACTAGACATACATCTCTGACAAGATAGTTGAGAAAGAGAAGGCAGTATATGTCTTGCTCAAAAATGTGTAACAACATCAGAAACCCATAGAAACTGTTTCCCAACAATAGACTTTGCTTTTGGTGCTACAGTAGGGTGTTTCTTGATTTAATAGCCCAGTTGGGGCTTCAGACTTTTACTTCTCCAGACCTAATTATTGTGTAAGCTTCTAATACCTATATTCAAGTATTGATGCTTGAAAATACCAGGAATAGTTTCCTGCCTACTACACTGTATGTCTTATAATTTGGTGTCCTAGAAACAGGAGCTGGGGTACAGACTGTGGTATAGGTGTCCAGTTGGGGCATTCTCTTAGGTAAACCAAGTTCAAGAAATCAGGGAAGCAGGATCAGGCAGAGGAAGGAACTAACTACAATTAAGTTGCTGCAGAGATCCCAGCCAATCCCACAGGGAGCTCTGGAGCTGGGATGGTCTTTCGGGGATGGCCAATTTGAGACAAGGGGGGCAGCCTTTGTATCCCTATTAACCTATCTATCTCCACGTGTGGCCATATCTAACTAAGGAGGGCATGCAGAATCTGCATGGGTGTCTCCCCATTGCTCTAGTGGGACATGAGCAAAAATGGGAACTGGAATGTAATGAGGTTCATGCTTTGAGCTGTGTCATAGTTTTACAGTAATTTGCCTCTAATCCAGGAAACTGGGATCTTATGCCAGCATCTATTATACTGTGGGGCACAAACTTGTTAGCTTGCAAATTGTGTAAATTTTCAGATATTTCTTAATTCTTGACATCAGGATGTTAATGGTGCTATCACTCCAGCTGACTCTCATACCCATGAACCTGATGATCGGGCACTGGAACATGGCATCAGTCTGTTGCTTCTGCCTCAGATCCTCATGGAGACGACAGCGGGATACTGGAATGCTAATTCTGGTGCCTCAAACACTCAGTGTAACTGCTTTCTAGCAGCAATAGCATCAGAAAGGTAACCACTGCCTCAATAATTGTATTCCAAATTTCATGCAAGTGTATCACATTCGAACCCTCATGGAAAAGGAAGTTTGAGAATCATAAATCTTTCCTTTCAGCCTATCTAACCAACAGTATGGACAGGAGGTTGGAGATCAAAAAGTTGAGGAATACAATCTATGGGGTACATCCTAGGGCAGGGGTGGGCAACCCCTGGCACACGTGCCAAACATGGCATGCCAGTAACTTTTGCTGACACGTGAAACCCTCTATTATAATCTTCCATTTACATTTTTTTCTTAATATCGACTTTTTTATTTTTCAGATAAATTCAGTGTAGGTGCATCTTAGATAAATAAATAATTTTACATAACAAGTTATCTTAAAGACTATAGACATGGATTGACGAGAGAGGGGAAGAGCAATTTCTATGCCTCTGCCTTAACTCTCCCTGCCTTCCTAGATCTGACCAGTGTTTTGGTTTCATCCACATATGCTTGTGAATCTTTGTTCTCAGTGATGAATTTTGTTAAGTCTCATAATAGGAGTAGCCTGACGGATGAAAGTAGTAGCTCGTGCATATCTCTGAAGGTCACGAAATACAAACCTGATGTAAAATCTCTGTCGTCAGTGATGCAGCAACAAAAGTCCCACTGATATCAAACGGAGTCATAAAGTTTTCTGTCGGACTATCAGTGTACATGTATACATTAAAAAATAAATGTATTTTTTATCATCATATACTGTGTTTTTGTCACTCGAATGAATTTTATTATTTCTTCAAGGTTCTTCACATACGTACACCTTAAGAGATATCAAGTAGGCGTAACATGTTCTCAAAAAATTAGGGTTGGCACTCAGAAGAATTTTGAGTCAGAGATTTTGCTGGTTTTGGCACGCACTCACAAAAAGGTTGCCCACCCCTATCCTAGGGTGTGTCCCTCCAGAAAGAACTTGGTTTTGATTGTACCTGGGGCTATAGAAATATATTCAGCCAGAATCAAATTTTATGTTAATGTCTTTCCCAGGTTTTCTATAGCACAGATATTTCATATTTAAAACTACACTGGTGGGCTTGTGGTTAATTTTGTGTGTGTTTTTAGAGATTTCCCTAGTCCTCCAGAAATTAAGCAGAGAGAGTTTTCTTCTTGTTCCGTGTTCCTAGTTAGACTTCCACTAAGCGTATAGCCCACTGAAGGTGCAGATTTTCGGCAATTATCACAGATCTAAACAACTTTTTGGAGGCTCAAGGTTGAATCTCCTGCTTCATGTGAGCAATATATCTCAAGCCCTGGAATTGCTGTAGCAGCAGCTAATGAAATGTGCACTATTAGTTTTGACTCTGGCACCTTAATTTTCACTTTTTTAATTTTTTCCTAGTACCTTTTGTTTTTTTCTTTCTTGAAAGCTCAGATATGCATTTCAATGAAAACTTTTACCAGAAGTTTTATGTGATTCTGGAAGAAAGGAGGAAGGGAGGAAAGAAGGGAGGGAGGGAGGGAAGCAGGGAGGACTAGTTTCCAAAAGATCTGAAGCTAGGAGCCACATTACCTTTATTTCAATCATTTCACTCCACTTAGTATGCATGGTATATTTCTTTTCTCATACTTCTTTATAGATACTCAGTTTTGTCTGGTGGGAAATTGATCATTTCTCCCTTCTTTTCTACTTTAAAATGTTTTATTTTATCACTAGATTACTTGATGTCAAATTGATAGTTTCTCCCTATTTTTCTTTTTTAAAATGTTTCCTTATTTTTATACTAGATTATTTGATGTTGATCTTCATAACAAACAACTCTCCTGATCAGCTTTGGACAATTTTTACCAAGATAAGGAACAAATCAAAGGAAAGCAGTGAGGTTAGCTCTGAAAAGACTTACTTGGAACATGAATTCCTTGGAAATGTTATGATGAGATAATTTCCCATATATCTAAAAATGAAAATTATATCTTCCTTTTTTTAAATTAGCATATGCACTAAATAAAAGATAAAAGAAGAAAACATGGGACTTGTTTATAGGAAGTTCATATTATGGTAATATAGACACTGATTTCAACAATTATGCAATGTGTACATAGGAGAAACAAGTCTGATATATTTTACAGAATTTAATATGTTAATAATTAAGTAAATACATATTTACTTAATTACTTCAAGAATTTCAATATTGCATGCAAGAATTCCAAAATAAGAAGGTTTTCACAGCTTTGCATATCTATATCTATATCTATATCTATATCTATATCTATATCTATATCTATATCTATATCTATATCTATATCTATCTATCTATCTATCTCTCTCTCTCTCTCTCTCTCTCTCTCTCTCTCTCTCTCTCTCTATATATATATATATATATATATATATATATACATACATACACTAGAGGCCCGGTGCACAAAAATTTGTGCACTCAGAGGGAAGCGGGGGGTCCCTCATCCCGGCCTGTGCCCTCTCGCAGTCTGGGACCCCTCGGGAGATAACGACCTGCTGGCTTAGGCCTGCTCCCGGGTGGCAGAGGGAAGGCCCAATCCCTAGGTGCAGTCCCTGGTCGGGCTCAGAGCAGGGCTGATTGGGGAGTTGGGGCACCGCCCCCTGTCATGCACAGAGAGGGCGGATTGGGAGGTTGCAATGCCACCCTCAGTCACGCTCAGGGTAGAGCCGATTGGGGGGTTGGGGCAGCGCCCCCTGTCACACTCAAGGCAGGGTCAATGGGGAGGTTGCGGCACCCCCCTGTCACTCACAGAGCAGGGCCCATCAGGGGGGTTGGGGCTCCGTACCCTGTCACGCACAGAGCAGGGCCCATCAGGGGGTTGGGGAGCTCCCCCCGTCACTCACAGAGTAGGGCCGATAGGGGAGTTGAAGCACCGCCCCCTGTCACACAAAGAGCAGGGTGGATCAGGGGGTTGGGGCGCCACACCCTGTCACACTCAGGGCAGGGCTGATGGGGAGGTAATGGCTCTACCCCGTCACACACAGAGCAGGGCGCGTGGGGGGGGGGAGGTTGGAGCGCCGCACCCTGTCACACACAAAGCAGGGTCGATAGGGGGTTGGGGCACCGCCCTCTGTCACCCACAGAGCAGGACTGATTGGGAGGTTCTGGCTGTACCCTGTCACACACACAGAAGGGCCCGTGGGGGGGGGGGGTTGGGGCGCCGCACCCTGTCACACACAGAGCCACTGGGCAATCGGGGTTGGGCAGCTCCCCCCTATCAGGCACAGAGCAGGGCTGATCAGGGGGTTAGGGCGCCTTCCCCTGTCACGAACAGAGCAGGGCGGATAGGGAGGTTGTGGCCACGCCCCCTGTCACACACAGAGCCGCAGGGCAATTAGGGGGTTTGGGAGCTGCCCCCTGTCACACTGATCTGGGTGCTGTGAGGCCTTGCGGCTCCACTGATCCCGGTGCTGGAGGCATATTACCCTTTTACTATATAGGATAGAGGCCTGGTGCATGGGTGGGGGCCCGCTGGTTTGCCCTGAAGGGTGTCCTGGATCAGGGTGGGGGTCCCCACTGGGGTTCCTGGCTATCCTGGATGAGGGGATGATGGCTGTTTGCAGCTGGTCACACCCCCTTCAGGGTGGAGGTCCCCACTGGGGTGCCTGGCCAGTCTGGGTGAGGGGCTGAGGGCTGTTTTCAGGCTGGCGGGTGACTAAAGCTCCCAACCGCTCCTTTTTTTCTTTTTTTTTTCTTTTTTTTTTCTTTTTTTATTCTGGGCCAGCTTTAGCTCTGAGGCTTGGCTCCAGCTCTTAGGCCTCTGCTGCTGAAAGCAGGTATCTGCTTTGTTTGGGTTCTATAATCGAAACACTGTTTCAACTCCAGCTCTGAGATCCCGGCTGGCTGAAAGCAGGTTTCTGGGCTTTTGTTTAGCTTCTATATTTGTAATAATGTTTCAAACTGCAAGCTCAGAGGATGGCAGCGGCAGGCAGGTAACGTTGGAGTCCTCCGTCACTGAAGCAAACAAGCCTCATGTTCGCTTCAAGCTGCCTGGCTGCCGGCTGCCATCTTGGCTGGCAGTTAATTTGCATATTGCCCTGATTAGTCAATGGGAAGGGTAGCGGACGTACGGCTAATTACCATGTTTCTCTTTTATTAGATAGGATATATTAATGTCAGTTCAGCAGATATTTATTAAGCCCTTGGTACATAGTGCCATTAGTATTCCATATTAAAATTTACAGTACATAGTGAAAAAAATTCTTTGGTCACACTTGCAAATGAATATGGATAAATTAAGACTAAACAGAAGAATCAAATTAAAACTAAATAAAACTTAGCAAGCATTACTAAGAATACCGTCTCTTAAACAATAAGAAATATTCAAAGGAAACCGCATGATCATGAAATAAATGTTAATTTAGCTAGTAGAAAAGGATTTTAAAAACTCCTTAGAAAAGGGGAAATGATAAATCTATAAATTACTAACTGGTGAACAAAATACTTATGCCTGGATAATTACTTGAATAACAAAAGGCATAATTTAGAATTACCTAAAATTAGAAAGTAGTGGTATATAATCCAGCTGACTTTGTGATAGGCTAATTGGACTGAACTAATTTAATTTCCTTTTATAATAGAATAATAGTTTTCAGAAGCAAGGAACAACTAAGATTAGAAATGCAAGTAAAAAGTATATGTTAGCATAGGGGGCTTTCTCACTGACAAGCTGAAGCAATAAAATGCATCACATTTGTTTTTAAAATTCCTTGACTCAAAAATCTCAAAATTCTCTGGAGATCACATCTGCATTGCTTTGACAAAAACTTGCAACTACTACAAATATTTTCTGATTAATACTACTTTATTTCTGTAAAAGAGGAATACAGCAAGAATTTCAGTATTGCATGCAAAAACTCCAAAATAAGTAGGTTTCCACAGCTTTGCTCAGCAGAAAAAAGACCTAAACCTCTTCTCCCTGATCAAGCAGGTTTTATATTTTCATCATATATATTTTTTAAATATATTTTATTGAATTTTTACAGAGAGCAAGGGAGAGAGATAGAGAGTTAGAAACATCGATGAGAGAGAAACATTGATCAGCTGCCTCCTGCACACTGCCTACTGGGGATGTGCCCTCAACCAAGGTACATGCCCTTGACCAGAATCGAACCTGGGACCCTTGAGTCCGCAGGCCAACGCTCTATCTACTGAGCCAAACCGGTTAGGACTCATCATATATTTTTTAAAGCATAAACTTTCCTTTGTAAATTCTAGCAGGATATGGCAAGGAAACTCAGGTCAGTGGCTTATTGACCTAACATGAGTAATGATTTTCTGGTGTGTGTGTGTGTGTGTGGTGGGGGTGATGGTGGTGGTGGTGACATTGACCAGACAGTGACATGAGACAACTTTTTGGGATGATGAAAATGCTCTCTATTTTGTTTCATGTGGTGGTTACAAAGGTGTATACAATTGTCAGATTTTATTAAACCAAACATTCAAACTAAAAAAAGGTAGGTTTTTATTTAGATCCACTAACTTTCCTATAATTTCCCCATTACATACTATTTTGACAAAAAGTAATTAACCAAAATAAACTGTAAATGCTGTACAACAATTATTTATTTTTTACACTTGCTATTATAGTCAAATATATGTTTACTTTTTAATTAAAAGCGTATTTTCAAACTATAGCTGCTTAGGTCCTACATTTTCTTCTTGAAATATTTTTTTTTTATGTAGGATGTTTCTACTTTTGTAAAGATTAAAGATAATAGCACAATAAAGTACATCATAGTTGTCTTTATATAAACAGCTTTACTGTGTTATTTACAATTTCATCAGTCAGATAATTTGCTAAAGCAAAACTCAAGAAACAAATTTTTTCTAAGCTGGTCAATGTGAATTACATTGAGTTATAGCCATATACACAAATAGTAGCATAAGGATTAATACCGATTTGTTATTAAGGTACATTTTTACATTCTGAGTTTGTCATACTTCTCCACAAAAAGTGAATAATCCTATATAATAAAACCCTAATACGCAAATTGACTGAATGGCGGAATAACTAGTCGCTATGACATGCACAGACTATCAGGGGGCAAACACTCAATGCAGGAGCTGCCCCCTGGTAATCAGTACACTCTCACAGGAGCAACACTGCTCAGCCAGAAGCTGGGCTCATGGCTGGCGAGCACAGCAGTGGTGGCGGGAGCCTATCCCTCTTCCACTGCAGGTGGGTGGTAAGGAGAGAGGGGTCCCGAACTGCGAGAGCCCTGGAATGCAAGAGGGATGTCTGACTGCTGGCTTAGGCCCAATCCCCAGGGTGAGCATGCCTAAGCTGGCAGGCAGATATTCCCTGCGGGGTCCCAGACTGTGAGAGGGTGCAAACAGGGCTGAGGGACCATCCCCCCCCACCCCTGCCCAGTGCACAAATGTTGTACACCGGGCCTCTAGTAGGTTATATAATTATATATATGTATGATTTATTACAAAGCATTGGCTCACATGATTATGGAGGCTGATAAGTCCCAAAATCTGCAGGTGAGTCAGCAGGCTGGAGACCCAGGAGAGTTGAAAGTCTGAACACCAGAACTAATGGTGTAGTTAGAGTCCAAATGTTGGAAAGCTTGACAACAGTAGGAGCCAGTGTTTCAGTTGAACTCCAAAAGGCAGGAAAAAGCCAAAGTGGATGTCCAGATGTCAGGGAGTCCGAAAAAAGGAATAATGTCTTTTTCAGGGATAGTTAGACTTTTTGTTCTGGTTAGGCCTCAAACTATTTGGATAAAGCTTATCCACGTTGGGAAGCGAAATCTGCTTTACTTAGCCTACTGATTCAAAGGTTAATCTCATCCAGAAACAGTCTTACAGACAAACACAGAATACTGTATGAACAAATGTCTGGGCACCCTTTGGCATAGTAATTTACCATCGCATATACCATCTGTTGATAAAAGTTCACCCCTTCTAGCCCCAGATGCAATTAGCAAAACATCATGCAGGTACGCAAAGGTTAATTTTGATCAAGAATTCTTCATCAGTATCTGACTTCCCTATTCTAAGAAGAAAAAAACTGGCCTGAGTTGTTTTCTGCTTAAAATATCTATAAGAAGATAATCATATGCCTTTATTACTGTTATTATTGCATATTTTTTAGAAAACATAAAGAAATTAGAAAATGAGGCTTAGAGTGAGCAAAAAGAACTGAGTTTCCAGCTCGGATTTGTGAGTAAAAATATATATGGCAGATTCTTGAAAAATGTTGTTTCCTTCAATATTGTTTTGTGATAACATTGATGAGAAAAAAATTGGATTCCTGTTTTGGGCCACTGTCTGTGTGGAGTTTGCATTTTCTCCCCCTACCCTCTCTCCTCTGAAAGCTGCCTGTCTGTTCCATGTATCCATGCCTTTGGTTCTATTTTGTTCCTCAGTTTATTTTGTTCATTAGATTCCACATGGAACTGAGATCATAAGGTATTTATCTTTCTCTGATTGGCTTATTTCACTAAGCATAATAATCTCCATAAATGCTGTCACAAAATGTAAGAGTTCCTTTTTTTTTTTTTTATGGCTGAGTAGTACCTCATTGTGTAAATGTACCACAGGTTTTTGTTTTTTTTTATCCATTCACCTACTGACGGGCACTTTGCCTATTTCCAGGTCTTGGCTATCTATAATAATAAAAGCGTAATATGCAAATCGACCAAATGGCCGAACAGCAGAACGACCATCCAGACGACCATACTATGACATGCACTGGCACCAGGCCAGCCAAGGCAGGTGCGATGCAATTGGTCAGGGGGCTCCGTGATGGCCCTAAAGAGGGAGGCCCAGGCCACCCTTTGTTGGACGATTGATTGGGATTGGGGGGCCCTCCGTGGAACTGAGGAACCAGGGGAGCAGCAGACATGGGCAGCACCAGGCCAAGGCAGGTGCGAGCGGAGGGTGGGGCTGGGGCTACAAAGCCAAGGCTGCAAAGCCAGCAGCCAAAAAGGAAGGCCTAACCTTGCACAAATTTCGTGCATTGGGCCTCTAGTGGCAAATAACATTGGTATGAACATAGTGGTGCAGAAGCTTGTTATTTCTTATATATTCATCGTCCTTATCCATTTTTACCCTCTTCTTCTGTTTCTTTGATTTTTCTCTTCCTTTTTTTTTTTAAATAGTAGTATCTTCTTCCCTTTTATCTTGAATCAGAACCCTTCATTTTATTTGCAGCCAATAAACAAATAAGCAAGCAAAATAACAATTTGCAAACCACAAAGCATATGTGAAAACTAACCTCATGTGACATAGATGTTTAGAAGTGGAGGAACATTGCTCATCTTCAATCTTCCAATATACTCAAGACCCAATTTAATCATAGAAAAGTTACTTTGTTACAGAGGCATAAATTGAATTTTAAGTGATCCCCCAGATAAATATAAACCAATAGTTAACTTATGAGTATTTAAAAGGGCAGTATGTCAGCTCTCAATGGTTTTTATGCCAGAAACAATGCTAGTTTTTTAGGTAGCAAACTACAAGTTCATTTAAGTAGACTCATGTACCACTTCTTTATCCAGAAGTCAGATATCTGTGTTTAATTTTCTGATCTCTTAAACTTGATCTTCTTTGCAGCCCAGCTTTCCCCCAAGTTCACTTAAATTTTGAACATGTTCCTGCCCTCTCTTCCTCATGTTAATACACATATCTTTCTCCTTGGTTTGAGTTATAGATTAAACTATTTATAGACTATTATTAGTATTCCTATTCCATGTGACTCTTGACTTCTTCTGACCTTTGTGATTATATGTGGACTGACTTGGCTGATTAATATGCTATTATAATAATCTGATAGAATGTGGTGTCCAATTGCACTTGAAAATAGTAATTATATTTAATAGAACTGGTAATAATTGAACTTATTTTATTTTTCTTCTCAATTTCCAAAATAAGGGTATAAACTAGAGCTTTGAATTTAACAATATTATCCTATTGCTATTTAATTTTTATTTGAGTCTGAAATCAGTTTAATATTTAGATGTTTAAAACAATGACAGCACTAATATATAAGAATATATTACTTCTATTATGCATGATGTTCTAGGGCTAATATTTCAGTAGTGATAACTGAAAAATTTTGACTGTCAGTAAGTATAAGAAATTACACATGACTCCTAAGGTTTTCTCTTTTCCTTCAACTCTGTTGTATCACAAGTCATAGTCACTCAACACCTGCTGAGATTTAAATATCAAGTAGTTTTAGATTGTCTCAGACGCTCATGCTTTCTCAGACTTTTAGAAATTTTGACTATTATGGTAAAGATATGGACATAGCACTCTGTTTCATAAGTTTAAATATTATGAATTTTCTACTTTATTTAAAAAGATTTCCTCCATTATTTTGAAATGTTATTTCTTCTCTTTAATTAGAAATTAATTGAATCATATCTGTTCAAAAAACAAAGACTTCGTGACCTTGCTAATACAATTATGCTATTGTTTTGGATGTAATCATGAATTAGTATCATTGAAAGTCTGCAAGCTCATTGATTTTTTCCTTCTTATTGAGTTAATAGTGTGAATTTACCACATGTTTTTACATTTTTCTTTTGCTCTAAGCCAGTGATGGTGAACTTTTTGAGCTCGTCGTGTCAGCATTTTGAATAACCCTAACTTAATTCTGGTGCTGTGTCACATATAGAAATGTTTTGATATTTGCAACCATAGTAAAACAAAGATTTATATTTTTGATATTTATTTTACATATTTAAATGCCATTTAACAAAGAAAAATCAACCAAAAAATGACACGCATGTCATAGGTTCGCCATCACTGCTCTAAGCAATCGTAAATCCTTCTTGTATTATTTTAGATATCTAGCTCCATTTAAATTGTATGTCAATATAAAAATATTCTACCTAAATAGAAGACACATTGAAAATCTAAAGTTGATCAAATTCATTCTCACTTATGGAAAACTGGCATATAATCTGGTATATTTCCCTATCATTTGATATCCTTGCTTTTTTAAAGGCTATCAATTGAGACATAACTTCCATATTCCCAGTCTAGTCTTATTCCTAACGCTTGGAAATGAGCTGGCCTCCTCATCACTTATATTAAAGAACAAATCACATGAGTTCTTCATCTATCACTGTTTTCTCATCTTCTTGTATCTCACTCATTACTTACATGAATCCTCACAATCATTGTATATATCTGTCTTATCTGCCAACTATGAATGGAATCATTTAAGAATGCTCACACATGTGTAATTTGTTAAATACTAAAATGTTCTCATAATATGTCACACTGTTACAGAGTGCACTTGTTATACTATTTATACTATTATCTTGCCATTGCCAACACCACAGCACTTTATCTTTTAAATATAAAAATACATTGACTATAAAGAGAAATAAAGCTAACGTTTAAAGAGCAATTGTAGAAATGTTTAACAAACTCATGGGTGCATTTTATTGCCTTTTTAAGCAAACTTGACCAAGTAGTTGTAAAAAGATTTATGCATAAAGCAACAATATTAAAACAATAGAAAATTATTAATTCTTAAATCTTTTTACAATTTAAGTTTTAATATAATGAAAACCAGTAAATTATTTCTTCATTCTTTTTTGTTAAAGTTTAGCTGGGGAGTTGTTTGTTGTGTGTGTGGTTTTGGTTTATTTTCCCACTGACGTAATGGCAGAGGATGTGAAGAGTTTATCAGGATAGTAGCCATCTAGAAGTACAGACAGCTCTTCAGGGAAATCTAGATTAAAAATGAATAAGCAGAGGGAAAGCTTTTACAATCCTACTGGAAAGCTGTGATTTAGTGAAATGAGGTTCCTGAAACTTAAAGATTAGATAAAAATAGAAACTGCTTGTCAGCAGCTTCAGCCATAGTGCTAACTGGGCAGGTGGGCCACACACTCCAGCTGGGTTGTTTCATCCCTCAGGACCTATTTACAACCTGCTGCACACGTCTTTTTATATTAAGCAGCAGTTGAAATCATATGCCTTTGCAGACACACAGTATCAAATGTCTTCACTTACCAACATATTTTCTCTATGCTAATGAAATTAATAGCAGATGTTTTAAATAAGTCTTTTTAGTAGTTTGTTGGAATTTGGCATTTAAATAAATTTCTTTTTCCTTTAATTTATTAGAAAATATTTCTGATAAACAGCATACAGAGATAATTTAATACACCTCTACAGATCTAACACCAGAGTAAGAAAAAAAGATGTTAAAAATATTTTTCAAGCCCTTCTGTATCTCTCCCCAATATTCTTTTCCTGACCACCTCTTCAAACATAAATGGACACAGACATTAGTGCAGTGAAGGTCTGGGGAGAGGGAAAGCTGCGGAGGAGGGTGTCAATGGGGGAAAATGGGACATCTGTAATACTTTAAACAATGAAGATAAATAAAAGTAAATATTTGCTTGAATTTTGTGATAAGTATGTCATTATAAGTATAGTATATATGGCTATGTTGATGAACAATAAATAGTGATTTTTTCATGTTATAAAATAGAATGTATTTGTTAGATACTTTTTTGTGTTAATGCTCACCGGAGAATATTTTTCCGTTGATTTTTTTAGAGAGAGTAGAGGGGAGGAGGAAAGACGGAGAAACATCCGCGTGAGAGAAACACATTGATTGGTTGCCTCCCACAGGAGCCCCGACCAGGCTGGGGATCAAACCTGCAATCAAGGTACATGCCCTTGACTGGAATAGAACCCAGGACCCTTCAGTCCACAGACCAATGCTTTATCCACAAAACCAAACCAGCTAGGGCACATATTTTATTTATTTATAGTGTTTCCAATAGCTTCACTTTATTTTCTCTATAATTAATGATCCACTTATAAATTGCCACATTCATCATATGAAGGATAGATTTTCCCCAATTTTTGTTAGTGTGAATAGTTCTGGTAGGAGCATTCTTACACATTTTTCAAAGTGCCCATAACGCATCAATTATCCTAGGGCACATTATCAAAAGTAGGTTTGCTATCTTATGGATTTCTGCATATCCAAGCGTAGCTGATGTGTTAGTGATGTTCTCAAACATTTCTGATCATCTGGTGAAAAGCAATTGCATTGATTGATTCCAGTTTCTCTGGTGGACCCATTCAGATTTGTCTTCCAGTTCTCTAACTTTATTCAGCTTACTGCTGTTCGGTTGCTAACTGGTTACATTGTTTTGAACTGTCCTAGTCATTGTACTTGAAAAGGTCCCAAACCTTACTAATGTACTCATAATTCTCTGTATCTCCTTACATATTTTTAATCTCTTAAATTTTTATTCTAAATCCAGTAATGCCAATATTTGAAATTTGGGTCCGCATAATTATTCACTTTTTGCTTCCTTTGACATTTGTGTGTACTTCATAAGTTTGGATTTAGATGTGTTTTGTTTATTTCTTTGGGAACCTTGTGAGGCATGAGTTGAGGGTATATTTGTGGAGATGAAACTTTCTGAGCAATGAAGGGTCTTAAAGCACTACCAAAGTGGAAATAGTTTAAGTTTATTTCTTGAGATTTTGTGCTCATATCAGTAGTATAAATTTGTATTCCAAATCCTCACGAGAACATGCCCTTGGTGACAAATACTAAGGGAAATACAGGGTGTGGCAAAAATAGATTTACAGTTGTGAGTACACGAAACAGAGCTTACTCTTATATTATTACTTATTAATTATTGTATTGTTTTCCATACTGACAACTGCAAAAGTACTTTTACTCCTCCCTGTGCCTTTCCCCTCAACTGGAGCTCAGGCTAGAAATGACATTTTCCCTTACTGCCTCCATTTGTCACAAATGTTATTTTAAAAAAATTATATA
Source organism: Myotis myotis (assembly GCF_014108235.1). Taxonomy (NCBI): domain Eukaryota; kingdom Metazoa; phylum Chordata; class Mammalia; order Chiroptera; family Vespertilionidae; genus Myotis; species Myotis myotis. The sequence goes on from NW_023416368.1 coordinate 62,467,845, forward strand.
TAGGTATGTAAGTGTATATATCTTTTGTTTGAATTTTATACAAGGCAGTTATTTAAGATACATTTTTAAGAACCTGTTATCATCATCTGGTGAAATGAATTATCTATTTATTTTTATTTATATGTATATTTATATATGTATATTTTATTTTTATTTATGTGTATATTTATATGTATATTTATCTATGTATGTATGCATCTGTCTGTCTAGTTATTTACCTGCTTACCAATTGTCTATCTACCATTCCATTTATTTCACTATTCTGTTTTTTATTCTCATTCTCTACTTAACTCTTTCCCTTAGGGTCAACCATTTTATTTTTTTATGACTAATTTTCATTTGGATATGTTCCTATGAAATGTATTTTATGTTTTTTGTGTTTAGATTTAAATAAATAGTATTATTGCTTTTGATCTAATTGATTAATTTTTCACTAGTACTTTGTTTTAAAGATCTCTGCATGTCATTTTATTAGAGCTTCCATTGTTGAATCCCAACATATAAATCTATTCTCCTAAGAATGACCACTTCAATTTTTACCAGTACCTTTTACCACAAACAGTGCTTCAATGGTTATCATCCTAGAGACCTCCATGAACCTGCAAGTTGAGGATGTACTCAGGGAAAGCTAGACATGACTAGTGGTCACCTCGAATAAGATAATATGTGTAAAGAACTTCAAATTTGCTTGCCAACTAATAAGACTGTTATGTGTTTTAATCTTTCTTTCTTCCTCCTTCTTCTTTCCCTTCTCCTGCTTCTCCTCCTTCCCCTTTCCTAATTTCTTCTCCCTCTTTTATTTTTATCCCCCAAGCCTCAATCATCTTGTTATAAACCCCAGTAATGAATCTCTCTGTCTACTGGGAAAGGCACTGAGTGTGTTTATGCTTAGACTCCATGCTGTTGACCTCTGTTGTACTTATTTCTCCCCTTAAACCTCTGATTGCCTGAACCTAGAATATCTTTCAGTAATTTAGGTGTATTTTGGATACCTGGCTATAAGTCTTCATATTTTCTAAATGCAGAAAATAGTGTGTTTTTTTAATACAAAGTATATTCTCAATAATGTTATGTATTGGTAGCCTCTGTAAAATTTTTATACTAGAAAAAGCATACTATACCTGAGATACCATTAGGTTCCTTTTACTTTTGGCCTACTTACAGACTTAATGAATTTCAAATCTAAATTTTTGAGGGATAAACATGAAATGAATTTTCATTTAAAAACCTGCAATTTAAATCATACTACTTCACTAATTCCCATGTCAAAATCATTAATTTGTGACTTATATTTATATTTTTCCAATTTATTTCATTAGTGATTTGTATTGGGAAAATCATTATTTCCACACTCCAAAAACACACTATAAAAACTATTATAATAATCGGGATGTTTATTTAATGTATATGGCTCTTTCACAAATAGCTTCAGCTATAATATGAAAGGGGGCATAACTTTTCTACTGGAAAAGTAAGAAAACTTTCTTGAATATATTTTTATATAATCCTCATGTCTAAAGAAGTATACAGTTGAATACTTAACTATTCACAGTTTCTCCTAAAGGATTAAAATTTTTGTAATTCTGTAACTTTGCACAATCTAATACCCTTTCCACAGCAAATTATTTTGCCGTCCTTTAATTATTTTATTTTATCCGTCACCATTTATCCCCTCCAACTACCCCCTAACCCAGGGGTGGGCAAACTTTTTGACTCGAGGGCCACAATGGGTTCTTAAACTGGACCGGAGGACCGGAACAAAAGCATGGATGGATTGTTTGTGTGAACTAATATAAATTCAAAGTAAACATCATTACATAAAAGGGTACGGTCTTTTTTTTTTTTTTTTTTTTTTAGTTTTATTCATTTCAAAGGGGCTGGATCCGGCCCACAGGCCGTAGTTTGCCCACGGCTGCGGCCTAACCTCTACAATTGCCACACTGCTGTCCATGTCCATTCTCTCTCTCTCTGAGCAAAAAAGAAAAGAAAAGAGAAGAGAAGAGAGAGAGAGAGAGAGAGAGAGAGAGAGAGAGAGAGAGAGACCATCCTTTAATTTTTAGTTCAAGGAACACTGTGAATTCTTCCTTTGTCCCACACTTAGCATAGACACTCTTCTCATTCTTGTTTCTTCATCATACTATAAATTCTTTATTATTATTTTGTAATTAGTAGCTATCAGTTTCTCTAGTTAGAATTTGGAATTCTGAGATAGAAATTCATGTTATCCATAGTTAATTCCTGTCTTCTAGTACAGTGTTGGCCATGTATATTCCAAGCAAACCTGTATTCAAGAAGTGAGTAATTTGTACATCAACACCTTATTAAAGTAGTAACATGATAATAGAATATAAATACCTTCCAATCATATCTCAAAATATTTTTTAAATTTTAGAGTCAAAGGGGGAGGGGGTGAGAGAGAGAGAGAGAGAGAGAGAGAGAGAGAGAGAGAGAGACTGAGAGAGAGACATTTATTGGTTGCCTCCTATACTCGCACTGACCAGTAATCAAACCTGTAACCTGGGTATGTGTCCTGACCAGGAATCAAACCCGCCATCTTTTGGTACATGGGATGACCCTCTAACTAACTGAGCAACACTGGCCAGGGCCATATTTCAAATTTATTTACATAAAAATAAGATAAATGGATAAAGTATATGAAAGCTAATTACAATGTCTATTATCAATTTTAAAAATGCAATCTCCCCTTTTTAAGAGAAAATCATAAATAATATTTCAAAAATTAAGTATTTCTTTTAAATATTTCCAAATATATTCTTTAAAATATAGAAATGCATAAATAAAATCGCCAAAAATTATTTTCATTTATTTTATTGAATTTTCTTTCCTTTTCAAATGCATAGTTTCAAAAAAGTAGCTTATCAACATTTATTTTAGGATTTTCTCGTATTTCAACTCTAATAAAGTCTAATATTATAAAACAATAATGCTATAAGAAAGGCCTATAGAATTTTCATTTTTTTATCTTAAGATTATATATTAGGTAAAAAACACAAACATTTCTTTTTTCCTAGCATTATTTTAAATCTTCAAATCTGTATGCATTGCAAACAAATAAATAATTTGTACTTTGTTATGGAAAGGAGGGCTCATATATGTGTGTGAAACCAAAATGTGGGTGTTTGAGTCTGAGTTCTTGTCTCTTGAAATCAAAGAATGAAGTTGCTGACAAAAGCTATTAATGGAACCAAAGTTTATTGGGAGAAGCCAGTCCTAGAAAAGGTGCAGCTGGGGTTCCAGGAGCAGCCAGTGTCCAGAGTTTCCTTTCCATGTTACAGTCAAGAGTAGTTTATTATCCAAGCTAATTAAAGTCTAATAGTCTTCCAGGCCCGTGTGGCAGTGGTTGAGCATAGACCTATGTACCAGAAAGTCAAGATTCAGTTCCCAGTCAGGGCACATGCCTTGGTTGCAGGCTCAACCCCTGGTGTGGGGAGTGCAGAAGGCAGCCTATCGCTCTCATCATTGATGTTTCCATCTCTCACTTCCTTTTCCCCCTCCCTTCCTCTCTGAAGTCAATAAAAATATATTAAAAAACAACAACAAAAGAATGAGAGCCAAGAGATGGGGCCTGAGTCCTCCAAGATATTTTAAAAAAAGGAAGAAAATAAAGTCTAATAGTCCATGTGCAGAGGCCCACATGACCATAAGCCATGTGGGTGCAGGGAAGTGCTCCCCCCCCACACAGGAACAATCATCAGGAACCCACTGAGTTCAAGGGAGAAGAGAAAGAGAGCTAAAGGAAGCACAGGCCTTTTTAAAAAAAATATATTTTATTGATTTTTTGCAGAGAGGAAGAGAGAGGGATAGAGAGTTAGAAACATCGATGAGAGAGACATATCAATCAGCTGCTTCCTGCACACCCCCTACTGGGGATGTGCCTGCAACCAAGGTACATGACCCTGACCAGCATCGAACCTGGGACCTTTGAGTCTGCAGGCCAACACTCTACCCACTGAGCCAAACGGGTTAGGGCAGGCCTTTTAATTGAGGCATTGGAGACAGCCTTACTAGCTCCTAATTGATCTTTTCAAATAATTTTGCCTTAGCAACATCCTTGGGATTGGTTTACACGCCTTACTGCCTTGTGATTGGTTATCTGCATGATGCCTAGCAGTATTCAGACATTTTAAAGTTTGTCTCCCACACACACCCTTCCTTCCCCGCCCAATCGTGTTGTCCTAGTAATTCCGCTCAGTTGGGTTACTGGATTCTACTGTCTCCGGCCCCTGTCTGCCTAGCTTCTTTCTGTCTCCTCATGGGCACCAGGTATGGGGTTTTTGATTTCCCGTTGATTATTTTAATTATATGCTATGCTAATGACTCTGTATTATTTTCTATCTAAGATATCTCAGTACCTAACTCCTTGTTTCTACAAGTTATTTTTTCTGCCCTGGATGTTTTTAATTTGTTTAGCTAATTAAATGCTGTTCACCTTTTAAGATCCAGTTTGTTTATGACTTTCATGATTCCATCAACCAAAATCGTCCTTTGTGACACTTTAGACAAATGCTTCTTGATTGTATTTGACACACTACATAGTGATTGTTTTTGCATATGTTTTATCAATTTACTTGAACTCTCACACTCCTGGTTAAAAAAAAAAAAAAATCTATTTGATGCTTAAGACTATATTTAAATGATGAATGTAATTATACATTACCCATAATAATCACTGATTTTTATTTTAAATGTAAATACAAATAAATTTACATAATAAAACTTAAAAAAATAATACTTAAAATTATAAAGAATGCTCAAAGTCGCTAGTCATCCAAGAGATGCAAATCAAAATGAAAATAAAGTACCATCTCACACCTGTCAGAATGGCTATCATCAACAAATCAACAAATGACAAATGCTAGAGAGGATGTGGAGAAAAAGGAACTCTCGTGCACTGCTGGTGGGAATGCAGACTGGTGTAGCCACTGTGGAAAACAGTTTGTAGTTTCCTCAGAGAATTAAAAATGGAACTCCCATTTGACCCAGTAATCCCACTTCTAGGAATATATCCCATGAAATCAGAAACACCATTCAGAAGGGACATATGCACCCCTATGTTCATAGCAGCACAATTCACAACAGCTAAGATTTGGAAACAGCCTAAGTGCCCATCAGCAGATGAGTGGATTAGTAAACTGTGGTACATCTACACAATGGAATACTATGCTGCTATAAAACAAAAAGAACTCTTACCATTTGCAACAGCATGGATGGACCTGGAAAGCATTATGCTAAGCGAAATAAGCCAGTCAGAGAAGGATAACACATGATCCCACTCATTTGTGGAATATAATGAACAATGTAACCTGATTAACAAAAATAGATCCTAAGACATAGAATCATGGAACAGACCATCAAACCTCATACGGAAGGCAGGGGAGGGTTGGGGAGTGGAGGAGGTAAGAGATCAACCAAGCATGCATACAAGCATAATCATTGGACACAGACAGTAGGGGGGTAGGAAGTGAGGGTATGTGCTGGGGGGTAGGAGCAGTCAGGGAGAGGTTGGGGGGAGGGAGGAGACATATCTAATACTTTAAAAGATAAAGAATTTAAATAAAAAAATTAAAAAATATATAATATTTATGTAAGAAAATATAGATATTATTGAATATAGAAGTTATTTGATGAGTAAATTTAGTTCTAGTTTGAGATTCCTTCATAAAAGTCTAGTGTATGCCGAAACCGGTTTGGCTCAGTGGATAGAGCGTCGGCCTGCGGACTGAAAGGTCCCAGGTTCGATTCCGGTCAAGGGCATGTACCTGGGTTGCGGGCACATCCCCGGTGGGAGGTGTGCAGGAGGCAGCTGATCGATGTTTCTCTCTCATTGATGTTTCTAACTATCTCTCTCCCTTTCTCTCTGTAAAAAAATCAATAAAATATATTTAAAAAATAAATAAATAAATAAATAAATAAATAAATAAATAAAAGTCTAGTGTATGTCTCTTTACCATCCTATCTTTACTATCCCAACTCTGCACTACCACTCACACTGTTTGCTGTTTTGTTGTATGCACGCTCATGCATTGGTAATGTTGCTCATGCTGTATATTTCGCATAGAATCCCCTCCTTCCCTTTGCTATAGAGATCAATTAGTTATCCTTACATTCTCAACTCTCTGTGTGTTTTCCAGTTATCCACATTCTCAAAGCTTCCCTTTCCCTGCCTCAGTTAAGGAAAAATGTATTTTTTTTTCCTTGACTATGCTCTCTAGATTGTATGTATAATTTTATTATTGAATGTCACATTTGATTTCAAATATTTCATGTGTGTGCCTGTCCCTCCATCAGGTTGTTAAATTCTAGAGTTCAGAGATTTGGTTAGGAATAGTGCCTACTCTCTTGAAAATGCTCTTCCAGATACAGTTAGGACTGCAGAGTCTGTAGTTCTGGAACATACATTCCAGTAAAGGGAGCATACCATGTACAAATAAATATATATTATTGTTGGAAGTAGTAATTATGCTAAGAATGAATAAAACAAGGAAATCAAATAGTAACAAGGGTGCTATTTTAGATAGAATGATCATAGTTGAGGCTTGTTGTGGAAGTGATAATGAATCAAGAACATGGTTTAAATTACAAGGGAAATTGTGTTAAATAAACATTAAGAAGATTGTGGTTAAATTGAGTAGACCAAATTCACAATTCCAATTTTCTGAAAATATATCTACTAGTATATACCCAAGATTTAGGAGACTAGATATTCTGCATTATGATTGCCACTATCTCTTATTTTCCAGGCATTTCATGATAGGCACAGAAAAGTATGTTTTTTTTTAAAAGTGTTTGCCTGTGTGTGTGTGTGTGTGTGTGTGTGTAGGGCCTGAGGAAAGGAGCTCATATATTCATGGGAATTCGTGCATCAGAATGGCATAGAAGTATCTTGCAGTGGAGTGGTTCTACTAAAATAGTCTCTTATTCCCAACTTTTATGAATTTATAATCCATATTACTTAATATTTCTAATAAATATAAAACTTTAATAGTTTCATCACCTAGCACATGGAAATTTTATGTATATATACTGAACATGACTATTCTACTGCAAATTAGTACGTTGTAATTTTTGTTGGGTGGTATTTGTCTAGCAAACAATAAAGAGAAGGAAAGAGTTCTGAGAACTAATTTAAACTAGGCAGACTTCTAAAATTAGTAACCTTTACCTTTATGCATATTTGCCACCAAAATTTATATATATATATATATATATATATATATATATATATATATATATATTCATTGTGTATGAATTTAAAACAAGGGTATTAGTGGGGAGCATCTGTTTGGGGTTGATGCCTTTTCTTTAGAGTGATTTAAGCTTTATCATATAGAATGGGAGGACAATTCGCTGATGGCCTAATGTTTATAACGCAGTGCTGTGTTGGTGGAGATGATGCACTTAGCATTCAGATGGTTGCATCTCTTCCTAGAGAGCATGTGCTTCTTAGTGAAAAAGAATAAATGAGGTAAACTATGTTTGACAATATTCTGGCCTGATAGCTAGTTTAATATTTGATCATAAGATAGTTATTATTATGTTATACCCATCATCAGATTCTATTAAGTGCCATTCCATTAAATTCAATTACTAAGGTTTAAAAATTCCTTAATAATATCTTGCAGAGTGATAACATTCTGCCAATTTAAAGTCATTTATTTTATTTGGCTAGACTTTAGTTTGTCTAGTTACCACATCATTTAAAAACTACTGTGTGCCTCAACTTGACTTAATTTTATGCTGGTTTACCTAAATTCCATTTATTATGCTGTTCTTTTTAAAATATTTTAGTGATCTTATCATACACTTTATGCGTTTTCTTATATCCACAGTTATGGCAGATTGTCTTTGTTAATCTTTATTATACAATCTGCAAGAATCTGTTTGCTAATTTCTACCATTGATCTAAATTTCCTGAAGTCTATTTATATAATTAATATGGCACTTTGGGATTCCTCCAAAAAATGGTGTACTACAAAGTAAAACACGAATGGTTTGCTATTATTTAGCTTTGATACCTGGCCAAAATATAGTTCTTATTTTAAGATAAGATCACTCTATCAATAAAGAAAATAAAATTAAAGGAATATTAAAACTGAGTTATACCAAGAGATAGTTTGGCCTTCTGCTATTACAAACTAGAAATAAGGTTTCTTATTATAAGAATATAAGAATACTAGAGGCCTGATACACGAAATGCGTGCAAGAGTAGGCCTTCCTTCCCCTGGCTGCCGGCACCGGCTTCCCTCTGGCAACTGGGACCTGAGCTTCCCTCTGGCTGCTGGCAGGCACCCGGGAACCTAGCTTCCCTCACAGCCCCGGCTTTGTCTGGAAGGTCGTCCATAAGGACATCTGGAAGGACATCCAGTCAATTAGCTTATTACGCTTTTATTATTATAGACTAGAGGTCTGGTGCAGTGATTCATGCACAGGTGGGGTCCCTTGGCCTGGCCTGCAGGGATTGGGCTGAAAATGGCTCTCTGACATCCTTCACAATGTCCCAAATTGTGAGAGGATGGTTCTCAGGTGATGCACCCCGGAATCGGGCTCCCTCCTCTGTGGTTCCGGGTGTGTCACTGAGGACCAAAGCTGCCAAGTGTCTGCAGCTTGGCAGCTCTGCATTGAATGTCTTCCCCCTGGTGGTCAGTGCACATCTTAGTTTCTGGCTGGTCAGCCAGCCGGTCATTTAGGCATACACACACACACACACACACACACACACACACACACACACACACACACACTAGAGGCCCGGCGCACAAAATTCATGCGTGGGTAAAGTCCCTAAGCCTGGCCTGCAATCAGGGCCATCTTCCCCAGCTGCCTGCAGCCAGCCCCACCCCCCACCGCCATCCACCCCCAGTTCCCTGTTCGCCATTGGGAGATCGGTGCTTGATGGCTGGGGGAAGGGACTGAGAGGTCAGCTGTTCCCTCCCTCCTGTTTGCTGGCCCCAGCCCCGTAATGGGTGGCCATCAGGCTATCTGACCCTGCTGGCCAGGGAAAGGGACCAAAAGGTGGTCAGTGTGCCTCATAGTGACTGGTCCAGCGGTTGTTCTGGTTGTTCTGCCATTAGGGTCAAATGCATATTACTCTTTTATTATATAGGATAAACTAGAGGACCAGTGCATGAAATTCATGCACAGGTAGGGTCCTTAGCGGCTGCTGGCGGGGGCCTTCCTTCATTCTACGCCGCCCTCTGGTGGTCAGTGCACATCATAGTGAGCAATTGAACTCCCAGTTGGTCGAACTCCAGAGGGGACACTTTGCATATTAGGCTTTTTTATATATAATATATATATGTGTGTATATATATATATTTCCCCAAATATATCATGTGGTAAAGGTAACAAATCTCTGATCACTTAAGAATTCTCACATAATTAAATAATCACAATTTTCTCCTTAATATTTCTTTATTTTTAAATTAACAGTTAAAACAGTTTGTAAACTAAAATTGTGGAAAATGTATATTGCCAAGTAAATAATGCAATATAGTCATAGAAGCAAATGAAAAAAGATATTACTTTCAAAATCCTAAATTATGTATATGAGTCTCCACTAAAAGAGTTCTAATACAAGTTTGGCAGTAAGTGGAATAGTTTATACTTTTTTTCTTCTTACTTTACAAGTCCATTCCTAGTCTTCCCAGTCCAATAAATTAATAGCTAATTTATGTTCTTTAAGTACATTCTTCTTAAACATTTCTAGTTTGTAGGATATTTAAAGGTATTTTCATTGGTAATTTTAAGCATATACAAATGTATTAGTAGAGAATTGGATTTTAAGGAGCAAATAAAATATAATAATGTGTTAAGGCTATTGAAACCTATATAATCTTATTAACCAATGCTACCACAATACATTTAATTTAAAAATAAAATAAATAAATAATACTTATTATCATTGTCCAATATGTTTAATAATGACATTTTTTTTTTGTTTCGTTCATCCTTTTTTTTTTCTTCTTCACTTGTATGAGTTTTTTTATTGTTGAAAATTGTTTTGTTCATCCTTTATATCCTGTCATCTGGAGCAGTGTCTGGCACATAAAAGTCCTTTATACATATTTGTTGAAAGAATAAATGACTAAATAAATAAATGAATAGTAAAAGAGGAGTGACAGAGTATTTTCATTAATAAATACCTGCTTTGAAAAATGTAAGCCTATAATTATGAAAGAATAATCTATATTTAAAACAAGTAATTTATATTTAAATTTTAATTTAAATAAACAACAGATACTCTAAATTAAAAAATAAATATAACTGGAAACTCAGTTAATTAACAAAGGACAGACTAGCATTCAAACACAAAAGCTGGAAGAGTTAGGATAAGAGACTTAGAACACAAGTGTTAAAGTCTAATAGAATCAGACATTGGGTTAGCTGGCCCAATAAATGTACGTTTGTCAATATGCACTTTCTGAAAATTTGACTCTGGCATTAATGTTTATAGCAACATAAATTATTTGTATTTTTTCTTAAGTATGTACATTTTTGTCAAAATTTCTTGGAATTAATACAGTTTTGCAGTTCAGTGTGTGTATGTGTGTGTATACATATATGCAATTGTCACTTTTTATTAGAAATATATTCAAGGTTATTTTTAGTTGGCAACCCTGAAACTTTTGGACAGAGTAAACTGTGCATGAATATTAATTGAGAAGTCATAGAGTGCACAATTTCTACTTAAAAACTGAACACAAGCTAATTCTTTTGGAGTTGCCTGGTAACTAATAAGGAGTATGTCAAATTGAAAGACAGGTCTGACTGAAGCAGCCCTTGAATAAGTAATGGAATTTGTTGTCAACTTTAGCGTCAGAGAGTGAGATAGGGACCAAGTCTAAGTTAAATTGAAGGAAAGACAGTTGAAATGTCCTTTGTGTTTTTTAGTGAAGTCTCCACTGTTTGCTCTTAAACTCTTCCCCTCACCAACAACTTATGATTAATGTAGAGATGTTGAAGGCAAATTCTGAACACATCATTCATAATGTTTGAATTAAATGGAATAGCCTAAGGCATTGAGAGGCATGACAAGCTATTTTTTATTCATTAACCATTTATTCATTTATTTATACATTTATATTCATATAATGTATTGGGTTCTTAGAGAAATTTATGTCCACTAAGAATGATTACTACTCTAATAAAAGATTTGGCATAAGTATTTGTTAAGGTGAGAATTGTATTACAATCACTCCTGGGTATATGTACAACAAAACATTTAGACAAGTCTTTAATTATATTAATGCTTTATAGCAGGCTGTTGAACACATATATACAGATTTTGATCTACTTCTGTTTTAATTCCAGCAGGAAAAAAGTCAAGAAAGTTCAAGAATCAAAGGTAAGGAATAATTGTTTTAAGATTATAGTCTCATAAATTTATGTAAGCATAGGAGAAGAACTATAAAAGATTTGATGATTCTTTGGAAATTTAGTTAAAATTGGGAAACGGAATTCATCTTCAATGTGGTTTTAAAACCATTGTAAACCGTTTGGGGAAACTTTAACACAATTTTCTGCGTTCCCTCATTTGTTCTCATGGAATTCCTCCATCGAGCATTGTCCATAAGAGTTGGTGTTCTGTCACATCCATGATTTAGCAGATGAACTTTTTCGAATATATTTCATGGACAACCAATTATTTAGTCACTGCTGTCTCTTTTTATTTTCTATTCGTGCACCAGTGGGGTCCCTCAGCCTGGCCTGTGGTATCGGGCAGATACCAGCTCTCCGACATCCCCTGAGGGGTTCTGGATTGTGAGAGAGCACAGGCCAGGCCAAGGGACCCCACTGGTGCACGATTGTGGCTGGGGAGGGACGCGGGAGGTTGGCCAGCCGGGGAGGGACCATGGGAGGGCTCCAGGGCGTGTCCAACCCATCTCGCTCAGTCCCAATTGGCAGGACCCCAGCAGCAAGCTAGCCTAACGGTCGGAGTGTCTGCCCCCTGCTGGTCAGTGCACGTCATAGCGAGCAATTGAGCAGCCTTAGCATATCATTAGCATATTACACTTTGATTGGTTGAAAGGATGACTAAACACTTAGCATATTAGGCTTTTAATATATAGGATTAAAAAGCAAGAAAATACTTATGTCTAAATTAAAATCAGTGATAGTTTTTAGTGTGGCATAGTCAACTCTAGTCAGACATAGGGAGACATGTTTCACCAGAAAGACATTGTTAAGTTTTGAAGTTTGGCCATTGAGCTAATAAATGATTCTAGGAAGATAGTAATCTTACCTGACTGTTTGTGTTGTTTTTCAGCAAACTATAGCTAGGTTTGTTATTTTATATGTGAAATTATTACACTTATTTATCCCCGAAACACTCATATTAACTCAAAGTTTTATGCTTTTGTGTTGCAAAAGGGAATTTCTGTTCCAAGATGTGCTGGATGGTGTGCATTTAAATTCTATAAGCATTGTAAGCATACTGAGCGCACATCTTCCTTCTCATGAAACATCCTAGTGTTTTAGGTGAATCTTAAATCACATTTATAATTCTGTTATATTGAAACAGGTTTAGTGTAGCTTTCTTCTTGATGCTTTATTGCCTTGGGGTACATAAATCATACCATCCTAAGTAGTGGAAATTATTTTCCAACTGCTGTCTAGGAACATGTTTTCTTTTATAATGTAACACAATTTTTAAGATGATGCTTGTCACTGCTTTTACTGTTACTGGCTGACACATGGTTTTGAACTGTCACACTATGGCTTCTAGAGTACTGTATTCTAAGTCAGAGATGCATGGCCACATCAGGACTTGTTGCTTAGCTCTACTTAAAAGAACTCTACAGTTTTGACAGTTTATAGGAATCATCTGGAATGTTATCTTACGGGAAATTATGGATAACCCATTAAAATGTTTTTGAATATCAATATTAAGAGACATTTAAGCCATTGAATCTATAGTTTACCCATTGGTAGATGACAAAAATTCTGAAAATCAAATATTGTACCTTTCTTGATAACTAATTTTTGAAATGTAAGCTATGTCTTCATGTGATGTTCGTAACCAATTATCAGTTAGGGAATTTCAGGCCTTTCTGACAAATTGGAAATCTCATTTGGCAGATCTTGTTTATTACATTACCAGGTATGCCTACAGAGGAAGTCTTTAATCTTCTAATTTCCTGGGTTCTATGCTTTTTTTCTGATATGACAACAATCGCAACCTCATAATACTCATAACTTAGAATTACATTAACACCAAAGCACTCTAATGAAAATAGAACCCTCTTTTCTCCATGCATTAGAGATGTTTATTGAAATATTTTGAAACTTTCAATTGTATCTTTAATTATTTGACATTCACACAAGTTCTTATTCTAAAATTATTTTGAAATACCATTGAAATTCATATTTTATATATTCCAAGATTACATTTACATGAAATTTACCTGATAAAATGAATTTTTATTCAATAGTTAATATGCTATTGGTTTCTCAATTGATTTTTGTGCTTCAATTGCCTATTTTTAGATGAGTTAAAGCCTAATATATTTAGTACATAATTTTGAGGTTTACAGTATTTTGATATCCTTCCATGAAGTTCATTGAAGATAATAGCAGAGAAGTGAAGACAGTCCTACAGTTTTGAAAAAGGATCAACTATTTAGGAAGTCATATTTCACAATGTTCTTCAGTGACACTATGGCTATGTTAAAATAGGATACATTATGCTTTTAATATTGATTGGAAATTTTATAAGTATTACTAGGAATTAATTTCCTTTGAAGAATAGTTCTAATATAAGGATCCCCAAAAATCAATCTCTCCCAATATTATTCAGGGGACTATTTTAATTTGTGATTTCTTTATTCATGTATATTTAAGATAATCATTCTACAGTTCTCAGTGATGAAATAATAACATTTTAAGAAAATGGCTTAAAATTCTGTCACCTTAGTTGAGTTTTTAATTTTCCAAAATAGTTTAAAATATTTACTACAATCAGAAGGATAATATCATCGTGGAGAGTTTGCATATGGTTATGCTGTAGCAAGCTCCTAAAATATCAGCTTTCCCCTTGCTCAGTTGAAAAAAAAAGTTACTTAACTTTGCATTCAGTTGAAAGACCCAGCTGCATTCATCACACAATTTTTCCCTTCTCTCTTTCAAGTGGACATTCTTCACTCTTCCCATTCAAAAATAATAAAAATAAAGCACATTCCTCTTTCATTCCTAGCTATATTTTGGGTAAGTCTCTAAAAATTAGGTCAGGTAGCTAGTTGGGAATAGTGAGTGGATAGGAATGGACTGTCAAATTCTTATTTCTAAAAGCCATTGGACATATTACATTAACAAATGAAAGTATTATGTAAAGCTAAAAGATGGTAAGTCATATATATGAGCCCTCTATTAGACTCTTTGTCTAATTGTTTCCATGTCTTTATGTTTAAGAAATAAAATATAGCTGGTACAATAAGTAATACCTGAAATGGAAATTCTTACTGTTATATGAAATTGAGTTACTATATTTTTAACAGATTACAATGTTATACATTATGAATGTTAAGTTCCTTGGCATTTCAATTTAGAAAACTATTGCTGAGGCAAACTGCCGGGGTCCAACCCCAGCAGGTTCAGGGGTTCCCAAAGGCGTAGACGGAGTCGGCGAAGAAGGAAGGACACGGAGACAGCGTTCAGTTGATCAGCAGCCTAGCCAGGATCTCTAGCCAGGATCTCCAGCCAAGTTCTGGTCTGGATCTCCAGCGAAGTTCTGCTGTTTATTGTCTTGTTACATCCGTATTTATACCAGTTGATTTTAATCCCTGTCAATTTCTATTACAAAGGTTAGGGCGTTTCTTATCTCCATTCCAGGGAGTAAAGATTATGTAGCTTAAGCATGATTGTTTGTAGTTAAAGTGATTAACTACCCGCCTGGCACTAAGTTAAGGAGTTTCATCCCCTCCCTAACTTCAGGGAAAAATCCCTACCTGGGGAAACAACCTTTCTTGGAGAGGTGACCTTGGTTAAAACACATAGCGCTAAGGGGAGCAAACATATTAAGAACAGTATGCTATATACGCCAGGTCCCTTGAAACATATGCTGTGCAGATGTTTCTATCCTGCAGCGACTGTGTCAAGCAGCAAGGATGGACCGGCTTCCGGCAAATTCCCCCTTTTTTATTTTTTAAATGATCACGCATGCAAATCAGTGGCCACCTCTCAGATTGGGCCATTTAAGTCTCGGAAGAAGAGTGGCAAGCAATGATAGTGAGCATAGCTATAAACATAGTGGATGGAGCGCAGAAGGAGCCCCATTCCTGTAGAAGGTTGCCAGCCTCTTCAGTCAAGGGATTTCAGCTGTCCTCAAGTTGTTGGTTTGATTGTCTTTGTTGGTCTGGCTAGCGGGCGGCGTCACTGGCGACAGGCTTCCCAAAGCGTCAGCAAGTTGAAGGGCTGCATCAAAGGGTCCATCAGGGCCGTGGTTGATGGTGGTGTCAATGTCCGAGGAGGAGTAAGCTGTGCCCTCTGGATCCAGCTGATATGGAAAATGGAGGGTAGTAGAAAAAGAAGAGAAAGCAAAAGAACTACAAGGCATGGAAGTGTTTAGAAAAAAGAGGGAGAAGAAAGGGAAGAAGGCAGCATCCTGACACAGCCCTTTCCTTCAGCTTCCCCTTTCCCTGTGGTCCCAGGTAGAAATGGGAAACAAGTCCTGTTGCAGTGAGAGGGCAGCTGCTGTCAGCCAGTCTCTGTCTTTACCTGGGTCCCGATCTGAGCTGGGCATGGGAAGCAGGAAGCAGCCATGGGGACAGGAGACCTTCCTCAGAAGGGGCGAGTGTTCAAGCCCCTGCACCATTGGGGAGGGGGGTCTGTGCCCCACCTTTGTTGCACCCCAAGTTTTCTCCTACTGGCCCCCAACTGTGCCTGTCTTAGGTTGCCCCACCCTGTGGAGTCTTACCCGTCGTTGACTACCAGCCATCTCTGGGCCAAGTAG
Source organism: Myotis myotis (assembly GCF_014108235.1). Taxonomy (NCBI): domain Eukaryota; kingdom Metazoa; phylum Chordata; class Mammalia; order Chiroptera; family Vespertilionidae; genus Myotis; species Myotis myotis. The sequence goes on from NW_023416368.1 coordinate 62,483,812, forward strand.
GGTGATGTGAGGTTCAGTTTTGTCTCCTTGATAGCCTATGTCCCTCTGGCCTCCATGCCCAGAAACTGCCTTTGGATTCCCTCGCCTGCTGGCGGGGCTCTGGCATTGATCATAGGGAACTCAGGTTTCTTCTCTAGAGAGGGCCCAGCTTACGCCATTGGGCCAGAGACAGATCCATGGTACCAGCCACCATGAGGCTTCAACCTCAGCATGAACAGAGAGCTCAGGCAACAGCTATGGGCAATTGGATTGTAAGAAGAGGGTCCCTCTTGGCACAAGGGTAAGAGGCGTAGGTGACCTTGGTTAAAACACATAGCGCTAAGGGGAGCAAACATATTAAGAACAGTATGCTATATACGCCAGGTCCCTTGAAACATATGCTGTGCAGATGTTTCTATCCTGCAGCAACTATGTCAAGCAGCAAGGATGGACCGGCTTCCGGCAGCAAACAATTGTTTGCAGGATTTGTGAAAAATGCGGGGTTGTCTATCGCATTCCATAGTTAGAATCCTTAGGAAGTCCAAGTACTTTAAAAAAAGAAAATTCACCTTTAGAAAATGTCAACAAAAGGATTGATAGTTTTATTTATTTGTTTGCTTTGGTAAACAATAATTCTAAATAAACCCAAGATAAGTGTACTTATGGCAGATTTGTGAAAATTATTCTTAAAAAACAATTAAATGTTGTAAAAGAACGTGAGAGCAATAATTTAGAGTTTTTACCTTAACAATTGCATTATATCAGAACAATTCTATTTTTTACTCTATTTATTTTATTAAAAACATACTTTGTAAATTAAATGAGGGCAAAATGTATTCTATGAGTTATTATTGATTACCTTGAAGAAAAAAAAAAGGGCCAATATAGTATATGTACAACTTAATAACATATGACTAACTGGAAAGTCTTTAATTAGAATATGAGTATCTCAAATACTTCAATCCATTTTACTATACACCTAACTTAACAATAGGAATATAAATTCATTGTTGAGTAACTAATTAATTAGAAATATAATTCTCAATTATTATGAAGACATTGTCAGACTTTTCTGATTTTATTAGCTGACATCTGTTCCATTTATGGTCTTTTACTGTTAAAATATGGTAACATTTCCTCATGCAAGTGATGTTTTGTGAATTTTTGTGGTAATGTGAGTTTTTAAAAAATTCATATTTTCAAATTTTGAAAGTCACTAAATATAATATTACTTGGATAGTAATTGATACTTTGGCAGACTTTCAAAAATATAACAATTTATACCCTAGCTGGTTTGGCTCAGTGGATAGAATGTTGGCCTGCAGACTGAGGGTCCCAGGTTCAATTCCAGTCAAGAGCACATGCCAGGGTTGTGGGCTCCAGCCCCAGTAGGGGGCATGCAGGAGGCAGCTGATCAATGATTCCCTCTCATCACTGATGTTTCTATCTCTCTCTCCCCTTCCCTTCCTCTTTGAAATCAATAGAAATTAATATATATTAATTGTTATTATATGTATATATATAACAATTTATGTTATCAAGTATAACTCCATAAAGTAAGAGTAAATTAATAGAATTATATTCACTGGGCATAATCTAAATGATGTCTCCGAATGCCTTATTCAGTAACTTTTAAGTAGTATGGATTTCATTGAAAGTAATAACTTTTCTCTGAGAATTAAGGTAATATTTATTATCCATTATTTAAATTTTTATTTTAAAACTTGGCACGATTTTAGATGATCCTGATGCATGTCTTTATGCTGCAGCAAACAGGAAGACAAGCATCCTCCTCTGCCTAGTGATGCTATTCTCACTCACCTGAAGAGGTTTCACAAAGAATCTGAATGTGTTTTTCACTTGTGCCGAGAAGGGCTCAATTTACATTATGCCAAACACATCATTGTTCTCCCTGCATTTTGTATATATTCTCTAGTTTTCCAAAGCATACCATTAAATCATCTCCAATGGGTCACTTACAGGGATGGGCAAAGGTAGAATTAAGGTTGTTCGTTTGGAAAGACAGGCAGGTTCTGATTATGACAATAACTTTAATTCTGTTTCTCAGACACACAATTGTAAAACTACTTTTGCCAATCCCCATATTTTGTTTTCAGGGTGATTAATTGTGAAGCTTACTTCACACCAGGAGGCAGTGCTATCTAAAATAAATGAAGGCATAATAGGTTTGGTGATTTGGGGAAAACCCAGAATAACTGGATTTTTTCTCTGAATAAATAATAATTTAATACTGTGTGTAATATCAAATGAATATTGTTTGTTGGCTTTTCTTTAAATAATTCAATTGTTTCTTACCTGCACTGCTCAATAGTGATCTTCCTTCAATCAACATAGAATATATTTATTCTAGACTTTTAACAGAGCTAAAATTGTTTCCAAAATGTTTTCTAAAAATTTCAAAAGCTTTCTCCTGAAACAATTGAATGCCATGTTTCAAAAAATGTCAAGTATTATTAACCAATAGGTGTTTGATGGCATCATTTATTTTGCTTTACAAAATAACTTCACTTGCAGTGGTTAGTCTGTATGATACAGCAGTTCTTGAAATGGTCATGTGGAAATTACATTTTTTTTTTGTCACAAGTTCCTATTTTACCTGCCAATAAAAAATTAAATGGTTTACGAGTTTTCCCTTTTTGTTTTGTGTCCCCAAGCACTTTCAACATAAAATTTGACTATATTAAAGAAAATATATTTAGTTGCTTTTTAAATAAATATTTCTGCCTTTTAATCAAAGTTCTTAAGGTAACATTTAATGTAATCGTATTTAAGTATTTTGTAAGTTATTTGAATTTTTTGAAGTATGAAGGATATACATTTTCTATAGCAAGGATTTGTGACTGTAAGTAGTATTATATTTAGTGACTTAATATGAGACAAAGTAGATGTACATTTGTGCTACTCTGATGAATTAGTTAACTTGGAATTTTACCCATTATGTCAAAGATAAAATAATTTCACTTTTAAATAATTGCAGGATACATTTCATACTTTAAAAAATTGATTTCAGAAGAGAAGGGAGGGGGAGAGAGAGAGAGATAGAAACATCAATGATGAGAGGGAATCATTGGTCTCGCTGCCTCATGCAAGCCCCCACTGGGAGTTGGGTTGAGCCCACAATCCTGGCAGTGTGCCTTGACTGGAATAGAATTGTGACCTCGTGGTTCATAGGTTGATGCTCAACCACCAAGCCACACTAGCTAGTGTGTATTTCATACTTGTAACTCATTATATGGGTAACAATCTGTTTAATTGCTTAGATGATAAGATGTGTTTTTACTGGAAAATTTTATATCATTCTAAATTTAATATCATTGTTTCTTAAGTTACTGGTACATGGAATCCTTATTCATTGGATATTGGAAAGTAAGAGAAAAATGGTTACATACGGACTGTGGTATTGCAAAAATCTCTATCTAATCCTCTGGTGAGGGTTACCTTTGCTTTATTAAACATATCTATTGTATTTTTTAAATGTATCTTGATTGTTGAAAGTATTACAGATATCCCCTTTGTTGACCCCCTCCATCCCATATGCACTTCCATCCCCAAGCCTTTACCACACTATTGTCTTTGTCCATTGGCTGTGCATACATGCATATAATTTCCCCAGTTAATCTCTCCCCACCCACCCACCCCCACCTTTCCTCTCAGATTTTTTAGTCTGTTCCATGTTTCTGGATCTATTTTGTTCACCAGTTTATTTTGTTCATTAGATTCCATGTATGAGTGAGATCATGTGATACTTGTCTTTCCCTGACTGCCTTATTTCCCTTAGCATAATATTCTGCCGGTCACTCCATGCTGTCTCAAAAGGGTATGAGATGCTAACCAAGGATCTCTTTCCCTCCATTATTCCCCTTTCAGGAAACAGCTGTTCTTGTTCAAAGCACTAGAGTTCCACTGAGAAGCACTAATTTATATAACACTTCTCAAGATATATCATAGGGTGTGGACTCAGCATGCTTAGGCTCCATTTTTTTTTATCCCCACTTAAGAATTCAATCTCCTTTTATCACTTATAATCTGAATATAATAAAGCACAAAATTCTGTTTTAAGGATTAAATGATAAAAAGTATGTGATCCTCTGAGTAGAATGAAAACTCTTGGTTTATGTGAGTTTTATTTCAATATGCTTTGAAATATCTGCAACCATTTTTAATACATCTATGGTAGAAACATATTTATGAAAAAATAAGCTTTAATTTCATGAAATGTTAATATCAGAGGCCAAGACATGTTGACTTTCTTTCTTTCTTTCTTTCTTTCTTTCTTTCTTTCTTTCTTTCTTTCTTTCTTTCTTTCTTTCTTTCTTTCTTTCTTTCTTTCTTTCTTTCATTCCTTCCTTCCTTCCTTCCTTCCTTCCTTCCTTCTTTCTTTCTTTCTGTTGATTTTACTTTGCCTCATCATTTTGCATATTTCTAGGTTATAATCCACATTATTTTCTAAACTTGAAGACATCTGACCTACTGATATTAGATAAGCTTGAGGTGTTTGCATATTTATTCTTATGCTCACATTATTCTTATTATGCTCCTATCATGATGTATGCAGCTTCACAAAACAAAGGCTATAATACGATGTAGTGGACGTTGCTTTGAACATAAACATATGGAAGACTAGTACACATTAGTGTAGTGATATCCTCATCTGTATAAAATGTGTGTAATTATAGTCCCTTCTTGATAGGTTTGTTTTGTGATTAAATGCAGAGAACATGGCAAAAATTATGCGGTATCTGATATTTTACTCTTTTCACAACCTAGCAAGTGAGCCTCATAGTTGCCTGGATACTGGCAAAAGACATGAGGCTCCCATGTCAGAGACAAAAAAGATTATTACTCATAGCTATAGCAGTAAGGAGTGTACCAGCATTTGTGGCAATTCCCACAGGATTATGGGAAGAGGGCCAGATGATACCTGCCTATGAAGCAGTTTGCATTATAAGATAGGACCACTCCCCTCCCTCCACCCACTCAGCTTAAGGAATGAATTATTTTCTTCTTCTTTTTTTTTTAATCTGAACAATAAAGATTTATTTATTTATTTTTTTAGGACCTATCTCAATTTATTTATTTATTTTTTATTTTATTTTTTTACTTTATTGCTTACAGTATTACAAAAAGTATTACATATGTCTCCTTTTTTTTCCCCCCCGCCCATGACAATCCCCTGGCCTCCCCTAACCCCCAGTGTCTTATGTCCATTGGTTATGCTTATATGCATGCATACAAGTCCTTTGGTTGATCTCTTACCCACTCCCCTCCTGCCCTCCCACCCTCCCTGGCCTTCCTGCTGTAGTTTGACAGTCTGTTCGAGGCAGCTCTGCCTCTGTATCTATTTTTGTTCATAAGTTTATAATGGTCTTTATTATCCAGAAATGAGTGACATCATGTGGTATTTTTCCTTCATTGACTGGCTTATTTCACTTAGCAAAATGCTCTCCAGTTCCATCCATGCTGTTGCAAATGGTAAGAGTTCCTTCTTTTTTTATAGCAGCATAGTATTCCATCGTGTAGATGTACCACCCTTGTCTAATCCATTCATCTACAGATGGGCACTTAGGCTGTTTCCAGATCTTAGCTATGGTGAATTGTGCTGCTATGAACATAGGGGTGCATATATCCTTTCTGCTTGGTGTTTCTGATTTCCTGGGATATATTTCTAGAAGTGGGATCACAGGGTCAAATGGGAGTTCCATTTGTAGTTTTTTGAGGAAACTCCATACTGTCTTCCATAGTGGCTGTACCAGTCTGCATTCCCACCAGCAGTGCACAAGTGTTCCTTTTTCTCCACATCCTCTCCAGCACTTGTCGTTTGTTGATTTGTTGATGATAGCCAGTCTGACAGGTGTGAGATGGTACCTCATTGTTGTTTTGATTTGCATCTCTCGGATGATTAGTGACTTTGAGCATGTTTTCATATGTCTCTTGGCTTTCTGAATGTCCTCTTTTGAAAGGTGTCTATTTAGATCCTTTACCCATTTTTTTGATTGGATTGTTTATCTTCCTTTTGTTAAGTTGTATGAGTTCCCTATAAATTTTGGAGATTAGGCCCTTATCAGATATGACATTGGCAAATATGTTTTCCCACACAGTGGGTTTTCTTGTTGTTTTGTTGATGGTTTCTTTTGCTGTGCAGAAGCTTTTCATTTTGATGTAGTCCCATTTGTTTATTTTCTCTTTAGTTTCCAATGCCCTAGGAGCTGTATCGGTGAAGAAATTGCTTCGGCATATGTCTGAGATTTTGTTGCCTTTGGATTTTTCTAGTATTGTATGGTTTCCCGTTGTATATTTAAGTCCTTTATCCATTTTGAGTTTATTTTTGTGTATGGTGTAAGTTGGTGGTCTAGTTTCATTTTCTTGCATGTATCTGTCCAATTTTCCCAGCACCATTTATTGAAGAGACTATTTTGACTCCATTGTATGTTCTTGCCTCCTTTGTCAAATATTAATTGAACTTATTGGTTGGGGCTGATTTCTGGGCTCTCTATTCTATTCCATTGATCTATATGCCTATTCTTGTGCCAGTACCAGGCAGTTTTGAGAACAGTGGCTTTGTAATACAGCTTGATATCTGGTATTGAGATCCCACCTACTTTGTTCTTTCTCAGGATTGCTGCAGCTATTCGGGGTCGTTTTTTATTCCAGATGAATTTTTGGAGAGTTCGTTCTAGGTCTGTGAAATATGCCGTTGGTATTTTAATGGGAAGTGCGTTGAATTTATAGATTGCTTTGGGCAGTATGGACATTTTAATGATGTTGATTCCACCAATCCAAGAACATGGTATGTTTTTCCATCTCTTTATGTCTTCCTCTATCTCTTTTTTCAACGTCCTGTAGTTTTCTGAGTAGAGGTCTTTTACGTCTTTAGTTAAGTTTATTCCTAGGTATCTTAATTTTTTTGGTGCGATGGTAAATGGGATTGCTTTTTTAGTCTCTCTTTCTGCACATTCACTATTGTTGTATAGAAATGCCATAGATTTCTTGGCGTTAATTTTGTATCCTGCTACATTGCCGATTTCTTTAATTAAGTCTAATAGTTTATTGATGGAGTCTTTAGGGTTTTTTAAGTATAATATCTTGTCATCTGCAAATAAGGACAGTTTTACTTCTTCTTTTCCAATTTGGATGCCTTTTATTTCTTCTTCTTGTCTAATTGCAATGGCTAATACTTCCAGTACTATGTCGAACAGGAGTGGTGAGAGTGGGCATCCCTGTCTTGTTCCTGTTCTTAGGGGAAATGGTGTTAGTTTTTGTCCATTGAGTATGTTGTTGGCTGTGGATTTGTCATATATGGCTTTTATTATGTTGAGGTATGATCCTTCAATTCCCACCTTGCTGAGAGTTTTTATCAAAAATGGGTGTTGAATTTTGTCAAATGCTTTTTCTGCATCAATTGATATGACTATGTGGTTTTTTTCTTTCAATTTGTTTATGTGATGTATCACGTTTATTGATTTGTGGATATTGTACCATCCTTGCATCCCTGGGATAAATCCTACTTGGTCATGGTGTATGATCTTTCTGATGTACTGCTGGATCCGATTTGCTAAGATTTTGTTGAGGATTTTGGCATCTATGTTCATGAGGGATATTGGCCTGTAATTCTCTTTCATTGTGTTGTCTTTACCTGGTTTTGGTATTAGGGTGATGCTGGCTTCATAGAATGTGCTTGGAAGTGTTCCTTCCTCTTGGATTTTTTGTAGTAGTCTGAGGAGGATAGGTTTTAGTTCTTCCTTGAATGTTTGGTAAAACTCCCCTGTGAAGCTGTCTGGTCCTGGGCTTTTGTTTGCTGGAAGCTTTTTGATGACTGCTAAAATTTCTTCCATAGTTATTGGCCTATTGAGATTTTTAGATTCTTCCTGATCAAGTTTTGGAATGTTGTATTTTTCTAGGAATATGTCCATTTCCTCCAGGTTGTCTAGTTTGTTGGAGTAGAGTTGTCCATAGTATTTTTTAATAGTCATTTGTATTTCTGTGGGATCTGTTGTTATTTCGCCTCTATCATTTCTGATTTTGTTGATTTGGGTCCTTTCTCTTTGTTTCTTGGTGAGCCTGGCTAGAGGTTTGTCAATCTTGTTTATCCTTTCAAAGAACCAGCTCTTTGTTTCATTGATTTTCTGTATTGTTTTTTTGGTCTCTATGTCATTTATTTCTGCTCTAATCTTTATCATCTCCTTCCTTCTGCTCACTCTGGGCTTTTCTTGTTGCTCTCTTTCTAATTCTTTGAGCTGTAGATTTAGATGATTTACTACCATTTTTCCTTGTTTGTTGAGATAGGCCTGTAGAGCTATAAACTTCCCTCTCAGGACTGCTTTCATTGCGTCCCAAAGGTTTTGGATTGTTGTGTTTTCATTGTCATTAGTTTCCAGGATGTTTTTAATTTCTTCTTTGATCTCATTGGTAACCCAATCAATATTTAATAACGTGCTATTCAGCTTCCAAGTGTTTGAGTATTTTGAGTTGTTTTTGTTGTAGTTTATTTCTAATATTATGGCCTTGTGGTCTGAGAAGATGCTTGGTATGATTTCAGTCTTCTTGAATTTGGGGAGACTTTGTTTGTGACCCAATATGTGGTCTATTTTTGAAGATGTCCCATGAGCACTTGAGATGAACGTATATTTTGTGGCTTTGGCGTGAAGTGTTCTGAAGATGCCAATTAAGTCCATCTGATCTAGTGAGTCATTTAGGATTGCTGTTTCTTTGCTGAGTTTTTGTCTAGCGGATTTATCCAGTGATGTCAGTGGTGTATTAAAGTCCCCTACTATGATTGTATTGTTGTCGATCTCTCCCCTGATATCTTCTAGGAGTTTTCTTATGTATGTGAGTGCTCCTGCATTGGGTGCATATATGTTTATCAGGGTTATATCCTCTTGTTGTATTGATCCCTTTAGTATTATGAAGTGGCCTTTCTTATCTCTTGTTATGGCCTTCACTTTGAGGTCTGTTTTGTCTGATATAAGTATTGCTACCCCAGGTTTTTTTCCATTTCCATTTGCCTGAATGATATTTTTCCATCCCTTCACTTTCAGTCTGTCTGAGTCCCTTCTAATGAGGTGGGTCTCTTGTAGACAGCAAATATATGGGTCATGTTTTTTTATCCATTCAGCCACTCGATGTCTTTTGATTGGACCATTTAGTCCATTTACGTTTAAAATTATTATTGAAAGGTACTTGTTTGTAGCCATTCTATTTTTGTGTGTGGCTGTTTTCTTTCTGGGCTTGTTAGTTCTTCTTTTTACACTAGTCCCTTTAGCATTTCTTGCATTGCTGGCTTGGTGGTGATAAACTCCCTTAGCCTTTTTTTGTCTGTGAAGCTTCTTATTTCCCCTTCAATTTTGAATGATAGCCTTGCTGGATAGAGTGTTCTTGGATTCAGTCCTTTGCTTTGCATCACTTTGTAAATTTCTGTCCATTCTTTTCTGGCCTGATGTGTTTCTGTTGAGAAATCATTTGATAATCTGATGGGAGATCCTTTGTAGGTAACTCTCTGCTTCTCTCTTGCAGCCTTTAAGATTCTGTCTTTGTCTTGTACATTTGCCATCGTTATTATGACGTGTCTTGGTGTGGGTCTTTTGGGGTTCATCTTGCCTGGGACTCTCTGTACTTGTGTAACTTTTTTCTTCCCCATATCAGGGAAGTTTTCTGACATTATTTCTTCAAATAGATTTTCTAATCCTTGCTGCTCTTCTTGTCCTTCTTGCTGCCCTATTATGCGTATGTTACTGTGTTTCATGTTGTCCCGAAGCTCCCTTAGGCTCTCCTCCTGCTTCTTAATTCTTTTCTCCAGTTGCTGTTCAGATTGAGCTTGTTTCTCTGCCTTATCTTCTAATTCACTAATTCGGTCCTCTGCTTCTTCTAGTCTGCTGTTGAAACTTTCCATGGTGTTTTTGATTGTAGCTATATCACTTTTCATTTCTTCCTGATTCTTGCATAGGTTGTTGATTTTCTCATCCATCTGGTGAATGAATTGTACAACCATTATTCTGAATTCTTTTTCTGTCATGTTGCATGCTTCAACTTCATTAATGTCCTTTCTTGGTGACTCCTCATTGTCTTTTCTCTGGGTGTTGTTTCATCTCTTCATTCTGATTATCTCCCGATGGTTCAAACGTCGAGTTGCTTGGGCCTGGGCCATGTGCAGTGGGAGCCTCCCACCACCCTAGTGTCACTGAAGAGCTCTGACACTAAGATGTGTGGTTGTTGTGGGTTGGTGGGAACCAGGCTCGCTCAGAGTCAGTGTTGTCAGCGCTCAATGTGGCCTCGTACGTGCCCTTAGAATCAGGGACCCTGCCTGCACCGTGCTGAAACAGAGACCCCCCTGAAGCGTGGTGAAAACCATAGCTCCCTAGCGTGCGCCAGGAGTCAGAGTTCCCCAGAATCCAGTATCAGAGTCTCTGTTGCTTCGCACGACCTTGCCTTGAGAATCAGGGTCCCTGTGTGCCCTTGCACCAGGAATTGGAGTTACTGGCTCTTAGTATGAATGCACAGGAAATCAGGATCTCAGGCGCAGGTGAAAAGAAACACAGTCAAGTCACTGGTGCTTGGTGCTGCCACCTGCCCAGAGAATCGTGGTCCCTGGGCCTGTGATATGTGGGATAAATTCCCGGTGTTCGCGCGTTTGCTCCCAGCCCAGGGCTCAGAAGCCGGCAGTGCGGGTAGGCTCAGTTCCTGGGGTTCGCGCGTTTGCTCCCAGCCCAGGGCTCAGAAGCTGGCAGTGCGAGTAGGATCAGTTCCAAGGTGCTCTCACACTTCCAGGCTAAAGTTCCTGGAGCGCTGAGGCCCTGGCAAGGGGTGGGTCTATCAGTTAGTTACTCTGGCGCTGCCCACAAGCCTGCGGGAAGGGGGGATGGGCTCTGTTACTCATGGATCTGCCGCGGGGATATCTGAACTTTTGGTGTCCGCAGGTCTGTAGCTGTGGTCACAGGTCTCTGTCCCCAGTGGCTGCAGGGTCCTGGTATGCGTCTGCGATCAGACTGGGTGGTGCTGAGGCCAGGATAGTAGTCTCAAGCAGCTCTGTTTCCCAAGATGGCGTGGTCGCTGTGCCTGTGCTGGCCTCCCAGGAGTGTCCGCACAAGGAGCGGGACTCCGCCGCCTAAGACTGCCCGGTTTAGCAGCCCCTAAGAAGACCTGCAGAATCTAACTGTCCCTAGCTCATACACACACACCACACGCGTCCACACCCTCCTCTATCACTTCCTTGCGCTCTCACACTCTCTCCCTCCCTACCTTCCTGCTGGTCGCCATTTTGGAAGTCTCGAATTATTTTCTAATGAACAGGAAACACATTTTCCCTGTCCTGATAACTTTTTAATTTTATTTTATTGATTTCAGAGAGGAAGGGAGAGGGAGAGAGAGAGAGAGAAACATCAATGATGAGAGAGAATCATTGATTGGCTGCCTCGTACACACCCCCTGGATCCAGTCCACAACCTAGGCATGTGCCCTTGACCGCAATCGAACCAGGGACCCTTCAGTCCACAGGCTGATGCTCTATTCACTGAGAAAACCTGCTAGGGCCAGAAAACTTTTCTTTTTTACATTTGCTCTATTACAAAGCTATTTGGCCCTTGCTTCAGAGGGAGGCATTTTTTTCTGTCTTCCAATGATATTAACTATACAGAATCCCTGAAAAGAAAGCCTGGGATTAAAAAACAACAACATTCATTGTTTCTTGTCTTAAGACTTGCAGAAATGCAAGCGACCCATGGAGATTTGTCTCTCAGAACACTTAGAATAGTAGGGGAACAACAACAAAATAATACCTTCTCAGTAAACATTTATAATTGCCACCACTCCACCACCATAACCACAACCAGAATCAGAGAGTGTTTTTTCCTAGCTTATCCTTGGAGGTGCAAGTGAAATTAGAATAAAGCATCTGTAGGCTTCTCCTGTTCATGGCCTCAAGTTAATGTTTCATGGAAGGGGAGATGTTTCTAATTTTGCTTCTATGGTAAAAGAGCAATAAATATACAACATATAGATAGATGCAGAGAGAAAGACATAATTTCTTTTCTTTCTATAATGTTAATGTGTAGTCATTTGAAAAGTCAAATAAATTCAGAGAGTTAAAAAGATTAATTGTAGCAATTCACAATTTCTGTCTAATTAATAAGTGCCAGGCCCTATGTAAGGCACTTCACTTGATTTATCTTGATTTTATATATGAATATTTAACATTTATGAGCACTTCTTTATTGCCAGTTTTTCCACTAAGTGCTTCCCATGCCTTATCTTATATAATCCTTAGAAGAATTTTACTTATACAAAAAAAGAGTAAATTTTACTGTCAATCTTTTTAAAGAGCTGGGTAAAAATAGGTTTATAGTGGTTCATATGGAAAATAATACGACAATTAATAAATAAGAATACAAGAATAGACTTTGTGTTTCATGCTCACGACTATTAGCCTACTTTTGCCAATACCTTTATATTAACAATCATTACTCTTTGGGCATATGTGAATTTTTAATAAATGTATATGCATATATTTCTGCAAAAAAATGTCAGTATTCTTTTCTTGGAAATGTTTATGGATATCATTGGTTCTCAAATATTCACTCAACAACCATTTCAAACACCATTAGCATGCTTCCTCTTTATAGACTTTTTCTGGAGTTGTCATTTAAAAGTTACATTCCCAGATTCCCCTGCAGCTAGACTTCTGGATATGTTTTAGGTTTCTCCTATCAGATTCAAGCAAGCATGTCTTTTATGAAATTCTTTTTGGAAAACAAGTACAGTTTTGGGAAAAGAAAATTTCTTTCTTGGATAATAGCAGCAAGACAGTGTAGATCTGAATCCAACAACTAGGGTAACAGCTTCCTTATGCAGTCTGTCCTGATAATGGCAGAAGCAGTAAACTCTTTGATATTCCAGTCTGTGGTGTGGTTTTTTTGTTGTTTCTAAGAGCAGAGTATACAGCCCTTTTATTCAATACCATGAGTTACTTTCTATTTCTTTTAATAGGTATCCTTTACTTAAATAGTGCACATTCTATTATTTGTAACAAAGAGCTGCCATCCATCCATTCTGGGACTACCAGGGAGAAGGATCGGGTATGGAAGAAGTAAGCAGCCAAGGGATTACCAAAGACCTGTGTAGCAGATCTTTGGGAAAGAGTCTAGGAAGGACACATACCTGCAAGGCTGGTGCAGACAAGGACAGCCTGGAGGTACCAGGTGTTGAGCTCAAATTATAGAGCAAACACAGGTGGTGTTCAGCCACATGTTACAGCTTGCAAGTATAGCAGTAGGACATTCTTAAGTCTACTAGTCCTGAGGCCCTGAACCTAACTGTCCCCTATACCTGGGCTCCTGAGCATTAAAGAGAAAAAAACAACGTGATATAGAAAAATGTTAGTTACATGCAAATAAGTGGTTAGAATAAGATGGGACTTGGAGACATTGTAGAAAATAGGTCTACCTTTCATCTACCTTTCATCTAGCGCGAATATTCCACCTTTGTGTGGAAATTACCTAAAAATTGGTACAGCGGTCTGGTAGGGTTTTAAGATGCAGTGATGATTCCTACAGTCACTTATTCAAACTTTTGTGTTGAGCATCCGTTATGTTCCAAATACAATTGTAGGCACTGGAGATATAGTAGTGGTCACAACAGGAAAAAATATTCTGCCTTCCTGGAATCTTAGACCGGAGCTCCTAGAAAATCTGTCCACACCATAGGATACCAGCTGTTTACCAAAACCAGTGAAAATCCCAAAAGAGCGCACACAGATTTTCTTCTCTTCCTCCTTTGACTATCCCCTTTTTGTACTTTACGTAGGCTCCGGTCTGAAATATAGGGTGAGACACTAGTAGTAAAGGGTGGTGGAGGCAAGAGAGTTAACAGAACTGATCAATTAGAATCATCCTGAGAAAAGGACAAACTACCACTCTAAGAAGTTAAACTGCTGCTAGCTCTAATTTTCAGGATATAATTCTCAGAAAAACCGAATAGGAAAGGACTCCATGTCATGTATTGTCCCTATTTGGTCTTCATCAACATTTTATCCTCTCAGGGCAATGGAGCGCATTGCTTTCATAGGGAGACTAAGAACACAGAGGTCCAGTTTAAGGTTTACCTCAAAAGGCATAGGTAGTTTTCTTGATTTTCAATATAGTAATCCTACTTCTTTATTATTTAAATTGCTCTCCTCTCACAGGCATGGTACACATTATTATTCCACGGTAATTTTTAATAAATGGTGTTTTAAGTTTCGCCTTTAAAAGAATCTTGGTATGGAGGTTATTGTGTAAATTATATATGATGTTAAAATATTATAAATTGTACAGTATATGTTATAGTATATAATATATATTGCGTAAATAAAATATAATCACAATATTAAATGATTATATATGTGATTTACTTTCTGTTTGTGTATTTTTGTTTATGTTTGTTGTAAAGGCTCAGAAGAAGAGCTAATATTTATCAACATATCCATTTATTTACTTTCCTTCTTTGGCTTAGCATATCTTCTTAAAAACTCTGAGAAGTAGGCACAATTTTATATGTAAGGAAATGAATCTTGAAGGTTAGTAAGTAACTAACCCAAGATTACACAGCTAATAAATGCCTAAAGCTAAATTTAAAATAAACTTATTGCTTTCACTTGGACTTGTAATTTTCAGAACTTTCTCTATGAATCCTAGTGCATGTGAAATATTTCTCTTTTTTGAATAAGTCTATATATATAAGAAGATATTCATTGTTTGGAACTGCATAGTAACCAATGTAAATGACGTGCCAATTGCAAAATGGAAAAGTTCTGCCTTCTCAACAATTGAATAAATAGGTTAGTTATTTAAATGTCAGAATCAAAATGAAAAAATCATGCTTGCCTAGCAGGTATGGCTCAGTGGTTGGGCGTTGAACCATAAACCAGGTCGTGGTTCCATTTTGGTCAGAGCACATGCCAAGGTTGTGGGCTCAATCCCCAGTGCAGGTCATGCAGGAGGCAGCCAATCAATGATTCTCTCTCATCATTGATGTTTCTGTCCCTTTCTCCCTCTCTCTTCCTCTCTCTGAAATCAATAAAAAGTATATATTTTCAAAGTTAATGCTTCATAGCTAATAAAAATGGGAACAAATTAAAAACTTTAAGTGGGATTAAAAACTTCAGCCTTTGCCCTAAAATAAAGAACTTAATTGCTCTATGATTTAAACCATTGAAAGATTAATTTTATTTTCAACACAAATTAGAAAGTAAAATAAATGAAATTAAAACATTATATTGAGTCTTATAAATGGCCTGGTAATCATTTGGTTCAATAGGCAAAGGGCACAAGATAAATATGTGTGGAAAAAGCATAATTTTTCATTAAAACACTTTTTAAATTTGTTATTTAACGGGAAATATTGTCTTTCTTTTCTGCCTGGTTAAACAGAATCAATTAGACATGTGATAAGTTAATCTGCCTGTGTTAAATACTGCCTTTGATATTCACAAGCTATGTAACTGTAGGCAAGTTATACCATTATTTTGAGCCACAATTTTCTCTGCTCTGAGTGAGAGACAACCAATAGCATCCATGTAATTGAGCTGTTGTGAGGACTAACTATGATTACATATAGAAGGGTTTGGAACAGGTTCATTACTATTTGACATGTGAATTAAGGTTTGGGGAATTATTTGATAACTGTATCGTGAATTATCTTGGATAAGATCAGAAAGATATCTGAGTAAGGAGAAGGATACCCTTCAATGTCAATATCATTCACAGCACTAAACTTAATTGTCTATTTTTATAAATATTGGACATAGTTTTGATTAAACAGATTTACCTTAAATTCATTTTGTTCCACAACCAAAGTGATTAGCTTTATCCACAGTGTGAGTTTATGCACAGGACATGTGTCTCATGACCCTGGTTAATCAAGAGATAAATGTGCAGTGTTACTTACTGAAATTGGAAACAAAAATACATGAATCATATATTTTTTCACTTATTTATAAATTTTCTCATTTACAATGTTGGTATTTTTTTGGGGGGTGAGAGTCAAATACGATAATATATGAGAAATACTGAGCATATTACCTTGAATCATATAGGTATTCATAGAATGTTAATTAATTATAATCAAATTTCTGTTTATAAATATATGCAGATTTTTGTATAGGTACACCTATATATGCTAATATTATATAGAATATTAAATATTATATGCAATTCATAATACTTTCTATAAATGTATATATGAAATATATTTAAAATAAATGTACACATCTTCTTACATCCTTGGATATGTAAATTAAGTTACTTTTCACCTTTCAAAAAGCTACTATGTTTATAAAACACATACACAGTCAACCAGTTTCTTTATAGTTATCCTTTAAGAAATGTATTCGGAACAGGTGCATTGGCAGGTGTGTTGTTCATAAAAAGTATTTAAAAATGTTTGTGAATAAATGAAGAATAAGCTAGAAAACATATTTAGTTACAAAAGTGTCATTATACCTTCACATGAAAGCAATTAATGCAGTCCAGGAAGAATTATTTAGACTAATTCCAAGTAGAAATGTGAAACATTTTTTCACAAAATTAATTATTTTACCTGTGTTCTATATTTTAACAATAGCAAAGACTTGCCCTTTGAGTCATCTTTTTATATGCATAATCTAGAAATACAATATGGTGAAGTCTATTATTAATTTTTACATTTATTGCTGTACATAAAAATTTTATTTAATATTAAGACTTAAGGATTGCAATGTGGAAACATATATTTTCATTATGAATTAAACATGAATTAGTATCTGGATCATATGCTATGTTTAGATAATCTTCTAATGAAAATATACATAAATTCTGATCAGTACAAACTGTTTTTATTTCATAAGAAGCTTTAAGGATTATACATGTATTACCAAAATTCCATTTTCACAGTTGAGGAAAAATGTGTGCCATATTGTAAAAATACCAAATTTTAGATTCAGAGAGAAAAGTTTTTAAATGCTGACTGACAAAGTCAATTTTACAGGCCAAAATAACTTGAGGAACATAATTAAAGGGTAGAGAACCAACAATAGGATATGTTTTAAATCTTTGATTAGGATAAAACTATTTAGATATTTGTGGATTAATCACTCTCAAAAGATTCCTAACTTTATCCTGGTATTATTGGCTTAGAGAGTTTGCATTAAGAACACAGTGAAGGCATTAGGTCTGCTGTGAGTTCTTCAAGTCATTATCGCTCATACTTTGAGTGTGTCAGATCTTGAATAATATGTCTACATGGTGTTTTTTAGGCTATAATGGAAAATAACTTCTATTGTTTTATTTTCCCACTCTTTTTAGAAAAGTCATTGATAACCTGTTTATAAAGTTGGTCTCTTTCCTTCTCTACTATATAAAAGAAAATCTATTTCTTAGATCCAAATGCCTTTCTCCTCTTAACATCCTTATGTTCCTGTCCATGCTTTTGTTTTTAAGGTTTTAGATTCAGTATATTGTTCTGTGTCTGTCAAATATATCTAGTGTTCAAACCAATCTTGTGCACCTTCACTTTCTTGGCTTAGGTAATCCCCTCCAGGAGATCCTGCCATTTAGCCACAGCATAGACTGAATCTGTCACCAGCCCATCTGCTTTCTTGACATACGTCTCTTCTATGCTGTGCTTTTATTATGGTCTCAGTTCCACAAATTTACCTAACACATTCTCTCAAGGCACAGGAAATTTTTGTATAGCTAACTAAATGTAACTTCATCACCTAAACTTATTCTGTTACTTTTTAAATCTCAGGCTTGTGGACTGACTCCATGAATTCAAGCCTATTTCTTCCACTGTTTCCTCTTTAGCTTTGAATGCAAATTGAAAATTGAAGCATCAAACCTAAGCCTGACAATAATAATTTAAAACCAGAACCTCTTTAGTATTATGTAGGGTGCTTGGAATCCAGCTGCCTCGAAGTATAAAAGCCATTCCCTGTAGCCAAGGTTGAAAATCAAAATGCAAATGACACAGAACTAGTCAGCTCTTTAAAGTCTCAAATGTAGGTATATAGGAAGATTCCATTTTCCATAAAATTGGACTCTTGCTTTAGTTAAATCTGATGACTCAGGTCTGGGCAGTTCATTGGCAGCCTCCACACTTGCCTGAGATAGTGCAAGTCAAGCTACCTCCGAATGCACTGAGAAACCGGTTTCCCGAGGATTGCCCCTAGGAGGCTTTTGAGTGTGCTATGAAATTTCTGCCCACAAACAGTGCATTTTGGTTTCTGAGATTCACATGGCTTCTATTTTGTTTAAATCCAAGATGCCAAGTGCCATTGCCAAGATCAGAACACTTTTGCTTAAGGCCTGCTGTTTGCAAACCTATCTTTATATCTCTTTTAAAAATTGCCCGTAGACAATTCCTTCCTATGCTGCAGTGACCAGCCAAGGCAGAAAAATAAATCACTAATGTTGGAGTTAAGGCGTTATGACAACCTAAAATTCATTTACATGGCCTAAACTAAGCCTTTCCAAAAAAAAAAAAAAAAGACTCTTGCTTAGTAATTCCTGAAGTAGAGCCATGTGCCATGATCCTGACCTATAAAACCTAAATCATGGGAAGTGGAGAAGAATCTTTTATTTATACAAAAAAAAATATAAAGGAATTAAGCAGAACAAGGACACTGTTGTGTTTTGTTCTTCCCCTAATTCAACTCTCACATTAGTCCTGCCTCCTCCGGAGGGCGGAATGCAGACGGGAGAGGTATGTGTTATACTACTGCAGTTTCTCCAAGTGGAAGGGAAGGTCAGGAAAGGCACAAGCTTTCTCCACTTCATCTTTATTCCTTGATCTTCAAGACTCTTATTCCCCAAATCTCAGGAGAACTATTCTAGTGGTCACAGGGAATGTTTGAACTATAATAGATACTGGTGAAGCTTTTCTGAGAGGTTCCGTTGTACTGAGTGAAAGTTATAATACTATAGTTCCAATGAAATATAATACTGTACAGACGAAGGGGTGGGAGCATGATTCTGGAAAAAAGCCTATAAACCCTCAGTTTAATAATATTAAACACTCATATATGTGCTACTCATTTGAAATGCATTTGCTGTATCTAAATGTCTTATCTAATTTATGTAAAAGATAAAATAAAGCTATCTATGTAACTTTCAAGTTTTGCCAAATGGGAATTTTTCTACCAAAATTCCTTAGTAGAATAGGATTAAAATGTATATGCTTCGGACTATTTCTTTTTAATTAATATTTTGCCACAGATTTTATATGAAGAAATAAATGGAATATTTTTAGCTATGACTGAAATAAAATTTGGGTCACGTTGTTTCATTTTTAACTGTGATATTTTTTGTTTTCGCTAATAGTGCTTATTTACTTGAAGAAGCTAGATATTTAAAATTGTATCAACATACCCAAAATTACATCAATGCAAGACAGTCAAGTGTTGTTAACCTGAAGAGTTGGAATAATGCTTATTAAAACTCAATACTTTCACCTTTGCAAAATCATCAAGATTCCTGTGTGTAGCATCTTCTCAGGATAAATATATTTTTATTGCCTTAACCTGGAAGGTGATATTGGAATTTACATTTAACTTCAGTCTGCTCCCTTCCAGAGATACCCCCACTGAGAGTTCATGCAAGTTGCGTATCCATATTTGATGTGCACTAGGTCCTGCATTCCTGGTTATTGCCTTCAAACCAGGTGCATCACATAGGGACTTAGAGTCTAAGTCTATATATTTTATATATATATAAAATACACATGGAAAGGAATATTGTAACAGAATAAACAAGACACTAGAAATAACAAATAGCAGAACGCCATTTGATACAGTGCTGGGAAATTGGGCAAGGTTTGGTAATTACTTATCAAAGGGACACCTGTTCCAAGCAATTGACACAATTTAAACTCAGTCTAGGAGTTAATATAGTAAAATGACAACTACAAGTTCATTGAGTGGGCTGAACAGAGACAAGACTGGAAACACAGGAAAAATTATATTCAAAACTTTATAAAAAATATTTTTAAACATTCTGTCCTGCTGTTGGTCCATATGTCAAACCTTTGGTCTTGGTTTTATTTGGAAAATATGGTCTCTGGTCTTGGGGCTAATTTGTGGGGAGCCTGTACCAGAAATTCAAGTCAGATATTTTGGCATATAACCTTTATGTGCCTGGGGATAGAAATTTTAATGATTTGGTGATAAAAAGAATGATAGTTCAGCACAAGCATTGCATTGAATATCTGACGTGAGAGTTCCTCTAACTCTGAACCCCCACTCTCCTAGGCACTATTGCATCCTAGTTTTCACTGTCATACACACTCCCCATAACAGTATAGCCAAGGAAGAAGGCAGTGAAGCAAATGTGCTCTTCCTTCCTGGGGGCCTCTGTAAATTGTTCTAGTGTTCCCGGCTTCTATTGTGCTACATAGCATTCAAAATCTAATTAGCTTAAACACCAAATTACCATATGGCCCAGCAATACAACTCCTAGGTATATGCCCAAGAGAAATAAAAGACATATGTCCAGACAAAACTTGTACACAAATGTTCATAGTGGTATTTCTCACAATAGCCAAAAAAAGGAAACAATCTAAATGTTCATCATCTGATGAATAGGTGGATAAAATTGGTAAAACACGATGGAATATTATTCTGTAATAAAAAAATAAATGAAGTACAGCTACATGCCACAACATGGATGGTTGAGACTTGAAAACATACTAAGTGAGAATTAAGAAAACCCAAGCCGAGTAGCTACCATGAGAACCAAGATGGCGGCATAGGTTAACGCCGGAGTTTGCTGCCTTGAACAACCACTTCAAAAGTGAAACTAAAAGACGGAATGGACATCACCCAGAACCACAGGAACGCTGGCTGAGTGGAAGTCCTACAACTAGGAGGAAAGAGAAATGCATACGGACACTCAGAGGAGGCGCAGTGCTGAAGTCAAATTCTGAGGTGCGGAGTGCATGGAGCGGGCTGGCGGCGGAGGGCGCGGTTGGCGTTTTCATTTGGGAGGGAGTCGCAGACTCTGAGCTCCAGATACGGGCGAGTCTTTAGGGACCCAGACTCAAACGGGAGAAGCGGGACTGTCTGGCTTCGGTCAGAGCGAGTGCAGCTTTCTCTCTGAGGTTTGCAGCAGTTGCTGGGACTCAGAGAGGCAGAGCCCCTGGGGACAGGACTCAGAGCCGCCATAACTGCTCTCTCCGGCCCACCCTGTTGATCCTCTGCAACCCACCCTGCCCAAGCCCTGCACAGAGGCATTTGCCGGATAGCCTCAGGCAAAGGCTAGATTAGCACCTCCCTAGAGGACAGAAGTTCTCTCACTGCAGACACAGCTGATTCTCACAGCCACTTGGCCTGGAGGTCAAACCCTCCCTGGTATTAGCTACAACAATCAAGGCTTAACTACAAGACTGCGCACAAAGACCACTAGGGGGTGCACCAAGGAAGCATAACAAAATGCGGAGACAAAGAAACAGGACAAAATTGTCAATGGAAGATATAGAGTTCAGAACCACACTTTTAAGGTCTCTCAAGAACTGTTTAGAAGCCGCCGATAAACTTAATGAGATCTACAAGAAAACTAATGAGACCCTCGATGTTATGATGGGGAACCAACTAGAAATTAAGCATACACGGACTGAAATAACGAATATTATACAGACTCCAGACAGCAGACCAGAGGAGCGCAAGAATCAAGTCAATGATTTGAAATGCGAGGAAGCAAAACACACCCAACCGGAGGGGAGGAATGAAAAAAGAATCCAAAAATGCGAGGTTAGTGTAAGGAGCCTCTGGGACAGCTTCAAGCATACCAACATCAGAATTATAGGGGTGCCAGAAGATGAGAGAGAGCAAGATATTGAAAACCTATTTGAAGAAATCATGACAGAAAACTTCCCCCACCTGGTGAAAGAAATGGACTTACAGGTCCAAGAAGCGCGGAGAACCCCAAACAAAAGGAATCCAAAGAGGACCACACCAAGACACATCATAATTAAAATGCCAAGAGCAAAATACAAAAGAGAGAATCTTAAAAACAGCAAGAGAAAGAAACTCAGTTACCTACAAGGGAATACCCATACGACTGTCAGCTGATTTCTCAACAGAAACTTTGCAGGCCAGAAGGGAGTGGCAAGAAATATTCAAAGTGATGAATACCAAGAACCTACAACCAAGATTACTTTATCCAGCAAAGCTATCATTCAGAATTGAAGGTCAGATAAAGAGCTTCACAGATAAGGAAAAGCTAAAGGAGTTCATCACCACCAAACCAGTATTATATGAAATGCTGAAAGATATCCTTTAAGAAGAGGAAGAGGAAGAAAAATGTAAAGATACAAATTATGAACAACAAATATGCATCTATCAACAAGTGAATCTAAGAATCAAGTGAATAAATAATCTGATGAACAGAATGAACTGGTGATTATAATAGAATCAGGGACATAGAAAGGGAATGGACTGAC
Source organism: Myotis myotis (assembly GCF_014108235.1). Lineage (NCBI taxonomy): Eukaryota > Metazoa > Chordata > Mammalia > Chiroptera > Vespertilionidae > Myotis > Myotis myotis. Next base: position 62,506,249 of record NW_023416368.1, read on the forward strand.
TATTCTTGGGGGGAAAAAGGGTGTGGGAGATGCGGGAAGAGACTGGACAAAAATCGTGCACCTATGGATGAGGACAGTGGGTGGGGAGTGAGGGCGGAGGGTGGGGTGGGAACTGGGAGGAGGGGAGTTATGGGGGGAAAAAAGGGGAACAAATGTAATAATCTGAACAATAAAGATTTAATAAAAAAAAAAAAAAGAAAACATACTAAGTGAAAGAATCCAGACACAATAGGGCATATATTGTATTGTTGTATTTATATGAAATGTCCAGAATTAGCACATCCATAAATACAGAAAGTATATTAGTGGTTGCCTAGGGCAAGAGGGGTTAGAAGAAAGATGTATAGTGGGTATGGAGTTTCTTTTTGGAGTGATAAAAATGTTCTAAATTTAGATTGTAGTGATGGTTGTAAAACCTTGTGAATACACTGAAAGTCATTATATTCTTCATTAAATTCTACATGAATAGCATAGTATGTGAATTGTTTCTCATATGTTTCTTCATAACTTTTTATCTTTAGCATAACTATCATATTATTTTACAGCCTATTTAACTTCTCTGTGATCTTTAGCAATAATGCCTCACCACCTCAGGGAGCTTTGAAAAAATGTATGACTTTATAGGTGTACGAGTGCATTAGGGAATGGGAAAATGGGTTTAGATATATTGTATGATGCAACCTTGTTATTTTGAAATAGTGTTGTATCCTAAGCTCCTAGGTTCAGTGTGCTGAACTCTATAAAAAGCAGATTAACCTGCAAGTAGAAACAAAGCATCAAGAAATGCTTCAGAATCACCACTTATGTATATATTCTGTACTAGGAAAGAGATAAGAACAGTATCAAAAAATGTCATTGGTTCTACTTCTTAAAACAAGAGCAAACAAAAAATAACAAGAAAATTTGCTTAAAATTGCACATGAAAAGACAAACACTAACAGTACCATGGCACTTTTTCTCTTTATTGCCTGCCACTATGCCACCTAATTTGTAGAACAATGGTCAGAAGTACCTTGAGTTGAACAATTGTTTATATAAGGTACATAAGATGTAACAGAATACTGAATGATAATGAAATCTTTATGCATGCACAGAATAATGTAGGATTAAAAAAAAGTAACATTTATTTTTTGTGTATGTCAGTTTATTATTTTTATTTTCATGCCAGCTATTAGCTTCTAGTCTATGAGTTAATGCTTTTAAATATTAATTATATATTAAGATGTATTATTCTCTTTTATATTGTCTACTGATAATTTAAAGGACAGTCAGAGCCCTACAACCTTGATCTATGAATCTAAGGAGTGCTTATAATTGTAGCCTTTTGCTTTATGCAGGTTTCTACCGAAACAATTATTGTATTTATTTTATGCTTTTGCCTTTTCATAGAATTGCTGCATTTCATTAACAATTAAGGTTATGTTCCTGTTCACTCCAAGTATACTCCTTTGCCCCTACCCCAGATCCTAGCAAGCTATTAATAGTGCCAGCTCTGGTTAACATTTACATCAGCCTGGAGAGGAGATGTTACCGTGAAGTGCAAATTAAAGCCTGCTAAAATGCTGCTGCCAACAATTATACTGGGGAACAAGTACATTTTTTCATTTATTTCAATGGGTCAGATTAACAAGGCTGCATGCCACATTATCATAAAAGGTGGCCCATGCTGTCAGTTCTCATTATTGTTAAAGAAATGACATTTCTAAAAGGCTTTACTAAAAGAACACACATCTCTTGCTATAGTGGTTTAAATGTATGTATGTAATTATCGGACACTTTTTGCAGAATGTTAGAAGCAACTGTCAATCAAAGGTCAATTTTTCATTTCATCTTTTTTATTTCGTTTTTGTCTTCTCAATTTAATTTCTCTACAAAATCAAATCCCTTTATGTCAGCTAAATAGATAGAAGAGAAAATTTCTTGCATTTCAATAGCTTCTTGAGTAACTAAACCTGTTTAATTTAAAATACTATAATGCAAATTACTATCTTAGAGAAAGACTATGTAAATCAAGCCCACATTTAGGACATTCATCCTCCATATTAAATATTAAGAAAAAGAATGATCTAAAGTCATTCATGCTAAAGGAGACAGAGCCCATCATTTTTTTTCTATAGAGTTCATTGTCTTTTGGATAATGATGTCTATCTCCTGGAAATTGTATTTAATAACTCATTGTTTATTCCTATATAATATGAGCAAACATCACAATGATTATGTCATTGTTTCTATGGAACTCAAATAAGTTTTCTGTCCCTGTCAGAATGATGCATGAGTTATAAACCATCTCTAGATTAAAATAGAAAAAAAATAAAGATGACTTTCCTATTAAATCACCTTTACATAAGAAAATAAATAAATTGGAAGTATACCAGATCACTAAATGGAATATTATCAATCCCTTTGCAGTCTCTTTCATAGAAGCTTCAGAAGTTAACCACTATGATAACTTCTGAAAATAAGTTTAATTTTACCTGTTTCTAATTGCTTGAAGTTGCAGTTTATTCATTTTTATTGCTATATAGTATTCTACTGAATTAATACACTACAATGAACTTACCCATGTGTGGTTAGCCAGTATATGGCTAATACAGAGCAGAGATTCATACCCAATTTTTACTATGGTTGAGCCTGGACTATTTCTACCACTTTTTTTTAATGAGTTGAATATAGTGCAATACTGTGTCCCAGGTGCTTCAAAGTTTACAGAAGGAGATATACTTAATACTGTGTCCCAGGTGCTTCAAAGTTTACAGAAGGAGATATACTTAATTATAATGCACATTGTACCAAATCACATACAATATTTTAGTTTCAACGTTTTTCCTAAAAATCAAAATATTCAAAAGGGTAGTGGCTTTATACATTTTTATTGTACATTTTTCTATGTTACAATTTTTATTTGAAAAATACATCTTCTTGATCTTGATAAATATAATACTTGTATATACTATGGTTCCTTGTAGTTCTCCCACATAATAAATTTAGATTGTTGAGTTATATAATTATCTTATTTTTTTTCATCGGTGTAATAACTAATAGGTTATCAACCACTGGTGAAATCCTGTTCCTTAATTGTGGGCCTGAAAAGTTACAGATAAAGGGGGCCACCTCTTTAAATCCCTTAGAGCCTAACCACCTGAAAATAAGATTTTGATAATATATTAAAAGTCAAAATATCGCAAGGACTAACAAAGTGTTATCTGTGGGGTGCTCTCTGTGTCCCCATGGTCACTGGAAGTGGGATTCTTAGGGTGCCACTGGAATAAGAATGTCCTGAGGACCCCACAGGAGCGTGTCTCCAGCAGAGCTAGGAGTAAAACCATTGCACAGAGTATCTGCTCCATATTTGCACAGTACAATTCAGCATCTGGCTAGGTTAGCTTTGTTCTTGGCTGCATTGTATTGCATGTGGGATCCATATGGTCATGGGTCATGTGGCTTCTAGAGCCACATGGCTACAGAGGGAGCAAGGGTGAGTGCAAAGAAGCAGAAGCAAAACAAAAGGAACAAGAGAGAGAGAATTCCTTTGTTTGGGGGACCTTACCCTTTTAAGATTTTGCATGCTTGCAGTGGCTCTGCCCTATTTAGCCAATTATCTTTTCCCAGGTTAGACTAAGAGGCAAGCACCATCCCTATATCATCCTGACTTCATTGCACATGCATCCATCTTCCTCTTTGTTGGACCCTTTTCCCCCACTGAGCTATAGAGAAATTGCAGCCTCCTAGTATAGCTGCCCAGGTGGCCATGCTTATAATGTCTGCCCTCCTCTATACTCCTTCCCTATTATTAATATTAGCCAGTTAGATACAACAGTAACAATCTGATGGTAACAGATACCTTATGCATTTATTTTTTTTAATATGTTTTTGTTGATTTCAGAAAGAGGAAGGGAAACGGAGAGAGAGATAGAAACATCAATGATGAGAGAGAATCACCAATTGTTGCCTCCTGCATGTCCCCCACTAGGGATGGAACCACAATCCCAGGAATGAATTGAACCATGACTTCCTGGTTCATGGGCCGATGCTCAACTACTGAGTCACACCTGGTCTGGCTATGCATCTATTTTTTTTAATAAAAAATAATATTTACTGATCGAATAATTTAAAGATTTGGGCAATCTATCCCAAAGCCATGAGAATATTTTACTACTTTTGTCACTGTACATTATTTTTTTAAAAGTCTATCACTAAAATAGAAAATTATGATATTGAATAGGGTCCATAGGACTTGAGTAATTGTCAAAGCAGGAAATCCTACTTGGAAAACAATGCAAGCTTAGCAAAATAAAAGAAATTGTGTTGGCTTATTACTAAGACATTTAGAGCAATAAATAACACTGGGAATCAGGAAATATGATTTCCTTCTTATTTCTAAAGAATATAAGTTCTAATTCTTGAATAATCATTCTACTATAGAAACATGGGGCAGTTGACATTAATCACAGTCTCTTAAACTGATATACTAAAAATATATAAAGTTTCTCCTTATAAGAAACACAGAGGACATAGATTATCTAATTTTTACATTATTTATTCATTTCTCTGGTTCTAATTTTTTAAGCCTTATAATGACTGGGTATTTATTTGCCAGGTTAATTCTAACTGGTCTGAAATTGATTTTTTATATACTATTACTACCACAAATACTTTCATTATTTCTCTGAATTTATAGAGGAGCTAGGTCTTTATGTTTAAAATAAAGCAGGAAAAACTTTTTTTACATTTATAGAAATATAAGTATTATCAATCATGAAATTACATGTGGTGGGATAAAAGTTGCAGGAATCTCCCCAAATATAAATTAGAATGCAAATATAAATGTAATGCAGTTTTTATATTGGGACACTACAGCATCTCACTCTCTTTTATAGTTCTTACTTATATTATTCAAAAATAAAATCATGTTAAATTTGATTCATCCAATGAAAATTGGTAAGGCTTAGGATATGTAAATAGCTACCTCCCGTTAATTGGGTATGTGTATGAGGTGGGTATTGTGCAGTTACTAGCAATATTTCCTTAGAACAGTTGCTGACTCTCTCTCTGACTGAGTGGGGTTGTAAATAGACCCTATCCCAGAGTGTTATACTGAGGAATAAATGCGATGATGTATAGAAACAGAATTTTGCCTCACACTTATTACCTATATCATTGTTCCTCAATTTACCAAAACAAATGAGTGAAGGAACTGAAAGAGGAAAAACATATGTTTGTAACTATTCTCCTCCAGCTCCGTTGTTTCTTTACTTCTCCCCTCTTTCACTGGCTTTACATTCCTCTTGAAACATGAAAGTTGGACTGGAACTCGTGGTCTTCCTCTGCACAGGATGGTTCCCAGGTTCTTGTCCAGGTGGAGTCAAAGAATGAGACCACGGACAGAAGGTGGTATAGTTAAACATGGAAATTTATTGAGAAATAAGTACAGACTCCCACATGGGTAGGGGAAGAGAGTCCCACTAAGTCCCTTTTTTCCACGGTTTATAAAGGCTGCAGTTCTTTGTGCTTTGACATCTCCTCTGACTGGTCACTATCCCCTCTGATGTGGTCACTATCCCCTCTGATTTGGTCACTATAGCAACTCCAGAGCTCAAACCTTGTGTGAGGTAGTGAGGTTCTCCTCTTCTTCTCCCTTATTGTTTTCCTATTTCCTTTGATCTTCCCCTTTTCTCCCTGAAAGAGGGGATCCTTTCCCTTTATTCTGTAAATGTATACCTTCTGCAGCTCCCAGCCCCTTATTCTATGGAATGTATCTTCTGCAGCTCTGTAGCCCTGTGCTTCTTCAATAGACCCTTTCATTCCTCAAATTTCCTAAACCTGCCTATTTTACCCCTAAAAACTCCTTTCACTCTCAAACTCTGAAGTTTCTTAGGATTCGACTCCCATCTCACTGGATTTCTCATTTTACTCATTCTCTCTCGTAACCATATTCCATCACCTGTGTTTATCTATCACTCACCTGTTTAATAAAGCATTAAATAATTAAATAATTCAGAAAGGAGGAGACTACTGAGGATACAATAATAGAACATGACTCATTGGAGTTATGGTTTAAGGACAGAAAATACACATAGAAGCAGAGGGAGTTATGGGAACATTAATCACAAACATGAGAGCCTTACCTAGTCAGTGAATGGAATGCTTCTGTGTGAAATTTATAATTAAAGTTATATAAATGATATAGAGGGAATGCACCTCGGTGTAATAAAGGCTATATATGAAAGCCCATAGCTAACATTATACTCACCAGTGGAAAGATGAAACCTTTTTCTCTAAGATAAGGGTACCTCTCTCACCACTTTTATTCAGCACAGTACTGGGAGTTCTAAGTAGGACAACTGACATAAAAAAATTAAAACTATCCAAGTAGAAAGAAAGAAGCAAAACTGTATTTATAGATAACATGGTGTCTATGTATTCTGGACTCTCTTCATTATAATATTTGAATCTCCCAGAGCCTTTGAATCCCTTCCTCTACATTAAACCAAGACATGTGTGATGTTTCTGATTCACTCACAGTGGACCACCTTCTGGTCCTTGTTTCAGCCAACCAACCAACCAATTAGCACCTTTTCAAATTCTAATGGTTAGAGTTGTGATTCAAATTCATGATTTCATGACTCTTAAATGCTATTCAAGAATGACTTATTTTCATAGTTCATACTAGTCCTTAAATGTTCCTAAATGTTTCCTTAATTCCACTCCATGATGTTCTTCATACACAAACTTATAAAACACTTTTTTCCCCCTAGAGGGAATATAACATTAATAATGTTTTGCTAGATTACTATCTTACACTGCATCCAATACACTAAAGAATTTTCTGAGTAGTTTTCCTCTTTAAAGTAAAATAATTTGATAGCAATATTAAATGCAGTATTTTTAGTTCCTGGCTCATAGGAGGTAAATAATAATTGGTAGCTGCTAATTCTTATTTATTTACTACTATGAAACTAAATCAAAATGACAAAATCTCAGGACTTCTTATCATTATTGCTGTTGTGTGTATATGTTTTGGAAATAAAATTAAAAACCAACCATGTTTGTGGATCCACTTAGTCTAAGATACCTAGTTTCTAAAAGATCTGAATCAATGGAATAGCAATTATCATTGATTTCACACAATTCTTGCTACCTTTAGTAATCCATTTCCAATACTTATAATTTTAATACCTTGACAAACATTCCCAGGCACATTCTCTCTTTCTCTCTCCCTCTCTCTTCCTCTCTCCCTCTCTCTTTACTGTTTTCTTATTTTAAACTAAGGCCTATGATTCCTGTGGTTCATATATTGCATCTAATCCCACACCTCTCTAAGGTAGTTTAAAATTATGACCATCTCTCTAGAAAATAATAGCATTTATTTTACTATATCACTTCTCAATCTCCCATTAGAATAGAAAGCTCATTGTACAGAGGTGATTTTGTGCAATCATCCAAGAATACTACTCTTAGCTTTGCTATTTTATTTCACAGTATATATATAATATGTGTGTGTGTGTATATATATATATATATATATATATATATATATATAGTTGTATTTTTAGTTCTTTGAAGACAGTAGTATGATGTAAAAGGAAAATATTTAATCTTCAATTTTAAGGCATGAACTATTCATCCTTATGGATACTTGTATCTTTGTGCCTGGTAGGCATGAGTATAAGCACAGAGATTTTGGCTGATGCTGCCAGAAGTCAAACTTCTTGACATCTGTTCTTCTGATAGCCCCAAAGCAAAAGAGCTTCAAATCTGATATATCAGATCAGCTCATCACAATCAATTTCAATTTTCAATCAGTTAGAGCCAGCTGACCTTATGATGCCTGAAAAATCCAGCAAAAAACGTTACTTGTATTTTAAAATCTACTTGTGTTTTACCTGGGAAATCAAAGCTGAATTGTCCTCTGAAAACCTTTTCTGACTTTTGACTAGAGAGATGTTTTTGATGGTTTTCACAGGAATTGTTTAAGAAGTAATGGCAACATATATGCTTTTGTCATCATTACTTTATGTAGGCTATTAAATTTAAATAACTTAGAGATTATACTTGAATTTCTATTCCTAAAATTATGATATAATTCAGGCATAAATAAAATTTGTTGACTATCTTGGTCATAATTCAGCCACATTAAAGTGTCTTAATCAAATGATTATTTGTGCAAACATATTGTATAGTTATTTTTCCAGAATAGAGTGATTCTCTTCTTATTAGACTATTTTAGGCAGTCTATTTGCTGATAAGTCCAAATATTTTAGTGGCACTGTGAAGTGTTTACTATCCATAGTTAGAGTTTTACTGTACACAAAACAAGATAATTTCAAAATGAATTTGTTTTCTCATCAATATCAATTTATATTACAAAATTAAAGTTAATATTCTTTTTTACACTATCTTAAGCTAAATATATTTCTTTATTTTGATTTTTATTTTTTAGTTAAATTTATTGGGGTGACAGTGGTTAATAAGATTATATCGGTTTCAAGTGTATAATCCTTTGATACATCATCTGTAAATTGCATGTGTGCCCACCACCCACAGAAACCTGAAGGTAAGGGCACTGTCTTGATGACTACATTTTCAAGAAATGGCTCCCAGAGTCCTTAAGAAAAAAATTCCAGTCTGACTGGCATGGCTCAGTGATTGAGCTGGATCTATGAACCAGGAGATTACTGTTCTATTCCCAGTCCTGGAATATGCCCAGGTTGTGGGCTCGATCCCCGGTGGGGGGCATGCAGGAAGTAGCTGATCAATGATTCTCTCTCATCACTGATATCTCCATCTCTCTCTCCCTCTCCCTTTCTCTCTGAAATCAATAAAAATACACTTAAGAAAAAGAAAAGAAAAACATTCTTAGGTTGTAAAAGAATTATACCTCAAAAGAACCAAAAGGAAAGAATTTATAATTGAAGTTTTTCTAAAGTAAATGCATTAAGAAAAGGGAGGCCAGAGATCTGTAGTCAGGAAAAAGCCTGTCTAAAAGTTAGTCAAGCTGAGAGGAATTGTAACGCTATCTTAGTCACCAGGATCGGTTGTGGAAATTCTTAAAAGGGTTGACAGAGTTTCTGCCTTTGAATAGCTTTAGGTGAAGGATTGTTATAGACTTCCAACTGTGTGGTGCACAGTCTAACTGAGGCCACTGTTGCTTCAGTCCTAACTGTTCTGGGTGGTACAGACCCTGTGATCTACACTCACATTCACACACCCGCGCACGATCTACACTCACATTCACACACCCGCGCGTGATGTACACTCACATTCACACACCCACGCGTGATCTACACTCACATTCACACACCCGCGCATGATCTACACTCACATTCACGTGCGCGCGAGCACACACACACACACACACACACACACACACATTAAAGAGACTTAAAAAACTTTGTCATTTATATTACAGTATATTTGTCTTGCCTTCAATTAAAGGAAATATTTATTGTAAAGAATATATATACAATCACTCATATTTAGTACTCTATATGCAGAAGCTATTTAAGGATTTTGCATAGGTTGTGTAATGGATATGTGTTTATTTCACATTCCCTACTAAATACTTCAGATAAATTAATATTTCATCAATTATATCTATTTAGGCTACACATCTTAAAATGTATTCTAGAAATAATAAGAAAATATATATTAAAACATCAAACTTTTATATAAAAAGTAAATTGTGTTTACTTTGTCAAATAAATAATGTGATAAAAGTGTGTTTTTAAATATATTTATTCTTGCCCTGGCCGGTTTTTCTCTGTGGTTAGAGAATAGGCCTGCAGATTACACAATTGCATATTCAATTCCCAGTCAAGGGCATGTATGTAAATTGCAGGCTTGGCCCCTGACCCTGGTCTGGTGTACAGACAGGAGGAAACCAATAGATGTGTCTCTCTCACATAGATGTTTCTCTCTATCCCCCCTACCCCACCCCTCTCTTCTCTCTAAAAAAATTAATGGAAAAAATATCCTAGAGAGAGGATTAAAAATAATAAGTATATTTATTCTTTTAATTTCTGAGGACCTTATGCATTCAAAATAACTCTAAAATTTAATGTAACTATGTCATTTGCTTCTCTCATCAAGGTAATAATAAAAAGTTAAATAAAACATTATAAAACCATAAAATAAAACCACAATATACATCTGTCTGACTCATCCTAGGAAAGATCTAATTAACATGTGTTTTGGCTGTACTCATAAATTTTATTGGAGTGATTTCACACTTTAAATATAAATGCCTACTGAAATGTGGAACATATTTTTAACTATAAAAATAAGATTCCCCTGTGATAACATCTATACTAAGAGTGATTTTTGTGATGTTTAAAAGTATCTTCTAATTAGCAATAGATATTCTTAAAATATACATGCATTTCTTATTTATAATCAAACCTTCAAGGCATGATAAAATATAGCCATATAATGCAATAATTGTAGGAAGCAAATAAACTTGGCAGACTTATCCAACAGTAATCTGGGCCACTGGTTCCAAAGTGGGAAGAAGGTACACTGGGTGGTGCATAAAGGGGAAAAATGATGCTGTAGGCAAAGGCTATTGAATGATCCTAAGTATGATTAGTGTTATATACTAGTATTAGAATGAATATATCAGCAACTATGTGGAGCATAGATTAAGCAAATGAAGCAGAAAAGGCAAGTGAGGGGGATTGCTTAAGAAATATGAATGTCTAAGTTACGGCAATAGCAATAAAGTTTGTGTGTGGGGGGTGGGGGTGGGGGGGCGCTGTTAAGGTATATGAAGGAGCCCAGCCTATGAACCAGGCGGTCACAGTTCAATTCCTGGTCAGGGCACATGCCCAGGTTGCAGGTTCAATCCCCGGTATAGAGTATGCAGAGGGCAGCTGATCAATGATTCTTTCACATCATTGATATTTCTATCTCTCCCTCTCCCTTTCTCTCTGAAATCAATTTTTTAGAAGATATATGAAGAAGTTCGAGTTATTGGTGAACATTTGGATATTAGGGGATAGGAAGAGATGCTATAAATGACTTACAAGGGCCTCGATGTTTGCCATGCATTCTGAAGGTGAATCTGAAAGAAAATAAAGTTCTAGAGATTAAAATCATTTTACTGGTGAGCATCCTTAGTTTAAGGCACCTGCAAGCCATCCACTAAAACCTCATTGATCATTGTTAAAATGTGTTTTGGACATATACAGGATATATTGCCTTGAGCAACTTATTTAATATCTTGTGCTTCACTTCCTTGATGTATCATGGAGCTTTTATAACCACTAATTCATAAAGTCATTCTCAGTATTAAATGTATAAGCAAAGTTATCTTTTTCTAGCACTAGCCTTTATTTCTCTGTTGTTTGGAGTCATGGTTAGCCAATGGTTGTGTTACTGCATTAATTCCAGTGTCTCACTAAGAAAGTAGTTTTTGTCCATGTGAGGTGACTGCCATTTAAGAGAACCAGGTTTTTTTTGTTTTGTTTTGTTTTGTTTTTGACAGCAGCAGGCCTTAAGATTCTGAGAGGTGATCTGAAGAATCGTGTGGGTCTTCAGAGAGTTCTTCTGGCTGACTCAAAGAAGTCATGTGTTTTCATTAGATAAATATAAATACAAATATAAAAAAGCTCATTATATATTAATAAATACTTTGGGTACCGATGAACATATTTAGGGAAATAGAGAATATAAATTAATAATTCATTAACAACGTAATGGTCTGTATCCTAATTTATAGTTTTGATGTGATACAGTATCTTTTGTATGAAAATGCTAATTATTGTATTCTTAAGAGTTGAAACATTAATAAGTCTGGTCCATCTGCTCAAGGCTGATAAGAACAATCTTCCCTTTATATACTAGAGAGCATTCATTCAAAGGAGATTGCTCACCCAAAGGGCACAAGTGATGCATAAAGGTTTGATGCATTAATACCAAGCCAAGCACAGGCTCTAGTGTTAGACTGTCTGTTTTGAAACCCTGATTCTATTGCTACCTCACTATGTGAAGTTAAGCAAGTCACTTCCTTTCTTACATTCCTTATTTGTAAAAAGAAATAATTCTAGATTTATCTGGAAGAGTGATTATGAGTAACCAATGCTGTGCTTGTAAAAGTATGCAAAATTTTAGGCAATTTGCCTATATATGGCAAACAAAACATCATTATTTTATCATCATCATTTTGAAGTTAAAAGTGAGCATTTGATTTTCCTCCCTAAATTTGCATGCTATGCTATCAGACTTGTCCTCTTTTAATGACCTTTAATTTTATTGCACAAATTACTTTAAGTCAATTATATATTCTTTATAAAACTATCTTATGCACACGCATGTACACACACACACGTATTTATATTCACAAAAGCTGAAAATCAGATAAAAATCCTTTTTGCTGTTGGTTTTATTCACTATCACTCCCTCCTCATCCTAATCTACATGAAAAGGCATTCCAATAAAGGTATTCTTAATTCAAAAGCCTGTTTCTTGAAAAAGTCTGTCTTTGATCAGCCTATAATAAGGTATGAATGTCCTATGATTATGTAGCTTTAAAGCCTTTAATTTCAATATACAGCAACAGCAAAGAGTATATTGTTTTCCTATGTACTTTTACATTATGATTAAAACTCATGTAAAGAGAAATTTTATTTTATCATTTTGAGGACATGCATTTCCAGTTATAAATTCTCATTTTTTTTAAAAAAAAATTTTGTACTATTTATCTTATGGCTCCTAAGTAACTGTCAGATGTTCCTTTTCTTAAGTTGATCTTGTTGCCATTCAGTAGTAAAGTTAACTCATAAGCCTTTTAATATTTTAACACTATAACACAATCTCTTAAGAGCCTTCAGAAAGGAGTTCAGTTGAAAAACAGTATCATCACTTTTTCAGTTTGTGCACCAACCATATTACGGAATTATTGAAAAATAAATAATTATTGACAAATACTTTTTTTTTTTAAATCTTCATTTACAGTTGACATTTAAAGCCATGGGATTGACCACTTGATATTATATAAGGCATTACACAGATTTTTATAAAGAAACACACACACACATGCACACACACCACCTATGAAATATATTGAAACATATTTTTACTTGAATAGCATGACATCTCAAACTTTTTCAATCCAAAACAAAATACTTCCTCCTCCTCCCTCTACCTTCCTCTTCTCAATTAATGGCTACTCTTTCCTCCCATGACCTCAGTCAAATCTTGCAGTCAACTCTAACCCTTCTCTTTCACTCAACCATTCTCTCAAGAACCCTTAGTCACTCTATTCATAGCTCTGTGTCCCCACACCCTCACCTTCTACTGCTTTTGTTCAAGCCACTATTCTCCTTGCTTAGAAGATTACCTGTATCCCAGTTAGGCTCCTTGTGCCCTGCCCTTTCCTCCCTTCAAAATCTTCTCAGTCCAGCAGTGATTCAGATAAAGCCATTCTTCCGCTCTCATTCTAAGGCTCTCTACTTCACATGCAGGAAGATGAAAGACCTTAAAATTGCTCACAAGAACATGTTCCTGCCGCTTCACTCTCTGCCCTCCTCCTCACTTTCTTTTCATTCATGTTGCTCCTACTGCACCACCCCCTGGCTGCTCCTTGAATAAGAACCCAGCAGGTGGTCTTTTTCAGGGGGTTTTGCACTTCATCATCCCTCTTTCTAAAACCTATTTCCTCAGTTGTGAACCTTGTTTATACCCTTATATCCTTTTTTTTTATTAAGTCTTTATTGTTCAGATTATTACATTTGTTCCTCTTTTTTCCCCCCCATAACTCCGCTCCTCCCAGTTCCCGCCCCACCCTCCGCCCTCACTCCCCACCCACTGTCCTCATCCATAGGTGCACGATTTTTGTCCAGTCTCTTCCCGCATCTCCCACACCCCTTTCCCCCCCAAGAATAGTCAGTCCATTCCCTTTCTATGTCCCTGATTCTATTATGATCACCAGATTATTTATTCACTTGATTCTTAGATTCACTTGTTGATAGATGCATGTTTGTTGTTCATAGTTTGTATCTTTACCTTTTTCTTCTTCTTCCTCTTCTTAAAGGATACCTTTCAGCATTTCATATAATACTGGTTTGGTGGTGATGAACTCCTTTAGCTTTTCCTTATCTGTGAAGCTCTTTATCTGCCCTTCAATTCTGAATGATAGCTTTGCTGGATAAAGTAATCTTGGTTGTAGGTTCTTGGTATTCATCACTTTGAATATTTCTTGCCATTCCCTTCTGGCCTGCAAAGTTTCTGTTGAGAAATCAGCTGACAGTCGTATGGGTATTCCCTTGTAGGTAACTGAGTTTCTTTCTCTTGCTGCTTTTAAGATTCTCTCTTTGTCTTTTGCTCTTGGCATTTTAATTATGATGTGTCTTGGTGTGGTCCTCTTTGGATTCCTTTTGTTTGGGGTTCTCTGTGCTTCCTGGACCTGTAAGTCCATTTCTTTCACCAGGTGGGGGAAGTTTTCTGTCATGATTTCTTCAAATAGGTTTTCAATATCTTGCTCTCTCTCATCTTCTGGCACCCCTATAATTCTGATGTTGGTACGCTTGAAGCTGTCCCAGAGGCTCCTTACACTATCTTTGTATTTTCAGATTCTTTTATCATTTTGCTCTTCCAGTTGGGTGTTTTTTGCTTCTTCGCATTTCGAATCTTTGCCTTAATTCTTGCGCTCCTCTGGTCTGCTGCTGGGTGTCTGTATAATATTCTTTATTTCAGTCGGTGTATACTTACTTTCTAGTTGGTTCTTTATCATAGCATCGAGGGTCTCATTAGATTTCTTGAGGATCTCACTACATTTATTGGCGGCTTCTAGACAGTTCTTGAGAGACCTTAAAAGTGTGATTCTGAACTCTATATCCTCCATGGACAATTTTGTCCTGTTTCTTTGTCTCCGCATTTTTTATGCTTTCTTGGTGCACCCCCTAGTGGTCTTTGTGTGCAGTCTTGTTGTAGTTAAGCCTTGATTGTTGTCGGCAATACCGGGGGTGATTTGACCTCCAGGCTAACTGGCTATGAGAGTCCGCTGTGTCTGCAGTGGGAGAGCTTCTGTGCTGGATCTCTAGGGCGGTGCTAATCTAGCGTTTGCCTGAGGCTATCCGGCAAATGGCTCTGCGCAGGGTTTGGGCGGGGCGGGTCCCTGGGGATCTCAGTATTTCACTTCAGCACTGCGCCTCCTCTGAGTCTGGGTATGATATTCTCTTTCCTCCTAGTTGTAGAATTTCCACTCAGGCAGCCTTCCTGTGGTTCTGGATGATGTCTGTTCTGTCTTTTAGTTGTTTTTTGAAGTGGTTGTTCGAGGCAGCAATCTCTTGCGTTAACCTATGCCGCCATCTTGGGTTTTTTTTTTATACCCTTATATCCTTGATGTTCATGCTTAAAGGCCGTCTTCTCCATGAGGTCTACCCTGACCCCCATATTAAACAGTGAAATTTCTAATCAACAACAAAACAAACAAACAAAAAACTCTAGAAATTTTCATTCTCCTAACATTCCTCTCTTCTACCCCTGCTTTCTCTTTCTTCGTGGCCTTATCCCTTTCCACAAAATTGATAATTTCTGTATTTATCCTGTTTATTGTCTGCTATTTGAGCTATTTGAGGACAGGGATTTTACCAGTTTGGATCACTGCTCTTCACCCTGGCTATAGAATATTAGTATATAATATATATTTGATAAATAGTTTTTAATGAGGTAATAATATGAAGGTTTGACTTGTATTTATATCTTAAAGTGTTGTTTAAGAGAATACACAAGGAATTTTCTCCAAATAATTACCTTCCAGCATAAATATCGAACTTACCATGTGAGAGAAAGGACTTACAGAGTTGAGGATAGTTGGTCCTGAGGGCACCAACATGGTTTCATAGCTTCAGTGCTCCTAGTTCTCTTGGCACACAGTTCTCTCTGCTTCAGTTTAATTATCTGATATAAAATTGTATGGAAATTATAAAGCAAACATAGTTCACAATGCATCTTGTGAACTAATTTACATGAAAACAAAATGCAAAAATATATGAAATTAAAACATGGTATTTCCAATTTGAATATTGTAATAGCCTTTTCATTGTTATGTCTTGATGGTATTTCCAAATAAATGACAGTAACTTTTGTTAGGAAATTTGTCTTAGGAATTTGATCAACATCTAGAGAATTATTTTTTTTTATCACAAATTCTATTTTCATTCACTCACTTCTGGGACCCTATTATTAACATGCTGCTAGTAGCTGCTATGTGTTCATTGCCAGGTGGTGAAGACAGCAAGTTTGGGCATGCAGACCTAGCACCTAACTTGAGAGAGTGATTATTAGATAGCTAAACTTTTTGTGGTATCTCATATATTGCATTCACTGGAATAGTTGAGGAGTAAGCTCTTGATTCAGTCCATTTGTAACAAAAGTTGTGATGCCTCATAGGGAATTAAGCTAAAAGTGTTTACACAGGAAAGGAACAAGATTGCACTTTAAGATAAAAGATAAATAGCTTTTTAGTGTAGTGTCTTAAGTTCTTATCATCGTATGAATTTTCATATCTTAATTGTATTTTCCTTTGTATTTCTTAATGAGTTGCAATGGAAATAAATTTATAACATGATAGTATAATGTACTAGTATATCTATAATATGAGTTACATTCTTTCTATATATAATAAATTCATAAAAAATTGATATACTTATATTTCACGAATATTACCTTATTTTTCATTATATATATTCTTTAAAAAGTAGTAGTATTTAATGGTTCATTCATATTTAAAAGTATTTAAAATTTGATTGACTTTATTGATCATGATTTTCTAACACCATTTTCTTCTCAAATGCAAAAGAGAACCTAAATATAGACAATATTGTGTGACTTTTATTTCGAGAGTGTTTAGGGGGAAAAGCTTTATATATGTGTATATATATGTGTGTATATATATATATATATATATATATATATATATATATATACTAGAGGCCTGGTGAACAAAAATTTGTGCACTCGGGAGTGAGGGGGGGTCCCTCAGCCCAGCCTGTGCCCTCTCGCAGTCTGGGACCCCTCGGGAGATAACTACCTGCTGGCTTAGACCTGCTCCTGGGTGGCAGAGGACAGGCCCAATCCCTAGGTGCAGCCCCTGGTTGGGCTCAGAGCAGAGCCTACTGGGGAGTTGGGGTGCGCCCCGTCATGCACAGAGCAGGGCAATCAGGAGGTTGCAATGCCACCCTCAGTCACGCTCAGGGTAGGGCCGATTTGGGGGTTGGGCACCACGCCCTGTCACACTCAAGGCAGGGTCTATGGGGATGTTGCAGCGCCACCCCCTGTTACGCACAGAGCAGGGCCAATCAGGGGGTTGGGGCGCTGCCCCCTGTCACGCACAGAGCAGGACCCATCGGGGGGTTGGGGCTCCTTACCCTGTCATGCACAGAGCAGGGTCGATCAGGGGGTTGGGGCGCCGCCCTCTATCACCCACAGGGCAGGGCCGATCAGGGGGTTGGGGTGCCGCCACTCTCACACTCAGGGCAGGGCCAATGGGGAGGTTATGGCTCTACCCCATCACATACAGAGCAGGGCCCGTGGGGGGGGGGGAAGGGGGGTTGGGGCGCCGCACCCTGTCATGCACAGAGCCACAGGGCGATCAGGGGTTTGGGGAGCTCCCCCCATCAGGCACAGAGCAGGGCTGATCAGGGGGTTGGGGCTCCTTCCCCTGTCAGGAACAGAGCACGGTGGATAGGGAGGTTGTGGCCCCGCCCCCTGTCACACACAGAGCCGCAGCAGGATGATCAGGGGGTTTGGGCGCTGCCCCTGTTACACTGATCCTGGTGCTGGGAGGCCTCTCAGCTCCGCTGATCCCAGTGCTGGGAGGCATATTACCCTTTTCCAAATAGGATAGAGGCCTGGTGCATGGGTGGGGGCCGGCTGGTTTGCCCTGAATGGTGTCCTGGATCAGGGTGGGGGTCCCCACTGGGGTGCCTGGCCAACCTGGGTGAGGCGCTGAGGCCTGTTTTCAGGCTGATGGGTCACTGAAGCTCTCAACTGCTCCTTTTTTTTTTTCTTCTTTTTTATTCTGGGACAGCTTTAGCTCTGGCTCCAGCTCTGAGGCCTCTGCTGCTGAAAGCAGGTATCTGGTTTGTTTGGGTTCTATAATCGAAACACTGTATCAACTCCAGCTCTGAGATCCCGGTGGGCTGAAAGCAAGTTTCTGGGGTTTTGTTTAGTTTCTATATTTGTAACAATGTTTCAAACTGCAAGGTCAGACGCCAGCAAGGCAGGAGGGGAACGTTGGAGTACTCCATCACTGAAGCAAGTAAGCCTCATGTGAGCTTCAAGCTGCCTGGCTGCTGGCCACCATCTTGGCTGTCAGTTATTTTGCATATCTCACTGATTAGCCAATGGGAAGGGTAGTGGATGTATGCTAATTACCATGTTTCTCTTTTATTAGATAGGATATATATATGAGAGAGAGAAAGAGAGAGAGTCTAATATATCTTTTTTGCCAAATATTCAGCATACTTTATAATCTTATTGTAATATGCTCACATAAAAATTATGTTAATATTGTTTATATAGTCTAATTTCCTAAAATAGAGTTGTCTAAATAAGGACCCACCCTCCCTAGTTTGAATAGGAGCCACCAGACTGTTTAGTATCTAAATGTCATCTTGTTTTATTTTGAGAATTTAAATTTCACTTTAGTTAAAATTATGAGAATAGCTACTCCAAAGATATTTTCTAAATATCTAAATTTATTTAATATAATTTTAAAAACAACTTTATTGAGGCATAATTAAATTATAGGTGTTGCATGAGTGTTTTATAATGACATGTATTCATCACTATAGTATTATACACAGTAGTTTCCTGCCCTAAAATTCCCTTGTGCTCTGCCTATTCATTCCTCCTTCACCTCTAACCCTTGACAATCAATGATCTTTTTATTGTCTCTATAGTTTTACCTTTCCCATAATGTCATGTAGTTGGAATCATATAGCATATAGTCCTTTTAAATGGACTTCTTTTACTTAAGAGATATGCATTTAAGTTTTCTCCATGCCCTTTCATGGTTTGATAGTTCATTTCTTTTTAATTTGTTGTTAATCCTCACCTGGGGATATTTTTCCATTGCTTTTTATTTTTTTATTTTTTACCATTTTATCAGATCTGAGTTTATTTTCAATTTTTACTAATTTTTTTTGCCTAGTTTCTGATTTCTTTTTTTAATTTTTTATTGATTAAGTTATTACATGTGTCCTTATCCCCACATTACCCCCCATCCCCCCAGTCATGCCCTCACCCCCCTGTTGTCTGTGTCCATTGGTAAGGCCTATATGCTTGCATATAAGTCCTTTGGCTGATCTCTGCCTCTCACCCCCACCCTCCCCTACCTTCCCTCTGAGGTTTGATAGTCTGATCGATGCTTCTCTGTCTCTGGATCTGTTTTTGTTCATCAGTTTATGTTGTTCATTATATTCCAAAAATGAGTGAGATCATGTGATATTTATCTTTCTCTGACTGGCTTATTTCACTTAGCATAATGCTTTCCAGTTCCATCTATGCTGTTGCAAATGGTAAGAACTCCTTTTTTACCGCAACTTAGTATTCCATTATACAGATGTACCACAGTTTTTTAATCCACTCATCTACTGATGGACACTTAGGCTGTTTCCAAATCTTAGCTATGGCGAATTGTGCTGCTATGAACATAGGGGTGCATATATCCTTTCTAATTGGTGTTTCTAGTTTCTTGGGATATATTCCTAGAAGTGGGGTCACTGGGTCAAATGGGAGTTCCATTTTTAGTTTTTTGAGGAAACTCCATGCTGTTCTCCACAGTGGCTGCACCAGTCTGCATTCCCACCAGCAGTGCACAAGGGTTCCTTTTTCTCCACATCCTCACCAGCACTTGTCATTCATTGATTTGTTGACGATAGCCATTCTGACAGGTGTGAGATGGTACTTCATTGTTGTTTTGATTTGCATCTCTCGGATGATCAGTGACTTTGAACATGTTTTCATATGTCTTTTAGCCTTTCTTCTGTCTCCTTTCAAAAAGTATCTATTCCATTGCTTTTTAGAGAGTGAAAGGGAGGAGGGGGAAGGGGAGGGGGAAGATAGAGAGACATCAATGTGGGATACGTTGGTTGGTTGCCTCCCACAAGTACAGTACTGGAACCAGAGATTGAACCTGCAATCCAGGTATTTGCCCTTGACCAGGAATTGAACCCAGACCTTTCAGTGAGCAGGCAGAAACTCTAATCACTGAGCAATACCAGCCAAGGTGGTAGCTCATTTCTTTTTAAGACTGAATGATATTCCACTGACTGTATGTACCACATTTTCCCATGCATCTAATGAAGATATATTAGTTGATTATAAGTTTTGGCTATTTTGAATGAAGCTCTCCTAAATATTTATGTGCAAGTTTTGTTCTGTGAGTTTGATGACATATCCACACATACAACCAACACCAATATAATAAAAATATATATGTGAATATATATCTACTTTTAACTATATCAGTCTCTATACCTGTATATATTTCTCTATACCTATATATATTTCAATCTACAGATATGAAATGTATTATTATTTCCTATTTTCATGCACAGATCTGTGAATTTCAAGAGCTGTTTAGCATCTAGTAATCACCACCAAAATCATGGTACTGAACAGATCCATCACCCAATAATACTTTTTAATGCCTATTCTCTACAGTCAAATCCCCACCCCCCCCCCCCAACCTCTGTCAACTACTGATCTGTTTTTTGTTCTTATAGTTTCACCTTTTCCAGAGTAACATATAAGTGAAATCATGTAGTATGTAACCTTTGGGGCTGGCATTTTTACTCTATCTAGTGCATTTAATATTTCAACAAAGTAGCATTTGTTTTTAAGTTGTTAGAGTTCATATAAAAGTCAATTTATAGTTAGCCATATTTTTAAAGCTTTGATTCTATAGCTATGTTTTTGGCAGGTATTTGAAGCATGATAAGCTACATGCATGAAATGCAAAACATGCTGTAATATTTTTAACAATATATTGATTGAAAGGTACTGGGATATTTTCCTCCTTAAAACATTAAATACTAAGATCTACTTTATGTATTATATTTCCAGGGCATAGTGATTATTTGGTATACAGTTGGCTGACCTTTTCTATTCTCTTCTCCATTTATTCTGAAGGAGGAAGCATTTCATGTACTAGTTTGTCTTTTTGAGAAGTCAATTGCAACCTTAGGCTTTCTTACCTAGGATCTCCTGAGGAACATGAGACACGAGGCTTGTTTATTTCTTCCAAGCCCTAATTGTACTGGCAGAGGCTGCCCTTTCCAGATGTGTCTTTTATTTCTCAAGTTGTGGAACTGTGTAAAGGTTAGCAGAATCAGAGATTCAAGTGGAATACACTGTTGGTATAGGGGAATGAAGGTTATTGCCACATTCCACAACATGATTATAGCTTCCCATCAGACACTTATCAATCTGACCCACTTGTTATCAGAAAAGTCAATATTTGCATTCTTTTGAATATGATGACCAGAAAGGGCTACTTGATATATGCACTTATATGATGATCTTGATTGTATTTAGAAGAAATTATCAGAAAATCCTCTAATGATTCAAAGACTTGATGTAAGTGGTTATTTCATTATTAGAATTAGTTCTGCTGCAACTTTAAATGTAACAGACTTTGCATTTTACATTGCTTGAATTTAAAATAAATCACCAGAAAAGGGAAAAAAAAATCTTAGAAATAACTTCTTTGTTCATAAATTATTGGATGTGTATATGGATAGGTATTTTCAAAATGTCATCGTACTCCTGAATTTTTTTTTTTTTTAAATCTGTAAAGTACATGCAATAAAGGAGTTTGTCTTTCCTGGGGGTTTCTCATATTTTAATAAACCCAACTAGCTTCTAATAAAAATTACAATGTGGCAATTTTTAATTGGTAAAAATTTTCTAAGCTTTAATCTAAATCAAAATTTCTTCTTTGTGAGAAGTATTACCTGTCACTAAAATTCATTTACACATATTCCTGATTTGTTGCAGTTTTGCCCTACATCACCTATTTGTTTGTAAATGACCCATCTTCTGTGTTCAGTGATTCTGTTAACTGAAATACAGTGGGGATTTATCTGCTTGGCTGCCTGTGCCTTCCCCATGTTCACCCTCTTGCTTTGTGATTTGTGTCTGTGAAACCAAGCAATCTTGCTAATTACCTCATGAGAATGAACTCTTCTTCTTCCTCAGATCCTATTTCCCTTTCCAATTTTGTGAAATCAAAGAAAGTGCTACAGCTTACTGGAAGCATCTTTGAACTCTCATGAGTTTCCTCTGTTGCTCTTTTAGCAGTTTTTAAGTTCACTCATTTATTTTCTCAACCATAAAATTTGCAGTGGCTCTTTGTACCTTCAATTTGAAGTTTCAAACTGAAATAACTTAAGGTAAGGTTCTTTCTTCTCTGAGACTCACTTTTTAGTCTGTAAAATGATGACAAAGTTGGACTTGTTAAACTTTAAATTTGATTATGTTTAGTGGTCTGAGCCTTATTAATCTCTCAAAATCAAGCTAAATGTGGCAAATCTTTAGCTCAGGGGGCATTTTAATTGAAGGTATGCTCAGGTGTGAAATCTTCCACTGAAGACTTTCATCCTGCAAGCTTAGAATTTGGTGGAATATTGTTGTGGATTCTGTCTTCCTCTGTCTTCACTGGATGCTGTTTTGCTTTTTGTTTTTATCCTCACCTGAGGACATATTTACTAGAGAGAAAGAGAGAGAGAGGGAGAGAGAGAGAGAGAGAGATATTGGTTTTAAGGCATGTTAATAAATATGGAAGGTAAATAAAAATTAGGGAATCATTATGTTTTTAACCCCCAAAGTAATTACTAAATCAAATAAAGATCGTCAGTGTGTGCTAGATTTCAGGTGTATGTGGTCATGTAGCATTTACGAAAAACTTTTATTTTTCCCTCGTGTGTTTTTGCCCCAGTCCACAGATTGGGTTCAGATATATCTTTTGAGATTCTCATTCTCCTAGACCAGTGGCTATCCAAGTCACAGTCTTCTTATGGTAAAAGTCAGGAGTGCAAAAATAGAAGCACAATTGGATAAAGACATTTTTATTATATCTACTGGCATCTCATTGATCAAAGCAAGCTACGTGGCCAAGTTCAGCTACCAAAAGAAGAAATGAATCATTCTCCCATGATTTAATCTATCACAGATTAAGTAGATTTCATCTAATAAATAGCCTGAAAGTTTGTTGGACATCAACATATTCATATACAAATATTTCAATATGGATTACCTTTTTGATTCAGAAAGAAAAATAATATCTATTCAATTAAGATATTTTTCATTTACTATTTAACTTAAAAAATAAAATGGAATCATCAGTTATGAAACAACCTACTATTATATTTATCCTAATATGAGGCAATAAGTTTACAGTATTGCCTCCATAGAAATATTGTCCAAAAATAATTAACTTTAAGTTAAATTTGATTAGAGGAAAATAAAAGGCAAATCTAGAATGTAAAATATTCTATAAGACAAGTGTCATATATGCTTCAAAACACAAACTAACAGGGGTGTTATTTTAGGGGAAAGGAAACTAAGGAGCCATGCAACCAAATGCAATGTATGTATGAAGTTTGACTAGAATATAGACCCCCCAAATCATAGAAATTTGAAAATTTAAGTATGGACTATACAGTATATAATATTTAATTAATATCAGTGGTATGTAGTGTTACAAGAATGCTCTGTTATATAGAGCACCATCCTTATTCTTAGGAGATACATGCTAGAATACTTAGAAGTAGCATTCATGACATCTGTGCCTTACTTTCAAATGTGTAGGGGGGAAGGGAGAAGGAAAAAATAGAGGGAAGGAGGAAGGGAGGGAGGGAGGGAGGGAGGGATAAAGAAAGGAAGAGGGTGATGTGCAGTTTGAAACTGTTATTAAATTGAAAACTAGAGGCCGGGTACAAAAATTTGTGCACGGGTGGGGTCGCTCGGGGTGGCCTGTGGGGATTGGGCCCCAGCTTGCGCCCCCAGGCTCATAGCCCAAGCTCCTGCCCCCAGCCTCGAAGCCCCGCCTGGCACCCCACAGTGGCCTGGTGCCACGCCCTCACTTGCTCCACCACCCACCTGCAGGGCAATCAATCAGGTCCCCCGCCCAGTTCCTTCAGCACCTGGGAGCCCAGTGGTGGCCCTGCCCCCTGCCACTGCTGCTGGTTGCCATCTGTGGGGTGATCGGCAGGACTATCAGGCCCCCGCTAGCATCGGCCTTGGCCTGGTGCCACCTGCTCACCTGCTCCACCCTCCACTGTGGTCCCACTCTCATCAGGGCCCATCGAGGCCAGCAGAGCCTCTAATGCCACCCGCTGCCAATACTGCGTACGGACACTCAGCATGTTTC
This sequence comes from Myotis myotis, assembly GCF_014108235.1. Classification (NCBI taxonomy): domain Eukaryota; kingdom Metazoa; phylum Chordata; class Mammalia; order Chiroptera; family Vespertilionidae; genus Myotis; species Myotis myotis. The sequence goes on from NW_023416368.1 coordinate 62,530,625, forward strand.
ATGCTGCCCCTTGGTGGTCAGCGCACATCATAGTGAGCAGTCGAATTCCTGGTCTCCCAGTCAAACAACCACCCAAGAGGACAGTTTGCATATTAGGCTTTTATTATATAGGACTAGGGGTCTAGTGCACGAATTTGTGCATCTTGAAAGGAACTGTGGGCTGTGAGATAGGCACAGGGGTGGTTCTCAGCCCATCCTCTGCATCCCTGCCCAGCCCCTCCCACAGTGGTCCCCTGGTCACCTGTATGCCAGCAGCCCCGCTCCTGCCGCCACCGCTCCCACGCACTGATGGCGCCGGCCCTGCTCTCACCCGCTGAAGGCACAAAGCAATTGGGGCCTGCACCAGCAGCACGTGTGATCAGGGCCAGCACTGTTAGTGGGTGCAAGCAGTAGCTGCTGCCCCTATCTCCCCTCAGGAGCAGGGGGAGGTTGAGAAGCCCTGAGAGGCGATTGGGGTGGGCAGCCACTGCTTGCACCCACTAATGGCTCTGAGAGATTGGGGCTGGTGCCAGATGCCAGCAGTAGGTGCCAGCATCAGCTCTCATGCTGGCAGCGGGTGCGAGCTGGGCCAGCACCGGCAGCAGGTGCAAAAGCTGAGTGGGACCATGGTGCATGGGAGCAAAGAATTTTCAGTAACCACCAGAGGCTCACCCAGATGACAGTGACCGTCACCCTGCCTTGGTCTGGCACCCTGCTCACCTGCTCTACCATCTCACCATGTTCTGTGCATGCCCCCTGGTAGTCAGTGCACATGATAGCGACCGGTTGTTCCGCCATTTGGTCTATTTGCATATTAGCCTTTTATTATATAGGATAATAAACATCAAGAGTGATGCATTATTTTCTGCATGAAAATTAAGCATGTAAATCAGTTTAATGTGATTATTTAGACAAAAGAATATGTATCTTTAATAATCATAAGTGTCCACTAAAAGGATTTTTTATTGAGGTTTATTTTTAACACTTTTGAAAACATTAACATTTTATAATACTTTATAGTCAATAGTATCACAAGATAAAGTATATGCATATACATTTGAACCTTTTATATTTTAATTTACTTAAATGAGGCATACAGAATATATGTCCAGAAAATTACCATGATTTGTGTATTGTTAATAAGAATTTTTAATAGCCATTAATTTCAATGGCTATTATATACAGTCTGCCTTAAACAGGCACAATAGATTGTCTTTGCATGTTTACAATTTAAATAAAAGTGGAAAGACCAATAACATTTAATTTCCTTTTGATCCTGTCAGGACAATTATGAGTAATAAATGGATTCTGCATTGTGATGACAGTGTCAAAATAACACAGATTTTATATGGTAATTCCTGTGGTAATGCAGCAGACATATAAGCATGATGGGTTCTTGATCCCTAATTAGGATATAGATCAGTAAAGAATGTTGTAGCAGAGAAACTTTCTGATCAGCCTAATTCTAGTTTGGTGAGTTGTGACTCATTATAAAGAGATGATTAGTTCACTTATGATTGGGATTTTATAACTTCAGGAGCTCCTAAGTGCTCTTTCGGAATGAATAAAATAAATTAGTTGTAATAGTCACCATGGAAAATAGAAAAGATGATGTTCATTTCCAGAGAAAATTACTTATCTGGATAGTACTAAAGTTTGAATCATGGAAACTCAGTCTTGGCTGGATTTGTAATTCTTGTATATTATGGAAGACTGTCTTCTGTTTCACAGGTCCCTTGGGGTTAACTAGATATGCAAATTTCTCAAACCTAACCTTAAAGTTACCTGATAAACATTTAAAAAATGTATTCATGCTTGCATCCCACACTGAGAAATTTTGATATTTATTTATTGGGAGAAAGAAATTATTTCAATCTTCTTTATCAGCCTCTATGCATATTTTGAGTTAATTATTCTTATTACAAAATCATCAAAGAAGGCTTTCATGATTGGATGTGGTGAACAAAGCAAGAGATAGTAATACCTATTCCTCTTCCCAAGAATTACCGCTTTGTTTTTTTAATTGATTTCAGAGAGGAAGGGAGAGGGAGAGAGAGAAAAATCAATGATTATTGACCAGCTGCCTCCTGCCTGTCTCCTACTAGGGATGAGGCCTGCAACCCAGGCATATGCCCTGACAGGGAATCAAACCATGACCTCTTGGTTCATAGGTTGACACTCAACCACTGAGCTACACAGGCTTGGCCAGAATCACCCATCTTTATTTCATAGGATAATAATCTTCATAATCTTGAAGTTTTCCATTTGAGATGAATGTGGATGAAAATGAAAAGCAAAGAAGTAATCTAGTGACTCCATTTATCCCTTCTCTTTATTTGTGCAGTGGTAGAAGGTGGGTCTGAAGATAAACACACACAGTTAAGATTTCCCTCCAATTCTTGTCATCAGAATTGGAGGGTCCCTCTCCGTAGTATAACTTCTCTGACACTACCACAAGTGGGAGTACTTTGCATATTACTGAGCTATATTTGAACACTTTTTTAAAAACATTTTTGAATAATTACTCTGTAATAGGCATATAACTATTTTTCCCATATAAACTCAGTTACTCTTCCTCGTAACCTTATGGGTTGCATATAAATAGAATATAAAGTAGTAATTATGTTGCTAATGCAGAATTCCTCATTGCTAGTGAAGAAACTGAAGCACAGTTTTGTTTATTTCAATTTTGATATTTTTAAATCCTCACCCAAGGGTATATTTATTTATTTTTGAGAGAGAGAGAGAGACATGGATGTGAGAAACATTAATTGGTTGCCTCCCAAACACATCTCGACTGGGGGTCGAATCTGAAACCTAGGTATGTGTCCTGACCAGTAATTGAAAATGAAATCTTTAGCTGTACGGATGACCTTCCAATCAACTGAGCCACCCACCTAGGGATCAATTTTGAATATTTTTAAATACTTTATTTTTCCATGTATTAATTACTGCCCTTAAATATTTGTAAATTTGTAAACGTGTATTATATTTGGTATTTCTTACCCATGTTCTCAAAATATTTAACAGAATAGGTGCCTATCATAGGTCTCAGTCATACCTTTATAGACAGACAGCTTTATTTGACATTATTTAAATATGCCCAAATCACCTTTCATTATTATGGTTATACCTGCCAACTAAAGCTATCTTGAAACAAACTTTCTTTAAGTAATACAAAAGGTGAGACAATTTAGCATATGGTTTCCTGACTTTGACAGCATGACTAATAAGATCTAAAAAAAATATTGCCTAAAGAGAATGGTCAAAGACTGAAGAAATAGGTACGGGCCACACATACAAGTTTTTTTAGGATAGTAAGGAAATACCAATTTCTTACGATCAATGAGAAACTATTAAAGGAAGAATTTAAAATAGTAGATGTGATTTGAAAAAAATAAATGGTGTTGTGATTAGGTTTGCATTTTGTACAGACATCTGTTGCTGAATGGTGGAGAATGTTTTCAGTGGTGCCAGAAAGAGAGGATATTAAAATATTAGAAATGCATGTGAGAGTGATGATAACTGTATTAACTATATTTCTGGTAATGAAACGCCACAAACATAGAAGCTTAAAATGAAACTTATTCTTTTTCTAAGTTTCTGTGAGTCAAAAACCTGGTCAGAGTTTTACTGGATTACCTTATTCTGGATCTCTCACATGCAAGGTGTCAACCAGGCTGGAATCTCACCTTAACTGGGGAGGATTCACTTACAAGCTCATTTGGTTATTGACAGCACATGGTTTCCTGATGGGTCAAAGGCCTGTTCAATGGAGGGCCTTGGTTGTTGTTGGCCGTTGACCAGAGGCCATCGTCTTCAGTTTCTTGCCATTTGGTTCTCTTCATTGGGCAGCTCACAGGAAGCTTGCTTCAGCAAAGCCAGCAAGAGAAAGATGTTAGGGTCTTAGGTCATATCAGTACATTTCCCATGTTCTGTAGTTAAGAAGAGAGTGATGCCTGCTGGTGTGGCTCAGTGGCTGAGTGTCAACCTATGAAACAGGGGTCACAGTTTGATTCCTTTCTGGGCACATGCCCTGGTTGTGGGCTTGATCCCCATTGGAAGGCATGCAGGAGGCAGTTGATCAATGATTCTCTTTCACCATTGCTGTTTCTATCTCTCTCTTCCTCTCCCTTCCTCTCTGAAATCAATAAAAATATATTTTAACAAAGAAAAAGAAAAAAGAAGAAAGTCACAATTTCCTCCCACAATCATGCAGAGAGTAGGTGGCAGACAGGAGGAATTATACAAGTGAGTGAATACTGGCAGGCAGAGGACATTGAGGACCATTTTAGAATCTATATTATAGAAAATTTGACTTGATATAGCTACTGTGATGGAAAGTAGTACAGAAAGATCTGTGAGATAATTAGAAATTATCATCAGTTTGCTAATTAATTGAATAGGTAAGAGTAAAAGAATGATTTCAAGAATTTTCAATAATTGGAAAAAAGATTTTAGTATTTAAATCAGTGTTTATCTTATTGTTTGTTTGGATTTTTTTGAGACATGCACAGTTTATAACTAGGTTTTTTTGCATTGTTTTTGTAAAAAATAATGACAATTACTGATATATTTTATGTTCTGATATTTAAAGAAAAGGAAATTTATAGTTTTCAAAGAGGAAATCCATATCATTGATTTACATATTTTCCTCAGGAATTCTGAGGCAATCACAATTCTTTTTTTTAAATACATATTTTGATATTTATATAAGATATAAATATGTATATACACTTTCAGAGGTGATGGACAGCCTGTTATCTGAGAACTCTATCTCATGAAATCTCTAATCTGAGTCATTTTACATGAGTAAAATATGAAATTTAAATAAGCTTTTAGCCGTAACCGGTTTGGCTCAGTGGATAGAGCGTCGGCCTGCGGACTGAGGAGTCCCAGGTTCGATTCCGGTCAAGGGCATGTACCTTGGTTGCAGGCACATCCCCAGTAGGAGGTGTGCAGGAGGCAGCTGGTCAATGTTTCTCTCTCATTGATGTTTCTAACTCTCTATCTTTCTCCCTTCCTCTCTGTAAAAAATCAATAAAATATATTTTAAAAAAATAAGCTTTTAATATTTACCATTGTTGTTATGATATTATGATAGTATTGACCTATGCACTAAGATAAAATTATTATCATTTCCTAGAAAAATAATTTATAGGCCTAGATGGAAAAGTCATTTCTTAATGATGAGCTAGCTCTCATTTTATGCAATTACATCACTTACAGAAAGTACACAAATGAAATAAAATCCATACCGGTTATTAACTCTAATTTCTACATTATTCACTTGAATTTCATTGTTCAAATATAACTAATACAGAGTTGCTTAGAATATAAATTATTTTTCAATCATCTATTGAAGTCATATTATTCTTTCTGCATTTCAGAGACTATAGTCAGAATATTTGCATGCTTTATCATGAGGATTTTGCTTTTGATATTCTATTTCTAATAACCTTTTTCTTAAACGTGGATTTAAATTTTGCACATTTTAGAAAAGTTTCTGCTCAGTATTCCGGTTTGACAGTATTTTGTGCAAGATAGAGAATATCTTTCTCACTGCACAGATGCTTTCTCCATAAGCAATATTTTGCTCTTTTTCTCTTAGTTTAATCTAGACTCTTGAAAACTAAAACAATATAATTTTATATGAATTAAGTCTTTTGAAAAAATTGTATGTCTTGAAGGAAATGTAATGTGCCCTAATGAAACTTAAGTTATCATCACAGTATTGCAATTTAAACACTATAGTTCACAAGTCTGTATTCTTCCCATTGCCTTTTACTTCCCAAATTCAAACTCATTAATATTCAGAATCAATTAAGTTTTCCAACCTGCAAAGAGTCTCTTTCCAATTCTGGAAAATATTCTCACTTATATAGTTAAGATACATTTGCCAAATATGGAATAATTCTATGATTGTAAATATTTCATGTTTTTAAAATCTGTTCTTACCTTTTATTCCTAGTATAATGATCTTGCTTCAGGCCCTCATTATCTCCATCTGGAATATTTTTTTAAAAAAATCCTCACCCAAGGACATGCTTTTATTGATTTATTTTGGAGAGAGAGGAAGAGCAAGAATGAAAAACATTGATGTGAGAGAAAAACAGATCAGTTTCCTCCAGCATACACCAATCAGGAACTGAACCCACATGTGGGTATGTGTCCTGACCCAGAATACAACCTGCCAGCTTTCAGTGTATGGAAATTGCTCCAACCAGCTGAGCCACACTGGTCAGGGCTAGACTGTTTTAATAGATTAAAATAATCTTTTATTTCACTCTTTCTTCCTCAAAAATGTCTTCTACATTAATACAATTGTGCTGAATTTTTAAAAAATAAGCAAATAATTCCCATAAAATGAACTTCATATTTCAGAGGCCAGAACACAAGAGTGCCCACCATCCTCTTTGGCTCATAAACTCACTATCTTACACTATATGAATAATAAACTAATTACATTTTCCAAACACATATCATATCCTCATAAATCAATCCCTCCTCCCCAAAGAATTCTTACTTATCCTGAGACTAAGTTCTCTCTCTTCTGTTTCCCTACAGGATTCTGTATTACATCCATATGAATAGGCATTATTTTTCTTAGTTGCACCTGAAATAAAAGTGAATCATACAACTGGTTGTATTTTAGCTTCAATGAAATAGAGGGAAGAGGTGTTTTATGTTTTGAGCAATATATTGGATCACTGTGCTTTCCTTCCCTTGAGCCTAACTTCCTTATTAACTTCAAGTATAATAACTTGATTTTTTTTTCCAAAACAAAATACCTAAATTTATATTTTGATCTCTATGTGCTCCCTAACGATTCTGCAGTCTACCCTTCTACAGTCTAATTCTTTTTTATGATTCTATATACCAGCGGTTCTCAACCTGTGGGTCATGATCCCTTTGGGGCTCAAACGACCCTTTCACAGGGGTTGCCTAAGACCATCGGAAAACACATATATAATTACATATTGTTTTTGTGATTAATCACTATGCTTTAATTATGTTCAATTTGTAACAATGAAAATACATCCTGCATATCAGATATTTACATTATGATTCATAACATAGCAAAATTACAGTTATGAAGTAGCAACAAAAATAATTTTATGGTTGGGGGTCACCACAACATGAGGGGTCGCGGCATTAGGAAGGTTGAGAACCACTGCTATAGACAGATTTCTGTCCTCATTAATATAGTCATAGCTTGCATTTTTACCTTCCCTCAAATGCTGAAAATTGCAACCAGGTATAATTGGTTATTCTTTTATTGTTTGACTAGAGGCCCAGCGTGCATGAAATCGTGTGTGGTTAGGTTCCCTACACCATCTTCTGCTCGCTAGCCAGTCCCAGCCGCCACCCCTGGTTTGCCACGGTTCCCCGATCACAGCATGGCTCTGGTTCCCCAGAGCCTGTGGGCCGGGGGGAGGGACCAAGAGGTCGCCATTCCGCCCCCTAGCCAGTCCCACTCCACGCTGCTGCCACTGACCTTGGTTCTCTGTGGTTCCCTGATCGCAGCATGGCTCAGGTTCTCTGGAGCCTGTAGGCGGGTGGGAGGGACCAAGAGTTCACAGTTCTGCCCGCTCACCAGTCCTGCCCCACTTCTCTGTTTGCAATGGTTCCCCTTTTGCCATGCTGAGAACAGAGACTATGGGCCAAGAGAGAAGGGACCAAGAGGTGGTCAATGCACATCATGGTGACCGGTCTTTTGGTCATCCTGGTCGTCACAGACACTTGCTTTATACACACACACACACACACACACACGCGCACACACACACACACACACACACACACACACACATTGTTTCTTTTGGTCCTATCATTTGTCCCTTTAAATGAACTGCCCTGCAGACTATAAACATAACTTTAATTATTATCTTTTCACTCTACTTTCCAATTGGTTGACTCACCACCATATAAGGCAAGGTTTTGATATTAGGAAGATGATTTTCATATGATGTGTTAATCATATTCTCAGATTTGCACTGCTTGTTCCAGTTTGGCAACATCTCTATTAACAGTACCCTTATGTCAGATTGTTCCTTTTTCTGTCTTCAGTCATTTGCTTGCCATTTTGCTATTGTGAAATACAATGTTAACTTTTAATCACCTATAGGCTGAGGTTTTTGAAAGAACTGTGATATTTAATTATTTATATATATATACTACATCTCTAATTTTAGCTCATCTCTCCCAGTAATAAAAATAGCCCAAATGCACTAGACTATTTTCTTACAAATGCATTCCTTTCAAAATAAAAGCAAAATAAAGCTTGGACCTTCGTGACTCTATGTTATTGCATCTTTTTAGGTTACTAAGAAAATGCTTGTGAAATTTCTATATATCATGAAATTCTGATAGAAAATAAACTGAGTAAATATTGTGAAACCATACACATCAAGAAAATGGCAAAGTGGTTTTAGTATAATCAGATGAAATATGTTAGTTATAAGAAAACCCTTGAAAAATATAGGGAAAGGAAACAGCAAAGTAATAGAAAAAATATGAATTAAACTTACTTGCTTACACATAATGGATCATATTACAGAGTAGATGAACTCATAGCTACATTAAATTAAGACTCAACATGGATTACTTTTATCACATACTATTTGTACCTATACTTTCAAAAACCAAAGTCTTCCTTCCCTTAGAACTTATGTAGAGGAAACCATCAATGTGGTAAAAGTCTCACAGTCAACGTGTAGGTTCTTAGTCCTTACACATTTCTCTTGAAGAGAAGATCCTGTGTGTGTGTGTGTGTGTGTGTGTGTGTGTGTGTGTGCATTGTATTGTGGATATTAGTGGGAAGCATAATAATATTTGCTAATTTTAAGTCTGTTATGACAAGAGTCAAGAGTGACTTTTCCTCTCTTTTAATATTGAAAAGGATTAATAAGTAGAGGCTAAAGTGAATATATTTGGCTCTATGTGGACCAAATCGTATTAGGTTGAATAATGGAGGTGCTAGAGATGAATTTGCCAGGCAAATAAGCAATGTGCTTGTTACACCAGGTGTTGTGAACATCTATGTAAATATACATGGAATGACTGCTTTTGAGAAGATTAAGCTATCAAATAAATGGTTGTTTTAGAATTCCTGTGAGATCCCTTGTAAATCCCAGATTACCTGTTTATTTTTAATATCCTCTTCCCTCATGGTTTATGTAATTATTAAGTTGGGGATTTCTGTTTTAAATTTATGTATAAGAAAAATCACGTTTTCTTTTATATTTCTCCATGTAAGTTATATGCAGAACTGCATATATTAAAACATGTATCCATTTAATTTATAAATATGCAGATTTTCAACTACATGTGTTTTTATCTCTTTTATAGATTGTATCACTTATTTCAATGGTAAAAATGACACTTTTTCAAAAACATTGCATTTATATTTTACACTTTTATTGATATTACTCAGTTACTTAACTGATGATTAAGGTATATTTTTCCTAAACCAGTTTCCTCCTAACATTTTTGTAACACACTGAAATTTGCTTATATCATATTATTTAATTTTAAGAAAAAATGATGATGGACTTCAGAGTAGATATGTAGGTCACATTCCTCCCAAATTCATTTCTACTGAGCATAGCCAATCTATGTCTCAAGACAAATCCCACCTGGTCTTCCTAATGACCTGGAGCTTACATACTAGCAAGTTTGTTCATACACACATTACATCAGAAATAAAAGATAATAGACACCAATTAATATTCACCCTCTCTCTAGTCCAGACAAAAATTCCACTTACTATTCTAAGGTGAAGTTATCAAAACTCATTGAGCTTCTCTTGAGTTCAAATAAGATAGCTAGAAGTTCTAAGTCCCTAAAATCTATCAAGGTAGACCTACCTAATCTTTAGTCCTTTGGATTTATACCACTTAAAAAAGTGTCTAGAAAGTGGTCATATGCCCGATATTCTGAATGTAATTTTGAAAGGTATGGAGAATGTCCAATGGACTTTAAGGTCAAGTGAAAAGGGGATGGACTAGAGATGTAAAGGATTAAGATATAGTAAAAATTTAAACATTCTTATAAATAAACATGTGTTTTTAAGAAAATACCCAGAACAATTAATGTATGCTTGTTGATAATTTCTCCTTTACCTGTTAAAAGCTTTAGGAGACATCTGAATCGTGTACATCAACTCCGATTGCTTTCTTATTAGTTAAGTTAGCTTCATGGTGCTATAGAAAAAATGAAGCAATACAATAATGAACCAACAATTAAAGAGAGCCTTATTTGTTTCAAAGAAATGATTATACTTTTTTAGGAACTCAGAGAAAAACTTTCTGAGGAATTGTGACCATATGTTTATAACATTAGGAAGTGTTTTATTCCAAAATGTAACTTTTACTAGTACAACTAGAAAAATCACGTTTCACAAATTTCTATTACTATCATGCTGCTTCCTAGAAGGCAAACACAGGAAGCTATTAATATTTATAGACTAAGAATGAAGCAAACACTATAAATTAAATATTACCGGTTTTCATTGAAGAGCCCAGTAAACTGACCAAAAATCCATCAGATGATTTCCTGTGGTAATAAGAAAAAGAAAAACCGGGGGCAGGAGGGGGGGGGGGCTCTTTAAAGTACTTAACCTTTGATATTATTGAATCTCCCACTTTACTATATGCCAGAACCTGAGATTTGAGGTAAATAATAAATAATTACTTTCTAGAGTAGCAAAAGCTTTGTATTTTTTATTTAAACATAATGGAGCTTCATTGTATTATGTGGTTTTGAGAGGGAGACCATAACAATCCACTTGTAATTTGAAATCATGTTTAAGGAGCTGCTGCAAAGCTCTGAAGAATCTCATAGAGAAGTTGATAAATTGACTGTTAATTAAATAATCAAAATCCAATATCAGTGAGCTGAAGTGTGAAGATGTCATTTTCTGCTAGAGGTGAAATATGTCTTGAAATTTTTCACCTCAGTCAGATGACTACCAATCCAGAACAAACTCTTAGGGATGTTCTTCAAATTACCATAAAACCCCCCTTAGTACAGCGTCTTTATGTGATATCAATAGTATTTTCAGACCACATTAGACTTCAGTATGGGTCTAAATCATTGCAAGTATGAGTAGTTACTATTAACATTCATACAGTTTAAATGAAACTAGAGAAAAAAGGATATTGCTTAATTTTTTTCTTTATATTTCCTGAAATTCGTTGTCCCAGAAATACAAACTTGTATATAATTCAAAATTCACAGAGATATATTACAAAATGCAAGTATTCTCATAAACTCACTATTACAACGAATTTCCAAAGTCTTTTAGAAAATTCAGAAATTGTTTAAATGACTGCTCAATATATGTTACAATTAGACACATGTCAAGGATGAATAGAAAAAAATGCCTTTTGCATTGTTAAACATAGTATACTATCACATTACTTAAACAAGGTCATTCATTAATGATAATTATAAGTATACACATTATGTTGAAAACAATGGTTAGGCAAACTTCAGTGGAAAAGTTAAATTTTAGGAAATCTACAAAATTGCATTAAGCTCTCACAAAAGATCAGACATTAGAAACAAACAGTTCATAAATGAATACTGTTAAAAGAAATTGCATTTTTTATGTTATGGTATTTTTTTATTATTGACACTATTGCAGATATGTTATGGTATTTTTATATGAGTGTTCAAGCATATATTCTAATTTAAGTTTCTTTCCTATATTGAGTCTTTAAAATTGAACATTTATTAAAAGGGAATTCAATAATCTAAGGAGCTGTAGTATTTCAGTCACAACATGTATTATCCTATATAATAAAAGGCTAATGTGCAAATTGACTGAATGGCAGAATGACCAGCCACTATGATGTGCACTGAACACCAAGGGGCAGACACTCAATGCAGGAGCTGCCTGCTGGTGATCAGTGTGCTCCCACAGAGGGAGCACTGCTCAGCCAGAAGCCGAGCTCATGGCTGCCAAAGGCAGTGACAGTGGTGGGAGCCTCTCCCACCTCCGTGGCAGTGCTAAGGATGTCTGACATCCCCTAAGGGCTCCTGGACTGCAAGAGGGTGCAGGCCGGGCTGAGGGACCCCACCAAGTGCATGAATCTCGTGCACTGGGCCTCTAGTATATAATAAATAACCCTGCAAATGAGAAGACTAGCTGTGCATGCTTTGTTTTAATTTATTGTTTTGAAATTTAAAAACAATTCTTAAAAAGTCTTCTAAGTATATACAATATATAGGGGATTTAAAAAGATATCATTTTATATAAAGAACATTTTTGTGTCTTTGGGGTGACTATATGAACTTGCTAGAACAAAGGAAGACTTTGTATTTTATAGTTATTTGGTATCCATTTACAAGGAAGTATAAGGAAAAAAGAAAATCACTACCATGTATTGCATTCAGGTATTCTGTATAACATTTTACTTTAATAATTTCATTCAATCTACAACAAGTCTGTGAGGTAGTTATTGTATTCCTTTTCTACTAGTAATAAATTGGAGCTGAACAAATTATAACTGGCAAATGGCAGAGGTCTAACCCCAAAGCCAACACAAACACACACACACACACACACACACACACACACACACACACACACACACCTTTTTCTTCCCTTAAAATATTCTCATAAATTAAAATAATTTTTTACTGGGTTCTAAATGTTTTTGTTAGTAAAACTTACATATATTCAAACAGTATTTCCAATAATTATTTCTATATAGTAAGTGACCAATGCTTATTAATTGCATATATCTAGTTATAAAAATGTTACTGTTGTTAAAGTTCAGCTTTCAGAGGACTGGCTACTTTATCCATGGTTATAATTATAGGGAGCTAGCTGAAAGAAAGTAAAAATGGATTCTGATCTCAAAATCACAAATCTAGCATATAAAATTTTTATATCAATCTTCCTCAACTGGAGAATGAACGTGTTTAAATGAGAGTCCTTCAAGTGCCTTAGGAAATGAAAGTTCTTTAGTTCTATGGACATGCCTGAAATTGCACTTGTGATTATCTAAATAGAAGTGGTTTAAAAAGTATTAAGGGCTCAGTTAATAAGCTGTCTCAGTGGCAAAATTAAATATAACTCATGGTGCCTACCTTAGAGGAACTAAAAGGACAGGTCATCAAATTGTGAAAATTAAATGACAGATAACCAATAGTAAGGTAATAATAGAAGATGCTCTCATACAATGCCTGTAATTCAATTTTTAAATGAGCAGAATGGGCAATTATTCTTGAGTTCACAGGAAGATACAAATTAGAGTATTCTGAAGAGTTACCGTAGAAGAAAAGAGATTTACTTAATTTTAGAAAAAGAACAGCTTTGGCTAGAGTAGCAAGCAGAAAATATTTTCTAATTTACATAAAAATAATTACACATTAAAATTGCTAGGTTCTGAGAACAATATTTTAAAAAGCATGGGAGATTCTACTCTCATGGGGCTTACAATCAATTTAGGAATCTTTATATGACTCATCAAATTTTATTCTGTAACTTTCTTTCAAATAATACTGTGAAAGTTTTTAAATTTGAAAGTAGAGTGTACAAATATTTAGATTATTAGGTTTTACTTATGTTTGACTTTTTCTGTGAGTATCTGGGACTCAATTTTTATAAAATAAAAAGATTCTATTGCAATAAACGTATAATATGATCTGATATTAACATTTATAATATAGTTAACACATATTACTCTATTTAGCATAATTAATATACATGTTGAACTGGTGGTAGATAATTAATTTGTTTAAAATTACATAAGTTCACCCAATTTGGGTAATAAAGCAAATATATAATTATGTCTGATTTATGAATTTTAGTAATTATGGTGAAATTAGGTCATGCAATAAAGATAAGAATAATGATACCATTGTGAATTGAAATTGGAAGGAAATACATCTCTTTTTATTATTATTGAGGTGTTAACTTGGTTTTACAATTTTAAAAAGGCTAATCAACACCTCATTTTTACTTGGGAGGTGTTTATATTGTGCTGTTCCATACAGTTATCTTTTGCTAACAGTCAGTTTGAGGAATGAAAAGACAGTTTTCAAGTTAAGAGAACTTCAATTTAATATAAAGTGAGTTCTATTCAATAAAGAGAGAATGCTCTTCAGAATAACATGTACATGTGTGTGTTCATACATATCTACACTAATAAAAGAAAAAGATGCTAATTGACCATACCTTTGCTATGCCCGAGCCACGCCCACAAGCCAATCAGAGCGACTATATGCAAATTAACCCAACCAAGATGGCGGCCGGCAGCCATGGAGCTGGAACAAGCAGGAGCCTTGGTTGCACCAGTGATGGAGTAAGCCAGGCTTCTGGCTCTGGTCAGCTGTGGCCTCCACAAAAGGCAACAAAGTTTCAATTATAGAAGCTAAATAAATCCCAGATACCTGCTTCCAGCCAGCCTCCACTGTGAGCTTCGGTGGCTGGGGGCTGTGGCCAGCCTGCAAAAAGCCATCAGCCCCTCCCCAGGATGTCCACACCCTCATGGGGTGAGGGTCCCCTCTGGGTGGCTTTGCCAGCCTGCAAACAGATGTCAGCCCCTCATCCAGGATAGCCACACCCTCATGGAGTGAGGGTCCCTGCTGGGGAGCTTAGCCAGCCTGTAAACAGCCATCAGCCCCTCACCCAGTCTGGCCGGGGATGCCAGCAGGGACCCTAAACTGAAGGGGCTGTGGCCAGCCTGCAAACAGCCATCAGCCCTTCACCGAGGCTGGCCAGGCACCCCAGCGGAGACCCCTACCCTGGAGAGGCTGTGGGCAACCGGCAAACAGCCATCAACCCCTAACACAGGCTGGCCGGGGACCCCAGCAGGGACCCTAAACTGAAGGGGCTGTGGGCAGCCGGCAAACAGCCGTCAGCCCCTCACACAGGCTGGCCAGGCACCCCAGGGACCCCCCTCCCCCTTAAGGGCCTGTGGCCAACCTGCAAACAGCCATCAGCCCCTCACCCAGGCTGGCTAGGCACCCCAGTGGGGACCCCCACCCTTAAGGGGCTATAGCCAACCTGCAAACAGCCATCAGCCCCTTAACCAGGCTGGCCAGGCACCCCAGCGGAGACTCCTCCCTGAATGGGCTGTAGCCAGCCTGAAAACAGCCATCAGCCCCTCACCCAGGCTGTCCAGGCACCCAAGCGGGACCCCCACCCTGATCCAGGAAACCCTTCAGGGCAAACCAGCCAGACCCCACCCATGCACCAGGCCTCTATCCTATATAATAAAAGGGCAATATGCAAATTGACCCTAACAGCAGAGTGACTTGGAATCACTGGTCACTATGACACACACTGAGCATCAGGGGGCAGATACTCAATGCAGTAGCTGCCCCCTGGTGGTCAGTGTGCTCCCACAGGGGGAGCTCTGCTCAGCCACAAGCCAGGCTGACGGCTGCCAGTACAGCAGTGGTGGTGGGAGCCTCTCCCGCCTCCTCAGCAGTGCTAAGGATGTCCAACTGCAACTAGGCCTGGACCCCGCAGGCAAGTTGACATCCCCCAAGGGATCCCGGGCTGCCAGAGGGATGTCTGACTGCCAGCTTAGGCCCAATCACCCGGGGAGCGGGCCTAAGCCAGCATGTGGTCATCCCCCAAGGGGTCCCAGACTGCGAGAGGGCACAGACCGGACTGAGGGACCGTCCTGAGTGCACAAATTTTTGTGCACCAGGCCTCTAGTCTATATAAAAGCCTAAGCAAATGTTTCTCTGGTAGCTATGATGCGCACTGACCTCCAGGGTACAGATGCTCAACACTCAGCCATGGAAACATGGAACAGACTAATAAATCTCAGAGGGAAGAGGGGGAGGGGAGGGTGGGAAGAGATTAACCAAAGATCTTATATGCATACTAGAGGCCCGGTGCATGGATTCTGCACCAGTGGGGTCCCTCAGCCTGGGCTGCAGGGATCGGTCTGAAACAAGCAGTCTGACATCCGTCGAGGGGTCCTGGATTGCAAGAGGGTGCAGGCCAGGCCAAAGGACCCCACTGGTGCACGAATACATGCACCAGGCCTCTAGTGTGTGTGTGTGTGTGTGTGTGTGTGTGTGTGTGTGTATAAATATATATATATATATATATATATATATATATATATATATATATATATATTTCCTTCCAGGATAAAGTATGAACTATTTAATAATTATTTATTTGCATATTACCTCGTTTTGGCCAAATATACCAGTAAAGTTAATAACTATGCAATAATATTGTTGCTGGAGGATTGGATGGATGAAATGCCTCCGTTGCTCATAGAAGTGGAGTTCTTGTGATATTTTGAGGTAAAGAATTTTCTCTAAGACTCACACAGGATATGAGTGGTCTTTATTTGCATGGAATTATATTTCTTGTTTTCCAAAGTCCAGTCCTGGAAAAAATGTACATCTTTAGTAGTGCTAGAAACAGAGCCAGTGTCCAGAGTTTCTGTTCCATAGTAGAGCTGGATCTGATATACCATCAGGCTAGTTAATGTCCATCAGTCCATTGTGTGGGGTCCACATGGCTTTGAACCAGGTCAGTGAGTGCATAGCATGGGAGCTCCACAAGCTAGAGCACCAGAGAGTCAAGAGAGCCAATAGAGGGAACAAAACTCCCTTTGTTCAGCAGCTTATGTATCTCAAGTTTCATGCCCTTGCTTTGGCCATGCCTATTCTGGCCAGTTACCTGTTTCTAGGTGTGATTGACAGGTGAGCATCTTCCCATGTTACCCAGAACTTACTGGGCATGCATCTAAACTGCCTTTGTCCAGTCCCTCTCCATTGATCTTTGGGTAATAGAACTGGAGAGTGTTAAATTGCAGCTTCCTGGCAAAGCTGTATAAATGCCATGCCTGTATTATCTAGTTTCTTTTCTCCTTTCCTGTTAAATAGTTACCAGGTATTATAACAGTGTCAGTATCATTTAAAACTTTAAGATCTAGGATAACCAAAGTTATCTCTTCAAGTTATTTTTTTTCAAAATAAAGAACAAAATAAAGCAAATTAAAAGCATATATAATCAAAAGAGTATACATGAGAAATCTTTACCAATTGGTTATATTTAGTAAGATATATATGTAGAACAATAATTTAAAATTAAAAGTTTTCATATTCACTTACAAATGGATTCACTGCATTCCCTGATTTACTTCCATTGTGACTCATGAGTCTTTCCAGTATTAGATTGTAAGCTTAGATTTCCTATTCATAATTGAACCTTGAAGTTTGCATTTGATTGAAAGCAGATAGTTTAGCAAGAGGTTCACTTCTGTCTTGAAATAAATAGCAAACATTGATATACACAAGGAAAGTATTATAGTTAATAATTTGATAGCTGTTAGTTCCCAGTTATTTTTAGCCAGTTACATAGAATATTACATAATGACAAAACAAACATATTAGCTAGACACATCCTGATACTCATTTATTTTGTGGCATATGTGTGTGTGTGTGTGTGTGTGTGTGTGTGTGTGTGTGTGTGTGTGTGTGTATATATATATATATATATATATATATATATATATATATAAATTTCACTGGTTAGAATATATTAAATTTTGTACATGTCAACCCCTACTTATGTTTTAGGATAGGAATAAATACAGAAGAGGGAAATAAGGTAACTGAACATTCAAGCATGAAACTTGTTTTTTATTTAATTACATTGTAGATAATAAGTGCATATCTGCCTTACTTTGCTTGATTTGGTGTTTCCATGTGGTTTTAGTTTGGGTCTGGGAATACTTTGAAATGCTAGCTTTGTCTTGGTGAGCATTAGAGGAAGCCAGAATTAGTCTTCTGAGTAAACTGCTCCCTGGATGTAAATTTAAAGGATAGTTCATTCTTCTAGGCAACCAGGACACCACTTAGTGAATTACTGTTTGTGTTAAAGGCTAATTCAATAGCACACCTCTGAATTAGCTTTCTCAGACAGCCAGTTCTCACCCAATAAATTTTAGGGCACAAAACTCTGGAGGATACAAACATTATTGAAAAACAACATCTCCCACATCGTTTATAGACCAAGAAATATCTCTAATCTAAATATA
Organism: Myotis myotis; assembly: GCF_014108235.1. NCBI lineage: Eukaryota > Metazoa > Chordata > Mammalia > Chiroptera > Vespertilionidae > Myotis > Myotis myotis. The sequence goes on from NW_023416368.1 coordinate 62,548,636, forward strand.
TAGTATTTCTCACAATATGTTACTTTTTCTAAACGTAGTATGGTATTATTCACATTACAAAAATATACTAATTTTACAGCTTGCCTGACTTGCTTGCTATTGTTAATATTATCTCAATTGTTATTATAATTTCTGTTATGTAAGGGTCTACATATTTTGAACATAAAATGTAGTTATTATGCATTAAATAATGATTTTACACTGAATGTAGAATGTCATTTATTGTAAGACTTTATTTAGATACTACAAAAATGACAAATAAAATCCTGTAAATTAAGTTATTACAGCCATGTTAAAATATGGGGAATTCTTAGATGTAATGAAATGGGTATATTTTATTGCAAGTTATTAGTCTTTCCAGATCATACTGCAAAAAAAAAAGATCTTGTCACTTTGCATAATGTAATCCTATCTAATAAAAGAGAAACATACGTCTGCTACCCTTCCCATTGGCTAATCAGGGTGATATGCAAATTAACTGCCAGCCAAGATGGAGGCCGGCAGCCAGGCAGCTTGAAGCTAACAAGAGGCTTGCTTGCTTCAGTGACAGAGGAAACCAACGTTCCCCGCCTGCCTTGCCGGCCTCTGAGCTTGCAGTTTGAAACATTGTTACAAATATAGAAACTAAACAAAACCCCAGACCTGCTTTCATCCAGCCGTGATCTCAGAGATGGAGTTGATACAGTGTTTCGATTATAGAACCCAAACAAACCAGATACCTGCTTTCAGCAGCAGAGGCCTCAGAGCTGGAGCCAGAGCTAAAGCTGGCCCAGAATAAAAAAAAAAAAAAAAAAAGGAGCGGTTGGGAGTTTCAGTCACCTGCCAGCCTCAAAACAGCCCTCAGCCCCTCACCCAGACTGGCCAGGCACCCCAGTGGGGACCCCCATCCTGAAGGGTGTGTGACCAGCTGCAAACAGCCATCATCCCCTCACCCAGGTTGGCCAGGCACCCCAGTGAGGACCCCCACCCTGATACAGGACACCCTTCAGGGCAAACCAGCTGGCCCCCACCCTTGCACCAGGCCTCTATCCTATATAGTAAAAGGGTAATATGCCTCCCAGCACCAGGATCAGCAGAGCTGCGAGGCCTCCCGGCAACGGGATGAGCGTGACGGGGGCAGCGCCCAAGCCCCCTGATTGCCTTGCGGCTCTGTGTGTGAAAGGGGGCTTGGCCACAACCTCCCTATCCACCCTGCTCTGTTCGTGACAGGGAAAGGCGCCCCAACCCCCTGATCAGCCCTGCTCTGTGCCTGATAGGGGGGAGCTCCCCAACCCCCTGATCGCCCTGCGGCTCTGTGTTTGACAGGGTGCGGCGCCCCAACCCCTGATCGGCTCTGCTCTGTGTGTGACAGGGTGTGGTGCCCCAACACCTTGATTGGCCCTACTCTGTGTGTGACAGGGTGCGGCGCCCCAACCCCCCCCGCCCCCACGGGCCCTGCTCTGTGTGTGATGGGGTAGAGCCATAACCTCCCCATTGGCCCTGCCCTGAGTGTGACAGTGGCAGCGCCCCAACCGCCTGATCGGCCCTGCTCTGTGGGTGATATAAGGCGGTGCCCCAACCCCCTGATCAGCACTGCTCTGTGTGTGACAGGGGGTGGTGCCCCAACTCCCCTATTGGCCCTACTCTGTGAGTGACAGGGGGGAGCTCCCCAACCCCCTGATGGGCCCTGCTCTGTGCGTGACAGGGTACGGCGCCCCAACCCCCTTGATTGGCCCTGCTCTGTGCGTGACGGGGTGGTGCCACAACCTCCCCATTGTCCCTGCCTTGAGTGTGACAGGGGACGGTGACCCAACCCCCCAATTGGCCCTACCCTGAGTGTGACTGAGGGTGGCATCGCCACCTCCTGATCTGCCCTGCTCTGTGCATGACAGGGGGCGGCGCCCCAACTCCCCAATCAGCCCTGCTCTGAGCCCGACCAGGGGCTGCACCTAGGGATTGGGCCTGCCCTCTGCCACCCACGAGCGGGCCTAAGCCAGCAAGTCGTTATCTTCCAAGGGGTCCCAGATTGCGAGAGGGCACAGGCCGGGCTGAGGGACCCCCCTCCCCCTTGAGTGCACAAATTTTTGTGCACTGGGCCTCTAGTCTATACTAATAAAAGGGTATTATGCTAATTAGGGCGAATGTCTTCTGGATGTCCATCTGGACAAAGCCACAGTGGCTGCAAGGCCTGAGGCTCAGGCAGCTGTGGGCTCAGGAAGCCTTGAGCCCCTGTGGCTATGATGCCCAGGGGTCACAGCAGCCATGAGCTCAGGTAGCCGTGAGCCCTGGTGGCTGTGAGGCCTGGGGCTCAGGCCTTGGAGCTGCTGCGTCCAGCAGTGGCAACAGCAGTTCAGTGATGGGGGCAGTGCCTTCCCCTAATCAGCCTGGTTGCCTCCCACAGAGGGAGGCCAGACTGTGGCTTAGGCCCACTCCCCTGTGGAGTGGGCCTAAGCCATCGGTAGGACATCCCCTGAGGGCTCCCAGACTGTGAGAGGGGGCAGGCTGGGCTGAGGAACAACCCCCCCCCCCCCGCACAAATTTTCATGCACCGGGCCTCTAATAGTTTTATAAGATTATATATTCAAGCTCTATTACAATACTTGTGCTTCTAATTAAGATGAAGGGACAGGGTTATGATTTAGCCTTCTACCTGAAATATCTAAAAAAATGACAAAATATAGGAAACAAACTTTATAAGACATTGGACATCAGGGAACAAAAGACAATGACTCCTGAGAGATAGGCAATCAACAACGTGGTAACTATGCTAGTCCCAGGTCATAGGTTGGGAAGTTCCTAGACCATGGCACAGGGAAAGGGATCTTTCAAAAGCTTAGCTGTCTCCCTGAATTGAAGAAACAGAGCTGGAATCTGGAGAGGCTAACACAGCTGGAGTTTAAAGGACAAAGTACTGGAAAGTATAGAACTGCACAGAAGAAAAGAAATCTGGATGTCTCGATATGTGCTGAATTTTTCTCTTGAGGCTTCAGTTGATTTCTGAACAGCACAAGCATGTGAGAAAATGATCTGTAATGGATGAAAGAAGCTGAAGAAATTAGAAAGAACAATTTATAGAGCTCACATAGGACTAGGGTTAGTTCCTTTTCCTACCATCCAAAGTAGAATCTTTTGCAATTCAAGAAGGAAAACATTGTATAGAATACTCAAAAGGGTTTGCATGAGAAATAAGCCAAATTTAGCACTATGTTAAACAAAGCTTAAAAGATAGTTGCAAAAGGACCTGTTTCTAAGCGACTTCATTACATCCCAGAAGAAATATTCAGTAATATTGATAGGAATACAAAAATATCAAGCCCCCCAGAAGGAAAAATGCACAATGCCTTCTATTCAATAAAAATTTAACAGACAGATTAAGAATCAGTAAAGTGTAACTCAACAATGAGAAGAAATACTAATTAAAACCAACCCATGACAGAGATGATAGAGTTACTAGATAAGGGCATTAAAAGAAAATTATAACTATACTAGAGGCTCAGTGCACAAATTCATGCATGGATGGGATCTCTCCGCCTGGCCAGCAATTGGGGCTGATCAGGGCTGGCTGGCTGGGGGAGGGACCACTGGAGGTTGGCTGCTGTGGGCAGGGACCACAGGAGGTTGGCCCACTGTGGGAGGTTGGCTGTGGGAGTGCACTGACCACCAGGGGGCAGCTCCTGCGTTGAGTGTCTACACCTTGTGGTAGGTTCGCATCATAGCTACCAGCTAGTCGTCCAGTTGTAATGGTTGCTTAGGCTTTTATATATACAGATTCCATAAGTTTAAGGAACTATAGAAAACATGTGAGGTATAAATAGAAATATGGAAGATATAACTAAAACCAAAATTGAACTTTTAATTTTGAAAACTACAATGTTGCTATGCAATACAATGGCAGGATTAATAGTGAATCAGACACTGCAGAAGAAAAGATTGCTAACATTGGAGACATACTAATAAAAATTATCCAAATCATAACAAAGATAGAAACAAGAGTTTAAAAAAATTAAAGAACATCAGTGAGCTATAGGTCAACTTCAAGCAACCTAATATGGTGTGTGTAACTAGAGTGCTGGAAATGACATATGTAATTGAAGTCTTGAATATTAGGTTTCAATTTTGATAAAATTTTATAAGTTAACATATCCATGATGCTCAACAATCCCTTAAAGCTAGAAAAATAAAGATGTGTATATGTATATCAAAAATTCTTTAAAATGTATGTTCTCACACTTTAAGCTCAATGATGAGAAGTCATACTATTTAAAGAGATGATGACTTAAAAATTATACTTTAATTTATAACTTTTTAATGTATAAATTTTTACAGAACAATTTAAATTGTATAGTTTAAATATACTTAGTTAAGTGTTCATCAGTTCTATCTCACTAATAGTATTAACATTCTTTTTGAAATGATAGAGATTACATATAATGGTATCTTAAATTTGTTACTTTAAGCAAGAGGACTTACTCTTTTTGACTGGTATAGAATGGCCATGGCTTTCTCCACGTATCTCTCTCATCCCTTCAATATCTATCCTAGGTATGCCTTCATTAGAGAGTGTCAGCTTTTTTCATATTAATTTGAGTTTTTTCTATGAAACATTTTGTCAGTATTATTTGCATTTTTTTCACTAAGCTATGTGTTATTTGTCTGTTGTAATGACATATGTTATAGAAACTAATCCTTTGTGTGTTAAATGTGTTAATATTTTTCTCTTTTTGTATTTTTTGAAACATAGAAATATATAAATTTTATTTTATTTATATATTATTTATTAATTATTGATTTCAGAGAGGAAGGCGGAGAGAGAGAGAAACACAAATGATGAGAGAGAAATATTGATTGGCTGCCTCCTGCATGCCCCACACTGGGAACCCACAACCCAGGCATGTGCCATGACTAGGAATTGAACCCGTGACCCCTTGTTTCCTGGGTCAATTCTCAACTACTGAACCACATTGGCTGGGCCAGAAATATATAAATTTTACTTGATAAAATCTGTCAGTATTCTTCTTTTTAATTTAAGGAGATTGGATAGGCATGCATCCCTAAATATTTTTATTATTGTTATTTATTTATTTATTTATTTATTTATTTTTGGTATTTCCCTATAATAGGTGTAAAGTCATTTTGTGTGGCATATATCAATTTTCACATATTTTGTTTGTCTATGTTTCCTTCTACCCTTACTTTTAGTAGACACTATATGCTTACATTTTTAAGAATCTAACTGTTGTATTAGTTCTATTTACTTTTGGAATTCTATTAAAAACCAACCTCTGATGTACTTTGTTTCTATTTTACTATTTAGTCTTTTCTTAAGTCTCTATCCAATTGGCCATTTGAAAACTAAATCTCATAGAGACTTAAATTAATTGGTTTTAATTTTATTTCTTCATCATAACAAAGTAGGTAACTGGTACAACTTCTCTATGCCACCCCACTCCCCCACCCCATTCTCTTGTTCTTTCTTTCTCTGCCACATTTAGAATGTGATTCTCATTCTTAGAGTTTTAAGGCTCATGCATTTCCAGCCATCTCTCTGTGCTTCAAAAAGGAAGAAAGGTAAAAAAAAAAAAAGGTCTGTTTTGTTGGTCACAGCTTTTAATTATCTTATATTTCTCTTATTATTAATCAAACCATGTCACATGACCACCTAAGTACAAGGTTACAGATACTGAATGTCCTAAGCTGGACTCTTTTTAACACTCCAAATGCAGATTCTGTTTGCAGAACAGCTCAGTCTGTCTCAGGTAGGATGCTAGTTGTGGATCATGTGGAGAGTCTATTTAAATGTATTTTGTAGCTCAATTTCACTTTGTTATATTAAATACTTAGATTAGTTTTTTCAAGATTTTTGTTTAATATCGAAGTATATAGGGACAAATATTTTTTGTGTGAAATTTCTATATCCTCCAACTATTGCTCTATAATGTTAGTTTTCTCAAAATTCTAATTTTAGTTTTATGTACTACAACATTTATTTATAACAGTGTTTTGGTTTTTATTTACATTACTTACTTGGAGGTAATTGTTTTTATTATTTATTTAAATTTTATTGCCTCAAGGTCAAATAATGTGGTATCAAGAAGTTCTACCTTCTGAAATTAGAGTTTCCTTAATCAATTTTCATAACTGTTTCTTAGACTAAAAAAAGAATTTATCTTCTCTGTATTGAACATAATTTTCTTTGGCAAAACCAACCTCTAATGTAAGTGTACAATTTAAACTGTTACCAGACTCTACAAAAGTTACATATCTAAGTTATATGTCTTACACTTCTATAGAAAGAGATTTGAAAGTCATTGCAAAAAACAAAAGCTCTCTGTGGGATAATTACAGGGCTTGAGATATACAAAGTGAGGCAATTTCACTTTGGTTCCCTCTGGATTTAGAATATTTCTACCCAGTTTTTGAAAAGATGTGTTTGGTAATTCTATGGTGACCTAAAATTGTGCAATTTTATTAAAATAACACAAAATGATTATTATTTGTCTCTATCAAAGTAAAACTAACCTACCTATGTAAAGAAGTATCTCAGTTCTATGAAATAGGTGAATAATTTGTCAATTGAATTCACCTTGACACATACAATTTGTAAGTTAGCGATGTCCCTTATAAATCATCTATATTATAAAATAAATGTATTGTTCATAAGGGAAGTTTTTCTATAATGGTTTTCAAATTGTTTAAGCATAACTTGTCACAAATTATTGAAATGTAGAGTAGACTTTTTATTTTTATTTTTTAAAACTATTGTTTTTTATTTATTTTTATTGTTGATGCTATTAAACATGTCCCCCATGTCCCCTGTCTTTGCCCAAAGTTTCAGGAAGTTTATATTTTATAGTTATCTAATCCTACAAAGATTTAAATGAGGTAATTGTAAAGTTAACAGAAAGACTTACAGTTCTATTCTTTTATAAAATATATTTTTTATTGATTTCAGAGAGGGAGAGAGAGAAACATCAATGATGAGAGAGAATCATTGATAGGTTGCCTCCTGCACACCCCCCACCACTGGAGATTGAGCACCACAACCGGGGCATGTGCACTTGACTGGAATCTAACTTGGGACCCTTCAGTCCGCAGGCAAACACACTGCCCAATGAACTAAATCAGCTAGGGCTACAGTTCTATTCTTGAAGTTTTGCACTTGAATGAATCCACAGACTCATGCAATATACCATAGATTCAAATATAAATCTTCTAAATGTAGAGAGCAAATAGCCATATTTTTACAGTAAGCTCTAAAGGACCTACTTAGAGTGCCTGTGATAATACATCCTTAAGGAGAGAAAGGGAACTAAAATAATCCTTTGATCAGCCATCTATCTTCAGGGCCTTCAGGCAGATAAATGTCTAAATCATTTCTGCCTTATATTATTGAAGATAAGGAACCTTGCCTTGAGCCAAGAGTAAATGGTCGTATAATTTAATGTATGCTTAGTTCTCTATAAACCCATCATATTTTTGTACAGTGTTATGTTTTTAATAAAATGATAGTTCTTAAAGTTATGACTGTAATGGCTAAATTTTAGTTAATATAACAGCAGTTTCAGAAACAGTTAATAGTGAGATTCCAGTTATCTGCCTTGCTAGAAACTAAAACATATCAATTAACACTGATAATTTTATTTCTGAGCTTAGTACCATGCCTAGACTTTTCTTAATTATGTGTTAAAAATAAACAAATTTAATGAATTTGTTGACTTTTACAGTGAACCTAAGAGCTTAACCATGTTTATTTTCAAAGCCAGGTGGCATCCCTTCACTACATAAGAATGTTTAAGTTTAAAGATGAGATGATTTTTTATACTTTCTAAGTAGCTATTCAATATCCAAAGCAAATCTTAACTAAAAGTTTCAGCTATTTCTCATGGCTTTGCTAAAAGCACTATACAGTATTTTATTATTATTAGATGATGAGTTAAGCTTTTGTTTAATGATTTCAAATCAGTCTTTAATGATCACTTGAAAACCACTGCATCATATTCTTCTTTACCTTGTCTGGATTTTTATCTTTCACTTTACATCTCTAGTTCCCCTGAGGCATATTTTTCAATAAGGTCAAAAAAGAACTATTGATTGTGTCTGACAAATGTCAAACGTCTTTTCTATCGAAAAGAAAGAGAAGAGAATAATACCTAAAAGTCTGATCAAAGCTAGGAAGATGAATGGTGTCACATTAAAAAGGAAGATCCATTATTTAGCCACTTTCAATTCTTAAACACCTTTAGTTATTTGTCATGTTATATTATATTTCTGTAAAGCTTTGTTTTTCAGATATTATTTTTATTTAATGTTTGATCAAAGGGTTTATACTCTTATTGCCTTCAATGACTAAACATATAATAGCTTGAAGGCATGTTTTCATATGTCTCTTGGCCTTCTGTATGTCCTCTTTCGAAAGGTGTCTATTTAGGTCCTTTGCCCATTTTTTGATTGGATTGTTTATCTTCCTTTTGTTAAGTAGTATGATTTCCCTATAAATTTTGGAGATTAAACCCTTATCAGAGATAACATTGGCAAATATGTTCTCCCATGCAGTGGGCTTTCTTGTTGTTTTGTTGATGGTTTCTTTTGTTGTGCAGAAGCTTTTTATTTTGATGTAGTCCCATTTGTTTATTTTTCTCCTTAGTTTCCATTGCCCTGGGAGCCATATTGGTAAAGATATTGCTAGGAGAAATGTCTGCTATTTTGCTGCCTATGGCTTCTTCTAAGATTTTTATGGTTTCCTGTCTTATGTTTAAGTCCTTTATCCATTTTGAGTTTATTTTTGTGTATGGTGTAAGTTGGTGGTCTAGTTTCATTTTTTGCATGTATCCATCCATCCAATTTTCCCAACACCATTTATTGAAGACACTGTCTTAACTCCATTGTATGCTCTTGTCTCCTTTGTCAAATATTAATTGAGCATAATGGCTTGGGTTGATTTCTGGGTTCTCTGTTCTGTTCCATTGGTCTATATGTCAGTTCTTGTGCCAGTACCAGGCAGTTTTGAGAACATTGGCTTTGTAATATAGCTTAATATCTGGTATTGTGATCCCTCCTACTTAGTTCTTCTTTATTAATATTGCTGCAGCTATTCAGGGTCTTTTTTTTTTTTTTATTCCAGATGAATTTTTGGATAGTTTGCTCTAGATCTTTGAAGTATGCCATTGGTATTTTAACGGGGATTGCTTTGAATCTATAGAGTGCTTTGAGTAGTATGGACATTTTAATGATGTTGATTCTACCAATCCATGAACATGAAATATTCTTCCACTTGTTTATGTATTCCTATATTTTTTTTTCAATGTCCTGTAATTTTTTGAGTACAGGTCCTTTACCTCCTTGATTAAATTTATTCCTAGGTATCTTAATTTTTGTGTTGCAATGGTAAATGGGATTTTTTTTTTAGTTTCTCTTTCTGTGAGTTCATTATTAGTGTATAAGAAAGCCATAGATTTCTGGGTGTTAATTTTCTATTCTGCTACATTGCCAAAATTATTTAATAAGTCTAGTAGTTTTATGATGGAGTCTTTAGGGTTTTCTAAGTACAATATCATGCTCAAAGTCACTAATCATCTGAGAGATGCAAATAAAAACAACAGTGAGGTACCATCTCACACCTGTCAGAATCATCAACAAATTAACAATAGACAAGTACTGGAGAAGATGCAGAGAAAAAGAAACCCTCTTGCAATGCTGGTGGGAATGCAGACTGGTGCAACCACTGTGGAAAACAGTATGGTGTTTCCTTAAAAATGTAAATGGAACTTCCATTTGACCCAGTAAATCCCACTTCTAGGAATATATCCCAAGAAACTAGAAACACCAATCAGAACGGATATATGCACCCCTATGTTCATAGCAGCACAATTTACAATAGCTAAGATTTGGAAATAGCCTAAGTACTCATCAGCAGATGAGCGGATTTGAAAACAGTGGTACATCTGCACAGTGGAATACTATGCTGTTGTAAAAAAGAAAGAATTCTTACCATTTGCAACAGAATGAATGGAACTGGAGAGCATTATGGTAATCAAAATAAGACAGTGGGAGAAAGATAAATATCACATGATCTCACTCATTTTTGGAATATAATGAACAATATAAACTGATGAACAAAAACAGAACTAGAGTCATAGAAGCATCAAATAGATTGTCCAACCTATGAGGGAAGGCGGGAGGTGAGGAAGGTAAGAGATCAACCAAAGGACTTGTATGCATGTATATGAGCATAACCAATGGACAGAGACTGGGTGGGGGTGGTGAGGGCATGTGTTGGGGGTTGGGGGTGGCCGGGGAGGTCAGTGGGGGGGGAAAGGGAGACTTATATAATAGATTAAACAATAAAGAACTTAAATAAAAATAAATAAATAAAAATAGCTTGAAGGCTATATATTTCAGCTAAATGAGTTAGTGAATTTGGTTGTAGAGATATCTAAATCTTTCTTCTATCCACAAAACTTAGTTGAGAATTATGTTAAGACATTTCTATGAGAGTAATTATTTCTCCACTGCTATTATTCTAAAAGACACATAATTCTATTTTAAAAATAAAAATGCATTCCCATGTGAGAACACAATAATATATAAAAATTACAGATACATTTAAAATCTCAAAATATACTTCATTAATTTTGCAGGAAAATGTGCTATAAGATTCTTTAGTCAAAACTTATGGATCTTAACACATTATTGTATTTGACTTTTAATCTTTGCTTACATTATTGTTTCTAAAGTATATAATAGATATAACCATTTAAATATTAATGACTAAGTTAATTTTGAATATGCCTTCGGCTCAGGGTTAGTTAGTACACATTTAACATTAAGCTTTGCAGACTTCTATTTCTCAATGAGACAAAGGATGTTGCTAGAGATTATATTCACTCTAATAATAATAAAAGCAAAAGAACTGACAAAATCATAATTTTAACAACCATCAGATATATGAGGATGCATTCAGATATCCTAGTAAACTAAAACCAATGAAGCCATATGCCTCTTCTTAGAGAGAAGAGAGCTAAATCTACTTTCATCCCTGGTGGAGTGGATAAAGAAGGAGGAATTCACCAGAGAACAGGGTAAGGAGAAACAAACCAAAATTAAAATACAGTAATAATAAAATAGTAATAATAATAGCCTGGCCAGCAAGTATCAGTGGTTGATTGTGCACCTAGGAACCAGGAGGTCACGGTTCAATTCCGAGTCAGGGCACTTGTCCCTTTTGTGGTTGCAGACTTTATCCCCACTAGGGGGTGTGCAGGAGGCAGCCATCAATGAGTCTCTCTCATCATTGATGTTTCTATCTCTTTTCCTCTCCCTTCCTCTCTCTGAAATCAATAAAGAAAACATATTTTTTTATGAAAGAACAGATCCTATCTAATAAAAGACAAAAAGGGTAATTAATCATACCTCCGCTACGCTTCCCATTGGCTAATCAGCAGGATATGCAAATTAACTGCCAACCAAGATGGCGGCCGGCAGCCATGCAGCTGAAGTGAACATGAGGCTTGCTTGCTCCAGTGATGGAGGAAGCCAAGCTTCCCTGCCTGCCGTCGCCCAGCTCTGAGCCCGAAAGCAACAATGTTTCAATTATAGAAGCTAAACAAACCCCAGATACCTGCTTTTAGCAGGCCGCGGCCTCACAGCTGGGAGCGCCAGTGACAGCAACAATGTTTCAAATATAGAAGGTAAATAAATCCCCCCCAAAAAAAGAAAAGAAAAAAAGGAGAGGCTGGGAGCTTCAGTCCCAGCCAGCCTGAAAATGACCCTGAGCCCCTTACCCAGACTGGCCAGGCACCCCAGTAGGGACCCCCACCCTGAAGGGCGTGTTGCCAGCCTGAAAAGCCCTCAGCCCCTCACCCAGACTGGCCAGGCACCCCAGTGGGGACCCTCACCCTGAAGGGGGTGTGACCAGCTGCAAACAACCATCAGCCCCTCACCCAGGCTGGCCAGGCACCCAAGCAGGACCCCCACCCTGATCCAGGACACCCTTCAGGGCAAACCAGCCAGACCCCACCCATGCACCAGGCCTCTATCCTATATAGTAAAAGGGTAATATGCAAACTGACCCTAACAGCAGAAAGACTGGGAATGACTGGTCACTATGACACACACTTACCACCAGGGGGCAGACGCTAAATGCAAGAGCTGCCCTCTGGTGGTCAGTCGCTCCCACAGGGGGAGCTCTGCTCAACCACAAGCCAGGCTGATGGCTGCCAGTACAGCGGTGGTGGTGGGAGCCTCTCCTGCCTCCTCAGTAGCACTAAGGATGTCTGACTGCAGCTTGGGTCTGCTCCCCGCTGGCAAGTGGACATCCCCCAAGGGCTGCCGGGCTGCCAGAGGGATGCCTGACTGCCATCTTAGGCCCAATTCCCCGGGGAGCAGGCCTAAGCCAGCAGGTGGTCATCCCCCGAGGTTTCCAGACTGCGAGAGGGCACAGGCCGGGCTGAGGGACCACCCCCGCCCCCAAGTGCACAAATTTTTGTGCACCAGGCCTCTAGTATTATACTAAAATGAATAATCTCAGAAATGTTGAATGGAAGATGCCAGACATAAACTAATACATACTGCATCATTGATATCACTGACATGAGGTTCAAAGCAAACAAAACTTTTCCATAGTGATAGAAATCAGGGTTCTAGTATATCTCTGTGAGCCTTAAGCACATTTGCCATAATTAGCTACTTCCCCTATGGACATGCACATGGGCATACACACACACACATATAATTATACTTTATGACTATTTTAGTATAATGATGAAAAATATTATAAGACAAATTATTATAAGACCTGAAGTTTATTTTTCCTTTCTGATTTAAACTAAATTAAAACATTCCCATGGACCCCTAACAATGTTATGGGCACTAACTTTGTCAGGACAGAAATCAGAATGGTGCTCTTTCTCTGGGGTGGAGAGTTGAGCTTGGAAGTTGATAGAAAAAAGTACAGAGTGAACTTGATGTGCTGATGGGAATATTATATATCTTGGTGTGAGCAATATTTATATCAAGCATATAAATTATGGTTTTCAGCCATAATTACCATTAGCTATTCATAATAAATTCAGCCATGCCTAAAGCCATAATCAACCCTGGTTTCTGAGTTGCTGTATAAAGTTAGTTTCATTGTGGCTAATGTTTATATCTATCATAATTTACACTAACACTTCCCAAAACCAATACTCAGATTGTCAAAACTGAGTAACTGAGATCTTTGCATTTACTGATATATAAATTCTATCTTAAAACAAGCTAAATTTATAAATCAAAATATCCAGATTTAAATATATCATATCCCCAAATTTATTAAATAAATAATACTGAGTGAGCATAGAAATTTATTCTTGCTTTCCTAAAAAAACAAAACAAAACAAAACATTTTATTTCATCATTCTCATTGCTCTATAGCTCCTATCCCAGATTTCGCAAGAAGTGTTATTGTGTTACAAATTCCATTCTTTTGGTCAAGCTTAATACTGTTTTGGCAATTGTTGACCAATTATGTATGCATGCAAACTTTCTTAGAGTGAGAAAATACATGGCATGGCTTCTCTAAATTATCAGAGTTAAACAGGAATAAGTAATTAAAGGAATTCCTTTCTTTACTTCTGTCTCTCAATACCATTAAAAAATGTAGTACTTTTTTTCTGCCTGATAATATTGCCTTTTAGATATTGCTTTTGTCAATCTGGTAAAACTACTTAGCAACCTGTCTATACTTTACTGTAAAGAATGAAGATACATGCCACCTCTCCTGAAGTATCAGATTACTCCTTTTATTCTAGATGTATGGAACAGAGTTGAGCACGTGATCTAATTAGGGCCAATTAGAAATCTTTTGAACAGGCTAAGATCCCAGAGGGTGGTATTTCCTCTTTAAGATAAAATGTAAATCTAAAGTAGCCTGGAATAATTCTTGCTGCTGGGTGTACAGACTACTGCAGAAAACAGTAAGGCCAACAATAAGGAAAACAGTTTGAGACTAAAAAAAAATTCTAATGACATGGATGAGTACCTGAAAACAGCCATGCCTAAGGCCATAATCAACCCTGGTTTCTGAGTTGCTGTATAAAGTTAGTTTCATTGTGGCTAATGTTATATCTATCATAACCTACACTAACACTTCCCAAAACCATCCTATCCTCAAATTTTCTGGCAACTACCCACATCCCTGGAATTCCCTTCCTACAGTGTTTCACACAAACCTTGCTCAGGAGTTTTCCTCTCTCCTCTTTCCCACTAGTGTCTATCCTTTAATTGTTAGATAAAGTGAACATACCCCACATGTATACCAACAAGCACAAACCCTGTACTTAAGGAAGAGAAAAAGATACAGCAAGAGGAATTCAATGAGCATTTTTATATTAATAATTTTCTGTCTTTTCTTGAAAGAATTGCTTTAATTTTAATATTGTTTTCAGTCATAATTACCATTAGCTATTCATAATAAATTCAGTGTAGAAATAAGAAAGACACATTGCTATTAATGAATAATTTTAAGTAAAATAAATACAAAAATACTGGTATGAACAATCATTATGTCTATGTATTTATGTACATTCATATGGGTATACAGTAAATATATGTCATCTATGCTAAAATGTTTTAACACATTTGTCCTCCGTAGTTTAACAAATAGAGTTAGCTTTTCTCCGGATAAGAACGTGTGAATTTTAATTTTTCAGTAGAACCTAAATTACTGGGATGTTTTTTGTGAACTTTTGCAGGTAAATATTTAAAAAATGTAAAGTAGGACCAAGCAACCACATAGGTATAGCAATAAAAATTACCATGTGTGACTTTGTGATATATTTGGAACAAAATTACTTAGAAAGGTAATCCATTAGTCCCTGAGCATTCGCATGTGTGCCCTGTAATTCCACATCCATTATGTATATTAAGCAGTAGGACATCAACCATTTATCTTCACTTATATACCATATTCCTGTTGGTATGCTGAAATCAAGGAATGTTACTTATATCTAAAGTATGACATCAATATTTTTTTTCTCCATAGTGTCATTACTATAATTTTAATTTATTTATAATTGTATTTGCAAGGACAGAAATCAAATTATTTTAAATAATGACAAGAACAAGTGAATTTATAATTGAACTTGTCTCAGGAAACCAACCAAAGGCATAATGTAGACCTATACATAAAATGCAGGTAGGGATAGGAACTAGGATCCATGGACTCAAAAAACATCCTGATAGTATTTTCTTTCTCACTGGTCATTCCTTCAGCAGAAAGCTTCCCATACTCTGTACAGTATAGATAGAAGCTCTGACAAACCCACATTCTCCAATTTTAAATGTTAGAATTCCTCAACAGCATACAGAAACTATCTAGTAGACTCTCCGTTTCAACTTCAAATTAGAGATAAAGAAAATTGTAAACAACAGAATGTGGTTCGGGTATCCTTGCCCTTAATTAGATTAGCCATAGTCAAGGTGTGTGCATTCTTATTTGAAGGCCTTTGTGAAGCGTCACATATCCACTGCTGTTAAAGGATTAAAGGGGTCCATTTGCCTGCATGCATCAAAGCCCAAGATAAGGAGTTTATAGTCAAGAAAGTAAGGGTTTATTAGTTGAAGAAATAGCATCCAGCCCAGAGTCATAGGTGAGCCAGTGCTCAAAACCTGGCTACCCAGTGGCTTCCAGGAGATGGGTTTCATAGGGGGAAAATCATTAATCATGTTGGCTAAAGGAGTTGGAGTTGTGGGCTTACTGATGGTTGGAGCCAGACTGGGGACTAAATGATCATTGTATCAGGTTCTGATATTAGCCATGGCATTGTTCTGTTTGGTTTCATGAAGGTGTGGGCCTTAGGGTCATTCAGCTTTCATGGATGTGGGGCTGAAATACAACTGGAGTCAAGATTTCTTTAGCTTGACCAAAACTTTGTTTCTTTGGTCAATAGACCTGAGGCTTTGTTCTTAAGATATTTTGATGCTGACCAGAATCTGATGTCCTATGGGCTTAATGATAAGGAATAGAGTGGACAGACAGAAAATAGAAAGGGTTATGTGAAAAAAAAATGGCATTTCTGCACAGTTACACTGTTCTTAAATTAAATTGTACAGACCAGATCATATTGTAAGAACAAAACAAGATAAACGTATTTCCTATTTTTGTTAGGCTGAAATAGAGGTTCCCCTCGAAAGGTTCCATTAATTGCAGAGTTCAAAATTCAAACATTAGTTACAATTGTATGTAAAAACCACAGTCCAAACACTTGCTCCTCTTTCCAGATGTGTACATATACTAAGCACTTTGAGGATTCCACAGAAGTTATGCTAGCATGATTAATAGTCAGCTGTGAGGATTCTCATTTACTTACTGTAAACTTTTAATTAAAAGAACTTTAAGTTTAAAATGAAAACAGAATCAAACGTCAAAGAATGGATCTTCTCAGGTGCTCTTCCAAATTATTGAGGCACTATTCAGTTACAGTTCACAACATTTCAGCAAATATACCTCAATTCCCCTTTCTATCTCTAAGCTTCTCCAGAATATGGGGTCTCTGAGTCTCATGTATGTGGGCTTCCCATACATAGGTGTGTATTATTTTCTCTTTTCTCTTATGAATCTGTCTCATGTCTATTTGATTATTAGAATCTTGAAGGTAGAGGAGAGTTTCTTTGTGCTCCATAATGTTAACTAGATTTATTGTGATCATAGGAGCACTTCTTTGAAGGTGAGAACAGGAAAACAACTTTTCCTCTGCCTTTTTGTGTTCCATACCTGGGGGCCTGACAAAGACAGATTCATAGGAGAAAAAGGCTTGTATATATATGCATACTGTGCGCAGTGAAGCCAACTAAGAATAGCTGGCTGGTTAAATGAGTCAAGTTAGAACTTTACATACTTAGTGAAATAGGAAAAAGGGAAGGTGAAGAAATAAAAGGTTTATTTAGGAAAGACCACCAATGGGTTTTTAGGAGAACAAGGGGAGAGAAAGTTTCTATAAACTGTGCCTCTGTAGGTTAATGATCTTTCCATCTTCTTCAGGGTTTTATGATAATGAAACGAAAACATGGGTGTTTAAGTCCAAGTTCATTATCTCGGAATCAAGAATGAAGTCCTGGACAAAAACAGCGAAACCAGTTTATTGAGAGAAGCCAGTTCTGGAAAAGGTGTAGCTGGGGTTCCAGGAGTAGACCAGTGTCCAGAGCTTCCTTTCCATGCTACAGTTGGGTGTTGAAGTCCATTAGTCCATCTGTAGAGTCCCACATGGCCATAAGCCACGTGGGCGCAGGGGAGCATGCCTCCTGCCATCAACCTAAGAATCTAGCATTTCTGGGAGAGAGAGTGAAGAGAGGAGGAAGTGTGCATTTTTTAATAAGGCTGTGGATACAGCCTTGCTAACTCCTGATTGGTCTTTTCAAATAATTCTTTGGTCTTTTCTAAGAATTCTATCTTAGCAACATCCTTGGGATTGGTTTATATGTCTTATTGCCTTGTGATTGGTTATCTGCAAGTTGCTTGTCTTAGCAACAATCCATACATTTAAAGTTTGTCTCTCATACATTGCCTTCTTTCCATGCCCAGCTGAGTTGCCTTAGCATTGCCACCTAGCTGGTTTCCCTGGTTTTACTTCCTCCTCCTCCTCCCCATGGTCCAGATTCCTGACTACCTAGCTTCCCTCTGTCTCCTCAGTAGGTTTATTCTTGTTTTACTTCCTGGAAGTGGACCTGCCTTGAAGAGGAAATTTCTGGCAGCCTGATTTTA
This sequence comes from Myotis myotis, assembly GCF_014108235.1. NCBI lineage: Eukaryota > Metazoa > Chordata > Mammalia > Chiroptera > Vespertilionidae > Myotis > Myotis myotis. Next base: position 62,566,352 of record NW_023416368.1, read on the forward strand.
GTCAGATAAAGTAAACTCAGAGAAGCTTCTTTCCACATCTGCTGAATCTCAAATGTCTTTATTTTAAATAATCTTCATACCAACTCTGAGATTCCTAGGAGGTCTTCACAGAAATAAATGACAAACACAGTTAGAGGCATCTTAAAATTTTTAAGAAATATTTTGAGCAAAAATTGAATCTGATTGTTTCGTAGGAAGTTAGACATAAACGGCTGGGGTGGGGCCTACCCTGGGGTCCTGAACAGGGGTCAGACCAATATTGCCTTCAGACCTCCGCTCTATGGGCAGCCCAACAGCCAGCAGGCCACCAGCAGGAAGGTTCAGAGCGGGTTCTTGGCTCAAGTTCAGAAGAATACAAAATGACCTCAAATGACAATGTGATCTTATTAGAGAACTGGACTAATAATAATAAAATTTGCATTTCAGTTTTGACCCACCCCCTGTGGGTTTTCTGTATGCATTATGGGTAAGGGCATGCCCAGAAGAAATATAGTTTCTGTCAATCATCCCTGAATGCAAATGCAAGTCTCCACCCAGAAAAATCCCTCTTCAAAACCCAGGAATTTGGGGCCACGCTCTCTCTCCACTGTCTGGCTCCTCCTCATTTTAAATCTAAAAACCTTATAACCAAAGTTCTCAGAAAAAGTGGAAATCAAGGAAGATCATTTTGATATACATCATATACATCATTACGATATTCCTTTCATCATATAACATGTTAGTAGACTCTATTTTATTTTATTTGTGCCCTAATTATGGAAATTTTATATAATTATTTTTTCCTGAATATATAGCTATATATGTATATATCACTTTAAAATATATATGTGTATATATGTATATATATATACATATATATATGTACACACACATATATTTCATTTAACAATATAGTACAATTTGGCCGTTTTTCTTTATATATATATATTTTTTTCTTTATTGATTAAGGTATTACATATGTGGCCCTATCCTCTCATTGTCTCCCCACATCCCCGCTCATGCCTTCACCCCCCTAGTGTCTGTGTCCATTGGTTAGGCTTATATGCATGCATACAAGTCTTTTGGTTGATCTCTCCCCCTTTCCCCCACCCTCCCCTACCTTCCCTCTGAGGTTTGACGGTCTGATCGATGCTTCTCTGTCTCTGGATCTGTTTTTGTTCATCAGTTTATGTTGTTCATTGTATTCCACAAATGAGTGAGATTTTGGCATACAACATCAACTACTGTATCAAGCATTCACTTATTAAAATTTAGAGAGGGAGGGAGAGGGAGAGAGAGATAGAAACATCAATGATGAGAATCATTGATTCACTGCCTCTTGCACACTCCCTATTGGAGATTGAGCCAGAAACCTGGGCATGTGCCCTGATCAGGAATTGAACCTTGACTTCCTGGTTCATAGGCTGAGGTTCAACCACTGAGCAACACCATCTGAGCAACTAGTCTGCTTCTTAATCCATTTTTGTATAACTGAACATTTTGTTTTCCTTTTTGGAAACTTGTGAAAAATTCTCTTTGTTTTCAATATTTTAAAATTTCACAGTGTGTCATGGAATGAGTCTATTCTAATTCATTTTACTGGGCACTGGATGGACTCTCTGAATTTGGTAATTCATGTCCTTTAGTTCGATAAATATTTTAATAATTTTATTATTATTAATTATTTCCTACCATCTGTTTTTCTTTCCTCTCCATCTGGACCTGCTATTATTTGGACTTTGGAATTCTTGAAATGATGTCTATGTTGTTTCATATTTTTTTTCTGATGTGTTATCATTTTTTCTATGTAAATCTTTTCTGTAAGATTTTTTTAAACTTTATTGCCCAGACTTCCTGTTGAAGTTTTCACTTAGCTATCAGATTTTTAAATTCCAATAGTTCTTTTTAATTTTTATAAAGGATCTTCTTATTCTTATTTTAAGGATTAACTATTATCTTTATTTCTACATGGATATAAATTACTATTTTTATGCTATTTTTCTCCCTGCATATCCTCATTTTATACTGTTTTTTATCTGTTTGATTATTTTAGCCTTACTTTCCATTTTGGACAGTTTCTCAGGTGTCCAGTTAATACTGAATTTCTGCTTTTTATTAATAGCAGGAGCATAAATATCTGACTTTGAATTTCTGAGCACTGGGTAAGGTTTTCGATTGTAAACTTCACTGTGGGTGATCTGGGTGGATCACTTTTAAGGAACTCTCAGTATTAAGTTACACATTCCCCAGGGAAGAGTTTGAATCACCTGCTCAAAGACTATGCCTGTGACTGTCAACAAGTTTGCAGGACTCTGGGATGGAATGCCCTGGAGAAGAGGACTGCTCCTCATGCATTCGGCGTTCAGCATTCTGCAGAACTGAGATCCAACTTTTAGCAGGGTTGTGCAGTGGAAGGGAACTAGTAATTTAACAACTTCTCACACAATTTTCAGCATGCCTCCATGTTTTAAAATCACTGTCATTCTCATTTCCTGAAGTACTTGGTATTGATAGTTTATGCACTTTTTTTGGTTAGGAATCTGTGCAATAAATGAGGTTTTTTGAGATTGCCTACTGAATTTTGAGATTAGGGCTACTAAGTCAGTTGCCACTTAGCCATATGCTGTCAAACATCCAATACTTTGTTTTCTTTCTCCAGCTCTCCTGATCTTTGTATGTATCTGTTAAAATATTTTTTGGGCCGAAACCGGTTTGGCTCAGTGGAAAGAGTGTCGGCCTGCAGACTGAAAGGTCCCAGGTTTGATTCCAGTCAAGGGCATGTACCTCGGTTGCGGGCGCATACCCAGTAGGAGATGTGCAGGAGGCAGCTGATCGATGTTTCTCTCTCATTGATGTTTCTAACTCTCTATCTCTCTCCTTTCCTCTCTGTAAAAAAATCAATAAAATATATTTTAAAAAAATATATATTTTGGTGGTTTTGAAAGATTTAAGCAGGGAGCAAAATGATGTTCATGTGTTCAATATGCCAAAGTAAAGCAGAAGTGCATTTAGGAAACTATAAGTACCTTAATGTCTATACATGGCAATAAACTTACACATAATTAGATTATATTATATATGTGTGTAATATACATGTGAAAGAAACTTTTTAAAAATATTTTTTTTATTGATTTCAGAGAGGAAGGGAGAGGAAGAGAGAGATAGAAACATTAATAATGAGAGACAATCATTGATTGGCTGCCTCCCGCATGCCCCACACTGGGGATGGAGTCCACAACCTGGGCATGTGCTCTGACCTGGGAATCCAATGGTGACCTGGTTCATAGGTTGATGCTCAACCACTGAGCCCTGCTGCCCGGGCTGTAAAAGAGCCTTTATTGCTTTCTTAATTTCTATAGTGCCGCAAAGTAACAACCATCAGTAAACTTTAATCTGTATTTCATTAAGGGAAGCTGTCTGTTGGGGAAGGTAGTTTCTGTTTTTGTTGGTTTCTTTCTTTTTCTTAAAGTTCAGGGGAGGGTCTTTAAGTCTATGCATTTCTCATAAGACTATTTGTGAAGGATGTGCAGATTTATCCTGTGTTGCCATTAGAACTAGTGATAAATGTATGAAGAAAAATTGTTAATTGGGCCTAATTGAATAAAAGTTGAATATAAGGAAACTAATACAGGACAAAAAAGACTGAACGTCAGAAGCAACAAAGTTATAAGCAAATGAGAGAGAATGCAATACCCAGAAGCTTGAAAAAAATGTCCTCCTCTTCTTTAGAAGAGTTCCATGAACAGTTTAGTCCAACCTTTGCTGACCTCTTCCTGGTAATAGAGAGATGGCCCTGACTATGTAGCTCTAGATGTCTATCAGAATTTTGCTAACAGAGTCCCATTCAGTGACCACCAACTTCCTTAGGTCTGTGAGGACAGTCATGGGTCATCAGATGCATATGAAGCAGCATAGGATTTCCTTTTTCAGAAAGACATCATGAGATGGTTGGCCTTGTTGTACACTCCTTGTTGAGGAAAGGCAGTGAGTTCTGCCCCACTGAATCCTTGTTCCCAAGAACAGAGAATAAATTGGAAACAAAAATTCTCTGGGAATCGAAATTGAGAGGAATGATTAGTCTTCAAATTTTCTTCCCCTACTACCTTGATGTTCTCATTCTTCTCTTTACTGACCTCCTGCAAATGCGCTGCTGGAGCTCTTGTCCCAAATACAATCATTAAGTAAGAACTGGAAGAGTTGTCACTTTTACTACTCGTTAAGTTGACAATATGCACTGGAAATGTCCTACAATAGAAGGAATGTGGTAATGAGCTATAGAGTAAAATGGCTGGCCACATTTTAAGAAAATTTTATACATAATGATTATTTTCTTTTTTTAAATTATTTTATTAAATCTTTATTGTTCAGATTATTACATTTGTTCCTCTTTTTTTACCTCCATAGCTCCCCTCCACCCAGTTCCCACCCCACCCTCTGCCCTTACCCCCCGACTGTCCTCATCCATAGGTGCACAATTTTTGTCCAGTCTCTTCCCGCATCTCCCACACCCCTTTTCCCCCCAAGAATAGTGAGTCCATTCCCTTTCTATGTCCCTGATTCTATTATAATCACCAGTTCATTCTGTTCATCAGATTATTTATTCACTTGATTCTTAGATTCACTTGTTGATAGATGCATATTTGTTGTTCATAATTTGTATCTTTACCTTTTTCTTCTTCTTCCTCTTCTTAGAGGATACCTTTCAGCATTTCATATAATACTGGTTTGGTGGTGATGAATTCCTTTAGCTTTTCCTTATCTTCGAAGCTCTTTATCTGACCTTCAATTCTGAATGATAGCTTTGCTGGATAAAGTAATCTTGGTTGTAGGTTCTTGGCATTCATCACTTTGAATATTTCTTGCCACTCCCTCTGGCCTGCAAAGTTTCTGTTGAGAAATCAGCTGACAGTCGTATGGGTATTCCCTTGTAGGTAACTGAGTTTCTTTCTCTTGCTCCTTTTAAGATTCTCTCTTTGTATTTTGCTCTTGGCATTTTAATTATGATGTGTCTTGGTGTGGTCCTCTTTGGATTCCTTTTGTTTGGGGTTCTCTGTGCTTCCTGGACTGTAAGTCTATTTCTTTCACCAGGTGGGGGAAGTTTTCTGTCATTATTTCTTCAAATAGGTTTTCAATATCTTGCTCTCTCTCATCTTCTGGCACCCCTATAATTCTGATGTTGGTACGCTTGAAGCTGTCCCAGAGGCTCCTTACACTATCTTCGTATTTTCGGATTCTTTTTTCATTTTGCTTTTCTGGTTGGGTGTTTTTTGCTTCTTCGCATTTCGAATCTTTGCCTTGATTCTTGCGCTCCTCTGGTCTGCTGTTGGGAGTCTGTATAATATTCGTTATTTCAGTCTGTGTATGCTTAATTTCTAGTTGGTTCTTTATCATAGCATCGAGGGTCTCATTAGATTTCTTATAGATCTCAATAACTTTATCAGTGGCTTCTAGACAGTTCTTGAGAGACCTTAAAAGTGTGGTTCTGAACTCAATATCCTCCATTGACAGTTTTGTCCTGTTTCTTAGTATCCGCATTTTTTATGCTTTCTTGGTGCACCCCCTAGTGGTCTTTGTGCACAGTCTTGTTGTAGTTAAGCCTTGATTGTTGTAGTTAATACTAGGGGGATTTGATCTCCAGGCCAACTGGCTGTAAGAATCAGCTGTGTCTGCAGTGGGAAAACTTCTGTCCTCTAGGGAGGTGCTAATCTAGCCTTTGCCTGAGGCTATCTGGCAAATGGCTCTGCACAGGGCTTGGGTGGGGAGGGTCGCACGGGATCAACAGAGCGGGTGGAGGGAGCAGTTATGGCTGCTCTCAGTCCCGTCCCCAGAGGCTCTGCCTCTCAGAGTCCCAGCAACCGCTGCAAACCTCGGAGAGGAACCTGCCCTCGTGTTCCGACCGATGCCAGACAGTCCCGCTTCTCCTGTTTGAGTCTGGGTCCCTAGAGACTCGCCCAGAACTGGAGCTCAGAATCTGAGACTCCCTCCCTGTTGAAAACGACAACCGTGCCCTCAGCTACCAGCCCGCTCCGCGCGTACCTCCGCACCTTAGTATTTTCCACACTGCACCTCCTCTGAGTCTCGTATGCTGTTCACTTTCCTTCTAGTTGAAGAATTTCCCCTCAGCCAGTCTTCCTGTGGTTCTGGGTGATGTCTGTTCCATCTTTTAGTTGTATTTTTGAAGTGGTTGTTCGAGGCAGCTAACTCCGGTGTTTACCTATGCTGCCATCTTGGTTCTCTCTTCTATACATAATGATTATTTTCTATAAAATATCACCAATATGGTACCAAACTATTGAGTAGTTGAGGATTCAGTACAGTTTGTGGGCTAACCTGGGGGCCTAGCATATTACATACTGTTTCAATGAGTTTTAAATAGCACATGAATTTTGGATTGTAACTCCTTTGGAAATCCCTACTTTTTTTGGTTTATTAGAATGAAATAAAATAACAATAATATTGATCTTTGTAATAGCTAACATTAATGTTGCAGTTATTACCTGACAGGTACTGTTTTAAGGGCTTTGCATGTATTTATATACATGTTTAAAATATATATATATATAATCTTTATTGATTTCAGAGAGGAAGGGAGAGGGAAAGAAAGAGAGACATCAATGATAGAATAATTGATCGGCTGCTTCCTGCATGCCCCATGCAGGGGATGGAGCCCGCAACCTAGGCATGTGCCCTGACCGGGAACTGGAGCTTGACCTCCTGGTTCATGGCTATGCTCAACCACTGAGCTACACTGGCTGGGCTACAGGTGTTAATTTGTAATAACTATTTGAGACCAGTTTTATTATCATCTACATTTTACAGATGAGAAAATTATAGCAAAAAGAAACCAAGCAAACTTCCAAGATTACACAACCAGTTACTGATGGAGCCAGGTTTTAAACCCAGGCATTAGAATTCTAGCTCCAGTGCTCCTAACCACTAGTGAGCAAATGAGAGTTTTTAAAGTTACCATTTCTTTTATAACTAAGGATGAAGGTGCTCCCAGTCCCTTTGAAAAACTTTCCCAAAGGCTAAGTTGCTATATTTTCAACTATCCCTTCCTTGTTTTACTTACCATTCACTTATATCTTCATCCATTATTTTACATAAATGGTTGTCACATTCAGATTGCTAGACTTTCTACTAAGTTCAAGTTTTATATTTACAATTTTCTATAATACACATTTCCTGTGTATTCTACCATAATTATAAGAATTAATAGGAATAAAATCCAGGCAGAATAATATAATGGTTAATTGCTCAACAAGCATAAGTTTGAAGCCTAGAACTATCACTTACCAATTATATTATCTAGAACATGACAAGAAAACACTTTTAGCTAGTTTCCTCTTTATTTGTAAATCAGGAAACAAATAGCACTTATTTCAAATGATTGTTACAAATATCCAAGTAGAAAAATGCTTAAGAAAATGCTTTAGTCAGCATACACAAATGCAAGGTATTATTAGAAGGGAAACTTGATTTGGAGATGTTTTCTTATTCTCCACATTAGCGCTACCAATCAAAGAAGTAGCTATATAGAAAAATATGTATATTGCTGCTGCTTTTTAGTAATTAAAAAGTATATGGTAAGTAATTATTTTAAAATAGACTCTTTAAAAAGAGATATGACAGGTAGCTTTCCTTTCCTTTATTGGAACAATAATAAAAATTGCTTTACTAAATTAGGAAATTATCACTCTGAAACACCTTGTAAGGGTACTATAAAAATGACATCAGAGTTGAGTTTTATGGGACATAGAATATTGCTCGCATGTCCTCCCATTCTCTTCCCTTCCCAATCAAGTGTCAACTGTCAAAATCCTAACTATTAAAAAAAAAAAAACAAGAACACTGATCAAATCTGTCTTCCATTAGGAATATTATATCACTTTTCCTCAATATAAATGTCTTTTTCTTCTAAAATTCACATAACTTTGTATTTTCCATGTTACTTTATTACCTTATAAAATACTTATTTTAATTATTTCAGATTTCTACTAAAATATAATGCCCTTCGGAGCCTAAGCGTATGACGTGCATCTTAGTATACTTACCAGTATGTAGGTGACTACTTCTATGTAGGGAGTTCTATGACACAACCTGTACATCCAAGAAAGCAATGATGGATGGAGGACTGAAACAAGGATAGTCACCAAGTAATCAACTCCACAAAATATCAGCTTGATGGGATCCAGTAGCCCTGCAGCCTAAAAGGCATAATGAGAGAAACCACTGGAAAGGAGCTTTGATGCCAGATATGTTGGCAGGTAGGGAGAGTGAGGTGCCAAGAAATAGCTTCTACATTAACACCAAAACTTGTTACATCTGCCTGCCAACAATGTAAAGTAGAAGGCAATATTATTATTTAAGCAAATTATATATACACATAATAGAGAAATATGCTAATTAACCGGGACTCCGTAACGGGTCAACCAGACAGGAGGAGGTTGCGCATGCAGCATCGGGGGCGGGGCGGGAGGGACCTCTGCACCTGTGCTGGGGGAGGGCCTGATCAGCAGCAGCCGCGGCTGCTTCGGGGCCCGGAGAGCGAGGCAGAGCTCACCGGTAGAGGTCGTGGCTGCTGCCGGGCCCAGGGAGGGAAGCAGGGCCAGACCAGCAGTGGCCGCAACTTCTGCGGGGCCCAGGGAGTGAGGCAGGGCCAGCCCTGCGACTTGAGGGTGGGCGGTGCCACATGATTTCGAATCATACACTTGGCTCCTAGTACATGATATAAAAGTTTAGAGAAGGTAATCGTATGAAAATTAAAACACTTATAATAATGTGTCTATGTATTATAGTGTGTTGTTTTACTCAAACAAACATGAGTTTGAAACTTGTAGAGAGTTTATCAATGGTTTAAAAATAACCAAAAGCTAATGATGGGAAGAACACCAGTATCAAAATACTCAGAATGCTGAGAAGGCAATTAAGCAACAACATTAATAAAATAATCTTTTAAAATAACAGGAAAAGCTTTATTTTGGTTAAGCAATGAATTAAAAATATTGATTCCAAATATGTAGATGTCATAAACATGGGCTAATTTGAAAAGCCAAGTTGGCTTTTCAGAAAGTGGAAAACAATGGAGTGACAAAATGTTTGTAGAGCTACAGAATAGAGATAGATCAATAATACCAAAAACCTAGAAATCATAGTGGGACATAGGCTAAATGAGATTTTAAATACATTTACAGATGTTCCCTACAGTTTTTTGACCTTACAAAAGTGAGATGCATTTAGTAGAAACCGTATTTCAAATTTTGATATTTTCCTGAACTTGCACATGTGGTACAATACTCTCATGATTTTGGGCAGTGGCAGTGAGACACAGATCCCAGGCAGCCACATGATCCAGGGGTAAACAATGGATACTCTAAAGTGAATGTGCTATGTAACCCCGTTTTATGTATGTTGTGGTTTGTGATTTTGTATCCCATTTTGTCTGCAAAACACCTATCTGTGTCTGCTGCTTTAGGTTAGAAGAAGAGGAAGGAATTATTCTTAGGATGGAACTCATTCTGATTTCTATTTTATGTCTGTATGATTTGACTACTCTAAGCTCACATAATGGAAATTATACCGTGTTTGTCCTTTTGTGACTGGTGTATGGACCTCTCTGTACTTACCTTTCCATTTTGCTGTAACCTATTAATGCTAAAAAATTAATAATATATTGATTAATTAAAAACACAAAAAGGCATTAAAATGATTCTCTTTCATAAGGAAAAATCAATCTTCTTTCAAAAGAAATAAAGCATATTAAAATAATTTAAATAGATTTTAAAAGTAAAGTGGTTAAATTCTAAAGCAATATTCTTCTTTGAACTGTCATTTGATCCTATAATAATAACAGAAATTGCTATGTTTTCATCTCTCTCTTGATTACGTTAGCCATATGGCTGGTCTGACTCTAAAAATCAACATTATAATGAATCTGAAGATTATCTAGCCAAATCTACCCTTCTATGACAATGTTTGATTTTTACTTACAATTTTTATTTTGCTATTTAATATTTTTATTATCGTTTGAAAATATCTCTATTATTTGAGGATATTCTATCTTTTGCTTTAAATTTTAATAAGAAATAACATAGTTTTAAAGTTTGGATATATTCCAAAACCTGAAATATTTTAAGTATCGCAGATAATTTAGTATATGTCTTTCATCTGATTGCATAGAGTTATATAAAATGAAATAATTTTTTACTTAGTTACTAAATAAAATTATCAAATAACATTTCTTTGGTTTCCAACACATTTCTCTGATCTAAATAAATCACACAGATGATGAAAGTATTTTTACCAGCTAAGTGTGTAACCATAAGTACCAGTTCTGTTGTCATAATTAACATTATAATCCTGCAGTTGAGAATAATAATAGAGAAGTAACTGTTGCCATATTGGATAGTGAACTTGAATTATCAAACTTTTTGAAATGACACATTAAAAATCATCTTCATTGACAAATACTTATTTGCGTTAAACAAAATATAGTATGGATGGGTGAAATTGAACTAAATCCCCGACTTTTTTAAATGTCTTTTAAAAATTAGTTTTTAAAAATATAACTCTGATGGCAGAATAAAATGCAGGTGCTTGCAGAAGTCTAATGGATTATCTGAAATAATAATAATAAGAAATATGGCGAAGAAGATTCCAAATTCACTGAACTACAGATAGGGTACCATGCAAACTGTCTTTCAGTAATAGCACACTGGGGAACTTTTAGGAAGGCAGCCTTGTTTTGACAGATACAAAATAGCAACAGACAATGCATATCCCAATCAGTAAAGGTCATGAAAGGATCATACTGTGCGCAGTCTTCTGCAGGCATTGATGTAGTTACTTGAACTACCGGTTGTCATGAAGTCTGTGAGGACTGAATGTGTTTTGTTAGAGTTTGCAGTGTGTAACAGATATTCATGTTTTAGAGTTACTGTAGAATTTCACACTTTCCCTATGTGGATACCAAAATGTTACCAAAATATTATACTTACTTCTAAATCAAAATAGATCATAATATAAATGGAGATCCTTTTCTTATATTTGCTTTTCTTTCTTTTGCAATGAAGGATAATCTTATATAGTGAATACTTTTGAAAATTTTAGGTGTATTATTTCGAAACACACATTTTAATACTCCTGTGAATACATTCCAGTAGATGTAATAAAAACTAGAGTTGTCAAAAGCTGTTTTTTATTTATTCCAATGCTTTTAAGTCAATACATTTGACATTTCAAATTCATAGTAAATGATAATTCTTAATAATAATAATAACCATATTTGTTAAACACATACTGTATGTCAGGCATTTTCATTGCATCATCACCCATACTCCTCTCAACAACCATATGATACTATGATTATTATCTCCATTTTATTTACTCTTCTAAATAATACATGTAGAGTTTCTTTCCTTTTTATTAGTGGTTTAAAAAATATATTTTTCTTGATTTTAGAAAGGAAGAGAGAAGAGAAAGATAGAAACATTAATGGTAAGGTAGAATCATGAGGTGGCTGCCTCCTGCACACCCCACATTAGGGATTGAGCTTGCAACCTGGGCATGTGCCCTGAGCAAGAACCAAACTGTGGCCTCCTAATTCATAGGTCAAAGCTTAATCCCTGAGCCATACCACTGGGCCATGTTGAGTTTCTTTATGTTCTGGTTAGATGGGGAAACAGAGGCTTGATTATTTGAACTGATTGTCTATAATCACACTTGTAGTGACAATTGGAATACAAATAAAAGACTGATTTGAAAGTTCATTTTTGTAGCTATTAACCTGATACAAAAATAAAATAAACGATGAGAAAATCTTAGGAAAAAAGAGCAATTAAAAAAATCTAAGTTAAAAATAATGTTGCATGTAGTATAGCTGGAATTACTTATAGAATATGTAAATATTTAAAGTAGAGAATTATGATAATGTGGTTGTTTAGTGTAGATGAACTTTAAATATTAGGCATTCTAGAGAAAGTTTGCTAAATATATTTCTCAGACATTAGCTTCTATTAGGAAACTGTGCTTTGAAAAGTAATGATTTTATTATTTACTAGGCCCTCTTAAATTCCGGGACCCCCTCAGGGGATGTCAGAGAGCTGGTTTTGGCCTGATCTCTGCAGGCCAGGTGGAGGGACCCCACCAATGCATGAATCCGTGCACCAGGACTCTAGTATGCATATAAGATCTTTGGTTAATCTCTTCCTGTCCTCTCTCCTCCCCCCTTCCCTCTGAGATTCATTAGTCTGTTCCATGTTTTCATGACTGTGGTTTTGGCTCCTGCTTTGAGCATCTGCCCCCTGGTGGTCAGTGTGCATCATAGCTACTGGCTGGTCAGCCAGCCGCTTAGGCTTATATATATATATAGATTTATTGAATTTATTTGGGTCATATTGATTAATAAAATTATATAGGTTTCAGGTGTACAATTTTATAACACATTATCTGTATATTGTGTTGTGTGTTCACTAATTCAAGTCAAGTCTCCTTCCATCACCATTTATACCCACTTTGTCCTCTTTCCTCTTCTACCTACCCCACCTCCCTTTCCCTCTGATAATCACTATACTCTTGTCTGTATCTATGAGTTTTGTTTTTGTGTTCTTTTTTCTTTGATTAATCTCTTTACCTAAAAAGGACAAGTATTCTTAAATGAAAGAATTGTTTAGATGAAAGTAAATATAAATATGGATGATTTATTCGTTGCTTCTTATTTTACTGTTTGAATATCAGGCCCAGTTGAGGTCAGACAAATATGAAGTGGAAAAGCAGACTGTAATCTGCTAACCTCTGACCAGAAATCTGTTGTTCTTTTAAACAAGTAGTTACATTTTTTGCTTTGCTATTATATATTTTTATGAGGTGACATCTAAAATAACTTGGCATTCTATATCAAGTATGTTTATTACCACTGTAATCATTAGAGGTAGTTCACTAATCAAAATCTGTTTATTTCTTCCCTCTGCTGTTACTGTTTTAAATTCAGCATCAGTTTGTTTCATACTGAACTCCATTCCTCAAGCATCACCTCTACTGTGACATGACATTGTCTGTGAGGACTTACCTGTACTATCTTTAGAATTACATAGAATTATTTTACTTTATGGCATGATCTCTTTCATCTTTTAAAGTTACAGTTTTGTTTGTTCATTTCATTTTTTAATTTATTTTTAGATGATTTAAAGGTGATTTTTTAAAAATTACAGTTTACTTTCAATATTATTTTGTATTTGTTTCAGGTGTACAATTTAGTGGTTAGACAGTCATATACCTTATAGTAGTCCCCTCAATATTTCCAGGACCCACCTGGCACTCTGTATAGTTATCACACTATGATTTACTATATTCCCTGTGCTTTATATCCCTGTAACTATTTTGTAACTACCAATTTGCACCTATTAATTGTTTGTCTTAAATCTGTTTGAGGAATTTATGTGAAGCTCTGAAGGTATAAAAATTATAAAATGAAGTACTTGATAAATATATAGTACTTTTATGGGAACAAATATTATTTTATCAACTTATGAGATAGCAGGATATTAGGTCATGATTAAAAATTCATTTAATGTATTATCTGACTGAATGTACGCAAAAGAATTTTTTGATGTGTTGATAAGATTAAATTTATTTGTTCTCATTTGAAACTTTAGTTCAGCATTACTCATGGATAATCATAGTCAGAAAGGATATGTCTAGTTATTTCATTTACATAACATGAGTTTTCTTTTGGATTTCATATGAATTAATTAAATTTTCTTTAATTGTAGCAGCTACATGTAACTCACAACTTATAGCTAGTGTAAAATAGTTCATTAACTTCTAAAAAAATAGCCAGTATTCTAATACTACAAGTCTCTGAACTGGAGTATAGGCATTAAGAGGAAAATATTAAGATGAGAGAATCTGGGAAAGATACTCAATCTAGATATTCCAAAAATGACTTCATTTTACAACCGAGCATTCCTCACCAAAAAGGAAATTGATTTTACTGTTTCAGTTAGCCAACTTAATTTGTGACTAAAATAAATAATGACCAGATTCTCTTGATAAACATTAAACTCATTCTTTGATAATAAAAAATAAATTGTTTCTTGATAAATCTTAAACACTTTATTTGATAGCAAGAAATTTTTCATTATTAAAATAATAAGTAAAGAAAGAAAATATAAGCTATAAAATTATACAAAATACAATTATGTGAGTCATATTCCTCTGTTATGGAATTTGAACACTGTAAACATTACATCAACCACAGGCATACGTACTGGTATAAGGATGAGTGCCAGGGTCCAACCCCAGCAGGTCCAGGAGTCCCCAAAGGTGTGGATGGAGTCGGCGAAGAAGGAATGACAGGGAGACAGCGTTCAGTTGATCAGCAGCCTCGCCAGGATCTCTAGCCAGGATCTCCAGCCAAGTTCTGGTCTGGATCTCCAGCGAAGTTCTGGTTAGGATCTCCAGCCAGGTTCTGTGTCCATGTTCTCTTGCTAGGTCCTCCAGCCAGATTCTCCAGGTTCTCCAGCCAGGTTCTGTAGCCATGTTCCCTCGCTAGGTTCTCCAGCCAGGTTCTGTCCAGGTTCTCCAGCCAGGTTCAGTTACCAGGTTCTAGTCAGGTTCTCTTGCCAATTTCTGTAGTCAGGTTCAGTCCAGGATCTTTTGCCATGTTCTCTCGCTAGGTTCTGTCTCTAGGTTCTGAGGCCAGTTTCTGTCCAGGATCTTTTGCCATGTTCTCTCCAGCGAAGTTCTTCTGTCTCTAGAGAACGTTCTGTGTAGGTTCTGTGCCTAGGTTCCGTCTCTCTTGGTTCCGTATTCTAAGTTCTGAGTCTTGCTGTCTTATTACATCTGTATTTATACCAGTTGATTCAATCCTATCAATCTCTATTACAAAGGTTAGGGCGTTTCTTATCTCCATTCCAGGGAGTAAAGATTATGTAGCTTAAGCATGATTGTTCGTAGTTAAAGTGATTAATTACCCACCTGGCACTTAGTTAAGAGGTTTTATTCCCTCCCTAACTTCAGGGGAAAATCCCTACCTGGGGAAACAACCTTTCTCAGAGACCTTGGTTAAAACACATAGTGCCAAGAAGGTGAGCAAACATATTAAGAACAGTATGCCATATATGCCAGGTCCCTTGAAACAGCAACGATGGACCGGCTCCCGGCAGATGAGGAAAAGGATTTTCCAAATTGAAATTGGTCATTACATTATAGTTATGATTGACATAATTTTGGACTTTCTTTTTTACATTGAACATTAAAAAGTAATAATATTACAGAAGCAAAATTGCTCCAAATCATTTTTCATATATTTTTATTATTTCTTCGAAATACTTGGATTATTTTACATGACTTGATTTATTCATATTGTTTATTTAACAAGCTGAAAATATAGACTAAGTATCTATGATGATTAATGTAATTTAAGTTTATAACATCTCAAATATTTCCTTTTCTTTTTGCAATATATAGGTGTCTTTGATGTTAAATATATGTATACACATACATATTTGTGCATGTATGCATGTGTATATACATATTATATCTGTGTGCATAAGTGTATATGCATGTGTATATCTTTATATACATACTAGAGGCCCAGTGCACAAAATTCATGCATTGGGGGGGGGGTTCCCCTCAGCCCAGTCTGCACCCTCTCCAATCCGGGACCCCTTGGGGGACATCCCTCTCACAATCTGGGACTGCTGGCTCCTAACTGCTCACCTGCCTGCCTGCCTGCCTGATCGCCCCTAACTGCCCCCCCCCCCACACCAGCCTGATCACCCCTAACCTCCTTTGCCTGCCGGACTGGTCACCCCCACCCCCCCACTGGCCTGGTCGCCCCTAACTGCCCCCCCACCAGCATGGTCACCCCATACTGCCTCTCCTGCAGGCCTGGTCACCCCTCACTGCATCCCTTCTGCTGTCCTGGTCACCCCAACTGCCCCCCTACTGCTCTGGTCGCCCCCAACTGCCCCCCCTGCTGGCCTGGTTGCCCCTCATGACCTCCCCTGCCAGCCTGGTTGCCCCACATGGCCTGCTGTTTAGTCATTTGGTCACCCCTCACTGCCCCCCCCCCGCTGGCCTGGTCACCCCCTGCAGCCTTCTGTTCAGTTGTTTGGTCGTCCCTCGCTGTTCCCCCTACCCCCGCTGGCTTGTTCACTCCACATGGCCTGCTGCTCAGACATTTGGCTGTCCCTCACTAATGCCCCTGCTGGCCTGTTGCCCTACTCAGCCTGTTCGGTCGCCCATTCAGTCGTGATGGCCCCTGGCTCTTTATATATATATACTAGAGGCCCGGTGCACAAAAATTTGTGCACTGGCGGGGGGGTGTCCCTCAGCCCCACTTGTGCCCTCTCGCAGTCTGGGACCCCTCGGGAGATAACGTCCTGCTGGTTTAGGCCTGCTCCCGGGTGGCAGAGGGCAGGCCCAATCCCTAGGTGCCTGCCCTGCAGCTCCTTCCTGGTCTGGCTCAGAGCAGGGCCGATTGGGGAGTTTGGGTGCCTCCCCCTGTCATGCACAGAGCAGGGCGGATCGGGAGGTTGCGATGCCACCCTCAGTCACGCTCAGGTTAGGGCCGATTGGGGGGTTGGGGCACCGTCCCCTGTCACACTCAAGGCAGGATTGATGGGGAGGTTGCGGTGCCACCCCCTGTCATGCACAGAGCAGGGCGGATCAGGGGGTTGGGGTGCTGCCCCCTGTCACATACAGAGCCGGCCGATCAGGGGGTTGGGGCGCTGCCCCCTATCACGCACAGAGCAGGGCCCATCAGGGAGGTTGGGGCTCCGTACCCTGTCACACACAGAGCAGGGCCAATCAGGGGGTTGGGGAGCTCCCCCCTGTCATGCACAGAGCAGGGCCGATCAGGGGGTTGGGGAGCTCTCCCCTGTCACGTACTGAGCAGGGCCGATCAGGGGGTTGGGGAGCTCCCCCCTGTCATGCCCAGAGCAGGGCCAATCAGGAGGTTGTGATGCCACCCTCAGTCACAGTCACGCTCAGGGTAGGGTCGATGGGGAGGTTGGGGCGCCGCCCCCTGTCACCTACAGAGCAGGGCCCATGGGGGGGTTGGGGCGCCACACCCTGTCACACACACAGCAGGGCCAATCAGGGCTGGGGAGCTCTCCCCTATCAGGCACAGAGCATGGCCGATCAGGGAGTTGGGGTGCCTTCCCCTGTCATGAACAGAGCAGGGTGGATAGGGAGGTTGTGGCCCCGCCCCCTGTCACACACAGAGCCGCAGGACAATCAGGGGATTTGGGCGTTGCCCCCTGTCATGCTGCTCTAGGGGCCAGGAGGCCTCGCTGCTCCACTGATCCTGGTGCTAGGAGGCATATTACCCTTTTACTATATAGGATAGAGGCCTGGTGCACGGGTGGGGGCCAGCTGGTTTTCCCTGAAGGGTGTCCTGGATCAGGGTAGGGGTCCAAACTGGGGTGCCTGGCCAGTCTGGGTGAGGAGATGATGGCTGTTTGCAGCTGGTCATACACCCTTCAGGGTGGGGGTCCCCACTGGGGTGCCTGGCCAGCCTGGGTGAGGGGCTGAGGGCTGTTTTCAGGCTGGCGGGTGACTGAAGCTCCCAACCGCTCCTTTTTTCCTTTTTTTATTTTTATTCTTGGATTTATGGCTGCCACTGGAGCTGAGAGCCGGCTTTAGCTGTGAGACCTCTCTGCTGAAAGCAGGTTTCTGGCTTTGTTTACCTTCTGTATTTGAAATTTTGTTGCAACTCCAGCTCTGAGATCCCGGCCGGCTGAAAGCAGGTTTCTGGGGTTTTGTTTAGCTTCTATATTTGTAACAATGTTTCTTAGCAGCTCAGAGCCCAGCAGCAGCAGGCAGGGAAGGTTGGCTTCCTCCGTCACTGGAGCAAGCAAGTCTCATGTTCGTGTCAGTAGCCTGGCTGCCGGCCGCCATCTTGGCTGGCAGTTAATTTGCATATCACCCTGTTTAGCCAATGGGAAGGGTAGCGGAGGTATGGCTAATTACCATGTTTCTCTTTTATTAGATAGGACTAGTGGCCCAGTGCACAAAATTCCCTCAGCCTGGCCTGTACCCTCTCCAAACTGGGACCCTTGAAGGATGTCCTACTGCTGGTTTATAGGGATCGGGCCTAAACCGGCAGTCAGACATCCCTCTCACAATCCGGGACTGCTGGCTCCTAACCACTCACCTGCCTGCCTGCCTGCCTGATTGCCCCTAACCACTCTGCCTATAGGCCTGCTCGCACCCAACTGCCCCAAGCTGCCAGCCTGCTTTCCCCCAAATGACCCCCGCCAGCCTGATCACCCCCAACTGCCCCCCATGCCAGTGTGCTTGCCCCCAACTGCCCCCTCCTGCCAGCATGCTCACCCCACTGCCCCCCCTCCAGGCCTGCTCACCCCCAACTGCCACCACCTGCTGGCCTGCTTGCCCCCAGCTGCCCCCCTGCTGGTCTGCTCACTCCAAATTGCCCTCCCCTGCTTTCCTGATCACCTCCAACTGACCCCCACTGATGGCCTGCTCTCCCCCAACTGGCCCCCCTGCTGGTTTGCTTACCCCCAATGGTCCTGCCCCCCATCAGCCTGATCACCCACAACTGCCCTCGCATCTTGGCCTCTAACTGCTTCTACCTCAGCCCCGCCACCATGGCTTTGTCCAAAAGAACATCCAGAAGGTCTTCTAGAAGGTCTCCCAGTCTAATTAGCATATTACCCTTTTATTAGTATAGATAGAGGCCTGGTGCACGGGAGGGGGCTGGCTGGTTTTCCCTGAGGGTGTCCTGGATCAGGGTGGGGGTCCCACTGGGGTGCCTGGCCAGCCTGGGTGAGGGGCTGATGGCTGTTTGCAGGCTGGCCAAGCCCCCAGTGGGGACCCTCACCCCATGTGGGTGTGGGCAGCCTGGGTGAGGGGCTGAGGGCTGTTTTCAGGCTGGCCACACCCCCTTCAGGCTGGGGGGCCCCACTGGGGTGCCTGGCAAGCCTGGGTGAGTGGCTGATGGCTTTTTGCAGGCAGACCAAGCCCCCCAGCGGGGACCCTCACCCCATGTGGGTGTGGCCAGCCTGGGTGTGGGGCTGAGGGCCGTTTTCAGGCCGTCTACAGCCCCTCCAGGGTGAGGAGATCCCGCTGGGGTGCCTGGCCAACCTGGGTGAGCGGCTGATGGCCATTTTCAGACTGGCCACGCCCCCTGATGGCCCAAGCTCCCAGCCTCTTCTTTTTTTCTTTTTTTCAGCCCCTCCTTGAGTGGAGGCCAGGGCAGGCTAGAAGCAGGTATCAGGGATTTATTTATCTTCTATAATTGAAACTTTGTAGCCTTGAGCAGAGCCCTGGTCAGGCCAGGGCAAGCGGGAAGCTTGGCTTCCTCCATCACCGGAGGCAACCCAAGCCTCCTGCTCACTCCAGCTCCATGGGCGGCACCATCTTAGTTGGGTTAATTTGCATACTCACTCCTGATTGGCTGGTGGGCGTGGCTTGTGGGTGTAGTGGAGTGGCGGAGTGATGGTTAATTGAATGTTTCTCTTTTATTAGTGTAGATATATATTTATATGTATGTGTGTGTGTGTGTGTGTGTGTGTGTGTGTATATATATATATATATATATATATATATATATATATACACACACACGTAGTTTAATTACCTTTAACATTTTCTAATAACATACTTTTTAAAAGCATATGGATTAAAGTTTGATTTTAGTACAAGATTGCTGGATCCATCCATCTATACTTTTCTTATGCCAGTGGAGATTATTAGAGTGAGTAAGTAACAAAAGTTTTAAATTATCCATGATTTATTAATTCAGTCAT
This sequence comes from Myotis myotis, assembly GCF_014108235.1. Classification (NCBI taxonomy): domain Eukaryota; kingdom Metazoa; phylum Chordata; class Mammalia; order Chiroptera; family Vespertilionidae; genus Myotis; species Myotis myotis. The sequence continues at coordinate 62,586,106 of NW_023416368.1, forward strand.
GAATTGTATAAGTGGTTGTCAGGTGGCAAAGGTCAAAACAAGAAATGATCAGCTGTCAGAATTTACCAAGAAGTTTTTCAAGGCACTATTTTTCATTCCTATCTCCTATTTCCTGCCTTATATGCATATATTTTATTTCCCCTATCCAGAAATCTGCTACTGTAAAAGTTGACATTTATTAAATATTTATAGTGTGCTAAGGATGTGCTTTCTGTGGCTTTTTACAGGTAGTATTTTGTACAACTCTAGGAGATGGTCTACACTATTATCCCCTTTTTACAGATGGACAGTTAGGCACAGAGAATTAGTTTTTTTCCAAGGATGTAAAGCTAATAAGTGGTAGAGCCAGGACTTGAACTCAGGCAGTTTAACTTTGGAAACCTGTTCTAAGGACCACACTACTCATAGAGGGGATGGGGAAGAAAGCTCATGGAGAGAAGGAGAGAGAGGGAAGAATGTTGAGAGTATTCTGAAAGGGCTCATCTGCCAGTTCTATGTCCCTTCTCCACTGAGTGCAGCAGCTGAACCCTGATTAGACTGTATTTCTCTTAGACAATTTCTTTTTCATTTGAAACTTTGACAGGAATATATTATTTGGAGATATGAATCAAAGTGATTTTCTCTTTTTTTATCTTCAGGATTCCATATTCAGGAAGGCCCTTTGGTATCTTGCGAAAATAAATACTGTGGTTTGGGAAGGCACTGTGTTATCAGCAGAGAGACAGGACAAGCAGAATGTGCCTGCATGAACCTTTGCAAACGGCACTACAAACCTGTGTGTGGATCTGATGGAGAATTCTATGCAAACCACTGTGAAGTGCACAGAGCTGCTTGCCTGAAGAAACAAAAGATCACCATTGTTCACAATGAAGACTGCTTCTTCAAAGGTAAATCCAGGTGAACCTGAATTGTCACCCTCCTCTCTTTTTTTCTCTTCTCTCAACTAGTGCCTTTAAGTTTAAACTAACACAATTTTATATCAGCAAATGTCTGAAAAGAGAAAGAAAAAAGACATGTGAGCTTAGTTACATCAGTAAGCAGCAAGTGAATAGAAATTTACAAGGATACAATTCTGAATCTCAGTTATTACAACAAAGCTGGCCAAAATATGACTCAAAATTTAATATAGCTTACAGCATTGCACCATATGGCTTCCCAATCATGCAGTTATCTTAGAGACACAGGGTGGCTGGCCAATTCAGTCAATAGGCCAAATCCAGCCGGTGAGAAGCACCTGGAGTGGAACTGAGGGAATAGTGAACGCCAAGTCACGCTGTGATAACATCTCATTTCCCCCTGATTAAAAAGGATGCTTTCATTTGTACTACATAATTCAAATGGTATTGAACCCAAAGATGTCTACTGATATAATTGGGAAGAACTCATGCTAAACTTATTTAGTAAATCTGAGATGGCCATAATTTAAAATTTTAGTGTTGGTATTTGTTTTCATGGTAGGTACTGCTGAATTAGTAATATGACAATTATTTTAACATGCTATAGAAATAAATCATTGAACATTTTAAAATGAGTTATTTACTTGTAAACTTACCTGTTATTTGATTTATTGTTTTTGTACTGGAGAAATTATTTGTTTATAGTCATAAGACAGACTAAAATTCTAAGGTCTTAAATATATTATTTATTTAAAGGATTAATGTATTATTTAAATACTAGAGGCCTGGTGCATGAAAATTCATGCACTGGGCGGGGGGTGGGGCCCTCAGCCCACCTTGCACCCTCTCGCAGTCCAGGACCCCTCAGGGGATGTCCACCTGCCGGCTTAGGCCTGCTCCCCAGGGGATCGGGCCTAAGCTGCAGTCAGACATCCTTAGCACTGTCAAGGAAGTGAGAGAGGCTCCTGCCACCGCCGCTGCACTTGCAGCCTTCAGCCCGACTTGTGGATGAGCGGAGCTCCCCCTGTGGGAGTGCACTGACCACCAGGGGCAGCTCCTGCATTGAGCATCTGCCCCCTGGTGGTCAGTGTGGGTCATAGTGACCGGTCATTCCTGCTGCTAGGGTCCCTTTGCATATTACCCTTTTATTACATAGGATATATAAACCTTTATTATTTGAATAGACTGGTGATCAGTCTGATTATGAATCTTTGGTTCCATGTCCCAGTTTCCCAGAATATCCCTGAACTATATTTACACTTACAAACTTGTTGGATATTTTAATTTTGGTTTACATTCATGTTTCAAATATGTTATTACACTTTCTTTGCTCACCAATTATGGTAAAATGACTGTTAAAACTTGTCCTTTTTTAATCTTGGTAGGACACATAAAGTATTATTTCCCAGGTGATGAGAAAAATTATACGTAGCTTTTAAATGATACAAATGAAATGCTTTATAGTGATTGTGGCTACTAGCAGCCCTCTGATATAAATGAAGAAAAAAGAATAGTCTCCTTACCAGTATGACCTGTATGCACCTTTACTACATGTTCTGAGAATTTTATGATATTAGATTTTCTTCCTTGACAGAAAAAAGAGCAGCTACTTTGGTTTTAAGTTCAATTTATTCCCCTCTTCTATCAAATCTGTTTTACAAATAACTAAAATTGATTCCATTAACATTCTGCTTTAAAGCTCATAAAAGAGTATTTTTTCTGTAATTTGGACCTGAGATGATACAGTGAGAATTTTTCTATTCCACTGATGCATAATATCATAAAACTATGTAAATATATGCTATTAAGTTAATTTAGAGTCATATTCTCCAGCTGAGGTTTTGTCCAGCCGACACTAAAGAATTGATTATGGAAATATATGGTATTAAGTATTATGTGGGGAAAAACCTGGCGTATTTAATGTTCTGCTTTATTTCTGGATGTTTAGGCATAATGCAACTCACATGTAAATCAGCATGGAGGTACATGAACTAGATACAGCTGAAAATGTTGCCTTCCTTATGACTTTATAGACAATAGTTTTAAGAACTTTGGTCCTTCACATGTATACTAAGCATAGTTATAAAATTTATGATTGCTTCAAAATACGTTCTCATTATATATAGTATTAAAATTTCTTTTATTTTGGGGAGGTTAGTTGGCACATTTCCCAGGTCACAGAATTTGTCATCTGCTGTTTATTGGTTTTGATGTTTTGCCTAACATATCATTCATAAAAGGGCTTAATTTCAGCAGAACATAAGTAAATAATATAGAAGAAACAATAAATTCCCTGTCTTTGTAGTGTACAATTGGCCTAGTTTTGGACGTAAAGAAGATTCTGTATAGCTGAAGGCCTGACATTGTTGTGATGGCTAAAATGAATTCTTGTGACTGTGAATAATATTTTCTGTGGAATTTCAGTTATTTATAGATTTTAATGATGGTATAAATGAAGAAGCAAATCAAGTTTTGGTTGGAATAAGCAACAGCCATTTGTTTAGGAATTATTTTGGGGGGATTTCGCACTATAAAAGAAGAGTTGTGTAGTTGCAACAGCAAGAGTATGGCCAGCAAAGCCTAAAAAATGTTTCATCTGGATCTTTTCAGATAAAGTTTATTAACTTCTGTTTTAAAAGATTACAAGTGCCTTAAAATTAATTTTTAAAAATGTTTGCAGATCTCTACTATTCTGTATCTTGTTGGCTATGGAGGGCAAGCACACATGGACAAATTGAGTAGAACACAAAAATGGATACAAGTAAAACAAGAAATCTGTGCAAGATTAATAGATAGTATCATAGTTGCTATCCTGTTTAGGATGTACTATGCAAGGGTAGGCAAAAGTATGTTTACAGCTGTGAGTACACGAATCAAAGTTTATTTTTGTATTATCATTTATTAATTGTATTTTTTGCATACAAACAACTGTTGACCCACTTTTGCTCAACCCTATCGTTTTTCAAAATGTTACCCGTGGTAGAAACTAGGTGGAGGTACATGGACTCTCTCTGTGTTATTTCTTACAACAGCATATGACTCAATGGTTATCTCAGAATAATGGTATTTAATAAAAAAAATGTGCTGGAAAAATATTAGCAGATACTTAAAACAATTTTAAAGAAAGTAGAATTTGCATTATTTATTAAATATTTGAACGTTAACGTAAGTCTTAATTGTTTCACATATTGAATTTATCACATTTATGTTTGGTACTTATATTTTAAATATTTAAATATATTATATTTATGAAATCATATATATTAATTCATTGTTTTAAAATTAAGATTAGAATATGGGTAAATATAAATGTATATTTACATATGTATATATGTGTTTATATCTATATGTATACTTGTATCTATAACTATATCTATATATCCTCTTACTATTATTTGTGTTACATATTTAAATGCTTCTGTACTATGCTCAGCATTTACGATTACTGTAAAATAGAGACATGAATTCACTAAGAATTATCTGTATGATTAAAGATTTGTGGAACTCTAGAGAAAACATAATACCTCTCCGAACATAACATTTTTCTAATTTAGTTCTATTCACATTTATTTGATTATAAAGAAACTGACTATAATGAGATTAGAATATTGTAATATTTTTTTATTGGCATGAAATAGTTTATACTGATGCTTAACATAGCATACAACTTTCTACTTTTACATGATGTCTAGCTATTACTTATAGTGATAATTTTGCTTTAATGACATTTCCTATTCTCACCCCTACTCCCAAAGGGCACTCTAATTGCTAAAATCCCACATCACTTGTAACAGGTACAGTTTCCTCTCTCTTTGACACAGGTCAGTCTGTCATACACAGCAGAATTTAGTTACTCGGGATACAGATATAAGCTGGAATAGGAAAGTCAAGATTTAACCCGTGCCAAATGGGGAATTAAACCTTTTATGAGAAAGTCAATTGAACAAAAACTCTTTTGCCATTTACTATGTTGAGAATAAAACTGCCATAAAAGCAAATGTTCTGTGCACTTAAATGTGCATCACAAACAATAACAACAATAACAACTTGGGAAATATGGTTTTTATGGCTATATGTGTGCTCTTTGAATGAGATCTGACATTGTGTTCTTTTTCTTTGGTATAATTTGGATAGACATTCATATTTCATTTTTTAAAATTGGTTCTTTTACCAGAACTTTTTTTTTTTATGAAGGGGATTGTAGAATGTAGGCTTAAAAACTAGGCTGCCAATAATGTTTTAAAATGTATCAATAAATGTAATGTGCTCATCCACATTTACTTTTAGATTGCTTTTTTAAAAGGGTACCTTTATAAAGCTTTGATTTTATGTGCAAACAATCTTTTATATCATTTCATAAAATATTATAATCTTCAAAAATATATAAACTTTCTCTTTATTTATTTGAATCATAAAATATTATTTCATTTAGTATCTAAATATGATACCTATTAGGTCTACAACAGTGTTATTCTACACCCCCCTCTCCCCTAGCAAAACACAACTTCACTAGTATTGACTGAGTTGGTGCTTTGTACATAATTTTTGTCAAATTTTCCCATTTATAATATATAGGAAATACATTTAACTTTCAAATACATAGTCTTATCTTGTTTTTGTACATTTTCATGTTATATCATTTTTCTTCAGGTTCAAATTATAAAAGAAATATTTTTGTTTAATATTTTATTTTATATTTTCTATGGCTATATGAATATTTCAGTAATAGTTATTAAGCACAATATTCAATAGTGACAGAAAAAAATGAGAACATTAGTTCAAATAATTTGTCTTCTATCTTGAAGCTGTTTAAATATTGTATCAGTCATTACCCCTCACTGACACCGTCACTTATCATGTTTATTTTCTCAGTAACCTATTTTCAAATGCTGAATGTGATATTTCTGTAATGTACAAAGTGAAGAACTTTTTAAAAAACTATTATTTTTCAATGTAGTTGACTTCTCCTCTTTGATATATATTAGGGAAAACAGGATGATTAAAAACTTTCCATTGATTACACACAGCATATGTAATTAGGGATGAAATGTTCTAGAAAATGCAGTTGAAAGTTGTTCTCTACTAGACTGATTTATATTTCACTTTTAAAATCCGTTCTGAGAGGTGCATACCAATATTTCAGAGAACATTTGAAAACTTATTAATGACAAAAAATGTAAACCAAATGGGAAAAGTGAGAAGTTTTGCATGTGGTTATCATCCTCATGGTGATGAAAAATAAAATGGTAGGTAATCACATTAAATAAAGGAGATTTGACATGTTCCAGCATAATAAAATGCATAGATAATTATCAGTATTGCTCTTTTAATATTAGTTAAGCTAAGTATAAAGAACTTATTTAATTTTAAAATTTTAAGTTAATTCAGTGCATTAATATGCAATAAGTCTATTTTTGGTTTATGAAAACACAACATCTAGGTATAATTTATTGATTAATCTCATGGTTAAAACAGAGCTTCACTCTTTGGGGTGGTATATGCTCAGACAATTGTGACACATTTCATGTGTTCCCTTATGTGATAATCACTTCAACAACATATTTCTATATGTTTCCCTCATTAATATGTGAAATTCCAGTAATTTGCATAATGTCTTTCTAAAGCTCCCTAATCCTGAAATCTGGACAAGGGTGATGATTACATTTTGTCAGTAATTTTCCTCTTGACCACATCTAAAGTGCTTACATGTGATCATCAAAGTTCTTTAATAGATTTGCCTGCCAAGCCAGGTTGAACTAAAAGACCATGATATGTACAAACAATATTTAACCAAATTTTATTATAGTTTTAACATACATCCCAGAGAACACATTTATCTCCAATTTTTTTCAGAGTTAAAAACTGCAAATTAAGTTACAAAAAAAAAAGATAGTAAAATTGTCCTATCATAAAATATTGTAGTAATAATAGTGTATATTTCTAAGTGGAAATTATCACTGTTTATTTCTACTATAAATCAATGCCTTTAAAAAATCCATAATAATTTTAAATGGAGATATAATTTTAAAAACATAGTTTATTGAAACAACTGATAATGTTTCAAAAAATTACTTCCCAACGATTCAGAAATAGTTAGGTGCCAGATACGTTTTTCTTGGTGGTTGTCATTCATTTAAATCACAATACTGTGTCTCAAAAGTATATAGGTAAAAGTGTGGAAATCTATCTGTGAGTAACCCAAAGGCTAGAGACAACTTGGTTACCATTAGCAGAGAGAACCAAGAGGTAGATTAAAACATAGCAAGCAGCCAAATAAAAATTTACAAATGAGTTCAGAATAATAAATTAAAGATATTGGTAGATTCTTAGAAAAATAACTAAAATGGTTTTACTTATAGAACATTGTAAGTGGAAAATTTTTGCCAAATACATTTTTTGTTAGATTAGAATAGAACTTATTAGTTCAGAAAAGCTAGTGGAAGTTATAAGGTCAATTAGAACCTTATTACAGTTGCTCAACCTGTGGGTCGCGACCCCTTTAGGGGTCGCCTGAGACCATCGGAAAACACATATATAATTACATATTGTTTTGTGATTAATCACTGTGCTCTAATTATGTTCAATTTGTAACAATGAAATTGGGGCTCACCACAACATGAGGAACTGTATTAAAGGGTCGTGGCATTAGGAAGGTTGAGAACCACTGCTCTAAAGAGAGATTGAGATGATGCTGATTTGATTCAAGATGACAGAAGTTCCAGTGGTGATGCAAAGTTGTCTGTCTTAAACAGTTTCCTGTGAGTTGGATGAAGAGTTTAAGGAATTAAAGAAATAAACAGAAAAAGGAAAAGGAAAAGGAAAAGGAAAAGGAAGGAAGGAAGAAAAGGTTTGGGGAGTTATTTACTAAAATGTGAAACACTGGGGGACTCATACATTTGGAAGTGTATATAAAAAGAATATTTATACATATGCATTTAAGGTTAGTTAAATTTGAGTCCCTTTTAGTCAAGCAAGGGTAGATGTTCTTTATGCAGTTTGATATGAGTCACAAAAAATCAAATGAGAGTTTGGAGCAGGATACATATATTCAAGAGTTATAAGTATATTAATAAAGAGATGAGGCAAGTTACTCTATAGTTTAGATACTAAACTCTAAGATGAATGCACACTGGGAAGCAGAGAGCCGAGGATAGAACTCTGTTGTACTTCAACTTTCAACAGTCAGGAGGTGGAGGAAGAACAAGCAAAGGAGATGAATATATAGTCACCAGTGATCGAGCAGGGAACCAACACAACGTAGATACACAGAAGCCAGTACAAATGTTTTCCACAGAGGATAAAATGGCAAGTTGAATAAAATGTTGCTGAGATCAAGTAAGATGAGGATTGGAAAATAATCATTAGATTTGAAAAGATTAAGGCCCTGGTTAACTTTGGTAAAAGTATGTAGAGAAGCTGAGGAAGTGAGATAGCAAGAACAGGAAGCTCATTGGAGGAGTGTTTCTCTAAAGAAGACCAGATATATGTAGGCATATATATTGCAGGTATAGACACACGTGTAGTGGTCAGGAGAGAGACATGTGAATGTGAATAATGAAGCAGAGAGCTGAAAATGTAAATGACAAGAAAAAAGAAAGAAATTGCCAGAGCAGAAACTTTGGATTGACTAGAGAGAACTTGACCCAATGAACGAGGGGCAGATATGGAGTTAGATGAGAGCGTGGATTCAGAAGGGAAGGAAAATCAGCACTTTTAGGTGCAGGTAGATGGATATATTTTATGATATAAAAATGTGTTGTTCCCATATGGTTCGTTATATTTTCATAGTGATACTAGTATAAGAAATAAAGCATCAGTTGAAGGTGGCAAAGAAGATGATTATGGAGATTTGAGAAAAACAAACAAAAAAAAGGTTATGAAATAATAAACAAGGAAAGAGAGAGAAAAATCCAAGAGAATATAATAGAATTTCCAACAAGTTTAAAAGCCATATGGTATCTCTGCTCATAAATTTAAAGTGAGAGCAGTGTTTTGTGGATGTATATTTTTTCTATTATATTTATAAATGTAGTCAGCTACTTAGATTAAGGATTTCAGAAGAATTGGGTTTAACTAGGATTTTTATTTTCCCAGAAAAGAATTATATTTAAAGAAAGTTCATTTACTACATTTTCCATCTCTCTCAGTGGCAGTTTGATTATGTTATCTCTGCTTTACTGTGTATACCTACTCTACTATCCAGACATCTCCTTGTGGGTATCTTTTGCCTCAGCTTGCATATAAATCAGAATGGATTCACCCAAAATCTCTACATCCTGAAAATTGTGTTACCTATTTGGACTTCCTAATGCTAACATTGAGTTTACAGCTGTGCCTCTTAATTAAAATTTACACTAATGAAATCTGTATTCCAAGATATAGGGCTACAATAGCTGTTTTATTTTAATGGCTTTCCATATTCCTGATCAATTAGCAGTCAGTATGATTGGCATAGGGACAAGCTATACATTTCTTTTTACTTAGGAAAAGAAGGACTACAGGAAGATAACTGTCCAAAAAAAGTGTGGATGAGAAATTATCTTGAAATCTATCCTACAGTACAACTTTATTATTAATTCCATAGGGAGGCTATAAGTAAATGTTATTGAGAATAGCCATTGTAGCAAGGTTGCACTTTGACACACTGCTTTATTTGGTTAAGCAAATGATTTGAAAATTTGAGGCAGCTCAAAGATTTGCTATCTAACATTTCTACATTTAAAATAAATTTATATGTTTTAATCAATCTGGCTCCTGATAATGTTGAAATATAGATAGACTTATTGCGAATGGTTTCAGCGCTGTTGGCATTTAATTCGTTTTTTGAATGAATTAGTGTCCTTAAAATGGACGAAAATGCTATTAAAAATTGAGAAAGATGCATGACCATTTGATGAATCTAATTTAGCATTAGTATAATTAATTTAAAGGACTTATACTAGATATGCTTGATTAATTTTTAAAATGCTCAAAATTTTACATGCTTGTCAAAGGGCTTCAGGTAATAATTTATATAAAGTAACTAGAGAAATAAAATGCATGCATATGTATACCATGGATCACTGTGTATTAGAAAATATGATTTTTATTGGTTCGTTGATGATTAATGACATTTAAACCTATGGCAAACCCATTCTTAAGGATCTGTCCAAATATGGAGATGACACGATTCTTACCTTTGCCAAGTAGGTGGAGTTGAGTGCTAAACCAATCAATTAATGACCAATGGTATTTTTCCCCATTTCAGGAAAAATATCATTATTAGGTTAGATTAGCAAATGTATCTGATATTCAGGTACATTGAACTTATTCATATCAAAACAAACCTATCTACCTTTTGTTTAGTGAAATGCAGTTTTCCCATACTGTGAAAGTGCCACACTGAATCCAGTTGTTGTTTATGGATGTTTAGTTTTGACTCTTGGCAGTTTATTATTACTGAGTATGAAGTCCAAATTATAGGGAGCAGGGATCCCTGAGAACCATATTCATCAAGAAATGAGACAATCACATTAAGAAAACAAAAACAGGGAAGTTAAAAGAAATGTGAAGAACTAATTTCACTTGCTCATCATGCATATGAATTCCTGCAGCTCTGAAAGGCACTGCATATTGTTTTAATAAGCAGGCAGGGATCCTTTATAAGAATTTATACCTTCAACCTTACTACATTTATTCTACCAAACTAGAATATGATGGCCATTTGCTTTACTTTCAGATGAGTGATGGTATCAGGTAAGGTACAGTGATGCAGTGTATGCCAAGGCTAATGCATACATATAAACACCCAGACAACCTACTGTCAATATCTGTGGAACTTGGCATGTTTTGACTAAGTGACTATTGTAAGAAGGAGAAAGACTTTTGGGACTACTCATTGGTATTGTATCTATCTGGCCATTGGACATTCAGCTACTCCCAAACAAGTACGGAACGGTATATCCTCTAGCTTTGAGGTAGAGTTTTCATGCCCTATCAAAAGCCGTAATTTATTTTGTGAATCCCCTCATTTACTTATTTTCAAAGTTGCTACAGGACAAAACTGGTCATTGTTTATTTTCTAAGTGAAAAATGCTAATGGTCCTACTTCAGAAGCACTTTTAGGGAATATAAAAGAACAGGTATGTTGGGATGGGTGTGTTTTCCAGTATTCAGAATAATATGTAAGGCATTTAGCTGCGATGACAGTCTACAAAACACAAGAGTTCAATTTGGGGTTTAATTAAATTTATGCCAAAAAAATTACTTCAAATCCTGGGGAAAAATATGCTTGAATAATATATCACATGTTTTGGCCTTTAAAATCTTTAGCAAGTGGAAACATTTACATGACACATTGGCACAACCTCCATAGCTCAGAAACAGCTCAGTGTATATAATATAGCAACAGCTTTGTCCATTAATTCCACAGGAAATATGCACACTGACTCCTGTATAGATTTGTCACTTCTGCATCTACATCTATTAGGAGCAGCAGGGGTGGATGTGCATTTCATTTAAACATACTTATAAAATACATGAAGGGAAGATTATGCCCGACCCTTTCTATGTATTGCTAATTATTTCAACATCAGATTGTACACAAAATAAATACATAAGTAGAAATCTTATCTTGACAACTAGACATTATCTTACAAGCAATAGGGGACAGAAAGTGGCTACTTCTAGGTATTTTGAAAATCTACTTTTAGATACAGAAGATGGTTTGTTACTCAAAGACGAAGCCTATTTGCACCCCACCCCTCCAGCAGTCATCCCCATGCCCCTGCCAGAAGGAGACCATTGTTGTCTGAAACTTGAAAGCTGTGGCTCTGACACACATACATCATTGCACTGTGGCTATTGGAAGAGGCCAAGGCACTGACCCCATTTACAACCCAATCTTCTCACCCTGTTTCTGAAAAGAAGCTCAAGAGGACCAAACTGTTAAGTGCTTAAAAAACAGCTTCTATTCCAACCTTATTTCTATTCATATTAGAGAGAATGGATCGATTTGAGCTAGAGCCTTTAGCTATTTCAGAAATCTCTCTTCTTTTTCCAAAGTCCTAACCTGAATCCCTTTATCTTTGTCATTCTACTGTTATTATTATTTTTTTCCTAACACCCAGATGTTGATACAATCTCTTTATTTCATGTCACAATCAGCAACTAGTAATGAAGAAGAAAACAATGATTAATCTTAAGATGTCAGGGAGCATTCACAGGACATATTTGACTCTGGCTGATTTCTTTACATTTTTTTTTTTGGGGGGGGGACACTTAGTAATAGATATGTCTTTTCCTCAGGACACTCAAGTTTCCTTTCCATTCTTCTATGGCACAATCTGTCTTGCATACTGACTCAGGAGTTTGGAAGTTTTGACTCTGAACTAATCATAGGTTTGCATATGTTGGTCTCTACTTTCAGAGTTTATGTGCCAAAATCATAGGATAAAACATTATTGAGAATAAAGAAAATCTTCAACAATAAATTTTATGTATTCTGAGAAAAGGATGAATGGGATATTTTAAATAATTACTTCTCAACACTAATCAATAATGGATAAAATTTTGAGGAAATAAACTTCCTATTTCTAATCATCTTATCCTAAATTACTTAAATAAATTAAATTGTGAGCCACTCAAGAATTCAAAAAATGATCTTTTTGAATCCTTAACTGTGTTTTAAGACACAAAATCATCTTTCTTATGCTGTGTTCCTGCAGTTTCACACTGAGATTGATATTTAAGTGACAATGCCTATGAGTTTGACAGATTTCATCAGAATTTTGTTTACTTGTGAATCTCTAAGTTATCAAAATTGGAAATTGTAATGAAAGTTGATGAAAACCTTACTCTTAAAAGTTTTAGAAGTTGAGTTTTTTTAAAAAGAATATTTTATTGATTTCTTACGGAGAGGAAGAGAGAGGGATAGAGAGTTAGAAACTTCGATCAGCTGCTTCCTGCACACCTCCTAGTGGGGATGTGCCCGCAACCAAGGTACATGCCCTTGACCGGAATTGAACCTGGCACCTTTCAGTCTACAGGCTGAGTCTCTATCCACTGAGCCAAACTGGTTAGGGCTGAGTTATTTTTTTAGTGAGTTTTGTCCCATACAGGACTTTTCTAATGCATTTTAGGATACTTAAGGACACTTTCTTTTCCCTGATTCCCACCACCTCATCTCCATCACCCCTGGTTTGGCTGCTGAGTTTGTCTAGTAGTACTGTTTTTGTCACTGTCATAACTTTGCCTTTCACCTTCTGTCTTTACATGATTGAAGCAAAGACTTGAAGAATTGAAAATTAAATGAAGGGCCCAGAGTAACACAGAAAAGGCCTGTGTCCAAGGACATGCAATGTCTGATATTAGTTAATTGGTGATTGATTGATTGATTGATTGATACAACTGTTGCTTTTGGGGAAAAAGACTAAATACACTTTGGGAAAACTCACATACTCTTTCTCAATAGGGACTTATTGCCTATAACTAAACACCAAACAATATTCCATGAACCTTAGTAATACATTTAAGTATAATTTGAGGAAAAGTCCAACATGATTTCTATAATTGAATTGTCTTTTGATAATAATTTCTTTTAAGTCTTTAAATTCTATATATAAGATTCATGTTGTATAATTTCAATTGTTAAAAAAACATATTTTACTAAGATTATAATATAATTATATAAGGATGTTTTAATAATAATGCAAGGAATGCGTGAAAGAAAATGAAGGGTTGGCTTCATGTATAATTCTTGAAGAAATTAGTGAAAAGGTGTTTATAATTTTTCTTTTTTAATAGGACAAAGGTGTAATGGTTTTTGATAGGTCTAGAAAAAGAAGGTTTTTTAAAATTACGATATGAACATTATATTAGAACACTTAGGACCAGTAACATCAATAGTGTCTTTTAAAATGTGTTAAAAGCAATAGCATGGAAAATGAGTAGATAAATTTATAGAAGTCTTAAGAACCTGATCAAAAGAAGATGAAATAATGAATGAACTACATGAAATAAAAAAAAAGTTAGAACTTGGGATTTGATATCCTATAGGAATATTAAAAACATCACAAAAAATTCTAAAAAGGTGTTTAATATAGTCTAACTGTTGACTTTCACTAGGAAGAATAGCCTGACTTTACTGACTAATTAGACCTCACCATTCAAACATCCACAAGCCTAATAATGGTGGACAAGTTTATGGTCTCCTACGTGACCATTTGAAATAAATAATTAAAAAAATTGAAACACCTCTCTCTACCATTGTAGCAAACAGAGAAAGATAATTTGACAAAGCTTATTGGTACATAAAACCATATCTGCGGTGATTTTTGTCTTTACTTAGTGAACTTAGGTATTTTATCACATTAAATAGCCTATGATCTTATATATTTTACTGATTTTATAGTATCTTTTAGGTAGGTACAATCTTTATTAAACTTATTAAAAACTAGGGAAAATATTGTTATATATAATTTATAATTTGTAATAATATTAAGTTAACAAGTACTTTAAGGAACTGAGAACAATTAAATTTATCAGAATACATGTAACAAAGAATACCTAGATTAAATTAAACTAAAGAAGAAAAAAGATGAGATTGAAAATGTCCCACATATATAGTCATCTTTATTTGGGATTTAATTATGTAAACTCAGTATCACACTAATTTTTTCCTAACTACAATCTATTTCAAAGATTAGATAGACATTTTTAAAAGACAAATAAGATTGTTATTCTTCTTCTCAAAATATCCAAGATGCATTTTAATATCCTATACAAAGTGCAGTCTCTTAATCACAACCTGGAAGATTTCATGTGGCATTGTCAATACCTATATCTTAGAAGTCCTCTCATCACACTCTTGAATTGCTTGCTCATTTTAGCCTCCATGTCCATTTTCATTGGCAAACACAGCAAGCTCATTTCTACCTAAGGCCACAAACATTTCCTGTTTGTGTACTGCTGCTAATGTTACTCTTGACATCCTCACATGGCTCATTCCCTCAATTCATTCAGCTCTCACATATCACCTCCTCACAGGGCACATTTTATAAAATACCTATTTTGTTTTCAAAATACTTACCATTACTGTAAATATTACTATCAATTTTTGTCTTCTTTTTTTTTTGGGGGGGGGGGCAAGTTTTCTATTAAAATGCAAACTCGCCATGCCAGGATGACTCACTTTCTTAGTGATTGAGCCTTGACCTATGACCCAGGAGGTCACGGTTCAATTCCAATCAGGGCATATGCCCCAGGTTGTGGGCTCAATCGCAGGTCAGGGGCATGCAGGAGGTAGCCAATCAATGATTCTCTCTGATCAAAGGTGTTTCTCTCTCCCTCTCTTTTCCTCTCTGAAATCACTAAAAATATGTATTTTTTTAAAAATGTAAACTCAAGTCAGGATGTTGTCATTCTTATAGATTATCTATTCTCATAGCCTAGAATTGTGGCAGCAGCTCAGTAAATATATGATGAATGAAAGCATGAATATTCAACCATGTCCTTTAGAAGCTTTAAAAGATAACAATAAAAGTGATTTAGAAAAAGAGTAACTGACTTCTAAAAAAATTAAACAGTACAGATAATCTCAAATATGTGAAATAGAATGTAAATATACAAAATGAAATTCTCTATAATCCAAAAAAAGGTGTAAGAAAATAAAAATACAATATTTTCTATTCTTATAAGAATTGTTTCTATGAAATTATGTAAATGCCTGATTTCCTAATTAGAAAATTTAATAGTTTTTCAGATTTAAGATACTATAATGTTCTTATATTATTAACTTCTGCAGCTGCAGTATTATTAAATGCAAAGTCTATTTTATACATTACAATCATTAACATTTATTAAAAATGAAAACTATTTAATAATATTATATTAAACAAAATTGAAAATATAAATTTTTCCCAGTTGTATTAATCTGCTTATATACTGATAATTTTGGAGTGTGCGTGGTAGAATGGGAAACATCTCTCTAGGATTTAAATTAAAAATTTCATATAATGCATTAATATATTGGTGGAGAACATTATTACCTGAAAACTAATATTAGCATGAACATTTTAGAAAATAAGATATTAATTTGAAGAAATTGCTAATATTTAAACATTTTCACCTATAAAACAACAATTTTTTATGTTTCAATTTAACACGTTATTTATCATTTTTACCATTAGTCATGGAATGAATTAATTCAGGAGGCAAAACAATGAAGATATTTTTTAAAAAGCTTATAGAATTGTTGGCACTATTTTTGAGAATTTTGCATTATTATGGAATTCAAAGGTCATGTCAGCCTATCAAAAAGATTAAGGTTAAACTGATACTTGATACATCAGTTATCTAGACACATACTGATCCTACATATTGACTGCATATTGCCATGACCATATAGATAAAAGAGGAAACTTACACTCTTGCAGTGCAGGAGGTGGTCCATTGTCATTTAGAGAGCCCAATATAGTCACATAGCTAAGGGAAAATAACATAGGAAGGAAGCAGGAAATATGCTCCTCTATATATTTTTTGTGGTGACCCAGAAAGTACTAACCCCAGAGTCTAGAAAACTGGTTCTGAATCTCACCGCTGCCCACTTAGAGGCCAATACTTAGGATACACAAAAATATTGTGAGTGTGTGACCTATGAAAAATAATTCTGAGTTTTTAGTGAGGATTAAACACCAGGATGTGTGAGTGTGTTTATCACACTGTTTTTACAGAGGTAAATACTCTTTAAAGTAATTTGAAATAATTAACTTCATTATTTTATGTCCTGTTTCTGGCTCGATTCCTGCTCTGACATCATGTATTGTATCACAGTTACAACTGCTGTGGATAAGGTCTCAGGCAGTCCAAAAATCTGTTTAAATTCAGCTTCATATTTCTCTAGTTGAAATTGCTCTGGATTTAACATTGGGCTCAATTTCTGCCCCTGCTACTTGCTAACAGTGTGGCAAGTCTTGCAATTTAATTGAGCTCCTCAGTTAAATGTGAATCATAAATGTCACTTAAAAGCTGGTTCCAAATAAAAAGACATGAAACATTTTTTAAAAAAATAATGCTTCTTTGAAAGATGGGGAGAACTGTAACAATAGATTTTTCCCCCCTTATTCGTAGGAAAAGGGCATGCCTAACGTAATAGTAAAATAGTGTAACTAAGTGGCTAAGAGAATGGGTACTGTGGTCTAGTTATTGTGTTTCTGCTTCTTGTTAGCTGTAAGACCTTGGGCAAGTTAGCCAAATGCTCAAATCTGAATTTTCTTATTTGAAAAATAGAAATAATAACAGTACCTACCCTGCAGGGTTGTTGTGCTGATTGGATACTCTAAAGAAGGTATCAGAGAACATTTGGTAGTGGGAGGGGCAGCGTCCATTGGAGAGACCCCAGCAGTGCCCAGGCCCTGGATGTACTGCTCCCACCTCTGGGGTCCTGGGCGAGACTGAGGAAGAAGCAGACACTGGCTTTAGTTCAAGCAGGCCAGGCCTCAAAACCAGAACTGCCCTTCCAAGCCACTTGGGGCAGGAAGAGCAAGACACCTACAGCTCTTCCTTTCCCAGCAGCTCCCTGGTCCTCACTGCATGTTAGCGTGTGAGGGCCACCACCTCTTCTGGGTGCCACCCTGACCCCAGGCTGGTCTCTTAGAGAGCAAGTTCAACAGGCCTGAGGGCTGTCCTGTGGTACATGGGCTAGAGCAGAGCCAGGAGTCAGGGACAGTGGCTACAGCTCCCAGGGAAGCCTGTTGGAAGAGGGAGGACCTGGGGGCAGTGGCCTGGGACATGGGGAAGCTACAGTGGTACAGAAGAGGATGAAGGGGACCAGGGAAATTGCCAGAACAGCCCACACTTATGCAAGGCCTGGCCACTCGTCCTGCTGCTGCTCTGCAAAGCACTGAGGCCCCAGGACCCCAGAACCCCTGGAGTCTGGCCCTTAGAAAACTCCACCTTCCTCGTGAGAGGGAGACAACAAGGGGACAAGTGCGAGAACATTCCAACTGGGGTGACAGTGGCAAGTGAGCAACAGGGTTCAGATTTGCTTTGCACAGGGGACTCGCCTGTTGAAAGACTTCCTCAGAATAGAAAGGAAGCATCTCAAAAAACTTATTGCACGTCAGCCTCAAACACCACCGTGGGCAGAAGAGAGCAGTGGGAACTCACACTGGGAGTGGCCTGTAGCTGGAAACATGGAGCCAGTCCTCCAGGGAGAACCAGGCCTCCTGTCAGCCCTTCACTTAGAAACTCCGCAGGCTCTGTCTAGGGGGACAGGTGGCCAGTGTGGGGTTTCCTCCCTCGCAGAGTCAGGCCCAGAGGTTTACAGTTTTCTAAGCTTTGATAATGTGAAGCTCCAGGTGCAGAGGATGCCGTTGAGCACATCGCAAGTAAGTAATTTTTGGTGTTTGCATGTATGTATGTACTATTTAAGGTCGAAAGAAAATAAATTTCAAAAGCAAAGATACTAACTCTTATAAGAAAAAACAAAACAAACAAAAAAAGAAGACAAAGCATGATATGTCTTGTCTGCCTTAATTTGGCTGTGCACCTGAGCTGTGCCATTTCCACCCAGCGGGCAGCAGCCATGGGCAAGGATGGAGCTGGACCATGGGCCGCAGCATTTAGAGCCCAGTTGGTATCTTGTGAGAAACATCCAGAGTGGCTGGTGGGCTGTGCTTCCCAGTGTGTTGTTCATGTGGAGATGTGAATGCCTCCTGCTTAACATATCTGTATACAGTGCTGTCTGATTAAACCTTTTTTTCACTTGCTTTTTTGGAGGGCTCATAAAAATGCGTGCGCACGCGCGTGCGCACACACACACACACACACACACACACACACAAAGACAAGGTGGCACCATTAAAACTGTCTCTGCCATTAAAAAAAAAGAAAAAAGATAGTAAGTACCCTGCACGTGAGCGCTATCATTATGATTGATTTCTCTAAGCATTGATTTATTTTGACAAGTAGTGATGTAACCAGGAGAGTTTTACTAAATAATGTGTACATTCATGAAGAAAATAATACCCTGTCTTAAAGCTTCATGTACAACATGGGGTATGTTTGTAGTATAAATATGCGCCACATGAATTAATTTGTGTGGGTGCGTGTGTTTACTTAAATGCATTTTAAAGAGGCATGTGTATCTTTGTCCACAGTCAAACAAATAGAGAGATGACCAAAAAATGTTTTGGGATTTTTTTTCAGTGACTCAAATACTACATTAAAATGGACATTGGTGGTGGTCCTGTAGTTATGTGAGTGTGAAGAAGAAGAGTCCTGATTTTTCTAAAGCCTGGATTAATAACTTTATAGTGTAATGGAGAGGAAATTGAATTCTGGAGTCAGAGAGGCCTGACATTAATCTGCGTTCCACCTCTTACTCTTGACTTTATCTAAACACTCATCACAGAATTAACCTTCTTCATCCATAAACATAGCATTGAGTTAGATGAGTGGTAATATCATCTTCATGTAAAATTCTAAAACTTAGAACTGTACAATAGCTCCTAACTTCAATGATTTTTTTTTTAAATACAGTCTATAGGTACAGGATGTAGAACATCCCTGTGTTTTTTGTTTGTTTTTCTGTGTTTTGGTATTTTTGGTTGTTTGTTTGTTTGTTTGTTTGTTTTAACAATGGGTAGAATTTAAGCTCCACAGTCATTCCCAAGAAAAGTCTGACTAATAAAGTAAAAAATTGTTTTTACCTTCCAGTTTAGAACATGAATCTTTAGAGAAAGAGGAACAAATACTGATTAATAAAAATTGCCGATGTCAACTTAGAGCACTGAAAATGTGTAAGAGTGATTTCTAAGGAATTACTGCTGATACTGCAAATCAGGCAGCAGTATGCTGCTGTCATTTGTTTTGTTTTAATAAACTTTATATAGCTACTAAGAATTACACTGTTAACAGAGAATGCAATAAATATCCAGTGGTTGGAAACAGTTTTGAATTACCTGATAAAAAAAAATAATTTATGTCTGCTTAGTTTTTACTAGACAAAAGAGTTTTAGGATTGTTTTTCTAATTGTGCTATTTAATTGGAAATAGTATGAAAGCATTCTGATAATTCCAGTGGTTTAGCTGTTAAGGATTATTTTATGTCTTTAGTTTATATTGATGACATTAGAAAAATGAAGCAGCATCCTAAACAAAGAATTATGGTAAGATGACAAGTTTAAAATATTAGAATGGGATATAGAACTTGAGAATAGTCTTTCTAGTGCTAAAAGCTAATTATGACTTAGAAGTTCCATTATCTGTCTTAAATTTAAAACAACTGCTAAATGGATCATTTCTTTGTTATTTAGCCATTCAAGCTTATCTCTTTGATAAAGGTCTTTGCCATCCAAACGGAACATAAAGATTTTATTGGTCTCTAATGATGCCAACTACAGCTGTACAATCATCATTTTAGAGTCCAAGCTCTGTCTGCTCTTAGATCTGCCGTTACTTGATCACAATTGCAGAAGTATCTTTAAGTGTATTTGCTTAACCAGATGGTAAATGGCTGTAGAGGGAATACATTTCTCTTTTTTACTGTATGACTAAGTGTTAAAACAGAAATTTTAGCTATGGTGGGAAAACACAGACTTATATTATACTAAAAATAGTTTCCCTTACTTTTTGCAAGAAAACGATATGAATATCCGCAGCATGAGAATACAACACTATGGCAAACATTTTTTATAATATGCACATAGAATTTGAATACTTTTTTTAAATGAAAGTTAAGTAAAATGAAAGTTAAGTTTGAACTTATAAAATTCTACAAGGTTTATTGCCGGGGTCCAACCCCAGCGGGTCCAGGGGTCCCCAAAGGTGTGAACGGAGTCGGCGAGGAAGGAATGACATAGAGGCAGCATTCAGTTCATCAGCGGCCTAGCCAGGATCTCTAGCCCGGATCTCCAACGAAGTTCTGGTTAGGATCTCCAGCCAAGTTCTGGTTCGGATCTCCAGCCAGGTTCTGTGTCCATGTTCTCTTGCTAGGTTCTCCAGGTTCTCCAGCCAGGTTCTGTAGCCATGTTCCCTCGCTAGGTTCTCCAGCCAGGTTCTGTCCAGGTTCTCCAGCCAGGTTCAGTCACCAGGTTCTAGTCAGGTTCTCTTGCCAATTTCTGTAGTCAGGTTCAGTCCAGGATCTTTTGCCATGTTCTCTCGCTAGGTTCTGTCTCTAGGTTCTGAGGCCAGTTTCTGTCCAGGATCTTTTGCCATGTTCTCTCCAGCGAAGTTCTTCTGTCTCTAGAGAACGTTCTGTGCCTAGGTTCTGTCTCTCTCGGTTCCGTATTCTAAGTTCTGTGTCTTGCTGTCTTGTTACATCTGTATTTATACCAGTTGATTCAATCCTATCAATCTCTATTACAAAGGTTAGGGCGTTTCTTATCTCCATTCCAGGGAGTAAAGATTATGTAGCTTAAGCATGATTGTTCGTAGTTAAAGTGATTAATTACCCGCCTGGCACTTAGTTAAGGAGTTTCATCCCCTCCCTAACTTCAGGGAAAAATCCCTGCCTGGGGAAACAACCTTTCTCGGAGAGGAGACCTTGGCTAAAACACACAGTGCCAAGAAGGTGAGCAAACATATCAAGAACAGTATGCCATATATGCCAGGTCCCTTGAAACAGCAAGGATGGACCGGCTCCCGGCAGTTTATATATTAGGAG
Organism: Myotis myotis; assembly: GCF_014108235.1. Lineage (NCBI taxonomy): Eukaryota > Metazoa > Chordata > Mammalia > Chiroptera > Vespertilionidae > Myotis > Myotis myotis. Next base: position 62,607,646 of record NW_023416368.1, read on the forward strand.
GACAGCTAGGATTATAATTTCTGTTGAAAAGAAAAAAAATATTTGGTGATGTCCTAGAGTAATGAGTGTGAACTGAGAATTATAAAATATTAAACAAACTTAAAACTTTAGCCCCTGTTTTCCAAAACCAAGTAAATAGTAAGTGTATAGTATAATGATAAAAAGGAATGCATCTTGAATTACTTTAATAACTATAATATCATGACCAGTGATTTGTTTCCCTGAATAACAAAATAAGCATTCAGCTTGTATGGGACCATCACTAGAAAAGTAAGCAAATGAAAGCAGGTTTATTTTGGAAAAGTTATTGGTAGTCATATTAAACTGTCAGCTGGTAGTTCAGATAATGACATGATTGAAATGAAAGCAACTCAATTTATAATTTCAGGATACTAGAGTGTAAGATATTCAAGCGTAAGACGTAGAAGAACAAGCATATAAGGAAAACAAAATCCTAGAGGCACCCATGAACATGGATAGTTAATGTGGACTGGAAGTTAAGTTTCTCAGATATGGAAGTCAAAAAAATTGAAGCTGCACTGTCAGTTAAACTTGGTCATTCAAATGGGCTTCTTTGATGGTAGAAATTTATGTTGAAGAGAGAGATTAATATCAGTACTGAGACAACTTCCTGGTGGACTTTGGTGAAGTCAATGGGTTAATGAAGGGGAAAAGTGACAAAGAAAATATAAACTGTAGTGAATATTAGTAATCAGGGACTGGGTGAGTCTTGGTATCTTGACAAAGTATTATCCTTTCTAAACTTAGGTGTCCCCACCTGTTAAATAAATAAATTATTCTCGGTGAGGTTCCTACTGAACATTTCACTGCAGAAGAATAATTGTAGGTAATCAGTCTTATAAATATTAGTCTTAAGGGACAAGTGAATTAAATTGGAAGCTTACCAGTTGAGTATGAGTGAATATTTGACTAATAAATGAGATTGCTCATCAATTTTAATCATGTATGTATTCAAGTAGAAATATATTAGAAAATAAAGTAGAGTAAAGCTTAGGAAATATTAAGTGAGGTGGATCTTAAAAATGTTTAAAAGATGCGATAGTTATCATTAAGGATATAGTAGCAAAAGGTGAAAACATCTGAGAAGAATTTAAAATCAGGGTAATAAAGAGACCCAATGGTGTAAATAGGGATAGATAAGTAGGTGATAGATAGATAGATAGAGAATACAGAGTCCCTGAAGTAGACAAAAACACTTTGGCAATAGTGTGTGAAGTAGCTTTAATTGTTTTGTGTTATTTCTCCTGTTTTTGTTTTTTTTTTCATCTTTCTTGGTCAGTAGTCTGAATGCTTAATTTAATTTATATGTGCTTAAATAACTGTCTGATACCCCTGAAAACATGCAACATTAATTTAAGTTAAATGACTCTCAGCCTTACCAACTAATGCTGTTATGGGATTTGGGATTTAAGAATTTGCTACACAGGCTTTCTTCAGAACCATTAAATATTGCATTACCTGTAAATTACCAAGACAATAAAATGCTAGCCACCATAAATTTACTTATTTCAAAGCTTAAGTTGTCCAAGCTTGAGTAATATATTTAAACAGTAGTTTTTAATCAATGCTATAATCTTTCTAGATAAAGTTTATATCAGGATGTTGTATTGATAACCAACCGAGAGATTCATGAATCGCTATATAAATATTTGTGATGTGTTTCAATCTCAGATATAGCATGTTTGTAACCTAAAACAGAATCTGCACTTTTTCTTTTGCATTAGGAGCAGTCTCTTCATATCTCTTAAAGTACTGGCCCTTTTACATTCAAATATGACTGAAGAATATGGGAGATATTTACTTCAGTGTATCTTATTTATTGAAATAAAAATTTCTGATATAAAGAAATTTTGATCAGCTACCCACCAATATGAATCAGACAACTTTAAAAAATATCTCTATCGTTGAAAGTATTACAGATGTTCACTTTGTCCCCCAATTGACCCTCTCTAGCCCTTTCCTGCCCCCACCTCAGGTCTTCACCACCCTATTGTCTATGTCCATGGATTATGAATATATGTATGTAAGTTCTTTGGTTAATCTCTTCCCACTCACCGACCTACTCCCATCTTCCCTCTGAGATTCAATAGTCTGTTCAAGGCTTCTATGCAGAGAATCTTTTTTTTACTTTTATCTTTCTCCAAATTACATAGTTATTTCCTTTTTTACTTTAAATATTATTTTATTTTTCAGTTACAATTGATATGTGATATTATATTAGTTTCAGGTGTACAACCTAGTGATTAGACATTATATAACTTACTAAGTGATTACCCAGATAAGGCTAGTACCTATCTGACACCATGCATAGTTATTATAATATTAGTGACTATATTCCCTATTCTGTACTTTATATCCCCATGACTATACTGTAGCTACCAATTTATATTTCTTAATCCCTTCACATTTTCTAACTATTCCTCCAAACTTCCACTCATTTGGCAACTGTCAAAATGTTCTCTGTTACCTATAAGTCTGTTTATGTTCTGCATGTTATTTTATTGTTTTTTAGATTCCACATATAAATATATAAAAAAGATACCTCATGAAAAATAGTTTTGTTTAGAAATATATCTCATTTCAGAAACATTAAATTTTATATAAGAGACATCTCACATATGTGAAAGCCCAATTTAATTAAATGACATGTTATAAGTTTAAGTAAAGCAAATATTTGAATTGCATTGTTTCAACTATTTTCTATGATTTTTTACTTTCTATAGTAGGAAAACTCCAATTTATATTGCATTTCACACTATTGTGCATCACATTTTTTTCTCCTTAAGGAATAGAGTAAAAGGAGAGAAAAGAAAGGCTCAGTTCTCAAACTGAGTGGGCACATGGCATGGATCTCTTTACCTCAGTCCTTTACAACTGTTATCTAGTCCCCTTCTTGCTTGCATGGTTTCTGATAATATGTTGGATATAATTCCTATCTTTGTTTCTCTACAAGCAAGATGTTTTTTAAGTCTTCATCCAAGATTGTTTTTATATACTTTCGACTTTTTATAATTTGAAAATTATATGACTCAGTTTAGTTTTTGGCATTTATGCTGCTTGGTGGTCTCTGAATTTCACAGATCTATAGTTTGATGTCTGATATTATTTTGGAAGAAATTCTCAGTCATTATTATTTCAAATATTTATCTGTTCTTTTCTCTCTGATATTCCCATTATCAGAATGCTACACCTTTTGTAGTTGGATATTCCATTCTGTTTTTTATTCCCATTCTTTGCTTGCTTTCCTTTTTGGTTTTTGAGAATTCTGCTGGTATATATATCCTCTACCTCAGAGATTATTTCCTCAGCCTTGTACAATCTACTAATAAGCTCATCAAAGGCGTTCTTCATTTCTGTAATAGTATTTTCATCTCTAGAATTTCTTTGGTTCTTTCGTAGGATTTCTATCTCTGCTTACATAGCTCATCTGTTCTTGCATACTACTTTATTCATTAGAGCTTTTAACATAATAATTATAGATGTTTTAAATCCCCAGTCTAATAATTCCAACATCTCTGCCATGTGTGGATTTGATACTCACTCAATCTCTTCAAATTGTGCTTTTTGTCTTTTAGTATGCTCTGTAAATCTTTATGATAGCCAGAAGTGATGTACTGGATTAAAGGAACTATTGTACTTATACTTTTAATAATGTGGTGGTATGGTAGGGTGGTGGTGGAACAGAGAAGCATACTATAGTCTTACAATTAGGACAACTTGGTGACTTGAAAGATTCTTACATGAGGAACTGAAAGCTAGAAGTTTGTCTTTTACTTTTACCTCTTGTTTTTAAACTAATATTGTGATATGGGCAGGAAAAAAATCACACATTCCTGAATACTATATGCTTTACAAACATCCAAAACATATCTTTAACAGACTTTACCTACAAAGAGAGGAGATATATATTCTTTAGCTATTATTTCCTTGAAAATCAATAATTAACTTTTGACCCAAATTGAATAATATATGGACATTTTGGAAAGGTATATTTTGGAGACAGAATGAAACCAAACTATTTATAAATTTCAGTGAACCATTTAGCATTCATCTTCATACATGAATGACCAGAGAATCCTACTGATAATGCTGCCTGCTCTGTTAAGCAGTCTGTGGCTCTACCCTCAACTAGAAAGATAACACAGGTTCTGTAAAATCATTATTCTACTGGAAAAGGAAATGGAAATGTGTAGAAGAAAAAAATGAAGATGAAACGTATTTACAAATTATTTTATGTTTAGTGTTTTTGATCTAAGTAGAAAGTACACTAGATATAGTATTCTTATTTATCATTATTTATAGGGGGTTTTTTATTCCTTAATTAGAACTTGCAATAATTATCTTGGATTTGTAATTATCTTGGATAATATAATTGGGTTGAAATATTTATTATGGATTTTTAAATAGTACCATTAAAAATGGCACCATTTAATGGTGTAAAATAGCAAACAGATAAGAAAAGAAAATCTCTTAACTGAGAGAGATGCCAAAACTGTGTGAATGTTTTCAATTTTCCAGGTATTACAATTTTGCTTTGGTACAGCAGATTCAGTTTCTAAATAATCTGATGTCAGGGATTAGGTGAGGATTTGAGGTTTTCAAGCAGTAGGTCACTAGTGATTTTAGAAAATCCTGAATTAGAGAGGAACAATTTAAGATAAGACAGGTGATCAGCTTAAAGTCCATTACTGTTGGCTTAGGTCTTGTAAGAGAAAAAAAAATACGGCTTTTACAGAGTCTGGAAAAAAATGGACTAGAGGATGAAGGTAACAGGAAACTGAACAAAAAAGGGATGTTAATATAACCAAATACTATTTAATCAAATATAACAAACATTAAAACATTATTTTGATCATTTGTAAGGCCATCGTATATTTCTGTCTTAAAAATGACTGATCAAGTAGGAATTTTAAGTGATCAGACAGAAATTTTTATATTCAGAATCAAGAAATCATGCTGGAGAAATCATTCAAATAGAGAAGAAGGTCTTTTCTAAACCTAACTATACAACTGACCTCAGAGTATTAGACTGTGTATGTAACCTCTGTTGTGACTGTAATGGAACCAGATGGCCCAGATAAGCCTGTGTGAGTGAAAGCAATTTTCTTTCATAAAAAGCAAAACAACCCCCAACAACAACAACAAAAGGCAATGACTTAAGCCCTTTCCTGCTATTAGTAGAATGCTAAGACTTGTGCACTTCCCACCCCCACACACACTAGGGTATTTAGAACATCAGGACACTGCTGACTGTCAGGGGCAAAAAGTAATCAGCAAAAAATGTGCTGGGGTTCAAATGTCAGGATCAGAAAAATCAGCATTAAACAGTGATTTCTATAATTTAAATGTGGGTGACAGAGACAGTTGTTGGGAAAGCTGCTTGCTTTCCATGTAATTATTTTATAGGGTGTCCCAGGTACTTAATAGAGTGTATTACCAAATACTGTTGAATTCCCAAGTCCTGAAGGTGGCTGATACAACTTCAGTATGTAATGTAACCTTACTACAAAAAAACATGTATGTATGTATATGTTGCATGTGTATACCCCACACGTGTGTGGTGAGAAGAGAACAAAATATTGAGTTCAAATGCAGTTATTAAACTATTGGTCTTGAGTTATTAAATAGATAAATCATACTCTTTTCCCAGTTAGAGTTGTCAGAATTAAGTTTCATTTCTCAGCAATATCACAAGTTACTATATTATATTATGGAAAAGTAATGCTGATATTTTTAACATTTACACACAGTATTGTTTTTACCTTTTTGGTATACAGTTTTATGAGTTTTAACACATGTATAATTTTGAGTAACCAATTTCATAATCAGAATACAAAGAAGTTTCCTTACCATCCAAAAATCCCATTTGCTGAATTTTTGTAGTTACACCCTATTCTGATCTCATCTTTTCCCTTATAGTTTTGTGTTTTTTCAAAATGTCTTATGAATAGAATTATACAATATGGGGTCATTTAAAACTGGCTTCTTTCACTCAGCATTAATGTATCTGAGATTCCTTTATGTCCCTGTGCATATCAATAGTTTCTGTGTGTGTATGTGTGTGTGTGCGTGCATGGTATGTGTGCATGCATGGGGTGTGTGTGTGTGTGTGTGTGTGTGTGTGTGTGTGTGTTGAGTAGTATTCCATGGTATGGATGTTGCACAGTTTGTTTTTCCATTCAACCATTAAAGGACAGTTATTTTTTTCAGTTTTTGATAAATAAGAATAAAGCAGCTATAAACATTCCTGTACAGGTTTCTGTGTGGATATACATTTTTACTTTCTCTAAGGTAAATACCTAGGTATAGACTTGCTAGGTCATGTGATAAGTCTATGTTTAACTTAAACTGTTAAATTGTTTTTCGGAGTGGCTGTAGTATTATGCCGCTGAAAAACATATGGAGGTTAGCTTAATTTTTTTCAATTAAATAGAAAAGATTAAAGGTTCTCTTACATTTAATATTTATGTTTTTTGTTTAATATATGTGGTAGAATGAATCATGACTCCCAAAGCTATTCAGGACCTAATCTATGGAAAATGTGAACATTATCATATAGAGAAAAAGCGTGGCCCAGCTGGTGTGGTTCAATGGTTAAGGGTCGACCTATGAACCAGGAGGTCACAGTTAGGTTCCTGGTCAGGGCATTTGCCCAGGATGCGGGCTCCATCCCCAGGGTGGAGTGTTCAGGAGGCAGCTGATCAAAGATTCTCTCTCATCATTGAGTTTTCTATCTCTCCCTCTCCCTTCCTCTCTGAAATAAATGTATATGTATATTAAAGCGTCTTGGCTGATGTGATTAGGGATCTTGAGAAATTACTGTATTCAGAATTAGGGAATCATGCATAAAAACAATTCTATTACTTTCATGGAGCTAACATTCTAGTGGAAAAAAGATGGCTATAAAGAAATAAATAATTATAAAGTATAACATTGAATAGTTATAAGTGTAAGCAAGAAAAACTGATAGGAAAGGTCCCAGGGTTGGAGAAGTAATAAACTCTTTTAGAAAAAGTTATTGGATGGTCCCTTAACGTAAGATGATATTGGATCATATAATTCAATGAACTGAGGTGTGCCAACCATGTGACAATAGAGGAAAAGAAAGTTAAAGGCAGAAGGTAAAGGGATTGAAAAGATCCCGAAGCAGAAGCATACTGCATGCCTTCCGGGAATTACTTGGCCATCTGTGTGGCTGGAGAAGAGAGAGGAAGGGGATGGAGATGGTGCTGGAGAACAGCCTGAGATGAGCTCTCGCTGAGTAGCCATCTGGATTTTATCACATTATGAGAGAGAAAGTCATTGGAATGTTTTACCTGGTGAAGTACTATGAACAGATATATATTTAAAAACAATCACTCTGGCTACTGTATGAGGTATAGGTTGCAGGTTGAGAAAATTGAAAGAAGGGGACCCAGGTAGGAGGGTATTCCAATAGCTAGGTGAGAGATGGTGCTGGTTTAAAGCACTGTGAGACCAATGGGTTCTGAATAGAATTTGCAAGTAAATCCAATGGGATTTGCTGCTGATTCCATACAGGGTGAAGGTGGGGTGAGACAAAGAAAGATTGCAGTGACAACTTCAAAATTTTCCCAGACCTCATAAACCAGTCATTTGTTGATTAAGGAAAGACAGAAGAGGAGGTTCAAAAAGAGGGAAGCCCTGGCTGCTGGGTGGCTCAGTTGGAGCATCATCCAATGCACCAAAAGGTTGCAGGTTTGATTCCCGGTCATGGCATACTAGTATATCCAGGTTGTGGATTTGACCCCTGATCGGGGTGTTTACAGGAGGCAACCAAAAGTTCTTTCTCTCTCTCTCTCTCTCTCTCTCTCTCTCTCTCTCTCTCTCTCTCTCTCTCTCTCTCTCTCATTTAGTAATACTAAACAACTTTGTTCATTCATAAAGTATTTGCCTTTATGAATTGGATAGTTGTGCATTACTTATTTAAGAGTGACCAGATATTCCTATAATAGTCAATTGTTGGAAAAAGTAATGTAAACATGATGTATGATAATGTTTGTTTAATAACCCTATGGCTTTAAAATAGGTGGATATTATTTTAAAATATATAAATTAAAATTTATTTTAAATAAAATTGCTAATTTAAAACATTTACATATTATTTAGGCATGTTTATGCATCAGTGAGTTTTACTCTCGTGCCTGTCATTCCTTTTGGGCTTGTTTTAATTATGTGAAGGATGTGACCTATTTAATATGCCTGACTTGTCCAGCTGTCTGAGATGTTTCTCAAGCAGAAAATTATTTGGAAAAATAAAGACAGAAAAGGAATTAGTATGTATTGAACACCTGTATTGTGTCCAACACTTAGCTTACCTTCTTTAATTGAATACTAATAAAACCTGTAGGTAAGTATCATTAGCCATATTTTTACAGAAACAATTGAGTCTCAGAAAGATTAAGTGATATTCACCCATTAAGAATTTATTGAAGGCCAAGTATATACCAGACATTCTTTTTCCCAGACATAATACATTACTTAACAAAAAAAGTTCTGCATATTTGAATACTATTATGCAATATAAAATAGACAGGGCCAAGATTAGAAGCTAGGTATTCTGTTTTATATATATACATATATACACATATACATATGTGTGTTTGATATATATGTATATATGTACATATATATGTATATATATGTATATATATATATATGCAGTTGTGGCAAAAGTAGTTTTATAGTTGTGAGTGTGCAAAACAGATTTTATCTTTGTATTACTTACTATTATTTTATTTTTCATATGAATGACTGTAACACTACTTTTGCCCCACCCTGTCATGTGATTGAACAAATTTTATATTGTGATGGGAAATGAAAAACTTTAAAAACTTACTCTTCTGTGAAAGGGCAGACATACACAAAACAATATAAATTGATTACTATGTATCTATCACCTAATATATGTCAGATATAGTACTGTGCACTGGATGGTGAATACATTATACATGACCGCTTTTATGCAATTTATAGTTTAAGAAGGCAGATAGCTCCTTAATAACTCACTGTGAAGCCATCAAAAATTCCATATTCTTTTTTTTAATTATCTTTATTGTTGAAAGTATAACAGATGTTCCCTTTGTCTTTTTCCCCATTTACCCCCCTCCCCCACCTCCCAGGCCTTCATCACACTATTGTCTATGCCCATGGGCTATGCATATCCTATCTAATAAAAGAGAAACATGGTAATTGGCATATGACCACTACCCTTCCCATTGGCTAATCAGTGAGATATGCAAATTAACTGCCAGCCAAGGTGGCGGCCGGCAGCCAGGCAGCTTGAAACTAACATGAGGCTTGCTTACTTCAGTGACGGAGGAAACCAACGTTCCCCGCCTGCCTTGCCAGCCTCTGAGCCTTCAGTCTGAAACATTGTAACAAATATAGAAGATAAACAAAACCCCAGAAACCAGCTTTCAGTGAGCTGGGATCTCAGAGCTGGAGTTGATACAGTGTCTCGATTATAGAACCCAGCAGAGGCCTCAGAGCTGGAGCCAGAGCTAAAGCTGTCCCAGAATTAAAAAAAAAAAAAAAAAGGAGCAGTTGGGAGCTTCAGTCACCCTCAAGCCTGAAAACAGCCCTCAGCCCCTCACCCAGATTGGCCAGGCACCCCAGTGGGGACCCCCACCCTAAAGGGTGTGTGACCAGCTGCAAACAACAATCATCCCCTCATCCAGGCTGGCCAGGCACCCCAGTGGGGACCCCCACCCTGAAGGATGTGTGACCAGCTGCAAACAGCCATCATCCCCTCACCCAGGCTGGCCAGGCACCCCAGTGGGGACCCCCACCCTGATCCAGGACACCCTTCAGGGCAAACCAGCCAGCCCACCCATGCACCAGGCCTCTATCCTATATAGTAAAAGGGTAATATGCCTCCCAGCACCAGGATCAGCGGAGCCGCGAGGCCTCCCAGCACCGGGATCAGCGTGACAGGGGGCAGCGCCCAAACCACCTGATCGCTCTGCGGCTCTGTGTGTGACAGGGTGCGGTGCCCCAACCCTCCCCCCCCCCACGGGCCCTGCTCTGTGTGTGACAGGGTAGAGCCATAACCTTCCCTGCCCTGAGTGTGAGAGTGGCAGCGTCCCACCCCCTGATCGGCCCTGCTCTGTGTGTGACAGGGGGCGGTGCCCCAACTCCCCTATCAGCCCTACACTGTGCATGACAGGGGGGAGCTCCCCAACCCCCTGATCAACCCTGCTCTGTGCATGACAGGGGGGAGCTCCCCAACCCCCTGATGGGCCCTGCTCTGTGCGTGACAGGGGGGAGTTCCCCAACCCCCTGATCAACCCTGCTCTGTGCATGACAGGGGGGAGCTCCCCAACCTCCCTGATGGGCCCTGCTCTGTGTGTGATGGGGGAGCTCCCCAACCCCCTGATCAACCCTGCTGTGTGCGTGACAGGGTAAGGAGCCCCAACCCCCCTGATGGGCCCTGCTCTGTGCGTGACAGGGGGTGGCGCCGCAACCTCCCCATCAACCCTGCCTTGAGTGTGACAGGGGGCGGTGCCCAACCCCCAAATTGGCCCTACCCTGAGCGTGACTGAGGGTGGCATTGCAACCTCCCAATCAGCCCTGCTCTGTGAATCACAGGGCGTGGCGCCCCAACTCCCCAATCGGCCCTGCTCTGAGCCCGACCAGGGGCTGCACCTAGGGATTGGGCCTGCCCTCTGCCACCTGGGAGCAGGCCTAAGCCAACAGGTCGTTATCTCCCAAGGGGTCCCAGACTGCGAGAGGGCACAGGCCAGGCTGAGGGACCCCCACTTCTCCCCCCCCCCAGTGCACAAATTTTTGTGCACCGGGCCTCTAGTCTATATAATAAAGAGCCAGGGTTATAAGGACCAATTATGACCGAAGGCTCGACCAGACCCAGACCGGAAGTCAGTTCTAGGTTGCCGTGGCAACCTAGCACTGACTGCGGCCACTGTGGGCGCCCTGACCCAGCACTGACTGCCTAGGGGGCTGCGGATCAGACCTGGAAAGAGGCCTGCAGAGAGATGCAGAGTCTCATCCATAGCCTCTGTGGCAGCCATTGATCAAAACTTGCCTCTCTTTCTCCCAGCCTGGCCAATAGCTGTGCCTCCATTTCTCTCCAGGCCTCCACCAGGGCTGCTGATCAGCCCTATCTTTCTGATCAGGCCCTGTTGATAGGCCCAGAGATGCTGACTGGCATACAAACTGACCAATCAGAACCAAATTGGCCAGCAGAGGAGGGCAGTTGGGGCAAGATCAGGCCTGCAGGGGAGGGCAGTTGGGAACAAATCAGGCAGGCAGAGGCAGTTAGGGGCGATCAGGCCAGCAGGGAAGGGCAGTTGGGGGCGAGATCAGACTGTCAGGGCAGGGCAGTTAGGGGTGAGATCAGGCCAGCAGGGGAGGGCCGTTGGGAGCGAGGTCAGGCCAGTTGGGGAGGGCATTTGGGGGCAACCAGGCTGGCAGGGGAGGGCAGTTGGGGGCTCGATCAGGCCAGCAGGAGAGGGCAGGTAGGGGTGATCAGGCAGGCAGAGGCAGTTAGGGGCGATCAGGAAGGCAGGCAGAGGGGTTAGGGGCAATCAGGCAGGCAGGCAGGTGAATTGTTAGGAGCCAGTGGTCCTAGATTGTGAGAGGGGTGTCCGACATCCTCCGAGGGGTCCCCAGTTGGAGTGAGTGAAGGCTGGGCTGAAGGAACCCCCCCGCTCCATGCACAAATTTCGTGCACTGGGCTTCTAATATGCATATAAGTTCTCAGGTTAATCTCTCCCCACCCACACCCACCCCTACCTTCCCTCTGAAAGTTGACAGTCTGTTCTATGCTTCTATGTCTCAGGATCTATTTTGCTCATCAGTTTATTTTGTTTATTAGATTCAACAGATGAGTGAGATCATACGACACTTGTCCTTCTCTGACTGGCTTATTTGCTTTCCTTGTTGTCTCAATTATAAGAGAACCCCCTTGCAGTCTTAAAATGACAGTTGGTATTAATCAGAGCTAGAGCTTTCTGTCTCCATTTTCTCCCCTCTCACCTTCTGGAGACAGTAAGATGGGAAGGGGAAGAAGGGAGAAAGAGGGAGGTTGAAGGTGGATGGAGAGGGGTAGAGAAGGTGAGAGAGAGGCCCTATTAAATATATTTTTCTGACTAGATAGCTTGGCTCAGTGGTTGAGCTTTGACCTATGAACCAGGAGGTCAGGGTTCAATTCCCAGTTGCAGGCTTGATCCCCAGTGTAGCGTGTGCAGGAGGTAGCCAATCAATGATTCTCATCATTGATGTTTCTCTCTCTCTCTCCCACTCCCTTCCTCTCTGATATCAATAAAAATATGTTAAAAATGTAAACATATTTTCCTCATTTAAATCTAATTATATCAGTGTAAGCTACACTCTGGACAAAAATACCTATCTGTGGGAGAATGCCACATGCTAATGTTTTAAAATTGTCACAGTGCCTGGGATACCAATGACTGATTGTTACACCAGGGTTTCTCAACCTTGACACTATTGATATCTGAAGTCAGGTAATTCTTTGTTCGGGATGTTTATCAATATGCCTCACCTCTACCTATTAGATTTTGGTAACACTCCCAATTGTGGCATCCAAGAAAGGTCTTCAGACATCACCTAATGTTCCTGTAAGTCAAAATTACCCTTGATTGAGAAACATTTCTTCTAGAATAATCAGGACTTTGACCTGGGAAGATGGACAGCTCAGCTATAATGTCAACAATAGTGGTTTTATTCCTTTTTACTTATACAGAAACTGAGACTCAGATAGATTAAGGAGTTAGTTGTGGTTAAACAACTAGTAATCCAATCTGTCTAAATATGAAAGTAATGTTCTAATAAGTTTTATATACTTTCCCTCCTAAATAGTTATTATCACTCAGAGTATCGTTTATGGTTTAAAACATTTACACATATTATCACATTCTCCCTCACAGCTTACCAGGGAAATAAATGTCATTCATTACCTTTTCACAGTGAGATCATTGCTGCATAAGATGACATAATACAAGGGTAGCACTGTCAAAATCTGTTCAGGACACTAAAGAAAATTGATAAGATGATACTTTTTAATACTAGAGTAATAACTATGGCCTGGAACATATCCAAAGAGGGCACACCAGAAAGATGAACTAGCATTTAGAAATGAACACAATCATCAAAGAGTGTTGGATTAAGCAATTATAATGATTTTACTTTTATTGTAAACTTGAGGCCTGGTGCAAGAAATTCGTGCATGGAGGAGGTGTCCCTGCACCCTCTCTAATCTGGGACCCCTCAGGGACCCCCAGGCTTCACTGCATGGGCAGCTGCCAGGCACTGACTCCGCTGTGCATGTGGCCATCTTGTGGCAGCCATCTTGTGGTGGCCATCTTGTGACGATGTCGCGCACAAGGGCGCAAGGACCACCTAAGCTTTTATTAGTATAGATAAGGTGTCTGGTAGTGGCACAATGCCCAATGACTTATATCATGCTAATGGGTTTGAATGCTATCCAGTTGTTAATGAGTCTTTGAAAGAATATGGAAAAATTAATAATAGTACTAAGTTGTTAGAAAGTCACTTTGACAATATTGTGGAAAATAGATTTTTGAAGTAGGCGAAAAAAATATCAGTGGTTTTGAAGAAAAAGTCAAGTTCTAGAGAGATTTAGAAAATATTGATTTGAAATGGTAAAAGTTTAAAAAGGTGATACATAGGTCTCAGACTTAACTACCTAATTGGAATAACCATGGGAGGAAAAAGATGAGTGGAAGGAGGGGAGTTCAAGAAGGTACTAAAATTATAGATAATTGAATCAGAGAAATGGAAGACTAATATCAAGATGTTTTTCTTGTTTCATTACAAACACTAAGTTTATAACTCTCTGCCTAATTTGAAGCAATGCTATTTTAGTGAAAAGTATGCGATTATACAAATACACATAATATATATTTGATTACATATATAATTAAATGATAACATATAATTGCCTTCCAATGCTTTTGCTCAAGTATCTATGTGATTGTCACATAGAAAGTTCTCATTAAATGAATTAGTAATTAATTATTTCAAACATTGGTAAGTTAAATGTATTAACAGCTTGTATTAATTAGGGCATTAATTTTAGGGAAACATAATTAAAAGACAATTTCAAGATATAGCAAGTAAGCATGAAAAGATACTAATATTGCATAATGCACAATGCAAATGTATATAAAATTATCTGTAAATATGTAGAACTGAGATGACTTGACAAAAGCCCCAAAAAAGATAAAGCAAAGGATTGGGATTTGAACTGAAACCCAGAATACCTTATATTTATGTCTCTTTTCTTGTGAATTAACAATAAACTTAAATACTTCCAGAGGCAAGTAAGGTAGAGAAAGGAGTTGTTTTATTAGCCAAGCATAAGTCACATTTGATGCTTGCTTTCATGGTCCTATCTTCCTGAAATAACTTAAAGATAAAGGGAAAAAGTTGTCATTTAATTGGATATTATTATTAATTGCAAATTAATAAATATGAAATTCACCATTTTTCCAGTCTTATTTTCTTTTTATTTCCCCAACTGCAATATACTGCAAATAAGTCCTATATGGCAGAAAATAACTTAATTTTTAGAAAGTTGCAATAAAAACCTTTAACATATAGGAAGGAAAATGCATATATAATTAAATATATTTTCTATTTTAATTTGATTGCTACATTTTATTATCATAAAATATATCATTAAAGTGCAAGGGATGTTAGGGCTACTCTGAATAATGCACTCATTCTTTAGGTAATATGTGCTGAGTGCTAAAATATTGAACAAACCCAGCCTTTCTCTTAAGGAGTTGATACTATAGAAAGAACCGGAGGCAATACATGTAAAGAATTGAATGAAAAGGAAACACACACACACACACACACACACACACACAGCAATGCAGCTCAAGTGAAGTGAGCTAAGAAGTTTGTATTAATGTTGTAGAAATGGACAAGGGAAAAATCATAAAGAGCCTGCTAAGTAAGGTAAACCATTTAAGATATGCTAGTGCAATCAATGACTAAAATATTTTCATTGAGATAATTTAAATAATACTTTTAACAGTGATCACTTTAATATTAGGTTGAGGAACAAGTTGGAAGGATATGAGAGAAAATAGGGCAACTAGTTAAAAAAACCCATTGAAAACTATCAGTAAATAAGACGTTATGGGGATTTGAGCTAAGTTGTTTGCACTGCGGGTGGAATGAATTACATAGACTAAAGATACACATTCTCAGTAAAATTGACAGAATTCTGATTCAATGTAAGAAAAAGAAGAGGAGAAAAGTGGTGAAAACTGAAGAATTTCTCTTATGTGCAAATAAGTTAGAATACCTTACAGTAATTGGGAAATATCGTTTATTTTAAACATGATGAAACATCCTAATGGGAAATTGAAACACCTTTGAAAGATTCAAATGAGCATGCAAGTGATAGGGATCTCGGTGTGGAGAGAGGAGGAAAACCTGGAAGAGGAGTGTCACATAAGCCTGGACAGTTAATTTTCAGAACTCAAATTATCGTTGTGTTTAATTTTCTTTTTTAAAGAATAATTCTGGTGAAGTTACAGAAAGAAATTCCACAAAAACTGTCTGACATCCTAGAAAAAAATAGTGTTGGAAATATTAGAATGATATCATATAAGGCCTTATATAAGTCCTTATAAAGCTCTACGATGTGATATTTTAAAGGAAACTATCATTCCCTTTAAAGGAATGTAAGTCTTTTGGGGTATTAATCCTGACACCCATAATCTCCTCCAGGTACTATATGAAGTAGAAGTAAACCCTTATTTCTAATTTCTTAGAAAACTTACATTAATTTGCAACAGTGAATAGCTCCACTGCCTCTTGTCTAACTTATTTTTCTGAATTATACATTTTTTTGGGGGGGAGGGCCTTTCACATTGTGAGTCAAAAAAGATATGCAATTGTTAGAATAAGGGTTCACTAACCGTTCTTGTGAAATATTTCCCACTTATATATTCAATGTGTTTCATGAAACAGCAGCAAAGGAACTTGAGATTTTTTTCTGTTGTTAGATGGATTCAATTTAGTACAGCGACATAAAGAGAAAGTCCATTTCCATAGGTTAAACCAGCCTATTTTTCCACTTGTGATTCAAATTAGAGCAGAGTATGATCGTAATTTTTGAAGGACTCTGGAATATCTTTTAAAGAAAACAAATCAGGATATTGTAACCTTACAATAACAAGGCAATATTTTATTGGTTCTGTATTTTATCATGACTTTTGACATCCTGATGCATTATAATAGAAGATGCTAGAAAATTATTAACCAAAGTTACAGTTTGAAAAATGAATGAGAAACATTGTTTGTGATTTCATACACATCATTGAATGCATGCTTGTATTTATTTTTTATATATTTATTTATTTTAATATGTTTTTATTGATTTTTTTAGAGTTGGAGGGAGTAGAGAGAGAAAGAGAAAGAGAGAGAGAGAAACACTGGTTGTTTTCCATATGCACCCCAACCTGGGACCAAACCCACAACCTGGACATGTGTCCTGACTGGCGACCTTTCAGTCCATAGGTTGATGCTCAATCAAATGAGCCACATTGAGCAGGGATTTTTAATTAATTAATTAATTTTAATATGTTTTATGCATTTTTTTGAAAGAGAAGCTATTTATTTTATATGTAATTTATAGTGTTATTCTTTAACCTCTGAGTTGCACCAAATGATTTTTAATATATTTTTATTGATTTCAGAGAGGAAGGAAGAAGGAGAGAGAAACATCCATGATGAGAGAGAATCATTGATCAGCTGTCTCCTGCACACCCCACACTAGAGATTGAGCCTGCAACCCAGGCATGTGCCCTGATTGGGAATCAAACCCTCACCTCCTGGTTCATAGATCGACACTTAACCGCTGAGCCAATCCGTCTGAGCTTGCACAAAGATTTTGTAGCTGGTTTATAAAGTGTTTAATAATCATTAGAAAAGGGATTAATTTTAAGTTAGAAGAAGGTTATGTAAACTCATCCCCATAGTGCTTACCATGATTGCTCTTGCTAAAGTATTTAAAAACTCTTACCTCTTCATATCTTGACACACTTTTATCTTCTTTTCCATGAATATGTAATTCTGTGGTTCTCCTCTGAGCTCTGATATTTGTTGGCTTCTCTTTCTCACTTTCCACCTGCTAGATGTAGGTCTTCTCCAGGGTAAAAAAACATATTCTCATCTCATGCTATGGTCATTCCCTTGGTCCACTTATAAAAATGGATACATTTTATTCTTACCACTGTGCTTCTCTACATATCTCTGTGTATCTGTGGTTTCTGTAACATTCAACTTCTCAACCCATTTCAGTTTTGGTCATCTATTTTGAATTATATCACCAATATTACAATCATAGTACAACCAAAATCGAACTCATTATTCACCCCCAACTAATACTTTTAAAATAATTTCACTCTGATTTATTGCACTACTTTCCATCTACAGTCACCTTGGCTCCTTCTATTTATTATTAATGACTGTCTTTAATTTACTCTATATGCCCTGCTCTGGACTAAGTGTTACACAACACTTAATCTTCACAACAACCTGTGTGGTAATTCATAATATCTCCATTATACAGATGGATAAACAGAGCTTCCCAGGCCTTAGCTGGCTTGACTATAGCCACACAGCTAAAAAGAGCTATGACTCTAAAGCTATAACTCCAAATCTCGGCCACCACCACATATTTCTTTCAGAATATAGCTGCAATGCATGTGTTACTCCCCTCATAACACCCTTCTGACTCCCCTACTGCCCCCAGGGTTTTACCTAACTCCTTCAATTAAAAGGTATTTCAGGATCTGGTTTGAAATAGTGGGTTTCTAAAAGGTAAGTATGAAATACTTTGTTTGATGTTAAGCTAACCTATGGAAAAGTAAGAGTTGACACTGCTCTTGGAAACTTCAGGTGGGAAAGCTAAATAGGACCCACTAACCTACAACAAGTTTCAGCAACAGAGGCTTCTGTTTTTTCCACTGATAAAATCAAGGTTGGGGGACATGGCTTCAGATTTAGGAGCCTAATGGTTTTTAAAACCCTGACCACAGATCTAGCCAGGCCCATCCCAGTGGCGCTAAGGTCCTTCTCCAGCAGACTGCAGCTCCTGCAGGAACAGCCGAGTTGGCAGATGGGTAAAGCTCAAGGGGGAAAGTGAGTCGAGCTGCGATGAGGCTGTGGAATTATGCTTTGTAAATACAAACAAGATAAAGGACTCCACTCCTCAAGAGTGGAGCTGGTAAAAGTGAGAGAGGGTGGGGGAAATCACTTCTCATGGAAATCAAGAACTGGAAAGGCTAACTCTCTTCTCCCACTCCCAGATAAATTTGACACCCTCTTCTTTTTGGCTTGCATCATTTCTGATCTCTCAATTCTGCCAACGCCGGCATGCCTCTCACACCTCATTCAGCCTCACAATGTTGTCTTTTTCTGTTGTTGAAACCGTTGCAACTATCTCTAACTGATTCTCCTGTTTCTTTACTTTCTTTGTGTTGACTTCCTCCATGAGCTGAATACAAATATTCATCATCCTGAAACCGCTTGATAAAACAAACCTGTTCTGTTATCACATGTAGTAAAAACCAGTCTGCAATCCAAGGTCTCCTGTCTTCTGACATAAACCTACCTTTTCTACCATTATTATTCACTGTTTATATCTAACAAGATCATTTATTTATCCCTAAGCACAACCATTCATTTCCTAACACTGTGCCCTTTTATGTTTCTCCCTATATACCTGCAACAATATAAAAATATACATAATTTGTGTTTCCATTGAAATACGTATGCTAAAGTATCATAAATGATAATAAAATAAGAGGAGCAGGGATTTCTATAAAATGGGCTTTATGTGTATTTAGGGATTATTATCTACTAGTGACCCGGTGCATGGAGTCATGCACATTGAAAGGAAATTTAATGAGAAGGTGGCCAGTGGGGTGGGACTCTGCTAGACAGGTCAGACACGCCCTGGAACCAACCTCCTGTGGTCCCTCCCCAGCTGGCCTCACCTGGGGTGGCACCATGGCTCAAAGGGCATCTGCAGAGTGAGCAGGGTCCCCCCGGCAGGTGGGGTTCCTCGTCCTGGCTTGCAGGGTTTGGGCTGAAACCAGCTCTCCGACATCCCCCAAGGGTTCCTAGAGTGCCAGAGGGCACTCTGCAAAGTTGCTGTCATACAGGGTGTGGAATGCAAACGCAAGTGTGCAGTAAACCAGATTCAGGGCCAGCGGTGCCCCATCAACAGCATAACCCATGGCTGAAGGTGGAATTGCACAGCCCCACCAGGAATCGAGCTCCCTCCTCTCTGGTTTCAGGGTGTGTCACCCCAGAACCACCATTGCCAAGTCACTGCAGCGTAGCAGCTCCTGCTTGAGCATCTGTCCCCTGGTGGTCAGTGCAGCGTCATAGCTATCGGTCAGACACTTAGCATATTAGCCTTTTATATATACAGATGAGAGTCAGTTTAATCAAGTGAAATTGTAATGTTATCACTGACATTTGATACAGAGAGTATTTTGTAATCAAGGGAGAATTGATGCTACACACTTCCTTCACTTATTCATAGCCTTATCACTTAACAGTTTTCAGATTTTTGGATTATAATAAAAGTGCATTTTTAAGTTCTCTACTTACTTTTAGAAAAGAAAAAAAGGGACAACCACTCAGAATTTGCAGGTTCTTTACAATTTTTTTTTTACACTGATTTCTTGTAGATCATTCCTGCATACTTGAATATGGTATCTTCTCTGATATCAAGATATTACATGCTTGATTTTGGTAGTGATTATAGTAATTCTTTTTTAAAAAATATATTGTTATTGATTTCAGAGAGGAAGGGAGAGGGGGAGAGAGAGATAGAAACATCAGTGATGAGAGAGTATCATTGATAAGCTGCCTCCTGCACGCTCCACATTGGGGATCGAGCCCACAATCTGGGCATATGCCCTGAATGGGAATTGAACCATGACCTCCTGGTTCATAGGTTGACACTCAACCACTGAGCCACACAGCCAGGAGTGATCATATTACTTCTTTAAAATTGAAATTGTAATAGAAACTACTAAACTACTTTTACTATCCCAAAACTATAATGGCCCAGTAATTACTACTTCAAGTCTATATGTCATGTTTATTCATAAATGAAATAATAATGTATTTATTTTTGGTTATATTTCATTTTAACTACTGAAAGCAAAGGTGAAATACCACTACTTTTTAGAAAAGAGTATATTTTATAAGATTATCAAAGACATGTACTTTATCTAGACATAAATGAATTGCTTTAAATTTTTTCTATAACATTTATCAAATGGGAAGTAAGTATTTGCATAAAAATTTATTCCCACTTAGACTTAATTTGATCTATGCAGAGCAGTTCCTACTAAAGAAGGATGGAATTCCCTGCACATGCTCTGTCGGTTTTACCAGGTGAGGGAAGACTAATGAGCTTAGATTACTTTCAGTGGGATAGAATGAACTGGATTTGCATCAAGGGAGAGATAATTTCTTAGCCACAGACACAAGCATTGATCAGATTGTCTGTGAGTGGTTGATTCTATATATTTATATATTTTCTTTCCATCTTGCTGTCAACTATTATTATACCACATTTATCATCAGAGAATTAAAGTGAGAAAGCAGTTTCCAAAAACTGTCTGAAATGAGTTAAAGTTGACCCACTAAATTCTTCAGCTGCTTTTCTGAAAAGAGTCCAGAAGGAAGAGTCAAACTCTACCTATAAAAAATACAGCATTCTCTGAATATTTTTCTCAAAAATTGTCCAACTGAGCTTTTGGTATCATATTTGAGTGAGGATTACTGTCAAAATAATTCTTCAAATTCAATTGTTACCACCACCCAACTATCATTTAAAATGTTTGATAAAAAAAGAAATTATAACACGCTCCAGCAGAATCAGAAAAGTGGTTGATAACAACACAAATATTTACAGATATAGCACATAATACATTGAACAAAGAAAGGATACTTACACATCTTCAGTGGTAATATTGACTTAGATATTATAAATTTGAAAAATATAACATGCTGGTTTTTGTAGATAGTAATAAATGTATACTATACATCCAAGGTCCCTTGGGCTGTGCAGTACTTGTATTGCTTTGGTTGTATACCTTAGCATTTATCCATTGCTAAACAACACTATGTCAGCATCTCTTGAAGTGTGGAACACATAAATATAATGTTATGGGATGTTTTGTGGGGAAAACGTACAGGAAAACACATGTAAGAAATGTTATACACTTTATTCCCTTCTTAGAGATTCACCAGACAGAATATAAATGTACAAAACTAGGGGAATGGTTCAATTACTATATATATATATTATATATCTACGGGTAGAGTATTTTAGAGCCCAGTGCTTCTATCCTGATTGATGCTACCATTGCCTTTTACATGGATTCCTTTTAATTTAACTATTTGCCTCCATGTTTAAGTCCCTGGAGACTTGCTATATCCTGAATCCAGACCCAAAAATCAAATGTGACCCTAATATTTCTTAATTCCTCAAAGTTTCCCCACGTTTTTGTTAAAACATCAAAGTTCCTTAACATGGCATACAGTATCATCATTACTTACTCAACTTTGTGTCTCACTGATCTTTACACTTAACTCTTCATTATGGCCAAATTTGGGTTTAAATCCAATACTCTCTATAACATCTCAGGAAAGCATTACAGACATTGCTGTTTCTTCATCACCATCTTTCTTTTATTTAATACAGTCTTCTTATTCTGCTGCTCTTAATTGGTATTTAATTTTCAAAGCCTTCTTTGACATCCCACCTTCACATGTCACTCTGAGGCTTATATCCTTCCAATATGTTGTATAGCCCACTGAACTTGAATATGATAACATTTAATTGATTGCTTCAGATTGGCTATAAGCCTAGTAATGGTAAGTAACAGACCAGTCTAATTCATTGCTTTATTCACAATACTTAATGCTATGCCTTTTACATAGTTGACTTCTTGATTTGATTTTATACTTGTTCATTTTTGAAATTGAACAGGTATAATTTTTAAAATTAAAGATACAGGGAAAAACAAAAGACCTAAGAATTGGGAGTTTTTATGTTACCTTAATAATTATAGAAAACAACTTTAGATAGTTACCATTAAGTTTAGGTCACAGAGAGTTTTAATTAATGGGTCGGGGGCGGGGGATATATTAAAGGCTTAACGGTAACTTTTGGAAGATTTTGAAAAGGTATATAACCCAGTAAAATATGTTTTACAAGGTTAATCTGGTGGTGAAATGAATGATGAATCAAAGAGAAAAGGTTAAGAGCCAAGAGAGCACTTATGAGGCTTGTAAATTAGCACGTCTATAAACCATAAGTTTAACAATATAATGTGAAGAAAGAGGGGAGGTGCCCATCTATTCTGCTAGGACAGCAATGAAGGCAGGGGGGAAGTTTGTGATGATAGGTACGTATGCAGGCACCAGAGTAATAAATTAAAGGTTTCATTTTTGGTAGACCAAATGTTCCAAAAAGTGAGCAATATCATCTGCAAAGAGACTAGAAAAGAATGTTAAGAAAGATTCTGGGAGAGGGTGGAAATAAGAGAGATCTGACAAGGAACACATAAAAATTCTACTGAACAATATATATTTTTAAATATATATTTTTATTGATTTCAGAGAGGAAGGGAGGGGGAGAGAGAGATAGAAACATCAAAGATGAGAATCACTGATTGGCTGCCTCCTGCATGCCCCCTACTGGAGTTCGAGCCTAAAACCTGGCTGGGCATGTGCCCTGACCAGGAATCAAACTCTGACCTCCTAGTTCATAGGTTGATGCTCAACCACTGAATCACATGGGCCAGGCTAAATAATATTGCTCCCGTCAAACTTGTCAAGCCATTAATTAAAACTTCTATAAGATTTTCACCAGCAATCTTCAACTGCACCCATAGACATAAAGAATGAAAGCCATGTACATGCATTACAGATTTGGGTTTGCAAGATTTTGTGGCTTAAAGAGTTAAAAGAGATGAAGTTCTAGGCAAGAGAGTAGTTCCAGGGGATATCAAGAGAAGAGACAACAGGAAGTAAAGCTAGGAACAAAGCACTCACCTAGGAGTAAATGGCATGGCCATGTGTCAGATAGCTCAATGTATTTACGGAGCAGAACCAGTGAATGATAATGGTGGAGAGACAGCATTTGTGGTCTAGGAATGAGAATTAGAATTAGGATTTCAGAGTGAAGCAGCTAAAGGCAGAGTATGTTAACTAACATAGACTGGAGGTCAGGGTATTTTATGGGATTATTTGATTAATCTGTCTACTCCATTGGAACTTGACTTGCAGGGTGGCAGGGCTTTTGTCTGCTTTAGCGCAATACATTATATTCAGTGCCTATCATAGTACCTAGAAATAGCAAGGGCTCCCTTACTATAGTTCTATGAAAGTGAATTATGCAAGTCAGGGACTTTTGGTGGAGGGGATGAATGGATATACAGAAGAACTCTGAATTTAGCAGTTGGCTAAAAGTTAAACTAAAAGTCCCATCACTTGAGTAATTGGTAGCTGACAGTCAAAGGAAGAGACAAAAGTTGATAAAAACAGATGGCAGGAGCTCCCATATAAAAGGACTGGGGGAAAAAATAGGAGGAAAGACAAGAGAGAATTAATTATGGACTCAACAGACTTCCCACTGTCTGCAAGGTGCTAGTATTGAGAATCATCTGTGAGCATAATAGAGTCCTTGCCCTTTTCAAGCTTTTATAGTGGGGATGCAAACCTTAAGTTGTTAAATTGAAAAATAATTAAAGCTGAGATGAATGTGTTAATGATATTTATGTAGGCTTGCAGAGAAATAATCTGTAGGGAGGTATATTTATATTAAGTATGAAGAACAAGTACCAGTTCAGCAGTCAGATTGATGAAAGGGATGAGGACTGAACTGGGAGGAGGTAGCATTCCAGGCAGATAACTACATGGTTAGCGGTTAAGAATGTTACAAGTAATTGTTCCCCAAGAATTGTTTTTTGGTGATGTTAGAAAAAAATAATTCTAAATAGATTGAAATATATTTTTACTGAGGTGCTCAGATCAAAACTCAGAAACTGCTGTAGACCCCACTCTGTCTTCCCATCTCACATTCTATCTATCAGCTGGGCGTCTAGCCAACATCTTCAAAATAGGTATCAGATTTGGTCACTTCTCATACATCCTCCACTACTAAGGAGACCAAGCCACTTTCATCTCTCACCTGCATTATAGCAGTGTTTTAAACGACATCTCTCTGCTTCCAGTTTTGCAATCAGAATGGTTTTGTAAAAAGCCAAGTCAGATCATGCCACTGCCACTGCCATTGCCACTGCCACTTTTGAATATCCCAGTCAATGAATTCCCAAGTGATCTTCGTGTAAATTCCAAACTTTACACACATACATGTATCTAGCTTTTGCAACAATCTCGGACTTCTCTTCTCATCATTTCCTCCCCAAAAGTACTCTGCTTTAGTGGATCTGGTCTGTTTTTCCATTCTTTTAGCATCAAAACTTGTTCTGGCCTCAGGGCCTTGAGTACTTTGCCTAAACCTTCCCTCAGGTGTTTGCAAAGCCTCTTTTTTTCTTTTTTTTAATCTTTCAGGTTTCTGGACTCATTCATACCCTACTTAGCTTTTTGTCTCCCATCCATACTGTCCATTCCCCTTTCATTTTATATGATACTTATGAATATTTGAATCTACATTACTTATTTGCTTGCTTACCTCTGCGGAGGCATACACATACACATGATGCATATGCAAACATGCAAATAAATAAAAAATAGAGACACGAGTATAAACAAATACTATTTATTCCCCATTAGAACATAAATTCCATAAAGAGAGACAGGTATTTAGCTGAGTTGTTCAGTCTTATTTCTCTAAGAGCAGTATTTATTCCAATACAGTTATATATTCAATAAGTGTTTGATAATTGCATACAATAAACCATAGAATGTTTCAATATAGCTTTTTAAAAATGTTTACACTTGGATGCTATTTAGTCAGTATTTCATTAATTTTATAATTAAGTGCACCATTAATATTTCCCTTGAAATATATCTTTGAAAAACCACAAGCTACTTGGTTGTGGTATTCTTCATCCTCTTATGCACACACATTTACCCACCACCATGCTTCTCCTTATGCTTTCCTTCTACTTTTCCATATTGGAAAATTTGTCTTGAATTATCTTTTAAGGAAAATTTATGTTGCATGTGATACAAGAGAATTTCCCCATCCTCCAAATGGAAGTATTTCACTGTTCTCTGAGCACCAAATTATGTTGCTTATACTTTCACAAATGATTAGTGTTCTCTATTCTCTATTGGTATTCTCTATTATAGAAATCTGTGCTTTATGGTGTGTCTCTATAAAGTAATAAGGTCTTGATGGCATGATGCATATAAGCATTTACAAAATAAGCAAACAATCAGCAAACTTACTAGTATAATATTTTACTTTTTAAAAATATGTTTTTTATTCACTTAAGAGAGAAAGGGAGAGGGAGCAAGAGTTAGAAACATGATGAGAAACATTGATTGGCTGCCTCACACATACCTCCTAATGGGGATTGAGCCCACAATCCAGGCATTTGCCCCAACCAGGAATTGAATTGGTGACCTCTTGGTGCATGGGACAAGGCTCAACCAACTGAGATACATGAGCCAGGCATAAATATTTCACTCTTTTTTCTATTGAACCTTATTTCTTGTTGAAACCTACGTGCTGTTTTATAGTGCCTGCTCCTCCTTCTGTGAACCATTCTTCCCAATCCCGCAAAAATTACGCACTCTTCAATATGCACAAGTTGAAAAAGATATCCATTGAAATGAGATTGCATTTAATTTTGAGTTGTCTCTTTTACCAATTTTACTGAAAAAATTAAATATTATTGAATTAACTAAGGTAGTATGATTGGTGCCTCTAATAGCATAATAATCAAGTTGCTATATGATCAGAAAAAGAGCAAACTATTAAACAATATTAAGAGTAGGTAGATGTTTTCATCTTTTCTATAAATTTTAAGTATAATTCTAGGACCATTGTTCCTTTTTATCTTTTATTCCTGCACTTTCTATATATTTTTTTGTAATTTTCGTAATGAATAATTACATCTCAATTTCTGGGAGTTTTTGCAAATTTGTAATGTAGCTATAAATTTTGAAACAAATGTGATTCCGGACTCTGATTGCAAACAAGCACACTGATATTAAATTAAATAAATGAGCTTGTTTATGCTCAAAGGAGAGGTTTGTTTTGTTTCTATGTATTCCTTATGGACCTGGATATGTAATTTTCTTCTATTGTGAAATTGCAAGGGAATACAAATTAGCTCTGAATGTACATTTACAAAGATCTTCTAAGATAGCTTATGGCAATGTTGCCCTGTGTTTACATAGCCCAGGGCATAAAACTTTGCTAATTTTAATCTTAATATTTATTGCAATATAATTAATTTATTCCAAATAGCTCAATTAGGGCTTAATCAGCCTCTCTTCTCCTTAATATTACTGCCTTGAGTCAGATTCCTGAGAACATTCTCAATCTTTGCTTCCAAGCTATAGAACATAGTAATAGCACTAGACAGAAAAAACCCAAAACAAAACAAACAACAACAAAAAAAACCTGGAAACTGTATTCCTTAAAAGAAATGTGAAGATCAGCTTAGCTATACTGTTATTTACATATTAATTATTATCAGATTTAGATTTAGAAAAATGATTTGGCTTGTTTTAAGCTAGAATATTTTAAAATTCAGTTTTAGTAATGTATTTGAATATACATTACTATATATCTATATAGTAAACATGTCTTTTTTTAAAAAAAAAAAACCTGCTTTTAAGATATAAATATATACTATGTAGCAATGTTGAATTTTTTCTATTATAGTTCACCAGCTACTATTTTACAGGGTAGCTTAACACAATTCATTTATTCCTAGTATTTATCATTTAAGTCACATTGTCTGACTCAAGAAGTGCATGCTTGTCTATAAAATTGGTGTTTTTGTTGGTATAAAACCAGTAATCCCCATGGAGAATTAAATCCCCCATCACCACTATAAAATCAAATGTCTTTTGTTCTCTTAGGCCGCTGAAGAAGCATGTAATCATTCTGAATGGATGTGAATACTTATAATCAAAACCACTGCCAAAAGTCATTATCACGTAGGAACTCCCAGTAGTCCACAGCACAGGTCTGGAGAACTATATTGCTCTTTCCTGCTGAGATTGTCCACTGGAAGACGCACTCCATACTGGAAGCTGCTTCTGAGGACCGCATGTACTCTTTTGAGCAGTGGTTCTTCTCAATAGGGAAGTGAACGTCAGTTATCTTTTTCCTCTCCATAATGAAAACTATAACTGCCAACTCATCCTGGGTTACGTCCATCAATTCCAGTCCTTCCTAGGATTTGAGTAAGAGGCTTTCTGCCTTTCCTCCTAGCCAGCCCCACCCTCTTTCCCAACTCAGTTCCAGAATAAGTTTGTGCATAACTTAAAAGTTATAACTACAAAGCAGTATATACAGATTAGGATCTACATTTATAAATATTACTTCTTTTGGTAGTTTTGTTTTTTGCTATCTTGTAAGAATAGAGATTATTACTACTTTCATCGTATTGGTGAGGAAAGTGAGTGTCAGAAGTTGTAGCTTATCTACTGTTCTATAGCAGTCGGGTGGTAGAACCTAAACAGTCTGCCTGCCCTAGAATCTGAATATCCCCCTGTCTGTTTTTTGCCAAAACCTTGTTAAACCATGTTAAAATGCATAGAAACATTTGAAATCAGTTTTTCTAAACAAGATGAAAACTAATAATATTTACCTAGGAAATAACTTTGCCCTCTTAACCATGTCAACAATATTAACTAACAAATACACAAAAAAATGCAACACATAAGTTATTAAATTTTAGGAAAAATTAAAGTCCTCCATTAAAAAAATAGTAAGTCACTTAACACTTATACATCTCCATGATTAAGTTGTATATTTTTCATTACAACTTCCCTAAAGGTGAATTATATTATATTAATATAATGGATGGGCTGGACAAAATGAAACCCAGTTAATTTGATAGAATTCTTCAGGGGACCTATTAGGAAACCAATTTTTCTCTCATTTTAATGGTAGAAATAATACATAAATTATGTAAACTACCAGAAGAAAACAAAACAAGACATTCTTAATTTCACCTTTGTTTATTTTAAAAGGTAGAATCTTGGTAGGGTCGGTTTTTATTTATGTATGTGTTTGTTTTGTTTTGAATTATATTTCATTATCTTCAAAAAGTTATTTTAGTGCCTTTCATATTTGACAGTCCTTTTCCTTTAGAATTTATGTGCATAATTTCTTTTTTTTACTGATTAAGGTATTACATATGTGTCCTTATTCCCCCATTGCCCCCCACCCCCCTGCTCATGCCCTCACCCCCTGGTGTCTGTATCTATTGGTTATGCTTAATACATGTATACATCTTATATTTTATTCTGTTGAAAGAGTATATTCAGTTAGCACTTTAAAAGGCTGAGGGTCATATTACTAGCTTTATTTAACAAAATGAATTAAACTATGGTAATTTTTAAATACATTTCTTAACAGAGCTAACTTTGAGAGAAGCAAAAGTTATAAATGGTGTAATTTGCAAAGCAAAATATACTACTCATTACAGGAGTATATATGACTAACATGTAACGTTTTTGTTACTACACAATATTTTGCTGGCACTTAAATATTCTGATAATGTTTACATTAGCATCTAGAATTAAATTATTTCAGGTGTGGAAAAAAATATTATGATGTTATAAATTATATATATCCTATACTAGTAAAAGACAAACATGCAAATTGACCGTACTTTTGCTATGCCTTAAGTCATGCCCACCAGCCAATCAGAGCAGCTATATGCAAATTAACCCAACCAAGATGGCGGCTGGCAGCCACGGAGCTAGAGCGAGCAGCAGGTTTGCTTGCTCCAGTGATGGAGGAAGCCAGGGTTCCCAGCTTGCTGCGACCCGGCTATGAGCTCCACTGAAAGCAACAAAGTTTCAATTATAGAAGGTAAACAAACCCCAGATACCTGCTTTCAGCCATCCGTGGTCATGGAGCTGGAGCGAGCAGGAGTGGGTTGCCCCTGGGCATGGAGGAAGCCAAGCTTTCCACAGGCCTCTGCTAAAGCAACAAAGTTTCAATTATAGAAGGTAAATAAATCCCAGAATAAAAAAAAGAAAAAGAAAAAAAGGAGAGGCTGGGAGCTTATGTCACCAGGGTGCTTGGCCAGCCTGAAAACGGCCCTTAGCACCTCACCCAGACTGGCCAGGCACTCCAGTTGGGACCCCCCCCCCCCAAACGGGGTGTGGCCAGCCTGAAAACAGCCATCAGCCCCTCACCCAGGCTGGCCAAACCTCCATGGGGTGAGGGTCCCCACTGGGGTAGACATCCTCCAAGGGGTCCCACACTGCAAGAGGGCATAGGCCGGGCTGAGGGACCACCCGAGTACACAAATTTTTGTGCACTGGGCCTCTAGTGTGTGTGTGTGTGTGTGTGTGTGTGTATATATATATATATATATATATATATATATATATATATATATAGTTTGTTTTGTTTTAGTTGTTTGTCATTAAGAAGGACATATTGAGCCCGTGTTTCTCCAATTGCTTATTGTTATGTTCACCTACATTTGTGTAATCAGGTTCTACTGGAGATCCCCTACTCCAAACAGATAGGTTTCATAGTGACACTATAATAACAACAAAGGCCATATAAAAGAATGCACATCTATGTTTATGTTGTAAACCTAAGAAGGTAGTGTCTACGTTTCCATATATTCCATGTAAAAATAACTATAGTGATGATGATCAACTTAAATTCGAACTCTATCAGTTATTAGCTAAATTATTGTGAGCAAGGAATTTAAGTTATCTAAGTTTTAACTTTGCCATGTGTACTAATAGGAATAATAATTTCTACAGTAGACCAGATTTTTACTTGAATCATTTTTATCCTTGGAGATATGGGTAATTTAACTCAAACCACCAAAATCTTATTCTTACTCTTCTCCTAATGTATACAAATACCTGATTTTATTTGCTTATAATAAAATAGGACACATTTCTGAAAAATAGTAAGTCATTTTAGTATCCTAACATTACTGTAATATTGTAATACTACAAACTATTGTCTTTTCTTGAAACAAAACATTAAGAAAAATAAAATGGTGAGTGCTGTCTGATATTTCTTGGATTTTTAAAGTATAAATTATTTTAATTTTATGCTGAAATTAAAATGTTAAGGTTATAGCTACAAATACTAAAGCAAACCTGGAAGTTATTTATTGTAATGCCACTTAAATAGAAAAAGAGAGAAAACAAAACAAACCCAACAAACAAAAAAACACACAAACAAAACTGCTTTCTGAAAAGCAACTAGCAGTAATCCTGGAGGTGTGTTGGCTCCAGCCAGTAAAGGGTGGTGCTCAGGAGAGCCAGCCTGGAGCCATGTTAACTGGAGTTCAGTCTCAGCTCTGCCACTTTCATATCTATGTGACTTTGAGCAACTGTCTTAACCATCCTGTGTGAGCTTCCTCATTCGTAAAATGATCATAATAGCAGCTGGCACATAGAAGAGCTGTATTAATTGAGCTAATCCAGGGTAATGCTTAGAGCCATAGCTTGTACATTAGAATCACTGAACCAAAGTTCTTTTTATCATCATAACATAATTACCAATTCTTTATTTTCTTTATAATAATTCTCTAATAACACCTTGAATTAAACCTTGTATGGCCATTTTGGTGGGTTTTTTTTTTTTCTGAGATATTGATGTTTCCTAAATATTTAATGTAGATGTTATATGAATTAAACACCAATAAAAGTACAATGACTGTTCTGATATTAAATATTTTCCTCAGTTTTAAAGATTGCATGATTTTAAAAGGATTATCCTATAATACTGTCAATACCTCCAACCAGCTATTTAAAGTGATAGTAAAGTCTAACATAGATTGTTAGAACACTGAAGCATAACTTGAGATCTTTAAGGATTAAATATAGATTTCAAATTATATTCAGAAAAAATCATTTATTTTTTCTTAATCAAGCATAAAAACAATCACATTAGACTCCTAACTCAGTAATACTTGACTTCATGATTGTACAGTGAAGTAGTATTGTTAATGTAGATAAGAGTGTTTAGGTTCTAATCTTTCATTCAATTTTGACTGTCCTGTTGATTTGTGTAAATACTCAAATTTTCAGTAGTTTTCTTATCTATACAATGTCCATAATATAAAGCCTACTTAATATTGTGGTTTTAAAAATAAAAAGAGTCTGGCAGGAGTGGCTCAGTTTGTTGAGCATCCTTGCTGGTTCAATGCCTGGTCATGGACATACCCGGGTTGTAGGTTTGATCCCTCTTGGGGAGCTCACAGGCGGCTGTCGATTGATGTTTCTCTCTCTTGCTCTTCCTCTCTCTCTCTGCCTCTCTTTAAACATGTCCTCATGTGAGGAGTAAAAAAAAAGAAAAGAAAAAAGAAAAGAAAAGCAAAAATGAAATAATAAATTGTTGTTGGTTAACCATTCTAAATTCTCTTCATAAATATCTATGGAGTTCTTATCCATATAGTGTTTTCTAGGGTAACAATATTTAGAATCATTGTTGCTAGTTTTTGAGTACCAATGAAGACTTGAAAATGCATGACACCTTAACTAGTAACCTAAGATAAGTTTATATTCAAGAATTGGGATTTTATTTATATACTGTTTGTAATATAATCACTGACAAGTATTTGTACCAAACCTAAATACTAGATTGATTTTAGAATTTTAACATATAATAAATATATGGTAAAATTTCACAATTTCAAACAAAGAAGTCACTTTGAAAATATAGACTGATTTAAAATACTAATATATTTATTTTTTTAATGTTTACTTGATGACATAAATCATTTTGAAGATTTCTCCAACAATATTAATGCTATAGACTAGGAATTATCTGTCCTTTGTCTTGGTATACACACACACACACACACACACACACACACACACACACAGGCACAATAGACATAAACAAAGAAAGAAAACATGCCTTTTGCAATAATATGGATAGACCCTGTTGCATTATGCTAAGTGAAGTAAGTTGTACAGAGAGTGACAAATACTTTATGTTCTCACTTATAAGTGTAATCTAAAAAAAGCTGAACTCATAGAAATAAAGAGTAGAATGATGTTGGCAGGCTCTGGGAGATGGAGGATTATGGAGAGATGGTGGTCAAAAGGTACCAGCTTCCAGTTATAAGATGATGAAGCCTGGGGACCTAATGTACATCATGGTGACTGTAATTAATGATCTGTATTATATACTTAGTGTTGTTAAGAGAATATATCCTAAATGTCATCACCACTCACAAAAATGATAAGTAAGTGGACAGGAGATTTAGCTAACATTATTGTGGTACCTATTTTTCAATATATGTATGTATGAAATTATCACATTGTATACCTTAAAGTTATATGTTATATGTCAATCATATCTCTATAATTCTGGAAGAACTATGGAGCTTATTTTGCAATATCTTAAAAAATTAAGAAAGATATATCAAATCACATAAAATGATTAAAATGTTAGAAACATACAGTAGAGTAGAGCAAACACAATCAAGTTAGAAAATATGTATTTAAGTCATTCTGATCCCCTTAGAGGTAGTAGAGAAAGAATTATTGAGAACACTAGTGATTATGTTGTGAAACTCCTGACAGATCAAAGTAAATATAGTTTCAAAAGATTGTTCTGTTTTATGAAATTAAATGTGAAATTCAGAACATAACAAGGTATTAGAAGAATTAACAAAATGGCTACTTGTTATTGCTTAGTAGAGAAATTAATGACATCAAGAAACCACTTGGATTTGTCCAAAATCAGTAATAGCTGATTGCTGTTTCTCTTTGATAGGATAGAATCTTTTAAGAAGAGAAATAAAAGAAAAATGTAAAATTTTTGGATATAGTACATTGTTAAAGGAATATACAATTGTTTAACTTACTGACATTAATTAGGAGTCACTTTGAAGTTAGACTTAAAACATGATAGATTTGAAATAAATAGATGGTAACTATTAAGTAGTATGTTTTTAAGTAGCTCATTTATCTATATTAATAAAAGGGTAATATACTAATTAGACCTGGAGACCTTCCAGACAAAGCCATGGTGGTGGGGCTGAGGCAGCGGTCGTTAGGAGCGATCAGGCCAGGAGGAGAGGGCAGTTGGGGGTGATCAGGCTGGCAGCAGGGGGAGTTGGGGGAAAGCAGGCCGGAAGAGGGGGGCAGTTGGGGGTGAGCAGGCTGGTGGGGGGGCAGTTGGTGGTGAGCAGGCTGGCAGGGGGGCAGTTGGTGATGAGCAGGCCAGCAAGGGGGGCAGTTGAGGGTGAGCAGGCTGGCAGGGGGAGGGAGCAAGCCGGAAGTGGGGGGCAGTTGGGGGCAAGCAGGCCAGCAGGGGTGGCAGTTGGGGGTGATCAGGCCGGCGGGGAGGCAGTTGGGGAAAAGCAGGCCGGCAGGCAGAGTGGTTAGGGGTGGTCAGGCAGGCAGGCAGGTGAGCAGTTATGAGCCAGAAGTTCCAGATTGTGAGAGGGATGTCGGTTGCCGGTTTAGGCCCGATCCCATAGACCCTAAACCGGCAGTCTGACACCCACGAGGGGTTCCAGATTGGAGAGGGTGCAGGCTAGGCTGAGGGACACCACCCCCATGCACGAATTTGTGCTCCAGGCCACTAGTCAAATATAAAGAGATACAAATTTTATTTTAGGTGTTTTATTTTGTATTATTTTTACTTTGAGAAGTCACCTGGAAGAATGATTATACTGGCATTTTTAGAATAGTACCTTTAGGTTCATAGTTCTCCATAACTATATAAGGGAACTGTACAAATGAATAGATGTTTAAAATTATATAAGCAAATATGGAAGCTGACTTGGTGAAGTCAGAAATACATGTTATAAGGAGCCTATAGTTTTAGTAATGCAAACAGTCATTCTGATTACACACAAGAAGGTTCACAGACTGCACCTTCAAAATACTATAATCACCATCACATTTCAGTTCACATTTAGCCACCTGTTTTTGATTACTTGGTACCAGCTGTCAATCTGCAGCTATTTATATTGATGTCACAAGGTGTCCTAGCTCTGCTGGAGTCATTCAGTTGACACCATGCAAAGTCCCTAAGTGTTTTCCCTGAAGCTCCCTGTAAAGACATCCTCAAATCTTTCAATGCCAACACACGCTCAAATCTGAACAGACATGCAGCCCAGCTGGGACCAGATCATCAGGCCCATTAAGTGGATGCCAAAGCCTCCTCAGCATCAAACACAGTTATTGAAGAGCCAACTAAACACTCAAATATTAAACAAGTCTTACTTTGCTTCTACTGCGCTTGTCACTTTTCTATTCTTAAGTAACTCCCTTGAAGAATTAGGAATAGCAGTGAACATTACCTAAGATTTTATGTATGTAATTAGTTTATTTGTTGCTTGTATCCTTTCATCTAATTATAAACTCTATGCGAGCAGTGATCATAGTTCTTCTGTTTAACAATATATGTCCATCTCCTAAATAGCTGTTCAATAAATATCTATTAAGAAAATAAAAATCATCCCACATATTCACTCATGCAATTTGAGTCTCAAATATTAAATATGAAAATGCTTTAGAACTTATTTTCCTATATGATAAAAGCCTAATATTCTAAGTGTCTGGTGGACCTGTCGGCCTTTCAACCAATCAAAGTGTAATATGCTAATGATATGCTAAGGTAGCTCTATCGCTCACTGTGATGTGCACTGACCACCAAGGAGGCAGACAGTCAACCGGTTGACCAGTTGCTATGACGTGCACTGACCAACAGAGGGAAGACACTCCAACCAGTAGGTTAGCTTGCTGCTGGGGTCCGGCCAATTGGGACTGAGCGAGACTGGCTGGACATGCCCTGGAGCCCTCCTGCGGTCCCTCCCTGGCTGGCCAGCTTCCGCATCCCTCCCCAACCCTGATCGTGCACCGGTGGGGTCCCTTGGCCTGGCCTGCCCCCTCTCTTAATCCTGGACCCCTCAGGGAATGTTTGAGAGCCGGTTTCAGCCTGATCCAGCAGACCAGGCCAAGGGACCCCACTGGTGCATGAACCCATGCACCAGGTCTCTAGTATAGATATAAAATGGAACTGATTTTAAAGAATAATTTAAATAATTTTAATAATCATCTGATGAAGACGTATACATTCTACTGTTTTGTTTTAGAGTAATTAGGTGAATACCTGCTAAATAAAACAGAAAAGAATTTATTCACTAAAGACAATTTGTTTATGACCAATGCTGGAATCTATTAATGCTCACTTTAAAAACATGGCCCACTTTGGCCCTACAAATATATAAAGATGTGACTAAGAAACTGTAACAATCATGCTAGCATTTCCCTTTCCTCTTTCATTTATATTTTTTATCAATAAAATATATGAAAACATCATCAAGTGGTTAACATTCTGTGAATTCCATAATGATATATTAGTGTTTATTTTATTGACCTTGAAAGTCAAATACCTGCATTTGATAGATGAAGAGGTATTCATAATTTCAAGTGAGTCAGCATGGCTTCTATGAGTATGTAAAAAGACATTAAAAGCATAATGGAGAAGATGCATCAATGGCAGGCCATGAAATGTGTCTTTAACCTTCTACAATGCAGCAGTAAAAGTTAACCTTTATAAAATATTTTTGTTTTCTTCATGGTGTGTCAGACAATAGGGCTTGCTGTGTAATTGGACTCTTTCTTCACGAATCGTAGTTGTACAAAGATAGACAGGAATTCACAGATTAAATAGTAATACTTTTGTTTCACTAATACTTTTATTTCCCTCAATACTTCTCTAACAACATCTTAGACTCTTTCATGGGCTCCCATTTCTCCTTCTTTATTCTTAAGAAAGAGTCTTTCTCTGATTCCTTACTTAATGCTCACTTTTTAATATAATATATTGTCTTTGGCTAGCCTCAGTGTCACCTCTGTTGAGTTCCAAAGAATTGTCTTTTTCTTTGACAGCATACTTTTAAATAAATTATACTTTTCTCATGACTTCAAATACCACTACCATTTAAGTCAACTCTTAAGTTGAAAATATATCCTGAACTTCCACATTCATAGGTCCAAAA
The DNA here is from genome assembly GCF_014108235.1 of Myotis myotis. Taxonomy (NCBI): domain Eukaryota; kingdom Metazoa; phylum Chordata; class Mammalia; order Chiroptera; family Vespertilionidae; genus Myotis; species Myotis myotis. The sequence continues at coordinate 62,643,906 of NW_023416368.1, forward strand.
ACAATTAGCATCTTCATTCAATTGGGGACCACACAATTGTCTCAAACTCAATAGATCCAGAACTAACTCATTTCTGTTTCACAAAAACTATCCCTTTTTTGTCGGTCGCAAGTATGAAATCAGTACCCACTCAGTTATTCAAAAAAAAAGGGGAGGGGGCATATTTCAGCTTTCTTTTTTAAAAACATTCTATATTCACTCTTAAATTTGTCTTTATTATTTCTCCTCATAAAAATACGCCACTCTATTCTATTGTATAATTCATTCTTTTCTTTATAAATATACTAGAAGCCCAGTGCACAAAATTCGTGCAGGGGGAGCGGGTCCCTCAGCCTAGCCTGCACCCTCGCGCAATCCAGGACCCCTCAGGGGATGTCCGATTGCTGGTTTAGGATCCGGCCTAAACTGGCAGTCGGACATCCATCTCGCTATCCGGGACCACTGGCTCCTAACCGCTCACCTGCCTGTCTGCCTGATCACCCGTAACCACTCTGCCTGCCTTCCTGATCTCCCCTAACCCTTCTGCCTGCCTGCCTGATTGCCCCTAACCACTCACCTGCCTGCCTGATTGCCCCTAACTGCCTCTGCCTCAGCCCCGGCCACTGCAGCTTCATCCACAATGATGTCCGGAAGGTCATTCAGCTGTCCGGTCTCTAATTAGCATATTATGCTTTTATTATTATCGATTTTTATTGATATCAGAGAGGAAAGGAGAGGGAGAGAGATAGAAACATCAATGATGAAAGAAAATCATTGATCGGCTGCCTCCTACATGCCCTTCACTGGGGATCAAGCTGGCAACCTGGGCATTTGCCCTGACCTGAAATTGAACCATAACCTCCTGGTTCATAGGTTGATGCTCAACCATTGAGCCACACTTTCTGGGCTGTCCAGCTCATTCTTTTAGTTCAGTTTTCATATCATCTATGAATTATTCCCTTGTCCTTGCCCTGAGACAAGATTGATTAGTAATCCTTTCAGCTGAAGTGTCCTCAAGGCTTGCAAATGTATACCATGCCTAACGTTATCATAACACCATGTTATATCATAGTGGTTTGTGTATATGTTGTAATTTTAGACTAGTCTTACTATCAAGCATCTTTCATTTCTAAGTTACCTATTCTTTCATATGCTAAGCAGGAAGCAGTAAGAATCTGTTAAATGAATTAAAGGTCTTAATTGGGCAATGCTCCTTACTATTATCCAAATTACTTAATAGGCTAATAAAGTCATGTAATTTTTCTAGTCTTTTAAAATATATATTTTTGGCCAATTGTCAATAAAACCATAAGAATATTTTTTTTTAAATTTTAATGATGGCATAATATCTCTCTATAGAAAAGCCTAAGTGACCGAATGACCGAACAACCTAATGACAGGTCATCTGGTCTCTATGATGCACACTGACCACCAGGGGGCAGACACTCAATGCAAGTGTTGCCCCCTAGTGGTCAGTGTGCTCCCACAACAGGAGCGACAATCTGCTGACCCACAGGACCAGACGCAGGGCTCATGGCTGGTGAGTGCCACTGTGGCAGCCTGAGCCTCTCCTGATTAGGACTGATTGGGCGTGAGCCCAAGGCAGGCCCAGCGGGGCTCTGATGAGCAGGAGTGGCAGGAGACATTGGACTGTAGGTTTTGGCCTGATCACCGCAGGCCACACTGAGGGACCCCACCGGTGCACTAATTAGTGCACCAGGCCTCTAGTACATCTATATTATCTGATGCATTAATATGATATTCATAAGTTTATGTCTTATGAGTACAGTAGAAATTATAAATGACATCACTTTAAAAGCTATTGCAAAATAGTCCTTAGATTTTAAAATTAAAATCTTGTGGAAATACACAATATGATTAAATATTACATTGATTTGAACATCAGAAAGAAATTTAACTTTATTTGATTATGTTTAATCTCAAATATCTTACAATGCAACATTTTTGGAATTGGGAATTAAACATAAAATGATAAAACTTAAAAATGTTTTTATATGATTCATATGTACTTTCTAATAGAACAGAGAGTAACCTTGGAAATGTGAAACTTTTCATTTTATTTCCAAATTTTGTATTGTCTCCTCCCCATAATGACACAAAATAATGCATTCAGGTGATGAAAAATGTCAATTTAAAAAGCAGGCAGATGGTGCCTGCTTGTATTATCAGCGACACAATATGAGATATGTTTCAAAGGGGAAAAATTAAATTTAAATATCCAACAGGAATTTACAGTACGTCTATTGATTTGATATTTGGGAATGAAAATAAAAGAGCCAAATGTTCCTTAACCCTAAGTCATGAAAGCCTCATTTCAACTTTTAGAGAACATGTAAGAATTGTGATTTTTAAATATACTAAGTGTCATAGGAATTTATTACTGATAGGTATCCATATGCCATGCCGTGCCATCTTTTCACCTTAAAATAACAATGCAGCATCCCAGGGGTCAGAGTTGAAATGCTGGTTGATTGATTGATTGATTTCACGTTTTCTTCATGATTTCCTATAGTGTCTAATATTTTGAGTTCTGAGGTTCATTGTGAATAAATTTAGAATGACTACTATTTCCCAAACACTATATCAAGGGACACTTCTCTCTTTAATTTTATATTTTTGAAACAGACAAGAGCATCTTCAGTTTAATACTGCTAACATTAGAGCCTTCATTCTGTAGATAGATAATATCAAAACTAGAGTTTTAAGTACCTTCATTTGGGCACAAGATAAATGGACCGAGGAACTAGGATTCTCTTCATTCATAATCAAGTGTTCTTTTCACTAAAAAAGCACACCAGCAAATACAATTTTATTTTTAATCAAAATCTTGACTTTAAGCAGAGCATGGTGAGTTTTGTCAAAGTTAAATGTTATGAACAAAAACAATAAACACTCAAATTTTAAAAATCCAATTATAGATATCATTACTATTAAATCTTCCACATAATAACTTTAAAGTACATCATAACAGATAACAAAATCTCTGGAATTAGTTGGCAACATGTTCATTTATCTTCAAAGTACACATTTTAAAAATATACTAGGTATTCCAGAAGCTCAAACAACAACAAAAAAAGTCTGTAAACAATTCAGAGGGGAGGTGGGCAGTCCTGACTGGATGAAAGAAGGTGAAGAGAATAGCCAAAGCACATATATGCATAGCCCATTGACGCAGACAGCAATATGATGAGGGCTAGAGGGAAGATAGGGAGGGGTCTTGGCAGAGTGGGGGTAGGGGTGGGCAACATCTGTAATAATGTCAACAATAAAAATATATTTAAAAACTTTATTTAGTGGCTTTAAATATAAATATTTGCATAAATACTTATATGTAAATATTGGTTCAGAAAGATGTTAAAGAATTAAACTATTTTTAATAGTTTAATTGATTGATTGGTTGATTGATTGATTGAAGAATTAAAACTATTTTTAAATAAATAATAAAGAATTCTGCCTGTACAATATCAAATATATTTACCTAACTTAAATCCAGAATGTTAATATATCTTCTAAAAATCCACAGATATTTGTTCTTTTTTAAAACAGTGATTATATATATTTGAAAACCATTCAAAAAATAAGTAATTCTGGAATTCACAGGATATTTGCTTCCTAGTCTTTATTCATCTTAAAATTGCTTCTGAATCTAGCCTTTCACTATTATTAACTTAATTATTGCTCATTTCTTGTGAACAAAATTGCAAAATGTGCTTGCTTCTTGTCATTGATGCATACAGTCGTTTAAGGGAAATTGGCAGGATGTATCTGAAATTTTGGCTCTATGGTTTGAAGACATTCTGCATACACTTGTGTAAAGGCAGGTGGCAAAATGTGAATTCAAAACTATATCCATTATGTTCATTTACTTTACCATTTAGAAAGCACAGATGTTAACTATATAACAACAAGGTGGTTTTATTGTAATCACCTGCTGTTAGGGTCCCTCCTGGTGCAGTAGCCAAATGGATTCTTGTTTCCTTCTCATTTACAAGGTGTTTGTTATTTGATGGCTGAAAACAAACTGAAAATTATTTTTCATTCATAAGAAATGGTTAAGACAAGATAATCTTGAAGAAAAATCATTATAAAAATGAATTGCATGCTATCATAGTTAAGTGTATACATCCATCATAAGTGATTTGTGTTGATTTCCCACTTAAAATATCTGGTTCTTTTTGGGTTTATTTTTTGATTTGCTATTGTTTATACAGAATTCCTTCTATTCACTGACAATCCTGAAAAAAAATTGCTTGATTCTTTTTTTCTTTTAGTTCTGACTGACACAATGAAAGATGTTAATATTTTCTTATTTTGATGACTAATTAAAATTAACATTTTGAAGAGTTTTTGCTCTTAACTACCAAAACTATATAAATTTACACTCATAAGCAAGTATGTATATATAATACTAGAGGCCCAGTGCATGAATTCGTGCATGGGTGGCATCTGGCCAGGCTGGCTGGTGGGGGGAGGGGCGAAGGGAGGTTGGCTGGCCCAAGGGAGGGGCCAAGGAAAGTTTGCCAGCCCGCCCCGCCTCTGATCAGGCTGGTTGGTTGGCCTCAGTGTGTGTCATAGCTACCAGTCATTCTGGTCATTCTGGTCGTTCCAGTCATTCTGTTCACTTGGCTTTTATATATATAGATGTTTATAACACATATATAATATATGTATAACGCATACACATACTATAAGGATTTTTTTCATTAATGCACTGCCCAAAAGCTTTTATCATCAGAGAAATACTGAATCTAAAACGCACAAAGACTTTGTTCCTGGACATAGTGACCATTTGCCTCCTTTTCTCATCATTTCTAGTGTGACTTAAAGCTTTTTAAATTCTCTGTCTGGTTTTTCCTCTTTGGAGTTTATTTCTCAATAATCTAAATTCATTACCCTTGACACCTACAAAGTGCAGAGTTCTAAAAGTTCATTCCTCTCATAACTTTGATCTTTACCTGAGACCTGGTAAAGAACAAGGCTTCATATTTTACTTCTACAACCGTAGCCTTTAACATCAATTGAGATTACTAGAATTGGTCCTGTCCATAGCCAGGCCAAAGCAAAATATTTGTCTCTATCTCTCTGTTGATCTTTTTTAGTTTGCATATATATCATAATTATAAAACACTGTAAACACTAATAAGTTTGTGTTGTACCAATTATATGCAATACATACTATAACTGCAAAGGTAAAATGACATACAAAGTACATAACATTTATTCAATCATTCAATAAAATGTATGGATCAGCTACCCTTTGCTAAATATTTCTAAACTCTGGCCTAGAAATATATGATAATAGATGACGCTACCATCAGATATAGTATAGTCAGGTGGGAGAAATCATAGATTCTAAAATTGTCAGATATGTTTTCTAAAAGTCAGTGCCTTTTTTATAGGTAAAAAATACCCTCCTCCCAAATAAAACATTGTTTTTGAAATACGAATATTAATATGGACCAAAAGAGCCTACCAGATCTTCTTTATCTAACTCTTCATTGTCTTTAAATAAACCTGTTTTTAAACAAATACCATTCTAAAATAGTTATAAATATATAGTTTTTACTTGTATAGCCTTTGTGTGTTTTTTTCATAAATCAGTCTTTGAATTCTAATAAATAATTGTCCGATTTTTTTTTCAACTTCAAGTTTGGCCCTGAATACATTGTGTGTGTTTTATTGTTGTTGTTGTTTCCACTTGTGTCTTTGATTTAATTATTCTACTTGTTTTATCTGTCAAGTTTTTAAACTCTAATTACTCCCTTGATGAGATACAGTTATAATTTTGACCTATCGCCTTATATGATTACTCACATTTGGGTATCTACATAGTTATAGCATCATTCTGAGTAAGTTAGAGCCTTTCAAATTAAGCATGGCTAATATATGTGATATGTCAAATTATCCTATATAATAAAAGCCTAATATGCTAAGTGTCCGGTTGTCCATTCAACAAATCAAGGTGTAATATGCTAATGATATGCTAAGGCCACTCAACTGCTCTCTATGACGTGCACTGACCACCCAGGGGACAGACAGTGGACTGGTTGACCAGTTGCTATGATGTTCACTGACCACCAGGGGACAGACACTCTGACGGGTAAGTTAGCTTGCTGCTTGGGTCCAGCCGATAGGGACTGAGCGAGGTGGGCCAGACATGCCCTGGAGCCCTCCTGTGGTCTCTCCCCAGCTGGCCAACCTCCCATGTCTGTCCCTGGCCCCCGATCATAATGGGAAGATGCCACTATGTGTGTCTGCTTTTAAGAGACCGTTTCCCTCCTTTATTTCTAAGTTTTTGGTGGAGGTGGAGAGACTTTCATTTGACTTATTTTCTATTACTTAAATTAAAACATTTAAAAAACTACCATTCAGTATTAGACATAATTTTAAAATGCTGTCTGAATTTACTTATTGTATGATAGCCATGATTAAGTAGACATTACATTTACAAAATAAAATGTAAGACAGTGCTCCCTTATCCTAGGTCTGTATAGTTGTTATATGTACTGGGATGGATACTAGTTGAATCAAGGTAAATGTTATGAACCCACAACAGTCAGGGCTATGCCTTCCTTTTGCTGTGAAACATTCCATAGTATAAGAAAATATTATTGTATCTTAGAGAATTAATAAAGTTCTATCTAATAAAGTGGATAAAATATAAATATGTAATTGGCTCACCTGCTATATATGTTTTGTCAGCAGATCATGTACAAATGCACTTAATGTAAGTATACAATGGTTTTTAAGGTTTGAAACATTTCAACTGACTTGATTAGAGACCCTAGGTTTAAGGATTAATTATTTAATCAGACTTTCATGGAGCAGCAAATGCACTGATACCTTATGTGCATGCCAATTCTCTCTTTAATTTTATGGTCCTTACTCTTCTTTATCTCCCCTCTCTATTTCCCTTCTTTCTCCACTTATCTTTGTACCTATTTATGTCTTTACCCATTTGACTTTCGCTTCCCCAAACTTTTCACTTTCTCTTCCCCAAACTGAGTTTACATTCTCTTTGCACTACAACGTGCTGCCTCTAATAACATTTTTTTAAATGTGAATCTTTTAATTATTCACCCTTTAATATATTAATTAAATGTGGCTTTAGAGAAGTCTTATACAATTCTAAAGAATCTCTGTAGTCTCATATCCCCATTCTCCTAATCCTGTTGAAAGACCTGGTAGGGTCCATGACTCACCAAATAGTATCACTGACCTGAGAAGGAAGTTATTACTGGTTACTACTTCTAAGACAAAAGTTACTACTTCTAAGACAAAATCGTTTTTGGTGAGATGTGGTATCTTGAATAAAATTGGTCTCTTATTCCTAAAGATTTACATCTATGCTCACTTGAAAAACAAACAAACAAAAACAACTGAATTATCATCTTAAGTAGCACAAAGAATAACAAAAGCTGGGCTAATATTATTGAAAATGTGGAACAGAATAGTGATGAAATGTGCTAAAACAGAATTTCTCTTTAGTACAGTGCTCCTCAGAGATGCTCTGAGGAACCATAATGTCTTACTTAGTTTGAGCTGCTATAACAAAAATATCATGGATGGGTTTTTTGAACAACAAACATTTCTCACAGTTCTGAGCCTAGAACTTCCAAGATCCAGAGGCCAACAGATTCAGTGTTGCTGAAGGCCCTCATTCTGGTTTGCAGAGAGCCACCTTCTTGCTGTAGCCTCACAAGATAGAGAAGAGAGAGTGGGAGAGACCTCACGTCTCTTTGTCTCTTTCCCTTTTTGTAAGGGGACTCATCCCATTCACAGGGGCTCCACCAATCTCATGACCTAATTACCTCCCAAAGACCCCACCTCCAAATGCTATCACATTGGGAATTAGTCTTCAACATATGAATTTAAGGAGGGAAAACACACACACATACACACACACACACACACACAGTTCACAGCATGTTGCAATGACAGCCAAGTATCAATGGGGCATTTCTATGGACCAGATACTACTTTAAATCCTCAAAATATTTATTTTTAGTCTTCGTTAGAACCTCATGCAATAGTTTTGTTTGTCTTATTTTTGTGGGTTTTTTCTTCATTTTAGATGGGAAACATAAAACACAAGATGTCAAACAATTTGCACAAAATCATCACTCAACAAAGCTGGGTTTGTTACATTAATATTTTCCCAGAGTTCAGCTCTTGGCCACTCCTCCAGGGTACTTGTATACTGACTCTGTGATCAAAGAAATTGGAGAAAGCTGCATCTATGGAACCCTTGCTTGAAAATTCACAGTGCTTTTATAAAAGGTCTAAAAATATCTTTAAGGATTTTTACTTCAGTATTTCCCAAATATATTTGTATCACAAATTGTTTTTCTTTTAAATGAAATATTTTATAGAACTAATGTTGCCTAAAACACAGTTTGGGATCAAATCTCTATACCAGCTATTGAATTTTCAGCAACATTGCCATTTTATGTAGTATAATATAAAAACAGAGATTCTAGGAGTCTTGTAAAGAAATATTTCTTATTAATATTTATATCTTATTCAAACATTTCATTGTCAAGTATCACTTCAACACTTAACTCCCTAGTGAAAAATACTCATAGGGTAGTAGTAGCAGTAGTTTCAGGAATAGTGATGCTCAGAATATTTGGCTTGTATTTAGTGGTACAGAAATGAGATTGGAAATATTTGTTATTTTAGATAAATTCTAAGTTTATATTTAATACCTAATACAAATATTTGATGCTAAGGCACATAATGTGTAATATTTAATATTTAGTTGAATTATGTATGAAATTTGATTTACAAAAGAATAATGACATCTCAGTATTGTATTGTGTTTTCAGTGGTTTCATAGATTAGCCATGATTAATGACATTTTTTTCAAGCCCTGTCTTGATTTGAACATCAAATAGAATTTGGGGTTAACATTTTATTTATGATTTTAACTCTATGCTTTCAGATTATTTGTACACTGTGCAAAATTCACTCCCTTCTCAGCAGAGTTAATGTGTAAGCCACTTAATAATTCAAGTGGTTGTCATCTGCATGAAAGAAAAACATTTTAAAAATCTTATTATAAAAATATTATAATTTTACTATCCTGCAAGACATTTATATGGTTTATATATTTTAACCCTCTTCTGCTTTGACTTCAGTGAAATTGTACTTGTTCAGTCCTGCTGTGGGCATTCTGGTTGTTCTTTCTTTGAATCATCTTGCTCACTGTTCATCAAAAAGATGTTCTGTAAGACACTGCCCACATTACTCATTTCTTCTCAGTTTAGCCACTTTGTGATACCTATCTATGAAAACGGCGAAGGAGAGTAAAAATAGGTCCTAGAGATTTTCGTAGATTAGAGGAGAAAACTCATGTAAAGTGTTTAGGACAGGGTTGACACAATCACACAGGGAGTGCTTCCTGCCTTCGAATGACAGCTACTCTTGGTGGTAGCTTTTTGTTGTTACTGCTTTTGTTATATTATTGGGTGCTTAGGTATAATTATATGTCACTTGATCTCAATTATTATATGTTTTTGTTAAAGCTGCAATATCTAAGTATCATTTAGATTTTAAGGATTTTATATTAGTTGCTATTCCTGACCAGAAACATTAATCTGGTAGTTGTTATGGTAAGATGCTTTCATTCCCTACAAATCTAGACTGTACAGATAGGCAGAAATAGATTTTGACTTCTAATTCTAGCAATCTGACCATTCATACTACCAATATGACCTTGGGTATGTTACTTAAAGTCTCAGTGAGAAAGACAATACTTACCGTAGTTTTGTAACTAGCACTCATTTCCAGTATAGTCTACCCAACATAGGCCAACACTTCAAAGACTTTTGCCTATATTCTCAACCTTCATATCTTATTGCACATCCTGTCTTCTGATTGGCAATCTCTACTCAGGGGCACTACATGTTTCTGCTTCATTGACTATAACCAATTGGATATGCATTTCTGCAGAGAAACAGTGGGCAAACTATAGCTTATAGGTTAGTGATGGCGAACCTTTTGAGCTTGGCGTGTCAGCATCTTGAAAAACCCTAACTTAATTGTGGTGCCGTGTCACATATAGAAATTGTTTGATATTTACAACCATAGTAAAACAAAGACTTATATTTTTGATATTTATTTTATATATTTAAATGCCATTTAACAAAGAAAAATCAACCAAAAAAAAAATGAGTTCACGTGTCACCTGTGACATGCGTGTCATAGGTTCACCATCATTGTTACAGGCTAAACCCAGTCTAACACCTATTTTTGCAAATAAAGTTTTATTGGAATACAACCATTCCCATTTATTTATGTATTTTCTATGGATGCTTTCAGGTTAAAACAATAATTGAGTAGTTGCTACAGAGATCTATGGTCCACAATCCTAATTTATTATCTGACATTTATTGAAAATGTTTTCTGACCCCAGCCTGTACAGTATTACAAGTTTTGCAAAATAACACCATTGCAGATTCAACCACAACTTGAATATGAATTCTGCTCAGCCATGCTTCTGCATTTTCTGAGACATCTATATCTCCACACTTTGTAGTAACTATTTCAAATGGTCTTCTTTTTCTTCAGACACTCTTGGGAAATGACCTTGATTCATCATTTAGTGTGAAAAATATCGTCATCAATTTTATGCTTTTAAGCCAAATAATTAGTCTGTATCCAGATCCATTGCCTCTGTTTACCTCCTATTAAAATAGAATATATTCCTCTAACTTCTTAATTTTAATTTCTTCTTCTCTTCTTAATATTAACAATTAAACATACCAATGGTGTATATGTGTGTATGTGCATAAAATCTATGGTATATAAAGTACATACGCGATTTCCCTTAAACCCATCTCTCTTGACTCCCAACTTTCTTTATCCTTTTATAGCCATACTGAACTGTTTCTACTACCTCTAATCGACTCAGATCCTAACCAACTTGAAATTTGGCCTTCCTCCCACCATTCCAGGCATTTTTATGGTCATCAGTGATTTGCTTCTTCCTATGTCTGACAGCTGTATCGGTTTTTTTCTTACTTAGACTGATAATATCTGTCCTTCACTGTCAGACACTTTTCTTTTTCAAGCCTTCCTCACTTGAATTGACACATTCTACTTTTCCCTGCAATTACTCTTGATCCTTCTTTGATTCTTCATAGATTAAATGCCCCACAGTGGTGTGCAAGTGGAAGAAATGGACACAGACACAAATGTACTTCACAGAAACATTTTACAGAACTTCGTGTTGATTGTTTATTCAAGCACTTCTAATATTTCATGTATAACTTGAATACCTCTCTTTGACTTAGTTTCTTATCTATAAAATATATATTTAATAATTGCATGTACCTTGTAGGATTTTTTAGCATTAAAATGAGTTAATGTACATAATGTGCTACCACAGTGCTGTTCACATGATAATATCAATATACTATAAGGGATAGGAATGGCCTCTGAAACCTTCCTTTGACCTCAGGGTCCACGGATTTTAGGTTTTCCATATTTAGATGTCCAGAATTTTTTTAATGTGTTATGAGTTTATCTCAAAATTGACTACACTTTTCTGTCTCAACTGATACTTAACCACATGAACAATTAACCTTTATCTCTATTAAGAAACTAAATTCAATCTTTGAAATTTATATTAAGCATACCTCCTCAAAACTCTCCAGCCATCTGTAGCAGTCAACAAATCCTTATTAATATCCATTCATTTTTATTTAAAAGATGATAAAAATGCACCCATATTTTAAAGAATTATGGTAAAAATAGGGAAAGTATGACAGTTGGTTTTTACTTTGAAGAAAACTTATTGTACAGAAAATTTTAGTTATGTGAAGGATTTCTCAAGTATATTTTGGCATATAATTTTTCAAAAAACAGCAATGAGTAATTAGAGCTTGATAATAAAGTGTAATTGAAATAATTTAATAGTGAAAATAATTAAGTTTGAAATAACTTTAAAAAATTCTGTGGTAGACAGAAGCTGTCCTCTACCCCCAAATATATCCACATCCCTATCCCTGAAGCCTGTTAAGAAAATATATCATCTTACACAGCAAAAGGAACATTGCACATATAGTTGTGGTGAGAGACCTAAAAGCAAAGGGATCACCCTGCATTTTCTAGGCAGGTTTAACTACAGGAGTCCTAAAAAGTACAGAGCTTATTTCTGCTGAAGTCAGAGAGATGCAACAGAAGGGAGCATCAGAGAGAGTTGAAGGATAAGAATTTAACGTGCCATTGCTTGTGCTGACATATAGGAGGCCCCATGTGCTAAGCGTAACAGCAAGGAAACTTCAGTCCTACAATTTTAATGACTTATTTTGGCCAACAGAGTGCATGAGCTAACCTCTAGTAAGGAAGGAAATCTAGCTGACACCTGATTTAAGCCTTGAGTAATTCAAAGCAGAAAACCCAGCTGAAAAAGAAAAAAAAAAAGAAAACCAGCTGAACTGCACTCTAATCAGTCATTCGCCTTGGAGAAACTGTGAAATAATAAATTTGAGTTGTTTCAAACCACAAAATTAGTAATAATTTTTAGGGCAGCAATTGGAAATTAATAAAATCTTATTAGTATTTTAATACAAATTAATGATCAATATCTTCACATATAAAAAGGTGTCTGTTTATGCAAACTTACTTGATATAATAAAAATGATATTCACCACCGTTAGTGATTTTTAATAATTTGAAACTTGAAACTTTGGAATTTGACTGTTGTGAAAAGTCAGTAACAGAATATTTGATAATCAATGTTTTACAGGCTCCTAGATATTAAAAGACCATAAGATTGCATATTATCTCTCATCAAGAAGTTATAACCTATTACATTCCAGTGTTTTATTTATATGGAGCTGTTCTAGATGGATTTCAGGCATGCTCTGAAGCTTATTATGCTAGAAGATTAATTTTACCAAGTTAATCAATCATGAAGTCAGTGATAAACACTGAGCACTACCATGCACAGAAATAGAATAAAGGTTTAAGCAATTTTTTTAATGCCTTATGCAGAAGTCATGGAGCAGTATTTTCAACAGAGCAGATTAATTCTCCACTGAATTTGTAAACCAGCAAGTGTAAGTAATATATACTGGGTTCTAGGATATCAGAAAAGCTTAGAGTTTAATGTATGTGTCTTACACTTTAATTCTCTTTGTAGATTCTTACCATGATAATAGGAGAAAAATAACTTTTCACAGATAGTGAATTATTTAGTTTCAAATGCTATTTTCAAGCCATTGATTCAAAATACATTCAAGTAAGCTTTCTTCAAGTGTAAATTTCAGGAGGCATCATTCTATTCAATAATTCCATGATGTCATTAGTTTTGAAACACAATGTTTTTTTTTAATCTTTCAGTCCACATATGAATGGAGTTCCTCTTTCAATAGCAGCATTTGTATTCTTAGTCTCCTTTGTTCCTCCAGGAGCAATACATGAATTGAAGACATTCTTTGAGATATAGTACCTGCCAGCCTTTAAATTTTACTTAAAATACACCAGATCATTCTAGGTATTGATGTAATAATAAAGATAATTAATGTATGGGATTTAAAGGATGGAACATATGGGCTTAATAAAGTTGTTCATGCAATAAAGTTTTATTTTATCTTTTTACCTAACTAGATGAATGGATATTGCGGTAGAGCAAAGTGAGAGTTCATATCATTTTCCCTGAGTACATTGTCTGCTTCATCATTTGCCAGGATCCTCTGGTTAGAAAAAAAATGTGCTTACTGTGCTAGATTCAGAAAATATGATCAATATGTACACACACACACACACACACACAGTATCTTTACATTGACTGGTTATAGAAATGCTTAAATTGACTATAATTAATGTCCCAGAACTAAGTCTTATGGGGGACAGTTAACCTTCTTCCTTCTCATGACCATAAAGTGTACCTATTTTAGCCACATAACAGAAGCAGTATGGGTATGAAGTGGCTCCATCTTCAAGAACATGTGAAAGGAGAATACATTATTTTCCTAATAAAAAATACTAAAGCTTAACCAGAATAGTCTTTTTTTGCATGTAAAGAATAACACACTATCTATATTTATTTAAGAGTACACAGACTTAAGACTTTTCAATTGCTGCATGGTTTTATTCCCCTGTCATGGATTATTATAAAGTAAGATTCTATCCTTGAATACTGTGCAAACAAGGAAAAAGACATCTTCAGAGAATGCCATATTCTGCAGTTTATTTGCTGGGGAGAAGGAAGCACATTAGTACTAGAGGCACAACAGGAATCTCTGTTTTAATCTGTCCTTCATCCATTTCAATCACAGCTCATCGTGTATTCAAGAAACTTGATGGAATTCCTGCTATGGAGAGACATTTTTCTCAAAAAGCTTTTTTTTTTTGGTATTGTTATTATCCATATTGTATTAGCTGGGTAAGATACATATATATATATATATATATATATATATATATATATATATATATATATATATCACAGTAATGAAATGATATATTCAACTACAATTCAGAAGAGTGTATCAGTTGTATTGAAAATTATGATTACAGTATACTTAAAACTGAACGTGCTAGATAAGAGACTTTAAATCTGTGACCTAGAATGTCTGGAAGGAGAAGAGGATTTTGCTTTCCAATTAGGAGCATCGAGTGATAAAACAGAAGGAACCCTTGATAGTGCAGAAATAATTCTTTCTCATATTTTTCCAAGGAGATTTCCCTCTAAAGGATATCCCAGACCCCTGGAAAGCATAAGGCTGAGAAACTGCCATATCCCATTCATTTCCCCCCAAAATAAATGTGCATTGAATGAATACATAAACCCAAATTAAACCCCTCCTGTTTTCCAATTATGCTGTATACTGGCCATGAAAAGATTAGGAAGAAGTAATAATATAGATCATATAGAAAATATATAGTTTGCACAGTATTCCTCCCAGAAACACTTTCCCCCTACAAAAAAAAAATGCTCAAACAACAAAAATCTAAACATTAAGATATTTACAACAGTTTAAAAAAAAAACTGTGACTTCTAAAATGCTGCTTTATTTATTTTTCTCCATAATGTGACAAGTGTAGCACTTTTCATCACCTAATAACAACCCCTGCAGCTGCTTAATGAAACATGGCCACCGTCATTTATCATTATTTTCTAATGGTTCTCAGTATTGCCACACTCTTATCTAAAGAGCTAAAATTAATGTAGTTACACAGCCTATGATAAACTTGCCAACTACTTCAACCTATGACCAACATACATTTCATAATAGTCACTAATTCTGTTATTTTGTCAGGGATTGTGTGAGCTCTTATGAGAATTAGATAAAATATGTGTTTATTTCAAAGATCTTTATCCTACCTGAGGAACAACTTGTTATAGTCATTTTTGTTGTATTTATTGCTCAAATTTTTAAAACTAATAACTTTTCCTGACACTTTCTGAATTAAAACAGTGACTGAACCTTAATAGAAGTGAACTTTTAAGATTTCCAATTACTATTTCAGTCACTTGGAAGCGCTAATTTATCAAAGTTGTACTCGACAAAATCCAAATGAAAAGTTAGCAGCACTTCAGAGGTAAAGAAGTCGGAGCAGCTCTGTCTCAATTGAGAAAAAAAGGTGGTCTTTGTGTATTCATTTCCATCTGTCAGCTTCAGGAAGATTTTCCTCTTTTACAGATTCTTTTAAAATTTAAATTTAGTCTCCCTGAAGGCTCTGAAATGTCCTTTGACATAACCATTGAAAGCTGAAAATTGGCCAGGCCAGTGGGGAAAGCTGCTGACAGGGGCAGTTGTCTAGTTCTCAACATATAAAGAAGGAAGGAGGTGTCACATGGAAATGTTCCTCTCGCAGTCTTCTGTAAGAGGCGCTTCTCTCTGGCTTGGGTGGGGTTTTTTTGTGTTATTTACTCTATGTATCCCTTTAAATGTAATTAATCATTGGAGACAAAATTTATAGCATAAGCTTCTTATCTTGAACTATTTACTTAAAAATAACAAGATAGTTGTTCGTTGTTCTTGTTTGCTTTTTTCAGATCCTTAGTGATTAGGAACAAATAGGATGAAGGAGGGAAAGGGATTTTATCTCAGTGGTAAAAATAAAATGTATAATTAGTGCTTTAAGATGAAACATCACTTTTTCAATAATTAGTTAGCCAAGTTTAATCTTCACCCGTTTATGGCATTCTGTACAACACCAGTATGATATGGTAATCTAAATTTGAACAGATGTCATGAATGTTATATCAATATTTGAAGTGCTATTATGGCTATGACTCAATATTACTTTGTAAACATCCTTATTTCAAGTGGCCTGAATCACAGCACATGGTTAAATATGCAGATTCTGGAATTTAACTGCCTGATTTTATATCTTAGCTCCAATATTCACTGATTATGCCTCTTTTGGAGACTTACCCAATACCCAATTGTCATAATTATCCATCCATGAAAAAGAGGTAATAGTTATCTCATAATATAGTTTGCAAGTATTAAATGTGTTAATACTCAGTTTTGTATCTGTTACATGGTGAACATTCAATTACAATTGGTTGTTATTTATGTTTACATTACATTTACTTCCCCATTTTCTTCTTGGAGTCAGGCAAGTCATACATTGTTCTAAAATATAGACTATGGGAACAAATCTTTAGTGCAGAATATGGATAGATAAGAAGTATTTTGAGAGTAGAACCTAACTCCAATATATATTAGTTGTGAAAGTATGAATGAGTCATACTTCTACTCTCAAAATACTTCAGGCAAAAATCCTATTTTTTTTGCCTGTATTTTACCTTTTCAAATATCAGAACATCATAAAAGTTTGTCTTTAAACTGAATTGATATCACTAGTTTCTAACCCAAACAATTGTAAGTAGAGTATCAATATTTTTATTTGATCTCATACTGTGCTCATTACTACGTGAAAAATTCTGTTTATATTAGAAGAAAAACTTAACATTTGGAGTGGAGGGGCTTAGCTATGTGCCATAAACTGCTTGGAGCTCTTCACCTATACAGTTTAATCATTTTGAAAATGTATGAGTTAGGTTTTGATATTATCATATTAAATAAGTACTCTAAAGTATAGAAATATCAAATGACTCATTCACACTTTCACAACTAATATATATTGGAGTTAGGTTCTTAACCTAGGCACCTTAGCTTTTCATAATTGAGAACAGTAGTTTAATAGGTTTCAGTGGTTTCAATATCCAACCTGACCGAGGTTCACCGCTTGAGCTTTTATTAGAGTTTACTATAGTGATATTATAGCCCATCGTAATTTACCTCAGGAATCTGAATCTCACCTTCCTTCCTGCTCCACAATTTTCACTTAACTCAGTTTAGAAGTTAAAATATTTTGACGTTTATTTCTTTAATAACTAATTATTACAACAAACACTTTTGTATTTAGCATGCCAGGTCATGCTAATATTTTAGCTTGGCGCCTCTCTAGTGTACTTAAAATTTGTGGGTTTTTCTATATTTTCAAATAAGCCCCATCACTGGATTATATTCTTGTGACTAATTACCAATGTTAGTAAAACTTGGGTTTGTTAAAACAGATTCTTGGGCCATACACCTGGAGTTTCTGATTCATTAAGTATTGACTGGAGCTCAGAATTTGCATTTGGACCACAATGTGATACCATTGGTATAGACTAATATAGTGCATTTTTTAATGCTTTCAATCACTATGTCCCCATGAATATTAAGTAGCTTTTTTTATCATTCATATGAACATTATTATTTTTTTAATATATTTTATTGATTAAGATATTACATATGTGTCCTTATCCCCACGTTACCCCTTACCCTCACCTCCCACCCCTCCCCCGCTCATGCCCTCACCGCCCTGTTTTCCGTGTCCATTGGTTAGGCCTATATGCTTGCATATAAGTCCTTTGGTTGATCTTTCCCCCTTACCTCCACCCTCCCCTACCTTCCCTCCAAGGCCCGACAGTCCAATCAATGCCTCTCCATCTCTGGATCAGTCCTTGTTCATCAGTTTATGTTGTTCATTATATTCCACAAATGAGTGAGATCATGTGGTATTTATCCTTCTCTGACTGGCTTATTTCACTTAGCATAATGGTCTCCAGTTCCATCCATGCTGTGGCAAATGGTAAGAGTTCCTTTTTCTTCTTCCACTTCCTAAAGAATACCTTTCAGCATTTCATATAATGCTGGTTTGGTGGTGATGAACTCCTTTAGCTTTTTCTTATCTGTGAAGCTCTTTACCTGACCTTCTATTCTGAATGATAGCTTTGCTGGATAAAGTAATCTTGGTTGTAGGTTCTTGCTATTCATCACTTTGAATATTTCTTGCCACTCTCTTCTGGCCTGCATGGTTTCTGTTGAGAAATCAGCTGACAGTCGTATGGGTACTCCCTTGTAAGTAACTGACTTTTTTTCTCTTGCTGCTTTTAAGATTCTCTCTTTGTCTTTTGCTCTTGGCATTTTAATTATGATGTGTCTTGGTGTGGCCCTCTTTGGATTCCTTTTGCTTGGGGTTCTCTGCGCTTCTTGGACTTGTAAGTCTATTTCTTTCACCAGGTAGGGGAAGTTTTCTGTCATTATTTCTTCAAATAGGTTTTCAATATCTTGCCCTCTCTCTTCTTCTGGCACCCCTATAATTCTGATGTTGGTACGCTTGAAGTTGTCCCAGAGGCTCCTTACACTATCTTCATATTTTTGGATTCTTTTTTCTTTTTGCTTCTTTGGTTGGGTATTTTTTGTTTCTTCGTATTTCAAATCTTTGACTTGATTCTTGGGGTCCTCTTGTCTGCTGTTTGATCTCTTTATATTATTCTTTATTTCAGTCAGTGTATGCTTAATTTCTAGTTGGTCTTTTTTCATATCCTCCAGGGTCTCACTAAATTTATCGGCGGTTTCCATAAAATTCTTGAAAAACCTTATAAACGTGATTTTGAACTCTATATCCAGTCATTTGCTTTACTCCATTTCTATCAGTTGTGACCTGTTTCTTTGTCTCCGCATTTTTTATGCTTCCCTGTGTTGGTAGAGTGGTTTTGTGTTCTAGGTGTCCTGTAGGGCCCAGTGGCTCAGCCTCCCCAGTTACCTGAGGTGGACATTCTTGGTGCACCCCCTTGTGGACTTCGTGCACAGTCTTGTTGTAGTTATGCCTTGATTGTTGTAGGTATCACTGGGAGGAATTGACCTCCAGGCCAATTGGCAGTGAGAATTAGCTGTGTCTGCAGTGGGAGAACTTCTGTGCTGAAGACACCCTTCTGGGGCAAGACTTGCTTCAGTGGGGCTTTGGTGCTCACTGAGTCTGCCCCCTGAGTGTGTCCCTTATGGATCTGAGGAGTTGTAATCTGGATGGTCCCACTCTGACCACTGGGTACACTGGCTCTTGGATCTAAGGAGGTGCTAATTTAGTCTCTGCCTGAGGTTACCCAGCAGGAGCTATGGAAAGATCTGCAGATTCCCCTTCCTTTTTTGGAGTTTGGAGGTGCCCTGATGAGGCCCAGCTGTGAAGTAATGCAAGCTGCTGTGGGGCCTTGGGCCTTCTCTTGTAAGTTCTGGGTCTGTCTGGCCCAGCTGTAATTTGTTAGGTAATTTTCAGGTTGCAAAGGGCCAGGGCATTCATATGCAAAAGCCTCTGCCACAGCCTGGGTGGGGTGGGGTCTCAAGGAATCAACAGGGCGGAGCAAGCAGCTATGGCAGATCCTCAGCCCTGCCCTAAGGGGCCGTGCGTCTCAGTGTCCCGGTAATTTAATTGCTGCTAGCACCTCTGAGGGAAAGCCGCCCTCGAGTTCTGAGTTCTGCCCACTGCCAGACAGTCCAGTTTCTCCCCGTATGAGTCCTGGGTCCCCAGAGACTTCCCGGAACTGGAGTTCAGAGCAGTCGGGAGCTTGTGCCTCCCTCCCGATTCAAAAAGACAGCCGCGTCCTCAGGTACCAGCCCCTTTCCGTGCACACGCTCAAGCCTCCGTACCTTTGCACTTTACTTCCGCAGCTCCTGACTCTCAGTGTGCTTTTCTCTTTCCTTCTAGTTGTAGAATTTCCACTCAGCCAGCCTTCCTGTAGTTCTGGATGATGTCTGTTTTGTCTTTTTGTTGTATTTGTGAAGTTGTTGTAGGAGGCAGCAATTTCGGTGTTTACCTATGCCGCCATCTTGGTTTCTCCAAACATTATTATTTTTAACCCTTGATAAAATTTTAGCTAGCAGAATATCCATATTAGATAGAAGTTGGTAAACTTTTGATTCTAAGACGATTTTTCTTCTCCATTTATTAGATATGTTTCTGTATTTCATAAACTAGAAAGGAAGCTTTTGTGGAACAGGAGGCTGTATAATCAACTGTAATCATTCGTTAGTTACCATTGTCTCATGTTGATCACTATCACTTGGCAGGCTGTAAAGTAGCCCATACTCTTAGCCAAATTCAAATTCCAGCTCTACCATTTCTAAAAACTTATCACTCTGATTAAATTACTTAATCTCCATGTGTGACAGTTTTCTAATCCAAAATATGAGGCCATCACAGCATCTATCTCATTAGGTAGTTTTTGTGTTAGACAGAATATTATATATGGCACTTAAACAATGTAGGATATATATGTCTTAGCTTTTACTATGATGATATACTTTGCATAACATAAAATATTATAGAACATAAAATATTTTTGGAGAGTTTAGTGTCTGATAAAATATGATGGCATAACAATTAAGAGTCAAAATGAAATTGAAACCTCAGCTTAACATGTTTTTGTGCTGCTTTTGTATTTTTAATTCAACTATAATATTTCTGGTGGTTTTATAATTGAAACATTTCTGATAAAAAGTCCTTCAAAAATACTTTATTACTGGAGCAACAAATAAACTTTGTTATTTATGAGAGAAGTAATTTCTTATTCTTGAGGGCATTGCATCCATTAAAAATCTATTTGAAATCCTTTCATAAACACAGTACTTATAATACAGAATCCACCTTTTGTTTTAAAATCCTTTTTTTTCTGATAACCTTCCATGTATTTTATAATTGAAATTTAATCATCAGAATGGATCAGTTGTTTGGGTAAATATTTATTTCAATTCCTAATTTTAGAGAAGACTTATCATTTTCATACAAGAATAACTAATAGTGACTGTGTCCTAAAGAGTAGTGTTTCACCTGATTAAAACCAAATTAACATAAACAAACTATTCTAGGAAAATTAAATGTTGTACTGAATATCATTTAGCAGTTCCCCGAATGTTACAGTGCCAATTTGTAATAATTGTTTTATGTGTATGGACATTTAAATACTTTGAAAGAAACATAATGCTCACTGTGCATCTTCAATATGCTTTCTGTACCACAACCCTACTAAATAAATACACAGAATGAAATATCTGATGAAAGAAATAGAGCAGCCAATAAATAAGCAGTCAGGTCTCAGAAATTTGAAAGTATCTGATGTAACTACACTAGACATGACAAGTTCAGTGGGTTGATGAAAGCGGGGCTGCATCACAAGTTTCTTTTGGGACTTAATATAGAAAGGAATGGTGAGCTGTTTAAAAATTGGGCACAGAAAAGACACCTGAAAATATTAATTTATAGATTACTTTAATAGTAATTAAATTGAAGTTGGCAAGATTAAAAGCAGAGAGAGTTACAAGTCAAGCAGTTAGGAAATTAATGCTAGAATCAAATTAATGATAAAAAGTCCTGAGTTAATTTACCTAATAGTATGGGTGAAGAATTATAATAGGTATTAATAATCAAGGATAGAAGAAAGTCAACTAAGATTAAGGATTTATATCATTTCCTCCTTAAGACTTTAGTAAAGTGAGATTAAAATAACAATCTACAATCATAGTAGGAGACTTAAATATCCCATTGACACCACTGGAAAATCCTCTAAACAAAAAATCAGTGAAGAAACAGCAATCCTAAATGACTCACTAGATCAGATGGAATTAATTGACATCTTCAGAACATTCCACCCCAAAGCTACAGAATATACATTCTTCTCAAGTGCACGTGGGACATTTTCAAAGTTAGACCACATATTGGGACACAGGCAAAGTCTCTTCAAATTTAAGAAGATATAAATCATTTCAAGCATCTTCTCAGATTACAATGGCATAAAATTAGAAATCAACTACAATAAAAACAATGAAAAAAATCAAACACTTGGAGGCTAAATAGCTTGCTATTAAACAATGATTAGTTTACGAAAGAGATCAAAGAAGAAATAAAAAGCATCCTGGAAACAAATGACAATGAAAATACAACAATCCAAAATCTATGGGACACAGTGAAAGCAGTCCTGAGAGGGAAGTTTATAGCTCTACAGGCCTACCTCAAAAAACAAGAAAAAGTGGTAATAAATTACCCAACCCTACAACTTAAAGAATTAGGACGAGAGCAACAAGAAAAGCCCAGAGTAAGCAGAAGGAAGGAAATAATAAAGATCAGAGTGGAAATAAACAACATAGATACCAAAAACAATACAGAAGATCAATAAAACCAAGAGCTGGTTCTTTGAAAGGATAAACAAGATTGTTGAAACTCTAGCCAGGCTCACCAAGAAGCAAAGAGGACCCAAATAAACAAAATCACAAATGAAAGAGGTGAAGTAGTAAATGACCCCACAGACATACAAAGGATTGTAAAAAAATATTATAAACAACTCTACTCCAACAAACTGGACAACCTAAACAAAATGGACTTCCAAAATGATTGACATTTTTCAGTAAATTAAGTACCAAAATTTTCTTTTCTTTCCTGAGACCAAGTCTGGGAAAGATCATGTAAGAATGATTTGAGGGGCCATTAAAATAAAATAGAATTTCAGGTCATGCCTTGCATAGCTTTCAATTTAGTCTCTAAACCTGGCAGAATTTGAAAAAGATAACGTTGTGCTAGAGACCTCATCCTGAATCAAGTGTTGAATACCTGCCAAAGACTTATCTGCACTTTAGGGGGCCATGACCAGGTAAGGACTGGAATCAATCAGTGGCATCAGGTGTACTGTCTCCAGAATGTTTCCACAGAATGTCTGTTATGAATAAGAAAAATGTAAAATATGTGAACAGCACCCTTTTCAGTTGGAACTCTATTTACTAAATAGTGACACCATTTTCTTTGAACCATATCTTTGGTGATTTTCTCCACCAGATATTTTTTCTCCAATGAAATAACTTTTGAAAAGCAGTATTTTCATCGTACGTTAATCATGATTTCAGTCATTATGGTCAGATCTCTTTACATTAGATATGAAACAGTATGATAGAGTAATAATGGTATAAAAATTAGATGCTCATGAAAAAGGTCCTTGTTAGAATTCATAATAGAAAGTCTATTTAAAATAAAATACAGAAATGATGCCTAGTACAAAACAATAAAGGCAGGGTTGCCATCAGTTGTGCGATGCAGAAAGGCACTTGGTGAAGGCAGGAAGTGGGGCTGAAAACCAGTGCATGTCACTTTTCACGCCAGGCACTATAGAGCTCTTTTGTACTCACCAAGAAGTGCTTTCTTCTTTCCACAAAGAGTTGTATTCACCAGTGATTTCTTCTTTGCACAAAGACAGTATTTGCTTGCAAAGCTTTGTACCAAGGGTTGTGTGCAGGCAGATAAGTGCCTTTCTTCAGTCATGAGAAGGTGCAGTCAAGTCTAAAAGACCCCTGTTAGAAGTGCATAGTAATTTGAAAATTTTTTTAATCCAACCAATCACAATGTTGGGTCTTCAGGAAGTTATAATAGATTCTGATATTTTGGTTTGCTGTATGACCTTGTAAAATATCTTTGTTTGTAATGTCATAGTACCATAATGAAATATCATTTTCTTCTTAAAAGGATGTTATAATGTTTAAAAATAATAAAATAACTATATATTTAAATACACTGGTAATGCAAGTATAGGATATTTGTTTTATAAAGGTAAAGAGTTAATTCAGCTGGTGAATTCTAACTTTTTAAAGTTTATTTCATGTAGTAATAAAGAATAGAAAAATTAAAAGATGTTTTATAAGTTTGCTATTTACATTATATATATTTTTCATGCTTTTGTTCAACTTGCTGGAGATATATTCAAATTCAGCTCTCCATATTTACTTATATATAATGACATATAGGCTGGGACAAAAGTTAACAGTTGTTCATATGGAAAATAATACAATAATTAATACATAATAACACAATATAAACTGTTCCCTGTACTCAAAACTGTAAACCTTCCTTTGTCCAATCTGTCTAATCACTTGTAACTGAAATAATCCTAAGCACTGAGCCCTATTCTAAGAAAAAAAAATTATATATGTAGACTGTTAAAAGATTATTTTTAAAGGTAAAATGATTCTCATGCAGATATAAAATAAAGATGTTAAACTGCAGTTAGCTCATTATTTATGAGGGAACTAGGCCAATATTATACAACCAGTTCAAAAAGTCAAAAAGCCATGCATTTATATGGAGTAAACCATTGTAGAAATGAACCTGGCTTTTTTTTTTCTTTTTCTTTTTTCACAAAAGGGGGTAGAGAAATCAACAGAACCTACCAGGCAGAATTCTTTTGCAAGTTCATAGACAAGAGTTATTTTTCATTGGTATCAGTTATCTGGAATTTACAGGGTAGTAAAATGCCTCAAAGACAATGAAAGGCTAAAGTTAGATAACCCAGAAATTCATGTTATAAATAATGAAAACTTTTCCTTCTTCTTATGGAGACATCTAATAATTTCTTTCTTATTCCAAACATTTTTACCAAACTACTCGAGAAAGCACAATGTAGTCTAAACTACGTTTAAATTGTACAAAGTGAAAGTCTTTCTATATAAATTATATACGCTACTGTCATTATTTTAATTATGGAAACAAGAAGAAATAAATTTAATATTGGAAAATAAAAGAGCACTAAACCATTGTATATTTTGTATTAGTATATACATGAATGTGTAATATATTGGTATATGAATCTTAATGTATGCTGTCCTCAAGGAGAAGGTGTTTTTTTGTTTTCACTGCTCAAAACAGGTAACTAAATCAAGAAATTGAATAAATGCAAAGTTTACAGTGTATGTAAAGCAAAATCCTGGTTTTCCTCTTTCCTCAGAAAATTGAAAGCCAGGAGTGGTTTTTAAATGTATTTATTAAATAATTCTACAACTCACTTATAAAAATGGATGGCTTTAAAAACAAAGAGTTTGTAATTCATTTTCATCTGAAAACATACATGAAAAGGACAAGAACTTAAGTGATTCTCTTTTATTCATAAGGTGAAAATTAGGAATTTTTCATCTCTTGTCTTTAGAAATTTCACACATTTTAATGAATTTTTCCGATGTAAATATATTCAAAACTCATATGCTTTTAGTTTGTAGAAAATTACTTTGAGAAAAGTCAAATTAATGAAATAGCAACTTCTCATTGTAGAAAGTTATCTTGAACTTATCTTTGACAAAGCAACCCATAAACTTTTCTGAACATAAATCAGTACCATATCAAAGGAATATATCTTCATATGCACGCTTATTACTTGTATTAATATGACCACAGATTTTATATATACACACATACACACATACTACATAAAGGGAAATCAAAATGTCAGCTGGATTTCACAGAAAACTTTTTCATTTCAGACAAAGGCAACATCTATTTTCCTCAGATTCTTCCACCTAGTTTGCATCAGTGAGTAGGTGTTTTTCTCTTTTTGAAATATAGATTTTATGAAAAAACTAGAAGCCCAACGCATGAAATCGCGCAGCCTGCCCACCCGCACGTGCCCCACCGCACTCACAGCCCCGCCCACCTGCGCCGGTTTTGGTCTTTATGACGTTAGGACCACAGGCCTTTTATATTATAGATGCTCCAAGTCACTGATCATCAGAGAGATGCAAATGAGAACATCAGGAGGTATCACCTCACACTTGTCAGAATGGCTACCATCAACAAATCAATAAATGACAAATGTGGAGAAAAGGGAACCCTTGTGCACTGCTGGTGGCAATGCAGACTGGTGCAACCACTATGGAAAACAGTAGGAGTTTCTTCAAAAAATTAAATATGGAACTGCCATTTGACCCAGTAATCTCATTTCTAGGAATATATCCTAAGAAACCCAAAACACCAATCAGAAAGATTGTATATTTATTTGCTTTCTGTCTCATAAGCCCAATTTCTACTGATGGCATATACAGTCTACACTTAATTTAGACACCTTCTAGTATTAATTTATCCTCTTCTACTCACATCTCTTATATAGTGTGTCCTCTGCCTTTCCTAAGTACTAAATATATTTGGTAAAGGTCATTATAGGCTATTGTTAAAACACTATGTATATCCATAAGGACATGCATAACTAAATAGTTTTTTGTTACTTGTTTGACTAATTGTGAATTAAAAGAAAATGTCGAATAGTGTCATATTTCTATGGCAATACTGACAAATTGAACTATTAGCAATTATAATTTTCCAGAAAACAAAACAATGAACGTTTCATTTAGGTAATTTAAAACCAATTATCCTTAATATGTAGTATATTCTATATGAGTTATTTTTTTTAATTTCAGAAAAAATTGGGAGTCCACATTGGTAATATTCTAAATAATCATTATATAGTAGAGAATGGCTGATGCATATTTAGTTAAAGAAGTCTCCTTATGACCATTTAACTATGTAACTAACAGAACCAGTACTTATTTGAGAACACTGAGTAATCCCTCTCTTACAAAGAGACAAATTGGCAAAATCATTTGTGTTTATTTGGTTGGTTTGGGGATAGTAGGGAGGTAATTGATGCTAGCTAGCATCAATGCTATGACTAATCGAAATATTAAATATATGATATTCATATGACAATGTCTTTTGAAGGTCAGCAGTACAAAAAAAGAAGAAATGACAACACACAGTTGTGACTACTACAGGGACATGGGTTTTTACAGGTGACATCTATTCAGATAAATTATTTATACATGATCATTGTATTGAGATAAGAAAATTTAATTAAATGAAATTGCCCACATACATAAAATACAAATTTATTCCCAAATTCAACAAGCTATAAAATTGTTAATATTAACCTACTTCAAAATTAAGACTATATAAAAGTATCTATGATAAAACAACAACAGCAGCAACAACACTATGAATGTTGCTATTCTGATGTTTAGCACTAGTATATGATAGTATTTGACCATTTATAGTTGAATAAGGATAAAAATGTGTCCAGAGGTTGATGTCCATTGATTAGTATTATTTCCTTTGTGTGCTTAGCAAAAAAATAAAATAAAAAAATAATATATATAGTGTGCATATATGTGTGTATGTGTGTATTAGAGACTATATACATATATGAACAAAGAAATGCTTTTTTTCACTATCACTTTTGTATTTTTCTGTGGTAAATAAAACAAAGAATATCTGAGATATTAGAAGGCTAGAAAGATGTAATCTTGACTGATTAAAATATTCAGTGACTAGAAAATACATATGATCATACTCTTAACACCAAACTGGCCATACAACCTAGGGCTTATTGATAAACTTCATGGAGAAATGAACTCAAACTAAAACTTCTATTATATACTAGAGGCCCGGTGCATGAAAATTCATACATTGGAGGGGGGTGGCCTGTTGCATGAAAATTCATGCACTGGAGGGGGGGTCCCTCAGCCCAGCCTGCCCCCTCTCACAATCCAGAAACCCTCAGGGGCAGGAGGCAACCCAGCAACCAGGGGAAGGCGATGCCCCCATCACACCTCTGCTGCTGCCACTGTCGGCAGCACAAGCCTCAGCAGGCCCTGGTTACCTGAGCCTTGGGCTAGCCCTGGGCAGCTGGGGGACTGGGGGACTAGGGGATCCTGGAGACAGGCACGTGGAGTGCCCAGGTGGGGGCAGTCCCGACCTTATTACACGCCAGCTGCCCCGGTGGGGCTGAGGGGAGTGGGTGCCACCATCTTGTGGCTGTGGGTGCTGCCATATTTAAGGGTGGGGCAGTCAGTTAGCATAGTCTCTCCTTATTGGCTATGGGTGCCACCATATTTGAGGGCAGGGCAGTCAATTAGCATATTCCCTCCTTATCGGCTGTGGGCTCCTCCACCTTTGTGATGGTGTGAGGGTCAATTAGCATATTCCCTCTTTATTAGATAGGATAAATTTAGCATTAAATGTAATCCTTACAGAAGAGGACTATATTCCTACTAGAGCATATTTTTTCTGTGTGTGTGTTTTTTTTTAAACCAAGGCACTATTCTTAATTGCTGCTTCTCTACATTTCCCATGTAGAAGTATTACAGGTTTTCTCTCTAATTGTGGCTTAGAAGTTGTCCTGGTAATACTATCTCTATTTGATTTAGATTTTTTGAAGTCATGTTGCTATGTGCATACATAATCATGATTTTTAGTTGGTGAATCATTCATGTCATTATTATGTGTAGTGTTTCTTAATGATGGTAGGAACACTTCTCTGTCTCAATATAGATGAAATGGCAATAAAAGCTTTATTATTCTGTATGCATATCAGATTTCATGCATGATGGCAGTCCTTAGAAGACTAATGTTCTCGACAAAATTTTGCACATTTTTTTTAGAGTAACATGGAAGAAAGAACACTTAAAGCTTTTCTGTCTTCTCAAGAGAGCAGATGCACCTTTTGAGCTGTGTATACAGCATGAGAAAATCCTGTATTTATGAGTGTTGGGCTTATAATTCTTGAGTCAAAAGTTTCTCAACTTTTCATGTAAAGTTAAACACCATGTCTATTATTGGGCTAACTATATTTTTAAGACTATGGTATGATAATTGTACTTACTTCATGGGTCATTATTAAGGTTAAATGAATTATCTGTAAATCTTAGAACACTACAGCACACAATAATTGCTTTTTAAATATAAAGCCATTATATGCCTCTGGCTACATAGATATAAATAGCATTATGTCTATAATATCTATACAAACAATAAAATTTTCATTGAAAGACACATCTTTGAATGATGTGATAAAATTATTGAACACGATTGCTTAGTGTTCAAGAGTTCTAAGAGACCTGTTCCTTTTAAAAAAAAATTCGTTTTTATTGATCTTTTTAGAGAGAGATGAAGGGAGAGGGATAGAGAGATAGAACCATTAATGAGAGAGGAGCATCATCAGTTGACTGCCTCTACACCTGCACCTGCTTCCTCCTAATGGCCCCTACTGGGGATCAGGTCCACAACCTGGGCATGTGCTCTGACCAGGAATAGAACCAGTGACCTCTTGGTTCCTGAGTCAGTGCTCAACCACTGAGCCATATTGAGCAAGCTAAGAAACCTATTCTTTTTATTATTATTATTTTGTTTTATTGCTTAAAGTATTACAAAGTATATTATATATGTCTCCTCCCCCCCCCTTGACCTTCCCCCGGCCTCCCCTACCCCCCAGTGTCTTGTGTCCATTGGTTATGCTTATATGCATGCAAAGAAGTCCTTTGGTTGATCTCTTACCCCCTCCACCCCATACCCTCCCTGACCTTCCCGCTATAGTTTGACAGTCTGTTGGATGCTGCTCTGCCTCTGTATCTATTTTTGTTCATCAGTTTATAATGGTTTTTATTATCCATAAATGAGTGATATCATGTAGTATTTTTCTTTCATTGACTGGCTTATTTCACTTAGCATATGCTCTCCAGTTCCATCCATGCTGTTGCAAATGGTAAGAATTCTTTCTTTTTTACAGCAACATAGTATTCCATTGTGTAGATGTACCACAGTTTTCTAATCCATTCATCTGCTGATGGGCACTTAGGCTGTTTCCAAATCTTAGCTATGGTAAATTATGCTGCTATGAACATAGGGATGCATATATTCTTTCTGATTGGTGTTTCTGGTTTCTTGGGATATATTCCTAGAAGTGTGAATCTTAGTTTTGACTATATTTGATGCACTGATAGTAACTTTTTTGTAACCTGGTTAATTTTTTCACAATGATTGTCAAATTATTTAAAAATTAAAGAATGTCTTTTATATAGCACTAGAGGCGCGGTGTGTGGATTCTCACACCAGTGGGGTCCCTCGTCCTGGCCTGCAGGGATTGGGCTGAAACCTGCTCTCTGACATACCCCAAGGGGTCCCAGATTGCGAGAGGGTGGTTCTCAGGTGACACACCTCGAATCGGGCTCATCACCCAAGAACTGCAGCTGCCAAGCCACTGCAGCTTGGCAGCTCCTGCATTGAGTGTCTGCCCTTTGTTGGTCAATGCGCGTCATAGCTACCGGTTGGATGGTCAAACGGTTGGCCAGTCATTTAGGCTTTTATATATACTAGAGGCCCAGTGTACAGATTTGTGCACCAGTGGGGTCCATCAGCCTGGCCTGCGGGGATTGGGCCAAAACTAGCTCTCCAACATCTCTCGAGGGGTCCTGGATTGCAAGAGGGTGGTTCTTGGATGACACGCCCCAGAATTGAGCTCCCTCCTCTCTGGTTCTGCATCACCTGAGAACCGCAGCTGCCAAGTCACCACAGCTCGGCAGCTCCTACATTGAGTGTCTTCCCCCTGGTGGTTAGTGCACGTCATAGTTACCGGTCAGCAAGTCAGCCGGTGGGCCAGTCAGTTAGGCTTTAAATATATAGATATATTATTCCTAGAATTAACATAAAGTAGGTAGTAGAAATCAAAACTTAAAACTCTATAACACACAGTCTACCACAAAAACAATAAGATCTGTGCCATGTAATATGTAGGGCAATATGCACTTACATTTTAACAGCAATTGTAGGACTGCAAAAAGATGGAAGGTCTGACATATCATGTACAAAATATTTGTACATAGGTTGCAGAAAAAAAATGATTAGAAAAAACTTAATTCATACACTCCTTAACAGCATTAGCTGTTATATATTCTATAAGAGGTGTGCTTTTTCATATGAAGCACATATTTTCTAGGTCTTTACTCTAATGATAGTGACATAAAGACTGGTAAATTCACTGACCATCAAAATAACAAATTTGACTAGTTATAATAATGAATACTGTAAGTTGTATTTACATCTGGTAAGATAAATTTATATTTTTTAATTTTTTTTGAGCAATCTACATTATTGATTTCACCATCATACTGTGTTCTATTTTATTTTATTGTGTTTTCGGTTAGCATGTTCAGCATGTTTACTTTATAGTATGTGACTATGTTTGGGAGGATGATAAGTGGTAACTGAGTAATAGCTAAGTTGCACACTCACTCCCGAGTGTGTCAGCTTTGAAGAATGTAGTTGAAAACAGAGGATAGAGTGCCTAATCTTGCCCCTAAAAACATTTATGCTCATGTCTTCCTAGGTTTAGGAGAGCAAAGTGACGTGATTATTAGAGCACCTTTATTGAAATTAGAATACATAATCACATTTGCCAAATAAGAAAACCAAACTCTTTTTTACTACAGCCTAGTATATAAATTTACAGTTGTCAATGTGCCATATAACTGACAAAAGTACATCATAAGTAGTGAAGTTCTTGGACAATGAATGGTTAACTCAAAATACTTTTATTTCCAAGAAGATTCATTTCAGAAATTAATGAGTAAGCATTGCAATTGAATTAATTGTTTTTAATTATTTACTTTTCTTCAACAATGCTTAAGGAGATCATAAATTAAACAAAATCAAATTTTGTATATGGAGAGAGTGGGGGAAGGGTAAAAGAATTAATATCTCTCATAAAATATATTTATTGATTTTAAAAATGTCCTGTAACCCAACTGGCATGGCTCAGTAGTTGAGCATCAACCTATGAACCAGGAGGTCATGATTGGATTCCTGATCTGAGCATGTGTCTGTGTTGCAGGCTCGATCCTCAGTGGAGGGCATGCAGGAGGCAGCTGATCAATGATTCTACACATAGTTTAGCAACCTACACCTTAATATGAAGATAATAGTTTTCTATGTTAAATTTAATTAATATTAGCTAATTAAATCTTTATACTAAATTTTGACTTACTGCTTTGCTATAAATACAAAATATTTTTCTAAAAATATGAAAAATAATTCTATTAGTTATTGCAAGGTTTGAGGAACAAAATAGTTTCATTATATATTCCAGTAATGAATAGACTTGGCACTGAAAGGTATCCAAGTTTTATTCTTTGAATTTTTAAGATTTCAGTTTATACAAGAATCAAATTAATCAAATTCTAAACATAAATGTTAAAAGAGAAAAATGGAATTCTTATATAGTTAGGTTTGAATATTTTTGCATTGAAGGGAATTGGTATATTTTACTGATGGATGGGAGGGAAGGATACAAGTATAATTTCAAAAAGATAGGAACAAATTACAGCCTTTGACAAACATAGTAAGCATAATTGATATGTATATAATCTATAATTCTTATCACTTATGTACTCAAAATTGATGGTTGTACTATCAGATATATAAAATGTAATTCTCTGTTCCATGGAGACTTGGAGATGTACTGCCTGCTACACAGGGTGGGGTCATTGAATGTCAGAGTTTCGTTATCTTTCCAGGTTCCACAAGGTGGATTTTAACACCCCAGGTAGAATGACACTGCGTTGAGAGTTGGCGGAGAGGCAGTGTCATAGGAAGAATGATGGTACGGGTACTACCACACAGGGACCTCCTCTGTCTTGTTCTCAGTGTCTGGGGCAGGCTCAGCAGAGCAGCTTCTTCCTGTTCCCCCAAAGCAGGAGTGGTCAGGAAAGCATTTCTTTTCTTGAGCTACTCCAAGCTAGCACAGCCATTGACTGTTGAGAAAGGAATCCAGCCAAAGAAGCTAATAAACAAAAATGCCTGATGTTATTCTTGGATGAGGACATGCTTTCTACATATCCATTGATGTTTATTTTTCTAAATATCTATTGTTCTTCATTAATAATGCTGGTCCTTTTTCTTTCAAATTGAAACTTATTGAAAGGACAGGAACTATTTAATATTTCCCAATCTGCACTTTGTTCTTACTCCTTAGCCCATTGCAATATGAATTCTGCTCTAGTTATTTATTGAAATTATTCTGTAAAGCCATTCATCATCTCTAAGCAATATAATGGGAATGTCTTATTGTTTATCTAACTTCTATTCTGAAACATTTGACATTTCATCAGACCCTCTTTCTTGAAAAGTTCTTTCCCCTTAGCTCCCTCCTTTCCGGTACTTTCTTATGGTTTTCCTACATCACAGGTACTACTTTTTTTTTTCTTTGTGAGTTCTGCTTTCTAAACCTGTAATTTAAGCAGTGATATTGCCTTGAGTTTATTATTATATTTATTTTTCACTTTACCAATAATCCTTGGACAAACTTACTGAATCTGTGTATAAGTTGATTTTAAAACTCATTTCTGAAGATGAGAAGTAGAGAATAAAGGATAGAAAAGATATTGTCTCTGTAAAAATCATTCTGTTTCTTTCTAGCTCTGTAACTTTGAACCATTTATATAATCTCTCTGTGCTTTGGCTTGTCATCTGTAAAATGGTGAAAATTATATTATTTATCTATCTTTTTGGATTAATGTGAGAGTTAAGTGGTTTAATAGATACAGAGTTCCTAGTACATCGGAAGCCTGCATTACAAGTAATCTATTATTAATAACAGATGTATCTATTTATTACTTTAAAAAAATCTGTGACAGATTTTTATTAAGACTTAATTTATGCTGTTTTACATAGGTTTATAACTGCTTATCATACATTATCATAGAATATGTATGCCTTAACTTCAAAGGTTTTTTTATTTTTATTTTCTTTGGATTTCCAGAAATACCTCAATGCTTGGACTTAGGAAGCTTTCAGTTTGGAAACAAAAGTATTAATAGAGAACATCATGATGATACATTATTTGAATAGATCGAAATTTGAGTGCAACAACCCAAATTGTATTCCCTTCCCTAAATTTTAAATGTTGTTTAAAAGGTTTTCAGCATTTCAATTCTATTTTTCATCTGCCTCTCATCGACATTCTGACCTCTTCAGTCCCTATGATCACAGGTCAGCCCCTACAAACTCATCCCGCCTCCCACCTCCTCACCTTCAGTCAAATGAAAGGACATAAAGATGCAAGGTCAAATACCGAAATCCCAGGTGGGGCTATTGGAAAGGTCTATTATCATTTCCACATTCTTTCACCACACATTTCTCTCTATTTCTGAAGCACACCCACACACACACGGATACACACACACCTACATACATATTTGAAGGCTTCTTTTGTGCCACTTTCATGGACACCAAAATTGCTACCTATCCCTCTGGATTTGATTACTTCTCTCCTGTGTCTGATTCTTTTGCTATTCTTATTGCTAAAACATATTCTTCTTATTTTTATATATTGAAAACAGAATAATGTAAAATTGACTTAATCTGCAGCACAAAGTTTAGATTTTTTTTGCAAAAAAATGAAGTTCTTGACAAGATTGCTAAACAATAAAATTGATGAACAACAGTAGTCATTTTCACTGTCTTTGAAAAATAAGATAGTCTCTCATTCTCCAGCAGAGGTTGTTTTCTGTCTTATCTTAAAAGAGAATGAGACTTCAAATATTGCTTTTCAACCCAGGCTTAGATCTATATTTAAAATTCTTTAGAAATCTTCTTTCTAAACTGTAGATTCTGTCAAATTCTAATTGTCAATATTGACCACAAATATAAGTTATCTTTTCCCCCTAAAATATGACATACAAACTATTTAGGTATTATGATACCCATTTTTTTCATTTATAATTACATTATAAACTCTATTTTCTGTAATGTAGTTTATATCACATTTGGTCTCAATGATATGCAATTAATTTTAGTGCACTATTTATGAAGACATCAGTATGAGTCCATTGTAAGTAAAATCCTTTGTAAAATAATCATGTGAAGATTTTAGAAGGATTGTAATTACTTTTGAAAAAATTATGTCAAGCAATTATTTTCATTAACAGTGATGTTCCCACTATTCCTATGGTTATACTATGGGAGATATGAAAAACATGTAATGCATTGCTACTTTAATAAACATATTTTAGTTATGAAGATGAAATTTGAAAAGTTAAGACTTTAAGATATAAAATGCAAATACATATCATAGTATACACACTAAGTATTCTATAAGGAAAAATAAATGAATAGATGAAAAATAACAATACTTTGGGAAGAATACAAGTATGAGCTTAGTTGCATTATAAATAGAATAAAGAAAAAATGTAAATACACACACATATAAATTTCTTCAAAACAAACCCACATATTATAAACATATATCCAGTTAAAAATGTGCTATAGTATTTGGGAGCCACATATATATGTGTGTGTGCTTAAGTGCAAAATTCAGCACAATCTAACCTAATCTGGCCTTGGGCAAGCCATTTCATCTTCCTGTGCCTTATGTTCAAAACCTGTGAAATTATCAGTATGGGGATGTATTATGAGGATTAAAACGAAGATATATTTAAGCACTGGAGCCAATGAGAGCTACCATGTGTTTCTATGTACCTCATAGAACCAATGCCTTAGGCATAGAGAGAATACACACTAAATATATTCTTATTAGGTTTGATACAGACAAAATTTTTCTAATCTGCCATGAAAATAGCCTGATTTTTTTCTTGCACAAGTTGTAAACTATACCAAGTAGAAACAAAAATTATGTACGAAGTATGGCATTTATAAGGTTCTAGCTTCTAAACATTAATAAAGTAAATGATTTGTTTTCCATAATATTGCTTTGAAAATAACTTAGTTCTTTTGTTACAGGAGATAACTGCAAGGCCACTGAATACAGCAAGATGAAAAGCATGCTTTTAGATTTACAAAAGCAAAAATATATTACGCGAGAAAATGAAAACCCTAACGATGATGACATATCTCGGAAGAAGTTGTTGGTGGATCAAATGTTTAAATATTTTGATGCTGACAGTAACGGACTTATAGATATGAATGAACTAACTCAGGTATGATTAATGATTAACTTAAGAAGTTGATTTAAATATAGCATATACAATGTTTGGACAATACATTTGTGTGGACTTATATTAATAAAATGTATATTTAATCTATATTATTTGAGAGTGTGGACACACAACATTTTGAAAGTAAAATTTGACTACTCTATAAGCAATGTTAATATAAAGCAACTTTATGTTATCTTTTACAGTTAAAAAATGAGGTTTTTTATACCTTAAATACATAAAGGAATTACCAGTTCTCTATTTTATAGAATTTATAAGATATCTTCAGGTATATTCTGGAGTCTGTAATGTTTAATTTTCTATAGCCAACAAAACCTTGTTTATTCAGTATTCAATGGAACTATTGACCAGCAATTGAGTACCTCTATAACATAATGTAAATAAATGATTTAAGATAATATTGAATTAGGGACATACTCCAGTACTTTTTCAATAATCAAGGCTCAATTATAATATTTTTAATTTTTATTTAATATTAAGTCCACATTATTAAATTTCATTTCTTAGAAATTTGTTGCATAAATGTTGTTCTGATACATGTAAAAGAAAATTTGTTATTAAATAGAATATATTATTAAACAAAAGTTCTTTATATGAGCCATTTGAAAAAATAGAAATATTTTTACGTATGTGTCACAGACTGATAGACTATTATTTGCTTTGAAAATAACTTATTCTTTAAAGAATATAAAGTGGTTCTGGATAGTACTGGAAATGTAAAAGAAGGGTTATGCAATTTCTCCAGAAATAAATATAGGTTTCCAGAGGTAATAGAGAGAAAAAGCCAATCTAGAGTGTCTAGGAAAATGATAACACTAAGGAATTTTGCTGACTTATTGCTGTAGTGTATCTGGAGGTATATTTTGCTGCTGTGGATAGCAGTTAATATAGTTTTCAAAAAGAAATCTATAGTATATTTCCATAAAATTATATCATTCATCTTTTATCATTAATTACATGGCTTATTTTTTAAAAATCTGACATTATAGAATATTGGTCTTATCATGAAAGTATTTCTAAGCTTTGGAATATGTAACTTAGTTTCGAGACTTCATATTAAAGTGACCTTGTGAGCAAGTTGACTATAGTTCTTGTCATTCCAGTTAATTAAAATATACATCATTTTCATTATCTTTTTAAATTCAGCCTACATTTATTGAGTAGTCATTAAGTCCCAGGAACTAGGATTAAAGCAACTGAACTCTGGAATTTTAGGGTAAAATTAGAAAACTTTTAATTAAACTCTCTGTGTTGTTATATACACTATGATTTAGTTTTCAGGATGAAACACTTTAAAATTTTATATTTATATTAATAAGATATAACAAGATAATTATATTAAAATGAATGTATAATTAAGGCATGCCATCTTGACCTATATGTGCCTGACATATTGGAATATTGTGGTTTTGTTTTGTACTTATTCCTTACTTTAATAATATTTTTAGTTTTATTAACATTTACACCTCTGTAATCATTGGGTTGGGTACAAAATATGATCTGACCTAATCCTGTTATTATCATAATACCCACATCTAAATCCAAAAGGAAAATTCCTAATCATTACAGAATGGCAGTGGCAGCCCTTCATCTGTACCTGTTTGAAATGTCTGCTACATTCAAGTTTGTATTCATTTCCTAGGGTGGCCATAACAAAATACAGCAAACTAGGTGGCTAAAGCAACTTCTCTCTCAGTCTCTCTAAATCAGCCATGGGCAAACTACGGCCCGCGGGCCGGATCCGGCCCCTTCGGCTGTTCTATCCGGCCCGCGGAGCCGAAAGAGCGGAGGGTTCTCTTGCTCTCCCCTCCGCTCCTTCACCAGCAGCAGTGTTAACATGTATTAGTTCACACAAACACTCCATCCATGCTTTTGTTCTGGCCCTCCGGTCCAGTTTAAGAACCCATTGTGGCCCTTGAGTCAAAAAGTTTGCCCACCCCTGCGTCTAAATCCAAAATCAAGGTTGGCAGGACCATGCTTCCTCTGAGGCCCCTGGGGGAAGGATTTCCCTTCTTTCTTTCAGCTTCTGGGAAGACCAGGCATTCCGGTCTATGCTTCCATAGTCACATTGCTTTCTCTGTGTGCCTGCCTTCACATCATCTTGCCTCTCCTTAAAAGGATACCAGTCATACTGGATAAGGGCCGCCTTTACTTCAGCATGACCTCATCTTAAGTTATGTAATTTCATCTTTAACAACCCTATTTCAAACAAGGTTACATTTTGAGGTCCTGGGGGTTAGGACTTCCATATATATTTCGGAAAAACACAATTCAATAGGTAATAAAGTTCATCTGATCTAAAGTTTACTTTAGCTTTTTTCACCTTTGATTGTAACTTCCTTTATTTTCTGAAGAGTGTCCTTCTAATTCATCTGAAAGTTGTGATGTGAGAGCAGAGATTATCTTCAGAATTTCATTGGTTTCTTAGCCATCTATGAAGTACATGCAAGCAAGAATCTAGAAAGGTAGAGTTACCGATTGAGGTTACCAGCTGGGACCTCGGTTAGTCTCATCAACCTAGAAAAGATTTTAAGGTCAATGAAAATGAAAGCAAAGCAAAGTGGGATTTATTGAAGATACACTTCAAACGAGGAGCAGGCTAGTCAAGAGAGACAATGGTCCAGAACTCCTGGTTTATATGGTTTAAATGAAGAATTTTCTGGGTGGAGACTTATTTATTTGCATTCAGGGGTGACTGACAGAAAAGGGTTATGTAACTATATTTCTTCTGTGCATGCACTTACCCATATTGCATACAGAAAATCCCACAGGGGGAGGAGGTGTCAAAATCACAATGTAAATTTTATTATAATTAGGACCCTAGAAAGGTAGCATTGAGATCATGTCATTCATTTCCCTTTGAGCTTGTGCCAAGAACAGGCTGGTTCTGCACCTGCCTGCTGGAAGTCTTCTGGCTGCTGGGCTAAAGGCAGTGTTGGGATACCACTGTTCAGGACCCCAGGGCAGGTCCTAGTCCAGCCGCTCATGTCTAACTTCCTAACTAACAGCAATGTTTACTGACTTCCTTCCGTACACATCCCACACCACATAAGTCACTCTTTCCTTCAGCACTCAATATTGGAAATGTTAGTAGCTCATCTATCCACAATCAATTATGAAAAGAGTAATCAATTATAACAGAAACTCTGGAGAAGATAAAATAAATTTCTAGTTATTTATACCACAATTAATGTTTTTTGGCTTGTGTATTTTTAAGTTACAAGTGATTTTAAAGAACCTATATGTCATATTATAACAAACTAGAGGCCCAATGCATGAAATTCATGCACATGGGGGTGGGGGGTGTCCCTCATCCCAGCCCACGCCCTCTCATAGTCAGGGAGCCCTCAGGTGAAGTCTGACTGACAGCTTAGGTCTGCTCCCCAAAGAATGTCAGTCTGACATTCTTAGTGCTGCCTCGGAGGTGGGAGAGGTTCCCTCCACTGCCACTGTGCTTGCCAGCCATGAGCCTGGCACAGGGCTTCTGGCTGTGACCACCAAGGGGCAGCTCCTGCATTGAGTGTCTACCCTCTGATGGTCAGTGTGCATCATAGGGACCAGTCGTTCTGCCATTGGGTCGATTTGCATATTACCCTTCTATTATATAGGATAATACATATAAACTTTACTCATAAACTTAGAAACATGTATCATAAATTAATATAAAATTTAAACAATTTAATTTTGAGTTAAGAGGGAAAGGATCTTCATGGTGTCTATTAATAATTTACAAGCTATTATTAGCAGAAAATGTAACATGCAACCCATGATACTGCCAGTGACAAGTAAAAATTAAAGATCATAATTGGGCTTTGAGGTTTTATAAATGCAGCATGAAAGCTGGCTGCACATATTTGATTCTTGCTCCACATAATGAATACATATTCTAGAGGATGCTCTTGCAGATTTTCAAGTAACTTAGAACCTAGAGGCCTGTGTAGTTGAGAGAAAAAAGACATAACAGAAGCAGTAGATATAGAGTTAAATCTTTAATATCACAGTTAACAGATTGTCATAGCAAGAAAATATTTGCTAAAATAAACCAATTAGTTTTAGAAATAGATCCAGTCCATCCACCTATTCACCATTCCAGATTGATGGGACTGTTGATACTGAACATTGAGTCTTCCAATGTGAGGCTGATTTTTGTATGTTGGAAATAACCAACAATAAAATGTAAATTTATGACAAAGTGAAATTTTGAACTCTCAAAATACCTGCATTTTTATTAAGTTGATAAAATTTATGTTAGAACACTGGTAGATTCTTCATTTACAGTTGAGAATCTGGAAGAGTTTAAATAGGTTATAACTGAAGAGAAATAAACAAAGATTAAGAAGCAATATGCATTTCAAATGATATCAAAGCCAGTATGCTTAATTAATATTTCACAAAGTGCCGGGGTCCAACCCCAGAAGGTCGAGGGGTCCCCAAAGGTGTGGATGGAGTCGGCGAAGAAGGAATGACACGGAGACAGCGTTCAGTTGATCAGCAGCCTAGCCAGGATCTCTATCCAGGATCTCCAGCCAAGTTCTGGTTCGGATCTCCAGGGAAGTTCTGGTTCAGGATCTCCAGCCAAGTTCTGAGTCCATGCTCTCTTGCTAGGTTCTCTAGGTTCTCCAGCCAGGTTCTGTAGCCATGTTCCCTCGCTAGGTTCTCCAGCCAGGTTCTGTCCAGGTTCTCCAGCCAGGTTCAGTCACCAGGTTCTAGTCAGGTTCTTTTGCCAATTTCTGCAGTCAGGTTCAATCCAGGATCTTTTGCCATGTTCTCTCCAGCTAAGTTCTTCTGTCTTCTGGTTCCTGTGTAGGTTCTGTCTTCTGGTTCCTGTGTAGGTTCTGTCTTCTCGTTCCTGTGTAGGTTCTGTCTCTCTTGGTTCTGTCTTCTTACATCTGTATTTATACTAGTTGATTCCAATCCTATCAATCTCTATTCCAAAGGTTAGGGTGTTTCTTATCTCCATTCCAGGGAGTAAAGATTATGTAGCTTAAGCATGATTGTTCGTAAAGTGATTAATTACCCGCCTGGCACTTAGTTAAGAGGTTTTATTCCCTCCCTAACTTCAGAGGAAAATCCCTACCTGGGGAAACACCCTTTCTCAGAGACCTTGGTTAAAACACATAGTGCCAAGAAGGTGAGCAAACATATTAAGAACAGTATGCCATATATGCCAGGTCCCTTGAAACAGCAAGCATGGACCGGCTACAAAGGAGGCAAGAGCATACAATGGAGTCAAGATAGTGTCTTCAATAAATGGTGTTGGGAAAATTGGACAGAAAGATGCAAAAGAGTGAAACTTGACCACCATCTTACACCATACACAAAAATAAATTCAAAATGATTAAAGGACTTAAATGTAAGACGGGAAACCATAAAAATCTTAGAGGAAACCACAGGCAGCAAAATATCAGACAGATGTTGTAGCAATATCTTTACCAATACAACTCACAGAGCAATGGAAACTGAGGAGAAAATAAACACATGGGGCTACATCAAAATAAAAAGCTTCTGCACAGCAAAAGAAACCATCAACAAAACAACAAGAAAGCCCACTGCATGGGAGAACATATTTGCCAATGTTATCTCTGATAAGGGTTTAAATCTCCAAAATTTATAGGGAGTTCATACAACTTAATGAAAGGAAATAAACAGTCCAATAAAAAAAAATGGACAAAAGCCCTAAATAAACACTTTTTGAAAGAGGACATACAGAAGGCCAAGAGACATATGAAAACATTCTCAAAGTCACTAATCATCTGAGAGATGCAAATCAAAACAATAATGAGGTATCATCTCACACCTGTCAGAATGGCTATCATCAACAAATCAACAAATGACAAGTGCTGGTGAGGATGTGGAGGAAAAGGAACCCTTGTGCACTGCTGGTGGGAATGCAGACTGGTGCAGCCACTATGGAAGACAGTATGGAGTTTCCTCAAAAAATTAAAAATGGAGATTCCATTTGACCCAGTAATACCATTCTAGGAATATATCCCAAGGAATCAGAAACACCAATCAGAAAGGATATATGCACCCCTATGTTCATAGTGGCACAATTTACAATAGCTAAGATTTGGAAACAGCCTAAGTGCCCATCAGCAGACGAATGGATTAAAAAACAGTGTTACATCTACACAATGGAATACTATACTATATAATAAAGAGCTAATATGCTAATTAGACCAAACAGCAGAATGACCATCTGGACAATCCTTCCAGATGACTGTCTGGATGACCTTCTGGACAAAGCCAGGACTGTGAGGGCTGGCCAAGGCAGCCAGGACTGCAAAGGACGGCCGAGGCTGCAAGGGGCTGTGAGGGGCTGTGAGGGCCAGCCAAGGCAGCCAGGGCTGTGAGGGTCTAACCCAGCCGTGGGCAAACTACGGCCCGTGGGCCGGATCCGGCCCATTTGAAATGAATAAAACTAAAAAAAAAAAAAAGACCATACCCTTTTATATAATGATGTTTACTTTGAATTTATATTAGTTCACACAAACACTCCATCCATGCTTTTGTTCCGGCCCTCCGGTCCAGTTTAAGAACCCATTGTGGCCCTTGAGTCAAAACGTTTGCCCACCCCTGGTCTAACCCCTTGCACAAATTTTGTGCACTGGGCCTCTAGTGCTGATATAAAAAAGAATGAACTATTTTATCATTTGCACCTGGAGAGCATTATGCTAAGCAAAATAAGCCAGTCAGAGAAAGATAAATATCACATGATCTCACTCATTTGTGGAATATAGTGAACAACAGAAACTGATGAACAAAAATAGATCCAGTGACAGAGAAGCATAGAACTGACTGTCAAACCTCAGAGAGAAAGGGGGGTGGGGTGGGAATGGGTTTGGGGGTGGGAGATGGGGTAAGAGATCAATCAATGGACTTGTATGCATGCATATAAGCATTACAAATGAACAAAGACACTAGGATGGTGAGGGCATGTGCTGGGGAGTAGGAGTGGCTGGGGAGAGATCAATGGAAGAAAAATATTATTGTAATAGCTATGTACAGGCCAGGGGGATACTTGAAATATCAGAGGGACCACTGTGTAAAGGATATTATTGTCTAACCACCATGTTGTGTACCTGAAACTAATACAGAATAATATTGAATGTGAACTACAATTGGGAGGAGGGAAAGATGGAAAACTGTATGTTACATGTTTTTCATCACAATAAAAAAAAATGCATACATACATACATACTACAACCGGTATCTCCCCTAAGGGTGGTATATATGACTAGTGTGGTCAGGCACTCAGCTCCATAATAGCACATTTGTGGTCTTAAGTAGATACAATATTTCTAAAACAAACGAACGTGTAATGCCTGTCAGCCTGGCATGTAGGAAAAGGTCATTTGAAGATAAAAGGTTAATGATCATTTGTTATGTAAAGGATCATAGAACTCCTCTGCATCATTTATTCACACAGATATTGAAGTCACTAGGAATATTGAAATACTAAATAAAAGTGGGCAGAAATATTGTGAATCAGGAGCTTTATCCATTCTTGAATTATGGGATGAGAATACAGAGAATCAGGTAGCTGAATGACCTTAGTTTTAAAGAGTAGGCTCTATGTATCAATCATTTCTTCTATCTATCTTTCTATCTATCTATCTATCTATCTATCTATCTATCTATCTATCTATCATTATCTATCTACCTATCAATCATCTGGTGAAGATTGGTTTAGAATGATGAAATATTGTAATCAAGAAGTGCCAATAGGGAGGCATGTAGTTATTTATTACATTCCTTATATGGGATGGAATGGATCTGAGAGA
The DNA here is from genome assembly GCF_014108235.1 of Myotis myotis. Lineage (NCBI taxonomy): Eukaryota > Metazoa > Chordata > Mammalia > Chiroptera > Vespertilionidae > Myotis > Myotis myotis. The sequence goes on from NW_023416368.1 coordinate 62,687,563, forward strand.
AAAGTTATCCTCCAATTGTTAAAATTATTGGACAAATGTTTTCTTAAGGAACTGCCAGGATCTTTTAAAGTCAATATGGTGAAGAACTTGGCAAAAGAAAATTTCCTTATCAGAGAGCCAGTTTCCCAGAGGGCATGATGATGGGTTTGAGTTGGAAAGGAATAGAGATTGGGTAAGACTGGGAAATGTGCACAGCCATATGAGGAGACTTGGATATCATAGGGTGGCAGAGGTAGGCTAGGGTATGAAGCACAAAGGAGTTTGTCTAAACTTAGAGGAGAATGGATAACTATTTCTTGCCTTATGGTCCTATAAATTTGATTCACAGGATAAGATGAGGTGATACACAGGCTGACATCACTTGCTTCAATGTCATCCTTGAGTTTGTTGGCACTATCCTATATAATAAAGAGGTAATATGCAAACTGACCATCACACCCTCACACAAGATGGCCGCCCCCATGTGGTCAAAAGATTGCCGCCACAAGATGGCCGGCAGGGGAGGGCCATTAGGGGCGACTAGGCTGGCAAGAGAGGGCAGTTAGGGGCGACCAGGCCAGCTGGGGCGGGCACTTGGGGGCAACCAGGCCTGCAGGGGAGGACAGTTAGGGGTGACCAGGTCGGCAGGGTAGGGCAGTTGGAGGTGAGATCAGGCTGGCAGGGAAAGGCAGTTAGGGGAAACTACGGCGGCAGAGGAGGGCAGTTGGGGGTGACCGGGCTGGCAGGGGAGGGCAGTTGGGGGCGACTGGGCCCACAGGGGAGGGCAGTTGGGGGCAATTGGGCCAGCAGGGGAGCTGTCAGTCGTCAATCAGGCTGGTAGGGGAGTGGTTAGGGGGTGATCAGGCTGGCAGGAAGAAGCAGTTAGGGGCAATCATGCAGGCAGGTAGCTGAGTGGTTGGGAGCCAGCAGTCCTGGATTGTGAGAAGGATCAAGCCTAAACTGGCAGTCGGACATCCCCCCAGTGGTCCCAGATTGGAGAGGGTGTGGGCTGGGCTGAGGTACACCTGCCCCCAGTGCAAGAATTTTGTATACCAGGCCTATAGTTAAAATATAAACTAAAGCATATAAAAATTGTAATAGTTTATTTGAATAAAAGTTATTTCAAAATGGTCAGCCAAACTGGAAGTGGTTAGAAGCAATTCACAGAGGGTAATTGGGGGATAATTTTTATAGAGAAAAAGCAAGAGCAAACTAAGGAGATTATTGATTGGCTGTAGTTTAACCAAATGGCTGTTTGTGATTGGGTTTCCTTGGTTTTCCATTTAATAACCTTGAGGCATTTCTAGGCTTAGATTTTTGTTTGCTTGTCTAGGCACATCTGCATCAGAGCTGCCTCAATTTAATGGCCTTCTTTTTTTAAAAAAAATATCTTTTTATTGACTTCAGAGAGGCAGGGAGAGGGAGAGAGAGAGAGAAACAACAATGATGAGATGTAATCATTGATTGATTACCTCCTGCATGCTCCATACTGGGGTTCAAACCTGCAATCAGGGCATGTGCCCTGACCAAGAATCAAACTGTGACTTCTTGACTCATAGGTAGATGCTCAAGCACTGAGCTACACTAGCCTGGCTAATGTCCTTGGGGTGAAATGTTACTGGCAGCTTGGAAAATCTGCTCCTTACGTCTCCCCTCATTTCATAAAATAACCACCCATAGAATTTAAGTAAGCAAAGTCATTCTCTCATGATTCTGAGTTTAAATAAGCATCTGTATCAAGTATATTGATTTAGCTTTTTCTTCATTTAGATTCTGTCATCTTAATTAGCCAATTCACATTAGGATTGCATATTAGAATGAAATATTTCCCTAATGTGCACAAATGCCAACTCTTTATTAAAATAATAAAAAGAACTACTTGTTCACAGGATTCAGATTATTATATTATACATATTTGACTTAAAAAGTCATTTGCTCAATGACTACCATATGTGACTACATTTACAAAATTAAATAAAAAGCAGGCATACATAAGACCAGATATGTTTAAGCTAACAGTATGGGCATGGCAATGGTGTTGCAATTTCCTCATGTATAACAATTTTCTTTAAAAATTGTTAGAAATGTTACATAGGGAATGGACCCTTAATCTTTATTTTGAGTTTATAAAGCTTATTACATTTGTAGAGATTTTTTAAAAAGGTTCTGATGTCGAGTCAGTATATTTATTTAACACTATGAGGTTGGTAAGAATTGTTGTGTCTCACAGATACAAAGCTCTCTTATTGGGAACACATTAAATACAAATAAATAAGCATTTGTATGGATAAAAAAGAATGATAAGTGAGAACTTCCAGGAAATTCCCTGGTAATTAATCCTATTTAAAATTTTAAAAACTCATAAGCCAATCAGGTATTCAAAATAAGGCCACAGAAACCAGGGTTTGACTTAGAAAAGCACTGGAAATGCCAGTAGTTAGGTCCTAGCAGCAAGGGGTATATCCTTTCAAGTGCTAAAGATTTCAGAGTAATAACAGCAGCAATTAGGACTTAGAGAAAGGTAAAACCTGTAATTGCTTCTTTTGGTGCAGCTCAGGGCTACAATTAAACACCAGTAGTTTCCATTGTATCTGGAAACATAAAGTAACTGTTGCTGGAGGTAGACTGTGGTCTAGAAATAAGTTTTTGCTAAGTCTCAGGAAATGAATTTCAGGGACTCATGGCTTAGGAGGATTTGAGCTGTAATGGCAAGATTTAGTGGAAAGACATGCAGGGCATAGGTGCCCCTGAAGAGGCTGCTGCACTGCCTCATCCATGACCAGGTAGTTCAGCTCCATCTCCCAGGGAAAGAAGTCCCTGGCTGCAGGCCCACCAAGCCCAGGAGGAGGAGGGCTGGGGCCCGGAGATGCTGTCCCATTATTCCAGCATCAGCATCTGAAGCTCCAGTAGTCCAGCCTAGTCTCTGTTCCCCTCCGCTCACTTTCAGCGCTGTGCTTTGGCCTGTGCTGCTGCCACACCCAGGTCCACATGCTGCTATGGAGGGAAGAGAAAGAGAGAGGGAGTGAGTGCCTCTAGCTTTTGTTAAGCTGTGATTACATTTCCTTGGCTTGGGAAAGAGTAGGCTTTCCTTCAAACTATGGAATCTCGTTCCTGTATCTTCCAGGGGCTGTGCTGGTACCTCCCCATAGCCAACCCCTTTTCTGGATCTTTCATGGTCTCATGCCATTATTCCATCCCTTCCTTTTCCCAGATTTTCCCAGGCTTGACTCCTCCCCTTTATAGTCACCATTTTAGCTCCTACTATCAAGCCTCATAGTTCTGTTTGGTCCTCGGGATTCTACTGCTCAAGTGGTTAGTAGAGGCTTCCCCGTGCCATCCTGGCTTTAATTGCTCCTGTCTCAGCAAAGGAATCTCCCGGGGCTGATTCTCCTGCCCCACTGGGGAGGCTGCAAAGCTGCCACTTCCTATTTTGATTGGCTTAGTGTCTGATTCTATTTTCTCCCTTCCTTTGTTAATAACTAACTGCCTAGGCTAACGCTAACTAATTTAAAATATTTTCAAATGCTGTTCTTAATATGCACAAAACAACTGAAAAATTAAAATTGTTATTTTTTTAATTATAAACATACTAGTGGCCCGGTGCACAAAGTTCATGCACATTAAAAGGGAATTAGAGGAAATATTTTAATATTGCTATTTTCTCTGTCTCTATAATAGAAGTGTCAGAGACGAAAGAAAATTAGTAAAATGTATATGAAAATCTCCTTCCTGTCTGGGGCATGCCGCAGGACCCAGAGTCAAGTTCCCGCCCACCCTCGTGCACCTCGAAATCGCACGGGACCCAAACCCTGCCGGCCCCACCCCCGTCAAGCCCCACATGGCAGGAGATGCAACCTCAGGTCCCCCGTCAAGCCCCACTGGGCAGGGGGCGCAGCCTCAAGTCCCCCGGCCCCAGCGAGAGGGCATGAAGGCATGATGACCATTTGCATATTAGCTCTTTATTATATAGGATTATTTGTAGTATCTTTTCTTTAGAATGTCAAGGAGGATTTAAATTTTTGGCATGCATGTTTAGAGAACATCTGTGAGCTGTATAGAAGACCTTAAAAATAAAATACTTTTCTTCTCAGCACAGTTTAATCTTATCTCTTTAGCTGGTCTTTCAAATGAATTAATATTGGCCCTATATTATTTTTTAATGTTTTCTAATATGTTAGGCATGTTAGAAAACCTAACAGATAACTTAAAAATTAATTATTTTAATTTAGTTCTTTTCTTTTAATATGTCTATTGTAGGGTAGCATCAGTTACATATGATTAAATAATTATAATTAAAATACTAATTATTTATTCATTCTTTCACCTTTTTTATTTTGGGAGCACTGTTGAAAATTAATTATCTTGTTTATTTATTTTTTTGATTACATGTTCCCACTAATCCTCTTTAGAATATTAGCTTCATGGAGGCAGAGACTGTCATTCTTTTCTTTTTTTCTAAAAGATGAAACCAGGTAGCTATTTCTATTTTTTTATTTATCTTTATTGTTGAAATTATTAAAGAGGGTCTTTTTCTTCCCCATTGATCCCCTCCAGGCCTAATGCACTATAGTCTGTGTCCATGGGTTATGTATATATGCATATAAGTTCTTTGATTAATCTCTTCCCAACCCTTCTCCCACTTCCCTCTGGGATTTGCCAGTCAGTTTCATGCTTCCATGTCTCTGGATGCATTTTGTTCATCAGTTTATTTTGGTCATTACATTCCACATATAAGTGAGATCAAATAAGTGCTGGCGAGAATAAGAGGATAAAGGAACCCTAGTACACTGCTGGTGGGAAGGCTAACTAGTGTAGCCACTATGGAAACAATATGGAGTTTCCTCAAAAAAATAAAAATGGATCTGCCATTTGACTCAGTGTTCCCACTTCTAGGAGTATATCCTAAGAATCCCAAAACACCAATCAGAAAGAATATATGCACCCCTGACTTAGTATCAAATCAGCAACCTTTTAGTGCATAGGGTAGCACCCAACCAACTGACTCACACTGGCCAGAGCTATTATATCTCTTAGGACTATCAGTATCATAATCTTGGATTTCCAAATCATGCCATATCTCCAAAAATCTAATGCATACATTTCTCTACAGCAGGGAGACAATTTTGTATACCCTCCTCTGACACTTTCTATTTTTCTTTCCAGCTTTATTTTTAGATACCTTATCATCATCTGACATACTCTATGTTAAACATGTATGTTTCTTTGATTCCCCTTAACTGGAATGTAAATTTCACATGGGAGGGGTTTTTGTATGTCTTTCTGTTGGCTGTTTTCTGGACCTAGGACAGTGTCTGACATGTGGTAGATAGTCAAAAATAATCTATTGAATGGATAATGGAATAAATGAATGAAAATAAATACTAAGGGAAATAGCTTGAATGTTGTGTGTCTGAGCTCCCTTGGTGACATACATTCTGCTGATATTTCTGTCTTGTCACAGACTTTAACCTATTTGGAGCCCAAGATTCATGCTTCTTGATCTTTAGTTGGGGTGGGGGGCGGGTAGGAGTATAAAATATTTTCATTTTTGCAGTCTTAAAGAACTCATCAAAACACCGGCAAGTTTAGGAAACATCTTCACTATTCTACAGTAGAAAACATAAAATCATGAGTGGCCTACTAGGCATCATCACAGACACCTAAATGACAAAATAGTCAATGACTCCTGTCCTATCATGAGTTATTAGTTCAAAAGTAAGTAACACGTGCATTTGAGGAGCCCAGATTGGGAAGTTATTGAAGCATATGCCAAACAGAAAATGAAAGAAGTTCAGGGGATTATCAAAGTCCTACCAGTTTGGATCCCCTGTGTCAAAAATGTTTAATATATTGCTATGTGCCAGCAAAAGAAATCTGCTTAGGTTTTCTATCATGCTTTCTTCCCAATAGTCAAATACCCATCACTTCAAGGCTATCAAAATTCTGGATATCTAAAGCAATTATTTCATGCTGTTGAAAACTCATAGGAAAGTAGCTCCCTCATGTGAAACTCCCCAGGCTATACCAACGTCCCATCAGGAAACATACAAAAGAAAAAAAATTATGAAGAAGTATGTTTTAAGTAGGTTATTTCATTGAGCAAAAATGGAATAAATGATGAAAGCACATATTTAAAATATTGATGAGTGAGGGAATGAATCACTGCTCTCTGTGCATGGGCATGGCCCCGTAGAGATGAACAAGGTTTTTAGAAAGGTCACTAGCTAGGTCATGAGCTTTTCTAGGGCCCTCTTGTTAGGACAGAAATAGACAATTGGGGACTAGCTATAATTTTAAGGAATATTAGTCATTCTCTGTTAACCATGATTATTGTGTTCTGATCAGAGAAAGCACATTCTAACCTGGTTGAGAGTTGTATGCGCTGGGACATGGGAGCTATCATCGTAATGCAGTCCATCCTCCTTTCCAGAGAACTGCCTATCATCATGGAAAGATTTACAACCTCTTGGCTGAAACAATCTAGTCCTGGAGGTGCCTGCCCTTTGCAGCTTCCCCACCCCACAACCCACATTGCCAGTAGCTTGTGAAGATTCTACTGTGCCTACTTCCTCATGCCTGTGATTTTAACTTTCCCACATCATCTTTGTCCTTTTACCCAATATAAGCAGCTGGCTTATGGGAAGGGGTAGAGTAGACTTTGTGGATGACCTGCCACTCTCCCATCCTGCTGGCAGTATTGAAATAAAGGCCCATTTATGATTCAACCCTGTCTCTGCTTAATTGGCTCAAGTAGGGATAGGCAGCCTGGACCCCTTGGTTGCACACTCATTAAATAGAATGCCCAGCTCAAGTTCTATAGCCATGATCAAATCAAGATCAAGCTAGTCTTATGTCAGAGCCAGCATCCAAGAAAAAGGTAAACGTTTGTTCTCTTGGTCTAATATGTGATTTAATTGGGATAAAATATTAAAACAGAAATGAGGTAGAAAATGATGGAAGATTTCCCCTCACCTTTCTCTTCCATTTTCATCTCATTACGTATAGTATGAGAATAAAAGCCACTGGAAATATTATTAAAACACCTGACTAAACCCTGGTGTAACTGCATCCTAAAATGTCCACAATAACATTACAGAACTTTAGGAAGAACCTAGTGAGGTAAGGTCAAAGACACTGATTCCCCTCCTACCCAAGAAAAGTCCTTTTCCATGATCTAACAAATAACAGATGGAGAATGACTGAGAGCTCTGTTGCTTTCTAAGTAGAAAAGCAGTATTTGCTTTCTCATTGGGCTCGTAGGAGAGATGGCTAAAGCTATTAGGTAGTTTTGTTAATCCTCCAGCTGGATTGTACTCAAGTGTAGAGTTTAATACATGCTATCAACAATATCTGTTTATATGGATCTATTAAAGCAAACAAATGTTTTGCCTCTCACCCCTCCCCCCTCAAAGGCAGGAAATATGAGCTTAACCAATGAAATTTGAATACAATGTATAAGGATAGAGAATGCATTATGTTGTCAAAGTTATATTTGACAGTGAATATGTTGCCATCTCATATTATCCCTCAGGTGGCTAAAGATAGGACTGGATGTTCTAGTCACTCACATCTAAACTCCATCCTCAGAGCTGCTTCTACAGCTCATCCACACTCACGTGTAAAATGCGTAAATGAACTTTTCAGATAGAAGTGTTCTAAAATGGGTGAAAAATAGTTTAAAGGTACCTGAGAATCTTTAGAAATTAGAATCACAAATCTACCATTGATATACAAAGAAAATCAAAAACATACTGCTCTCCCAAAGAAAATAGTACATTGTGAATGCATAACCATAAAATGCTCAAGCTGATGTGGAAATCTGCAGTGAATTATTTGAAGAAGGAGCACAATATGTATTTTTAACTTTAAATGACTATTTTTCCAGTGAATACTGTATGTTAAGTCTTGCCTCTGACTATATGCATGCACATATGTACTAGTATGTGTGTATGTATGCTTGTGTGTAATGTTTCTTACAACCATGAGATACAGATGATACTATCTTCAATGTCTAATTGAGGGATGGTTAAGTAATTTGCCAGAAACAATGGAGCTGCTAAGTGGCATTGGCAGGACCTAAACCCAGAGCTAGCTGACTTCATAGCCTGTATTTTTCCTGATTACACTGTATAACCTTTAAAAAACGTGCACTGTGATGCACTGCTCCAAGCAGTCTGAACTATGGCCTCTGTCTGTGGAATACGAAAGCTCATGGAGCAGCTATGCAGCTCCCCAGAATGAATAGGAATGTTAGAAAAATCTTGGGGCGCTCCTTTATATGACAGGCAATAGTCAACACCAGTGGAGTATAAAAAGCCTCAGCCTCAGTCCCTAGGACAGAGCACAGAGTAGAAAAGCAGTTGTATGATTTTCCGCACCCACCCACGCTTGGATAGATTTTCATCATCAGTCGGTGCATTAATTCTATCTGGCTCCTGGAAACAGTCATTTGCTTAATAGCTCCTTTGTGACCAAGGGAGTTAATGCACAATCCCAAACGGCTGCACTTCCAGCAGGGAGAAGTTTAGGCAGAGGAGAAAAAAAAAGTCTGACTTCATATTTCACAAATAATACAAGGACAGAAGTTGGAACAAAGGATTTCACTTGTTCTGTTGGAAAAGATCCCTGTTTTATTTTGACACAGGTCACTGAGACAGAGGAGGCAATTTTCATGTGGAGGTATTTTCTTGAATCAGTATAAATGGGACAAAGTAAAAGAACAAAATACAAAATATCCTTTTAATGTTCAGATTTTCTGTGTCCTACTGTGAGATTTTTATATTGGAAAGTTCAGACTAAATTCCAAGTATCTATCTTAACTTTATCACTTTATATCTTTGAGATAGTTAAAGATAATTGTCAGATTTTTTTTAAGATTCAGTTCTTTGCGGAACTGCACACTTAAAATGATCTATTAATTGATTATTACGTACAATTAATAATACTGTAGAAATGTTAAGACACAGATAGAATTTTATGGTTATAATTGTCTTGTCAGGTGATAAAACAGGAAGAACTTGTCAAGGATCATTCAGATTGTACTTTGTATGATCTACTGAAATACGATGATTTTAACTCTGACAAGCACCTGGCTCTTGAAGAATTTTATAGACTATTCCGTGAGTATAAGATTCATTCCTTAATCCCTCTTTGTTTTTTGTTTATTTACACAAAAGTGTATGTTTGCTTGGTCTTAGAATACAAGTTGTGTCTTAAGAAAAGTCATATTATTGAATATTTACGTGTTTGGCTGTATTGAAGTATATGTAAAAGCTAAGGGACTTAGTAGTTCTAAAATGAAGAGCTGGAAATATTCAATAACCCTGATTCCAGTTTAAGACATTAATTCCACAATGCAGCTTTCAAGGCTATTTCAGAGTAGGACTACTTGACCAGTTGAACAAAAACAGTTTGATTATTTACACACTGACTTTATTTTTACTTTATTGGGAAAACAAGATAGATGAATAGAACTTTTCACATTTTTTAAAAAAATATGTATTTTTATTGATTTCAGAGAGAGTAAAGGAGAAGGAGAGAGAGATAGAAACATCAATGATGAGAGAGAATCATTGATTGGCTGCTTCCTGCATGTCCCCCACTGGGGATTGAGCCCGCAACCCAGGCATATGCCCTGACTGGGAATTGAACCATGACCTCCTGGCATAATATGCAAATCAACTGAACGACTGAACAGCAGAAAGACCGTCTCTTTTCGACCTTCCGGACAACTACACTATGACATACAGTGGTGCCAGGCCAGCCAAGGCGGGTGTGATGTAATTGGTCAGGGGGGCCCCGCCATTGCCCCATCATTGCCCCTCAGAAGGAGGCTCAGGCTGCTGGCCAGTGATGCTGTGGCAGGTGTGCTGGGCTAGCCAGTGATCACCCCTCAGAGGGAGGTTCAGGTCAGCCAAGCAATCGCACCCCACACTTGTTGCCCACAGAGGGAGGTAACCAGTGGTGGGAGAGGGGAGGCCAGTGCCACACAGATGGCAAGCAGTGGCAGCGGCGGGGTGGGGACAGCTGCCAGCAGCCAGGGGAAGGAAACCCTGATAGGACTTGATATTTGAGGGGTCCCGGACTGCGAGAGGGTGCAGGCCGGAATGAGGGACACCCTGCCCCCATGCATGAATTTCATGCACCAGGCCTCTAGTTGGTTCATAAGATTATACAGATTTCAAGTGCATATTTGTATGATACATGATCTGAGTACTGCATTGTGTGCCCACCACGCAAAGTCAAATCATCTTTCATCACCATATATTTGAGCTCTTTTACCCTTCACTACCCCTTTCTTTGTTTTGATTTTTGTTGTTGTTGGTTTTTGTTACATAAAGCTTTATTATTTCCATTTGGTCCAATGCATGTGAGAGGGCTCCAGAGTACTTAAAAGGATGGCTAGTGATTGCAGGGAAAGGCTCAGGCAAAAGCCAGACACCAGGGGGATGCTGAGGGGCCCATCATAGGCCTCTGGGCTCCAAAGGCTCCTATTCGTGCATGAGGGTGAACCTTTTGAAGAGATACTCGCCCAGCCCAGCCTGGGTGCCAGCCAGTCTGAAGATGTTATTCAGGTGGTCGCCCATCTTCCTGATGAGTTTTACCTCCTAATCCAGGAAGCGGTTCTTCAAAAAGTCACAGAGATTAGGGTCTCTGTGGGTAGAACCCAAGGCCTCCAGCTCCAAAAGGGCCTAGTGACTTCCATGGCATCTTGATTTTTGCCCCAATCATCTTTGGGTTGGATTCAGCAGGAAGAGAATGTGGCCACCACACTGGTTTTGCATCTTTAAGAGATGCTCAGTGCCCTGGAGCTGCTTCTCCTCCAGCTTGAGGAAGAAGTGGCCCACATCCTATGGAACCACATCCTCATGGTTGAAATAGAAGCCCAGAGAGAGGTAGTTGTGGGAGGCCTACAGATGTGGGTTGGCCAGGTGGTTGATGGCAGTATCTACCTCTGTGGAATAATTCTGAGGAAGTTGGGAGCTCATGGTTATTCAGCAATAAGAAGTTAAGGTAAAAAAACAAAACCAAACAAACAAAAAAAACAGTTGGGCTGGTCTCTGAGGCTAAATGGCTGAGGTGGTTCCAAAGGTGGTGACTGGAGAAGATGCTAGAGGGTGGTTGGAAGCTGGGAAAAGGCGTGTCCCTGGGTCTGTTCCATCCAAACACTGTTGAAGCAAGTGACAGATCTGGGACCATTGAGGGGTCTGTTCCCTCTTCCCTTTGGCAACCACCATATTGTTGTCTGTGTCTATGAAATTCTGTTCTTCTTGTTTGCTCATTGGTTGATTACAGTTTATGTCCCACATATGAGTGAAATCAAATAGTTCTTAACTTTTTCTCTCTGACAGGTTATTTTGCTTAGTATAATATTCTCAAGGTCCATCCATTTGTCACAAATGGCAGTATTTCATCTTTTATGACTGAGTAGCATTCCATTGTATATATGTACCACATCTTTATTATATATTTAAATAAAAAGAATTTGCATAAGAAAGGAAACTTATATTTATGTTATTTCTTTGGAAATTTTTATAATTTTAAAATTGTTTAGACTTATTTAAATTGACCCTTTGTGCTTTATAAAGCAGTGTTATGAGGATGCTCTGTTAATAAAAAATATCTTCCCAGTTATGTTTTAAAAAATAATTCAAAGAGAAAGAAGTAGCAGACAAAAGAAACAAACAAACAAAAAACAAAACAAAACAAAAAAACAAAAATGTTTAGCAGTTGGGTGCAAGAATAATAGAAAAAAAAATAATTAACCGGTTGGTATTTGAAAATCACCAAAGAATCAAAGTTAAATTGGATATAAAATATGCTATATGTATATGCATTACATATTGCTTTCCAAATATACATATGTAGCATATATATATATATTCTAAAAGGCAGGAAGGAGAATTTGTACTTTAAATGTATTTTTTAAATTATGCTTCTGCCATCTATCAACAGTCTATTATTGAGAAATTACTTATATCTCTGAAAATCCATAGAAATAAGGATAGTAATTTACTTCTCCTATATAATAAAAGCCTAATATGCTAAGTGTCTGGTTGTCCAGTCGTCCATTCAACCAGTCAAAGCATAATATGCTAATAATATGCTAAGGCTGCTCAACCGCTTGCCATGATGTGCACTGACTACCAGCGGGCAGGCAGTCTCCTGGCCGACCAGTTGCTATGATGTGCACTGACTACTGGGGGCAGATGCTCCAACTGGTAAAGTTAGCTTGCTGCTGGGTTCCCGCCAATCGGGACTGAGTGAGAAAGACTGGACACGTCCTGGAACTCTCCCACAGTCCCTCCCCGGCTGGTTAACCTCCCGCATCCCTCCCCAGCCTTGATCATGCACCAGGGGGGTCCCTTGGCCTGGCCTGCACCCTCTCACAATCCGGGCTGAGGGACCCCCCCCACCCGAGTGCATGAATTTGGTGCACTGGGCCTCTAGTCATATAATAATTTTATATTAACACAGTGAATTATATTTTATGTAATACTAGATACAATCAAATTAATATTTGTGAAACAGTTGCACATTACAAACTGTAAGGCAAGATATCACTATGTTCTTCAGTTTTAATTAACTTGCATTTCCATTTTAAATGACAAGGCAGAATACAAGAGGAGATGACCCAGTAAACAGTTATCCTTTAAAATTGTTCTGAAGGCTAGACTACATTTTACATAAAACAAGAAAGCTTCATCTTTATTCCATGTTTATGTGAATAAACTTAAACATGGAGAACTTAACACCTAAGTGGCTGAGTTTATAATCAAACCCAAGTCAAACTAATTATGAAGTCTATGTATTTTCCATTAATCTTCACTCTGTAGTAAACATTGTTTTGTGTACTCAGGGTGGCAGGGAGAAGATATGGCTCATCAGGGGAGAAATTATATATAATAGAATATAATTATATTATATATAGCATATTATATTATGCAAGATAGAAGGGATAGATGTCATAGAGAGGCCTGCAAAAGCTATTAAGTGAATTGAGGATACAATCTCCAGCTTTGGGAATCAAGGGGATTTATGAAGATGGTAGTAATTGAATTAGTCTGCAGGATGAATGGATTTGGACTTTAGGAGATGAGAGATAGGAAATAGATACAAAGAATAACATAAATAAAAGCTGAAGCACATGACATGCCAGTGTATTTACTAGTAAAAACTAGTTCAACTGCAAGATCTGTTTAAGGTCTAAATTCTACATTAATGTATAAATTATTATTACTATTTACATACTTATTAAGCATTCAGTCTAATCTATCAACTCCTATAAACCACCCCTCTATGAAAATACATGGATATGATTAAATAACAGTAGTTGAAATATGTAGCAATAGCAGAAAATATTTTTAATGTTATATAATTCATTAAGCCTCTATAAGATAATTAAATGTATATATTTGTGTAGGGTTTTTTTTATTCAAAATATACTTATTGTTGATAGTGGAATGGTGGAGCTGGATACTAAAAAATAATCACACAATTAAAATGAGTGTGAATAATATGTTATTTTCATGACAGCACAGCCAAGACTGAATAATGATCCCTGGCACTATCAGTAAATAAGAATCTTGCCTAGAATCTTGCTGCTTGCACCTATCATGAGAAAAAATAATACTGTTTAGGAGGATATGGTTTGAAATTGCTAAGGAAGGCAAGGTAGTCAGTATATTGTTCTGGTAAGTCAAATTCTGCAATTCAGAAACCTGAGTCCTCAATAAAAGTGCTCAATAGAGAAATAGCAAAATGTTGTTAAAAAGGAGCCACGTTGTCTTAGGGAACTATTGTTTGGAGAGAAAACTATAGGTCTTTGTTAACTATTTAACATGGTTACCATTTTATGGTAATTATTTATAGTAAATGCAATGAATTTAATGACTATTGTAATGATTCTGCCATTAGGTTAAATATCTATATAACACAAAAGGTCTACATTTTTAATATTCTGAGTAACAAAGATATTACAAGGTAATGAAACTCTTGTAATCAGCAATCATATTATGAGCCTGTTCTTTGGATAATCACAAAACTGTCTCTTAATAATGATAAAATGATGTTCACATAATTATTTAGAAAAGACAATGTTTTTTAAGCAATGCTGGAATTATATGAGATATTTTAATATTCCTGTGGTCTCACCAAGCAGTTTTCTAGAAAGCTGTTATATTTTCAGTGTTACATCCTTGTTTAAAATTATTATGAAGCTACACAATGACCCTTCAGAGACAGCAAACTAACTTGTATGGATTTGTCCTTATTAGCAAAAAAGTATTTTATTTAAATGTGAATAGAAAATATATACCTATTTCTTTCTTTCCATCTGTTATAGCACTTTACAACTAAAACTACATTGTGAAGGTTAGTGACAGACTTTGTATAAAGACATGGTTTTAAAAAGTCACTCTATTATAAAATTTCAGGTAGTACCATGAATAAAAAATGTATAACAATAGTGAGAAAGCAATCTATTCAGAAATTATATATTAAGTACCTATGTGTGTAGAGTATTATGATAGTTCAAGTAACTTAAAAAGATAAAACTCCTTTCCTTTAGGAATATATCATCTTAGGCAGATAGTGATAAAAACGACAGATATAGGAAGAGTAAAGAGTAATCATCTTCTACACCCAGAATGCATTCTCCCAGACAATTCCTAAAAAGAAAGTCCAGAAACTTGAAAGTCCCTAAAAGAATATCTATTAGAATAGACTAAGGCCAGTATAGTTAAGAAATGTATCTTGATTTACTGGTAGATAAAATGATAGGCAGGTTTCCTGAGTTTCACATTTTTATTCTTTCTGCCACAGTGTAAAATAGAAGAAAGTAAAATAACCGGTAATTTGCAAGCAGGAAAACATTAATGGTAAAAAAAAAAACAAACGGCACATTTCAACTGTTAATTATACTATGACATAAATTTTTTATGAAATAGTTATTTTTCCCCTTTCTGAATAAGATGAATTATTTTAATATAACCAATAAACACTAGAAGGTATTCGTGTTTTTTCTCTCCAGAATTTTGACATTATTTTTAAAATTATTTGATTTTTACTAATGTATTGGCATATTCAACTAGAAACATTTAATTGGAAAATATTGTGGCTTAGAGTTCAAGTGAGAGCTTTGGTGACATATAGAAATATGAAACATGGCCCTGGCCAGTGTGATTCAGTTGGTTGGAATGGCGTCCTGTACACCTAAAGGTGGCAGTTCTATTCTCCGTTAGGGCACATACCTAGGTTGCGGTTTGATCCTCAGTCAGGGCGTGTGCAGGAGGCAACTGATGCTTCTCTTTCACATAAGTGTTTCTCTCTCTCTCTCAAATCAATAAACACATATCCTCAGATGAGGATTAAAAAATAATGAAACATGCAGTTAAAATTTGATTATCTGATAAGAAGTGGGTTATATAAGGGGAGTATGTAAAGAGAAAGAGATGGACAAAAGAAAACTAAACTAAAACTGAACAGCAAAACACTTAGAGGTAGGGAGAAAGCCAAAGGAATACATCATTATAACATTTTAGTAAGAAACTACTGACCAGCCCTAGCCAGTTTGCCTCAGTGGAGAGAGCATTGGCCTGCAGACTGAAGGGTCCCGAGTTTGATCCTGGCCAAGGCACATGCCTGGGTTCCGGGCTCGATCCCCAGTAGGGGCCGTGCAGGAAGCAGCTGATCAGTGATTCTCTCTCATCATTGATGTTTCTATCTCTAAAGAATTAAAAAAGAAACTATTGACCAGTAATCTAAGGCTGAGTTCAAAACAAGAAAGTTTAGTACAAATACATGGCAACTGGATATGGCAGAAGGAAGTCACTGGTGACTTTGCTCACAGCGTTTTCAGGAGAGATGTAGAGTTAGAAGCAAATGTATCGGTGGTTGAGAGGTTAGAGCTGACAAGTTGTGGGAAAATTATGCTGAGCAAAGAAGCAGAGCACATAAGTAAGTATATAGCAAGTATACAGTATATTTAGAAAAAATCCAAAATAAGTAAAACTCATCTGTGGTTGTAGTAGTTAATATGATGGTTGCCTTTGGGAGAGGTGAAGGAAGATGGGGTGGAGACACAGGTGAGAGGAGGATTTCAACAGGACTGGTAATATTCTATTTTTTTTAACGCCATTAAAAATCCCACACTGATTTTGGAAATGCTGTCTTAGACATTGATATAGCTACTTATTTAATTAAAAATGCACAAATCATTTCAGTATGAAGCCTTGCAGCAAGCTTAATTGGCCCATTGAAAAAATAGCTCTACTATATTGTTTGATTACAAAATTAATTGACATATTTGTTTGTGTAATTATTTTCTGCGTTAGACTTTATAGATGGGGCCTGACAGTTTTGGTAAATACAGCTCAGTACCACTGGCTTACAGGTAAATTCCAAGCTATGTTACTGTTACTATATCCAGGTTTTGTATACCTTATTGGGAAGGGAGTCTCCAAAAGATGATTATTGAGGCCCAACCTGTAGACAAGTGTTCCAAAGGATGGTGTTTGGGTCCTAAACAAGATTAAATACTTTTAAACACTCACAGTTAATGGAAAGGAAACAGGTAAGGCAGTACCAATTTGAACTACATAAAAAAGACTAAACGTCTTAAATGTGTCCCATTTTAAGATGATCCTGTCCTCCCCGCTGTTGAGATTACTATAATCTGTTGTAGCTGGTGTGCCATTATGCTTCTTTTTGCCTGAAACCTCTGGCGTTCTTCACACAATGATCTCCCACTGGAAAATTTTATTTGCTGATCTAACTACTTGTAACTCCTAATAGCAGACACAATCAGATATTTCAATTTCTCTTTTATTTCAAGTGAAACATTTTATTTCTTAAGGTATTGACTCTTTTTGTTATATAGATACGGGAGAGTAAGGATTCTTCTGACACGAAATGAAATCAAATTTTTAAAAAAAGTAAAAGCAATAAAATGGGAATTGATCAATCATTCTTATTTTATACACGGTACCATATCTTGTCAATCACAACTTAGTGCATCTGACTTAAACCTACTTTTGCCTCATTTCAGTGTAATATTTGGGGATAAAGTTTGCCTGAGGCTATTTTTGGACTCTCAAAATCATTTTTGTAATTCATAGGTACTTTCACTTTTTTAACCCCAGGTTCTTTATACCAATTTCTCAGAAACTCCTTGAATCGAGCCTTGCATTGTTCCTGAGTGGTTCTGAAACCCTGTCTTGAGTACATCTAGTTCATAATGACTTCACTGTGGAGGTCCCCAGCTACACTGCTGCCCCGCAACTAAGTCATTTGGGTGTCACAAAGTCACCGCACCTTAAAAAAGCCTTCGGTTCACTTTAAACATCTCAAATTTCCAAACTGAATTTCCACTATTGGGATTTAATTTTGAACTAGTCAAATATTGTTTAGCATGAATTCAAGGCAATTTGAATGTAATATATCATGTATATCATCTACTAATTCGTAGCTGTTTTTCTGAATTTCCTTCTCTAGGTTAGTTTGAGAAAATGCATTTCATTTACATTTTTCAGTTGAATGTTTATAAGATTCTTCTCTGTCAAGTGATCCTTTAGGGAGGCATGTATTTACTAAGGAATTCTTATTATGAAATATAAAATCAAGTGTTTTTAAAACATATAATATAAAATAATTATATACATGTAAGCTACTACTCTTTTAAAACTATTTTTAAATTCAAGAATTTGGAAGCTAGCACTTAGAAAATACGCTTTTGCTAAATTTACTTTACTACATAGTTATTATTCTCCTCGCTGTTTTTATTTTAACCGTAATAAAGGTCTATTTTCTCAGTTCAAAGAGTTCTACCACTTTTACAGAGAAGTTAGATAGGTGTAATCAGATGAAACATGAAGCTTTAAATAGGCCTTATCAAAAGCATCTATAATAATAAAACCGTAATATGCTAATTAGACTGGACAGCTGAAGGACCTTCCGCACAACCTTCCAGATGACCTTCTGGACTAAGCCGGGGCTGTGAGGGCTAAAGTAAGCCGCTGCTGCTGTGGGGGTCGAGCCTCTTGCACGAATTTCATGCATTGGCCTCTAGTATGCAAATAAGATTTAAGTTGAATATCTAATATTAATTTGTTCTATTCAGTCTTGTTGAAAAAATGAAATAAATCAAACAAGGGAAATAAATTTTCATCAATTTAAGCCAACTCACATATTAATAAAAGTTCAGCCATAATTCCATATCACTTTTAACAATGTCTATATATTTTAATTATAGTAGAAGTTTAAAAAAGAAGGCATAAAAGAAAAATTAAGAATGAATATAATTCCATCATTCAGTTATATTTACTTTGATATATATTGATAGATATATATATACATATTTTATGAAATTATAACTATATTATTTTTATATCTTTAAGACTTATTATAATTTTACATAATTTCAATTAATTAAATATTGGCAACATATCTCAGCATCAATATAGTTTAACATATTTTTAAAGGCTTAAATTGTGTGAAGATACTAAAATTGTAAAATTATTATTTGCTGATTGTAACACTCCATTTATTACTATTCCCAAGCCATCATTTATCTCCTTAAATATTAGCCCTGCCCACTTAAAATTGAATACAAGCAAAAATATTAATCATCCTAATAATTTTTAATGTTATACCAGTAGTTAAAAAAGAAAAGAAGCAAGTGAAATTGACTTTAACAACATTTATTTATCCTAATGTATACAAAAATATTATCACAACATACAATCAATGTAAAATTAAGGAAATAATTGACAGTTTTTCCTATCAAGTTTTGAAATCAGTATATATTTTACACTTACAGCACATTTCAATTTAGACTAGCCACATTTCAAATGTTTCATAGCCACATACCGGATTTCATCTTGGATGGTATAGTATTACAGAGGTAAGAAAAAAAGTGTATCTACAATTTTATTTTAATTATTTTAAATATGAGGCCAAACACATATTCTACTTGTAAATAAGTAACATAATATGATTCTTATGTTCATTTCTGTTTCTCAGTTAACCAGAAAAATACACACGTATAGGTAATTGTAATAATCTAATATACCCTCAACATAAATGTGTATTTTAAAAGCAGAGTCCAATAAAATGTATTTAATGCCCCTTTATTTTGGTATCTCCAAAATGTTGCATTAGCTATGGATAATTTAAGTAATATATACCCATGTCTTCAGTTTACATGTGAAGAACATTTTCTGATGAAGCAAGATCAGAAGTAGCAACAACAGGAGGTCACTGCAATCAGTGGAGCATTAGAGTTGATTAAATTTCAGGAATTTTGCTATCAAATTGATGTCACATTGGAAAATGGGAATGGTCCCATTAATGGGAACCTTTGCACCATAGATATTACAAATGTGTCTACAAGTCCTAGCCCTACCACCAGCAACACTGACTCCAGTCTACAATACTCTAGGTCAGTGGTTCTCAACCTTCCTAATGCCGCGACCCTTTAATACAGTTCCTCATGTTGTGGGGACCCCCAACCATAAAATTATTTTCGTTGCTACTTCATAACTGTAATTTTTCCACTGTTATGAATCGTAATGTAAATATCTGATATACAGGATGTATTTTCATTGTTACAAATTGAACATAATTAAAGCATATTGATTAATCACAAAAACAATATGTAATTATATATGTGTTTTCTGATGGTCTTAGGGAACCCCTGTGAAAGGGTCGTTCGACTCCCAAAGGGGTCACGACCCACAGGTTGAGAACCGCTGCTCTAGGTGATACATTTTGAGAGACTGAAAAAAATAGGTAAATAAGAGGGTATGGATTTAAGAAATATTTAAGAGAAAATACACAAAATGCTTGATGAATGGCAAGGCTGATAATTTCTAGAAAAAATATTGGAATATATATATTTCTCCATGTAAAGTTAGTATTAGTAATATCCTATCAACAAGTTTGCTGTGGTTTAACAAGAAGATATCTAAATAAGTTTAGTGAAAACAATTCTTGCTTTGTCAAAACTAAAACGAAAAAAAATATTCTTATTATCTCTAGAAATCTTTACATAACATATTATTATAGTAGAAAACCTTACATGTGTGATTCAGTAGGTTTTTGTTAATGAAAATTAGTTTTGAGCACTTTGTTGCTAAGTTTTTGAGTAACTCAAGTAAGAAAAATTTAACTTATTTCCTTACTGATGAAAAATGAAAACGGAAATGGTAAACTATATTAGTTGAACAAAGTGAAGATCAGAACCAGTGATTGTGCTTAATGGTATATGCACTCATCATATTTCCATTGACACATTTTATTTACTACAATCATCTCTTATAAACCTGTCTATATTAACATTCTGAAAAGTAATAGGTGTCAACTCCCCAATATACAAAGTAGTAACATTTTCTTTTGAGATCAGTTTATCTTGCTCTATATTGAATGTGGTGTTTTTCCTCTTTTATGGGTTGACACATTTCTTATATAAAGAATATCATTTCTGTGAAGTCTCATTAAAGGTGTAGATTATTATCCTGTCCTTTGCAGACATTTTGACATTCAACTAAAAATGTAAAATTAAACATTTTAACACCTTTGAACTATGTTTAAACAACAGACAAAAGTGCTATAAACACCATTGCCTATAAATATTCACTTGCTTTTATCACCCCATATTGTAATTAAACAGCTTTGCTATACTATCATGCTACAAAAGGTTTTATATTAGCATTGCATTTCCAGTTTTTATAACTTAAAAAGTCACACATTTTCACATTTAGTTATAGGTATATGAAATAGCACCTGAAAAGATTTTTATGTGAGACTACACTTCCCCTTCAGTCAGTATTTTTCAATATTTTGGGATTTTGAACATTTTTCTCATTTTTATTTCAAACTTGACTTGTCAAGTTGTCACTTGCTGAAATCTAAGGATTTTTGAAACATGATAGTTCAGGGAGATAGTAGATTTTATCAACTCTAATTGAAATTATTTCTCAAAATCCAGGCTTACAGTCACCTTTTTACCCTTTTAGCAAAGAATTGCATTTTTTTCTCCATAAACTACTCACTCTTGCTGTTGCTGACTCCAGTAAAGCAAAAAAACATTGCATCTGATATTCCCTGTCCCTAAAACTCATTTTGTAATTCTCATTTTATAATTGTGTTACTTGGCCTTTTACCATTTTTTTTTTCACACAGGGACAGCTATTCATGAAATACTAATACCCAAAAGTATAAATATTTGATTATAATAGTATATAACTGCTTCCACAGAAGCAATATCAGTTGAAACAGTATCCTTATTTTTAGAAGATATGTAGCTCTAAAAGTGTTAGTGGATTTGAACTGAAAAAGTTTTATGAACAGTTTTATCATTTAAATAATATTTATCATTTAAATATTATTTTAGTTGAGAGATAATTTCAGAATGCTAAGAACTGACCTATGCCAATTAGATCATTATCAGCTGTTAGGTTTCTTGTAGCATCTATGAGAGACCTCAAGTAGTTAGAGAAGAATTAATGCCTCATGTCACCTCCCTAATAGAAACCACTTGCTTGGTTACCAGATGTTATATGAATGTTTGTATGTAATGTGGAATTTGGTATACTTATTTTCACCTTTTATCACATTTTTATAAATAGAAAGAGATAAATTTGGGATGGAGTTATATTATGATTGTTGCTAATTCATCTTATTATGTTATAAAAAATATAACCCAACTTGATAATAGTTGAGGAAGGTACAAATTGTGTCAACTTTGACTCTATCAGTTCAATGGACCCTTAAATCTATATGTAGTAGTCACATGCATAATATATCATAGTCAGAGATTTTCTGATTTCTTAAACAAATTGTATAGGATTCTCATACAGTATTACTATCTAAAAAAGTCTACATAGGATATGCTCATCCCTTACAGATCCCTGACCATATGTTTTTACTACTCTTGTTATAATGTGAAAAAATCATCTATTCCTGAAAGAACGCAATATTTAATAATAAAAAACTTATATTTGTTATGTTCTTATACTAGTGGTAGAATTTGGACCTTGTTGAGCAAAAGAGGCTTAATGGTTCTGAACTTGTCCCAATCTAAGCAAGTTAAATTTACAAATTATATTCTACTACAAGGATAAAAGAAGCAAGTTCCTATTAAAAAAATCTGCTACTTAAAAAAGGTAAGTTTCAGCTAAACCACCATGATAGATGCAACTGCATATTTCTTCATTTTGAAAATCTTGTGAGTCTTATTAACTCATCTATCAGTGTAAGGAATGACCTGTAAAATTTACAGTTCTGAAAACAGAGTACCTCCATACTGCTTTCCACAGTGGCTGTATCAACCTGCATTCCCACAACAGTGCAGGAGGGTTCCCTTTTCTCCACATCCTTGCCAACATTTGCTGTTTGTTGATTTATTCATGATAGCCATTCTCACAGGTGTCAGATGATATCTCATTGTAGTTTTATTTTGCATTCCTCTGATGGTTAGTGACATTGAGCATCTTTTTTCATGTGTCTATTTACCATCTGTATGCCCTCTTTAGAGAAGTATCTTTTCAGGTCCTTTGCCCATTTTTAATTGGATTGCTTATTTTTTTGGTGTTGAGTTTTAGGTATCATTAGATGTATCTGTGAATATGTTCTCCCATTCAGTGGGTTGTCTTTTCATTTTGTTTATGGTTTCCTTTGCTGTACAAAAATGTTTTAGATTGACTCGGTCCTGTTTATTTTTTCTTTTGTTTCCCTTGTGTGAGGTGATATATCAGAAAAAAAAATTGTTATGAGAAATGTCTGAGATTTTACTACCAATGTTCTCTTCTAGGATTTTTATGGTTTCTAGTCTAACACTTGAGTCTTTAATCTGTTTTGAGTTTATTTTTGTATATGGTATAAGAAAGTAATCTAGTTTCTTTTTTTTTTTTTTGCCCGTATCTGTCAAGTTCTTCCAACACCATTTATTGAATAAACTATATTTACCCCATTGTATGTTTTTGCCTCCTTTGTCAAATACTGACTAAAAGGTGTGGATTTATATCTGGGCTCTCTGTTATTTTCCATTGATTTATAGGTCTTCTTTTATGCCAGTATCATGCTATTTTTATTACTAAGGCCTTATAGCATAGTTTGATATCAGGCAATCTCAAAAATTAAATATGGAAGTTCCTTATGATCTAGAAATTCCACTTATCTGAATATATCCAAAGAAACCTG
This sequence comes from Myotis myotis, assembly GCF_014108235.1. Taxonomy (NCBI): domain Eukaryota; kingdom Metazoa; phylum Chordata; class Mammalia; order Chiroptera; family Vespertilionidae; genus Myotis; species Myotis myotis. Next base: position 62,710,741 of record NW_023416368.1, read on the forward strand.
AAACACCAATTTGAAAGAATATATGCATCCCTATGTTCATTGCAGAGTTATTTTCAATAGCCAAGATTTAAAAGCAGCACAAGTGTCTATATTAGTAGTCGAGTGGATAAAAAAGCTGTGGTACATTTACACCATGGAACACCATTTAGCTGTAAAAAAGAAGGAGATCTTACCTGTTGCAACAGCATGGATGGACCTAAAGTGTATTATGCTAAGTTAAATAAGCCAGTCAGAGAAAGCCATATAACATGATTGCAGTTATATGTAGAATCTAATGAACAAAATAAAATAACAAAGAGGAGACAGGCTCAAAGATACAGAGAATGGACTGACAGCTGTTAGAGGAGAAGGAGTTGCGGAATGGCTAAGAAAGGTGATGGATTAAGCAAAGAAAAAAAAAAAGAAAGACTTATGGACACAGACAACAGTATGGTGATTGCCAGAGGGAAGGGGTGGTGGTGGAAACTAAAAGAAGCTAAAGAGTAGTGGAAGGAGACTTGACTTAGGGTGGTAAACACACAATACACTTACAGATGATGTATTGTAGAATTCTGCACCTGAAACCTGTATAATTTTATTAACCAACTAGAGGCCTGATGCACAAAATTCATGCAAGAGTAGGCCTTTCTTCCCCCAGCTGCCAGCACCGGCTTCCCTCTGGCACCCAGGACCTGGGCTTCCCTCCAGCCTCTGTGCTTCCCTCGCAGCCCTGGCTTTGTCTGGAAGGTCATCCAGAAGGATGTCTGAAAGGACTCCTGTTCTAATTAGCATATTATGCTTTTATTATTATAGATGTCACGCCAATAAATCCAATAAAAAATAAATAAAAACAAATTTGACTTGTAAATTTTACCTGTACATAGTTCTGATATTTTGAAGAAAGAAGTAACATATATATTAGATTTAAAATATATCGGCAAGACATTTCATATTCATGGGTTAGAAGACTTAATATAGTTAATATTTTGATATAATACAAAGTTACCTATAGATGCAATGAAGTCTCTGTCAACATCTGAAAAGTATTTAGAAAAATCCATTCAAAAATTCATATAGAATTTCAAGAGTCCCTGGGTAGTCAAAATTATCCTGCTACTAAAGGACAAAGTTGGTGGTCTCACACTAACTGATTTTAAAATTTACTGTAAAGCCACAGTCAAAGCAGTGTGGTACCAGTGTAAAAACTGACATATGGAATAAAATGGAGAGCCCAGAAGTAAGTCCTCATATACATGGTCAAATGATGTTCAAAAAGAAAGTCAAGGTCATTCAATGGGTAAAAGTCTTTTGCACAAATTATATTGGGAAAATGGAATATCCACATTAAAAAAAAAAGAAGATAGAGCTTTACCTTATTCCATACACAAATATTAACTCAAAATAAATCAATAACCTGGAAGTAAGAGCTAAACTAATAAAACTATTTGAGGAAAACACAGAGGAAAGTATTTGACATAGGATTTGGCTGTCAATGACATCTTGGATATGATGTCAAAAGTACAGGCAACAACAAAAATAGATAAATAGTATTTCATAAAAAAACACCACTTTTGTAAATCAAAAAATCACTATCAACAGAGTGAAAAGGCTATTCAGGGACAGGTCGGAAATATTTGTAAAACATCTGATATGGGTTTAACATCTAGAATATATAAAGAACTTTTATAACTCAACAACAACAACTTAATTAAAAATGGACAGTCTGTTGAATGCTTCTTTGTCCCTGTATGTATTTTTGTTTGTCAGTTTATGGTGTTTTTAATTTTCCACAAATGAGTGAGATCATGTGATATTTACCTTTCTCTGACTGGCTTATTTTGCTTAGCATAATCCCCTTCAGTTCCATCCATGCTGTTGCAAATGGTAAGAATTCCTTCATTTTTACAGTAACATATATTCCATTATGTAGATTCACCACAGTTTTCTAATCCACTCATTTGCTGATGGGCATGTAGGCTGTTTCCAAATCTTAGTTATTGTAAATTATGCTGCTATGAACATAGGGTGCATATATCCTTTCTGATTGGTGTTTCTGTTTTTTTTGGGATATATTCCTATAAGTGGTATTATTGGGTCAAATGGCAGTTCCATTTTTAATATTTTGAGGAAACACCATCCTGTTTTTCACAGTGACTGCACCAGTCTGCATTCCCACCAGCAGTGCCTGAGGGTTCCTTTTTCTCTGCATCTTCACCAGCACTTGTGGTTGATTTGTTGATGATAGCCATTCTGACAGGTGTGAGATGGTACCTCATTGTTGTTTTGATTTGCATCTCTCAGATGATTAGTGACTTTGAGTATGTTTTCACATGTCTCTTGGCCTTCTGTATGACCTCTTTGGAAAACTATCTATTTAGGTCCTTTGACCATATTGTAATTGGATTGTTTATCTTCCTTTCATTAAGTTGTATGAGCTCCCTGTAAATTTTGGGAGATTAAACCCTTATCAGAGATAACATCGGCAAACAAAAAAGCATTGAACAGACTGCCAAACTACAGCAGGAAGGCAGGAGAGGGTTGAGGGAGGGGTAAGAGATCAACCAAAGGACTTGTATGCATGCATATAAGCATAACCAATGGACACAGACACTGGGTCGGGGTGTGGAGGGGGGTGAGGATATGTACCAGGGTGTAGGGGAGGCCGGGGGGAGGTTAATGGGGGGAAAAGAGACATATGTACTACTATTTGTAATACTTTAAACAATAAAAATAATTTTAAAAAATAAAAATGGACAGAGACTTGAGTAGACATTTTTCCAAAGAAGATAGACATATGGCCAATAGGCAGTTAAAAATATGGTCAACATCACTAATCGTTAAGGAAATGCAAAACAAACCCACAATATAATACTATTTCACATTTATGATTATGGCTATTATGGAAAAACCAGGAAATAAATATTGACAAGTAAGTGGAGAAATCAGAAGCCTGTACATTGCTGGTGGAATTATAAGATGGTGCAGCTGCTGTCAAAAATGCTAATGATACCTCAGAAAATGAAACATAAAATTATAATATGATCCAGAAATTCCACTCTGGACATGTACTCAAAAAGGTTGAAAGCAAGGACTGCAGAAATATTTGTATACCCATGTTCATAACAGTATTATTCATAATAGCAAAAGGTAGAAGCAACCCAAGTGTCTATTGATGGATGAACAGATGAATAAAATGTAGTATATATGTACAGTAAGAATACATTCAACCTTTAAAAAGGAAGGAAATTATGATACATCCTTCAAAATAGTTGCTTCTTGAAGACATTGTGCTAAGTGAAATATGCTATTCTTAAAGCACAAATATTATATGATTACACTTGTAGAAAACACACAGTCAAAAACAAAAATAGAATGGTGGTTAGCAGGGGCTAGGACAGTGATAGTGAACCTATGACACGCATGTCAGAGGTGACACGCGAACTCATTTTTTTGGTTGATTTTTCTTTGTTAAATGGCATTTAAATATATAAAATAAATATCAAAAATATAAGTCTTTGTTTTACTATGGTTGCAAATATCAAAAAATTTCTATATGTGTCATGGCACCAAAGTTAGGGTTTTTCAAAATGCTGACACGCCGAGCTCGAAAGGTTCACCATCACTGGTAGGAGGAGGGGATAGTTTGTATTTAATGGATAGAGAGATTCAACTGGGGAAGATGAGAGGTTTTGGAGATGAATGATGATGATAGAGTCACAACAATGTGAATGTACCTAATATGACAGAATTGTACACTTAAATGCTTAGAATGGTAAATTTTACATTATGTATGTTTAATTATAATTTTAAAAAGTAAAAGTAAGCATATCTGCAAATACTTTGTCATTTATGTGTAAATAATCAAAGGATACATTGACTTTTATCACCAATATTTTTATTTACTGAGTAGAATGAAGAGCTTTCTACTATTGCCCTAGGGGCCCAAGAATCAATTAGTTCCTCATTCTGAGTCAGTTTTGTTCATTTTCATTTATTGACATCAATTAGTGCAGTGCTGGAACTCCCCAAGAAGTAAAGAGAAGACAGGTCATACTTTCCAGACACATTCATCCCTTTATCTGAATCCACACTCTTCTTCATTTTCTCGTTACAATATAAGGAAAACACTTCTTCTTGCATGATGTTCTCTTTATCTTTTTTTTAAAACTATGTCTTCTAAGACTTGATTCTTAAAGTGATTTCTTCTTTATGGTATACTTTTGATCTGTCACGTTATGATGGCTACCTTGCATTAATAATTTTAAGAATGTCAATTCTCTTCCACTAAAACAGCATGCTTTCTTCCAACTGCCATCCTATTTGTATTCTCTTCTCATCCAAACTTTTACAATTGCTTATATTCACTTTTCTGTATTTACCTCACAACCCAATTCCCAGGCTACCACTCCAAACAGGCTGCTCTTTCCAATGTCAACATGAACTTGCTTGTTACTAGACCCAATGGAATATGTATTTTACATGATGTCTCCTCAGTATGTAAAATTGCTTACTATTCCCTCCTACTTAAATGCTTGCTTTCCTTGTCTTTTCCAGTCACCATTATTTTTTCCTGGAAATCTATCTATTTTGGGTTATTCTCCAGTTCAGTGATGAATTTCCTTAGTCACCACATTAAGGTTGAAGTTCCTCTAGTGCTGCCCTGTGACCTTCGTCTTCTCATCTAACCCACTCACTCTCCTTTCAAGGTTGTAATCTATATGCTATATCTACAGACTAGGCTTCTCACCAGAATTATAGCCCATCCATACCCACTCTACTTGGATTCACTTCTAGTACTTCAATACCATTTGTCAAACCTATACTTGTTGTATATCTCAGGTAAAAATTTACTCCTATGTCTATGTTTATACCTCAGAGTATAACATCACCATAAAACCAGTTATTAGAGTAATAACAAATATTTTTTTTCTTTACCTTATTCCTCAAGGAATCCAAAGTCCATGTTCAATCTTTTTCCTAAGAAATGCAAATCAATCGGATCCCTTTTCTCTATTTATACAAGTGTCCTAGTTCAGGTCACCATAATTTCTAAATAGATAATGAAGCAAGTTTCTATGTGATTTCCCTGTGTCCATTGCTGTTCTCTCTTAATCTATATTTCTTTTTACCAGAATGTTTGTTCTGAAAATGAAAAACTCATCCTGAAATCATTTTAAAGCCCTCCCATTGCCCTGAAGATAACAAGTGCAACTTCCTTACTGCCTTTATCTGTCAAGTCCTTCTTTAGCCTATTGTATTTGGAGTTTTTGTTGTTGTTTATTTTATTTTGTTTACTTATAATCTATAAACTTGCCAAATCAAACTATCAAAAAATGCCACTTTTCTTCTTGCTTTTTAGTCTTTAAACCTATGTTCACACATCATAAGCCACAACACTAACCTATACTTTTCATAATTATAACTCACTCATCCTTCATGTCCCACTGCCTTCCCAATCCCTATGCTGTTTAGTAGACTTGCCTAAGTATCCCTATACTAATTCATATTTCTCCACTATACCACTCACCATAGTCTGCTATAATTCCCTGTTTGCTTTTCAGAATTCTCTGTTTGGTTCGAGGGTGCCTAGGACAGAGATACTATCTATATTTGTTTTCTGTTGCTGCCATAACAAGTTATCAAAAAAATACTGGCTTAAATCAACACAAATTTATTAGCTTAGATTATTGTGGATGGGAAATTTGAAAAATTCAATATTTTAATTTTGGTATAAAATTTATTGTTCTTGTAATACCTATAAAAATTATTGCATACACACATACCTCTACTGTGTGAGTCAATGAAATATGGTATAGTATAAATAACATGCAAATAAAAAACAAGAGACTGGGATTTTGGTCTCAGTGCTTATATTTACTGTTCTTAATTTGAGAAAAGTTAATTTATCTTTTCAAGAATTTTTTTATTGTTTTGCTTTTGTATTAAAACATGAAGTTTGAAACAGAGACCCACGTTCTTGCCCCATGAAAATATAAAAATCAAATTAGAGAGTACATTTAAAAACTCTTCTTTAACCTTCATTCGCAATTAGAATATTATCTATCAATGCCAAAAAGGGTCCCTATACTATTTTCCACACGTGAATTGCTCTCTGGGGTTAGTTGTCCTTGATTCATCGTTTGAACTTAAATTTAATGATGGTTTAAGGCAGGGGTCCACAAACTAGGGCCCGCGGGCCACATGCAAATACAAATATTGTATTTGTTCCTGTTTTGTTTTTTTACTTCAAAATAAGATATGTGCAGTGTGCATAGGAATTTGTTCATAGGTTTTTTTTAAAACTATAGTCCTGCCCTCCAACGGTCTGAGGGACAGTGAATTGATCCCCTGTTTAAAAAGTTTGAGGACCTCTGTTTTAAGGTTTAGTATAGTCTATAAGAGATACAAGACAAATTTTCTTGCTTCTATGGCACTCAATTATACCTATTTTTCCAAAAAAGTACATTAGTCTGGCTACATTTTGAATATGTGCTTAAATTTTAAACAAAGGACAAAAATAGTTTTCCCTTGTTTCGAGCTACTGCCATCCCTGTCCTTCCTTCACTTTACATTGAACACCTTGGTTTTGCTCAGGTCTGGGACATGAATCCCGGACCCTGGGTCCTCATCTCAGAGTACATCTGTTATTAGTTTCACTGGTTGCTGGAGAGAGCCCTGTGCTTGCCCCTCTCTGTATATTTGCTCCCCATTTAAGTCAGGTTTGTAAAAATGTTTGAGTCAGTGAGTAGAAAATGTGCTGGTTAAACAAATAGTGACTATTTTAAGAATAAAGTAATAGAAACAAGTTGTATTACTTTGCTAGGGTTACCAAAATAAAATATTACAAAATAGGTGACTTAAAAAAATCAGAAATGTACTCTCCCAGTTCTGGAGGCTTGAAGTCCAAAATTTCAGTTGAATTGTTTCCTTCTGAGGGCTGCATCAAGGATCTGCTTCAGGCCTCTCTCCTTGACTTGTAAGAGACCATCTTCATGTTCACATGACATTCTTCCTAAATGCATGTCTTTGTGACCACCGTTCTCCTTTTCAGAAGGACATTGGTTATAATGGATTAGGGCTCTTTCTAATGACCCAATCTTAACCACTAATTGCATTTGCTATAAACTGTTTTCAAAGAGGGTCTCTTTCTTAGGTACTAGGAGTTAGAATTTCAACATAAGAATTTTGGGAAGATGCAGTTCAACCCATAACATAAGTAGTCACATCAGACACATCTTTAATAACTGAAGCATGGAAATAAATAAATAATTGAAGCATTTTAATTATGAATACATAACTAATGTTGTTGAAATCTTCCTATCCAAATACTGATTTAAGTGAATTTGGGACAGGAGTGTTTTTCTATGTAAATTTTAGAAATAATAGAGCACTTATAAAAGAGCTTGATTACAACTTATATCATCAAGGAAATTGTACTTCAGCCAAAATATGCAAATAAATGAGAACAGTCAGAAAAACAAAGTGAAGTGTTCTAAGTATTATCAAATAATATGCAAGTAATCAAAAGCTTATTTTATAATTTAATATTTTGTTAAGCCAAACAGTTTTGATTTAGCATATAATTTTCCAAGTAGATGAAGCATTATTATTTAAGTCTGATCAATACCAATTAATTTGTTTACCTTTCTGGTAGGCATTCTAGTTATATTTTTATTCATTTTGATAAGCTATAACATAACATCAGCTACGCTTTGATCACAGTGAATTATATTGATTATCCTTGTCTCTGGTTCAGTTTCAATGGCAGATTTCCTACTTTTTATTTTAGCTTTATTCATACCATGCCTTTTTTACTGGCTATTTAAAAATGTGCTATCTGGAAGAGTTAATGAGCATCCTCTCCCTGTGTTCATTCTTGACCTTTCTTACTTTGTCATTGAAAAAAATCATTGCTAAGTATATTCTGAATTATTATTTCACAATTATTGAGCCAAATCACATGTATTATGGGCATTATAAAGGCTTTTTGTTCCAAAGCCATCAGCATAAGTTGACGCCTTGTTAGGATTATTTAGAGGTTAATAGCTACTTTTGAATACAAGAACTTCATTACTGGACCATTTTCCTATTATTTTCTCAGTTAACATAAACTGATGAACAAAAACAGATCCAGAGACAGAGAAGCATAGATCACACTGTCAAATCTCAGAGGGAAGGCAGGGGAGGGTGGGGGAAGAGGGATAGATCAACCAAAGGACTTGTATGCATGCATATAAGCATAACCAATGGACACAGACACACTAGCGGGGTGAGGGCATGATGGGGGGGTGGGGGCAATGTGAGGATAAGGACACATATGTAATATCTTAACCAATAACGAAAAAATAAATTTAAAAAAGGAAACAAAACAAACAAAAAAAGACACAGGATAAAATTAAGTGTTGTCCAGAAAATATAATTTGTAAGGCAAAAAAAGAATATACAGGCCCATTCACTGTAACAAGAGGAAATGTATAACATAATTATTATCAGATAGCTAGTGACTTTCCTCTTTAAAACAGTATATCCATAATCATTTTGAAAACCAGTAAAAACAGTTTCCTTATTTTTGTTTATAACCTTAATCTGTATAATTACCTGCCAATCATATGGTCAAAAGAATAGTCCTGAAATTTTAAAAGTATTGGTCTTAAAATTTTAACCTTTAAAATTAATCATAATGATTATATTTAAATGTGTCATATTTGGCCTTTTTAAATTTGAAGTTATAAAGCATGTTACAAAGTAGTTGGTTCAGAGAAAGCTAAAAAGTGCTCCCCCTTTTTTATAACTTTTCTTTAATTTACGCTGTTACTTTTTTTTTATTTCTGAGAGTAAGGGAGAGGGAGAGAGAGATAAAAACATCAATAATGACAGAGAATCATTGATCAGCTGCCTCCTGCATGCCCCCCACTAGGAATCGGGCCCACACCCCAGGCATGTGACCTGGCCAGGAATCAAACCGTGACCTCGTGGTTCAGAGGTTTATGCTCAACCACTGAGCCACACGGGCTGGGCTATCATTTTTCTTAAAAATATCAGTGAATAGAGGTCAGCATTTGATATTACCAAACATAAAAATTTAAGTTAGTGATGTTTCTCAGTTTGGAAATATATTGATTTTCCTTAGTTGGAAGTGCTGCTCTCTTTGATTCTTGATCTCCTTTTTTCCCTTTTAATTTAATATACATATGCCAAAAATAATGTTTAAGAGCTACTTCATATCTGTGTCCAACTGTTAATAAGAAAACTCTGAAAAGTAATGAGAATATTTACATTTTTCATATTGTTGCAGAAAGAATTTAGAAGGTAGGACAGTTCTACAAAAAGTTATCCCACATTCTATGATCCATCCTATGATTCCTATTCCATTGTAGAATCAAATTCCTTTTTGACTCATCATATGATTGTGTTTATCTCCCTTAGTGTGAATCCAGAAATATTGATTGAAGGTCATGCTTTATTTCCCTTTCCTCTCCCTTTTCTTTATTTTACATAGAACTAACACACAGTGCTCTATAGGCATGCCAGGTATTAATAAAGGATTAGGTTTACTAAGGGGAATTATAAATTGGAATAGAAAAAGAAAAATCTGAACTTTAAATATGACATTTCCCATAAACCAAAGCTGAAGCACCCACAGGGTTAAAAGTGTCCCTGGTCACTAACCTTCCTTGCTCTTCTGCTCTGTAGCATTTCTCTAGGAAATGTCCTCCTTCATCTGAGGACCATTTTGTAAATATTCAAATTTGGCAATGTAAATTTTATAGTATTGTCCAGGGAGGATATCAGACAGTGTAAGTCCCTGTTACTTAAAGAACTGTACATTAATTTGAGGTGCAGAAATGACATTTTATTTTTTAGAATTCCCAGGACTCAAAGTTTAATACAACACACACACACACACACACACACACACACACACACACACACACACTGCTACTATTAGCATATCAACAGCCTGATTATAAGAATAGCCAAATCTATTTTTCAAAAGTACAAACAAACCTGGGGTATGCATATATGTTCTTTAGCTATTTTCTTCATCTTCTTTATCCAGGCACCCTCACGCCCCTCCTCTTGGGCACCAGCCAGTCTGTTCCATGCATTCATGTTTCTGGTTCCACTTTTGTTCATCAGTTTATTTTGTTCATTATATTCCACATACTAGTGAGATCATACGGAATTTGTCTTTCTCTGACTGGCTTATTTCACTTAGCACAATACTCTCCAAGTCCATAGTACTTGTCACAAAGGGTAAGAGCCCCTCCTTTTTGCAGCCAAGTAGTATTTTACTGTGTAACTCTACCACAGGTTTTCCACTCATCTGTTGATGGGCATGTGGGCTGTTTCTAGATCTTAGCTATTGTAAATAATGCTGCTGTAAACATAGGGGCACATACATTCTTTCTGGAGGTGGGCAAAGGGGGTGGAGGGGATTCCTGCAATAATATCAACTCTAAATTTGTTTAATTAAAAATAGCAATAAATAAATAAAATAAAAACCTGGGGGATTTACATCTAATTTGAAAATATATTATAAAGCTATAGTAATAGTGTAGCATGAGTATAAAAATAGACACATAGAATAATGGAATAGAAAAAAGGAGTCCAGAAATAGCACATGTATATGGTAAATTTATTTTTTGACAAAGCTCTTAATACCATACAATGAAGAAAGAACAATCTTTTGAACAAATAGTGCTAGAACAGATGCACAGGCAAAATAAATAAACTTTGACCCCCTACCACAAGCATAGACTAAAATTAACTTAAAATAGATAAAAGACCTAAATTTTAGAGCTGAACTATCAAACTTTTTAAAGTACATAAAGTATTAATAACTTGTGTGTGCAGAGTTTGTTTAAACATATATATGTATATATATATACTTAAAATAAAACTACAAAAAATCATTAAATTGCTCATCAAAATCATGAAAAATACCAGCACAAAATAATGAAGGGAAAAAAAGGCACCACTATTACAAATATAAAAAGACAACCACAGACTGGGAAGAAATTTTAAAATGATATATCCAACAAAGGGCATTATTTAAAACTATAAAGAATTCTTTCAACCTAATAATAGAAGACAGAAACCTCAATTTAAAAAATGGGCAAAAAATTAACAGACATTTTACTAATGAAGATATACTAGTATAAGTGACAAATATCTATGTGAAACATGTTCAGTACCATTAATCATTAGGGAGATGGAAACTTTAAACAATTATATACCTTACAAAGTAATCACAATAAGTCTAGTAACCATTTGTTGGATCAGCTATTGATACACATGACAAAATGAATACATACATATTAAAACTTATCAAATGACATACATTTAAATATATGCAATTAAGTCTACATCAATTTTATCTCAATACAGAAGTAAAATTTGATATAGTGATTAAAAATAATAGTAATAAACAAGAAACCTTATTTGATAGTGACTAAAACTATATGTAAAAAAAAGTATAATAAAATTAATGATCTCAAACTCATAGGATGTACAACACCAAAAATAAATACTAATATCAACTATGGACTTTAGGTGATTGTGATGTATCAATGTAGATTTATGAATTATAACAGATGTTCCCGTCTGGTACAGAAGGTTGATAGTGGGGAAGGCTGTGCTTGTACAGGGCAGAGGTTATGGGAAATATCTGTTACTTCCTCTTAAAACTACTCTAAAAATAAAGTCAAAGTAATAAATGATCTTAAAAATTAATGCACTTATATATGTATGTTTTTTCTCCTTTACATGACTCTAGCAACGTGTTTGTTTTTGTTAGTTTATTTTGGGATAGATACTTATATCCTCCCCAATTCCCAGTTTCTTCTATTTTTGATATTAGTATTTTCATTAACAATTTCTATTCTCTAACATAACATTACTAGTAATTCAAAATTTAGCTGCAAATCTGAAATCCTTCCAAATCTCTGTGGTTTCTACATTGAAGTGCAAGCAAGAAAATGTAAATTAGCGTTGAATCAGAATTTATAGACACTTAGACCCAATATTCTGGCTAATGAGGCAATGTATCATTTGAGAGACTGGATTAGATTTGGGAGAATCTAGATGAAAATGGAAGGGAAAGGTCAACAATTGAAGATAGATTCTGACAGCAGCAAACTTTCTACTCTAGTTTTTTATATGAAGAGTAGAGGACATTTATTAAGGATATATCAATTCAGGAAAATCCTGATTTGCTCAATATATTCTTTATGAAAGTTATTTTAAATATATTTTAAAAAATAAAATTATATTTTCCTTAAATAAGTTATCTTATATTAAATAAAATGCAAACAAGTTGGAAAATATCTCATATAAGAAATTGTTTTAGATTTAGATACATGATACTTTCTATTTTAAATTGGTTGTACATGGGTTCAAAAGTATTCTATACCTGAAAAATGTCTCATGACAACATATTTATAATTCTTTTGGCACTGAATTCTACAACTGTAGTTTCCAATATAATATGGATCCTTTAAATTTTTCAAAGGAATATTAGTTTCATACAAAGTTTTTCTGTCATATAATCCAATATGTGCAAATAGAGGAGGAAGAAGAGGAGGAAGAAGAGGAGAAGGAGCCGTCAAAAAAACACAGAAACAGGAAAGATTGGCACAAATTGTCTTCAGAAGCATGAATAATCCTTTATAATAAGAGGAATATGCTAATTAGCCATTATGCCCTGAGGCCCCAACCCCCTGATCCACCCTGCTCTGTGTGTGACAGGGGGCAGTGCCCCAACTCCCCTATCGGCCCTACTTGGTGAGTGACAGGGGGGAGCTCCCCAACCCCCTGATGGGCCCTGCTCTGTGCGTGACAGGGGGGAGCTCCCCAACCCCCTGATGGGCCCTGCTCTGTGGGTGACAGGGGGGAGTTCCCCAACCCCCGATCGGCCCTGCTCTGTGTGTGACAGGGGGGAGCTCCTCAACCCCCTGATGGGCCCTGCTCTGTGCATGACAGAAGGGAGCTCCTCAACCCCCTGATCGGCCCTGCTCTGTGCATGACAGGGTATGGAGCCCCAACAACGATCGGCCCTGCTCTGTGTGTGACGGGGCAGTGCCCCAACCCCCTGATCAGCCCTGCTCTGTGCGTGACGGGGTGGCGCCGCAACCTCCCCATCGACCCTGCCTTGAGTGTAACAGGGAGCGGTGCCCCAACCCCCCAATTGGCCCTACCCTGAGCATGACTAGGGGTGGCATCGCAACCTCCCAATCCACTCTGTGCATGACAGGGGGTGGCGCCCCAACTCCCCAATCGGCCCTGCTCTGAGCCCGACCAGGGGCTGCACCTAGGGATTGGGCCTGCCCTCTGCCACCAGGGAGCAGGCCTAAGCCAGCAGGTCGTTATCTCCCGAGGGGTCCCAGACTGTGAGAGGGCACAGGCCGGGCTGACGGACCCCCTCTCCCCCCCCCCCGAGTACACAAATTTTTGTGCACCGGGCCTCTAGTATATATATATATATAAAATTGATTTTAGAGAAGAAGGGAGAGGGAGAGAGAGAAACATCAGTGAGAGAAAAAGAGAGTTATTGATAGGCTGCCTCCTGCACTCCCCCTACTGGTTATCTAGCCTGCAACCTGGGCATGTGGCTTTGACTGGAATGGAACTCAGGACCCTTCAGTCCGCAGACTGATGCTCTATCCACTGAGCCAAACCAGGTAGGGCGGAATTCAGTTTTAATCACTGACCACCTGTTGCTGTCCAACTTCAACATAAATGCCTATGGAAGTAAATGAATAGTTGTACACAGAAGATAATATTTCATTTGCTTTTATTTAAAATATAAAAGAAATACTTTCTACTATTGCTCAATAGATTTTCATAATCCAGAATTGCCTTTACTTAAAATGTCTATTTTTTAAAATATATTTTTATTGATTTCAGAGAGAGAGAGAGAGAGAGAGAGAGAGAGAGAAACATCAATGATGAGAACCACTGATCAGCTGCCTCCTGCATGCCCCCTACTGGGGATTGAGCCCACAACCCTAGCATGTGCCCTGCCTGAGAATCGAACAGTGATCTCCTGGTTCATAGGTAGACACTCAACCACTGAGCCAAGCCAGCTGGACAAAATATCTATTTTTGTTCTTCCTTCCAAATCTTTGCATTACTGAAAAGAAGAAAGGGAGAAAAATCAGATACCATTGAACATGATGAAGTGGTAATTTCCATCTTTTTAAAGATTGCTGGGCTAGAAAGATTTGGTATGAGACAGAATCATTTAGAAGTGTGTGCTTAAAACCCATGAAGCTTAAAATGTGACATGCTCAGCATCATAAAACATTCGCAACTGCCTCCATCACTTGTTCCCAAACACTTCTAAACTTTCACTTAGAGAAAAGTGATGAGTAGAGGACAGTAAAACTTTCATTTTATGGGAGTTATTTGGGGGTTATAAAAATGGAGGAGGTAGGCTAGAGAATATACAGCAAAAACTTTCTTCGACCTAAATTTATAAATGCATTTTCTTATTTGGACCATACTCCCTGACAGGATATCTGGACTTGGGGGAGGCAGCAGGGATTCGGTCTCATTTAGAAGAAACAACAGGAAAGCACATGTGAAATACACATGCTGCTCTCTGAATTGAGAACTGAGATGCAGAGGCAGGCTCTGCTTACCTCCCAACATGTTGGCTTCTGTGGTAATGATCCCAAAAAGTGATCAGAGGTTTACCATGCTCTTGTGGCAGATTTCTAGGATTTTTATGCCATTCTCAGATTGAGGATTGGGTATGTGCATAGGGAAGGCATGGATGAGTTGAAGTAATTGTGATGTTAACTGAAGGTAGCAGCATATTTATTTCATAATATTAGAGAAGACTTTTGAAATCATGTCTATTAGTTTAAAAGCTTCTGCACAGCAAAAGAAGCCATTAAAAAAATGAAAACAGAATCTACTGTGTGGGAGAACATATTCACCAATGATACATCCAACATATATAAAGAGCTGATACAACTCAACACCAGAAGACAGATCCATTGAAAAAATGATCAAAGGACCTAAATAGACACTTCTCCAAAGAGAATATACAGATGGCCAACAGATACATGAAAAAATGCTCAAGGTCACTCATCCTCAGAGAGATAAATGCAAATAAAAACTACAAAGACGTATTGCCTCACACCTGTCAGAATTGCTACTATCAATAAGTCAATAAACAGCAAGTGCCTTTGAGGATGTGGAGAAGAGGGAACCTTTGTACACTGCTGGTGGGAATGCAAACTGGTGTAGCCACTATGGAAAACACTATGATATTTCCTCAAAAAAATTAGAAATGGAACTGCCTTTTGACCCAGAGATGCTACTTCTGGGTATATCCTAAGAATCCAGAAACAACAATCAGAAAGAACATATGCACCCCTATGTTCATAACAGTGTTATTTACTATAGCCAAGATCTGGAAGCAGCCCAGGTGCTGCCCATCAGCGGATGAGTGGATAAAAAAGCTGTGGTCCATTTATACAATGGAATACTAAGTGGCTGTAAAAAAGAAGGATCTCTTACTCCTTGTGATAACATGGATGGACCTGGAGAGTATTATGCCAAGTGAAAAAAGTCAGTCAGAGAAAGAGAATTACCACATGATTTCACTTATATGTGGAATCTAACAAAGAAAATAAACTGACCAACAAAATGGAACCTTGCCGGGAGCCGGTCCATCCTTGCTGTTTCAAGGGACCTGGCATATATGGCATACTGTTCTTAATATGTTTGGTCACCTTCTTGGCACTATGTGTTTTAACCAAGGTCACCTCTCTGAGAAAGGTTGTTTCCCCAGGTAGAGATTTTCCCCTGAAGTTAGGGAGGGAATAAAACCCCTTAACTAAGTGCCAGGCGGGTAATTAATCACTTTAACTATGAACAATCATGCTTAAGCTACATAATCTTTACTCCCTGGAATGGAGATAAGAAACGCCCTAACCTTTGGAATAGAGATTGATAGGATTGGAATCAACTGGTATAAATACAGATGTAACAAGACAATAAGACAGAGAACCTAGAGACAGAACCTACACACAGGAACCTAGAGACAGAACCTACACACAGGAACCTAGAGACAGAACCTACACACAGGAACCTAGAGACAGAACCTACACACAGAACCTAGACACAGAACCTACACACAGAACCTAGACACAGAACCTACACAGAACCTAGAGACAGAAGAACTTCGCTGGAGAGAACATGGCAAAAGATTCTGTACAGAAACTGGCCACAGAACCTAGAGACAGAACCTAGCGAGAGAACCTGGCTGAAGAACCTAGAGACCGAACCTGGCTACAGAACCTGGGTAGAACATGGCAAGAGAACCTGACTAGAACCTGGTGACTGAACCTGGCAAAAGATCCTGGACAGGACCTGGCTACATAACTTGGTTGGAGAACCTAGCCAGAACCTGTCTGAAGAACCTGGCTACAGAATCTGGTGACCAAACCTGGCTGGGGAACCTGGCTGGAGAACCTAGCAAGAGAACATGGACACAGAACCTGGCTGGAGATCCTAACCAGAACTTCACTGGAGATCCTGAACAGAACTTGGCTGGTGATCCTGGCTAGAGATCCTGGCTAGGCTGCTGATCAACTGAACGCTGTCTCCGTGTCATTCCTTCTTCGCCGACTCCATCCACACCTTTGGGGACCCCTGGACCTGCTGGGGTTGGACCCCAGCAGAACCTGAAGCATGGATACATGGAACAGATTAGCTGGTGCCTGAGGGGAGTTGTGTGTGGGTGACTGGATAAAGAAGATGAAGGAATTAGCTAGAGAACATATATGCATACCCCGTGGATACAGACAAATCGTGTAGTGAAGGCCAAGGGAGGGGAAGGCAGGATTGGGTGGATGTGGGTAAAGGGGTTGGGGAGGAACATAATTGTAATAATGTCAACATTTAAAAAAATCTTAATATAAAAAGAAAACATGTTATTAGGAAATCTGAAAGAACGCAATCTACCATTATATACTTATCATATCCTACCACTTACAGTAAAGTTCTCCAAGCCTTTATCATATTTCACATTTTAATTTGCACCTTTAATTTTTATGTTATGATATAGCTGTCATCAGAAAAGGCTTACCTGGTAGATATTACTGATTCATGTGCAAAAGGTGATTTAATGTGGGTGAACTTCTTTGTCACCTGAAATTGTATTCATCCTTTTGTTCAATGCCCTTTTTAGTGTGGAATACTCAAGATGAAGTAAAATATATCTCAGATTATTTGTTTTTGTGAGCTCTTAATGATTTTCATTGTGCTATCTCTACATCATAATTTTATTAATGACATCTACATTCTTCCAGCATCACACATCAATACATTTGTTTTCTCTTGCTGCCATAATAGATTACTGTAATCTTAACAGCTTAAATGAACACATTTATTGTCTCACAATTCTGTAGGTGGGAAGTCTCAATGTCATGTTGATCAGTTGAGTCCTGTGCTTAGAGTCTCACAGGGCGAAGTCAAAGTGTATGGAAGGCTGTGGTTCTTGCTTGAGGCTCTAAGAAGGAATCTGCTACTACAAGCGCATTCTGGTTGTTGGCCAAGTTCATTTTTTTTAATCCTTACCTGAGGATATGTTTATTTATTTTAGAGAGAGAGGAAGGGAGGGAGAGAAGGGAGAGAGAGAGAAAGAGAGAGCGAGAGAGAGAGAGAGAGAGAGAGAGAGAGAGAGAGAGAGAGATTGGTTGTCTCCTATACATGCCCTGAACAGGGATCGAACCCACAACCTAGGTTTATGCCTTGATTGGGAAATCTGCAGCCTTTTTTGGTATACAGAATGACACTTCAACTTACTGAACCATCTGACCAGGCCACCAAATTCTTTTCTTTCTTTCTTTTTTTAAAAAATATATTTTATTGATTTTTTACAGAGAGGAAGGGAGAGGGATAGAGAGTTAGAAACATCTATGAGAGAGAAACATCAATCAGCTGCCTCCTGCACACTCCTTACTGGGGATGTGCCTGCAACCAAAGTACATGCCCTTCACTGGAATCGAACCCAGGACCCTTGAGTCCGCAGGCTGACGCTCTATCCACTGAGCCAAACCGGTTAGGGCTCTTTCTTTCTTTTTTGCAGTTGTAGGACTGAGATCTCTTTTCACTTCCAGGCTATCAGCCTAGGGTCACTCTTTGCTCCTAAAGCTGGCCACATTCTTTTGTTTTCCATGTAGCACCCATTCCAGCAATGGCTGAATGAATCCCTCTCATAGTTCAGATTTCTATGATTTCCCTTTCTGGCGCATCTGTCTGACTTCATTTGAAGAAAGTTTGCTGCTTTGAAGGAGTTGTGAATAGAATAAGGTCTGGATTATCCCTGACCCACGGTAATCGACTTGTTTTAAGGACGATGTCTTAATTACATGTGCAAAACCGCCTTTGTCACATAAGGGCTTCCCATATTCCAGGGATGAAGATATGCATCTTCAAATGGCCATTGTTCTGCCGATTAGAGTATAGGATAACATTGTGACCAAAACCCGAGATGTATTTTGTGCATCTGTTGTGCAGCAGGTCCCATTTCACCAGCCCGGGCTATACAGACAGACAGGTATCACCTTTGCAGCTCATTATCATGCCCCAGCTGCTGCAGTGTTATTTTGTGTGTAAGGTTTCAGAGTGAGGGCTTGGCAATGCTCAGTAGTTCATCTGTTGTTTTTTCCCCAGAGCTACTGCACCTATTTTATCCAGAGGAGCTTGCATATTTAGACAGTCATGGCAGCAGAAGCAGATATTTTTGTAAAATGTAGCCTTTGTTGGGTGCATGTCATCAGCACAGAAAACCCACCTCCTCATGGTGGCTTCCTCTCTTGGGCCTTTTGTGACAGAGTACCATAGTGAGTGACATTCACATCCTGTAGAGGTTGTAATAGCCTTGACTTTCAAATAAGAAGTATCTAACATGCTGATTGCTGATGAGAGAGAAAGAGAGAGAGAGAGAGAGAGAAATTATCATACATGTTCCCTTGAATGACATCTTAAAATTCAAAATAATCCAACATCATCATCATCCCTTTCAAGCTATCATTACTCCCTTATTTCTCCTATGATGTAAGCACCTATTTCCAGGCCCAAATCTTTGCACTGCCCTTGGTGTCTTTTTCCCCCTGCCCTAAAAAATCAGCTACCAACAGTAAAATTCCATTTAACTAACTACCTCTCAAAAATGCCGCATTTCCATCCACATTTTTACTAACTGACTGGTCCTTCAGCATTTATTGACTAGATTATTGCAACCTCTCCTAATTGATACTTGTTTCAAGGATTCTCAAGTAAATTTCTGATCTCTAAACTCCTGATAGGTGATATCTCTGAATTCCAAAAACGGTTACTAGCTTACTATAAATCTATATGACTTTGGGAACCAAGCTGAGATATCTTATGATCTGGACTCGACTTAACTTCTGAGCATAATTTCGCTTGTTTCCCTCTTTTTTATTAGTAGCATTTTCTACCCTCACATATTTTGACTCAACACTTTTGGAATTTGCATTGCTTTGTTTTAATCCATGGTTTTATAAAGCTACTCTTTCCCTTGAACACCCTTTCCTGTCCTTTCCCTAGTTCAGATTTTACAAAACTAGGCAGTCACCTTTTTCAGAAAGCCATCTCTTATATGTAAAAGTTTTATCTGTTGCCACTTCCCTGCTGCTACTTTCATGACAAAGAGAGGCTAATGCTGAGCTGGACGATGGAAAGGACATAAGCGGATAAAGGCATATACTTTCAAAAGAGAGTAGACAACAGATTAGATTAGAAAGAATATTCCACCCAATTTCCTGTAAAGAAACAGGGTCAGGGTCAGGGACAAAAGCTGTCAGGGAACAAAGAAAAACTGTGAGAAAACTCTTCAGCAATTTGGTAGGTTGGCCATTCAGTCAAAATGACTAAGGTAAATTTGTACTTGATAAATAGGCCAGCCTTGCTTTATTCAATAATTTACCTTCCTTCCAAAGCTACTGAATCAGAATGACATGTGTCTAACTGGGGCTAGACCTGTAAATTATTCTGGCTGAATCTAATAGGAGTAGATAGGCTAACACATAATCTCCCTTTATATGTAATTTTGGTGCCCTTCTTGTGAAGGACTAACAATGATTCAAATCATGTTAAAATGTATTGAAACAAAGAATTACTAAAGACAACTATTATCTTAAAATGCACAGTCTGTCGATGTAAATAAAGAAGTCAGTTGTCAAAACTCTTGATAAGGTCAGGGAACAGCAGGATCCCTCACCTGGGTAAGTCCTCAGCCACTGTAATTTTCACATTTGTTTCAGTCCAGAAGTATTATACTTGCCTCCTAGAACAGGCAGCAATGCCCTTCTCTACAATCAAAATATCTCCTTAAAATATAAATATTTTAAAACAAAAATTTCTATATACAATGCAAAAAATACTATATTTTCAGTGTACTTTGATGTTTTCCTTTATCCAGACACAATAAAAATTACATAAAATGTTTCATCTGCATATTGATTTCTTGCCAGAGCAGTAATTGACTCTTGGTAGGTTAGAATTTCTTGATTGAAAAAGTCCTCCTTTATCTGCAGCATTTTGAGAATATCAACTTCCAGATGAATTATTTACCTATGTAGCTAGTTAACAAATTAGCTATGTTCAAATAATGTATATTTAACATTTATGATAATGAAAAAAAATGTATAATTTAGTCATCATAAAATATGATGTTTTAAATAACAATCATAGGTGATGCAAGTAGAGTCAAAACCTCTATTAATAGTTTCTCCCAGTTTTTATGTACAAAGTATATACATTGTGTGGCAAAATAGGTTTACAGTTGTGAGTGCATGAAACAGTTTATTCTTGTATTATTATTTATAAATTAAGGTATTATTTTCCATATTAACAACTATAAACCTACTTTTGCCCCACCCAGTACATTTAGCCACCCCGCCCCCAGAATTAGATTCAGATTATCTCAGATTATTAGATTCAGATTAACTCTAGTGCTAGAGTTACATTTGAATTTTCTTCACTTATCATCACATCACCATTTCCCATGCCACTAAAATTCAACATTTTCTGTTTGAATCCACTGTAAAAGCAGGATATCTTAGTGCACTGGAAGCCAGATAGATAACCTGTGTTTGCATCCTGACTGTGATGCTCAGTGACTTTTTTTATGTTGAGTAAACTAGTTATTAGTGTTTGTTCCTTTCTCAGCTATGAAATGGGATTATAATACTACCTACCTCATAGGTTTGCAATGGGAATTAAATGAGTCAATACATTTAAAGTGCTCACAACATTGCACAGTGTGTTTAGTAAGTATTATCAGCATTTCTATGATTTAAATAATCTTTCTCCTTGAATATCCAGATGACTCCAAGGATTGAAGTATTGACAATTTTAAAATTTTTATTCAAATTATAAAGGTTATCATTTAATGCACAGAATTGTATTGCCCATAATGCTTTCTGTATTTTTCACAAATATGTTTATATATTGATTATTTATTACATAATATTTTCACATATTTTATATTTTATTTTCCCTGTCAAGTAACTTTTTAGATGGTAACTATTTTTAAATCTAGACTTAAACTGGACTACTTAACTTTTGTTGTGCTCAGAGATAGCAAGCTGTTGTGATTATATATTATGAGTATGTTATATGTTATGATTATGTTATATATCATGATTATTCCTCCATAAATATGATACCGAATTTTTGGACTGGAACCCAGATTCTTTGTCCGCCAGAATTGAAGAATGAATCCACGGACAGAGGGGAGCATAGCAAAGGTGGAAATTTATTGAAGAACAAGTACAGACTCCCACATGGGGAGAGGGAAAGAGTCCCACAGAACTGACTCCCATGTAGGGAGGGGGAAAAGGGTCCCATTGGGTTCTTTTTCCCCATGGCTTATAAAGGCTGCAGTTCCTGTGTCCTGATATCCCCTCTGATTGGTCAATATTCCCCTTCAATTGGTTACTATAGTGATACCTGAGCTCAAAGGTAAAACCTCACATAGGACATGTGAGGCCCTCCTCCCTCATTGTTCTCCTATTCTTTCTGGGCTTTCTTCCTTCTCTTTATTTTGTAAATATAGACCTTTCTTGGCTACTTCCAGCTCCCTTGTCTTATGTAAATGTAACTTTTTGCCTCCTTGTCTTATGGAGATATAACTGCACCTGGCTTCCTTGTGTAATGGAAATGTACCTTCTCCCAGTCTGCAG
Organism: Myotis myotis; assembly: GCF_014108235.1. NCBI lineage: Eukaryota > Metazoa > Chordata > Mammalia > Chiroptera > Vespertilionidae > Myotis > Myotis myotis. The sequence goes on from NW_023416368.1 coordinate 62,732,949, forward strand.
CCCTGCGATTTTCCATGGGCCCCAATTCCAAAAAATCCCTCAGCCTGCCTATGTTCCCCCCAAATTCCTGCTTCAAATATAGTATATTCATACACAGACATATATGTGTGGAGGTTTTATCTATATATGAATATCTTTTCATTAACTTTTAAAATCATTTTGTCTGGAATATATTGAATTTTTGTGATATATGTACATAGGTATTGTTTTCCTGTTAAAAATTCCATTACTTATTAAAAATGCTTCTTTGAATGTTCTGGTATCTTCTCAGGAACATGAATACCAGTTCAGTTTGACCTGCTCTCTGTCCTCCTTATCTATTCATTTGTATTTTATTTTATTTTCATTAAATATTTAGGAAAATCTTCTCAAGTTCATTTTCAACAAATTCACTTGATATTTACATGATAAAGCTTGCTTTTTTTTTTTTTAATATATTTTATTGATTTTTTTACAGAGAGGAAGGGAGAGAGATAGAGAGCCAGAAACATCGATGAGAGAGAAACATCGATCAGCTGCCTCCTGCACATCTCCTACTGGGGATGTGCCCGCAACCCAGGTACATGCCCTTGACCGGAATCGAACCTGGGACCCTTCAGTCCGCAGGCCGACGCTGTATCCACTGAGCCAAACCGGTTTCGGCGATAAAGCTTGCTTTTATTGCCTGGAAAATACATATATATTTTATAAATAAGTAAATAAATAAATATATCTTTTCGTATATATGATATATATATCTGATATTGCTATTTTGCTTTCTTTGTAATATTTTTAAAGTTTTTTCATTTGAATCTTGTTAAGTTTTACTCTCATTTCCCCTTTATATCCTTCCAAAAGTACTATAGTCTTCTTATAGCCTTATAAGTCTCCTTTATATTATTTTGAATTTCACTCAGCACCCAAACAGTAACTTTTTTTCTGTATAATTATTTTGAAATATATGTTTCTTCTTCCTAGGTACCTTCCCCTCTGATTATGAACCATTTTCAAAATCTGGTGTTGGTTTGTTGTTGGTTTCTTTTTTCCATATATTCTTCATAATCCAGACATTTGTCCAGATATTGGTCCTGTGCAGTGCGCACTGGGTAGTAGTTAATACCCACTTTTAGAGAAATAGATGTATGTGTATATTGATGTTCACACCGCTAAGCCCAAATCTCAGTTTGCCAGGTTATTCTAGCTGTTGAAGCCATTTTATCTCTGAGGATCCAGTGCACATTTGATATTTCTCTCTCCAAATTCCCAGTTGTTTTCCTTTACATATCAATCTCATATATGTAGATATAATGATTATCAGAGAGCAAAGGGAACAAAAGTCTCAAAATTTATGATGCCCTAAAGGCATTGTGCCTTGCCTAATATTCTGTTTGGTATAGATCATGATCTCCTACTCAGAGAACAGAGAGAAAGAGAAGAGCCATTTACCTATTTTATAAAAAGCATAAATTGCCCAATTATGTGTTTTTTTTTTCTGTTAAGCATAGTCAGTGTTATAGTCAGTGGGTAATCCCTCTATATGCTGTTAAAAGTTTTCTTATCAGAATATGTTTTGGTTTATGAATTTCAATCTATATTTTTGTAGATGGGGGAACTGCTAATCAAATGTGTTTAGAATCCTGACTTTTAACTAAAAATGTTTCAATGTATACTATCCTAATTTCTTTACAAATAGCATCTCTGCAGGAAAAATATGACTTAAATGTGCACATAGATACATTCTTATCCCAGAAATTTACTTTCTGGCTGGCCTCTGGATTTGGCTTTGCAGATTTCTGTTCTTGTAAAATTATGTATTCTCTAGGAAGCAATGTAGCTGGTCAGGTCTTCTGTTAATGTAAGGATTTAGCTGAGTATTTTTAACAAAGACATGTTTTAAGCTATTCAGAACCCAGAAGTCTCAGTGGTATTCTGGGAGTCCAAATGGATTAACATCCCTCCATGATTTCCTTCTTGTGTCAGTATATTTAGCTTTAAAAGCTAACCAATCATGCCTATGAGATATACTATTTTTAAAAAATTGGCTAAGAATATAATTCAATATACTTTAGTGAATAAAAGCTGTGAGAATGATTACACTAGAAATTGTCTAGTAGGAGGAAGTAGCTTCTTAAATTTCATGGGATTAGTTCTGCATATTGATAGACCAGCAGTGCCATTATATAAAAACTAGCGGCCTGGGGCACGGATTCGTACACTGGTGGGGGCATGGCCTGCGGAGATCAGCCTGCTGTGGGAGCAGCTACTCATCATGGTCAGAGCACACTGGCAGCTCCTGTGTTGAACATCTGCCCCCTGGTGGTCAGTGCACAGTATAGAGACTGGTCGACCAATCATTCTGGTTGTTCTGCTGTTCAGTTGCTGGGCTTTTATATATATAGGTACATCCTTGCAATTTAAATATATCAGAATATTTAATGTATTGGAAACACTGGTAGGGAAAAATCAGCTAAAATAAGTGAACTAGAAGGAAATGTATGAAATATGAGCTGAACATCAAATGAGATTCATCTGTAGAGGAGAGAAAAAATATTTAAAATCCAATCATTATAGCCAAGAAAGCCTAGAAAGCAACATTTAAAAAAGACTTAGATGACATGACTATTGACTTTGAGTTGGATCCATGTTGTGAATTAATTAAAACTTAATGACAGATGTTGAATAGGATTCATCATTAAAACAAATAAATACAAGAGATTTTTAAAAGAGTAGGAAGAATTTTACTAAGGAAAATGTTTGCATTTGCATTTAATTTCCCAGCTGTATTTTCATATCAGTGAGAGGATGAAAATAATGTAATGTTAACATATCTGGGAACTAATCCCAGACATCCACATAATCCTTAAAGCAAGGAAGTAGAAGCTAGACATGTTATTTCAGAGAGAAATGAAAGAAAAAGACATCTAAAAGCCTGTTTTAAAATGTATATTTGCATCCATATTATGTATAAGAAGATGTTATCACTCACTGATTATAATTTAATTCACCCAATATCCTTTGTGCCTCTTTAAAATTCAATTACTTTGACCCCTGGCTAACCAGTATAATGACACCTGATTATGCTGCTTTAGATTATCCCTTTGCAAACTATTGTAAAATTCACTCGTAAGTTTTTGTTTAATCTTTACCAAAGGAAGTGTTAGAAATATTTCTATGATATAGCTTTATTCCAAAGAAAATCTTGTCTCCATGGATAGTGCCTTTTTTTTTTTCATTTCCCTTTATTTTTCTGATGCACTATATCTTCTGTCTTAGTCCATGAGGTCACAGTCTTCAAAAAGGGGTTCCTGTAGACTTTATATTACAAAAGCTCAGAAGTTGTTCTTAGGGAGGGAGGAACAACCTGACATGTAGGGCTTGGACCCCACTTCCTGACTCAACAACAGCAGCTCATCTTTTAACCAAATAAAGTTTGAGGGGTTTTTTTTTGGTTTTGTTTTTTTTTTTATGTTACTAAATACAAGTTTGTGCATGGATTGTTGGTATCAATGTTTTCCAAATACAACAAATGGATTTCTACCAGCTTCCAAAGGAGTTGTAAAAAGTTTTGACTTAATCTTCTATTATTTTAAACCAAAAATTTAGTGCCTAATTTGAATCTCAAGTAAACATCTGTGTTAGAAATAAAATAAGCATATAGGGATACAGAGGTCCCTTAAAAATTTTACTTGGTTGAGTATAGCTGCTGTGGTGTAAATGCTTTAGTGCTATTGTGTTTTTTTTTTTTTTAATTTTTAGAAGCATATATACAATTTATACTTTAAGGTACCATGATTTTAGAGATGGAGAATATAAGAAATACTAATTTTGAGATCAAACAGTTTAATGAGAAACATAAAAATGATAATAACTATGTCAAATTGCACCAAGATGCTGTTCATAGATTAGGAAAATACATTAATTTCAATGAATTCCTTACATAGTCTATATAGATATCTCTAAGACTTCCAATATCAACTATATATATATATATAAAACCCTAAGCAACCGGAATGACCAGGATGATCTGTTGTTATGACGTGCACTGCAGGGGGGTGGGGCCAGCTGGTCAATCTCCCACAGCCTCTCCCCCTAGCGTGCCAACCACCCTTGGCCCCTCACCCAGAAGGGCCCTGCCCCCGATCGGCCCACCCCCCACCCCTATCAGAGTTGGGGATGGCTGGCCAACCTCCCGTGGCCCTTCCCCCCGGCTGGCCCCAGCACTGATTGGCCCTCCCACCCCGATCGGGGCAGGGCCAGCCAGCCCCCCCACCCATGCATGAATTCATGCACCAGGCCTCTAGTTAGTAATATACTGAAAACATGTTAAAGATCATTTCCACTTTCTCTTTTCAGTAACTGAATTATAGATCAGCCAAATCCACTATATTTAAAGAAATGTGTTTTAAAACAACAAATTTTCCAAATTTCATGATATTATTTATAAATACAGTATAACAATTATTTTTAAAGCATGTCAGTTGATTTTGAAAGGCACAAAGGTAATCATTTTAAATATAAGGCAGTAAATGTAGATTTTTTTTCTGGTAGATGCTATAACATATAATAAAAGTCTATAACATTTTAGAATGACTATTTCCCTAATCAAATTGATATAATACATACTTTCTGTTATATCGGTCAAATATGTTATATTGTAAAAAATTTAACCTATTCAATGGGAAAAATAGATATATCTTTACATATGTGAATATTTATTTGGTAAAAAAACTTTTACCAATATAGAAAGATAACAAAATTATATCCTTATAAAAATAAAATGAAATTAACAATATGATAAATTTTAAAAATATATATTGTGCTACATTAAAAAAACACTTTTTCACTTCATGTTAAATTAAAAAAAAACACAAATGGTTACATTGTTATACCTAAAAATTATATTTAACAACCTACATAGGACCGATCACAAGAAATGTATGTTTTTTTCACTTAAATAGACTCCTTTGCACAATTATATGATTCTAAAGTCTCAATTTTCTGAAGAGGTCAGTCCTGTTTATTTGACCCAATTGAGGTTTTGAAGTGGAAATTATTGATAATGTATTCATTTAACATTGACAGGAGAGGTATATGTTTGACGTTATAGCTGTCTACTTTGGGTAGCTCTCTACTGTGGCATAAGCCAGAGTGGATAAGACTTGCTATCACTTTAAGCTCTACATTAACATAGGCATGTTATTGCCACTGAAACCACTAATAGTTTCTCATAATGAAAAGGAAGAGATCACCTTTCCTGTCTATCTTCTTAGAGGTAGGAGTTCCACAGTCTAAGTCCTCAACATAGTCTAAATATTTGTTTAAGAAACAAAATATCTAAAGAAAATATAATCTGCAGACATGTAGATCTGCCAATTTTCATTAATAAACAAACATTTAACTTCTCAGTTTGAAGTATGAGCATTTAGGTCACATCTCTAGATTGGTGTCTTAACCAAGAATCAATGGGTCTAGGTCTAATGAAGCCTATTTTCCAAAACAAAGGGAAAGTCTATTCCAACAAAGTGAATTTCCATCTCAGATAAAAATAAAAACAAGATGTGTAGTGTTTTCTAGTAGTTTTTCTCTATTCTAGCCATAAACATTTTCAGATCACTCTGAAGTCTGCATTGAAACAATTACACAGAGTTAGTGAAGAGTGAGGAGCTCATATGAATATTTTAAGTTATGAGTGCTACTGTACTCTACTGTCTAAAAGTCAGGAAAATTAAAACCATCCAATAAAAAGAGAAGAGAACAAGTAGGTGGTGAAATTATGAAATTGGAAACAAACAAAACTAGAGTGTGTAATTTGGAAAACCAGATGAAGAGAGTATTTCATTACAGAGAGAAAGGTTAACTATTATCAAATACTTGGGCATTAGACAAGACTGTTTTGATTTCTAAACTATGTGAAATGGCTCCATATTGCTAAATGAAGTAATGGTCAATAATATCACTAATGTCCTTTCTGCACTTCAGTTTCCATTTTTAATACAGGGGAAAACCTACATATTATTAGACTAGAGGCCCAAAGCACAAAATCCATGCAAGGGTAGGCCTTCACAGCCCTGGCTGCCTTGGCCCTGGCTGCCTTGAGGCCCCGCGGCCCCACCCCCTGCCCACTGGTTGTTCCAGAAGGTCGTTCTGGAAGGTTGTTCCGACGTCCGGTCTAATTAGCATATTAGTTCTTTATTATATAGGATGCCTCACAAGTAGTAGGTTCTCAAGGCATTATTCCCCCTTTCCCTCACTACCCTCCTCCTCAAAATGTGTGTCTCATTTTAGCAATCAGAGCTGTGTTCATAATATAGCTATATTAATTCATTTAAATAATCAAAAGTAATTAGTTGTTCAAACATTTTATCTAGTCTACTACAAAATAGTGTTGCTTTAAAATTAGTAAAACTGTTAAATGTACTCTATTAAATTGGCTTCAAACTTGGAATGAAAAAGGTATTTAAATTGACATTTAAATTACTTGTCTTTATACCTAGTACATATTGTAAAGAGAAAAAAAAGTCTTAGGCTTTTTTGTGAAAAAATAAAGTCCCAATTCACCTACACCTGTTTCAAAATCAAACTGCACCTGTTTGCTTCTATCATCAAAAGATCATCAAAAATAAAGCAAACTTTATTTTTCCCTGTGCAGAAACCATGGCTTGTATCTAAAACATTTTAAATTAGAGTTAATATCTTCCTGATTTCTTGTTTCTAGAAGAAACTAGTGTGTAAAGGTGATATTGGGAAAACCACAAAACGAAGCAGATGACAGTGTCAGACTTAAGGCAAGAAGTGAGACTCCAGTGAGCAGCACAGCAAATTCTGATCACAGTGAGCATTCATCATTGCCCAACACAGGCGGGTGGATTAGAAGATTTGTTAAAGGATTAAGAGATTTGAATCCCCCCTTTTTTCCTTTTCCTTTTTAATTTCTCACAATGGCCCTCATTGTGTATATTGTTTGTGAAATGTTTTATGTCTGAACATTAAGTAGGAAATGGATGTAGAATTAAGGAAGATGGAGTTCACTTTTAACAGAAAAGAAAAAAAATTCCCACAGGATTCAGAATATAATGTTCTTTGTGCATTCTGGCTCGGAGGGAATCAAATAAGGATTTCAAGTTTGGATTTACATTGTCTTTGTGTGAGAAAGTGTGTCAGGAGGTGACCTCAGACCATTTCACACACTTTAATGAATTCTGCCCACGCTCTGCATCATAGTCCCTTCAGATGGGATGTTTCCGAAACAGCTTTTCCCAAAGATTGTTTTGGGAAAATAGGCAATTTCAAAAGCAGGAATGCAAGTGACCAACACATAGAAAAAACTTGCCATCCCATTAGTAAATAGATAAAGAAAATTTAAAATTAGATTATTTAAATATTTACTTCTGATAGTTTAAAAAAAGTGGCAACACAGTTTTCACAAGCTATGGATAAGGCCTATTACATTGGAATATAAAATGGTATATTTCTGGGGTGCAATCTGGCATGTACAGGTAGTCCTCGGGGTATGTCAGACTCGACGTATGTCGTTTTGTGATTATGTCACCTTCTCCCACTTATTAAAAAAAAAAAAAAAGTTCCGTCATTTCAACATATGTACATAAGTGCTTTATGTTTTTTTTATTATTATTTATTTACCACAAGGTCAGCAATTGTTATCTTTCTTTTAAAATTTTTTTACTGTTTCACTTCATTACTGCTGTGTATGTGCTCCACGTGAGTGATGTAGGTGCTTATGTAGGTGGGTTCCGACTTAATGGCAAAAAATCGCGTTATGTTGCGCCATAGGAATGGATCTCCGACGTAACGCGAGGACCTACTGTAAATTAAAAAAGACAAAATCCATACATAGCTTTTAATAATCAATTCCAAATCTAAGTATAGAAAATATAAAATAACGCAAACTGCATCCATAGTGGACTAGTTAAATAAAACATAGAAAAAAAACAGCAACACAAAAGCTACCAAAAATGAAAAGATATTTAAGTGAAAATATGTCTATTTTGTAATGTTCAGAGTAAAAGTAAATTATGAAATTCGATGTGAAGAGTAATATAATTAATAGAAAACTTTAAATATCCGAGAAGGTATTTGTACAGAGGTGAGCGTGTGTGTTGTGATTTTACATGGATAATCAATATGTTTATGTCACTCTTCTTATAGGATTTCAGGTTATGTTAACCTTTTCTTTTTTTTTTTCTTCCTAAGGCATGCATTATTTTTTCACTCTGAAAATAATTCAAGAGTTTTCTGTGAAATAAAATTTGAAAGTTATGATGAATATTAGCTTTTCAAAGTAATATCACAAAGAAAAAAAATTTTTTGATCTTATATTACCCAATTTTTCTCTGAAGGCCTTAACCAGAAAATGCCTTTTGACAAAACTGCCTATAGAGCATGCTCTGAGCAACACTCTCTGAAACTTCCACATCTCAATTTTCTATGCAGCGCCACCTCTCACACTCCTGGAGGAACTAGGAATAACATGAATATGAGTAAAACACATACTGGTATTTTGTTTTTGCCCTCACGTCATTAACTATTATTATTCACAAGAGGCCCGATGTACAAAAATTTGTGCACCTGGGGCGGGGGGGTGTCCCTCAGCCCAGCCTGCACCCTCTCACATTCTGGGAATCCTCAGGGGATGTACTACTGGTGGGCCAATCAGGATCAGGGGACGGTACCGCCCCCATCCCCTACTGTGGCCTCTGCCCAGCCTTTCTCTGTGGGATAGGCCTGGCGCCTCCCCCATCACCCCACCACGGCCACACTAGTGGCCTCCCTCTGCAGCAGGTGACCAGGAAGGCCCCTCAATCACCCCTCCATCACGGCTGGTCGCCGCTGCCTCCCACCGCCCCCCTCATTGCTGTCCCCTCCTCTGCTGGCAAGTGCCTTGACTAGCCTGGCACAGCCTGCTTGCTGGCCCTGCCCCCCATTGACTAGTCCTTCTGCCGTTTGGTCGATTTGCATATTATGCTTTTATTATACAGGATAATTTACTGTATAATTATTTCTATTTATAATACATTGACCAGAAAATAGGTGCTCCTTTAAATCACAAAGTTGTTTAGGGGAAGTTTAGACTTATTCTCTCAATGTATTGACTATGCATTATGCTAGGAAACATTTCACTTGGTCCTAGCAATTGAGTGTTTTCATATCAGTCAACCACTGTCATTGAGTCTCTGATTTTCCCTTTTAAAGCCCCTCAGTCTTGATTTAACTCTGATGAGACCTTTATTGTCTTTGGGAAATCTATAGTGGTTCCTGCACAGACACTAGTGGGAAGTTTAACTTGTGGTAAAATATTTTAACCTAATTGAAATTAAGAATATTTAACCCGCATTTTTTATACATAAGAACAGATTATGCCCCTATATTTATTACTTTTTTAAAACACTTTTACTGATATATAATTCATATACCATAGAATTCACTTCACCTATTTCAAGAGTATGATTCAGTTTTTTTTAGTATATTCACATAGTTGTGCAACCTGTACCAAAATCAATTTTAGAACATTTTTATAATTCCCTAAAAGAAATCTCTTCCCATGGGTAGTCAGTCTACATCCACCTAAAACTTCTATATTATATTGAAAAGAACTTGTGAGAAACATTGTTTCTTCTTCTGATCTTGGGAAGAAAGTATAAAGTTTTTCAAATTTAAGTATCATGTCAGCTGTGGGATTTTCATAGATATTCATCTGTTTTAGGAAGTTTCCCTGAAGTTCTAGTTAGTTAGTGTTTTTACCACAAAGGATATAAATTATGACAGGTATATTTTCTGCATCTATTCAAATGACCATGGATTTTCTTTGTGTGTTTTTTATTTTATTGATACATTCAATACATTCTATTGATACCCATTAATTCATTTACAGATGTTGAACCAATCTTAGATTTATGGAATAAATCACACTTGGTCATAATGTATAGTCCTCTTTATATATTGCTGACTAGAGGCTCAATGCACGAAATTTGTGCAAGAGTAGGCCTTCACAGCCCCTGGCACCTCAGCTGCAGCCCCGCCCCCGTCCATTGGTTGTTCTGGAAGGTCCTTCCGCTGTACAGTCAAATTAGCATATTATCTCTTTATTATATAGGACTAGAGGTCCGGTGCACAAAAATTTGTGCACTTGGGGGGGGGGGGTCCCCACAGCCCAGCCTGTGCCCTCTCACAGTCTGGGACCCCTCGGGGATGACCACCTGCTGTCTTAAGCCCGCTCCCCGGGGGATTGGGCCTAAACTGGCAGTCAGATATCCCTCTGGCAGCTGGGGAGCCCTCAGGGGATGTCCACTTGCCAGTGGGCAGCAGGCCTAAGTTGCAGTCAGACATCCTTAGCGCTGCTGAGGAGGTGGGAGAGGCTTCCACCACCACTGCTATACTGTCAGCCGTCAGCCTGTCTTGTGGCTAAGCGGAGTTCCCCCTGTGGGAGTACACAGACCACCAGGGGGCAGCTCCTGCATTGAGCATATGCCCCCTAGTAGTCAGTGTGTGTCATAGTGACCAGTCATTCCCAGTCATTCTGCAGTTAGGGTCAATTTGCATATTACTCTTTTATTATATAGGAGTGCCTGGCCAGCCTGGGTGAGGGGCTGATGGATGTTTGCAGGCTGGCCACAGTCCCTTCAGGGTGGGGGGGGTCTTGCTGGGGTGCCTGGCCAGTCTGGATGAAGGGCTGAAGGCCGTTTTCAGGCTGGCCACAACCCCCAGCCACCCAAGCTCCCAGTAGAGGCTGGCTAGAAGCAGGTATCTGGGATTTATTTGTCTTCTATAATTGAAACTTTGTTGCTATGAGCGGAGGCCACAGCCTGCTCAGGGCAGGCAGGAAGCTTGGCTTCCTCCATCGCCCGGGCAACCGAGCCTCCTGCTTGTTCCAGCTCCATGGCTGCCGGCTGCCATCTTGGTTGGGTTAATTTGCATATAGTCGCTCTGATTGGCTGGTGGGCGTGGCTTAGGGCATAGCGAAGGTACAGTCAATTAGCATCTATGTCTTTTATTACTGTAGATTAGGTTGCTTGTATTGTGTTGAAAAATTTTGCATCTATATTAATAAGAGATACTCATGTAATTTCTGTTCTTGTGTAATTTTTGTATTAGGATAATATTGACTTTATAGAATGAAATGAGAAGAAAAATGGTTATCTGGACAATATACTGTAGCAACTCTGAATATTGATTCCCTGCTCTGGGGATCTTTGTCCCTTGAGTTTTTGCTTATTTTTTTATTTGGAAATTTGGCCATAATATTTCTGTGAAGTATATTTTTCCTACAGAAAAATGTTCAGCCTCTGACATTGAAACTCAATGGGCATATTTTTGAGTATGCACACCCTGGACCCCTAAGCATATCAATAGTTATAGTAGGGTTCTCTTTAACTGTTTCCCTGATCTCCTTGCTCAGCCTCTAATTGTTCTGCATATGTTCTTCTAGAATAAGTGTGTTACCATGTGCTGTGTTTTGTTAAAATTTTTCTTTTATTATTTTTCTTCTTTAACATACATTTTATTGATTTCAAAGAGGAAGGGAGAGGGACAGGGAGATAGAAATATCAATGATGAGGAAGAATCATTGATAGGCTGCCTCCTGCACATTCTCCACTGAGGATTGAGCCCACAACCCGAACATGTGCCCTGACCAGGAATCTAACCCGGACCTGGTTCATAAATTGATGCTCAACCACTGAGCAACACCAGCTAGGCCAGAATTTTTCATTTAAAAAAAATGATTATTACCAGTTGTAATTATTTTGTTAGGTAGGGGGTCCATGGACCTCTGACACTATATTCCTCAAGTACTTTCCTTGCAGCATTTAAAAAATTTAAGAAAACATAGGAAGGAATGAATGTGTCTCATAATTTTTATATATTTGCAATATGTGTGAATTTACCACATCATAATAAAAATAAAGTTATAATAATATAACTGATGTAACTGAAAACAGGATTCAATTATCTATCAGATAACTCAATAAACTTTCTTCAATCATAAAATATAATATTTACATTACACATGCATTTAATTGAAGAAATTATTATGGATACTTGTTATTTTTACCAACTATCATCTATTTATTTTTTTCTGAGGCATTTACTGACTCAGATTTGGCTAATATGAGCATCACATTCTTCCTCCACACTAATGGAAACATGGTAAGAAGGACCAATGACACAGTGATTTTTATAAATTTAAATTTAATTATTTTTTGCACCATTGCGATAAAGGTAAGTGTTCTTTTTTTTTTAATGAATCCTCTAATACTAAGAATAATATTAGCCTGGAGCTGCTGACATTGCCTGATAATGCAGAGAATACAACATATGGGAGAACAATAAAACAGAATTAACCTGGTTTATTAACATAGTTTGGGATCTTTGAATAAGCAACATCTAATATCAGACCAGATCTAGCCCTGAACTTGCCTTGTGGAAAAGACTATTGCCATTATTGTCCAAGCTGTTTGCTATTTAACCATAATTGATATGTTGATGTTCTTAAACTAATCAAATAATTATTATTCATTATATTCTAAAAAGTATATGGCTTACAATATTAAAAGTTTTAAAATGGGTAGTACTGAAATGATCTTTACTGTTAGTGCCACTATTATTCCCATTAAAATGTTCATATTGTTTTCCATTTCCTGTTCCACTCTAAAGGTTCAAAAAGATTAATAAAATATAATCAACATTTTTACATTTCTAATTCAATATTATCATCATTTATAGCATATGTATTTGAGAATTTATTTTATCTCTTGTTGATTCATTATCTTAACATATATTCCATGAGAAGACTTTTAAATAAATGGAAGGCAGTATTGTTTAAATAATTCATGTGATGATACAATCAAATTATATTAAAAATAGGGTGCACTTCTCCAAATCCATATTTATGCCTTTCAAATTGTTTATCAAATTAGATTTTGAAAATTTTTATCTGAAATATGTTAAAAATTTTTAGTAATAAAAGTGGAGTACACTTTTTTTATAAAAGTTGTCTCAGGACCACTGAAATTGTTCAAACTATGCTATAAAAAATAGCAACTGACATATTGAAGGTGGAAAATTTTTCTGTCACTTTAGATTATAAATAATCAATGCATACTAGATTTTCTCCATAAATGATATTAGATTCAGATAAATAGCACACAAAAAAAGCAAATCAGCAAATTATTAGCATTGGCTTCTATTTGACATTCACAAATATTTTGTATAATATTGTACACAGCTTTATGTAAATTCAACACAGGAAAAAAATCTATTTAGAAAAAAAATGCTCTATTATATATTTTCATGGATCTAGAATTGGCATCATATTTGTGCCTGGTAGGCAAATAAAAAGATAAGCCATTTTTTATCTATATTATACAATTTGTCTCCTTTTCCCCAATTACTAAAACAATACATATTCATTAGAACTATGGGCAATAGTTAGACAACAAATTCATAACTACAGAAAGGAAGCAAACATACAATGATAGTATTTATTTATTTGGAAACCTTTAAAAATATATAAATGACCTCATTTGGTATATGTAAATTCTGAAAAATATAGGCTCTATGTACGACATGAAAGAGCCTTATGAAGGACATCCAACAATGGAATTATTTCCCTCTGATTCAGGGCTCACACTTGTTCAAGTTTTTGTGGGTTTCTTATTTTGATTGTTAGGTTTTTCTGGTTGTTAATTCTTTAATATATTGAAGTACAGCTATATATTAAGTATGGAAAATACCAGTATTCTGTTAAAGAGTAGTGTCATTTTAGAAAATATTGAGTGCAAATATGAAGTAAATGTCATGTACCTCCTATTTTAGGTAAATCCTAAATAAATAAGTTAATACAGTGCACAAGATTAATTCACATTATATAAGCTTAAGCTTTGAGGGTCTGTAGTTTTCTGAAATAGAAAAAAAGCAAAAAATGCACGAGAAAATATCTAGACATGTCACAAGGAAGACAAATACACCATATCTTCTTTACCTCTGAATTTGTGACAGGACTCTAAGTACTTTCAGCACTTAACATTTCAGTGGAGACAGGAAATGTCTCAACTCCTTCCAGCTATTAAATTCCACATTGCTATAAGATGTGTGAACTTTAACACTCAGTAATTTTTGTGGGTAGACATTTAATTTCTATACTGATAAACTATACTTTTACACAAATCAGAAGGTGTTTCTGCAGGGGAAATGAGTTTATCCTAGTTTCTAATGTTTTGTTCCTCATTTTATCTTTTCTTCAATTTCAGTGTTATCAGGTTTAAATCCCATTGAAACAAAGGCACTGTCTAGAGACCAAGTTCTGTCAAAGATTTTTATCTTTTCCATTTGTACAATGTAATATATTCTTTTATTTTATGTCACCATTAAAGAATGATCCATAATCCTTGCTTTCCATTATGTAATAAAATTAAATTTGTAAAATTAGGAAAATAAAATATGTTTGCAAGTTAAATATTTTCATATATCACTATATTTTTCAGAATGATATTAAAATGATAAGTTTTTGTCAGGAAACTTGAAATAAGTTTTTGAATAGAAATATTGTGGTTTCATTTTCATTAAATAGTTTGTTAAGTCATTTAAAATATTATATGTACTACACACATCACTTTTTGCTTTAAAATGTTTTATGCCATTGAGACATTTGTAGCATAATGAATAGCATACAATTTCAAAGTTTTACGTATGTTCTCCTTCTCAACTCACTCATCTTCTAGTAAGTGTATCATAATAATCTTTAAATTTATTGATAACAAAATAACCTAGTCATTAACAGCATAAACATAATTTTTTAATATTGCATGTCTTGATTCTGTAATAGGATTTTCATCAAGAAACTAAGATTTAAACTTCATTTCAATACAATGTTCTTCTGACGTGAAAATTAAATTTCTGTTTGAGAAGAGAAAAGTACGCAACTATAAGTAATTATAACCAATTTATATTTATGAAAAGTAATTTCTCTCTGAACACATTAATTTATAAATGGAAACATTAATTTGTACTGAGATATTTTGTGTTGAATCCATTAGAAGTGGTGTATAGTAAATTGTGCTATAAAACTCACTACAATCTGTATAATTTCAATTTGCAAATGGATAACTAATAACTGTGCAAATATTTTATTTTTTCATGCTTTTACCAGCTGTTTGATGTTGCTAATAAAATTATTTAAATCTACAAAGAATAATTTTGAGAAACTAGATTAGAAGCTAAGATTTGGATTACCCTGGATGATGCTTATTAATTTTAAAAAGCTAGTCCATACAAATTTATCTCTTTTAAGTAGCAAGTAGAGTCCCAGTGCATGAGATTGTACACTCGGGAGGGTGGGTCCCTCAGCCCGGCCTGCGCCCTCTCGCAGTCCAGGAGCCCTCGGGGGATGTCTGACTGACGGCTTAGGCACACTAACCTGTTAGTTGGTCATTCTTAGAGCTGCCACAGAGGCTAGAGAGGCTTCTGCCACTGCCGTTGTGCTTGCCAGCCATAAGCCCGGCTTCTGGCTGAGCAGCGCTCCCCCTGTGGAAGCACACTGACCACTACTGCTTTGAGCATCTGCCCCCTGGTGGTCAGTGGGCATCATAGCGACCGGTCGTTTGGCCATTTGGTCGATTTGGATATTAGCCTTTTATTATATAGGATAACTGTGATCTTTCCAAAATTCATTAAATGTACATTTTTATGCGTAAACTTTGAAAACCACTTTTGTTTAAAAAGCAAAAATATTTATAAACTGTATTTAATCTATAAATACATTATTTTGCATACATTCAGTAGAATAAAAAAGCAGAAGAGACATCTCCATATTAGCAAATATTCTGTTAATATCTTGTGATTTTTCTCTCTTGGTTAAGGTAAAAGTTATTCTAATGGAAAAAGCATTAGATTGACAATTGGGCTTTACTTTCCAATTTTTTTTCAAGCACTAATTACATATTCAAGCTTGGACAAGTCAGTAACATTTTTAGATATCAAATCTATTCTCAACAAAAAATTTAATTACTTAAATAATGATAAATTATTTCTGCTCCTAAAGTTACCCAATTTATTAAATAATTAATGGTAAAAATAATAAAAATCACATCATTTTTACCTATAAAATTAAAAAAATATATCACTTACTTTCAGACTGCTGCTTATTGGAGTTCCTTACACTTACTATTAACTACTGCTTGTTCAGTTTTTAAACCACTATATCTTCCTAATATTTTTATAGATCTTGGCAGTTAAGTCTCATAAGGTTCCAGTAGAGTAGGCCATTTTTTCCTTGTCTATCCTTGTCTGATTTTAAAATAAACTCAACTCACAGTCATAAAGTTAGTGATTCATACTTGATTACACTATAAACTTATTATCAAAAAAGTGTAGTCCCTTCACCTTTATTAAAATATAATTGCGATCATAAACATAATTAAACTAATATTTTGGTGATGTACTAATGAGGTGTATTACGTACCTTTTAACTTTTGTTATTCACAGTAACTCTTTCTAGAGGGCTGGCAGGGCAGGTGTTATTATTAGGATTTTATAGGTGAACAAACTGAAATTCAAACGATGTGATTTGAGTCCTGGTCAGGAAGCTCTGTTGGTTGTAGCTTTAGCTCATCCACCAAAAGGTTGTGGGTTCGATTCCTGGACAAGGTATATATCTGAGTTTTGAGTTTGATCCCCAATCAGGATACTTACAGGAGGCAACCGATGATGTTTATCTCTCTCTCAACCTCAAATCAATAAACATATCTCTGGTGAGGATTTTTAAAAAAAGAAAAATTTGAGGCATAAAGTCCTGGAATTCAGACCAAGTTCTTTTAATTGTAAGTCAAAAATGAATTCTCTTTACGGTTTCCTAATGGTGTGCTTCCTTTTTTTTTTTTTTTCCCCAGAATCAATACTTCTGTCAACTTTAGATTTGTGTGCTTTTTATGTATTTGTGACAGTAAATGTTGATAATACATATTAATTTATTTTAGGGGAAAATTTTTCCATACCTCATAAAAAGACTTTCATCTCTTCTAATTGGTTGTCATGAACATGTATAGCTTATTTCAACATTAATTTAATGTCTGTCTTTGGTGTTTATGTAGAGCTGTAACCAGGGAAATTGGAATCTACTAGTTTAATTACAATGGTATTAGGGCTACAAATATAAATATATACATAAATTAATTTATATGTAATTACAGAGTTCCAAATATAAATAAGATGTCATACCTATATCTGAGGAGTGTAAAACTTATTGAGAAAGATTATTTTAAAATAATATAATCTAAGTGAGAAATGTAACATAGTATTTAAATATTATAGTGGAGATAATAATAGGACTATCAGAGTAAACAGACGTATAAACCCAATCTGGAGTTTATTGAAGACTTTTGCAAAAGATAGATGACTGTGCTTGAATAAATAATGTCTGCATTTTAAGAATAAAAATGAGTCAGTTAAGAAGTGTCAGAAAAAACAACATGAGCAAAAGTACAGAGGAACAACCATTTAGTGGTTCATAATGAGAGAGCAGATGGTCTCATATCTCAGAAAGATAATGTGGGCTGAAATTTTGTTGTCTCATATGATTAACAACAGGTAGCATTTCTAAAAGTAGAGTTAAGCAATTGACTGATGAATTTCTGTTTAAACTGTTTAGGTAAATATCAGTAAGTAATGACTCTGATACTCTTAAAAGTGTCTGGTGTGTGTGTGTGTATATGTGTGTGTGTGTGTGTGTGTGTGTGTGTGTGTCTAGTTTACTTGTATTTTTTTTTTTTTTTTAAATTAAATCTTTATTGTTCAGATTATTACATTTGTTCCTCTTTTTTTTCCCCCCATAACTCCCCTCCTCCCAGTTCCCGCCCCTCCCTCCGCCCTCACTCCCCACCCACTGTCCTCATCCATAGGTGCACGATTTTTGTCCAGTCTCTTCCCGCATCTCCCACACCCCTTTCCCCCCCAGGAATAGTCAGTCCATTCCCTTTCTATGTCCCTGATTCTATTATAATCAACAGTTCATTCTGTTCATCAGATTATTTATTCACTTGATTCTTAGATTCACTTGTTGATAGATGCATATTTGTTGTTCATAATTTGTATCTTTACCTTTTTCTTCCTCTTCCTCTTCTTAAAGGATACCTTTCAGCATTTCATATAATCCTGGTTTGGTGGTGATGAACTCCTTTAGCTTTTCCTTATCTGTGAAGCTCTTTATCTGACCTTCAATTCTGAATGATAGCTTTGCTGGATAAAGTAATCTTGGTTGTAGGTTCTTGGTATTCATCTCTTTGAATATTTCTTGCCACTCCCTTCTGGCCTGCAAAGTTTCTGTTGAGAAATCAGCTGGCAGTCGTATGGGTATTCCCTTGTAGGTAACTGAGTTTCTTTCTCTTGCTGTTTTTAAGATTCTCTCTTTGTCTTTTGCTCTTGGCATTTTAATTATGATGTGTCTTGGTGTGGTCCTCTTTGGATTCCTTTTGTTTGGGGTTCTCCGCGCTTCTTGGACCTGTAAGTCCATTTCTTTCACCAGGTGGGGGAAGTTTTCTGTCATTATTTCTTCAAATAGGTTTTCAATATCTTGCTCTCTCTCATCTTCTGGCACCCCTATAATTCTGATGTTGGTACGCTTGAAGCTGTCCCAGAGGCTCCTTACACTATCCTCGCATTTTTGGATTCTTTTTTCATTTTGCTTTTCCGGTTGGGTGTTTTTTGCTTCCTCGCATTTCAAATCATTGACTTGATTCTTGCGCTCCTCTGGTCTGCTGTCGGGAGTCTGTATAATATTCGTTATTTCAGTCCGTGTATGCTTAATTTCTAGTTGGTTCCCCAATATAAGATCGAGGGTCTCATTAGTTTTCTTGTAGATCTCATTAAGTTTATCGGCGGCTTCTAAACAGTTCTTGAGAGACCTTAAAAGTGTGGTTCTGAACTCTATATCTTCCATTGACAATTTTGTCCTGTTTCTTTGTCTCCGCATTTTGTTATGCTTCCTTGGTGCACCCCCTAGTGGTCTTTGTTCGCAGTCTTATAGTTAAACCTTGATTGTTGTAGCTAATTCCAGGGAGGGTTTGACCTCCAGGCCAAGTGGCTATGAGAATCAGCTGTGTCAGCAGTGAGAGAACTTCTGTCCTCTAGGGAGGTGCTAATCTAGCCTTTGCCTGAGGCTATCCGGCAAATGCCTCTGTGCAGGGCTTGGGCGGGGCGGGTCGAACAGGATCAACAGGGTGGGCCGGAGAGAGCAGTTATGGTGGCTCTCAGTCCTGTCCCCAGGGGCTCTGCCTCTCTGAGTCCCAGCACCCGCTGCAAAGCTCAGAGAGAAAGCTGCACTCGCTCTGACCGAAGCCAGACAGTCCCGCTTCTCCCGTTTGAGTCTGGGTCCCTAAAGACTCACCCGGATCTGGAGCTCAGATTCTGCGACTCCCTCCCAATTGAAAACGCCAACCGCGCCCTCCGCCGCCAGCCCGCTCCGCGCACTCCGCACCTCAGAATTTGACTTCAGCACTGCGCCTCCTCTGAGTGTCCGTATGCGTTTCTCTTTCCTCCTAGTTGTAGGACTTCCACTCAGCCGGCGTTCCTGTGGTTCTGGGTGCTGTCCCTTCTGTTTTTTGGTTTCACTTTTGAAGTAGTTGTTCAAAGCAGCAAACTCCAGCGTTAACCTATGCCGCCATCTTGGTTCTCTCTACTTGTATTTTTAAACCATTTTTTCTTTTTATAAAAATTGTTGATTGGGGGGGCGGGGAGGAAATCTTGAATTATCTTTTTTGGTTATGTGTCCCTTATTGCATTTGTAATAAAACTTTGGCTGGAGCTAGCAATCAGTTCTAACATTCCCAAAGTGCATTTTCATAAAGTGCTAATAATACTATGTGAAGAACAGGTTTATGAGTGAAGATGCTTAAAAAATCAAGGGTTACATATAAATTAAGGGGTGCACTTGCTATAAAAATTGTGTTTTTAACATATCAATTTAGTATTTTCAAGTTCAAAGAAGAAAACTTGTGTCTGCAATGAAGGCAGACTTAGATCATTGTATACATTATAAGTCTCAACACTATAGCAGCTAATAAAGAAGTTAACTTCTATTTTATGACTGTCAGTCCTGTAAATTCATCATGAAGTGTTAAAAGGTGTATATCACTTCTTCTATTAGTTGTTTAACAACACTGGGTCAGAGATTTTAGAAAATAGAGTAATTGCCAAATGAAAGTGAGTGTAACTAATGCAAGGCAACCCATTAGACTAATATTAGAAAGATCTACCCACATAGAGGGAATAAAACTCTGTCAATTGAAAGGGAGAGCGGTCATAGGCTTTTTGATTCTAGGCGTGTGACTTGAGCTCAAGGATGATTTTGAACCTCAGGAATTGGATGATAAAGCCCATCAGATAAAGACCACCAGGAACAAATCTGGAATCAAAGAAATTTAAGTTTCCTAACTTGCTGTGACAAGAAAGAACATAGGCAGTTAGGGCTACCATGACAAAATGCTGCAGACTCGGGGGGTGTGGACAACAGACATTTATTTTCTCACAGCTCCTGGGACTAGAAGTCCAAAACCAAAACCCTTGGGTCCTTTCCCTGTGTTTGCAGTTGGTTCCCTGACACTGTGTCCTCACACAGTTGTCATTCTGTGTACAAGCATCCCAGGTGTATCTATTTCTTTTTATAAGCACACCAGTCATGCTGGATTAGGGCCCCTACCTAATGGCCTCATTTCAAAGTATTTACTCCTTTAAAAGTTCTATGTCCCAAAAAATTCACATTCTATGGAACTAGGGGTTAGGGCTCCAACATAGGAATTGAGAACACAATTCAGTCCATCGAAACTAAGTATTGGTTGTATTTCTGAGGAAGGATTAGGGCAAGCAGAGTTTAGCATTGTGTTCATTTCTGTCACAAAGCAACAGAGGCTTAGCAATCAGTTCCGTCAATAATCTTTTGGATGGAGGTCAGTACAGCAAAGTGGATCTGAAGACATCAGTGGTGTGACTAGAGAAATTACTTAATAGCAGCTGGTTCTTACAGCATTTTACAGCGGGGTGGCCTAAGAAAAATGGGTGTTGCCTTTGGAGCTAGTCATAGCTATGGCTGTTACAACCGTCTGATAATTAGCAGGTTTGATGTTATTCTCTCCTTTTAGGATGTGAATTGAAGAGCAGAAGGTATAAAATCCCGAGTTCACTCTAAAGTGATACTCTGGGAGGCACTCCATTTTGGGGGATGACTGTCCACGGGTAAATGACCATTAATAAATTTTCTGTGTCTATGGGACACTCCTAAAAGACTGCATGACCAAGCATGGGACAGAGGAATTGGAAATGTTAGGGGAGACAACTTAAGATATACTTCAAATGAACTAGATTGACCACATAATAAAAAAACAAACAAATTATCATCACTCTGCAATGTTCCTATTGCCCTTCTCATCAACTTCAGGCAGACTTAAACTTTCATTTGACTCAAAAGTATTTTTAAATTTTAATGAGGTTTTACTTACATGCTGAGTGTATCATAAAACAATCATAGTGACTTAAAGCAGCTTATAGTTTATTTTGGAAATCAAGGGAAACCATTGATAATTTTAAGTAGGAGAATGGCCTGGTCAATTTTTCAACACTCTACTAGGACCACCAATCACAGAACATATGTGTGCCTACTTTGAAACATACTTAAATATGCAATATGTCAGGAAGAGGGGAGGGAGGCTATTTTTACTTGATTCACATGACTCACAGCTGGATTTAACTGCTTCATTAATTGATTTCCATAGTTACTCTCTCCTGGAATGAAATTTTTGTTTTGACTCTAATTCAGATTGATTTCTGGATGTTTCTGCACATTATTACTATTTGCAGTGCTGCACTTCACTGAACTGAATGATTTAATATGTTTTTCTTTAGTGTCAGAGAGGGACTTACAAACATGGAAGAGTAGAAAATATGGTATTCCTTTGAATCTTGCTATTTTCAGGCTTTCATACCTCATTTTTTTCAGGCTTTCATGATGCCATTGTTAGCATGTCACATAAAAAAGATAATTATTTGTAAATTTCTTGATGGACAAAATATTTGTTTTTAGAGACATTGTCTCCTTAGGCAAACCTACAAATTTAATGATATGTATATTAAAAAATATACACTTTATTATAGTTCTTCCACCAAAAATTTTCTTAGGTAATGGAAAAAATAAAACATTAAAAAAACTCTAATACCTAAGAAAGTAGCATAATTCATACCATTTGGAAATGAATGTCTATACCATATCCTTGACCTCCCAAGTGAAGATGGCGGAGAAAGACAAAAACAAAACAAACAAGCAGAAAAATTAAAGCTGCTGCTATTTCACTTCAACTGAATGTGGGTAGCCTTTAGTTAAGCAGATTAAATAATAAGTCTTAGTATGAGCCTTAGTGGACCTAAAGCTACATAAGGGATAGATGATGGGTGAAGGAGGAAATGTGTTATGGAAGAGAGAAAGACTAGGTTAGAATTGGGACTATGTTCACACAAGATGGCTAAATGGTCCAAACACTGATCTGATTAAGTAGATTTAGAGCTCAGAATGTGTGATGTGACAAGCAAGAGAAATGACTTTGGCCCAGCCGGTATGGCTTAGTGATTGAGTGTTGACCTATGAACCAGGAGGTCACGGTTTTATTCCTGGTTGGGGCTAGAACCCCAATGTGGGGAGTACAGGAGGAAGCTAATCAATGATTCTCTCTCATCATTGATGTTTATATCTCTCTTTCCCTCTCCCTTCTTCTCTGAAATCAATAAAAATATATTAAAAAAAGAGAGATGATTTTGCCTTTAGCATCATGTTTAAGTCTAGTTCATTTAAATCTTAAAGCTCTATTTGAGCCTTAGTATAATAGTTTTTACGTTTGGAATATAAGCACTGTGAGGATAGCACTATCTCTGTCTGTTCCAAAAATCTATTTCTCACACCAAAATATTGTCCAGAATGGAGTATGTGCTCAATAAGTAGTATCAATGAAGGAAGTAAGAAATCATATTATTTTATTACTTTATTTTCTCAATGAGTTCATGTTTATTCCAAAATTTTCCTAATTTACTTAGGTTATTTTCTGTTTTCAATAAATATTTATTAATAATATCACTATGGCCAAGACCGGTTTGGCTCAGTGGATAGAACGTCGGCCTGCTGACTGACAGGTCCCAGGTTCGATTCCGGTCAAAGGCATGTACCTTGGTTGCGGGCACATCCCCAGCTGGAGGTGTGCAGGAGGCAGCTGATCGATGTTTCTCTCTCATCGAAGTTTCTGACTCTCTATCTCTCTCTCTTCCTCTCTGTGAAAAATCAATAAAAAAAATAATAATATCACTATGACCAGAAAAATACTTTTTTTCAGTAATCACCATGTTTTCACATTGAATTATTCCTAACATATTCTACTGTGTATTTGCCCCTCTTTATAAATGTTAGAACCACTGTAGCATAATGATAAAACTTTCCTGGAACTAGGGTGGGAGCGCTAAATTCATTCACCACTTAATGGCTCTGTGACCCTAGACTGGTTACACCCTTGTTCCCTGCTTTAGTGTCTCTAACTTCAAAGTGGACTAATAATTCTAACTCACATAATTTGTGATGATTACATAAATAAAAACTAGTGCCCTAGCCAGTTTGGCTCAGTGGATAGAGCATCATTCTGAGGACTAAAGGGTCCCAAGTTCGATTCTGGTGAAGGGCAGGTACCTAAGTTGCAGGCTCGATCCCTGTCTGCTCAGGGTGTGTGCAGGAGGCAACTTATGGATGTGTCTCTCACACTTCCGTGATTTTCTCAGTCTCTGTCCCTCCCCTTCTCTTCCATGCTTTATAAAAAAAAAAAAAAAAAAAAAAAACAATGGAAAAATATAGTTAGATGAGGATTAACAAAAACAAAACAAAAAACCAGTGAAGCATGGAAAACAGTATGTATGTGCACATAGTAACTACTTGATGTATATTAGCTATTATTGTCACTTGTGTAAGTCATGTTTTACTGAAACCCTTTATTTCTACTTATTAATATTCACTGCTGCTGCATGCTTCCTTTTATCTTCTCCTCTGTACATTTTATGCTGTTTTTTAAAACATCATCCTTGCTCTACTATTTATAACTGTACAACTTAATTACTTAATCTAAGATCTAAAACCCCATCAGTAAAATGAGGACAGTAACAGTCCATGCTTCAAACACTGAGTGTTCAATACTGAGATAAAAATCCAACACAATGTCTAGCATGTACTTAGTGTTCAATAAATGTTAGCTATTAGTAGTATTATTGTTCTTAAAGTTATTATTGTTTGCTAAAAATGGATTTTAAGTGTATGAATAAAAAAGTAATAATATCATTAATATACAACTTATATTTTACTTAGATTTTATTTCTCTGTCATGTAGCAAAATCTCTCCCATAATAATCTATAGTTAATCTCCAAACCATATTTTCTAACCAATATACTTCAATTTGTTTCTCTCTCTTGGCACTCCTGTGTATTACCTTACACTTATCTAAATTAAATCTTGTCTTGTATTGCTGTCTTCCTATTTCTCACTTTTCATCACTCTGAAACTTTTCTGTACCTTCTACTGGCTTTTGCAGGCTCTTTTGAAAATGTATCTGTAGCCCTGATAAATGTATACTCTTCTTTCTGTAGATCAAGCACAATGATACAACATGCTCTGAATTCCACTTGACTCATTTACTTAGAACATTCTTATTCTATATATTAATGATTTATTTGGGTAATTTATGTTATCAGTAGTAGTAATAATGATAAATAACTAAACTTGAAAGAATGTGCACCTTAGAAACTACAAAGATTGGTTTGCTGTTCTTTTGTTGCATTTCCTGAAGCCCAAATGTCTGAAAAAGTGGGCCCAAAATTGTGAATATTCTGTTTTTCTTGATGAAGGAAAACCAAGAGAGCATATTTAAAATAATTCCCTTCAATCTTCTCTAATATTCATACCTCTTTAATTAATTTAATGGATTTCCATGAGGGTAGTTTTCTTAAATTGATGACTGGGAATATATCCAACTGTGTGATATGTAATATTATACACACACACACACACAGGCACACACGCGCGTGCACACGTGTGTGTATGTATAAATATAAATATAAATAATATAAATATTATTGTATTTATATTATTTATATTGTATGTGTGTGTATGTATAAATATAAATAATATAAAATTATTTCAGGCAGGTTTGGGTTTTAATTTTTTCCTTAAAAGCACATTTATGTATTTCTTAGCAATGTATTAAAATCTAATTATACAACATGCCTTTAGGGGAAAATTATAATAATTTTTTCTTGTCTCACTAGAATTTTAATATTGTATTCTTTAGGAGATTACTACATCCAACTTTATGCTCTCAATAATACATTAAATCCCTACTTCTTAAAACTACTAAATTAGAATTTTGATAAAAATATATGGATTATGTAAAATGCTCTTTATTTAACTATGGTAATTACAAAACTTGGTCTTTACAAGTATAAGAGGAATTATTTAAGAATCCCAGTGTGTTTCTAAGTTATCTAATTATCTAAAAAGTTTGAATTATACAATATTAAATTGATAATTGGGCAGCACTAGGAAATATTGTGTTCTCTGTGTTCATTTGTATTACTATTTCCAACATAAATGGAATACTAGTAAATATGCATTTAGAGAATATTATTGATACACTTTATTGACCATATTAAAAAATAAAATAAAACCTATATTGATTTATCAATTTTTATGGGGTGAATAATTCTAATGATGTATTTCCACATAATTTAAATAATGCATGTTATCACTTTATTGATAAAGAGCAACTAAGTAATTGTTTATATTAGTTGTTATATTTTTTAACTTTTTATTAAAGTGATTAGAAACATATTTATTTAGAGTTTTATCTATATGGTAAATTGAAATATTTATAAAGTATCCTATATTACATATAGTCATTTGGGGGGCTTGCCCTTAAACCTATGCTTGTGTTACTAATCTGTTAATAGATATCTCAGCTCAGTCAAAGGAGATTATAAAGCTGAACTTACATGCCATACTGAGGGCTGAGACCTCTGGATGCTTAAGTCCAGAAGAGTTTTTCTGGGGACAAGATTTCTTTGCATCCCTCTGTTAAGCAGAATAGAACCTATTTGGCTGAAATGTTACTCTGGCAATGTCAATATTCTCCATTAGTGCCTTCTCCGCATTGAGAGCCCATGTTACATTTTCCTGATAAACTGCAAAGTTGCAGACCTGACCTCCTAACTTAGTCAGTAGCTACCACTTTACTATATGACACACCAATCAAACAAGCCTATGGGAAGGGGGAAGTAGAGGGTGTCCCTTGGGAAAGTGACATACTCACATGACAGCTATGCCTTCAGAGCAATTTGAGACAGTCCAAAATATGTCACTGGACCATGCATCTCTGGCTGTTGAGTCTTGAAGTAATTTTATTTTATTTTTTTGTAAGAAGGATGAAAATATAAAAAGGGTATGGATCATTTCTTATTCCTAGTATTACTAACATCAAAGGCTAGGGTAGCACTGGAGGGGGAAAAAGCAGTAGGTGATATGATTCTGCACAAAATATTTTCTCAGTTGCCTGTTTTTTAATCTGTATATTACTCCTGTTGGATTAGCTGCACAAACTCTTTTTATTTTATTCTGTCTTCATTTTATTTGTTCCCACTTATGCTCTCTTCCCGAAGAAGTTCCTTTTGTTACAGTGTCAATGCTGTAAAACTTTAAAATTTGGTTTCCTGCCAAATATACAGATGTATGTGTGTGTGTGTGTGTGTGTGTGTACATATTTTAAAAATTCTATCAATAGCAAATACCTATGGAGTGTTTTGTTTTTGCACTAATCCTTTAGTTTCCTTTTATTATATACTACATTATATACTAAATAGCATCCAACCAACACAAAACCACCTGTTAATAATTTTGTACATAGTACAGTGTTTGGTCATATCTGAAAATAGCCTTAATTATAAATGAAACAGATTATAAAGCTTAAAATACTATGACTTTTTCCATTGACATTTTATAAATGTACATTGAAATATACTGCTAATTTTATATAATTTTAAAAAATATACCATCAAAAATTAATATTTAAAATGAACAAATTTAATCTGATAAATTATGTATTTTATGTCACAAATTAATAATACAAAACTCAGACTTAAATATAAAACTACTGACATTTCACAATTGAACTGAACTCTTTTAACATGTATTTATTACAAAGGAATGAATATAGTATCTGAGGCTAGAAATCATCAGAAGAGTTTGACTCAATCTTTTATCTACTTAACCAAAAATAACTATTTTATTTTATTTTTTAAAAATATATGAAGCAATACACAGTTTATGCTTTTATTTTTTAAGGATAACTAAAAATCTTTTTTTGGATTTGCCTCCAACTTCTATTGAAATGGCGGCTTAACCCAAGCACTGCAGTAGCAGGGTGCTTGCTTATCTAATAATCAGCCTAGCCCCAGCTTGCTGCACTGTGCAGACCCACATTCTGGAACAGTAAGTTTCAGAGGCTTTGAACCGAAACCAGGTGCCTGGGTGTTAGCAGCTGGTGTCAGCTAGGGGACTATTATAACCTACTTTTCAGCAAAATAACTTTTAGAAAACCCCCTACATAGACCCAGAAGCAAGAAACAGAATCTGGGGATATATATAACTGGGTTCAGCAGGATACATTTTGCTCAGCTTTGGGAGCTGATTCCCCTGTGCCAGCAGCGCTGCTTCTGGAATAAAGTTGAATTTTTGCATGTCCTGAATGCTTGGTGGTCTGTTTTCCCATCTCTGGTTACTTTGCCGTAACATTATTTAAAAAAAAAAATGCATTTAATTTTTTTAGTTAATGCTGTTCAAAAATTTCCTCAAATGAGCAAGATAAAAAATAGGGTGCCTAAGGAAAATCTCCACAAATTCAAGAAACTTACTACAAATATTGAATTGGTATAAAAGACTGAAATTTGTATATTTAAAAATAAAAAGCCCCAAAATGTAGATTCTGATATTTACTGTACTGGATCCCTTTTCTCAAATAAGCAGATATGCTTTAGCAAATCTGAGACCTCTACTTATAGAATTTAAATTAAAGCCATGCCAGGTCTAATTTATATAAATGTATTTTCAATATGTGCAATTTAAGTCTAGTACATTAATTTAATTTTAGTGATCTATGTAAAGAGCATCTATTCACACTCACTTTTTTAAGTGTATAATTGTTCATATCTTTTTTGTTGTTGTTCTGATGATAAATGACCCTAATTCTGAATTTTTAGGCATTTAGATAGCATTTGGTTTGCCAGAGCTTCCAATTATACAGTATTTAAATAGGATTTCTAAAGACCTGTAGTTTCAAGGTAGTGATATTGTTTAAAATTATGCCTGGAAATCCTAAGAGAAGTACATTTTAAAGTAATTAAAACTACATCATATGCAGAGAAGATGCAATCCTAGCTTTCTAAGTGATATAAACCCCATCATTGTTTGAGCAATCATAGGATTGTAAAAATCCTTAAATGTAGGCTTTTTTGTTTTGGGAGAAGTGATAATAAATCAGGACAATCTTTTTTTTTTTTTAATCCTTCAACTCTATACCAGTTTACAAAGTATTAATGAGAGGACAAGTTATATATCTATATCTATCTATATCTATATCTATATCTATATCTATATCTATATCTATATCTATATCTATATCTATCTATATCTACATCTACATCTACATATCTATATCTATATCTATATCTATATCTATATCTATATCTATATCTATATCTATATCTATATATCTATATTAGAGGCCCAGTGCACAAAAATTTGTGCACTTGTCCCTCAGCCCGGCCTGTGCCCTCTCGCAGTCTGGGAAACCTTGGGGGATGTCCACCTGTTGGCTTAGACCTGCTCCCCAGGGGAACGGGCCTAAGCTGGCAGTCAGACATCCCTCTGGCAGCCCAGGAGCCCTTGGAGGATGGCCACTTGCCAGCGGAGAGCAGGCCTAAGATGCAGTTGGACATTCTTAGCACTTCTGAGAAGGCGGGAGAGGCTTCCGCCATCACCGCTGTGCTGGCAGCCGTCAGCCTGGCTTGTGGCTGAGCAGAGCTCCCCCTGTGGGAGTGCACTGACCACCAGTGGACAGCTCCTGCATTGAGCATCTGCCCCCTGGTGGTCAGCGTGTGTCATAGTGACCAGTCATTCCCAGTCGTTCTTCTGTTAGGGTCAATTTGCCTATTACCCTTTTATTATACAGGATAGAGGCCTGGTGCATGGGTGGGGGCCAGCTGGTTTGCCCTGAAGGGTGTCCTGGATCAGGGTGGGGGTCCTGCTGGGGTGCCTGGCCAGCCTGAGTGAGGGGCTGAGGGCAATTTTCAGGCTGGCCACATCCCCTTCAGGTTGGGGGTCCCAACTGGGGTGCCTGGCCAGGCTGGGTGAGGGGCTGATGGCTGTTTGCAGGCTGGCCAAGCCCCCCAGTAAGGACCCTCACACCATGAGGGTGTGGCCAGCCTGGGTGAAGGGCTGAGGGCTGTTTTCAGGCTGGCGACACCCCCTTCAGGGTGGAGGTCCCACTGGGGTGCCTGGCCAGCCTGGGTAAGGGGCGCATGGCTCTTTGCAGGCTGGCCACAGCCCCATCATGGTAGGGGGGTCCCACTGGGGTGCCTGGCCAGCCTGGGTGAGGGGCTGAGGGCCATTTTCAGGCTGGCCACACTCCCTTCAGGGTAGGGGTCCCCACTGGGTTTCATGGCCAGCCTGGGTGCGATACTGACGGCTGTTTGCAGGCTAGTCAAGCCCCACAGTGGGGACCCTCACCCCATGGGGGTTTGGCCAGCCTGGGTGAGGGCTGAGAACCATTTTCATGCTGGCCACAGCTCCTTCAGGGTGGGGGTCCCCACTGGGGTGCCTGGCCACCCTGGGTGAGGGGCTGAGGGAAGTTTTCAGGCTGGCCACAGCCACAGACTGGAAGCAGATATCTGGGATTTATTTGTCTTCTAGAATTGAAATTTTGTTGCCTTGAGCGGAGGCCACAGCCGGCCAGGGCAGGCAGGAAGCTTGGCTTCCTCCATCACCGGGGCAACCAAGCCTCCTGCTTGCTCCAGCTCCATGGCTGCCGGCCGCCATCTTGGTTGGGTTAATTTGCATATAGTCACTCTGATTGGCTGGTGGGCGTGGCTTGGGGTGTAGTGGAGGTACAGTCAATTTGCTTGTTTCTCTTTTATTAGATTAGATATCTTACTTGTCCTCTCATTAATACTTTGTAAACTCCCTGTGTCTTAAGTGTGAATGAGAGGAAATTAAGATTATCAAATATTGATGATTTTTCAGAAAGAAAACCTAATTTCTGATTGTCAATGAAACACTGCACCAGAGAAGTTAAAAAGGCAAGAGTTTATCCAATGCTTTTAATAACAAGAGTTAAGACTTTTGAAATAGGGAGAGAGACTGAACTCAACTCTTCTGAAACAAAGGGTAGCAGATATCAAGCTCTGGAATGAACAAGTGGAAAATTCTGAAGGACAAAAGGGTGGAGGTGAAGTTAATCAACTTGATTAGACCACAGGTATCTGTTAATTGGTGCTTAACCAGATTTAGGCTCTGGCACTTTCCTAGAGCCTGGTGTATGGACACTGTTTTATTTAATGACCATATTTCAAAGGTCCTTGAGAAAGACCTTCCAAGGTTTTAAAACTGACAAGAAGATTTACATCTCAAAAAGATAGATGAAGTTTTTACAAAGTTTTCTAATTTCCTAAAATAAATGTTCTAAAACAGGGGTGATCAGAGGTTAATAATCTGGGTAGGTTTTGCCTAAAGTTTAGTCAAAGGGAGGGAAACAAGCCTGCCTTGGTCAGATCCTGGTCCCTCTGATTTCCTAGAGAAGGAGGTAGCAGAGTTGACATGAACTACTTGGAAAATTTTCCTTCTCCAGAGCATTTCTTCTCCAAAGCATTTGGTGGTTAAAGACACATTTGAATTAAAATGTTGCCTATTAAAATGTAAACACTTTCTTGGAAATCAAGCTTGTTCACAGATTAGCACTGTGAAAAAATTTACAAGGGATCATCTGATTGCTTCCCTACTGGCTGAGAAATGTGTCCTGGGAATTAGTATTTTTATTGGATGTTAGAAACAGAAAGAATGATCATTGTTCTACATGATAAACTTGGATAAGATAGACCCCATGGGATGCTGCTATCAGGGAGTAATAAATTGCATTTGGACAGGATGTATTTAACTCTTTACAATTTGCACTGGACTCTAGAAGTAGCAACTGTCATAGTTATTATAAAAACGTATATTTATCATTTACATACCTTTCAAAGAAGATAAAAAATGCATTGCTTGCTTACAAACTTATCTATACTAATAAAAGGGTAATATTCTAATTAGACCAGATAGATTGGACATCTTCTGGCTGTCCTTTTGGATGAAGCCATGGTGGCAAGGATCAAGGTGGAGGTGGTTAGGGGTGATCAGGTCGTCAGGGGAGAGCAGTTAGGGGCAATCAGCTGGCAGGCAGAGGTGGATAGGGGCAATCAGGCAGGCAGGCAAGTGAGTGGTTAGGAGCCAGCGGTCCCAGATTGCCAGAGGGATGTCCAACTGCTGGTTAAACCAGCAGTGAGACATCCCCCAAGGGGTCCCAGATTGGAAAGGGTGCAGGCGAGGCCTAGGGACCCCTCCCATGCACAAATTTTGATCAACAGGCCTCTAGTACATATATAAATGGGAGCAGTTTTCATGTATTCTATATGCAAATTATCTTATGCTTAGTGTTCTGAACCTAGACAATGAGCATAATCCAATAGATCACATTTAAATTACTATAGCATGTGCAAGGAATGTAGAAACCAGCAAGGTAGTTTCTCAAGGACTAGGCAACTTTCTGTAAAGGGCCAGAGAGCAAATATTTTAGTTTCTACATGACATAAATTTTCTGTATCAACTAGTCAAGTCTGCCCTAACGTATGGCTTAACAATGAAGAGAATTCTGAGAAATTTGTCCTTAGGTGATTTCATTGTTCTGTGAACTTCATAGAAGGCACTCACATAAACCTAGATGGTATAGCATGCCCCACACCTAGGTTATACACTATAATCTTATGGCCCATAGCATTTATTCAGCCCATCATTGACCAAAATATTGGTTTGTAGTGTATGAGTATATAGCTGAAAGCAGCCTAGATGATACCATAAATAATGAATGGGTATAGCTGAGTTTCAATACAACTTTATATGCAAAAACATGTGATGGTGGGCTGGATTTGGCCCATCCGCATAGTTTGCCAAGCCCAGGACTATGGTTAACATCTGCTAACATGAATAAAACGCTAATATACTCAACTCCTTTACAGCCTACCTAAGTTAATGCTCTACTTGCAAACCTTTGGGTGATGTGCATGTTGTGAAAAAAAAAAAAAAAAAAAAGAAAAGGGAAAAAGGAGGCAAGAACTAAGAAGAATTAAGAATTTGTCAATAAACTTGGAAGTGACAAGAAAAAGAAAGGTTCTGTAGACAGAAATGTCTTTAGAGTTGAAAAGGGCAATTCATTAGCTGATTAGAGCTTGACTGGTTTGAGAATAGCAGACTCTTTTTTGTAACTTTCTGTTCATCAATCTTGAGAAGCTGTTGACCTGTGCATTCAAAGAGAGATTCCCAGGCTCAGAGCTGACTAAACCTGATGTCTTCCCAAATGTAAATGAATAAATTGTTATTCCACTCTGAACAAAGATATTCTGTGATTTTTATTAGTTCAGTAAATCCCCAATAGCCTAATTAATTCTGGATGAATTGTTAAATTTGTTTCTGGATTTGCATAGCTGAGACCGCTTCATCAGACACTGTGAAGAGCTGCCAAAATGTCCAACTACAAGTGGCCAACTCCCCATCTTTCACATCTATTTGCTGTAACATATTAAAGAATCTTTAACTGGAAAACTTCATAGTGAAGGCAAATGCTCTGGAACCTAGTTTCAGTTTTATCAGAAATAGCAGCATGTTAAGGCAAGTAGCAATCTCTTTTATCTGAATTGTTTTATTTAGGCAAACAATGCTAAAGTGTTTCGTTGTTTTTTCAGTCTGAAAGGCTCAGGTTCTATTACACTGAATGCAGGGAATAGTTCATTCATTGAGCTCTGTGTGACTGACAGTAATCTTAAAAATAGTGAAAAAATCAATTTATTAAAGAAAGAGCAAATAACATGTCATTTGATTGACTCCAACATTAACATCCTGGGGTTTCCTAGAGATAGTTGAAGGAATAAGTTGAAGGCTAACATTCTTTCCTTTTTTCTCTGATAGCTTTTTAACACACCACTGAGCACACTGTTAACATACAGGAATGGGTATTGATTAGCTGATTGCTTTACCCTGACTGACAAATGAGGATACACAGCAAACTCTACATGTTAGATTCTCTCCTTCATATGTCTATGCAATTTCTCTTCTTAGTTTACTAAAATCTTTTAAAAATTATTAAATATAGTAAGTTAATTCAGTATTTTATGTATTTAGTAATTCAGGTATTTAGAGTATAATATCACACTTTCTCAAATCATATATGATATTTATACCAATAATTCATACATGAAAAAGACACTTGATTATTTCAATATTTTGTTGATATTTTCTATAATTTTTAAGTGGAAGACTGATTATCACTATGTTCCACAGTCTTATTTTTTCACAAGAGGCCTGGTGCACAAATTTGTGCATGGGTGGGGTCCTTCAGCCCAGCCAGCCCGGGAGGTTGGCCAGCTGCCGGCCACAGGAGGTTGGCTATGGGAGTGCACTGACGATCAGGGGGCAGCTCCTGCATTGAGCGTCTGGCCCTGGTGGTCAGTGCACATCCTAGTGACCAGTCATTCAGTCCTAACTGTTGCTTAGGCTTTTATATATATAGATATGCATATATTTAAGTACAACCTCAAGGACATGTACTCTACGTGCAAGAGTAGAGCCAAAGTAGAGCATAAGCTGCCTTATGAGCCATGAGCCTGGGTTTTTCCTCTCAGCTTAAGTAATATCTATGAAAATAAAACCAATATTATTTTACATAAACAGTGCCTTTCTCAAAGTGATCATGTTTCATTCCTAAACATGGTGAAATGGTGCCTATCTTAATCTACAGATACTTCATTAGATCTTTACTGTTTTTTAAATATATATTTTTTATTGTTGCTAGTATTACATATGTCTCTCACTTTAACCCCCTTTAACCCCCCTCTTCCCAGCCCCTACCAACCCCCCAGGTCTTCACCCCACTATTACCTGTGTCCATGGGCTATGTATATAAGTATATAAATTCTTGGTTTATATCTTCTCATTCCCCCAATCCCCATACCAAGTTATGTCAGTCTTAACAGCTGCAGCATATTCTGAATTTACTAAAGGCCAGGTTCTGTAATAAGTATTTTAAAATGTCATATATTATTTTCACAATACTGTTAAAAGGGGCCATTTTTATTTTAAAGATGTAAAAATTAAGAGTCATAAAGTTTAAATAATTGTCAAAATCTTCTAAATAGTGTGCATTGGAAGTCAAACTCAGGCAGACATCGAAGTCATGTCTTGGATCTGGGTTTTATCCTTTATGCTATTCAGACTTCATTGTCAGTAGCTTGTATCTTTTCAAGATGACTACTTTGCAAGATGTCCAAAGACAAGATATTTTTTTCTCTTCTGGCCAATTATGATCAAGGACCTGAACTCCTTCTGTCTTTGCATTAGCCATCCTTAGTATGTTGAGGAAAGTTCCTATCTGATCGCAAGATGGCTGCTGAAGCTTCAATATATCTTTAAACATAATAGCATCAGAAATAAAATAAAAAATCAGGATCACAACAGCATTTACTGCATAGGGTGGTTTTGAAGACTAAATGGAGTAAATATTTAGAACAATGTTTGAAAAATAGTAAGTGCTCAGTGAATCTGACATTTATTCTCTTTTACTCTAGCCTGACAAGGAGCAACTCACTTGTAAATAAATGTTAATCTTGGTAGAATATACCTTGAACTGTCAATGCCTTATTATTCCTACCTATACACCTTTAATGTTAAGTTATCCAGTTGTATGCACATTTGAAGTTTTCCAAATCATATACTTAAAATTAACTTGACTACTTTGGGCAGCTATCTGATTTTTTGTTGGAGACAATTTTGTTAGGTCAGGTGTCAAATGAAAACTATTCTTCATAAAAAAGAATTATTTTCCAGTTATTAATGTCATATATATATCACTGAATGAGTAGACTTCTTCACATATTTCAGTTTAAAATTCAATTGTATATAATTATTTGAAAGAAGGAAATTAAATAAAATTGAGCAGAAAAGTTGAATGATAATTGTGCTATATTCATGAGACCACGGAAGGAATACCAAAGTCATAAAAAAAGAAAATGAAACTCACTATTGTTAACATGTAAAACTGCTTCAAGTATTATCAAAATACAGTCATATCTATAATATTGTATTGTTACAGAATTATAAAGAGAATAAAAATGAAATTCCACTTTTGCACAAAACCTTTGCTTCACTGTTTTACAGAATATCTTTTTTTTTTGGTAGCCATTTTATATATTTTCCCATTATTTTTAAATCCCACCAATGACATAGGAAGAAATGACCTTTTTAGTCTAATGGCTAAATTCTTTTATTTATGCTTGTGATTCTAAGTCCTTTTCGTGTCTTTCAAATAATTCCATTCTCACTCTTATTCTTGTAATTTTATAATTTTAATTATAATGCAAGCATATAATAGTTTATAGATAAGCAATTAGTATCAAAAGTTCTAGACATTTTATCATAATAAGTTAGTGTATATCTTGGCCTCTCTAAATTAGGTAAGCATTAGCATTTATCTTGAAATCAACTACTTCTTCAAAAAAGATAATATCAGAATAGCCCAATTAATTAAGAAGCTTGTCCTTGAGTAACTGTCACTTCTTATTATAAGAATAACTAATTAATTCCACCTAGGATTCCTGTCTTTTTTCGTGAAGTGTTTCTGACTTAATAATTTTATTATTATTTGTTTTTAATTAGTAATTT
Organism: Myotis myotis; assembly: GCF_014108235.1. Taxonomy (NCBI): domain Eukaryota; kingdom Metazoa; phylum Chordata; class Mammalia; order Chiroptera; family Vespertilionidae; genus Myotis; species Myotis myotis. Next base: position 62,769,017 of record NW_023416368.1, read on the forward strand.
CTTTTAGTGAAATAGAGAAGGGAAAATAAATGTTATTTTAAAATATTGTGGGAAATTTTTTTTCTAGGCTTCATTCGTATAAGAGTCATAAGCATGATCAGGGCAATAAGATAATATGAGACTCATATTTAAATGAATTAAATGAAATATTCAATATAAGTCTGAATTTAGGAAGTTTAAAAGGTATAGGTAATTAAAGGAACAGAATTATTTTTATGAAAAATTACGTTCTTATGATATTGAAATAATTTATTTTCAAATAAAGCTACTAAAATTATCTTCTTTTTAACTGGTATGTCACAAATATTCATAATATTTTGTTCCCAATCTGTTCCTTTTTAAAGCCACATACTATTTTTACCCAAACTCCTATTACTATTCTTATTACCTCGTTGCTATTGGAAAAATTCCTTATTACTACTTACCTGCTGTGGTTGAAGTTGTGTTCAACTATACTTGTCTCTTTGGCTTCAGATTCTGCCAGAGGAGACTTACATTTTTTTATTCCTTTCAAGTAATCTCTTAATATTCCTCTAAGCCAACTTGTGAAAATGAGAAAGAGACCTGTAGGGAGAAACTATTTTACAAGCTCTTAGCTTTCATTGTAATCAAAGGAAAAAAGCTGGTCTAGAAATGACAATAATAGTCTTCATTCATAACATGAGATCAGAAGGAACACCATAGGTTGAGCTATTTTCTTGAGAAATGGCCTCTGATCAGATGCACAATTTACATACCGGAAGTAGTACTGAAGTATTTTTTTTAAATGCTCAGTATTATTTGTTATGCTTAGCCTATATGTTTTTACCTTTTACCATGGCATCAGATTACTTTTGATATTGTACAATGGATAATTTTGATTAAAAAACTTTCAAATGTGCATTATCACTGGAGCTGAAGGAATGAAGCAGGTGTTAAAATCATTGATGTTATTTGTTGCAAAGCAGTTGTCTGTATATAACTAACATAAGGAGTTTGTGAGTAGATTATTATAGAATAAAATATGCCATCATTAATGTATATTTATAAAATATAAATTATTCATAATTGGTAAAGGATTATTTTCACTATTTTTCTTTGAACTCACATTTCTCTAATAAACTACAATTACCCAAATGTACACATACTCAGAGACAACCAGTAGCTCTTAAAATCAGTTTTAAATTAATTTATAGATTGATTCACAGATATTGTTTCAGGTTATTAATGCATTTCTAGATATAACAACCATTTATAAAGCATAAATATGGTATGTTTTATGTCTTTTATTCATCATTAAAGCATTTTTGATAAAATTTAGAACTTAAGGATAAAAATGTTTAACATTTGTGGTTTTGAGAGATGAGATCTTTACTTGTTAATAACTATCACAAAGATTAGTAAAGGTGAGCACAATAGCTATGTAGAGAAAATAAATCTTACTACTAAATTATTTAATGAAAGGACCATTTGATTTTGATAAGTAACAAGTGAATATAATTGAATTTGTACATGTAATTCTATGTAATATATTAGGGAAGAGTTGAAACGTAGCATGAAATATGCAGGAGAGAAATTTTAAATAGTTTCAAAATGCCTATCATTATTTAATAATACATATTGCTGAGATAAAATCAATTTAAAATTTAATCTCCAAATTAAATAAAAAGCTTTGCATGCTAATATTCCTGGGTGGATAGTAATTGTTATTTCAAATTATGCATCCTCTCAAAAAAATTATATTTTAGGAAGATGTCCCATATAATGTTATGCCAAACCTCAGCATTTATTCTAACATGTTCATATTATCTATGTAATGTGTAACTACCAAAATCTCACCCAATTCGAGTGACCTGGGACCTAATACCAGATAGAGGAAGTTAGTAAAGAGATTCCAAGGTGACTTAATGGCAATTGTATTTCTAAATGTCAGAATAGCCAATGCCAGCAAGCTGTTTTTAGAACCAGATGTCCCCTTATATCTTATATGATTTTAATAGGAACCAGAAGCTGAAATTTAGGAATGTTATTGGAAAATTATTAATAATTCTTATATGGTACTCTACATAATGCTATTACTTTTATAGTATCCTCTCTTCCTATAGTTTATAATAGTTACTTTTAAAAAAGAAACACTCTGCAAATTTCAATTTTTTCTATGTTTAATTGGTCAAATATAGTTTCTTTTAGTGATTTTATGTAAATACTAGAGGCCCAGTGCATGGATTCGTGCACCAGTGGGGTCCCTCTGCCTGGCCTGCGCCCTTTCATATGCCAGGACCCCTCAGGGGATGTCAGACTGCTGGTTTCTGCCCAATCCCCTCAGGCCAGTGCATGTCATAGGTACCGGTTGAATGGTCAAATAGTCAAATGGTCACTTAGATTATATATATATAATACCATTATATATAATGGTCACTTAGATTATATATATATCATAGTGAGTATTAAAGAAAGCAGGTTGAAAATATTTCTTATGTTCTTTTTCAGAAAACCTTGAAATAAAATGTGACTACGAATAAATGCCATGAGGGAACATTAAACTCACAGTACAAATGACTGAGCAAGATGCTTGTTATGCATTTCATTCTTTCAGTGATGTAATGACCAAAAAAAATAAACTTGGGCTGATGTCTCTTTTAGGCTTTAAAAGTGTGCCTGCCACCTTCTTTGACTAAACAAAACAATGATAACTTAAATAACCTTGGCTTTTAGATTTAGATACTAGAATTTATATAAGCACATATAAAAGTCAATATATTTCTGTTTATTTTCCCCAGAAAATAGTGTGTCAGCCAGTGATCCTGTTACCATACAGTTGGAGAGTGCCAGGGATGACTCAGGAAGGTTTTTACACTGAGTGTGCCAAAGGCTAGAAAGATGAATGGATAGGGCCTGAGCACAAGAAAAGCTAGCAGGGTAATTGGATAGAAAAAGAACTCCCTCCCCTCCCTATCCCTATAGTGACAGTGGGATTGAGCAGGAAGGTGAGATAATCTTTGGAACTGGAATCCACCATTCTCCCAGGTGCAGGCACCTGAAAAATCCTCTTTTCTTTTGCACCAGATCATGTCTCAGGAGTCTGGCTTTTGCTGCCACAGACAGCTGAAACCATTTTGTTTCATTCTTTTCCATGACAACTGAGATCACAACATTAACCTAACATGTGCATGTAGGGAATTATTCTAGCCTTCTGATACAAAGATGTGTGCCATTTTTAACTTGTTATAGTACCAACAAATTAAAGATCTATTAATTGAATATTTTATAAATACTAGAGGCCCGGTGCATGAATCCATGCACAGGTTGGGTCCGGCCCGCCCACCCCATGGAGGCTGATCAGGGGTGGGGCCAGCTGGGGGGAAGGATGCTGGAGGTTGGCTGCTGGCCCCGCAGCCAATGGGGGCCCAGTGGGGGCCAGGCCAGTGGGGGGGAGGGGCCTTGGGTGGTTGGCCAGCTGATTAGTGTGGGGGGCCTAATTGGGGGCTAGGCTGGCCGGAGGGAGGGGCCGCAGGAGGTTGGGGACAATTGGGGCCCCGTTCATACCTGTTGGCCCCCACAGTGTGTGTCATAGCAACCAGTCGTTCCAGTCATTCTGTTGTTCTGGTCGGTTGGCTTTTATATATATAGATTTTATAAAATTCATTTGGTTAGTGTTTCTCTTAGAGTGTCTGTGAAGGTCAGTTAAAAAGTAAAGGGTAGTTATCACCTGGATGAAAACTGGTAGGATTATTCGAGTCATCTCTCAGGATAATGGACTAAGACAGAGTTATTAATTCCCAAAGTTGGTAAGGATTCTCTGAAAACAGAAAAGGAAATCTAGAACCAGATTATAAATTATATTTTTATTTCAGCATAATTATTAGAAGAAATGTATTTAATGATTATTTTTAAAATATTATAATTAGGTTTAAATTTTAAAGATCAGTATGTACCAACACTATCTGATAAAGACAACTATCAGAATTTCACTTAATTGCTGTTTGGTTGGCGAAGTTTAGTTTTTCCTCCTTCAACTTTGCAAATAAATCTTATTCTTTTTGAGTCAATTTATGTTTCCCAGCATAATGATGTATTTTATCTATTCAGCTATGGCTGTATTCTCTGAAGCCAGCCAGCAATGATCTCACCTCACCTACAATATAAATCTATCAGTGAATAAACAATATCATTTTTATTTCAATGCTAATGACACACTACATGTCGCTTTGGCAGTTAAATAATTTATTTCTATTTGGGTGCAACTGCCAGACTTATTATAACTCTACTTCTGATATGCATTTCATGTTTAATAGTTCTTTCCCTCATGAGGATGCTTGTCAATCAATTAAATTGAAATGTCATTCTGACCTTTTATTGGAAAAAATTTACTCTTTTTTTCATTTCATCACAAGCCTTAATTGCTAGTATTTAAAAAGTGTATACAAAACTATGTGCTCATCAGCATTACTGACACTTTCTCCTTATAGAGGTTATCCAGTTGAGTCTGCCTGAAGATCAGAAACTAAGCATTACAGCGGCAACTGTGGGACAAAGTGCTGTTCTGAGCTGTGCAATTCAGGGAGCCCTGCGACCTCCCATCATCTGGAAGAGGAACAATATTATTCTAAATAACTTAGATTTGGAAGACATCAATGTGAGTACATACATAGACATTGCTTTGTAATTTGTATATTTCATGTGACATACTCTAGACTTTGTGAAGTCTAAAGAGCTTAATGAATATTGGGTGCAGAGTAGAAGAGAATTATTGACACATTGTCATATTCATTCTACTGACCAGGAGGTGCACTGTAGATGATTGGAAATTCTCTAAATCACTTGTATAGGTGTGGTAAGCAGGCTATGGAGCACTGTAATAGGTATGAAATCACATCAACTTAATCCACAAAAGTCTTACTTTCAGAATTTCTCTAATTACCAGCAATTAATTGCTATTGTGCTGGAGCCACACTCTATGGCTTATAAAGTTTTAAAGTGGATAAACAGTAGTTTTTTGCTTCAAATACTTTATGTTTCAGAAACAATAAATATTCATCAAATAAATAAAATAAAAGACTTACTTTTCTAGAATAAAGGAATAAAGGGACACGTTTCTCCACTCTGACTCACTCCTAGAAATTCATAATGTAGATTCAGTTCAGTAGGGTATAGCTCCAAAGGTAAAAAACAAACAAACAAAACAAACAAACCCCACAAAAAACAGAATAAACTTCAGGGGTTTTTTTTTGTTTCTTTCATGCTATCTGCTGAAAGTGAACATCAAAAAGTGAACATCATCCTAGATGTTGAAAAGAAGTAAAAATTTTGTGTTAGGGGATGTCTATGGAAATGAGGTGGTACAATCCTTTGCCTTGGTGATTTTGAGGTTTTATGATCTCTTTCCATATAAATTTTAATTATTTTTTATCACTCAAGAAAGCCATTGTCTATGGCCTTATTCTTTGCTGCTTTATAAAGAACTGCTAACACAGGCCCAAGAGTCACTCCTGTTTGTTACATCTTACTAATTAATATTCTTTTTTAATGTCCTCAAATGATTCAAAAATAGGTAGCTTCCGAAATATTAATTTGTTTATTTTGATAATTTTCTTCTCAATTTACTTATATTGAAGTTCTCTGGGAACTTTCCTCAGAGAATAATGTTTAGTTCTCTAAGCTATCAAGACTATTGTGGCATAGAAAGCTATAATCTCAGGAGCATGCAATATTCTTTGAGAGGCATGGCCCTAGACAAAATCTACTTGGGTTTGTCTTTATGCCTTTTATCTTTTATTTTATATCTCTGTCATTACTATCAACCTTTCCACTATTATTTTCCAGAAGACCATGTATTTTAGGTTGCTGTGGTTTGAAAAATCTCAAAATAAGCTCATTATATTGTTTCAAAAGTAAGAAGAATGTGCTATGTGTGTTGTTCTGTGGACAACTTGCAATGATGGACCTACTCTTGTGCATGTATCTTGTAAATTAATTTGCTTACTTCCTAATTCTTGAGTATGTTCTAAATGTTTCAGATTTCTAGAAAAAATGATTATAGAAAAGTTAGGTAATTAAAATATATGTAAATATCAGATAAATTCTAGAATCAGTAAATTGATTTTTATTAGATAAAGTTATTTTGGATACATTTCATAGAGTAGATACATTTTGAGGATTTTAAAAGCACTTTCAATATTTTAAAAAGTTACAATTTTATCTCAAGCCATATTTAAGTTGAACAAAACTTAATAACCTATAGTGTACATATAACTACCAGTTTGTCACATAAAGTTGCAGAGACTAGCCAAAGATATCTTTGAAAGAAGGGATATTTATTTCATTTCCCAGTATAACCCTGGTGTTTTTTAGAAGTTCAGTACTATGACATCAACTGTCAAATTATCTAAATAAATTTAACCATTTACCAATATAGATAAACTAAAACAGTTATAAAACATTAAGTATTGTGTTTTGTTTTATATTTATTACTGCTTAAATAAGGCCTTCACTATGTAAATAACATCAGTCATAAAAGCTAGGGGTGGTCAGTGTTCAGCTTCCATGGTGTCTTCAGTGGACCAGTCCCACTGTACTGCTTGTGGCTTCTCACTCCCCAGGGCTCTCCTGGATAGTCTGTGAGCTCCCTAATATATTTATTAAATTCATTTTCTGCTTAAAACTAGCTAGAATGGGTTCCATTGTTTGACAGTAAGAATGGGTCTAATTAATTTATGGGATCTAATATGTTAAAAAACATCTATAATTACATCTCTTTAAAATGTATTTTTTGTTCTTAGAGATGGATGTCTGATGTGCTGAAAGATCAAGATGATTTTACTATAGTAAATTACATCCATACTTTGTTTATAATCAAAGAAGACTTTCTAAAAGTTCATATATGAATCATTTTTAAAACCTTTTATTATTTAATCTATTTCCACAAAAGTGGGTTTAATTCCCATTAAATTATGTAAAGTTAAAATTATAAGTGCCTTTCGTGTCAAAGGGAATCAGTAACAATTTGCAATAATCTTTCTAATTCTTTAACACATATAAGGCAGGATTTACTATATATTTACTTAGTCAATACATAAATACCTTTTTTTTAAAATAGCATAACTACTCCCAATTTTTTTTATCCACACCCATTCTTATATGTGGAAAAAGAGCCCTTTCATGAATTACAAAGATTATTTTATTTATTTAATAGAATGGATTCATATTACTACTTATTATTTCACTAGCTCATTATCTATTAGCCCTAAAAATAATTCCATGAAGCAGAGATCCTTATCCTTCATTTACTCTGTTGATATTTATGCTAAGAGAGTGAAGGCCAAGGTTGTTGACCTAATAAGTGGTGCCTCTGGGGTATTTACAGGACCTGATTGACTCTAGATCATAAACTTGATCTGTGAGATTTTTGTAAATGTATGTTGCCCTTTGGAAATTATATTCCAACTAATTTTGTCCCTATATATTACAAATAGATTTAATATTCTCTGATATTATACATGATACTGATTGGTATTCAACTGCTGTTTGGAGCTTTTTCATTTCGCCTATCTTCTCTTTTGTACCAAATGAATAAAAGGACATCACTTAACTATTAGAGAGAATATGACACAGTGGTTTGCAGGAAGGGCTGGGGTTACAGACTGTCTGGATTTCAATTAATACCCAGTCTCTTGGGAGTTACGTACCCTCAAGCAAGTTAAGTTGCCTAGGCTCTCACTTCCTAAGCAAAAATTGAAGAAAGAATAGAATAAACTCATTTTGTGTGTGTGTGAGAGAGAGAGAACTATTGAGATAAGCATTTTTAAGCTGGTTACACACTATAAGGCTGTTTGTATATGTTCAATGAAACTGGGTTCTCTGTTTTTTCTCCTTCTCCTCCTTTCCCTCGTCTTTCTCTTCCTCCTCTCTCTTCTTCTTCCTTCTTTTTCTCGTAATATATGTTTCAGGGAACAAAGATGTATTCAATCTGCCTAAAACAATAGAAATTCAATGTTAGGATACATATAGTAATAAGGAAGTTTGGAAACACAAGAAATGCCAGAACCAAATTTTATCCAATTATAGTGACTAAAACTGGAAGACCTTTATCTATTCAATCTAGCTTTAGGAATCATGCTAATTTATCTCTCTATTAGCAATCTGGTATTAATCACTGCTCCAAAGATCATTAAATTCAATCAGCTAGTATAACTTCATCTATTTGTATGCGTGTCATCCTCTTTCTGCCCAAACTCCTGAAAAAGGTAATTGGCTTATTTTGATCATCTTGTTTTAGGTGGAAGGTGGCACACAAACTATAATTCTAATATTATTGTGACTGAGTCTTAGTCCTAATCCTGGTCTGTTCAGCTATAAACACGGGTTTGCAGGTGAAGAGCTATGAGATATACTAGTAGAAGATGGCTCTCCTATTAACCTTACTTCTTTGCAGCTGGTTCCTGGGCTCAGAGTCCCCTTTGTTAGGGGAGCTGAATTAAGGAAGGCAAGGCAAACGTAGACACATGGTATAGATTTGAGGGAAACATCATTAGAAGATAGAATTGGCTGACGGGATTGGCAGCGAAGAGTAAAGGAATGAGAGGAAATAAAATGCAGCACCATTTCAGATGTGCTCACTTTACCAAGAAAATTTTCAGTAAAACCTTGGATAGCAGAGATTTTTATTTCCTTTGTTCCTGAGAGAAATTATGTTTTAAAATCCAAGCCATTATTGTGTGTATCTTATTTATAATATCTCTAATTTTTTACCATTCATTATAATCTGGTCTTTATTTAACATTGAAATTAAATAATGTCATATCAACCTAGATTTCCATTCTAGTTGTATAACTTACTAGCTATGTAACACAATGAATTGACTGAAACGATTTAAGCTTCAGTTGATTTGTCTATAAAAGGAGAGATTATTATTAAATCCAATGACACATACCAAGTGTTCAATAAAATGTTATTTATTTTATCACTATCTATAGCTTGATTCAATATGGCATTGCTGATCGTGTTTAATAACAAATGTGAAGCCCCATGAGGATATTATTTCTTTGAAAATAACCTGATATACTATATATTATTATGAACTTTCAACAACTTTACAGGTGAACTTGCTAGATAAAATACAGAATTCTCAGGTAATTTTGAATTTCAGATATACAATAAATAATTTTTCATTATAGGTATGAACCAAATGTTTCAGAGGATATACTTATACAAAAGTTATCCTTGTCTTCTGAAATTCAACTTTGCCATATTTTATTTGCTAAGTCTGGCACTATATTTACCTGAAATTGGTTTGAATACTGCGTTAAGCCATTTTCCTATAAGTGATTCTGTGGTGTATATCACTGAGATTAAAAGTTTGACTTATTCACATGAATTTAATCCATTCCTTTGCAGATTCCTGTTGTTTTTCCTCACTCTTGGTATTTGTTTTGTGACTTGTTTTCTACATCTATCTATCCTATGTTAGCAGTTGTGTCTAGCACTGAGTAGAAGAGACTGGGAAAAAATAGTGAACTAAATCCACAGGAGTTTATTTTTCCATAAAATATATTGTCCACAGCTGGCATGACTGCTCCAGAAAGCAGCTAGAACTCAAACTCCTATCTTCTTCTGGCATTCCAAGAGCATGGCTTTCATCTTCAGGTCATGTCAGGGTTCAAGAGGTCTGTTGGAGCTCCAGCCACCAATCTATATTCCATCAATCTATAATCCAGGTCCACGGCCATACAAAGCAGGTGCAAGATAAATGGTTCTTATTTCTGGAAATCCCACAACTGTTTATGGGTCACTGATGAGCAATAACTGCAATAACTGTACTAGGGAGGCTGGTAAACACAATTGTTCACTCACGTAGGCACACTGCTCAGCCTTCTGTTACAAAGGAGGGACAGGAGAGCAATCTCTACATCCCCATCAAAGGCCATCCAAGAGGATAACAGAGTGTTCTACTTTATAATTTTTGTTTTATTTTTCTTCATTGATTGAATATGATTATCCATCTGAATTCAAACTGAAGCAATTCTGCATAGCATCTTTATTTCTTTGGTATTTATGTCAGACTTTAATTTATTTCTTTCATTGTTTTGTTTTGCTTTTTACAGGCCTTTCCCTTAACTGTTCTTTTTTTTTTTCTTTTTGTATCCACTTTGATGAGTTTTCCTCTGATGGTTCTTAAGATAGTTCTATCCATGCATTTTTTTGAAGTAATTCTCACCATGTATAGTTGAACTCCACTTAAATCAAAGCATTCTGTTGATTTAAAAAAAAACAACACTCAAAGACAATAAAACAATTGAAATGATTATTTTAATTCAAATCAGAATCCCATTGCAGATGTGGCAGCTTACTAGGTATTTTAAAGTGCTAGAGTGTTTTTTTGTTGTTGTTTTTTAATACAAATCTGGCAAAACTAGTTCTGGTAGATAACATTCAAAGCATAATAAAATTTTCCTTATTTGTCTAGATTTTAAAGCCTTTCAGTACTTAATAAAGATTATTAGAACTTGCTTTGGCTAGATGTATCATTCAGTTGGTTAGAGTATTGCCCTGTCTGTATACCAAAAGGTTGCAGGTTCACATTCCCGATCAGGGCATACATCTAAGTTGCCTGTTAAGTGGATATTGGAGGCAACCAATTGATATTTCACTTTCACATGGATGGTTCTCTCTCACTCTCTCTCCCTGCCTCGCTTTCTAAAGAAAAAAAATCAATAAATCCATATCCTCAGGTGAGGATAAAAATATTACAATTTATTCTGATAAAAAATGTTTCACTGTATTACCATACTTCCAATTTAGAAGCAAAGTCTCCAAGTCATATTTAGTTCCCGGAGACTGAAAAAAGTGATTTTAGGAGTAGAAAATTCTGACTCTGTTACTCAATTTTCACATTTAAAACAGTGTGAAAATATACGCCCCCCTCCTTGAATTTTAAAATTCTCACATATATGAAAGGGACATTTTTACCCTTTTGGCTATTAACTGGTAGCAGAAGCCAAATTATTCATCTCTAATAAAATAATTTAATTAGCAAGCTTTCATTTTAATTTTTTAGAAACCTGCAGTGTTGTTTTAAAATATGAAACATACTAGAGTATACCATTAAAGTAGTTATTTAAAAAGAAAGCTATTGACTTTTCTAGACAATAAAAAATCCATTTCTTTACCCACTCAACTAAAAATGTGGACATTTAATGTTTGTAATATAATACATCATTTCCAAGTCATCTTTACCACTTATTCATTTTAATATAAGCCTGAGGCCATTGAGGCTCTTAAAATCCAAATGCAATCAGATATTCTTTATGATTCCAAATCTTCCAAGCCAAATAAAACAGGGAGCATTGGCATGACTGACGAAGCTGAATTTCTTTCACAAATATAAAATGTGCAGCAAACATTCTTTTCCCACATAAATATATGTAATACAGTTTCAATACTAATTGCTGAATTGGTGACATTGAATGTATTCATAAATATTGCCGAAGACTATGCTGCTTGAAAAGGAATACTGTTTCTAAATTACTTTTTTCTGCATATAATAGAGCACTGCATATTACAATTCACTTCTCAAAGAAGCCTTAAAATCAGTAATTTAAAAACATTTGAAATGTCTTTGGCCATATTCTTTTGGAACTTGTTCCAGCAAATAGCAGTATGTAAAATTAAGTGTCTATGTGTGAGTGAGTGAAAGAAATATTCATATTTCAGTTTGTTGAGTACCTGGTAATTTAATTTTAGGTTTAATTTTTAAAATTATGAAAGATCACACTGTTTAAATAAGTTTATGAGGACTGTTAATAGGAAAATATGACTTTATTCTGATGTTCTTTTTTTGTCTTTCAATAAGAGCCTTAGCTAAATATTTGTAAAGATCCTTACGTTGACGAAGCATGCTTCTTTCCTTTTTTTAAATTATTATGTCTTTGCTGTCATGGCTTTAATTACTATGTTTAAGCTGACACATTACACATTATATTTCTATTGAAACTTCTCAATACCATCTTTTTTATTCGAATATGCACAATTGAAAATAATATCTTTGTACCAAGACCCAAAACATTTTCATTGTTTCTTATTCCATGTAAACATAACTAGAAAACTGGGTCCTACTAGAGTTCTTTCTCATTTTTTTTCTCAATTCTAATCTGCCATAAAACCTTGTGAATTTAACTTTTTTATTTATCTTAAATCGATTCTGTCATCTTATTTCTTCTATGGCTGCCTTAGTTTAAGCTCTTATCATTTCTCACCTTCAAACATTATGTTTGCCTACTGAGACAACCCCTTTGTTTTAAACATACAGTTCTGTTCCCTTGATCTACATGGTGTCACCCCCACAATGTATGCACACACTTTGATTAATTATACATCGGTCTTTATTGAAATACATTTCACTTTCAAAATTGAGCTATTAGCAGTATACACTTTTGGGGGCACACTGTTTATGTCTATTTTTGTGGCACTATGCTGTTTTTGATTACTATGCCCTTGTAGTATAGTTTGAGATCATGTAATGTGATACCTCTAATTTTCTTCTTTTTCTTTTTTTAAAAATATATTTTGTTGATTTTTTACAGAGAGGAAGGGAGAGGGATAGAGAGTTAGAAACATCGATGAGAGAGAAGCATCGACCAGCTGCCTCCTGCACACCCCCAACTGGGGATGTGCCAGCAACCAAAGTACATGCCCTTGACCGGAATCGAACCTGGGACCTTTCAGTCCGCAGGCCGACGCTCTATCCACTGAGCCAAACTGGCCAGGGCACTTTCTTCTTTTTCAAGATTACTGAGGCTATGCAAGGTCTTTTTTGGTTCCATACACATTTTTGGAATACTATTATTTACTCTAGTTCCATAAAATATGCCATTGGTATTTTTAGAGGAATTGTGTTGAATGTATAGATTGCTTTGGGTAGTATGGATTTTTTAATGATGTTAAGTCTTCCTATCCATGCTTATGGTATATGCTTCTCCTTATTTGTGTCTTCCTCATTTTCTTTCCTCAGAACCTTATAATTTTCTGAGTACTGGTCTTTTACATCCTTGGTTAAATTTATTCCTTAGTACCTTATTTTGTTGTTGTTGTTGTTATTGCATTTGTAAACGGGATTGTTTTCTTAGTTTCTCTTTCTGGTAGTTCATCATCAGTGTATAAAAATGCCACCAATTTCTGCCAGGCCAGTGAGGCTCAATGGTTGAGTGTCAACCTATGACCCAGGAGGTCAAGGTTCAATTTCTGGTCAGGGCATAGGCCTGGGTTGTGGGCTCGATCCCCAGTGTGGGCATGCAGGAAGCAGCCAATCAATGATTCTCTCTCATCATTGATGTTTCTATCTCGCTTTCCTTCTTCCTTCTCCGAAATCAATAAAAATATATTTAAAAAAATAAAAAATAAATAAAAATGCCACCGATTTCTGATTATTAATTGTGTATCCTGCTACTGTACTGAACTCAGTTATCAGTTCTCATAGTTGTTTTTTTTTTTTCTTCAGTTGATCAGCAGCCTAGCCAGGATCTCTAGCCAGGAACTCCAGCCAAGTTCTGGTTCTTTTTTTATTTTTATTTTATTTTTTTTATTTATTGCTTAAAGTATTACAAAGGGTATTACATATGTGTCCATTTTATCCCCCCGCCCTAGACAGTCCCCTAGCCTCCCCTATCCCCCAGTGTCTTATGTCCATTGGTTATGCTTATATGCATGCATACAAGTCCTTTAGTTGATCTCTTACCCCCCTACCTCCTGCCCCCCAACTCATAGTTTTTTTTTTAAGAATATATATTTTTACTGATTTCAGAGAGAACGGGAGAGGAGAGAGAGATAGAAACATCAGTGATGAGAGAGAATCATTGATCGGCTGCCTCCTGCACGCCTCCTACTGGGAATCAAGCATGCAACCCAGGTATGTGCCCTTGACCAGAACCTAACCCGGGATCCTTCAGTCTGCATGCTGATGCTTCATTCACTGTGGCAAACCAGCTAGGGCAGTTCTAGTAGGTTTTTGAAGGAGTCGTTAGGGTTTCCTATATAGAGTATCATGTCATCTGCAAATAATGAGTTTTACTTCTTCCTTTCTAATTTGAATGCTTTTTATTAATTCTTCTTATTTAATTGCTGTGACTAGAACTTTCAGTACTGTTTTGAATAAGAGTACTGAAAATGGACATCCTGTCTTATTCCTAATCCTAAGGGAAACAATTTTAGGTTTTGTCTTTTTGGTATGATCATGGCTGTGGGTTTGTCATATATATCCTTTATTATATCAAAGTATGTTGCCTTTATTCCCACTTTGCTTAGAGTTTTTAACTAAATGGGTGCTGAATTTTATCCAATGTTTTTCTTTCTGTGTCTGTGCCTGTATATATGATCGTGATTTTTATCCTTCCTTTTGTGTATGTGATGTATCTTACCTTTATAGTTAATATTTGACAAAGGAGAAAAGAACACATAATGGGGCAAAGATAGTCAATTCAATAAATGGCATTGGGAAAATTGGACATATTCATGCAAAAAAAAATGAAACTAGACAACCAACTTGAATCATACACAAGAATAAATAAAAAATGGATTAAAGACTTAAATGTAAAATTCAAAAACATAAAAATTCTAAAAAAAACATAGGCAATAAAATCCCAGACATTTCTCATAGCAATATTTTTTTCCATATAACTTCTTGGGCAAGGGAAACAAAATAAAACATAAACAAATGGGACTACATCAAACTAAAATATTTTTCACAGCAAAGGAAACCATCAACAAAATTAAAAAACAAACCACTGAATGGGAGAACATATTTGCCAATGATATAGCTGATAAGTGGTTAATATCCAAAATTCATAAAGAACTCAACACCAAAAAAAAAAAACCACCAAAAAACGAACAATGCAATTGGAAAATGGGAAAGGACCTGAGTAAACACTTCTCCAAAGAGGACATACAGTGGCCAATAGACATATGAGAAAATGTTCACTGTTACTGATCATCACAGAAATGCAAATTAAAACCACAATGAGATATCACTTCACACCTGCCAAAAAAATTTTATCAATAAATCGACAAACAAGTATAGGTGAGAGTGTGGAGAAAAAAGAACCTTACTGCACTATTGGTGGGAATGCAGTTTGGTGCAGCCACTGGAAAGCAGTATGGAATTTCCTCAAAAAAATTAAAAATGGAGTTGCCTTATACCCAGAGGTTCCATTTCTGGGGATATATCTGAGGAAACCCGAAACCCTGCTTCAAAGAAATATAGCATCTCTGTGTTCATTGAGTCAAGATTTATAAGCAGCCCAAGTACCCTTTAGTAGAAGAGTGGATGAAAAGCTGTGGTACATTCACACAATGGAATACTACTCAGCTGTAATAAAGAAGGAAATCTTCTCTTTGGTGACATCATGAATGGGCTTAGAACATATTATGCTAAGTGAAATAAGCCAGTCAGAGAGAGGCAGATACCATATGATTTCACTTATATGTGGATACAGAGAACAGACTGACAGCTGTCATAGTGGGGGGAGGTAGGGTGCTGTGTGAAATAGGTGAAAGGATTAAGCTAAACAACAACAACAAAAAAAAACTTCCAAAAGACTCATAAACACAAATAGTATAGTGATTACCAGAGAAAAGCAGGGTGTGGGCAGGTAGAAGAAAATAAAGGGGAAATAAATGATGACAGAAGGAGACTAGACTATGGGTAGTGAACACACAATACAATATGCAGATGATGTATTATAGAATTGTGAACTTAAAACTTATTTAATTAATCAATTTAACCTAATAAATTAAATAAAAATATATA
The DNA here is from genome assembly GCF_014108235.1 of Myotis myotis. NCBI lineage: Eukaryota > Metazoa > Chordata > Mammalia > Chiroptera > Vespertilionidae > Myotis > Myotis myotis. The sequence goes on from NW_023416368.1 coordinate 62,784,792, forward strand.
TTTAAAAAATAAACCTGCACTTCCTATTACAGCCAGATAGATCTTCATAAATTTACATCTGACCATTTCACTTTCCTCTTTAAAACCATTTAATAGCTTCTTGTAGCTTTTAGGAGGAAAAAAAAGATTTAAAAATTTTGGCTTGGTCTATAAAGCCTGTTTCTCTATTAAATCTTCCTTGTATTCACACATATTCACTCTTTACTACAGCCTCTCCAAAGTGCTTGCTACACTCTATGTTAAATTATTAACACCAGTTTTGAACTCATTCTTATCTCTAGGGAAAAACTTTCCCTTGTCCCTTCCATCTACCTAAATCCATTGCATCCTTTAAGAATAGACAAATCCACCCTGACCTGTTTGGCTCAGTGGATAGAGCGTCCGCCTGTGGACTGAAGGCTCCCTGGTTCGATTCCGGTCAAGGGCATGTACCTTGGTTTGCGGGCACATCCTCGGTGCGGGGTGTGCAGGAAGCAGCTGACTGATGTTCCTCTCTCATCGATGTTTCTAACTCTCTATCCTTTTCCCTTCCTCTCTGTAAAAAATCAATAAAATATATTTTTAAAAAAATAAAAAAATAAAGAATAGACAAATCCTTCTTATGTCTAAATTTGACTTCTTAAAAAGTTCTTTGTTCACTAAATATAATACTTGTTGCATACTAATAAACCATGAATATTATTGTCTTTCTTCTATGAACTAGAAACTCTTAGCACAACGACCTTTGCTTGTTCAGCTTCATGTTCTGATGTTAGCACTGTACTGACACATATGAGTTCATTTTTAAAGTACAAATGACATAGTGATATTTTTATACTAGTATTTGTAATTATGCATTACCTTATTCCCTCCTTCTTTACTTTGTTCCATGGCCCCCAGTGGATGCCTAAAACCATCAATAGTACTAAATTCTCTCTCTCTCTCTCTCTCTCTCTCTCTCTCTCTCTCTATATATATATATATATATATATATATATATATATACATATATATATATAAATATAATATATATATATATAATCTTTTTCTCTTATACCTACATACCTATAATAAAGTTAACTTTATAAATTAGGGATAGTAAGATATTAATAATGAGGCCTAATAATAAAATCAAAGAATTATAACAATATACTGAATAAAAGTTTTGTGAATGTAGTCTCTCTCCCACAATATCTTATTGTATTGTACTTACCTTTTCACTTACAGGAAGCACTTTGCAGCTTCTCTTTGTCATATCTAAATTTCCAGAATCACTACTCTTGCATTTTAGGGCTATCACGAAATAAAATAAGTGTTACTTGAACACCAGCGCAACTATACCGTGACAGTCAATCTGATAACTGAGATAGCTACTAAATGATTAAAAGGCAAGTAACATATACAGCATGGGCATGCTGGACAAAGGGATGATTCACATCCTTGGCAGGATGAAGGGGGAAGGCAGGAGATTTCATCACACTACTCAGAGGGTGTGCAATTTAAAATTTAGGATTTTTTTCTTGAATTTTCTATTTAATATTTTTGGAAAACTGTGATCATGGATAATTGAGACTCCAAAAACTGACACCACAGATAAGGGGGATTGCTATATTGGGTTTATAGACTTTTTCATATTTAAAACCTTACCAGGAATTTTATTTACTTACTGTAGTCACATGCAGGATTATAAATCACCTGATGTTTATTGGCAATTAATCATTTAAGCCTAGTACAGCTCAACAATTTCCAGATTCAATTTCTTTAATAACATTTCTCATTAAGCATATTGATTTTTTACTACAGCCTCAATGTAATCTCCTATTATATGAAGTAAGGGAGAGGTAAGCAAAGCATGAAGGGAAGCAAAATTTTGGTCATTGTATAATCTTCATGCATTCAACAAACATTGATTTCACAGCTACCCTTTTTCAGGCACTCAGCTAAATGTTGAGGATATACTTACAAGAGACATCATTTCAGTCTTGAAAATCTCATAGGTTGAAGGAATAAAATAACAACAATAACTTAATTTTCCTAAATAATAAAAGCCTAGGTGGCATCATGCGTGACATCATCACAAGATGGCTGCCCTCATGTCATCACAAGATGGCCACCACAAGATGGCTGGCAGGGGAGGGCTGTTGTGGGAGATCAGGCCAGCAGAGTAGGGCAGTTAGGGGTGACCAGGCCTGCAGGGGAGGGCAGTTGTGGGTGACAAGGCTGGCAGGGGAGGGCAGTTGGGTATGAGATCAGGCCAGCAGGGGAGGGCAGTTGGGGGCGATTGGGCCAGCAGGGGAGCAGTTAGGCGTCAATCAGGATGGCAGGGGAGCAATCAGGCTGGCAGGCAGAAGCTGTTAGTGGCAATCAGGCGGCCAGGCAGGTGCGTGTTTAAGAGCCAGCAGTCCACAGGGATCGGGCCTAAACCGGCAGTTGGACATCCCCCAAGGGGTCCCAGATTGGAGAGGATGCAGGCCGGGCTGAGGGACAACTCCCCCCCCCCCCCACACACACACACTTGTGCATGAATTTCATGCACCGGGCCTCTAGTATTTAATAATACAATGTGAAACTGTTTCACAAATGTATACATTTGTGCATTTTGTATACAAATATAAGAAAAATAAAAAAGGGAAGCCCATTTTAAGTTTTCAGAGTTATAGAAGAACTTTAAGGAATATACTAGTCTTGGAGTTTAGATGATAGCTAGATGAAGGAGTGGCAAATTGGTATTCTGGGGAAAGGCATTGAGATAGCATGGTACATTTCAGTGAAGTGACTGTCTATTCATTTGTCTAAGAATAAGCAAAGCAATAGATTAATAAAGGGCTTCAATATACAGATTGGGGGGAAAGTAGGTTTACAATTGTGAGTACACTAAACAGTTTATTCTTGCATTATTATTTATTTATTATTTTCTATATGAACAACTGTAAATTCACTCTATATTATACAAAACTTGGTTTTTGCATTTGATTATAGAGCTATACATTTACATTTGTAGCATATAACACTGATAACATTGGATGAATACTTGCTATTTATCATACATTTTAATTAAAAAATATATTGTCATTTATTTCACAACACAAGATGTGTATAAACCAACACACACATACACAAGATGATGCTTATGTTGATTTTTAGCTGCACAATTTCTATAATAATTTTGGGTTTCTCTGTAGTTTTTCTTTCTCTAGTCACTTTGGTCCATATATGCAGGTAGAATTATAATTTAAACAAATAATACATCCAAACAACTTTAAGCAAGTTATCAGTTTCATAGCAAAGGGAATTAGCAAGCATCATTTCAAGGATATATAGCTTATGCCAATTGGTCTTACAAACACTCAAAAGTACATACAATTCCTTTCACAGCAGACTCTAATTATAGTTTGTTTTCTTCCTAACCTTTAAATAAAGCCCATCTTGTGAGAGAGATATCAACAAATTTTATTTTTAAAATACAAAGGGGAAATTATATTGGAATTTCTCCCAAATACTGACAATCATAGCATATAAAATAAAAATCTTCTTACATAATAAAAGGCATAAAAGATGGAGGATTTTTAATATAAAAATATAACCAGTCATTTTAATAGTAGCTGTTAACTATTATTTTCCTTATCTTTCTCCTTTTGTTCGAAGAACAGAAGTTAGAGTTTTATCTAAAAAAAAAACCAAACAGATTTTTTTTATCTGTAACAATCCTATATAATAAAAGCCTAATAAGCAAATTGGCCCCTTGACCAGGAGTTTGACTGGGAGTTCAGCCAGGGGTGGGACTGACTGGCCAACTGCCCACGGTTCCTCTCCCCGGCCAGCTCCTCCCTGGCCAGTGGCAGCAGGCAGCTGGGGGAACGGAGGCCCTGGCCGGCAGCCAGGAGCTGCTAGGGACCCTACCCATGCGTGAATTTTGTGCACTGGTGCCAGGACCTCTAGTATCTGTATAAGCTATCAACATTATACTTCTGAATACTCAGTAGTTTAGAGTGAGACATTTAAGAAGGCTATTAAAGTTGATTAACTGAAAAGAAGTTGTAAAATATCCAATTTTGTTGTTCCTTCAATTATTTGTTTTTGTTATTTCTGTTCAGTTAGCAAAGTTTTGCAGAGGTAGGAGACTTCTCAGATATTTTTTGGAACAGTATACACTATTAAAATTAAACAAGGAAATAAAAACTATTAATAACTAACACCTTTTTTTTGCTCACTAAAGGAACTTGATGCAGAGGTGTGTGAAATCAAAGTTATATTAGTGAAGCTTATTAATTGGCAATTGCTTATAAATTACTGTTTTTCCTCTTGAAAATAGTTATATTTATGATATTGTAGATACCTCTAGTAAACATTCTTAAATTTATATGACCAACATTCAAGCATATTTACATTGACATTCTTATGACTCATAAAACCTTTATTCAATGACAAAAATGGATTGTGATTTTATTACTTTTGCTTAAAAATAATAAACCAGCAATTGTTCAGAAGGAGGATATTAATTCCTCACTTATTTTATTCATTTATATTCCATGATGACCTATTAAAGTCTAATAATTTAACTTGAATGTGCTTCTTCAACAACTTATCAATTGTTTACAAAGAGTCAACAAATATGTATGAGTTTATGGCAGGGAGGTATTTTATAATCTATTATTTGAAGTTTATAAGTGTAAGATTTATTTTAATTTGGGGAAAGAAAAATTGGGGCATCGAAAATAAAGACAATTGTCATTGGATTGCCACCATGTGTATAAGGCAAACAAGGACAACTTACTTCTTAGAGAGTAAAAAACTGAGATAAACATGGTTGCAATGATCCATTGGTTCATTTTCGTGGTTAGGTAATTAGAGGGCCATTTTCTGGGCAGTGCTTTAGAGTTAATTGCTTGACATGATATATCAATGACCTTACAGAGATATATAACAGGGACTTATCTTTCAGAGTCATATTGGAGTATGGTCAAACATTCCACTCATTAGGGCAGAGACTCTGTAATTATGCATGTTAACTTGTGCATATGTTCTCAAAAAAAGATGCAAATGATTTCTACTCTATAGAAAACATAACTACAAAATAATTGTTTTATTGGCATGTAGGACATTAACCATTTTGTGTTTAACAACAGATGTCTAAATATACCATTGCCACCATGTTTACTTGAAACTTTTTTCTCAAAAAAAAATGTTGCCTCTCTGCAGTTCAATGTCAATCAGTTAAAAAGCGTTGTTTTTGTTGAAGTTAGAGTTGATCTTGCCACACACTAAAATAAATCTTATATAAACTCAATGTATTTCAAAATTAGAGGAGAAGTTAAGCAGAATAAATCCAGAATAAACCAAGACTTAAAGAAATGTTTTACCTGAATTTTCACTTAAGTGATATGCTGACATTTTATATACAGTTTTCTTTCATTACTAAAGTTTATGGTATAAATTTGAAATTATACTTGTTAAATGAATAATTAAAATATTCTTTAAATTTTTTAATTTATTAGAGTTGTCAAGTCAAAATACTTTGTTTATTATGTATGTCCAATAAAGCTATGCATCACTTTAAGTCATAGTTATATTGTTAAATAAATATAAAAATATAGTATTAAATGCCAAATTTGTGTTATAGGTCACACGCATTATTGATAGAAGAAAATATGAATTAGTGGACTCAAAAAAGTATTAGGGGAGTTCAATTTTTGACCTTGACAAATAAAAAGTAAGATCATAATTGTAAAGAAATTTGCAGAAACTTTAATTATAGGGGCTCTTTTAGGAAGCTTAAAATAGATAAATAATATTCAGGAGGCACAGAATTAAACAACCCATTGCCATAGTATCTCTTACTGTAAGATTAGTGGGGAATGAAATTGTCTTAAATACCTGGGTGCGTCAGATAAATTATTAACTTGGCCTGTAAGGAATTAATTTGCTTAAGGTTTGCTCAGTTGTTTGTTATTGAACAAAAATGTGTTATAGAAATGTTGGAAGAATTTTGTGTCAGATTCCTATCAAATGATTTCACTTATTTATGGAATCTGATGAACAAAATGAATTGACCAACAAAATAAGACCCGAAGTAGGGAGGCATGAAATAGACTGATATATATTGATGTGGGGTTGAGGGGACAGGAAGAGATAAACCAAAGGACTTATATACTTACTAGAGGCCTGGCGCATGAAACTCATGCACAGGTAGGGTCCCTAGGCCTGACCTGATATCAGGGCAGATCTTCCCCAGCTTCTGGTAGCTGGCCCTCCCCCACAACCCCCCTGCTGCCCCTGCCACTGTCACTGGTCACCCTCTGTGTGTGGGGCGACCAGTGGGGGCGATCAGGGCTCCGGCACTGCCCGCATCAGCGTCCATCACCCCTGGTTTCCTGTTCTCCATCTGGCAATCAGAGCCTGCTGGCCTCGGGGAGGGACTGAGAGTTTGGCTGGCAGGCCCTGATCAGGTTATATATATATATATATATATATATATATATATATATATATATAGAGAGAGAGAGAGAGAGAGAGAGAGAGAGAGAGAGAGAGAGAGATGCATAGCCCATGGGCATGGGCAATAGGGTAGTGAAGACCTGGTGAGTGGGTAGGAGTTGGGAGAAGGGGGAAAAGTGTGTGTGTGGGGGAGATATCTATAATACTATCAACAATAAAAATAAATTTTAAAGTGGGAAAAAAGAGAACAGGTAGATAGCAAGTGAGGGTCTGCTTCTTTCATAAGTGAGTGTATAGCAACATTCTATCAACAGATGATGGGGAAAAGCAGACACAAAATAGTACTCAAAAATTTGGGTCAAGTAATTCAAAGAATAATAGCACTATTGGTAAAAATGGGAGAATCAGATGATTTGGTTTCTTGCTGGAATTAATATCTAGTTTATACGTAAATATGTTGACTTCGAAGTTTTTGAATGACATCTTATAGAAAGTATGTGTAATTTGAAGACACAAGGCTGATTATCATACTTATAAAAATTTACATACCAAAGTATAAAATGATTCATATGTTCAAGCGCTGTTATTTACTGTTTTGAAGCTCCCTCACGTTTCCAGTTGTGATTATGATTTTTTTAAAAATATATATTTTAATTGATTTCAGAGAGGAAGGGAGAGGGAGAGGGAGAGATAGAAACATCAATGATGACAATCATTGATTGTCTGCCTCCTGCATGCCCCCTAGTGGTATCAAGCCCACAACCCAGGCATGTGCCCTTGACTGGAATCAAACCTGAGACCCTTCAGTCTGCAGGCAAACACTCCATCCATTGAGCCAACCAAGCCAGGGCATGATTATGATTTTGAGGTTGCTGTTACTGAATGTCAGTTTTATCCTAGGAAATCCACATATATCATCTCTCATACTTATGATGAGAAAGGTATTGCTTTCCCAGTTTTGCCAACAAGAAAGGCTCAAAGAAGGTAGATTACTTCAAGGGTAAGCTGAGCTGGAGAGAGCTAAGCTGCCAGGTGTCATGGTAGTTGATTGATAACACAAGCCAAACTGAAAAGTAACATACAATTTAGTCACCAAGTGCAAAAATATAAGCAAGAAGCCACAGTAGCTGACTGTCCCACTTTTTCATTTCCCTCCCATGAAATGACACAGATGTGGTAAATTGTAAGCCCTCTTACTGCCAAGAGGGGCTGAACAAAAAGTCCCATAGGCCCAGAGGCCACTTTTATTTTTTATTTTATTTTATATATATCATTTAAATTCTTTATCATTCAAAGTATTACATAAGTCTCTTTTTCCCCCCTTTGACCTCTCCCCGCCTGCCCCCATCCCCCAGCATGTGCCCTCACCCTGTCTGTGTCATTGGTTATGCTCATATCCACGCATACAATGATCGAGGGTTGCCCAGTTGCCATGGCTCAGTGGTTTAGCATTTGCCTATGAAACAGGAGGTCACGGTTTGATTCCCAATCAGGTTAGGGCACATGCCTGGTTGCTGGCTCGAACCCCAGTTGAAGGAGTGCAAGAGGCAGCCGATCAATGATTCTCTCGCATCATTGATGTCTCTCTCTCCCTCTCCCTCTCCCTCTCCCTCTCCCTCTCCCTCTCCCTCTCCCTCTGCCTCTCCCTCTCCCTCTCCCTCTCCCTCTCCCTCTCCCTCTCCCTCTCCCTCTCCCTCTCCCTCTCCCTCTCTCCCTCTTTCTCTCTCCCTTTTTCTCTCTCCCTCTCCCTCCCTCTCTGAAATCAATAAAAATACATTTTAAAAAAATAATCGAAGGAGAAACTATCTGTGCTGGCACTTAGGACAGCCTTAGGGTTTTGTCAACCAGATGTATCATAAAAGTCACTGATCTTCAGAAAGAAAAAAACAAACACTTAGATTTAACTGATGTTTTATTCATATCATTTATTTCTACTTTATCTAACATATCGATATACATATTGCCTTAGCTCCTTCACTTAATTCCAAACCCTACACTCACTTCACTCTATTCGGTAACCATATAATAAGGATCAAAATGATACTGCATAGGAAATTCCCAATTAATATTTTTAAGTTGAATAGGCTAAACAAACAATAAAGTAGGGAGCTTTGCAATTTCTGGAGATCAGTGATGTTTTGGTACACCCAGGCAGCAGCCCATTAGTAGTCTGGATCTGGGCACTAGAAATGAGTAAGTGACAGACTGTGACTGAGGGCTTACTATTGGCAAGGCCAACCTTCGAGGAAGTCAAAAGGAATAAATTACTAATTAGAAGTGGAGGTTTCAGATTAAGATGCATTATAAAATTCAAACTTAAATTTCATTGGGATTTAATGTTACACTTAATGGACTAAAGTGATTTCAAATGTCCTTTTTTGGCATCTCTCTGCACATTAAAAGTAATGTGGCTGTCATTCATCTTTGGTTAATCTAAGGAAGTAAAATAGTTAGACTCTGATATTATGTTTTATGTATTACTTTTTCTTTAGGCATCATTTTAAACATGGAGCTTCCTTTTGTATGTTTCCTTTATGTCATTTTTTAATCATTGTGGTGGTATTTCTCCTTTTATACTTAAGAAGACCTGTAGACTTACCAGGATCCATTGGTATTTTAAATTCAGTTTTTTGTCCTTGTTTTGTCCTCAAGTAAAATGTTCTCCATAACTCAAAACTTAGAAATTATTTATTTTCAGATCGAATTTGTAAAGTAAAAAAATAGGGAAATTAACATTTCTTGAGCACCTATAACATGAGAGACAGTGCTAATGCATTATATTCAATTTGCTCCTTTAATCATGTTAAAAACCTAAGGGAAGGTGCTTTCTTCTCATTTCTGTAAGAGAAACTGAGGCTGAAAGTGATTTAATCAAAATCATACAATGGGAGCTAGAAGTACAGCCAGAATTAAAAACCAAGTTTGTTGACTCCAAAGCCATACCATTTTGTCTGTGTAGCAATATTTCCACTCAGAGGATAAAGTGGGGATAAATGGTGATGGAGGGAGACTTGACTTGGGGTGGTGAACATACAATACATTATGCAGAAGATGTATTATAGAATTGTACACCTGAAACCGGTATAAATCTACTAACCAATGTCACCCCAATAAATTCAATAAATAAATATTAAAAAACTTCCTTGTGTATTAGATTTGAATTAAAAATTAATGATTTTTGGCCCTAACTGGTTTGGCTCAGTGGATAGAGCATCGGCCTGTGGACTGAAGGGTCCCAGGTTCGATTCTGGTCAAGGGCATGTACCTTGGTTGCAGGCACATCCCCAGTAGGGGGTGTGCAGGAGGCAGCTATTGATGTTTCTCACTCATTGATGTTTCTAACTCTCTATTCCTCTCACTTCCTCTCTGTAAAAAATCAATAAAATATATTTTTTTAAAAATGAATGATTTTGGACTAAGTTGGCATCATAAAACCATTTCCAAATTGATATGTATATGATAGTATCAATACAAATTCAAACTCTTCTCAATAATAATTTGTATTTCAGATGTGAATTTATGCTTTTTAATGCATAGAATAGAAATTATGTGATTTTAGTTAATTACATTTTAATGCTTTTAAAAAATACTTGATAATGTCCACATGAGAAAACATCTATCTGTACAATACTCATGCCTTAAGCACTAAAATCCTATCTAATAAAAGACATAAAGGGTAATTGACCATACCTTTGCTACGCTTCCCATTGGCTAATCAGGGCGATATGCAAATTAACTGCCAACCAAGATGGCAGCCAGCAGGCACGCAGCTGAAGCGAGCAGGAGGTTTGCTTGCTCCAGTGATGGAGGAAGCCAAGGTTCCCTGCCTGCCACGGCCAGGCTCTGAGCTCCAAAAGCAACATAGTTTCAATTATAGAAGTTAAACAAACCCCAGATACCTGCTTTCAGCAGGCCGTGGCCTCAGAGCAGTGACAGCAACAAAGTTTCAATTATAGAAGGTAAATAACTCCCAGAATAAAAAGAAAAAAAAGAAAAAAGGAAAGGCTGGGAGCTTCAGTCACCAGCCAGCCTGAAAACGGCCCTCAACCCCTCATCCAAACTGGCCAGGCACCCCAGTGGGGACCCCCACCCTGAAGGGGGTGTGACCAGCTGCAAACAGCCATCAGCCCCTCACCCAGGCTGGCCAGGCACCCAAGCGGGACCCCCACCCTGATCCGGGACACCCTTCAGGGCAAACCAGCTAGCCCCCACCATGCACTGGTCCTCTATCCTATATAGTAAAAGGGTAATATGCAAACTGACCCTAACAGCAGAAAGACTGGGAATGACTGGTCACTGTGACACACACTGACCACCAGGGGGCAGACACTCAATCCAGGAACTGCCCTCTGGTGGTCAGTGTGCTCCCACATCAAGGAGCTCTGCTCAGCCACAAGCCAGGCTGATGGCTGCCAGTATAGCGGTGGTGGTGGGAGCCTCCCCCACCTCCTCAGCAGTGCTAAGGATGTCCGACTGCAGGTTAGGTCTACTCCCTGCTGGCAAGTGGACATCCCCCGAGGGCTGCCGGGCTGCCAGAGGGTGTCTGATTGCCAGCTTAGGCCCAGTCCCCCAAGGAGCAGGCCTAAGCCAGCAAGTGGTCATCCCCCGAGGGGTCCCAGACTGTGAGAGCGCACAGGTCGGGCTGAGGGACCCCCCCTCCCGAGTGCACAAATTTTTGTGCACTGGGCCTCTAGTAATAGATATAAAAATATGGTGAATTAGCAAAAATTAATTCCTTATGATTAACCATTAAGTTTTTTGTATAAAAGGCACCTAATGAAAATACATTTCCTAAAATTATTGAAAATACTGGTATTAAAAACTAATAAACATAGAAAAGTTAAATTATTAAGACTTTCAATTTGCATGTGACTAAGACTTTCTGAAGACTATTATCTTCGTATGATGAATATTTTATTCTTTTATGCTATTAGTGAAAAATACTACATGTCATTGACAGTCATAGAAGAGCTAGAATGGCAAACATGTATTTCTTAACACAGCCTCAACTGCTACTGTGATGCTGGCCAAGGAGGCCCCATATAGCTTACATGTGATTCTCTATAACACCTGCTTCTCTGCCTTTTTCCAATCTAAACTGCATTGGATTTCTGCATAAGATCAAAAATAGTGTTACATATACAACTAACATGTTCAAAATCAACAATATACTACAGACACTAATATAGTTAAAAATATACAGCAAGGTGAAAAAGCAGATTAAAAGAGAGAATTCTTATTTTAATCTTCATTTCTCGTTCTTGTTCTAAATACTTATTGCAAAGTAGTAGATGACATTTTGTTCTTTCAAGCAGTGCAAAATTTTTGGGATGGAGGTCTACAAGCACTTTAACATAATGAGCATACAAAAACTAATTAACTTACATTGAAAGTTTTTAATGTGATATGGTTTAAAAAACAATAGACATCCATTGCTGAAACTCTGTAGCTCTATTTATAACACACAGCAACTTTTAATAAGCATATATATATACATATATATGAGAATGAAGTAAATATAGTATACAATTAAATTTAAAGTACACATAATGGTATGTTTTCTAATTATTCTCTAAATTATTATATCAAAAGATATCTCAAATTTCAAAATCTAAAACAAATTACATTGGTATATCTATGGCCACATACATACAGAGAAAAAATAAAATATAAAAGTGCTTATCCCTGAATTTCAGAATTGGAAGTCATTTAAGTTTTCAAAAATTAACATACATAGTGTCCTATGAATATAAGAAACATTTTTTTAAAGTAAGCAAATTTAGTGCAGTAAATTATGGAGTAGAGGTCCACCCTTCAATTTGCCAGGCAAGGGCAATTCAAAATACAAGTCCAATGATTGCTGTTATTCTTTTAGTAATTGCTTCATACGTATTTTCTTAATTGCTAATAGCTATCTTAACTCTTATGAGGAAGCATTTATTTTCCCCATTGTCTTTATCTTATATTAAAATCCTACATAACCAGTATTGGAAAATTTCACTTTTGCCATTCCAGCCCTATAATCTTTTTCATCACTTAGAAATTTCTCTTCCAAAATGAATTGTCTAAGAGCTTACATGAATTTAATTAAAAAGCATTAATAAATTTGAAATGTATAAATAGTCCTTGGGAGTTTTACCATGTGAAATATCTCAAATACATTAAATTAAAGCTTTCTAAGCAAAGGATGCAAAATATTCTGCATAACTCTGTTCTTATTAGAAGTTCCAGTTAATGAAGAAAAGTGGCAGCTTTCTTTAAAAGAAACAAATAAATATCTGTCATTGAACTGAAATATCATATCTTGCCAGAAATCAGTCATTTTAAGTAGGGAATACAATACTATGATTATATCATTTTCTTTTGTTAAAAAAAAATATGTGACAAGGAAAAAGGAATAGACTGGTAAAAGCTGAACCTGAAGTGAATTTATAGTAACTGTTATAAAAAATTAAATAGAGAATGTTTTAGTGATAAAGTAACAATTCATAGTAAAATTCTGACTTATTTAACCAATATGAAAAGTGTACATAATCTTCACTGACTACAATAATCATAATGCATTTTATAAAGAGTCCAAAAAACTTAAAATTTTAAAGTACATGATCATTTGGTGGCCATGAATTTAATTTATTACCACATAAAGGTTAAAATAAAATTAGAATGATTGGAATAACTAGAATGGATATATGTTTAGAAATAATGACAATTAAAAACTAATAATAAAAAAAAAACACCCTGCCTGTGTTGCTCAGTGGTTGAGTGCCCAGCTATGAACCAGGAGGTCATGGTTCAGTTCCTGGTCAGGGCACATGCCTGGGGTGCAGGCTAGATCCCCGGTGTGGGATGTGCAGGAGGCAGCCGATCAATGATTCTCTCTCATCATTGTTGTTTCTATCTCTCCCTCTCCTTTCCTCTCTGAAATCAATTTTTAAAAGCAAAATAATTTAGCCTAAGGGTGTTTTCAGACTACAGTAAAGAAAATTTCATTTTTTCTATATCAAATGACCTACTTGAAGGAATATAAACAAATAAGATAATTTGTGCTTTTCAACGTAAGCTTGTTTATGTATACCCTTGATGGATATTTTGCCCTGCAAACTATGTAAATTGTAAAAAGTAATGAATATGTAAGGGTATCAACATGGATTTTACAAATACAACCTTGGGGTTTTCTTATCCCCTGAGGTTTATAAAAAGAAATGTTTAGAAGAAATACTGGGAATACAAATCCATATGTATAATATTTATCAAATGATAAATGTATAAGGTAAAAAAAAAATCTTTGGTAATGTAACCTCTCATTCTTCATCATGATTTAAGTATTGAGCTAAGGCAACCCAAGAAGGCAATAGGGAACGGATGATGTTGTGTGAAGACCATGGCAGTGCCTTAGAGAAGCCCTTCTCTGTATTTAGCTCGATATAAGAGTTTGACTGAGTTTTGGAGCCTCTTCTTCCCTGTAAAATGAGAATGACAAACTTTTACGCATGAGATTAGGTTTGTAAAGTGTCTAATATAGTTCTCTCCACACTTTCCAATCATAAAGTAATAAAGTATGAAGATACACTTAGAAAAAGGGGAATTAATTGCTCCTTTGAAAATCAGATTACTGGGAGAAGTAAGAAAATGCAATTGCTGAGTAGCAGCCAGAATCCAAACAATTTTAAAAGGTGTGGCATAATAAAATAACACTGACAGAAGGAAAGCGTAATGCATTGCTATGATAGCCAATTAAAAAGTTTATACACATGCAATTATGGAAAATGTTGATGGTAGCAGAAGTATAATGATAGTGTAAATATAGAAGCACTGGATTAAATGGAGAATACTGGTACTATTTGACTTTAATGTTTATTTGATCTAATGAAGATAATTTAATTCCACTGTCAGTTACTTGAACATTTCTTACTGAGCTACAGGGAGTGATATGCTCACAATGAAACAATAATGACTTTAATATGATAATAAAGGGATTGTATAACCCTTTAAATATTTTCTGTGTTTAAAGATTTTAGGATTTCAAGAGGCAAAATATCAGATTTTTTTTTTACTAGATATAGTTACAACATCTGTTAAACAGTCATTTTTTTCTTCTTTTTTTGGTATGTAGCCTTTGTATATAAATCTGGAGGAAGGGAATACATAAATTACTAATTATTCAAGAGGCATTTATTTTTTATTTTACCTGATGAATTCATCATTGTTGACTGAGTACAGTTTCTGTCGTCTGAATGACTAATTGAGGTCTTATAAGCAATAGTAATAGAAATTTGGTTGTAGTCCTATATTTAAAATTGAGGTTCTTCTTTTCTTAATTATTTTGGGATTGTTAACCATCAAGCAATGAAAAGGTATTGATGAATTTTTAATGATTGTGAAGCTTAGTCCCTGAGAACAAACTTATTTTAAATATAGTGCATTGTTTAGTGGATAGAATATAGGACTGAATTGCTCTCAGAGCATAGGTAGAAGATTAATTAGTGAGAATAGATAGTTGGAATATAATTATAAATGACAATAAGAGTGATTACTTGCAATTTACCAGGGATTTCACGTGCATGTATCATGCAACATAAGCATTTTTATTCTTAGTAATCAATGAAGCCAGTGAACTTGTGAAACATACACAGAAAATATAGAATGGAATTCAAATTCTTTCCAAGGCTCCAATTTCAAAATCCTTGCTTTAGCCATTCTGCTTACTTCTTATACCTCTGATGTAATGAATGCCTATCTAGTTATGGGTAGTATCCTAGAAGATATACTGACCTAAACCTATTTATTCAAATGAAGTATTAATCTTATTTTAAAGAAGGGGAAACTGAGATTCAAGAAGCTCAATTTCTTTCTTGAAATCACATAATTGTTAAGCATGAGATAATTTGGTTTATACTAGAATAAAACAGAAGTTTATCAGAAGTCATACAAAATAATTAAGCTTTCATAGTCATATTAATTGGGTTAATTTGATTTTTTTATAATTCTGTGATCAAGTAATTACTAAACCAGAGTGTCAATATATAGCAGAAGAGATTAGGCCTCTCTATATATAAAAACACCCCACTGTGAACCTTCTACATTAGGATGCTCAAGTAAATTTTAAACAAAAGTAATTTAAAGAGCAATAATCCATCATAAGACCATATAATTTTTAAATTTAAACAGAGAGAGAGAGAGAAACATAAATTTGCTATTCCACTTATTTTTATCTATTAATTGGTTGATTCTTATATATGCCCTGACTGGGGATTGAATGTACACCTTGGCATATTATACAATGCTCTAACCAACTGAGCTACATGGCCAGGGCTATATATATATATATATCTCATATCTAATAAAAGAGAAACATGGTAATTGGCGTGCGACCGCTACCCTGCCCATTGGCTAATCAGGGCAATATGCACATTAACAGCCAGCCAAGATGGTGGCCAGCAGCCAGGCAGCTTGAAACTAACATGAGGCTTGCTTGCTTCAGTGAGGGAGGACTCCAACGTTCCCCGCCTGCCGCTGCAGGCCTCTGAGCTGCAACTCTAAGCAACTATTTAACAAATATAGAAGCTAAACAAAACCCCAGAAACCTGTTTTAGTCCGCCGGGATTCAGCCAGCAGGATCGCAACATTGTAAGCAAAGGCCAGAAACCTACTTTCAGCAGCAGAGGCCTAAGAGCTGGAGCCAAGCCTCAAACTTAAAGCTGGCCCAGAATAAAAAAAAAAAAAAGAAAAAAAGGAGCGGTTGGGAGCTTCAGTCACCCCCAGCCTGAAAACAGCCCTCAGCCCCTCATCCAGACTGGCCAGGCACCCCAGTGGGGACCCCCACCCTGAAGGGTGTATGACCAGCTGCAAACAGCCATCATCCCCTCACCCAGGCTGGCCAGGCACCCCAGTGGGGACCCCCACCCTGATCCAGGACACCCTTCAGGGCAAACCAGCCGGCACCCACCCGTGTACCAGGCCTCTACCCTATATAGTAAAAGGGTAATATGCCTCCCAGCACCGGGATCAGCGGAGCCGCGAGGCCTCCCGGCACTGGGATTAGCGTGACAGGGGGCAGCGCCCAAACCACCTGATCGCCCTGTGGCTCTGTGTGTGACAGGGGGCGGGGCCACAACCTCCCTATCCACCCTTCTCTGTTCCTGACAGAGGAAGGTGCCCCAACCCCCTGATCAGCCCTGCTCTGTGTCTGATAGGGGGGAGCTCCCCAACCCCCTGATCGCCCTGAGGCTCTGTGTGTGACAGGGTGCGGCGCCCCAACCCCCTGATTGGCCCTGTTCTGTGTGTGACAGGGTGCGGCGCCCCAACCCCACCCCCCCACAGGCCCTGCTCTGTGTGTGACAGGGTAGAGCCATAACCTCCCCATCGACCCTGCCCTGAGTGTGACAGTGGCGGCGCCCCAAACCCCTGATGGGCCCTGCTCTGTGAGTGACAGGGGGCAATGCCCCAACCCCCTGATTGGCCATGTTCTGTGCGTGACAGGGGGTGGCGCCACAACCTCCCCATCAACCCTGCTTTGTGCATGACAGGGAGCGGCGCCCCAACTCCCCAATTGGCCCTGCTCTGAGCCCGACCAGGGACTGCACCTAGGGATTGGGCCTGCCCTCTGCCACCCGGGAGCAGGCCTAAGCCAGCAGGTTGTTACCTCCCGAGGGGTCCCAGACTGCGAGAGGGCACAGGCCGGGCTGAGGCATCCCCTCCCCCCTGAGTGCACAAATGTTTGTGCCCCGGGCCCCTAGTATATATAGATACTAGAGGCCTGTTGCAGGAAGATTCCTGCAAGAACAGGGCTTCCTGCAGCTGGAGCGAAGCAGAGAAGGGAGTGAATAATGCGGATGTTTTTCAATAGATGGAGTTACACATATGTTGATATATATGCGATTTGATATGTATGCTATTTTGTTGTATGGACAACAAGCTTCAAAACTTCATATGTCAAATTTGCTGATGGTGTTAACATCATAGATATTTTTACACTTAAAAATGCTGAATTTTGTGCCAAAAAAAGAGCATTTGCAGGAAGTTTTAATTCATTACTTTGTTTTGAAGAAAAAGTTATCGTATACTTCGGGAAGCCTATGGTGAACATGCTCCATCTCAAGAAACTTGTTGATGCTCGTTTAAACGCTTTAAAAGTGATGATTTCGATGTGAAAGACAAAGAACGTTCTGGGCAACTGAAAAAGTTTGAGGACCAACAATTACAAGCATTATTGGATGAAGCTGCATGTCAAACTAAAAAACAACTTACAGAAAGATTAAACGTTGCTCAACAAACAATTTCCGATCATTTACAAGCAATGGGAACGATTTTAAAGAAGGAAAATGGGTGCCATATCAACTGAACGAAAAACAAATGGAAAACCAAAGAGTCCTCAGTCAAATGTTGCTTCAACAGCACAAAATAAAGTCTTTTTTGCATCCAAGTGTGACTGGAGATGAAAAGTGGATTTATTTTGAGAATCCCAAATGCACAAAATCATGGGTTGATCCAGGTCAATCAACAACATCGATTGCAAGGCCAAATCGCTTCAGAAAGAAGACAATGCTCTGTGTTTAGTGGGATTAGGAAGGTTGTTGTATTATGAGCTTCTGAAACAGTTAATACTGATCTACTGATCGCTACTGACAACAAATAATCAATTTGAACCACGCTTTGATCATGAAATGACAAGAATGTTCCCGAAGACACGGCAAAGTAATTTTGCTTTATGATGACTCACCATCACACACTCCAAAACCAGTTAAAGACACATTAAAAGATCTTGCCTGGGAAGTATTAACCCACCCACTGTATTGGCCAGACCTTGCTCCTTCAGATTCCCACTTGTTCTGATCGATGTCACATGCACTTTCTGAGCAGCACTTCAAAACATACGAAGAAGTAGAAAATTGGGTCTCTGAATGGTTTGCCTCAAAACAAGAAAAGTTCTATTGGAATGGTATCCACAAATTACCTGAAAGATGGGAGAAATGTGTGGGTAGGGATGGACGTTACTTTGAATAAAGCACTTTTGATATTTCTCTTCAAATTATTGTGTTTTCTTTGATTACAAAATCTTCCATTATTAACCAGTACACCTAGTATATATTGCTGTAATAAATCTGTCACTGTAAGAATTAAAAAGTACAAAAAAACACAAAAATTATTTGATTAGTCAATGATATGTGAAAAATAGTTGAGTTGCATCTGGAATTCATGCTCTGCATATTTTATTATGTTTCAATCAAAGTCTTTACAGAAAATAAATATTTTACACATGACCTTCGGGGTTTTCTGTGCTCTGTATACTTACATTGTCAGTCAGATCATGGGCCAGATATGTTCAAGAAAAGTTACATGTGAAACAAAACTTGTAATTTATCATTTAAAAGATGCTGAGGAAATGTGCTCTTTCACTAAGTAAGGAAAACTCAGATGAATATTTTTGAAATACAGTATAAATAAAATTGTTTCTATATGGATTTACCTATATGTTTTCGTAAAGTGGATAACATTTGAAGAAGTTACCTGGGATTTTTGTCTTCCTGTCTCTGTTTTTTCTCCCTTGTTCTTATGTTACTCTCTAGCCCCCTATTCCTGCCCCTTCTTTTTACACCATCATCATCACTACCTATTGAGTGCTTTTATGATTAGGTCTTCATGTTAGATGCTGCATTAGTAAATTGTAACCTGTTAGTCATAGTTTCCATGAAATGATGTGATTATATTTTGGGTTCAATAAGTATAGTTCCCCTTAGTTTTGGTCAGAAGATTTGTTACTACCTTATCTTGCTCCAGGCTTAATTGAATTTGAGTACACTTAATCTTAAGGTATAATTATTAAGCTATTTAAAATTATAATAACAAAGCGACAACAATAAATCTTTATGTTACATTTGCAGTGTTGCAGACATCCTTGTAATTATGTTTTACAAATTAAGTCATTCAGTATTGTAATGTGGTAATCACTAATATCCCCACTTTATAGATGGTAATGCTGAGACAAGAGGAGATATGCCACTTGCCTTTATCTCATAATTCTTATAGTTTCTACTGCAATGCCTTTCCATACAATTCACAACCCCTAAACACTGTGTTACTCAGGTTCTCAATTCACAAATAGGGATTACCTCTGATGTGTTATACATTTTGTATGCCCTCATTGAAGTAAACCTCTAAAAAGGTACTGTGTCTTCCATATTTCTAATCTCTAAGTGGACTACACTCCTCTTCCATCTCATCTACTGGACCATGGGACTTCGGGCACAAGGGGGACTGATGCAAGAATGAAGTTCATGTGGAGAACTCTTACAAGTGCTGAAAAATGGAAGATTACTTCCCTTTCAGCTTCCTCAAGAAATAGGAAATCCAGTCATCCACAGGACAGGCTCAATAAGGGGTTCTCCTTCTCATTTGTTATCCCACCCCCAACGGGGTAGCCGGAGTTCTCCAATACCAAATTTCATATTTGTACCCACTCTTTCAGCTGCATCATGAAACCATGCCCTCACCTCTATCAAAGCAGGCTTATGGCAGACTCTTGTTTCTTTATTTTACCCACTGGGCTTCCAACATCAGGCACCTGGCTATAGCTGAGCACCTTCTAAGAAAGGACTGATCCAATCAGTCAAGGTTGGGGCAAGCTTTGGGCTCTAGCAATGGAAACTCATCTCTCTGAGCCTCAGTTTTCTCATCTGTAAAATGAGAATAATTTTCCCACCTCCTGGGATGTGTGAGGATCTAGTAAGGTGATGCACGCCAGTACTCAGCACTGCCAGACACACAGTCCCTTCAGATTCTGCTCACACATGTCTTTCCAGCAGTAGGTTTACATGCATGCATCTTATCTCATGCACCATAGGGGCATCTAAGAGGAGCCTTGTACCTCCTACTGTTTAAATTACATATCCACTACCCAGATGCTGCACAGGTATCTCAGGATGGGTAGAGTATCTTCCAGAGTCCCCTGGTCACCTTTCTTCTATTTTCTCAGTCCCCTCTCTAGACTGTGGTTTCACAATTTGGTCTGGGGTATTTCTGATCGTACTTCACTTTTGACTAAAAGCCCACCACACCTGCCATCACAACTTCTCTAGTGCAAAGCATTATTCTTAGTAATCACCTTGAATACCCCCCACCCACACCCCCACCACCAGCCCTCACTTGGGCACCATTATTTCCTCTGATGCCACAGTTGAGACAATTGATCTTTATATATTTTTTTTTCTGATACAAACACATGGTTCTCAGCTGGAAGATTAGTCATAACTGCTATCACATATTCTATGCCAGACAGCATTTTAAAGAAAAAAATACTAATATCTCAATTTTCTTGATAGAGTGTTGACATCTAAATTACAAACAAAGCCTGGCCTGCATGGCTCAGTGGCTGAGCATTGACCTACGGACCAGGAGGTCATGGTTTGATTCCTGGTCAGGGCACATGCCCAGGTTGTGGGCTTGATCCCCAGTAGGGGACAGTTAATCAATGATTCTCTCTCATCATTGGTGTTTCTATCTCTCTCCCTCTCCCTTCCTCTCTGAAATCAATAAAAATATTTTTAAAAAATACATTAATTAATTACAAACAAAAAAGACCTTAAGCTGGTGAGTGAAATAATTGACTGCTTTAGGCAGTTTTATGGTATCTTGTCATCTCTTGATTTCACCTGCTCTGACTTTGGGCAAATTATTCTGATCTGTGTTAGTTTATTACTTCCTGGAATAAGTATGCTGAATTATCACATAAATAATTCTGTGTCTTCATGTCATGACCTTAAATTTTAATTATGGTGCCAATTTTTTTTATGAATGAGAAATGGGGCTACAGAAATGGGGCTCCAGGTATCGTGTATTTTCCATTACAATGGCACCTGAAATTACCAAATAGAAATTTTGACACATAAAATTATCACAGAAAAACTCCACCCACAACCAAATATAAGTGAAGCAAATTACAAAGAAAACTATTTGATCATTAATAATTTGATATTGATGTGTAAACCAGCTGCTTCATTATTTTAAGAAAGAATTTTGTGGCATAAATTTTAATTTCAACTCCTCATTACTTGATTTCAAATGTAGGTTTCTACGGGACAAGCAAAGTGTTGACCCTACTGAAATGGTCCTCCTCATGTTCTTGTTTAGGGCAGTCCTGCACTAGATTTTTGAATTATATTTATTGACCTCTGTCATGCTATCAATGTAAGTTTCTCAAATTTAAAGCAAAATTGGCCTTTAACAGGAATAGAATCAGTTTTCTTCTGAAGCTAGCAGCACATGTTGAGAATGGATAAGGGATACAACTGATTTTCCATGTTAGATATGATGTACACCTGTAAGTCAACTTTATTACTCCTGCCAGTTTAAGGATTCTATAATAAAACTGTAGTTTTGTGATTAGGTCACATGCCATTCAAGTGGACTCTAGAAATATCATCTAAAAGAAGGGAAAATGACATTTTTAAAACCTCATATCATTATCCATTTTTATTAGCAAGAAGAGTGCAAATAAACCACGGCAGTTTTTAATTGGTTTAGTATTTAGTGGGCTCAAATTTACCTATTGAAGTAAAAAAAAAATTTCTGACACATGTACTACTCTGAAAAATAAATAAAATTATTATTTTAAAATATGAAATGCAAGATTTGCATTAATATGAGAAGAACACACTAGGAAATAGTTTTCTGTGAGTCTCTTATATTTTTGCATGGCTTGCGAGCAGAGGCAGTGTTTGTTCTGGACTATATTTGTAAGAATATTTGTGTAGTACAAAAAGAAAGAGTTTCTCCCTGTAAAACAGGCCAGGTGTGTTCACCGTCTATGGAATTCTCCAGGCTCCTCTGCATTGCTCCCATGGGACTTAGGGCACAAGGAGAACTGATGCAAGAATGAAGTTTATGCGGCTTGCTGTACCATGAGTAATAAATACCTTTGCCTCTGATCCAGAAATCTCATGTCTTCTGACAGCATCTTCAACACTAGAGCAGGTTTACTTATTAGCCTATAAGAAAAGATATCAGATCATTCACAGTTCTTGGTAGCTTGAACTGAATTTAGTTCTGCAAACTAACCACATGCTATATCAAGGTTAAACTTAATTTTGATAACCATCTTTAAGTAAATTTTCACTACATAATCCAAGGAAATACATACTTTAAGTGTTTATGTGAATGTGTTGGTTTTAAAAGTGGAATGCTGCAACATAACATTATATAAAAATATAAACATTCAGAGGAGTGTTATCTAAGAATATCTGATAAATCTAAAACGCCACATTAAATGATACATTACTTACAGGTCAAGTCAAAGGAAAAAATAAACTTTTCAGAATTATATATATATATATTTAAATGTTTATAGTAAATAATTTTCAACTAAATGCCTGAGAGTTTTAAAAAGGAGTAATTATAATTCATTATTTTATTAACTCATTCAAATTAACATTACATACTTTATATTGAGGCACTGTGCTACATGCTGAAAATCACGTAGTGAACCACACAGTATCTGCCCTCAAGAATAAGACTATGGAGTTAGATCTAAGTAACAATAGTCACAGAAAATTTAAAAGCTAATGACAATTTCAGTTGACCCTGAACAACACAAATTTGAACTGCCTGGGTCCACGTATACCTGGATTTTTTTTTCAACAAATACCTGTACTGTTTTCAATCCGCAGCTGTGAGTCATTCTATCACATGTTTTTCCACCTTCAAATGTAAACCTAAAGTGTGAATTATGTTTAAAAATATACACTACTATTTTTTATGAAGGCATTATACTATATTCACTTTAGAGATCTCTGATACTATGATTTTAGAATTATAGTCATGACTTTTTATTTTATCACTTTTCATGATTTTAGAAATGTGTAGAAAATTTCCAAATGATAAAATATAGCCTTATTTCTAGCTACTCTTCTTTCCTATTTTTCTCTGAATGGGAAACTATTATCTGAACAATAAAGCTATCTGAGCCTGTGTAGCCCAAAGAAAAGAGATCATTAGTGAGGCAATCCTTCCACCAGGAGGCAAGAATATCCAGCGCCACTTGAAAAAGAATTTCAGAACATCTTAAGTTTACCAACTACATGAAAAATATAGTGAGTGTTGATGTTGGATGAATGATTAGAAGCAATAATAAAATTTCACCCTTTATTACTTTGACAAATTTACTCCCACTTAGAAATCTGCAATGCATGCAAAATTAGATGTGCCAATATAAAAAATATTAATTCCTTATCATTAAGGAAATTATGTCTCACATTTTATTGCACTTTACAAAGTGCTTTACAAAGCATCATTTTATTTTCCCAGTACATCTACTTGTGAGATAAAGTAAGCAAATATTTTTATTCCCATTTTGTACATATTTGGAAATTGAAAATTGGAAAGAGTTTCAATTTTCTCAAGTTCTTTGAAACCAGTCAGTGACAAAACTGGGTTTCAAATCCAAGACTTTATTTTTCAAAAACTTCATGACATAAATAAATAATTGGATTTGAAGTGTTGTAAAGGTAACAAAACGCAACAACAAAGTTTCTCTAAGAAGCACAGGTTGATGGAGAAAGCATTATGCACATGTGGGTATAATAGCATTCAACACAGTGGAAGGAAGCAGACACCATAAGTACAAAGAAAAAAAAAAGAATTTCAAGATGATAAATAACCAGCCTCCTATGAATACTGGAAATATCTATTGTTCTACATAAGCATAGATTTAATTTGAGAGTTGAAAATTTTTAAGATTAGTAGCAGAATAAGAATCAGCTGGCTGTATTCAGATCCCCAACACCAATTATATATTTTCCTTGTGGTTAGTTAAAAGAAAATCGTCTCTCCCCACAGGACATTTGAAAAGACACCTATGCAGTCTTTGTCTGAGATTCACAGTGGCTGGCAAACAAGAGATACCCCATAACCACTTCCTGAAAAAATCAGTTGTCTTACAGAAGGTTTTTAATGTCCTTCACTTTTACAGTTCTTATTTATCCTTATCTCAGAAACAGACTGCATAAATATAAAAAAGAGCCATTGTTTTAGAATATAATATATATTTTAGCTATGGTGCATGCAATTAGCAGAACGATACTCCCAATTCTCTCCTGACTTATAAAAGACAGCTGA
Organism: Myotis myotis; assembly: GCF_014108235.1. NCBI lineage: Eukaryota > Metazoa > Chordata > Mammalia > Chiroptera > Vespertilionidae > Myotis > Myotis myotis. The sequence goes on from NW_023416368.1 coordinate 62,809,314, forward strand.
GCCAACAACAGTGGTGTCATCTAGCTTCATACAGAAGAAAAATTCATAATTTTTTCATATAAACTGTATTTAACTAAATGTCAAGTCACAGGTTCTTTCCCCAAATGCTCAAAATGATTCAAAACATAGAACTCTTCAGTTTTGTGCAGCTATTCATCTTTATTGCCTAATTGGCATAACCATCAAACATATCATATCACCCGATAACAAACTGTGCTTCAGTGCACACTTGGTGAAACAGTCAGAAAGTCTACATTTATTAAATCATCACCTTTTTATTATAAACTTTTTCAAATGATTTCAAAACATTTTATTTAACTCTTACAATGTCCCTTAATGAGGGAATCAGATTATTGATTAAATAACTATTATATGTTTTAACTCTTATTTTGTAATCAATTATACCATTTGGTGGACTCAACATTTATAGGTTTTATATTTAAGCTTTTAATTTAAAAAGTTTATAGTATATAATAGTCTGTATTTTGGTTGTAATACAATTTAGATTTATGATCTCTCATTGCTGGAATGGAAGAAAAATGGTCTCTATCTATTGAAAAAACAATGTGACCACCTTATATAGGAATCCCAGTGTGTTTTTGCTTTTTGTTTGTTGTGTGTGTGTGTGTGTGTGTGTGTGTTGATTTTTGGTTCTGAATTCACTTTGCCTATGGAGTAACTCCAGTGGAGTGCTATGAACAGTACTTCTTAAGAAAACAAAACACAACATTTAAAAAAAATTTTAAAAATTGTGAAAGAGAAAACTTCAGCCAGTTAAAAAGTTATGCTAAATAAATGTTGCAATCGACATGAAATGTTACTTCAAATTTTAATGACTAAAAATTACAACCATTCATTATTTCTTACACAATTTGGGGTCAGCTTGGAGGTTCGGCTGATCTGGATTGACTTTGGCTGATTTGGCTGAGTTTTCCTACTCCTATGTGATAAGCTGTTGGACAAGTTATTAACTAACTATCCTTCAATGGCCTCAGCTGAGATAATTTAACTCTGCTCCATGTAGTCTCTCATCTTCCAGTAGGCTAGTCTTACCTTATTCTCAAGTTGATGGCAAGGATCCAAGAGAAAGCAGGCCATGTCATATAATGCACTTTTCTTTCTTCTCAAGTTTCTGCCTGTGTCAAAGTTGCTAACATTACTTTGGCCTGAGCAAGTAATGTAGCCAAGCCATATTCAAAGAGAAGACTAGAAAGTTACAGAGCAAATGGCATGGTGTAGTAAAGCATTAGTGATGATATCTAAGGTCATCAATGAAATCAGTCTGAAATCAGTTAACAACATTATTAAAAAGACCTATCTCCTAAGACATGGATTAATTCTCCATTTAAGAGTGAAAACATTTCAATTTTCAGTGTGTGAGGAGAATCTGCCCTCCAACTAGTAAATTTTACTGAAGGGTAATAACATAGGGAATAAAATGGAAGTCATTTAGTTTTTACCATAGAATAATTAATACTGTTGGGAGCAGCTTTCAGATAGCATTTATAATGGCAATTACCTTCTGTTAGAGGCAAACTAAGAACCTCCAATAAATCATGGAAGAAACATATTTTGAATGATTGGCAAGTATATACTTCCAGGATAAATTCATTTTATTCGTTTTTCAAACTTTTTCAGAGCCCGTAAATAAAATTGTTTTTGATTCAGTCATTGCAATGAAATAGGCACTTACAACATAGAGAAATAAGTGCATCAATAGGGCTATGTACATGGATTCTATGATATGCTATGTATAGGATAACTATAATCAGAAATTAAACTTTGCAACATGGGTGCTTCATTTTGAAAGTTTTTATTGAAATATAAAAATGATACAGACAAGTATATAAACCATAAGTTTATAGTTTGATAAGTTTTCACAAATTGCAAATACTAATGTAATGAACTCAGGATATTTTTGAATTTATTCTTTGTATGCTAACCACTTTCTTTCCCCTTATTATTGGTAAATGATTAGGATGGAAAGTGTGTACTGTAAAACATGTGGCCTACAATAGACTAGATAGCTGATCACTTGTTTTCCTAATCTGGCTTTTTTCTTGAGAGGTATTGAAAACTGGTGTACTCATTATCAATGCATTGACTCTCTACAGATCACTCTTAAATAGTCAATAATGAGTCGGGTGGTGTTTCCTGAGCAGGATGCAAGGGTGATTTCTTTCATGGGTCCTTGTCCAGATGGATTTGAAGAATGAAGCCATGGACAAAAGGTGATAGATGAAAAGGGTGGAAATTTATTGGAAGCAGATACAGGCTCCCACATAGGGAGGGAGTCCCAAGGAGGTGACCCACTAAACTCCTCTTTTCTAAGGTTTATAAAGGCTGCAGTTCTTTGTTTCTTTATACTGTCTTCCAGTTGGTCACTATATCAGTTTCAAAGCTCAAACCCCATGTGGTGCCCCCCTCTTCTTCTCCCCCTTCAGTGGTAGAATTCTCCATCTCCTGTGAAAATCTTTTATTTCCCTCTTTCTCTTATTTGTTAGCATTTCTCTATCCTCTGTGGAAGTTTGTTTCCTCTTCCTCCCCAAACCCTGCGGCTTTCCCTATCTTCTGTGACTGGATGTCTTCCTCTCCCCTTATCCTGTGTCTTCCTC